>NC_091981.1:169974695-171174695 GCF_044704955.1 Pristiophorus japonicus
GGAGGCAGGACGGGGGGGGGGGGGGGGGGAGCGGGTGTCGGGTCTGGTCCGGAGGCAGGACGGGGGGGGGGGGGGGAGCGGGTGTCGGGTCTGGTCCGGAGGCAGGGGGGGGGGGGGGGGGGAGCGGGTGTCGGGTCTGGTCCGGAGGCAGGAGAGGGGGGGGAGCGGGTGTCGGGTCTGGTCCGGAGGCAGGAGGGGGGGGGGGGGAGCGGGTGTCGGGTCTGGTCCGGAGGCAGGAGAGGGGGGGAGCGGGTGTCGGGTCTGGTCCGGAGGCAGGAGGGGGGGGGGGGAGCGGGTGTCGGGTCTGGTCCGGAGGCAGGAGAGGGGGGGGAGCGGGTGTCGGGTCTGGTCCGGAGGCAGGAGGGGGGGGGGGGGGGGAGCGGGTGTCGGGTCTGGTCCGGAGGCAGGACGGGGGGGGGGGGGGGGGAGCGGGTGTCGGGTCTGGTCGGGTGTCGGGTCTGGTCCGGAGGCAGGACGGGGGGGGGGGGAGCGGGTGTCGGGTCTGGTCGGGTGTCGGGTCTGGTCCGGAGGCAGGCGGGGGGGGGGGGGGAGCGGGTGTCGGGTCTGGTCCGGAGGCAGCGGGGGGGGGGGGGAGCGGGTGTCGGGTCTGGTCCGGAGGCAGGCGGGGGGGGGGGGGGGGAGCGGGTGTCGGGTCTGGTCCGGAGGCAGGACGGGGGGGGGGGGAGCGGGTGTCGGGTCTGGTCGGCGGGGGGGGGGGGGGAAGCAGGAGCTGGCCGTGGGAGGAGCCTTATTCACGCAGCCCCAGTGAGGCCATTCAGCCAGGGATAGGGGCTGCGTGCTTCGGGCCTCTCCCACACAGTTCGGCGCCTGGAGCTACTGCACTTGCGTGCCCACTGTAGCGCGCATGTGCAGAGGTCCCGGCACTGTTTTCAGCGCAGGGACCTGGCTCCGCCCCCCCCACAGCTCGTGCTGGCTGCTCCGAGGGCCAGAGGACCAGCAGGTAGGTGGAGAATACTGAGGATTTTTTTAGGCGCACTTTGTGGCGCGAAAAACGGGCGTCCAGGTCGGGACTGCGCCGTTCTAGGCGCGTGTGGAAACTTGGGCCCCATGTAACTACCAGATTATCATAAAAACCCATCTGGTTCACTAATGTCCCATTTGAAAGGAAATCTGCTGTCCTTACCCAGTCTGGTCTATATATGACTCCAGACCCACAGCAATGTGGTTGACTCTTAACTGCCCTCTGAAATGGCCTAGCAAGCCACTCAGTTGTATTCAAGAAGACTGCTCACCACCACCTTCTCGAGGGCAATTAGGGAAGGGCAATAAATGCTGACCTTGCCAGCGACATCCACATCCCTTGAATTAATTTTTTAAAAAGCTACGGTGGTAGATCAGGAGAACCCTTATGGAATTTTAGAGCCAGTTGAAGAATCATGACTAACAACATTTTCAATTAAGCATGCCAGCTGTCTAAAAGAAATGGGAGTTAAAAATGGCAGTTTTATTGCAGGCATAATCTGGCCTTAATTCTGCACTCCAAAATGTTATTTTGCATCACTTAGGCTGAAAGTGAAAAACTACTGCTGTGGTGTGATGGTCTGATGACAGAGTATGTTGGTATATTTGCATGCAGGTTGAATCTCCCTTATCCGGCACCCTCGGGACCTGGCCTGTCCTGAACGAGGGATTTTGCCGGGTGAGGGGTGCTCACGTGTTTGGGTGGACTGCGCCTTTAAGTACTGTTGCTGGGGTAAGTATTTGTGTGCACTGATTGGCTGGACTGACTATCAGTCAGTCAGTCAGCCAATCAGTGCGCAGAGTGCCTCAAAGAGCCGGTGGGCACTGAAGAACCGGTGGGCCCAGAAGTCGGCGGGCCCAGAAGAGTCAGCAGGCCCTGGCGGGCCTTGAGGAGTCAGTGGGCCCTGGCGGGCCTTGAGGAGTCAGTGGGCCCCGGCGGGCCTTGAAAATGATCTTATTGAATGGCGGAGCAGGCTCGAGGGGCTCGATGGCCTACTCCTGTTCCTAATTCTTATGTTCTTATGTTCTTATGAAAAGTCGGCAGGCCTCGAAGAGAAATCCCGATCCCCCGGAGGGAGCGTTGTGGGGAGGAGTGGCCAGTCCGAGGTCTGTGGCTGCAGGAGTTCCAGCAGGGCGATGAGGAGGAGGCAGCCGATTGAGGAGAAAGATTATATTGGTGAGTAGGATTTTGACGGTTGCGTTCTGCGCATGCACCACCCGCCAGCCGGGAATGGTCCCGGACAAGGGGTGGTGCTGGATAAGGGAGTCCCGGTTAAGGGAGGTTCAATCTTTATAGAGCAACAGGATACACGTTCTTAGGCCATCTGGAAGCAATGATACATGACCATAAGAATGCAAGAAAATATTAAGGACAAGAATAGAAACCGCAATTAATACCAAAATGAAGTTGCGACGCATAAATAGATCAAACAACACAACAGTAACTGCAGCTCTCAAGATTACAAGTGACAAAGGAGAATCATTGGGGTCAAGTTTCGGGCCGTGCCTAGAACGGCACAGCTCCGACATCGACGCCCGTTTTTCGTGCCCAAAAGCGCGTCAAAAACTTACGGAGGAATTCTCGGCATCCCTGCAGGTTCCTCGGAGCTCGGTGCGGCGTGCAGAGATCAGCGGGGGGGCGGAGCCACAGCATCGTGCCGATTCTGAAAGTGCAGGGGGGCGGAGCTAACTCAGATCCGAGGATGTCGTGACGACAGCCCTGCGCGTGCGCGTTGGAGCATGCGCGCACGTGCAGTAGGTTACAAACATTGGCACTCGACCATTTTTAAAGGAACTTGAAGAAAAGTGCTGATTTGTTTCGTGGACCTCTGGAAAGGCTCGGGATTGAATCTTGGTGATTTTTTTGTGCCTGAAGGAATGCTTTTAGCAGCACTGTTGAAGAAATTACCTGCTGAAATCAGTGAGTGCTGCTTTTTGCTGCTAAACTTCCAGAACATGCAAAATAAGGACTGTGTGTTTGAAAAATAAGAGTGTCAATTCAATACAGCAATGGAACAACATTCACCAAGTACAAAGAATTTCTTGCATGAGGAAGTGGAGATATTAGTTAACATCATTGAGCAGAGATGGCAGGAGCTGGATACCAGCAACAGAGGTCGCATAAAAATGCCACCTAAAGAAATGAAGAAACGCTGGAACCAAGTTGCAGAAGATTACTGCGCAGTGGTGCACACCATAAGATCTGGAAGCCAGTGTAAAAAGAAATGGCACGACCTTGGTCAAGTAATTAGTGTAAGTAATATTTTCATTTTTTAATGTAATCGTAATTGTAATGTGACTATCTGTATGCCCCACCCTGCAGAAAGATGCACTCTGTAAAAAGTTATGTTTTACTCTTTGCAGAAGAAATTGGCCCACAACAAAAGCGAAGCAACTCGAACAGGAGGAGGCACGCCCAATCTGCATCCACTGACACCATTGGAACAGAGGGTAGCTGCTATGATGAGTCGTACATGGAGAAAAACAATCAGTACAGCACAAGCTGGGCCCGCACACGAGGAAGAGGGTAAGTCCTGAAAATGCATCGTGGCCCTTCAAATCAACCTGCTGCCTGGCCTGCTATATGTGAGAGTACTCATGCCACCCTTCCTGCCCCCTCCCTTGCTGTTAAACATTTGACTGTTCTGATATATTTTGCAGAACATGATGATGATAATGATGATGATGATAATCCCAACCCTGAAGATCCTGAAGATCCAGAACAAGAACCAGTAGAACCAGATGCGGACGATCCAGACTGGATGCTGGCAGCGATGACTGAAATGTCTACAGGGGAGACCTTCCAAATTAATGTTTATGAGCCCACATTAAGGGGCATCAGAGTATCAACCCCTTGCATAGGTTCTGGTTCCACCTTCCATGGTTTTGATTCCGACGTTGCGGGTCCCAGTGGTGCTGGTGATATCATGGAGCAGTTTACACCCATTCACCCACCATCCCAGCCCACGGCTCGCACTCGAGTGATGGCAGATGCAAGAACCAGGGCTGCACCATCCCAGCCCGCGCCTCCCACTCTAGTGCTGCTGTCTGGAACACCGAGCGTCCCACCGTCCCAGCCCGTGCCTCCCAGTGTAGTGGTGCCGTGAGGTAGATCCAGGCAGAGGAGAAGGAGATTGGAGACACACTCTCCTGAGATGCAGCGTGCAACAGATGCGGCTCAGGTTGTGGCATTGGGTATGGAGACCAATGAGCTTACACAATCACTCATCGGTGGCATCAGTGCAGTGGGTGAAGAGGTGACGGTCCTGACGGGAGAAATAGCAGTAATGACACGGGAACTTAGGGAGGGAATGTCCGAGGGAGTGCAATCGACGGCACAGGCCCTCATGGAGATAGCTGCTGCAATAAGGGCACACAGCCCCGTCAATCAAATGACACCCCCATGAAGAAGTGAACATTCACTGAGATGTGGATGAGATGGTTGCAGCCTTTCTTTGCTGCTTTTGTTCTTGTTCTTGATGTAGCTGGAGTAGCGCTTTTCAAATTGAAATTGTTTTGTAAGTTTTGTAACTTTACAACTTATAAGTGATCTTAGGGCTTTGAAGTGATCTTATAGTGTAAATTCTCTCACATTTTGTAACTTATTTAATTTTGTACCTAAAAAGTGATCTTGAAGTTTAAGTGATCGTAAGAGTGTAAGATTTTTCACATTGAAATTGTTTTGTAATTTTTTAACTTTACAAGTTTATAAGTGATCTTAAAGTTTTTAAGTGATCTTCAAGAGTGATATTAAAAAATAAAGTTTGATGCAACAAATATGTTATTACAGTGACGTTAACTTTTCAATAAAATATTTTTTCATTAAAACTGAATCATGTTCCGTTAACACAACACAACAAAGGAACAACTCCAAAAATTAAACATGTCCATGCGCAACAGTTCTCGCAGAGCCCTCAGGCATCAGTAGTTGAAGCGTTCACGGATGAGCGGCTGGTGCAGGGCTCGAGCAATCATTAAAGGAGCACGATGGACGACCCTCCTCCGACCTCGTGCTCCGGCATCAGGCTTGCATGCTTTCCTGACCATCGTCATCATCCTCATCCTGCTCTTCCAAATTACTATCATCAGGCACTGGCCCCTCATGTGGGTGTTCTGGTTCCACTACCAGTTCCTGCTGCCTCATGATGGCTAAGTTATGAAGCATGCAGCACACAACAGTGAAGTGACCGACAATCTGAGGAGAGTATTGCAAGTGGTCTCCGGAATGGTCCAGGCATCGGAATCACTGTTTCAATATGCCGATGGTCCTCTCAATGATGCTGCGCGTCGCAATGTGTGCCATGTTGTATTGACGTTCAGCTTCTGTCCGTGTCACGCGTAGGGGCGTCATGAGCCAGGTGGCCAGGCCGTATACCCTTTGTCTCCCAGCAGCCAGCTCTGCCCTTCTGGCTGCTGCTCAAACATGTCAGATATAACGCTGTCGCATAGGATGAACGCATCCTGAGTGCTGCCAGGGTATCTCGCATCGACTGACATGATGCGCTGCTTGTCGTCACTCACGAGCTGCACATTGATGGGGTGGAAACCTTTTCTATTCCTGTACTGCTCGGAATCCTCCACAGGTGCTCGCAAGGCGATTGGGGTACAATCAATGCAGCCCTGTACCTTTGGGAAGCCAGCAATCCTGAAGAAGCCCACAGCCCTGTCATGGATCGCTTGTGCGGTCATTGGAAACTTGATGAAGTCATTCCTCCGCGCATACAGTGCAGCCGTGACCTGGTAAACACAGGCCTATATTGCACATTGAGAGATGGCACACACATCTCCAGTTGTGGCCTGAAACGATCCCGAGGCATAGAAGGCAAGTGCAGCTGTTACCTTCACTTCAACAGACAAGGCAGTCGGTGTTCTGCTTTTGGGCTGCAAATCTGCTCTCAGCATATCACAGATCTCAACGACAACTTCTCTGCGGAAACGCAGCCTTTTGACACAATCAGCCTCGCTCATGTCTAGGTACGAGCGCCTGGCTCGATATTGCCGATGTGGGTAAGATCTCCAGCCTATCAGCCTACGGGCGATGATGTTCCTGGTGCGGTGAGCTCTAATCAATTCTCTCCTATGCAGTGAATTGCTGGCGAACCATTGCATAATCCGTGGTATTAATAATGCAACACCCATACTTGAATTACAAATTTTAACTTTTAAACTGGCTGGTTGTCTGGCTGGCTGGCTTTACCTCCCGGTGCTTTGCACGCCTACCCTGTCTCCTGGCCGAATGGCCTGCAGCCTATAAAAATAAATTCACAGCTTTGGAGGCTGCTGCGTTGCCTGTGTGTGTGGCCCCAACCGTGTCCCTCCCTTTTCTCCTGGCCGAATGGCCTCAGCCTCCTCCGCAGCTCGAAGGCTGCTTGCTGCCTCTTCGCCTGCCGTCGTGCCACTGACGTCGCCCCTGTCTCCTACATGGAAGGAAAGCCTGCCTGAAGCACCGCAGCTCGAAGGCTGCTGCTGCTTCACACAGGTAGGAATATTCAATATTTTTTATTTGCTTTATTTATAATTTTTTATTCAGGATGGTATTTATTTGTATAAGTGAGACCGATGAATGCTTGTAAAATTTAATTACTTCCCTTCCCCCCCCCACCCCATTCCCTACGGCTGATTTGTAACCTACGCCTGATTTCTAAAGTGTAGGCAAGGTTTTCCTGAGCGTACAAAAATCTACTCTTACTCCATTCTAAGTAAGTTTGGAGTAAGTTTTCGCTGCCTAAACTTGCAAAACAGGCGTAAGTGGCCGGACACGCCCCCTTTTGAAAAAAAAATCTGTTCTAAAATGAAACTGTTCTAACTGATTAGAACTGGAGCAAACTAAATGGCGAGAATTGCAATTTCTAAGATACTCCATTCTAAACTAGTTGCTCCAAAAAAATAGGAGCAACTCAGGCCGAAACTTGCCGCCACAGAGTGTTACAGCACAGAAAGAGGTCACTTGACCCATCACGTCTGCTTTGGTGCTTTTCTTCAATATGTCTAATCCAATGCTCCACAAAGCCTTTAATATTCCTCTTTTTAAAGTAACTAACATTCCTTTTTAAAGGGATTTAAGGATCAATCACAAACAATGGTTTTGTTGCAATGAATTCAACTTTCTAACCACCTCTGTGTAAATACATTTTTTCTAGCTTTCTTTTTAATTAGTTTTGTGAATATCTTAAATTTATTACATCGAATTACACAGGATCTACGGTGTCCTCTTGTTACTGTCTTGTTGACCAATGGAAACGGTCCATCACTATATTATAACTGTTCATCATCTTGAAAACCTCTATCAATGCACTCTTTAAACCTTCTAAAACATCCCTAACTTCTCAAGGCTCTCTTCATAACTGTAATCCCTTATCCCTGGTAACAGTGAATATGTGCTGCAGCTATTCCACAGCTCGTTTTATCTCACAATACTCCTTGACGCTCCTTGTGACATTTCACTACGTTAAAGGCGCTATATAAATACAAGTTGTTGTTGTTGTAGTTGTATATCTATATACAATGGTCAGAAAACCGTCCAAAGAAATGCTGCTGGTGGGCAAAGCTCCTTATTGATTGCACAGCTCGTAAAATTATGAACAACTGCTGCCGAACTAAAATATTGCAAAGTTCAACATTATTGTCTCACTTTTGTTTTGTATGTCACAAGATACAAAATTCAGGAATCCATTTGCACAGTAAACATGTCTAAGTCAAGCGCAAGTGAGGAAACAGTTGGAACTAGCACCAAAGCCTACATTTTCCGAGTACATACTGAAGGTGATCAATCTCACCTGCTTCCAGTTCAATTGGAAAATTAACCCCAGAATGTTTACCAAAACTAAATGCAGAACAAACTGTCTTCTGAACAACAAAACCTACAGGATTAAAGGAATAATCAAGGAAGAAATAGAAAACACTTTTATACAAACAAGAAAACTAAACAATCAAGACCTAACTTTTGGTCTTTAGAAATGATGAAAAGGCATCAGGACCCATAAACAAACCTTGCCAAAGCTGAAGAGGCAGGGAATGCTGAGGTGTCCAGCAAAAATGTAAGGAAAGTGGCATCTGGCTTTTGACTGACTCGAGCACTCTGAAGCAATCCGCACTGTTATTGCAAGGTAGGTACAAGAATGCCTGCAAACATGGTTGGTGGTATGTTGGGAAGTCAATCAGGCTTAGTTGAATGATGCCTTCATTTCATGCAGTAGCATGCTGTGGTTGGAGTGCTTCTGAAGAAGCATCAAACATAACAATGTCAGACTTCACACCTTCCTGTGCTATTGGACCAGCTGTCACAACCAAGTTCATGCAGCAAAGCTGTTAAAGCAAGGTCTGGTCACACCTCTATGATGATAGTGGTGTGCAGATACCAATAGGTTAGCACAGAGCATGGGGCCGAAATTCAGTACCGCCAGAAAGCTGGTGCACTTAGCGCCTTTTTCCCGCAATTATCGTCGCTATGGTTGCAGTGGCCAATGGAGCGATAATCAGGGGTTTTTTTTAGGAAAAATGTCCTTCAGCGCTAAGGCCAGCATTTGCAGCTAGGCCCTGAGAAGGGAAGGCCCTTCAGTAAGGGTCATGGCTGGTGCTGGTGGTGGTCCGGTTGCTGATGTGGGAAGGGGGGGCAAGGAGATTCCCTGATGCGGAGTGTCAAAGGGAGGAGGCGAGTTCTTTATCCGGACTCAGGGAGACCAACTCGACAAGTGTTTAGCATTGCCTGGAGGGAGATTGCAGTCGAGGTGTCGGGGACCTCCATATATAATCACACGGCAACCCAAAGTGGAAGAGGGTGAACGACATAATTCATTTGATGAAAGTGAGTACCTGTTGCACCAACTGCTTACCTTCCATCTGCAAGCCTCTCCTTCATCCTTCTCTTATTTCCCACCTTCACTCTTTAGTCACTGAAGCAGCATTTTATTGCTGACGCCTCGCCATATACAGGTGCAGCGTCCAAAATCCGGAGTTCCTGAATCTGGAATGTCCAGGAATCTGGACTTTGGACCGATTGGTGGCAGGGTCGTCCGGAATCCGTAAAATGTTCGGGAATCCAGACCCTGCCGATCTTGAGGTGCCGCCGCTGCCTGATCTCGGGCCTCACCTCGCCAGCCCGCCCGAACACCTCCTTCGCGACGGGGCCACCCGAACATCTCCTCCGCGACAGGGTCATCCGAACACCCCCATGGCGGTGGGGCCCCGCCCGACGACCTCATCGCCCGCCGATCCGAACAGCTCTTTGGCGAGCACCCCACCCTCGCCTTTTCTGACGTTCCAAAATCTGGAAATATCTGAACCTGGGCTTGGGTGTTTCCAGATTCGTGACGTCAGAAAGACATTCCAAAGTCCGACAAAACACAAAATCCCGAACGGCCTCGGTCCCGAGAGTTTCCGATTCGGGACGCTGCACCTGTATATGTGTGTGTGTGCTCACAATGGAGGACCACTCACATTGACAGCTGAATGTCAGGGACACACACTTGTGCTCTCATTTCTGAAATGTCATCACAAACCAATTATTGTTTGTTGTGCAGACCAAATAAGCACATAATCGCATGGAGCTAAGGAGGATAGGTGGTGGCCTCACACCGTCCGAGGCGAGGTTGGAGGTGCTCGTCGGCAGACATGGTACCTTCCCTGTGGCCCACAGCACTGGCATTGCCGATGAGGGTAAGTGAAGGCATTTCTTTAATGTTATCTCTCCCTGAATGCTCCAGCTCCGACTGTGCCTTTCCATCTGAAAGTGAGCTACTTGCAGCCTTCATGCATAAATTTCCCACCTCCCCTCACGGCAGCCCTTCTCCCATTTATGCTTGCAGTTGAGAGCCCCCGGTGGGCTCCGGTACTGGCGACACCAATGTGGGTAAGTGAAGGCTTTCCTTTAATGTTATGTCACCCTGAAAGTGACAGCACACACTGGGCCTTCCTTCTGTGAGCGTGCTAATTGCAGGGTCCGTGCATAAATCCCTTAACTCCCCATCACGGCAGCTCTTCTCCTATTGATGCTTGCAGATGAGAAGCCGAGTGGCAGCCGAGGCAAGGGAGAGGATCCTCCTGAAGGACCATCGCTGGGCCTGGAGGAGACCCTTGCTGGCACAGATAAAGATGTACATACTGCCAGCATTGATGAGACTGAGGGATCCAGCACTGCTGACACCCTGAATCTAACTCCATCTTTGGGGGCCTCTCCTGTGAGGAGGAAGAAGAGGAGGACAGTGCTGAGAGCACCGCGTCACTGCTTCCACCCACATGCGCACGCGGTTAGATCTAGTTAATATAGAAGAGGGGACTACACTGGGTGTCGCACCTGGGAATAGCAGGCTGCAGCATGGTGACGGGGCTAGGCAACCTCAGGTGCTACCTCTCCGGGGGGGGGGGGAGCGAGTCCACACCGCAGGTCTGCTGAAGAGGACTAAGACTAGCCCATCGATGTTACGGCTTACAAGAGAAGGGTGTAGGCCATGCATTCCCAGATGTTGGGGGCACTGGCAAGGGTGCCGTTGAGACTGTCAGAAGTGGTGAGGAGTGTGGAGGAGTCTGCCTCCCGCATAATCAACAGCTCTGCGCACTCCATGGAGCCCATCATTGCCAGTGTGCAGGTGATGGTGGACTCCTAGATTGTCCGTGCGAATCCTGCTGTGATGCCACAACCTGCAGGTGATATCATTGCAGCACAGGCGCGAGGGAATGAACGTATACCGTGGTGCTGCTTTGGAGAGGATGGCCAAGGTTCTGTAAGAGTCGACGGAGCGTCTAACTGCTGTCATATCTGGTGGCTTTGACACTCTGGCTGCTCACATGCAGTCTCAGCTTGATGCCACCTGAGACCTCAGTGTTGCCTTCGCGGCTGGGTCCACCATGGGCCACGGGGGACCTTTCAGTATGGCGCCACAGCACGGACCTGAGCTCCCTCAGATTGGTGGTGGTGGTAATGTGCCACCCCCGGTGAGTGTCTCCGGCTCCTCGGGCCAGGATATGGATGATGCACTCCCTCAGGATCACAGCATTCCTGGCCCCACACCTATCACTCTGCCAGTGCCTCCACGCATGGCCTCACCCGAGCCAAGTCAGACTGAACCCTCCCAGGAGGGTGCTGACCAGTCTCCAGCTGGCCCTTCCAGGCCCAAAGCTGCTCGGGGGCATCCTAGAAGGACTTCTGCAACTTTCACACAGGGAAGACAGCAGCCTTCCCAGACACATGAGACAACCACAGAGGAGAAACTGAGACGGAATAACAGGTTAGGCACGCGTAAGAGGGGTTATAGGGATATGCCCGGGTTGAGAAATGATGTATAGATGTTACTTTTGTGCATTGTATTTCATTATCTGAGATGCTTGGACTGATTTTGATAATGGCCTAGAAATCCCAGCCTCCCCGGCTCCGTACTGAGTGTGCACAGACCCGGGAAGGCATCGCAAAAGCTGGTTTTCAGTGCACAACGCGCATGCGCTGAAAACCGGCTTTTCCGATCTGTCAAGTTTCTGGCTTGACAGATCTTCCGCATCTCGGCAGCGAGGGCATTTGCATGGGCAAGATTGTGGTATTTCACCATATCTAGCCCAGCAAATGTCCTGAAAGCTCTTGCGCCCCCCAATTTTACAGGCATAAGAGTTTTAAAACACGCAAAATCATAATAAAATAAAATTTAAAAAACACATTTTATTATTAAAAACGCTCCCCACTACAGTAAGTTTATGTTAAACCATAATTTAAAAACTTTTTTAAAAAATCGATAAAATATATATTTTTTTAATAAGACATAAATAACTTTAATTTAAATTAATGTTAAATATGTGGTGTATTTTTTCTATCTTTTTATTAGTGTTTTGGATGTTTGGGGGGATTTCGCAATCATAATAATGGGAACTCCAATTTACGGAGTTCCCATTATTATCAAAGAGAAAATACTTTACCTGGATTGGCTGCCCAGAGCCATGTGACTGTAGCTCTGCGGATGTCATGATGTGCACATGCTCTGATGCACAATGAATGGAGGCCTCAGGACCGGGATCTCTCTTGGGTGCAGCAGGAAACAGCCGACCGGGATTTCTAGGTCAATGTATTAAATCTTTATTTTTGGCACCTATATCTGGGCAGGTGTAAAATGTGATGGTGGGCAATTATGTATAAAGGCACTAATTAGCATGGGCATGGAAAGTAGAAGCTGAATCCTCATGTGGGGATGAAGTTATCTGAATCTAACAGCAATCAGGCGTGCTTGCACTTCCCTTGCAGGGTTGGGATGGCAACGACACCTCCTGTGTGCCTTGCCACACATATCCTGGTCCTCCTCCTCCTGCTGCAGTTCCTCCAACTGCGGTGGTACTGCTGGATCGACCTCCAGCTGCTGTCCCCTCATGACAGCCAGGTTATGCAGCATGCAGCAGACGACTACAAAGATGGAGACCCATTCAGGCGAATATAGCAATGCGTCACCACTGCGGTCCAGGTAACGGAGCCTTTGTTTCAGTATGCCAATGCAGTGCTCAATGATGCACCTGGTGCCAAAATGAGCGTCGTTATAGGCATGCTCGTCCGGAGTCCTCAGGTTGCGAAGTGGAGTGAGCAGCCAACTAGACAGGGGATATCCCTTATCTCCAAGCAGCCACCCACAATCTTGGTTTGGTCCGGCATAGACGGCTCTGGCGCAGGATGAAGACATCATGATTGCTGCCTAGATACCTGACACCAACTGCCAGAATCCTTCACTCTTGGTTGCATACCAGCTGCACATTGACAGAGTGGTATCCCTTTCAGTTGATAAATAATTCTGGATGGTGCTGTGGTGCCCTCAGTCCAACATGTGTGCAGTCGATGGCCCCCTGCACTCTGGGAAACCCTGCTTCCGGACAAATCTGGCCTGGCACTCCACCAGTTTCTCCCTGGTCATGGGGAAGGAGATATATTGGACTCTTCGCTTGTATAGCGCATTGATGTCCTGCTGGATGGAGTGATGCGCGGAGAATTGGGAGATATTAAGATGTCTGCACTTGCAGACTAGAACGAGCCCGTAACGTAAATGTTCAAAACAATCGGGACTTTTGTCTCTATGCTGAGCGCTGTCCTCAGCCTAGTGTGAGGCTCCCGATCTGGCCACAGTACATTGCACAGCTCAGTCAGGATGTCCTTCGAGACTCGCAGCCTTCTCACACATTGCTCGTTGCTTAGCTGTAGGAAGGAGAACTGACGCCGGTAGACTCTTGGCCGGTAGGACCTCCTTGCTAGAGGTACGTGCTGGGCCCCTCCCATGCCAGCTGGCTAAGCGCCTTCTCCCTCTTCCTGCTGATGTTGCAGAGACTTTGCAGGCTGCCGTTGGCAAGGCTCCTCGTCCACTATCTGGGGGTCAGTGTACCTGACCCTCCTCCTCATGCCATCTCCCTCCTGGCCAGCCTCTGCACATTTAGGTCTGTGGCCATCTGCAGACACTTCTACATGTTGGGTATCCATGGCTGCTGCCTCTCTTGCTTGCTGCCTCAGCACCATTGGTGATGACGACGCTTCCTCTTGCATGCCTCCATGCCTCTGACAATGTGCAACAGCCGTTCCCCTGCCAAAATTGATCCCATTGTGGCTGTAGGCTCTAACCTCACTTGGTGGCCTCTGTAGCGCTGAGAATTACACCCACTAGTGCGGACTAATGAGAGAGAGGGAAAAAACTTTGTTCACTCAGCAAAAGTTCCCACAAGGCTACACCAACACCTTGCTCAACAACATCTCGATCACTATCTGGCAGTCTCCAGCAGTGCACCGACCCAAAAAGCTGGCGGGGGTACTGACACTAAGAAGCCAGCCATTTTATACACGAAAATAGGTTTGGGGGCGGCGCGGCAGCGGTGCGCACTTTGATTGCGTCATGACTGCCGCAAGCCCCACACTGCCACGGAAATCGGCCGATCAGGGCGGAAGGTCACAATGCCACAAAAACTCCCGAGGTAAATTTCAGTCACGGCGGCAGTTGACGGCAAAGCGGCGGCCATTGGATTCCGCCAGATGGTCGCCGCAAACTGCCGTTAACGGGCTTTAGCAGGACCCTGAATTTCAGCTCCCATCTCTTGTGCAGCTTAACCTGCCTAACATTCGTTTGATGATTATACTTCTCTTCCAAGCACCACAATAAAGGGATTTCCATTGGGAAACAGATTGCTGCTGTAATGGTGCCAGGCGCAACAATAAATTAAATCAATAGGGACAAAAACATAGGAGAATCTAAGTTAAGAAAGAAAGTAAGAAATTAAGGCCAGAAATAAGTTGGATGAATAAGGAGGCCGGCCACATACTGCTTGGATAATTAGAGTTTAAATGTGGTTGAGGAACAGAGGGATCTAGGGATACAGATACACAAATTACTAAAAGTAACGACGCAGGTTAATAAGGCCACAAAGCACAAACCAAGCACCAGGGTTCATTTCTAGAGGGATAGAATTGAAAATCAGAGAAGTTATGTTAAACAAAAGCAAAATACTGCAGATGCTGGCAATCTGAAATAAAAACAGAAAATGCTGAAAATATTCAGCAGGTCAGGCAGCATCTGTGGAGAGAGAAAGAGAGTCAATGTTTAAGGTAAATGAAAGATTATTGATCTGAAACATTAACTCTGTTTCTTTCTCCACAGATGCTGCCTGACCTGCTGAGTACTTCCAGCATTTTCTGAAGTTATGTTAAATTGTGTCACACCTTGGTTAGACCACATTTGGAGTATGTGGTCTCCAAATTACATTTTGCACTGGAGAAAGTGCAAAAATGATTCACAAGGATGATAACAGAACTGGAAGGACATACTTATCAGGAAAGGCTGAACAAGCTAGGGCTCTTTTCTCTAGAAAAGAGATGGCTAAGTGGTGACTTAATAGAAATCTTTACAATTATGGCGTTTGATTGGGTAAACGTAGAGAAGATATTTCCACTTGTGTGGAGACCAGAACTAGGGGCCATAAACATAAGATAATGACCAATAAATCCAAAAGGGAATTCTGGAAAAACTTTTTTACCCAAAGATTGGTAAGGATGTGGAACTTGCTACCACAAGAAGCAGTTGAAACGAATAGCACAGTTACATTGGGCTCAAGTTTCGGCCTGAGTTGCTCTTATTTTTTTTCCAGCAACTAGTTAAGAATGGAGCATCTTAAAAATTGCAATTCTCGGCATTTAGTTTGCTCCAGTTCTAGTGAGTTAGAATAGTTTCGTTGTAGAACAGATTTTTTTTTTCAAAAGGGGGCGTGTCCAGCCACTTACGCCTGTTTTGCAAGTTTAGGCAGCGAAAACTTACTCCAAACTAACTTAGAATGGAGTAAGTGTAGATTTTTGTACGCTCAGAAAAACCTTGTCTACACTTATAAATCAGGCGTAGGGAACGAGAGATTGGGGGGGGTGGGGGAAGGGGGGGTTTACAAACATTAAACAATTCACTTTTACAAATAAAGAGCCATCATCAATAATAAATTATAAATAAATCAATAAATCAACCAATAAAATCAAAAAATTTAAAATTATAATAAAAAATCAATCAATAAATAAAAAATTAAGTTTCTACTCACCGACTGCAGCACTGGGAGCCTTCCAACAGCATGCTGGAATGCCCCCCCCCCCTCCCCAGTGTCTCTCTCTCTCTCTGTCAGTGCCCCTCTCTCGCTCTCTCCCAGTGTCTCTCTCTCTCTGTCAGTGTCTCTCTCTCTCTCTCTCTCTCTCTGTCAGTGTCACTTTGTGTTTCTGACAGCGAGGGGGAGGAAGGAGGGGGCGGGGGAGGGGAGGGAGGGGGAGAGGGGGAGAGGAGGGGGGAGGGAGAGGAGGAAGGAGAGGGAGGAAGAGGAGGGGGGAGGGAGGGAGAGGGGGGAGAGGGATGGAGAGAGGGGGGAGGAAGGGAGGGACAGGGAGAGGAGGGGGAGGGAGAGGAAGGGGGAAAAGGAGAGAGGGGAAGAGGAGAGGGGGAAGAGGAGAGGGGGGAAGAGGAGAGGGGGGGAAGAGGAGGGGGGGAGAGGAGAGGGGGGGGAAGAGGAGAGGGGGGGAAGAGGAGAGGGGGGGAAGAGGAGAGGGGGGGAGAGGAGAGGGGGGGGAGAGGAGAGGGGGGGGAGAGGAGAGGGGGGGGAAGAGGAGAGGGGGGGAAGAGGAGACGGGGGGGGAGAGGGGAGGCTGAACGGGCCTGCCGAAGACTTTGGGTGGAGTGGGCAGGCCCCGCCAAGGACGTAGAAACCGGGCCAGGCCACCAAAGACTTTGGGCAGGGCCCGCCCCCAGCAAGATGCCGGGTGGGCCCCACCACCGCTGACGTGGAGGGGGTGGTGGTGAGGGGGGGGGTCGGAGCGGGAGCTAAACGGGAGGGAGGGTGTGGGGAGGGAGATAGAGCTAAACGGGAGGGAGGGTGGGGGGGGGAGATGTAGCGGGGACTAAACGAGAGGGAGGGTGTAGGGAGGGAGCGGGAGCTAAACAGGAGGAAGGGAGGCCCAAGTCCAATCTTCGCCGCTCCGGTGAGCCCACTCGGCCAGGGCTAGGGGCGGCGTGCTTTGGGCCCCTCCCACACAGCCTCGGGGGCTTGGAGCTACTGCACATGGGCGCACACTCTAGCGCGCATGTGCAAAGGTCCCGGCACTCTTTTCAACGCCGGGACCTGGCTCCGCCCCCCACACATTCTGCTGCGCTGCGCCAAGGGCCTGGATCGACCAGACGGAGGGGAGAATACAAAGGTAAATAATAGGCGCCGTTTCTGTTCTAAAAAGTTGCGCACCACACGGAGATGCGCCATTCTAACCCTGGGGGCAAACTTGGGCCCATTTAAGGGAAGCTAAATATATGCATGAGAGAGAAAGGAATAGAAGGTTATGCTGATAGATTTAGATTAAGTAAGTTGAGAGGTGGCTCGTGTGGAGCATAAACATTGGCACAGACCAGTTGGGCCGAATACCTATTTCTGTGCTGCCTATTCTATGTAATTCAATGTAGAAATGGTGCAAAAATTACTGAACTTTTAAGCTTTCTACCATATGGTGTTCAGTGCCCAGTAGCCCTGGATGTCCATTAATATGGGTGATCATTAAAGTAGCTTACACTCAGTATGAAGGCTGGAAAATGATGCGCAAGGTGTTATTGTATCACATTCACATCTTCAATACTTTCATTTAATTTAACTGCTGAATCTCATTTGCCATGCAGTAATGTGCATTAGTGCAAAAGGAGAAGAGACCTGCCATTATCGGTCACTGCTATGGTTTCCATACCATTGTACCTCGTAAAATGGCACATACGATGTAACGACATGGAAAGTTGGCACTACAATTCCACAAGATTACAAGAAAAAGACTTTACACACAAAGCAAACACATTATCAGATCCGCAAAATGCAAAAGAATGATAGTAAAGAGTTTGAACTCGTGTATTGTGGTAAATAGACAGATTTAAAAGAAATGAGCCTCAAGCACCTACTGCGAACAACAATAGAATTTACAAAATACAGGTAAACTAAAGCTTACAAAACAGATGGAAGCATAAAAAAACAAATGACTGAAGATAAAGGCAGTGAGTTCCACAGATCCACAACCCTCAGAGAAGAAATTTCTCCTCATCTCAGTTTTAAATTGGCGGCCCCTTATTCTAAGATTACGCCCCCTAGTTCTAGATTCCCCCATGAGGGGAAACATCCTCTCTGCATTTACCCTGTCAAGCCCCTTCAGAATCTTATATGTTTCAATAAGATCACCTCTCATTCTTCTAAACTCCAATGATTACAGCCCAACTTGCTCAAACTTTCTTCATAAGACAACCTCTTCATCTCAGGAATCAACCTTGCGAACCTTTTCTGAACTGCCCCTCCAATGCAAATATATTCTTCCTTAAATAATGAGACCAGAACTGTACACAGTACTCCAGTACTCACCAATATCCTGTACAGTAGTAGCAGGACTGCCCTACTCCATCCCCCTTGTAATAAAAGCCAACATTCCATTTGCCTTCCTAATTACTTGCTGTAATTAAGACTCATCATGGTGTTAAACATTTAGTTATGCTGGAATGAACAAGACCTAACTTTTTCTGGTAGGTTTTGTGCGTATATATCAGGTAAGTACTGCAACTTCACGCCGTTCCATGTTTCCTCTATGGGTGGAAATATCTTATATAAGAGCATAAGAAATAGGAACAGGAGTAAGCCATACGGCCCCTCAAGCCTGCTCCGCCATTCAATAAGATCATGGCTGATCTGATCATGGACTCAGCTCCACTTCCCTGCCCACGCCCAATAACCCCTTATCCCCTTATCATTTAAGAACCTGTTTATTTCTGTCTTAAATTTATTCAATGTCCCAGCTTCCTCAGCTCTCTGAGGCAGCGAATTCCACAGATTAACAACCCTCTGAGAGAAGAAATTTCTCCTCATCTCAGTTTTAAATGGGCGGCCCCTTATTTTAAGATTATGCTCCCTAGTTCTAGTTTCCCCTATCAGTGGAAACATCCTCTCTGCATCCACCTTGTCAAGCCCCCTCATAATCTTATATGTTTCGATAAGATCACCTCTCATTCTTCTGAATTGCAATGAGTAGAGGCCCAATCTACTCAACCTTTCCTCATAAGACAACCCTCTCATCTCCGGAATCAACCTTGTGAACCTTCTCTGAACTGCCTCCAAAGCAAGTATATCCTTTCGTAAATATAGAAACCAAAACTCCACGCAGTATTCCAAGTGTGGCCTCACCAATACCCTGTACAACTGTAGCAGGCCTTCCCTGCTTTTATACTCCATCCCCTTTGCGATAAAGGCCAAGATTCCATTGGCCTCCCTGATCACTTGCTGTACCTGCATACTAACCTTTTGTGTTTCTTGCACAAGTACCCCCACGACCCACTGTACTGTAGCACTTTGCAATCTTTCTCGATTTAAATAATAACTTGTTCTTTGATTTTTTTTCTGCCAAAGTGCATGATCTGACACTTTCCAACATCATACTCCATCTGCCAAATTTTTGCCCACTCACTTAGCCTATCTATGTCCTTTTGCAGATTTTTTGTGTCCTCCTCACACATTGCTTTTCCTCCCATCTTTGTATCATCAGCAACCTTGGCTACGTTACACTCGATTCCTTCTTCTAAGTCGTTAATATAGATTGTAAATAGTTGGGGTCCCAACACTGATCCCTGCAGCTTACCACTAGTTACTGATTTCCAACTCGAGAATGAACCATTTATCCTGACTCTCTGTTTTCTGTTTGTTAGCCAATCCTCTATCCATGCTAATATATTACCCCCAACCCCGTGAACTTTTATCTTGTGCAGTAACATGAAAGATATCTCCCCATACGCAGCGGATCTAGGCCTCCGACCGGAATCCTACATTCCTCCGCGACCAGGTACTTTCGGAGATTTTTTGGGGGTCGGAGGTGTTCGTATGAAGGAAGCCTCGAACCGCAATTTCCCCTCCCCCCCCAATATTATTAATGTAATATTAACCATAAATATATTTTTTTTAATCAAAAATTCCAAAAATACCTGAACATTTACTGCAGCTTGCCCTGTTTTCTGTATTTTCCCACTATTTTTTTTCTAATTGTCTATTTGCTATGTTACACAAGAACATAGAAATTGAATTGGACTGGGAAAGAGCATTGCAGTCCATCTGGATCATCCCAAAATTTAAAAAATATAATTCTATAAAAAAGGGTGGAAATTTTTGCTTGTGTGCAATTTTAGCCAGGTGACTGTGATGGAGATAATACTGACTTTCAGTGTACAGTGATTCCTGGCAGAAATGAGCAATTTGAATACATTTTACATTCCTGTTGAGCTCCAGTAATAGCTTCTTTCCTTGCTGCAACATTACCTCTAGCCTCCCTCAGTGACCTATCCTTGGCCCCCTCCTCTTTCTCATTTACATTCTTCCCCTAAGATACATCATCTGCAGGCATGGGAACAACTTCCATTTATATGCTGATAACAATAAGCTCTACCTGTAGTTTCCTTGACCCCTCAATCACCTTGGTGCTGCAAGACTGTCTGGTTGATAGTAAGTCATGATGAATCAAAATTCGCCCTATTATATACTGGGATAACAAAAACCATCATCTCTTGACTCAAGAACCAGAGGCAGCATGAGGAAACATCTTTTTTTTTAATGCAGCGAGTTCTTGTGATCGGGAATGCATTGCCCAAGAGGGTGGTGAAAGCAATTTCAATAGTAACTTTCAAAAAAGAATTGGATAAATTGAAGGGAAAACATTTGCAGGCCTATAGGGAAAGGACGGGGGAGTGGGACTAATTGGATAGCTCTACCAAAGAGCCGGCACAGGCATGATGGGCCGAATGGCCTCCTTCTGTGCTGTACCATTCTATAATTCTATGAATTCGGCAATGTATCTTAGACCAGTCTCCCACTTGCCATTCTCCATAAACTGTTGAGCTCCAACTTCTCTCCCTGCTACAAAAATTCTGCGTCACTCAGTGACCTATCTAAACCAACTCAAGCTCACCCAAAACTCAATCCACAAATTTCCTCCCCCACTGTACGCTCTGGTCACCCATCATCCCACCCTCATGGACCTACAGTGGTTCCCTGATCCCGAATACATTATTATGTGCACTATGCATAAGCTGCTCTTTTGTTGTTGTAGGCCCTGAGAAGCAGTCTCCAGCACTACTGATGGTACTCAACATACCAGCGTCTCATAGCATCTATGTTTGCAACTATGAGCACACATATACATACGCCGGATGATGTGCCGAAGTTAGAGCATAACTGAGGAGGAGCAGGAACCTACTACCTAGTTGGCTATATGGCTGCCATCAATGACTATGTAGCTTGGAAAATGCAACAATGCAGTGAAATTGAGGAACACGGCATGCTTCTTTTACTGTTCTGTGGAACAGGTGTTGAAAGTTTTGACTCTGCTCAACAATACATCAGTCTGTTTGATACATTTGTGGGCAGAACATTTGCAGGCAGAACATTTGCAGATGCTACCAATGTAGAAGGGAGGAGGCCTTGCTGTCTTTATGGTGCAAGTTGGCTTGCTGGTCTCCTTGCAGCAGATGGCATAGCTCTGTAACTGGTTCTCTGCTCAACCTGAGCTCGTAGTGGCTGTTCTCCTCCATCATTGTTATTATTTAAATGGAGAAAAATTGCAAAATGCTGCAGTACTGCGGGACCTGTGGGTCCTGGTGCATGAAATACAAAAGGTTAGTATGCAGGTACAGCAAGTGATCAGGAAGGCCAATGGAACCTTGGCCTTTATTGCAAAGGGGTGGAGTATAAAAGCAAGGAAATCTTGCTACAACTATACAGCGTATTGGTGAGGCCACACCTAGAATACTGTGTACAGTTTTGGTTTCCATATTTACGAAAAGATATACTTGCTTTGGAGGCAGTTCAGAGGAGGTTCACTAGGTGATTCCGGACATGAGGGGGTTGACTTATGAGAAAAGGTTGAGTAGATTGGGCCTCTACTCATTGGAATTCAGAAGAATGAGAGGTGATCTTATCGAAACGTGTAAGATTATGAGGGGGCTTGACAAGGTGGATGCAGAGAGGATGGGGGAGATTAGAATTAGGGGGCATAATCTTAGAATAAGGGACTGCCCATTTAAAACTGAGATGAGGAGGAATTTCTTCTCTCAGAGAGTTGTAAATATGTGGAATTCACTGCCTCAGAGAGCTGTGGAAACTGGGACATTGAATACATTTAAGACAGAGATACAGTTTCTTAACTGATAAGGGGATAAGGGGTTATGGGGAACGGGCAGGGAAGTGGACCTGAGTCCATGATCGGATCAGTCACTCGAGGAACCGTATGGCCTACTCCTGCTCCTATTTCTTATGTTCTTATCGTTGTGAGGTAACTATGTCTTTGGCCTGTAGATTCCATTAGTGGTATAATTATAGAATCATGGAAATTTACAGCACAGAAGGAGGCCATTCAGCCCATTGTGTATGTGCCGGCTGAAAAAGAGCTATTCAGCCTATCGCACTTTCCAAATCTTGATCCGCAGCCTTGTAGGTTATGGAATTTCAAGTGCATATCCAAGTATTTTTTAAATGGGAAGAGAGTTTCTGCTTCTACCATCCTTCCAGGAAGT
Source organism: Pristiophorus japonicus (assembly GCF_044704955.1). Taxonomy (NCBI): domain Eukaryota; kingdom Metazoa; phylum Chordata; class Chondrichthyes; family Pristiophoridae; genus Pristiophorus; species Pristiophorus japonicus. The sequence continues at coordinate 169,996,709 of NC_091981.1, forward strand.
GAGCTCCAGAAGGGGAAAATAGAGTATGAGAGGAAGCTTGCTGGGAACATAAAAACTGACTGCAAAAGGTTCTATAGATATGTGAAGAGAAAAAGATTAGTGAAGAAAAACGTCCCTTGGAGTCAGAATCAGGTGAATTTATAATTGGGAACAAAGAAATGGCAGACCAATTGAACAAATACTTTGGTTCTGTCGTCACAAAGGAAGACACATATAACCTTCCGGAAATACTACCGAGGGTCTAGCGAGAAGGAGGAACTGAAGGAAAACCTTATTAGTCAGGAAATTGTGCTAGGGAAATTGATGGGATTGAATGCCGATAAATCCCCAGGGACCGATAGTCTGCATCCCAGAGTACTTAAGGAAGTGGCCCTAGAAATAGTGGATGCATTGGTGATCATTTTCCAACAGTCTATCGAATCTGGATCAGTTCCTATGGACTGGAGGGTAGCTAATGTAGCACCACTTTTTAAAAAAGGAGGGAGAGAGAAAACGAGTAATTCAAGACTGGTTAGACTGTAGCTAATGTAGCACCACTTTTTAAAAAAGGAGGGAGAGAGAAAATGAGTAATTCAAGACCGGTTAGACTGACATCAGTAGTGGGGGAAAATGTTGTAATCAATTATTAAAGATGAAATAGCAGTGCATTTGGAAAGCAGTGACGGGATCGGTCCAAGTCAGCATGGACTTATGAAAGGGAAATCATGCTTGACAAATCTTCTGGAATCTTTTGGGGCTATAACTAGTAGAGTGGACAAGGGAGAATCAGTGGATGTGCTGTGTTTGGACTATCAAAAAGCTTTTGACAAGGTCCCACACAAGAGATTGGTGTGCAAAATTAATTGGGGGTAATAAATTGATGTGGATAGAGAACTGGTTGGCAGACAGGAAGCAGAGAGTAGGGATAAACATGTCCTTCTCAGAATGGCAGGCAGTGACTAGTGAGGTGTCGCAGGGCTCAGTGCTGGGACCCCAGCTATTTACAGTATACATCAATGATTAAATGAAGGAATTGAGTGTAATATCTCCAAGTTTGCAGATGACAAAAAGCTGGGTGGTGGTGTGAGCTGTGAGGAGGATGCTAAGAGGCTGCAGGGTGACTTGGACAGGTTAGGTGAGTGGGCAAATGCATGGCAGATGCACAGTATAATGTGGATAAATGTGAGGTTATTTACTTTGGGGGCAAAAACATGAAGGCAGAATATTATCTGAATGGCGGCAGATTAGGAAAAGGGAGGTGCAACGAGACCTGGGTGTCATGGTACATCAGTCATTGATAGTTGGCATGCAGGTACAGCAGGCAGTGAAGGCGGCAAATGGCATGTTGGCCTTCATAGCTAGGGGATTTGAGTATAGGAGCAGGGAGGTCTTAATGCAGTTGTAAAGGGACTTGGTGAGGCCTCACCTGGAATATTGTATTCAGTTTTGGTCTCCTAATTTGAGGACGGACGTTCTTGCTATTGCGGTTGTGCAGCGAAGGTTTACCAGACTGATTCCAGGGATGGCTGGACTGTCATATGAGGAGAGACTGGATCGACTGGGCCTGCATTCACTGGAGTTTAGAAGAATGAAGGGGGATCTCATAGAAACATATAAAATTCTGATGGGACTGGACAGGTTAGATGCAGGAAGAATGTTCCCGATGTTGGGGAAATCCAGAATCAGGGGTCACAGTCTAAGGATCAGTGGTAAGCCATTTAGGACCGAGATGAGGAACTTCTTCACTCGGAGAGTTATTAACCTGTGGAATTCTCTTCCAGAGAGTTGTTGATGCCAGTTCATTAGATATATTCAAGAGTGAGTTAGATATGGCCCTGAAGGCTAAAGGGATCAATGGGTATGGAGAGAAAGCAGGAAAGGGGTACTGAGGTGAATGATCAGCCATGATCTTATTGAATGGTGGTGCAGGCTCGAAGGGCTGAATGGCCTACTCCTGCACCTATTTTCTATGTTTCTATGTTTCTATCCCCACCCCGCTCTGGGTGAAAAAGATTCTCCTCATATCTCCTCTAATCCTTCCACCAATTTCTTTATATCTATGCCCCCTGGTTATTGACCTCTCTGCTGAAGGAAACAGGTCTTTCCTATCCACTCTATCTCGGCCCCTAATAATTTTATATAACTCCATCAACTCTCCTCTGCTCTAAAGAAAACAACCCTAACCTATCCAATCTTTCCTCTTTGCTAAAATTCTCCAGTCCTGGCAACATCCTCATAAATCTTCCCTGTGCCTTCTCTAGTGCAATCACATCTTTCCTGCAATGTGGTGACCAGAAGTGCACGCAGTACTCTAGCTGTGGCCTAACTAGTGTTTTATACAGTTCAAGCATAACCTCCCTGCTCTTGTATGCGCTGTCTTGGTTAATAAAGGAAAGTATTTTCTATGCCTTCTTTACCACCTTATCTACCTATCCTGCTACCTTCAGGGATCTGTGAACATGCACTCCAAGGTCCCTTTGTTCCTCTACACTTCTCACTGTCCTACCATTTAATGTGTATTCCCTTGCCTTGTTAGCCCTCCTCAAATGCATTACCTCACACTTCTTCGGATTGAAATCCATTTGCTACTTTTTTATCCACCTGACTGCAGATTTCATCCTCACTATCAACCACACAGCCAATTTTTGTATCGTCTGAATCAAGTCTAAATTATTGAAAAATACAACAAAAAGCAAGGAACCTAGTATGAAGCCCTGTGGAACCCCACTGGAAATAGTCTTCCAGTCACAAAAACATTTGCTTCCAGCCATTGAGCCAATTTTGTATCCAACTTTCCACTTTCCCTTTCATCTCATGGGCTTTTACTTTTCTGACCAATCTGCAATGCGGGACCCTATCAAAAGCCTTGCTAAAATCCATGTAGACTACATCAAATGTACTACCCTCATTCACCCTCTTTGTTACCTCCTCATAAAATTCAATCAAGTTCGTCAGACATGACCTACTCTTAATAAATCCATGCTGACTGTGCTTGATTAATCCGTATCTTTCTAAATGGAGATTAAAACTGTCCCTCAGAATTTTTTCCAATAATTTGTCCACCACTGAGGTTAGGCCGACTTGCATGTAATTACTCAGTCTATCTCTTTCTCCCTTTTTAAACAATGGTACAATGTTCGCAGTCCTCCAGTCCTCTGGCAGCACACCTGTAGCCAGAGAGGATTGGAAAATCATGGTCAGAGCCTCCGCTCTTTCCTCCTATGCTTCTCTTGACAGCCTGGGATTCATTTCATCTGGGCCTCGAGATTTATCTATTTTCAAAGATGCTAAACCCCTCAATACTTCCTCTCACTATGCTTACGTCATCGAATATTTCACATTCCTCCTTAACTACAATGCCTGACTTATCCTCCTCTTTTGTGAAGACAGACGCAAAGTCTTCTGCTTGAGTGCCGTGCTGATCGTGCGGTTTCGCCACTGCCTTGGTGGTCCAGGTAGGGACCTTTTATGTTGCATCGCCTGCAGCAATGGCCATTCCTTTTAAGGGAGGGAAGGGCTCTTTGAACGTACTGCTGAGGTCTCCGCCCTGCCTACTATCGTTAGCACTCGAAGAAGGAAGTGGAGTATTTGATTTAGTGCTCCGTAGGTTGATTCCAGAGATGAGGAGGTTGACTTATGAGGATAGGTTGAGTAGGTTCGGCCTATACACATCGGGAGAATGAGAGGTGATCTTATTGAAACTTATAAGATAATGAGGGGGCTCGACAAGGTGGATACAGAGAGGATATTTCCACTCCTAGGGGAATCTAAAACTAGGGGACATAGTTTCAGAATAAGGGGCCGCTCATTTAAAACTGAGATGAGGAGAAAGTTCTTCTCTCAGAGGGCTGTAAATCTATGGAATTCTCTGCCCCAGAGAGCTGTGAAGGCTGGGTCATTGAATATACTTAAGGCGGAGATAGACAGATTTTTGAGTGATAAGGGAGTAGAGGGATATGGGAAGCGGGCAGGGAACTGGAGCTGAGTCCATGATCAGATCAGCCACGATCTTATTGAATGGCGGAGCAGGCTTGAGGGGCCAAATGGCCTACTCCTGCTCCTATTTCTTATCTTTTTATGTTCTTATGTAAATAGCTGAGACCCCAGCACTGATCCTTGTGGCACCCCACTAGTTTCAGCCTGCCAACCGGAAAATGACTCATTTATCCCTACTCTTATTCACTGTTTTCTGTCCTTTAACCAAACCAATCCAAGCTAACACCTCTATTATAATAGCAGATAGAAGAGCATCAAAGTAACATATTAGGCCATTGTCTTTTATTATCACCAACAGTAATTTCTAGACTATATTGCTCTGTTTACCATGTCAGAAAGACGTATTTCCTTTGGGGGAAGAAAATAATAATCATCACATGTTACAATAAAGCTTTTAAAACTCATGCATGAAAATGTGTTTTTTGATGAATATTCACAGAAGCAAAATTTTGTGTGCTCAGGTGGACCTGACTGACTAGTTTGGGGCTTGCAGTCGATTACACTATTATTGATTATTAATGTTACTCCTCACATTCCCCATGGATGATGACCACATTAATACAGATAGTGCAGACTCTCTCACTGATTGCTAAAAAGGAAAAAAAGAAAGACTTGCATTTATATAGTGTCTTTCACAACCACTGGATGTCCCCAAGTGTTTTACAGGCAATGAAGTAAGTTTTGACGTCTAGTCACTGTTGTAACGTAAGAAACATGACATCAATTTGTGCACAGAAAGCTTCTACAAGCAGCAATGTGATAATGACCAGATAATCTCTTTTAGTGATGTTGCTTGAGGGATAAGAATTGGCCAGGACACAAGTGATAACTTCCCTGCTCTTCAAAATAGTGCCATAGGATCTTTTACATCCACCTGAGGAGGCAGAGATGGCTTCGGTTTAACGTCTCATTCAAAAGACAGCACCTCCAACAGTGCAACACTCCCTCAGCACTGCACGACAGCGTCAGCCTAGATTTTTGTGCTAAAGTTCTTGGAGTGGGACTTGAACCCACAACCTTCTAACTCAGAGGTGAGAGTGCTACCAACTGAGCCACAGCTGACACTTGCTGCACTGTAACCCTCTATCACAAGCGGGTATACAAACTGAAAACAGATTTCAAAATTAAAGAACATAGGCTCTACAACTTACCCACAAATAGGTCAACAGCACACAAATGCAACAAAGCAGTACACTGTATTAAAATCCTAAATATGGAAATTTTAGTGCAATTTTTTTTACATAAAAGAAATCTCATCTCTCTTCCAATCTCACTCCATATTTCATTTCCAAACCTTGGCAAGTCCACAAGTACGATGACAGTCATACTCAAATAAAACTAGGTAAAACATCTTCCTTATCCCCAAAAATTCTTGAAGAAAATAAAACCTTCCTATAAGACAATAGTTGGGTATGTCCCAGATTTAAGGAAGATGAAATCTTTTTAAAAGCTACATTTTAGCAGTTTATTCATTATATATATCCTTTGAGGAGCAATACTAAATACTGCAACCATACTGCATTTCTCAGAAACCATCAACTCATCTTAAATCTTTTCTGCCTCAAGTTTGTGTACAGCTAATAGTGTGAGAAAATAATAGCCTCATTAATTGATTCTAATCCTGCCTTCCAACTCATCTGATTTAGAAACATAGAAACATCGAAAATAGGTGCAGGAGTAGGCCATTCGGCCCTTCGAGCCTGCACCGCCATTCCATGAGTTCATGGCTGAACATGCAACTTCAGTACCCCATTCTTGCTTTCTCGCCATACTCCTTGATCCCCCTAGTAGTAAGGACTACATCTAACTCCTTTTTGAATATATTTAGTGAATTGGCCTCAACAACTTTCTGTGGTGGAGAATTCCACAGGTTCACCACTCTCTGGGTGAAGAAGTTTCTCCTCATCTCGGTCCTAAATGGCTTACCCCTTATCCTCAGACTGTGACCCCTGGTTCTGGACTTCCCCAACATTGGGAACATTCTTCCTGCATCTAACCTGTCTAAACCCATCAGAATTTTAAACGTTTCTATGAGTTCCCCTCGCATTCTTCTGAACTCCAGTGAATACAAGCCCAGTTGATCCAATCTTTCTTGATATGTCAGTCCCGCCATCCCGGGAATCAGTCTGGTGAACCTTCGCTGCACTCCCTCAATAGCAAGAATGTCCTTCCTCAAGTTAGGAGACCAAAACTGTACACAATACTCCAGGTGTGGCCGCACCAAGGCCTTGTACAACTGTAGTAACACCTCCCTGCCCCTGTACTCAAATCCACTTGCTATGAAGGCCAACATGCCATTTGCTTTCTTAACCGCCTGCTGTACCTGCATGCCAACCTTCAATGACTGATGTACCATGACACCCAGGTCTCGTTACACCTCCCCTTTTCCTAATCTGTCACCATTCAGATAATAGTCTGTCTCTCTGTTTTTACCACCAAAGTGGATAACCTTACATTTATACACATTATACTGCATCTTCCATGCATTTGCCCACTCACCTAACCTATCCAAGTCGCTCTGCAGCCTCATAGCATCCTCCTCGCAGCTCACACTGCCACCCAACTTAGTGTCATCCGCAAATTTGGAGATACTACATTTAATCCCCTCGTCTAAATCATTAATGTACAATGTAAACAGCTGGGGCCCCCGCACAGAACCTTGTGGTACCCCACTAGTCACTGCCTGCCATTCTGAAAAGTACCCATTTACTCCTACTCTTTGCTTCCTGTCTGCCAACCAGTTCTCAATCCACGTCAGCACACTACCCCCAATCCCATGTGCTTTAACTTTGCACATTAATCTCTTGTGTGGGACCTTGTTGAAAGCCTTCTGAAAGTCCAAATACACCACATCAACTGGTTCTCCCTTGTCCACTCTACTGGAAACATCCTCAAAATATTCCAGAAGATTTGTCAAGCATGATTTTCCTTTCACAAATCCATGCTGACTTGGACCTATCATGTCACCTCTTTCCAAATGCGCTGCTATGACATCCTTAGTAATTGATTCCATCATTTTACCCACTACCGATGTCAGGCTGACCGGTCTATAATTCCGTTTTCTCTCTCCCTCCTTTTTTAAAATTGTTAACCATTTGTTCCAGAGATTGTATAGTTTCCCTTGTGAAACATTAATAAGCTGACACATGGGTTGAAATACTGTCAGCTAAAGTACTAATAGATTTGTGTATGACTGGATGGTTGATCAAATCCCAACATATTTCATGGAGTTGGCAACTGCAAAGGGCCAGTTCATGGGAATAAGACCACCAAGTGGTGAAGACATCATTCAACACCATGGAATACATTCCAACATGGTTTTGTCGTAGTTTAAATATTTAGAATGTACGATGGTGATTACATTTTCTGGTAATTAGTTCATTTATTCATTCAATCAATATCATTCAATAAATTCACAGCAATTACATGACAATAGTTCATTCTTCAGTATGAATACTGCCCAGCATGAATCACATGGCCAGCACTTACTGTCAGCATCTGCACACTGACAGCAGCTGGCAAATATATAGACTCAGAGCTGAATAAAACTAACCCCATGAATTTCATAATATATAGTGAAATTTAATGGCTACCCCAGATCAATGGTAGGACTGTAATCTTCAATTCAGATAAGGAGTATAAACTATTTGAGCTGGTTTTGGGGTTTGATGATATTATCTGAAACACTTAATTCTGAGTAATGCCTTGTAATCATTTTCCAATATCAATTTTTCTGATGTAACTGTACTGTTTTTTTTCCCCCCCAAGGAACAGTTTAAATAAAATCCTTACTTCTGATTTCGATTTTTGATGTTGAAGAAGAGAAAAGCACTGGACATGAACATTCCTAAGACAGTCAAAGCAGAAAGAATACTGTAGAGTGGTAGGGAAATCTTGCGCAGTTGTGGCTGTATAATAGTTCTGTCCTTTGGAGGTTCAACACCTGGAAGCACAAACAAAAGATTCAACTTAAGATGATGAAAAACACTGCCCACTAAAGTACTTAGCACAATCCATTATCAGAAACAAAAACACAGCAGTATTGGAAGCAAAACATGTGTTGCCTTGCCAACCTTGAAAAATGCCATATAGCCATGAATCAACATGAAAAGGCACAAGCCATCATACTCTAGCCTGTATTAGTCTGACAAGGTAAAAATCAAGGATTCATTGTTCAATTATGTCTTTAGAATATTTACATTTCAATTTCCTTTTTAAAAAAACAAACACTAAGGGGCAGAGGAAGTGGTTCTCATTCAGCACCACTCTTCAGGCACAGCATGTGCCTGCACGCTAACCTCGCCTGGTAATGTGAGGCCCACGCATTGGGGGGAATTTTAATCCCCAAAAATGGGTGGGTTGGAGTCAGGTAAGAGGTCAAAGAGTTAAAAAAGTGAATCCTGACTCGCCCACTTCTGGTTTTAACGGAGGTGGGATGGGGGGTGCCGGGCAGCCAACCTGTTCCCAGGAGGTGGGTCTCTCATTTAAATATGATAATGAGGCTGGCGTGCCTCATGATGATCCACCATTTCAAACTTACTCTGGCTGGCCGGGTTTCCTGGGCTTTGGGGAATCCGCCGGCTAAAAGGTGAGGACTGCCAGACCCAGGAGATAAGTGCCTTGACACTTACCTGCTGGAGTCAGCGCCCCTGCCTAGCCCACCCCTCGTGATCGGAAACTCCCTCCCCACCAGGCCTCCACTCGCCTCCCAAGACCTCAGATACCCCCTCCGGCCTCCCAGTCTTCCCACTCTGGCCCCAATGCTCCTCCCCAGCCACACCCCTGCGTTGCTCCTCTGGCCCCGATTCACCCCCCCACCCCCACCCCGATCACCCCCCAGCCCTGATTCACCCACCTGATCATTCTCCGGCCCCGATTCACTCCCCCACCTGATCATACTCCAGCTCCCGACCATCGCTCCCCCGCTCCCCCACTACCTCCCACCTTCCCTTCTCCCGTTCTCCTGGATTTTCCAACCGATTTCTATTCCCCTGCTCCCTATCTGCCTCCAGATTAAAATTACGGCCATTCAATTATTATTGTGGAGTTCCTGGTGCTTAGAGCTTGATGTGCCATGGGGGTCAGGGGTGAAAATGTTGGGTATCAGCAGCTGCTAAGGGCCGATAACTCTGCTTGCGACACTACCACTTTTTATCATTTAAGTGTCTTGAGCCACAAAGGCCATTTTAGAAATCACCAGTTGCAAACCAAATACAAGGCGGGCCAGAAAGGAAGAAATTCCCTTTTACAAGGACCCAGGAGTAAAATTGTATAAAAAGTGACTGGTTGGATAGTTAAAGGGAATTCAGTAAATGTAGAATAAATGGATTTTCAGAAGGCTTTCAATGAGGTATTCCACAAGAGGCTTGCAACAAAAATGTAGGTAAAAGGAAATATAGCAGCAGCAAGAGAAAGTTTGTTGATGGACAAGAAACAAAGTGGGAAATTGAGTGTCACTTATTTTGGATACGAATCGGTAGTGATGAAACGCAGGAGTCAGTGCTTAGTGAGCTTTTATTCGCTTTATAAATCAATGATTTGGATTTGAGGATAGGCAACAAAATCTTGAAATTTGCTGATGACACAAGAGTATGGAATTTTGCAAACAATGAGGAGGTCTGCAGGAAGACATAGACAGGCTAGCAGAATGAGCAGACAGATGGCAGGTGAGGTAGCAGGATCATAATTATGAGGTAGTATATTTTCGGAGGAAAACCAAGGAATGAGATGATACACTTAACTCAGGTATCATGTTTAAATACGGTGTTTGTCCTACCTTGAAACCTAAGAGTGTCGTTAATTAGTTCCAGGGAGTCGGCTACAGCGTTATAATCTCCAACTTTAACTGTTACTTCATCTGAAAAGAAAGAGGAACATTGCATTCAGATGTTTCCTACATATGACTAAACAATCGTCATTGCGAATATTAATTTTTAAGAACATAAGAAATAGGAGTAGGCCCATTTGGCCCCTCGAGCCTGCTCCGCCATTTAATAAGATCATGGCTGACCTGATAATGTACTCAGCTCCACTTCCCTGCCCACTCCCCATAACCCTTTATTCCCTTATCGCTCAGAAATCTGTCTATCTCCACCTTAAAATATATTCAATGACCCAGCCTCCACAGCTCTCTGGGGCAGAAAATTCCATAGATTTATAACCCTCTGAGAGAAGAAATTCCTTCTCATCTCAGTTTTAAATGGACGGCCCCTTATTCTGAGATTATGTCCCCTAGTTTTAGTTTCCCCTATGAATGGAAATATCCTCTCTGCATCCATCTTGTTGAGCTCCCTCATTATCTTGTATGTTTTGATAAGATCACCTCTCATTCTTCTGAACTCCAATGAGTATAGGCCCAACCTACTCAACCTATTTTCATAAGTCAACCCTCTCATCTCCGGAATCAACCGAGTGAACCTTCTTTGAACAGTCTCCAATGCAAGTGTATCCTTCCTTAAATACGGAGACCAAAACTGTACGCAGTACTCCACTTGTGGCCTCACCAATACACTGTACAGTTGTAGCAGGACTTCTCTGCTTTTATACTCTATCCCCCTTGCAATAAAGGCCCACATTCCATTTGCCTTCCTGATTACTTGCTGTATCTGCATACTAACTTTTTGTGTTTCATGCACAAGGACCCCCAGGTCCCTCTGTACTGCAGCACTTTGCAGTTTTTCTCCATTTAAATTATAATTTGCATTTCTATTTTTTATGCCAAAGTGGACAACCTCACATTTTCCCACATTATACTCCATCAACCAAATTTTTGCCCACTCACTTAGCCCTTTGTAGATTTTTTGTGTCCTCCTCACAATTTACTTTTCCACCCATCTTTGTATCATCAACAAATTTGGCTACATTAGATTTGGTCCTTTCATCCAAGTCATTAATATAGATTGTAAATAGTTGAGGACCCAGCACCAATCCCTGTGGCACCCTACTAATTAGAGTTTGCCAACCAGAAAATGACCCATTTAACCTGACTCTCTGTTTTCTGTTAGCCATTCCACTATCCATGCTAATATATTACCCCCAACCACGTGAACTTTTATCTTGTGCAGTAACCTTTTATGTGGCACCTTATCTCTTGTTGTCTCTGGCGCTTCGCTTCCTTTGAGAGGCACTCCCAGGGCGGTAGCACGGCACTGAGTCCAGCACCACGTGGAGTAGGCCAGAACTACATAGATGCTCCGACAACGCCTCTCCCCTTCCATTAAAGGGGAGGGCAACTGCGTAGGCCCTTTCATGGCCACCACTGGGGCACCAGGGATGCAATCGACCGGGCCAGAAGTCTGGCATCCAAAACGGAGTGCCGTGCTGCAAGAAGGCGGCCCAGTCAACGTGAGGATCGCCATTGTCAGGCCGACCCAAGAGTCGGCCGATAAATAAAGATGGCGGCCCGGGGCACTAAATGTCTCCTCTTTAAGGGATGCACCGGTGGCGGATGTCTGTGAAGCTGGCGTTGCCATCTGTCCGTGCCAGTCTCGCAATCTGCGGAGCAATTTCCAGCGCCGCACGGAAAGGGGTTGGCACACGTCGTGATGACATCATCGCTAGATGCGCGTTGGCACGGGGCGTTAATTGCAGGCGCAGTACTGCCGGGACAGCCCTCCCAAACCTCCAGGGAAATTTCCCGGGAGGCGATAGCGCCCCCTCCCCTGGGCGAAATTGCCATTGTGCCCCATTTGCGCACTCCGGAGGCGCTAACAGGGGTATAAAAAGGGGCAATTTCACTCCCTGGGAATTCAATCATGGAGGTCAATGCATCCAATCACAGCCAGCACAATTTTCTGCCTATGCTTCAAAATTTTATTTTCTTTTTGTGCAATTTTCAAATGAATGTGTTTGAAATGATAACGGGTGTTTCGCAGTGTAGGGATATCTGTTCCCTGGCAGTTTAATGGAGAGAGGTGACCATTCAGATTTTCTGGAATATATGAGTGTGCATTAAACCCCAAGTCCGTAAAATTGGAGGCATTTGCGTCACTTGGTTCGTAAGAAAGAATGGTGTCCGCCTTGCTTCTGCCCGATTCCGGCAAGTTGGCCGTGTTGCTGCTGCCTGCATTCACTTCACTTATTGAAATGATTTAGATTGTGATGTCAATTGGTACTGATACGACACATAATCTGAGATTTTGGACAATGCCAAAATAGGTCAAAAAACTTATTTTCTTGTTTCAATATTCAACTGTCCTTTAGCTTTTACCAAACATTTCTTGTAGCGATTAGAAATGCTGAAACATTTTTCTCCCTGTTCAAGCGTTTACCCCTAAGTGGCCAGATCCTTTTCGATTTTAAAGGCTCCCTACATGTGCAATTTCTTGCGCTCATCACTGACCTCCAGTTGCTGGGATTTTTTTTCCCCATTGACATTAGTGTTGCTAGGATTCTTTGGTTTTATACTCAGTTAAATGTTGCCTTGATGTCAAGGGCAGTTACTCTCATCTCTCCTCTGACATTCAGCTCGTGTACATATCTGGATCAAGTCTGTGAAAAGGTCTGAAGCTGAGGGGGTCTGGCAGAACTCAAACAGAGGATTAGTGAGAAGGGTATTGGTGAGTAGGTGCCGCTTGATGGTAGTATTAATTTGCTAATGAATTGGAGGAAACTGATGGGGCAATCTTTGCCTGGTTCAGATTTGTCTTACTACCACCTTTTAGGCATCTTTTGCTCAGAACACATATTAAAAACTGCTCATGTCCAAGTCTTTTCCAGGGCACTACCATGGTGATCTTAGTAAAAACCCAGATCAACAACTGCTTTATTAGTCAGAATAGTATAACATGGCTATCTACAATGAGCTTGTCTTCTGATATGAATCTCACCTGTGTCATAATCAGATTAGTATTGGCTCATATTCCAACAGCAGTGCCAATGATTATGATAACCAGCTCTTCTGATCCTATTAATGTCAGCACAATTTACATATTCTTAGTGCATGGGGTATTCTGGCTATCAATGTTGTACAAGTCTTCTTTCAGAAAATAAACAGCAGCCCTGGGAAGATTCTATGGGCTGGAAATTCGATTGAAGGTTTTTTAAGGCGCTAATGTCGGGTGGTCGATAAATTTAGTGCGGAAAATGGTTTGCAACAGCAGCCAAAAAATTCAGTGGTTGCACTCTCACAGTGGAGTTGAGCACTAAAGGAAGCGTTCCACATTTCTGTTCGGGCGCTAGGCCGGGTGAGCAACTGAATATACCATGCTAAAAAGCCGGCTTGGTAGCGCCCTAAGAGAGGCCTCCCTGCAACAAAAAAAATCAGAACAAAAAACTCAAAAAACATTCCCTATACATTGCTCATCCCAAATAAAGTAAAATCACAAAAAATATATATATATCACTCACAGTTACCTCATACAGTCACTCCTTCCCTTTGCGCCCCGGGAAAGCTCTGTACACCAGCTTTCTCTGGCGGTGTCACTACGGTACGCTACGGGTGCAGCGCAAAACAAATTTTCCAGCCGTGTCAATACCGGGGACGTTGCACACCGGCGCTACATTCTCGAGCGATACTCCTCAGCGCCACCGGCACCGGCACACTGAATTTGCCGAGTGTGCTAATGCCGGCACTCGCGACTGCAAACCCTTTAGCGCCCGCGAGGGATGCTATCCAAACGAATTTCTAGCCCTACATGTTAAGAATCTCCTTTAACTAAATCAAGCAACTGATGGACTATAGTAGTGTTTCAAAGGTCAATTCGCATTTGCTGTCAGAAAATTTATCTCAAGATGAATTTAAAACAGTATTTTTGCCACATTAATTAGTTTTCTTCTTCTTAGGCAGTCCCCTGGTGTCGAGGATGACTTCGGTAGGCAGGAGGAGGAATACGTGTGAAAAGGTTCCTCTAAAGACTGAAAGTCTATAATGTTGGGCTTCAGGGTAAGCTTTTACTAATGTGTTAATCTGTGAAAGAATTAGTTGCCATAGATGTGATCAAATACTGCACTTATAACATCAAGACATCATAAAGTCCCAAAGCCTGGAATTTTTCTCTGGGTAAAGATAATGGGTTACTAATGGGAACAAAATGCATTTCAGTCTGTGTTTGCAAGTATAACAGTAAGTAGCCTTTATGAATATTTAGAAGTCTGACTAATGGACTTGTGGTGGCACAGCAACTATTTGTACACAAGGATCTCTGGAGATTGCAGAAAAATCCACTTGAGCAGTGTGTGTAGGTGTGTGTGTGTAAGTGTGTGTGTGTGTAGGTGCAGGTGTGCATGTGTGTAGGTGTATATGTGTGTTTAGAGGGGGAGCACTGCCTGATGAGTGGTTGTAACAAGTGCTAGATTATTGTCCAGTGAGGATTGAATGTCAATCATGTTTAATTGGAGAGGGATTTGTTTCACAAGAAATCTTGGTGCAGACAAAATGACAAGCGTTACCTACCCAGCCTGATCACCAGCAGCATTCTAAAAATGGAACACTGCACAACCAGCTGGCAGTTCCACTGAGTCACCCAGTGTGTTTTGTCTTTAGTGATAACCTCCTACCTCTGACTTTAGAGCAAGAAACTCAAGCTAATAATGAGCGTTTCTTTGTACTGGCGTTTTGAGACTGACATCTAGAACTGCAAGTCCATCTGAACATGACAGCTGGCTGAAGATGGACCTGCTACACACAGCATCCAAACAGATGTTTTGTGACTGAGACACCAAGCATCATGGGCTAGAAATTCGGTATCGCCCGCTTTGAGACGGTGACGCCGTTGGGGTGCTACCTTTAGCGCCGAGTGATGTTTGTCGCCTCAAAGTGGGATATTCAGTTGTATCACCCCAAGAGGAGAGTGGAGCACTAAGAGAAGCGATCCACACTCCTCTTTGGGCACTAATGGAGTGATAGTGCAGGAGACCGACTCAATTTATGGCACTAGGATGCTGGCATTCTCACACCTAAAGATGAAAAAAAAATCTGGTTGAAAAATTCAATAAATCTCACCCACACTTCCCGATTACTGCAACAAATAAATAAAATTTGAAAAAGTAAATTTCAGCATTTATCTTGCCGGACAATATAGCCCCGGAATCGTCGTCAGGTGCTATGGCGGGCAAAAGAATGAATTTTGCAAACGTGACACTACAGGCACTGACAGCACCGAGTGGGCGACGCTGGCGAGCGCAGCACAAATTGTCAGCATGCCGCGAAATCTTCACTGAAGTTTGCGGCAGGCACTGTCAGTGCGGCACTCGGGCAGGAGGTTTTTAGCGCCCCATGGTGGCACTAATCAACCGAATTTCTAGCCTTGGCATGAATTTCTAACAGGCTGCTTTCTCAGTAGAATATGGGGTTATAAAACAACTTTATAATGTAGAGGTTTGATAGTATTTTAAATTAAAAGTAGAGTCTAGCGTATTGGAGGCTGAAAAACCGCAACCCTTCTGCCACAATATGCCACAACTTTGGCAAGAATCCACTGCGAGGGTTGGAAATTAAGTTGGGGTTTTGTACATGGGGACCTGTTGGGGCAGAACCTCCATCTGCGTCAAACAAGATCATTGGCATTAAAGGGGGCACAGTACATGCAGTTTGTGTTTCACATGCACATCTGGTAGCAAGTTGGCCAAATCAATGCGCTTGAAAATGAGTTTCCATTACAAACTACATTTAATAGGCCCTTCAAGAGACATCAGTGGTGCCTGTGGGGGAATTTTTTTAGCTGCCGATGTGCTGGAAGCTCAGGGGTCCGGTAGTGCGCAGGAAACCGGAAGTAAGTGCAGCACATCTGTCAGTGACTTTTTAACCCAACCACTGTATTTGTATTTGACATCCAGGTTTGCGACCGCGTGCTGATGACCCGCATGATGATATCAACTCCAATACTTAAAGGGACACTGCAAACATAACATTTGATGCATTCTGGAGGTGGGAGAACAAAAGAAGGAGCTGCCACAATGGGGTCCCAATGTTGTAAGTCTGCACCTCACTTTAATGATGCCTCCCTGAATGTGCTGCTGGGGGTTGTAAGGGCCTGCAATGAGACACACTTCACTACTGATGGGAGGAAGCAGCCTGCTAGTGAGAGCAAGAAGGTGTGGCTGGTGGTTGTTCATTAGGTGAGCAGCAGGAGTGTGGTGCCACGCTCCTGGATTCAGTGCCGAAAGTGGTTCAGTGACCTAAGCAGGGCAAGAAAGGTGAGTATGATAACCCCTTCACACGGCTTTCTCAAGCCTACTGCTGCACATCACTCCTCACAGCAACTTACCTAGCAGCTGTGCAGGTGCACCCATCCCTTTCAGTCTAGACACCTCCTCACATCCCCATCTGTTCATCCACCACTGACACTCACCCTCATCTTGACGCAATGTCATGCTCAATAAATGCTCTCGATCCATCCATTCAACACAAGCTCATCTGGTGACTCAAAATCACAATTGGGCAAGAGAAGATGGTGGAGACAGGGACAGCAGTGGAGAGTCTGCACCGAAGGCTGCAAGACACTCCAACTCTGTTCAGCTGGCCGCAGATGCTGAACCTCGGGGGCCGTCAATGAAGATGCAGCAGCAGCAAAGAATGTGCGATGTACTGGCAAGCTTTCCAGCCACACTGTATGTTTGCAGAGAGAATGGAGGAGTCCATCTCAAGCTTGAGTGGCATGATGTCGCAGGCATATGCGATTATGCCTTCGTCCATGGAAAGAGTGGCCATCTACATGGAGCATCAAATGCGGCAATCAAAGGAGCGCATGCAGGCCTTCAGCAATAGCTTGCACACTATGAATGCCACTTTAATTAGGATTGATTACAACCTACTCATCTGCTGTTCATCGCTCCACTGATCTGCAGCAAAGTGCTCACCAGCTCATTGCTAGCGGGGAAGTGGAGATGGACCATGAGAGGGATGATGATGAAAGGGAACATTGAAATGGAGGCTTGGCTCAAAGCACTTCCACTTCTTGCCCATTGCCTCAGTCAGTACCCAACATGCTGCCTCGTGTCTCGATGGCCAAGTCTGCCCTTGCACAGGTGCAGGTGGAGCAGTCTTTGGCAGGCCCTCATGGGCTCCAAAACCCAGAGGACATCAGTCACAATAGGGATGTGAGCAGCCTGGCTCTACCTCAGCTGAAGCCACAGGAATCCCACCATGTAGAAGTGCTAGGAAGAGGAAGAGTAAAGATTTGTAGTTGCACAAGGGTTTTTTTTTATTCGTTCATGGGATGCGGTGTTGCTGGCAAGGCAAGCATTTATTGCCCATCGCTAATTTAACTTGAGAAGGTGGTGGTGAGCCACTTCTTGAACCGCTGCAGTCCTTGTGGTGAAGGTACTCCCACAATGCTGTTAGGGAGGGAGTTCCAGGATTTTGACCCAGCGACGATGAAGGAATGGTGATATATTTCCAAGTTAGGATGGTGCGTGACTTGGCGTGTATATTGGAAGTGATGGTGTTCCCATGTGCTGCTGCCCTTGTCCTAAGTAGTAGAGGTTGCACATTTTGGAGGTGTTGTTAAAAAAGCCTTCGCGAGTTGCTGCAGTGCATCTTGTAGGTCCACTTTCAGGTTTTGCTCATTTTTGGCTGCTGTCTGTCAAGTGGCCTTTTCACTTGTGATGAATGGTAAGACAAGATTGAATGCCGAGCAATAGGGGGCTGTGAATGGGATGTCTAGTTGTTTTCAAGGGCTGTTTTTTGTTGAGGGAGGGGGATGGTGGTGGGAGGAGATGTGGCTTTTGCATGTGGCTCCCAAATGGGTGCACTGGTGGAACCTATCTGAACCTCGCCATTATCAGGGCATCCCGGCAGCAATGTGCGTCATTGCTGGTACATTTGCAACATCACGTTCCTCCACCTCCTCCTCCTCGCTGGCTCTGTGTTCTGCGCCTTGTTCCTCCTGAAGGACCAAACCCCACTACTGAGCTATTTTGTGCCGAGTGCAGCACACCATGACCATTCTTGCCACCCTGTCTGGTGCTTATTGAAGGGTGCCTTTAAATCTGTCAAAGTACCTGAAATGCATCTTCAGCTTGCCAATTGCTTGCTCAATGACACATCTGGTTGTCATATGGCTTTCATTGTAGCTCTCATGGCCTCATTGGTTGGGTTCCTCACTGGTGTCATTAGCCACGTTTCTTCCCTCACCCGTAGGAAGCCAGCCAGAACCACAAACCTGAGCACCTGCTCATTCTGACTGGCATCATTGGTGACATCAGTCACCTGTGTTATGCATTTGTGGGGGCCGACTGTACAAACGTCTCTGGTAGATCCCTAGAAGGAGCCAGAGGCAAAGAAGTTGAGGGCCCTGGTGAGTTTGATGGCCACAAGTAAAGTGTGGCCACCATGTCCACTTGGCAGCAGGCTGCAACCACCTGATGAGAGACCCTGAGCCTCCTGAGACACTGATGTTCTGACATGTCCAGGAAGCTGATCCTCAGCCTGTACACCCTGCGTTGGAGGTGTTGCCTCCTGTAAGCTACACCTCACTCTGCACATCCCCGCTCTCCTGTGGAGAGGCAGGTCTGTGAGGAGTAGGCTGCTCCTGCTGCTGGCGGTGGTCATCTTGGTCCTCATCTGAAGTCCAAGCTAAAACAGCATAAGCAGCATCCATGCTGATCTGATAGATCACAGCTGCAGAGTGGAGATCAAACGTACAAAAGTACTGTGAGCATTTCACACAATCAAGCAAGAAAGCAACTGTGAGGTTTATAGGAATTTCTGCCCGTCATTTCTTCAGCCCCTCAATTGCTGTTGTGTTCTCATCTTGGAAACCTATGCACCCACAGTTAAATCCCCAAACCCACGTTAATATTGCTTTTAATGGGCTATTAACATATTCCTGACACGCTGTCAATTTCAGCGCTTTTAACCACCCACCTGCTCCCAAACATACTCACTGTGAGTACATATCCCCCTATGTATCAGATTCCTCCCTTTCCGCTGGCCATGTGCTGACAACACCCATATAAACTGAACTGCTTGGTAACGCCTTGTTTCAAATGCTTAGTAGTTTAAACACAGGCAGCAACTTCAACAGAAAAGGCAAAATCGATTTTTGGTCTGAGAGGGGAGAATGTTTTTTTTTAAATGTGCCATTGCTATACAGCTGCTCTGTGGCCAGGCGATGGGGAGAGGAGCTGGGAAGCTGTATGCTTAAAGCTTGCCCTTTAGCAAAATGAGTGCTGGATTTTCCACAGCTTCCGTTTTACGTTTGTCAGCACTGCACTTTAAATGTTGCAACTTCCAGGATCATCTTAATTGTAACGTTACTGGACTAGTAATCAGAGGCCTGGATTAATAATTCAGAAAATTGGAATTCAAAACCCATCCTGGCTGTTTGAGCATCTGAATTCAGTTTTTTTATAAAAGCTGGAAATTAAAAACTGGTATCAGTCGAAGTGCCCATGAAGCTGTTTCTTTGTTTTTAAACCCCAATGGATTCACTAACACCCCATCTGTGGCTCCAGCCCCACAGAAACGTGATTGAGTCTTAACCGCCCTCTGACCTAGCAAGCCACTCAATTGTATTAGGGATGGCCAATAGAAAGAAAGACTTACATTTATATAGCACCTTTCACAGCCATTGGACATCTCAAAGTACTTTACAGCCAATGAAATACTTTTGGAGTGAAGTCACTGTTGTAATATAGGAAACACAGCAGCCAATTTGCGCACAGCTAGCTCCCACAAACAGCAATGTGATAATGACCAGATAAACTGTTTTTGTATGTTGATTGAGGGATAAATAGTGGCCAGGACACCAGGGATAACTCCTCTGCTCTTCTTCAAAAGAAGAGTGCCATGGGATCTTTTAAGTCCACTTCAGAAAGCAGACAGGGCCTCGATTTAATGTCTGATCCAAAAGACAGCACCTCTGACAGTGCAGCACTGCCCTGGAGTGTCAATCTAGATTTATGTGCTCAAGTTCATAGAGTGGGACTTGAACCCACAACCTTCTGACTCAGAGATGGATGTGCTAACCACTGAACCACAGCTGACACTATAAATTAAGGCCTTGCCAGCGATAATCACATTGTGAAAATGAATAAAAAATATATTTGGAGTGGGCTTCTCGAGCTCTTGCAAGCATACCTGAGGGACAGGGGTATGCAGTGAGCTTGTATCAATCAAGTGGCTGCAGCAGCTTAAAGAAGCAGGCCAGCAATTATCTGGGAACTAGGAATTAGACTACTAAGTGAAAGTGTGTCTGAGATTGAGACAGCAAGACAAACTTCACAAGCTTCCAACTCCACTGTACAGGTTTTATTGACAATAAGGGAACTAAAGCAGGAAATATTTGTGACCAAAGGAAAGAGGCCAATCAAAAGCGTGGGTAATTTAACCCATAAAAATCGGCGGGTATGGATCTGGTGGGATGTTAAAAATCTGACCCCAACTCACCTCCATCCCTCCCACTTTCACTTCTTACGGAGGCGGGACAAGGGTCGGGCAACCTAACCTATTCGCAGGAGGCAAGTTGGCAATTTAAATATTATAATGAGGCTCCATGCTTCAGATTTAACTACCATTTTAAATTTAACCCTGGCTGTCTGAGTTTTCCAGGCCGTGGGAAACCCAATGGCTAAAGGGAGGCGAGGACTGCTGGATCCAGGATGTAAATACCTTTCCACTTACCTGCTGGATCCAGTATACCTGTTTTACCAATTCCCCAACCCTTCCGATCTCTTCCATGAGGTCTCCAATCTCCTCCACGAGGCCTCCAATCTCCCCCCTGCTCTAGCCTCTGATCACCTCCTGCTCCAGCCTCCGATCTCCCCCCCCACCCCCTCTCTTCTCCAGCTTCTAACTCCAATCATCCTCCCACACTCCAGGCCTCCCCAATTCCTCCCTCCCTCCCCTCCACCACCCACTAGCCCCCCCTCCCTCCACGGCTGCAGCCTGGTGTCGAAGGCTAACACACAATCTGGTTGGCTGCGGCCAGGAAATGGTGGCAAAAAATGGTATCAGGCCCTGCTGTTAAAATCTGCAGGGCCTGAGGGAAATCCATTCTTCTGGGTTTTCCAACTCCAACCTGCCCTCTACCCTCCACCTCCCCACCTCAGAGTTAATATCCAGCCCTGCGAGTCAATGTCAGATAAAATTTAATGACCTCAACAGTTTAGCCAAGAAATAGTCACACTTTTCTCCAATGCAATGCTTCCCATGTCTCAACCCGTTTGCTGCTGAAACTCTTATTATACCTTACTCACCTCCAGACTCAACTATTCCAATGCTCCACTAGCCGGCCTGCCATCCTTCACCTTCTATAAACTTCAGCTCATCTAAAATTCAAGTTATTCTTGAGCATAACCCAGCCAGTTTTGACATGAAACTATAGCAACAGACTTCAAAAGAGCTGTTGGAGGACAATGTTAAGGAATTTGAGGAACCAGAGCAGCTTGCAGCACGAGCAGCATTTGTAGTTGTATGAGCAATTTGGTAGACCTTAATATCAGATACTTTCTCAAAAAGACCCCAGGAAGGGATTTGGCAGCACTGGTGGATAGATCATTGACGCCATTGGCACAATGTGTGGCAGCAGACAAGAGAGCAAATTAGATCTTAGACCTGTATAACCAGAGGAATAGAGAAACATCTTAGAAAGTGATTGATGTTGCACATTAACTCTGAAATTAAATATAAATAAGTGTAAAAAACACATTCAGAGAGTTTGTTATGCAAGTTTGCCTGATGCTGTCACTCATTCCAAGGCTGTGTGATCGAATTAAATAGCGGAGCAGGCTCGAGTAGTTGAATGACTAGGCGACATGTGAGATGCTGGGCAAGCTCATTTCTGTGGGGCCCGAAGCCGGCTTCTTCAGCCATATCTGCAGACCCACAAAGAAGGAAATTGTTAGCAAGTTGTCTTCATAACAATTTGTCGTCAAATAGGTTTCGCCAATGTTATATGTTTCTGCTTCTCTATGAAAGCTTCTGTGTGTTATTGAATAGATAGTGAAGGAATAGGTATTGTATAAACCTTGCGCTGTAACCATGTCTTCTGCTTACTTGTCCAAATCTGTCCCTGGATTTCTAGACCCTGCTGCTCAAAAGGATCAAAGGATGCAAGGTGGTCAGTACTCCTCCAGTACTCACTCTTGTTATGTGCTGAAAAAGCATGTAATGTTTATTTACCATTGATTACATTGCCAAGAGAGAGCATTCAAAGATTGAATCATGCAGCTTGCAAGTGCTGACCATTGAAGCAGTTGCTCTTTGCAGCCATCTATGGGAGAGGATGTTGCTGGGCAAGGATGGTGCTGAAAAGTGCACAGTAATGGGCACCCATGGGAAGGTGGAGACAAAGTGGCACAATGTCTTGTTGACTCAATGCACATCGTGCGGAAGGAGGTGGTGCCTCCGGAGCTGCACTTGGTACTGTATGATTTCTATCACTTCTTCATCAAAGCAAGGGATTCCATTCCTCCCCAGACTGTTGCCAAACATCTCTTCGGCTGAACCGTGCAGCCAATGTTCCAATCAGTGATTTCCACTTTAAACTATGAAGCATGAGCAGATCCAGGGCAGTTCATTTGGTAACACTCTGCCTGACCCAAGATCAGATGGACGGGGAGGGAGGAATATTGATCCTATATGTGAAAAATTTCCCCCCCGAAATTACTTGCATAAAAAGGGAGAATGAGCAGGAGCAACAGAACCTCTTCACAGTTTATACAGATTAAATCTGAGATGTGGATCCACTTCCTTATTTTCACACGATTCTTTCCTATGTAGGCAGGTCCAAATACCAGTTTAACAACACCGATTGGTAGAGACCAAATTATGTAATTGGTGTTTGAGTTTTGCACTGCTCACTGTAATGCCAAAGCAATATACAGCCATGGTCAAGTTGACTGAATTTGCTAAACATTTAAAAGGTAACGTTGGCTAAAAATAAGAAGTAAAATCTGTATTGCAGATCCTCTCCGTGTTTCATGAGCAGCATGTTACTGCTATTAGCTTTGAGTAAATGTAAAAAGGCCCAGGGGTCGAACAAGAAACCCTATACTCCAAGTTACTGCGAACATACGAAAAAGGAAAAGGGGCATTCAGGTCAGGGCCGGTGCTTGGACCTGTGAAGGTTCGATGGGTGAGGACGAGGCGGGGGCGAAGGAAGAGAACATTTTTAAAACTTATTTTTTTAAAGGAACACCCTTTGTAAAAGGCCCATAAGGACAACTAGATTCTTCTTCCAGAAATTGGGGAGGGAGCCTGCAAATGTGCTCCCACCCTCCTACTGATGTACCCACAAACCACTGAAGGTCCTGTTATGTATGTACGTAAACCTCACCAATACTAGGGGGCACACCTGTGGGAGACCTAAGGATCACCTATGCATCCTGGGGCAAGCAGGTATAAAAGTACCAAGCTGCTTCCCCACTCTGGAGTCTGAAGAAAGAGACCAAGGTCACAACAGTTTGAGCTTACAATACAGTTTTGTGGATTTATTCTGAACATAACAAATTGGCGACGAGTAAAGGATCACGAACTTTCACGCGGTAATGGCTGCTGTTGGTATTCTTGAGAGATTTGTTGAGGGTGATGATTGGGAAGCCTTCGTTGAGCATCTTGACCAGCACTTCGTGGCCAATGAACTGGACAAGGTTGAGACAGCGATCAAGCGAAGGGCGATTTTCCTCACCTTATGTGGGTCTTCGATATATGGCCTCCTCAAAAATCTGCTGGCACCAGTCAAACCAATGAACAAGACATACACAGAGCTGTGTATGCTGGTTCAGGAACACCTCAAGCCGAAGGAGAGCACCTTAATGGCCAGGTATCGCTTTTCCACGCACCATTGCTCCGAGAGCCAGAACGTGGCGAGTTTTGTCGCCAACCTAAGACGCCTTGCAGGACAGTGCGAATTTGCAGGATCTTTGGGGAAAACGTTGCGGGACTTTTTCGTACTTGGAAGCAGCCATGAGGTCATTCTTCGCAAACTGCTGTCTGCCGAATCCCTGGATCTGAGCAAGGCCATCACGACAGCCCAAGCCTTCATATCCACGAGCGTCAACCCGAAACAGATATCTTCACAGAATCAAAGCTCACCGGCAAGTACTGTGCATAAAATAATGTTTTCAGTAGGCAGAACTGTACAGGGCAGGGTCCACACGACCTCAGAGGCCAGACCTAGGTCTAGAGTGATTCAGAGTCCACCGTGGGGCATGAATGCGTATCCACCATGCCGGCACTGCGGGAGCAGTCATAGAGCTCACTAATGTCGATTCAATCCCTATGTGTGCAAGGGCTGTGGAACAATGGGGTACCTCCAGCGAATGTGCAAATGACCTGTGACTCACCACGTGGCAGAGTCAGGCGAGGACGACTGATCCAGTGAGGATCATGCTGAGGAAGTATATGGGATACACATCTTCACCACAAAAATCCCTCCAATAATGTTAAAAGTTAAAATCAACGGCACTCCAATCTCCATGGAATCAATCAGTAATGAGCCAGAAGGTATTCGAGAGGCTGTGGGGTGACAGAACACAACGACCCAAGCTGATCCCGATTCAGGGAAAGCTACACACCTACACCAAGGAACGGATACCAGTTATTGATAGTGCGGACATAAGAGTATCCCATGAGGGAGCGGTACATGATTTATCACTGTGGATTATTTCAGGTGATGGGCCAACGCTGCTTGGTAGAAGGTGGAGGGGGAAGATTCGATGGAACTGGGAAGACCTCTGCGTATCTTCTCCGATGAATGACGTCTCCTTTGCTCAAAGGCTGAGCAAAGCCCCACCCTCAGCTGAACCAGGCATCGAAGTGCAGATTCATTTGCAGAACCCCGAGGCACAGGCCGCTCATCACGACCACGAGGAGGTGAAGATCAACCAAGCAGCAGTACAGGCGCGGTACCCACCACCCAAAACCGACGACCTTGGGATGGTTTTCTAGACCAATATGCCGAGGAACCAACTAAAGAGCAGGCCATCCTAGACTGGGTCTTGTGTAATGAGAGAGGATTAATTAGCAATCTGGTTGTGCGAGGCCCCTTGGAGAAGAGTGATCATAACATGGTAGAATTCTTCATTAAGATCGAGAGTGACACAGTTAATTCAGAGACTAGGGTCCTGAACTTAAAGAAAGGAAACTTCGATGGTATGAGAGGTGAATTGGCTAGGATAGACTGGAGAATGATACTTAAAGGGCTGACGGTGGATGGCAGACATTTAAAGATCACATGGGTGAACGACAACAATTGTACATCCCTGTGTGGTGTAACAATAAAAAATGGAATGTGGCTCAACCCTGGCTAACAAGGGACATTAGGGAAAGTGTTAAATCCAAGGAAGAGGCATATAAATTGGCCAGAAAAAGCAGCAAACCTGAGGACTGGGAGAAATGTAGAATTCAGCAGAGGAGGACTAAGGGTTTAATTAGGAGGGGGAAAATAGAGTATGAGAGTAAGCTTGCAGGGAATATAAAAACTGACTGCAAAAGTTTCTATAGATATGTGAAGAGAAAAAGATTAGTAAAGACCAACGTAGGTCCCTTGCACTCAGAATCAGGTGAATTCATAATGGGGAACAAGGAAATGGCAGGCCAATTGAACAAATACTTTGGTTCTATCTTCACTAAGGAAGACACGAATAACCCCCCGAAAACACTCGGGGACCGAAGGTCGAGCGAGAAGGGGGAACTGAGGGAAATCCTTATTAGTCAGGAAATGGTGTTAAGAAAATTGAAGGGACTGAAGGCCGATAAATCCCCAGGGCCTGATAGTCTGCATTCCAGAGTATTTAAGGAAGTGGCCTTAGAAATAGTAGATGCATTGGTGGTCATTTTCCAACATTCCATGGACTCTGGTTCAGTTCCCATGGATTGGAGGGTAGCCAATGTAACCCCACTTTTAAAAAAAGGAGTGAGAGAGAAAACAGGGAATTATAGACTGGTTAACCTGACATCGGTGGTGGGGAAAATGTTGGAATCAATTATTAAAGATGAAATAGCAGCGCATTTGGAAAGCAATGACAGGATCGGTCCAAGTCAGCATGGATTTATGAAAGGGAAATCATGCTTGACAAATCTTCTAGAATTTTTTGAGGATGTAACTAGTAGAGTGGACAAGGGAGAACCAGTGGATATGGTATATCTGGACTTTCAAAAGGCTTTTGACAAGGTCCCACACAAGAGATTAGTGTGAAAAATTAAAGCACATGGTATTGAGGGTAATATACTGACGTGGATAGAGAACTGGTTGGCAGACAGGAAGCAGAGAGTCGGGATAAACGGATCCTTTTCAGAATGACAGGCAGTGACTAGTGGGGTGCCGCAGGGCTCAGTGCTGTGACCCCAGCTATTTACAATATACATCAATGATTTAGATGAAGGAATTGAGTGTAATATCTCCAAGTTTGCAGATGACACTAAGTTGGGTGGCGGTGTGAGCTGTGAGGAGGATGCTAAGAGGCTGCAGGGTGACTTGGACAGGTTAGGTGAGTGGGCAAATGCATGGCAGCTGAGGTATAATGTGGATAAACGTGAGGTTATCCACTTTGGTGGGAAAAACACGAAGGCAGAATATTATCTGAATGCTGGCAGATTAAGAAAAGGGGACCTGGGTATCATGGTACATCAGACATTGAAAGTTAGCATGCAGGTACAGCAGGCGGTGAAGAAGGCAAATGTTATGTTGGCCTTCATAGCTAGGGGATCTGAGGATAGGAACAGGGAGGTCTTACTGCAGTTGTACAGGGCCTTGGTGAGGCCTCACCTGGAATATTGTGTTCAGTTTTGGTCTCCTAATCTGAGGAAGGACGTTCTTGCTATTGAGGGAGTGCAGCGAAGTTTCACCAGACTGATTCCCGGGATGGCAGGACTGACATATGAGGAGAGACTGGATCGTCTGGGCCTGTATTCACTGGAGTTTCGAAGGATGAGAGGGGATCTCATAGAAACATATAAAATTCTGACATGACTGGACAGGTTAGATGCACGAAGAATGTTCCCGATGTTGAGGAAGTCCAGAACCAGGGGACACAGTTTAAAGATAAGGGGTAAGCCATTTAGGACTGAGATGAGGAGAAACTTCTTCACTCAGAGAGTTGTTGACCTCTGGAATTCTCTACCGCAGAGAGTTGTTGATGCCAGTTCATTGGATATATTCAAAAAGGAATTAGATTTGGCCCTTACGGCTAAAGGGATCAAAAGAGGTATGGAGAGAAAGCAGGAAAGGGGTACTGAGGTGAATGATCAGCCATGATCTTATTGAATGGTGGTGCAGGCTCGAAGGGTCGAATGGACTACTTCTGCACCTATTTTCTATGTTTCTATGATCAAGTGGTATGGAGAGAAAGCAGGAATGGGGTACTGCATAATCAGCCATGATCATATTGAATGGTGGTGCAGTCTCGAAGAGCCGAATGGCCTACTCCTGCACCTATTTTCTATGTTTCGCGCCAATGGAAGAGGCTCCAGGTCCACCAAACAGAGTGGGACTCTGGCCGAAATGATCCGAATGCGTCTTCCCGACACCAGAGGCAAAATCCTTTGGGAGGAAGATCGCGGCAGTCGGCATCATGGACACGGACGAGACTGCGTCCAGACCACGTAACGAAAGAGCATCCAGACCACGGGATGAGAGTGCGTCTAGACCATGAGACGAGAGAGCATCCAGACCACGGGATATCGCTGCAATGAAACAGAGGCATGTGTTGCCCAGCAAGGAAGATGACTGGGTTTGGGGCAAAGGTAAAGGGGCGGCCTCTGAGAAGGCCAGGAACCCACTACTTTTAAACAAGTTGTTTGCACTATGTAACCTATGTGAGCGTTCCTTCCTGGCCAACTATGTACTATCATAGGGGTCGAGGGTACCTGACAACAAGTCAAAGTAGCGGGTGAACACCAACCGGTCGTATATGTATCTGACAAAGTACTTGTCGCAAATGACGTGTATCACACGTGGTCGGGCATGTTGCACAGCAAGCCAAAGTAGCGGGCAAACCCCAACCAGTTGTATATGTATCTAACAAAGTATTTGTAGCAAGTGATGTGTTACCACATGGGGTCGGGCGTGTTGTGTAGCAAGCCAAAGTAGCGGGCGAGTCCCAACTGGTTGTACATGTATCCAATAAGTTAACCAAGGCAGTAGCCTGGGTTCACGGGACAAAAGAGACTTACCAAAGAGTGTCCCAATATTTACTCGAGTCAGACAAGTTGCCCATCCCACAGTTTTGGGAGAGCAGAGGCACCATTATCGATTCTTTGTTTCGAGAATGTCTAACACTGTCTGTGCACTGTAACATGATCCGCCACGGGCCAGGCACTGTGAGCGGCACTAATGTCCTCAGTTGGCTACCGTTGCCTACCACCGGGGTGGAAACGGCGCAGCCTGCAGACCTACTCATTGTCATGGAAATGCTAGAAAGCGAAGGGACGCCCAGTTTAGGACCTGGACCAGCCAGGATCCCATGTTACCACCTGCCAACGGCGAACTGCGAGACGGGATGTTGCAGCTTATGCGTCGCAAAGACGAAATGCTCATCCCATCAGATTGCCCCCTATGGGGCAACCCTGCAACGTTGCAAAGAAAGGCAGGGAGGCTACAAACAGTTGGTGGTCCAGGACCTCCATACCATTGCCCAGGATCCACTGGGACCACGCGGCCCCTTGCCACTATTGAAAGTCTCAAGGTCAGATCGGCCATCCTGGGCTTGCCAGACCTTAGGGTCAGTGACAATAGTCCGGAGTGGGCAGTCCAAATCACAAAGCTAAGCACCACACGTGTCACGGTAGACTCCCCATAGACCCGCTATCCCGGGTGTTACGCAGTCACCAGACAGAATCACTCAGAACCGAGCCTTCCGTATGTTATCAACATAGAATGTACCATGATCGCACGGCTCCTCCACGCGACATCAGAATAAATGATGTAGACCATGTTCAGGGACCCAAATGGGCTGCTAGCACTATATTAGCCAAAGAGGGGAATGGAGTGTTTGTGATGAAAATGGAGTGTTTGTTGTGAAACCATGTAATGGGCAAATGCAGAAAGCATTTGGACCAGACCAAACTGCAAACTACAGATAACCAGGAACCATTGTGAAAGGACCTGTCCCCCAGCGACCCACTAACACAATCAACCTCGCCGTCAACCACGAGGATGAACCCACCATGCCCAACAGTCCGATCAGACCAGCCGTGCGGCCGTGCAGCAATGATCCGACCAACTCACCCATGTCAGGACTTCAACTCAGGCGATCGACCCGGGAACGCAGGGCGCCAGATCGCCTCAACTTGTAAATAACTTGTACATAAGACTTTGCGGGGGGAGTGATGTTATGTATGTATGTAAACCTCACCAATATGTAAGACTTGCCACTAGGAGGCACACCTGTGGGAGATCTAAGGGTCACCTGTGCACCCTGGGCAAGCAGGTATAAAAGGTGATTCACCATGCTGCTTCCCCACTCTGGAGTCTGAATAAAGAGACCAAGGTCACAACAGTTTGAGCTTACAATACAGTCTTGTGGAGTTATTCTGAACATAACAGGTCCATTTCTGGAGGTCCCACCCTCTATCTACTTTAGACCGTCAGCGGGGGAATTCCATGATGGCTGTGATCCTGGTGTAACTGCCGGGATTGCACTTTTAGGGATTTTCTCATCTCCATTGTTTATTTCAAGTGAGAAAAACAATTTAAATGGGCATAGTCTTTATGAAAAGTTATTGCCAAACCAGTTTTGGTTGAGAAGATTCAGATGAGTTACAGCTAAACTGCGTACAAGTGACAAGGAAATAGTTGTGACATAATTGAAAATATTACATTGTGTATTCGTAAACAAATAAAAATTGAAGACACTGCCTCTTTAAAATAAAAATCCGACCATATGGCTGACCTCCTGATTGAAACTGTGGCTTGGTAGTTGTAGACAGGCTGGGAATGCTGAGCTTTAATGTCCCAGTGCCTAGTCTAATGCTAGCAGCAACCCTTCTGTTCAACAGTTTCAACTGAGCATCTCCAAGTCACTGACAGCCTTCTCAGGACAGCCATACACGAGTACAATTTAATGATTATTTTTTATTATAAAACAATACATCTTTCCCAGCAAATTGTGATTGACTTGGGAGCCCTGAGATTTTCATAAGTTTTGTTAATATCTTCAACTTACACAAGAAATTTAAACATGTAGAAAGCTCTGTTTAAATTTCTCCTATGAATTGCAAGCATTGAAATCGCAGCACCTGCGAGTGAATCACGAGCGCTGGCAATCATACATCATAGAGGCTTATCCTGCAGTATTCTGAGAGCAAGCAACAATGGACCAATCACAGCTGCAAGATCTTCTCTCCCTACCCATATACTGGAGATATCCATTCTCGCAAAAACATAAGCATGGTTACAAATGGCAAGCTGTCACAAGGGCCAAATGGCCTTAATACATGCTCTCAACTTTCTTATTTCCTTTAACCTGGATTTTTTTAAATTCTGAGCTGTAGGAATTGAACATTTTTATTTTGCTGTCTGGGTGTCTGGGCATCCATAGTAATGTAAGCTCTCTATTAAATCTAAAAGCCTATTAATTTTAACAAAAGATTTACTGAAACAACCTGAACAGCCTCTTGCTTCTACTTGATCTACAGCAAAAAAAGCAATAGAAATGCCAGAAATTACCAGCACTGTGCATACATACAGGAGATCACTAACTTCAGGTGAGAGAACAGGAGAACATGATCTCTTACATGGGACTGTTATCGAATGTAAGTGAAGTTATAGGTCAGTGTACTCCTGTCAGTGTGACAAATGACTTCTCTCCCAAAAGATTTAATAATCTTCAATATTATTGCTTCAACTGATAGCAAAGACAATTGGACTTTAATCACTTAATCCTGCATGGTTTTACCTGATCGTAACCATCTGTGAAGTATAATAATTTTATTTATGGAATCCTCCCCATCTGTGGCAGAAATGATTTGCATGGTAATGTTGGCAAAATACGGTTATTAAGGCAAAGCGAGCAGCCGAATCACTGAAGCACAGGTGGTTTTTAACTCTTTTAAAAGCAATGGCATCAATATATATATTTTATTGCTATGGTGCAAAATTTTAAATATCTGCTCCCATTTGTCCAGATTTGAGTCCGAGACAGAGCTGCGAGACCTTGGATTCAGCAGCGCCAGTGTCAGAAGGCAGGGAAATCAGGCAGGTTGCCAGACCATACTGCCTTGTCATCATTTACATGTGATGGAGCAGTGACCTTCCCTGCTGGGGTGGAGGGAGGAAACCCTCAGCTGGTGCTGGGATGTGGACTCCCGACCTGATTTGTCTTGATTTTCCTCCACAATACTACCCGATTTAGGCCAGTATAGTGGACCCTACGTGTTCATGACATCAGTCAGCTCCTTCCCGTCATCATTCATCCTCCAGATAAACGTAATGGATCAATGAGAACCAAGCATGGTGGAAGGTAGGTTATTCTGAAAGGCAGTGAGTTCATTTTGGGACTTTGGGTAAAAACACAGATGGGTGTTAATTTTTGCATGAATGTCTATATAATTAATGCTCAGGATCCTAGTCGCCAGCAATAGAGAGTCGCAGATGAGCAGGAGGGCCACTGAGCTGAGCACACAAGCCCAGGGTGCGGGCCTGGGTGGAGCCCGCAGTTGCAGATCTTGGTGGTAGCAGCAAATATTCATAGTATGAAACAATAATTACCTTGGAAAAAGCACAGTTTATATGACATATGTTATCAGGGGAAAACACATTCATGAACTGTTTATAACCACTCGTTTACCTTGAAACTGTGAGAATATGATGGTTCCCATTCGCTCTCCATTTCTAAACATAACTTGCCCCTGTCAAAAAAATGATAAAATAGTCTCATAAAACAGGTGGAACATATCAAAATGGAAGAATTTTATGGAAGTTAAGCAAAGTAAATCAGTCATCCAATAAGTTTTAATATGGAATTTATGTGCCCCGTGTAACCAAAAACATGCCAATTTCTATTATAAGCTGCAACATCTCTTCAACAACAACAAGTTCGGAGGTGAAGACAGTTATCAGCAACCCAGTGAACTCAGACAGATTTGGAAACACCAAATTAGAAAAAAATATATAATTTTGAATGTTACTCACGTTGTCAAAGCAAATAATGTTTTTTTTAATCTGGGATTACATTCATGAATTTCAGCTGGAATTTTCTGTAATTGAAAATGTGAAGCCATTTTCTTATGCTTTACTACTTGCTAAGTAACTTATGGAAAGGAGTAATGGCCTGGATTTTGTGTAGATAATAACGGTGAAGCTAACAGCGCTCACCATTATTATTATGGAATAACAGCAATTTCTGGTGTCTGCACATGCACATTTAAATGCGGATATTCAGAAGTTGCTGTCAGAGATACCCCATTCCTCCACATGGTGCGCTGCAGCAGTCCTTACCGATAAACTCAGCATTGAAAGACATGCAATGGCGTGAACTTAGGGTACTTGCCCATTTATCCTCACTAAAGATGCCAGAAAAAGTTAGGGCTGGTGCATTCAGGAGCAAGTAATTTTTAAGCAGTGTGATAATTGATAATTACTGCTGAAAAACCTCTCTGACCCTGAAAAATTAAATTTACAAGTGTGGCATCTCATTCCTTCAGAAGTTGATTAGTGTTGGAGAATTTTTAAAAATGTAATTTTTGTTTACTTTTTCTGTCTGTCCCTTTTATCTCTCTCTCTTAAATCACATCTGTCTTTCCCAATCTGTATTCCACTTTCTGTACATGGTTTAAACCTAATCTATACTTCCTGCTTTACACTTCCTCGTTTCAACTCTGCATGTCTCAGTGATGATTCTTCAATCTGATTGGCTGAAGAGCTTTGCTGTTACTTGGCCTGCTCACAGATGCCACAGATGCCCTTCGGATAAGACGTCAGTTTAGAGTAAGTCTCTGCTCTAAAGCCCGCAAAAACTTTGTGGGCAGCTGTCAGCGAGGTGAATAGTGAGTGCCTTTCCTTCGCCGCTGATCGCAAAATCTGGGCCAATATGTTTTGAATATGTAACCTCGAGCAGAAAAAAAATAGAAACAAGGGAACAAGAGTTGAAGAAATCCTGAAATTATAACATATAGGCTGGTTCCCAAACATAAAACTAGGGCCCACTGCCAATCCATTTCAGATTTCAATCCCCAGATTGCCTCCTTTCACTCCCCCACCTCCCCCGCCCCCAACTCTCTGACCTAACCTGACAGCTGACTCAGTATGGAAGCAAAAAGAATACAAATCAGACTGCTGCCAGGCCACCTGAGCCATTATTTTTCAATCCAAGTGTGAAAACTGACTAAAATCTAGGATAATCACAATGGCCATTGACTTTAATGGAGGCGGAGCTGTGATAAATACCTTCAACTGTTTTCAGTGAGGATAACGTGAAGTGGTACAAAGTTCCCAAAAACATATGGAGTGTAATGATTAATGGTGTAAGTCTTTTGAGGTATATAAAGATAAAAGTTGGAGGAAATGGAACAACAGCTTTGTACAATTTACCCTGCAAAATGATACATTGGAACTAGACCTTTGTATTATTTCTCTTTCTTTAGCACCAATAAAGGGTCATTATGCTGTGGGGGCAACATTACGATGGCGCAAGCCCCCAGAACAATCTGGGCTTGTAAAGTAACTAAGACGAAACCTAAGACTGATATGGTATTAATCTAAGATGAAGAAAATATAGAATTTTTGTGACGTTTCCAGATCTTCTGCCATAATTTCAGTGCAAGATTGGCAGAAACCCTTCACAAAAGGCTTAAATCCCCAATTACTAAATCCCCTTGTACTAAAACAGCACTGCAATGGTGGGGTATCATAGTCAAGCCAATTCACATTCACACCTGCACACTTACCAGCATGGACCATTGATTAGAAACAAGGGGCCCAAGTTTCCACACGATGAAAAACGGATGCCCCTCCGAGCGGGGCGCCCATTTTTCGCGCCTAAAACGGCGCCTAAAAAAAACCTCGCGATTCTGGAGCGTTCTGCAGCTCCTTGTCTGCTTGGCGCGGCGCCCGGGGGGGGGCGGAGCCTACACTCGCGCCGATTTTATAAGTGGGAGGGGGCGGGTACTATTTAAATTAGTTTTTTCCCTGCCGGCAACGCTGCGCGTGCGCGTTGGAGCGTTGGAGCGTTCGCGCATGCTCAGTATGAAAAAAACATTGGCACTCAGCCATTTTTGTAGTTCTTTGTAGCTGTTTAATTTTTGAACATTTTTTTAATAAAAGCACATTGCCATCAGCACATCAGCACTTGCAGCCTTCTCACTGTCTCCTCCCCCCCACCCCCCCGTGGGAAGAACGGGCACCTCCTCTCCCCCCCCCCCCGCGAGAAGAACGGGCGCCTCCTACCCCCCCCCCGTGGGAAAGAATGGGCGCCTCCTCTCCCCTCCCCACCCCCCGCGGGAAGAACGGGCGCCTCCACCCCCCCCCCCGTGGGAAAGAATGGGCGCCTCCTCTCCCCTCCCCCCCCGCGGGAAGAACGGGCGCCTCCTACCCCCCCGCGGGAAGAACGGGCGCCTCCTACCTCCCCGCGGGAAGAACGGGCGCCTCCTACCTCCCCGCGGGAAGAACGGGCGCCTCCTACCTCCCCGCGGGAAGAACAGGCGCCTCCTCTCCCCTCCCCCCACCCCGCAGGAAGAATGGGTGCCTCCCCCATCCCCCCCCCCGCGGGATGAACGGGCGCCTCAGGCTGACTGCAGCATTCTCCGTGCCTGAAGCACTTTCACACAGGTAGGAAGATGGTTTATTTAATCTTTTCTTTGCTTATAAATGTTTATTCAGGTTGGATTTATTTGTATAATATTTGTAGAAGTATAAATAAGGATTTATTGTAGAATTTAATGAGTTCCCTTCCCCCACCTCGTTCTGGACGCCTAATTTGTAACCTGCGCCTGATTTTTTAATGTGTAGAACAGGTTTTTTCCGTTCTACAAAAATCTTCACTTGCTCCATTCTAACTTAGTTTGGAGTACGTTTCCACTGTGGAAACTTTGAAATCAGGCGTCAGTGGCCGGACACGCCCCCTTTTGAAGAAAAAATTCTGTTCCAAAGTAGAACTGTTCTACCTGACTAGAACTGCAGAAAAAAAAATGTGGAGAATTGCGATTTCTAAGATAATCCGTTCTCCACCAGTTGCTCCTAAAAATCAGGTGCAAATCATGTGGAAACTTGGGCCCAAGGAGTGGTAAAGTTGACTGATTATTCCCCTCCCTGGCCCAGGAATGCTACTGCCAATTGTAGTGCCCTGACACCACCCCAGCTTATCACAGCGCAGGGATCAAACCTGGGATTGCACTGGTCTATAATACTCAGTACAGCACTTTTATTTGTAAAATGTCTGTGAATTAAATATAGAGAATTGTGGGAAAATAAAGAGTAAATTAAAGTCTTTCAGGTCAATAGTAGTTCAGACCAACTGCTCCTTCTTATTGAAAAAACAAGAGTTAATTAATACGGTAATAAATATGCATATTTTCCTTAAATTTTTTTGCTTTTGAGATATATAAATGAAACAAGAGCTTTGTACAATTTACCCCGCAAAATGATACACTAGGTCTAGGCCATTTATATTATCCTTAGTTTGTGGCAATTAATACTGATATTAACAAATACAGTGGCTGTCAAAGGAGTATAAATGATTTTTTACTTTCACACTGAAAAACACAGAGAAACAGTGCAATGACGACACCAACTTGCACTTGTATACTTTATAATTGAAGTTTTGTCAGTGTTGTTATGTAAGCAATATCAGAGCCACTTTAAGCACAGTAAAATCTCACAAACAATATATGAGATGAATGACCAATAAATGATTTTTTTTTAGTATTTTGGTTGAGGGGGTATACCAACTTTGCCACGCAATCTTTTACATCCACCTGAATAGGTACATGGGGAACCTCGATTTAACATCTCATTTGGAAGATGGTACCGGCAATAATGCTGCAGTCAGCCGAAATTATGTCTTGGAGTGGGGCTTAAACGCACAGCCATCAGAGGTGAGTCTTACTAACTAACCCAAGGTGACACTTGTTAAAATAATGGACAGAGGAATTTCATATGAGCCGATTAACACATTCCAAATAGCACAAATCCAGTATAAACCCTTACGTTTCACGGACAGCTGGGAGTTATGCACATTAGTTTTAAGTTAAGGCTGTCATATTAGTTGGAAGTAATGTGTGATTTTAGAGTAGCTGAAATAAAATATTTAGTTTGATAGCTTTTTTATTAGTCGAGGTCTCTAAAAGTGTGTAGTTTCCATGGATGCATTAGTCACTGAACACATGAACTTGACAGAATCTGAATCTGCAGGGAAGTCACCATTAGTTAAAATAATAACGTTGTTCTATCTTTAGCTTCATTAACAGTACCAAAGAGTGTTTCTTTGTAAATATGGAGAAAAAACATGAAGGCTGGTGCACATAGTGGATGTTCTTATTTTAAATTTTAACATCAATTAACAAAAAGGAAATGGGGCCCAATACAATATACTTTCTAGAGGAGATTTCGTTGAATGTAATAAAAGCCCTTATAGAATGAAAAATTTTGAAGCGTGACTGGTTCTGATTAAACCATGATGTTTACTACATGACTGAATGATATTACGCTCTAAAAAGTATTGGCATGGTTTGTGAATTGTTCCCATGACTCCAATGTATTTATATCCTGTGCCACTAAAATAGACCACAGACTCAAGCTGCTGAAATATTTAAATAGAGACAAAGGCAAAACAGCAAATGCTAAAAATCTATGGTAAAAAATAGAAATTGATATAAATGCACATCAAGACCATTATCATCTAGAGAGAAAAGACAAGTTAATGTTTCAGATAGAGACACATTGTTAGAAATAATGTGAAGAGATGCTTAAAGTTAGAGCACGTGAAGTTGTGAAAGTGATGGTGCACAACAGAATTGTCATCAATGTAAAGAATGGCATTTCCTCATGTATGCCAATACGTTTTAAGCATAAGATGTAGTAAGAGAATACCAGTTTAGTTGGATAGTAGAAAGTTGAAACAATGGCAACCTCCCCCTGCCCCAATATTAACAGGGAAGCGGGGAGGATGCGAGAGAGCCCGGTAGCGAGCAAAGAATCCAGCAACGCTGTATAGAGGTCTTGCCAATCTTATGTTGGGTAGACACCCGCCCAGATTAACTGCCCAGCCAGTGGGCAGGAGTGGAAGCTAACGGCAGGAGGAAGCAGCTAGGGACCCGTGAGAATGGTTCCTGGCAGTCAGTAGCGGGGTCAGGGAGCGAGTCAAAAGATCGGGACTGGAAGGCTTCCTTGTGAGGCCCACAAGTTGTGCTAGAAGCAGCTGATCTTCAGTACTTCCATTAGGCAACCAGCGCCTCCCGGCTTGTATCTGCTGCCTGGCAGCCGACAGTGCGGGCCTTCCCCTGATCTACACAAGTTTAAGTCATGGCACCAATTATATCATCGGGCCGCGACGTTTGAATGTTAACTGCCTTTTGCGGAGCCTCGTTTATGGCTTGATTTGAGTTTGTAAAAATTTAAAACGGACGGGAAGTTGTCGGGTTGGAGCCGGGTGGGAGGGCATTCTAACCTCTTCTATGCACCATACCCGCTGGGTGGGCATGGGGGTTAAAATTGAGGCCAATGAGTCAGACAGGGCAGTCTTGTTTGTGAATCCTGGGAGAAAGGTAAAAATGGGCAGTGTGGAGTTGAGGAGCAATTAAATTGGAGGCGGTGAAGAATGATCGCTAGAAGAGATTGTTTATGGTGTTTAGTAATGGCCATGGATTGATGCACAGAGGAAGAAGAGGCAGATAGTTGTTTGGCTTCCAATAAGGAAATATCCTTGCATGTCTCAACAACAGCAATTCTTTTCTCAGCAGATTTAATGGCAATGTTAGAGTTGGAGCTAAGGGAATGGGGAGCAAGAAGTTCAGAGAGAGTTTAGAGTAAGTAAGCAAGAGGAGAGAAACTCAGATGATTGAAATTATAACAATAGTTTTCGCTGAAAAGAGTTCTGAAAAAAGGGTCCTTCATTGAAACATTAACACATCTTTTTTCCATTCAGATCCTGAGAGCTGCTGTATATTTCCAGCATTTCGTACTTTTATTTGAGTCACTTGAGTGTTTTTTTGCCCAATTTGTCTCAACGTGACAGAGAGAACAGCAGCTGGGTCATCAAGCTTTTGATATGGATGTCATCACATATTGCTATCACTGGACTACTGATGTCCCTTTTCATATTCATGACTGACAAATAACAAGATTAAACAACACTGTCCCATAAAAAACACATGAAACAGGAAAGTGATTTCAAGACCTTAGAATCACATCAAGTGACAATTTTAAAGGTCTCAAAATTCATTATGACAGATTCATGACATCCTTCTGGACGGGATTATTTTACAATTGCTCTCAACTATCCAACATTCTTTGTGAAACGCATAGGGTCGTAAATTGTTTCCTCTCCAGGTGTGTATGATGTGCGTACACGCTTGAAGAGGCCCCTTACGTTCTGGATTTAGGCGCGCGATGCGCATGCACCTAAACCCAGCACCTGCGATCGCACGCATCCTCGGGAGAAGGGCCTTCGTGGGCGGAGAGTTGGGCTTTTTGCCCAACTCCTGCCCAGCGAATGTCTTTAAAACGCTTACGCCTGGTAAAAGCAGGGATGAGGCCTGCTTTTAACAGCATAACAGTCTTAAAAGATAGAAAAATGTAATTTTAGTACTAATTTTTATATTAAAAATATTGTCCATTATGGTAAGTTTTTTTTAACCCTATTAAAACATTTAAAAAATGTTTTTTCTAAAACATTTAATTTAATTCAATTTCAATAAATTTTTAATCTGTGAGGTGTTTTTTCATTTTTGTATTGTGTTTCTGTGCTTTGGGGCTATTCTCATTGATAGTAATGAGAGCTCCATACAAACAGAACGCACCATTACTATTAATGAGAATACTCCATTTTCATTGGTGGTCCATCTCCACATGATCCCAGGATGCCCGTATGCTCCTGGGATGTGTGGGCCTCTGCGCTGGGCCGTGCATTTAGCCCTTGGAGCCAAAGTGTTCGTTCCTCTGGGACTACCAGGTAGTTTTGTAAAACAAAATTCATTTGGAGGCATCCGTCTGCAATTTCTGGCCCATAGAATAGACCCAAACATAAGGAAATAAGAAACAAGAAGAGACCAATCAGCTAATTCATCCAGACTGTATATATGTATTCCATGCTGTAATGTCTGTAAGCTTGTAATGCGTGTAGCTCCACACTGTGGATGTGGACGTATTGTGTACGGCAACTACAGAGTTAATAATTAAACAGAAGCAGGAGGTTCCGGAGACTTCCGAGAGCTGCCTGCCATATTAGAAAGCTGTGTTGTGTACTGTGCTCTGTGACTATACCACACTTGGCAGTGAGGTCGGATTTTTCGGATGATTTAAAGCTGAAATTTTGTTGGTGAAAGATTCAGCCAGCCGACAGAGACTTTGGAAGCTTCTCTGTCTTTGGAAATAGCTGCAAAATCCAAGGTAAAAAACAAGCACACTAGTTTAAACTGCAGAGTCAAAAATGGCGGCACCCATAGCAGTAATGGGACACTGAGATGAATATAAACACGACCAGGAAAGGTTTAAGGCATATGTGGATCAGCTAGAAATGTATTTCACTGCAAATAATATAATCGAAATTCCAGAGAATGCTGATCAGAACCAGACTGTGTTGGAATGTAAGCGAGCTATCTTCTTATCTGAAGCGGGTCTGGAATTGCATGAAACGCTGATATATCTGCTTGTGTCTGACGAACCAAAGGACACAATGCTGAAAGAGATTTTAATGAAGCTGGAGCAGGACTACAACCCGGTACCATTAGAAATTGCTGAAAGCTATCGTTTTGGTATACAAAATCAAAAGAATGATGAAAGTATCAGTGATTACACTGTAGCATTAAAAAAGAGCATTGCGGGACCGTTTTGTTTGTGGGGTGAAAAATGATGCGATCAGAAGAAAGTTATTGACGACGGATGACTTGACTTTTGAGATTGCTTGTCAGACAGCGAGGTCGACGGGCATGGCCGATCAATATTCCCGAGAATTTCATAATAATTACGGTTGTCAGTCAACTGAGGCGAATCGCCTGCAGATTCAAAGTAAAAGGCGGAGGGGCCCAAAGTCTCAGAAACTGGAAATTCTAAAAGAGCATTGATATCCTGCTATAGGTGCCTGGGATAACACATTGCTCAAAGTTGTCCATATGTGAAGGCAGAGTATTTCTTCTGCAGAAAAACTGGGCATCTTGCGAAGGTATGAGACCAGCGTTCAAAGCTATGAGTAGAAATCCCCAGAGACTACATAGCATGGAAGAACAATAGGATGTGGAAATGTTAGAGTTACATGTCATCAGGAGCATGAGGTTAATGGACAGCGATTCGAAAAGTATCAAAATCCACATAGATGTTGCGGGATTCAAGATACCAATGGAAATCGACATGGGTACATCCATGAGTGTAGTACCGCAGTCGCTATACCTCGACAAATTGTGGGATTTCCCATTGGAGAAAGCCAAGATAGAGCTGCTAGGCTACTCGGGAGAGAAAATTCCTGTGGTCGATCGTATCACCGTACTGCTGAAATATACAAGGATCAATTTCAGAACTTACCTCTAATAGTAGTGAAAGGAGACAAGCCTGCCTTACCAGGAAAAAATTAGTTAAGATCACTGAAGCTGGATTGGAATGAGATTTTCCGTGTTGAAACGAGATTTGCATCAACGGATGATGTTATCAAGAGTTATCTGAAGGTATTCTGCAAAACGGGCAGTCCGATCGAAGGCTTCAAGGCGAGTGTCAGGGTACAGAAGGATGCTAGATCGGTTTACTGCAAGTTACGTTCCGTACCATATGCACTCAAGGAGAAAGTTGAGCAAGAACTAAAAAGACTAGAGACTGAGAACATTATTTCTAAGATGGAGCGGTGTAATTGGGCTACACCCATTGTTGTTGTACCTAAGTCCGATAGTAAGGTAAGATTGTATGGTGATTATAAAGTAACCGTAAACCAGGTTCTAGAGGGTAATGTCCCCAATACTTTGCCAAATATAGAAGATTTGTTCACAACACTGACAGGTGGTCAGTTCTTCTCAAAGTTGGATCTTACGAATGCCTACTTACAGCTTGAACTAGATGAGGAGTCCAAGTCATGTTTGACTATAAATACTCATCTAGGCCTGCATCAATTTAATAGGCTACTGTTTGGAGTGTCTTCCACCCGTGCCATATTCCAAGGGGTGATGAACCAGATTTTGCAAGGTATTGAAGGGGTAGTATGTTATTTAGATGACATACTAATTTCAGCACCAAATAAGCAAATTTATAATAACATATTGAATGAAGTCCTCAAATGGCTAGAGAAGCACAGAGTACGAGTGTCTGCTCGTAAGTGTGAGTTATTTCAAAACTCAGTGGAGTATTTAGAGTACAGAGTAGACAAAGATGGTTTACATCCAACCATGGGAAAGCTGGATGCAATCAGAAATGCACCCTCCCAGGAATGTCACTGAACTTTGTTCATTCTTGGGTCTTTTGAATTATTATGGGAAATTCCTACCAAATTTGGGTATAGTATTACATCCACTGAATGAACTATTGAAAAAACAGGTCCATTGGAAGTGGTCAAAAGAATGCGATACAGCATTCAAAGAGTGTAAAAGCAAATTGGTAGAGAGCACCATGTTAGTTCATTATGACATATCGAAGGAGATTAAGCTAGCATGTGATGCTTCTCCATATGGAGTTGGGGCAGTAATCTCTCATGCATCAAGTAGTGGGGAGGAGAGACCAATTGCTTTTTCTTCACGCACTCTCAGTGCAAGTGAGAGTAATTATGTGCAAATCAAAAGAGAAGCTTTGGCATTAATTTTTGGGGTCAAGAAGTTTCACAAATACTTGTATGGTCATAAGTTTACCATCGTTATGGACCATAAGCCCCTAACAGCAATCCTCCATCCAAAGTCCCCCGTTCCAACATTAGCTGCAGCCCAAATGCAGAGATGGGCTTTGATTTTGTCAGCATATACATATGATATTGAATACAGACGATCAACTGATCACAATAATGCTGATGCAATGTCTAGATTGCCTTCCCCATCACAACTTACACCCAAATAGGGAAGCAGTGTCCTATTTTTCATACATTGATGAACTGCCAGTCACAGCTGAAGAGATTGGTAGAGCAACCAAACGTGACCCAGTGATGTCAAATGTGTATGATTATATTGCAAATGGATGGCCAAACCATGTAACAGACAAAGATATTCATCCATTCTTCATTCACAGGAATGAATTATCAGTCGATAAAGATTGTATCATGTGGGGTGCAAGAGTGGTTATACCAAATAAATTCAGGTCCAAATTATTAGGAGACCTCCATGACCAGCACCTGGGGATGTGCTTGACCAAGAGTTTTGCACGCAGTTATTTATGGTGGCCAGGTCTAGATAAAGGTATAGAGTACATTGTGAGTCAGTGTACGACATGTCAATCGGTAAGCAAGCAACCCCATCGGTACCATTACAGCCATGGAAATGGCCTCCCAGGGTGTGCAAAGGCATATTGATTTTGCTGAGTTAGAAGGACAACAATTGTTCATTGTGATTGATAGCCATTCAAAGTGGTTGAGGTGTTTCCAATGTGGAAAATAACAACAAGTAAAACATTAGACATTTTGCGAAGTTTATTTTCTTCATTTGGCCTCCCAGAAGAAATTGTTTCGGATAATGGACCACAATTTTGTTCCGAAGAATTTGCACAGTTCACGAGCAAAAATGGTGTAAAACATACCAAGGTTCCACCGTACCATCCTGCTTTGAATAGAAACATAGAAACATAGAAAATAGGTGCAGGAGTAGGCCATTTGGCCCTTCGAGCCTGCACTGCCATTCAATGAGTTCATGGCTGAACATGCAACTTCAATACCCCATTCCTGCTTTCTCGCCATACCCCTTGATTCCCCTAGTAGTAAGGACTACATCTAACTCCTTTTTGAATATATTTAGTGAATTGACCTCAACAACTTTCTGGTAGAGAATTCCACAGGTTCACCACTCTCTGGGTGAAGAAGTTTCTCCTCATCTCCGTCCTAAATGGCTTACCCCTTATCCTTAGACTGTGACCCCTGGTTCTGGACTTCCCCAACATTGGGAACATTTTTCCTGCATCTAACCTGTCTAAACTCATCAGAATTTTAAACGTTTCTATGAGATCCCCTCTCATTCTTCTGAATGGTGCAGCAGAGCGCACTGTACAAATTGCAAAACGTGCCCTCATAAAATAAATGTTAGATCCAAATCCAAAGAAACGACAGTTGTCATTGGATCACAAATTGGCTAAATT
The DNA here is from genome assembly GCF_044704955.1 of Pristiophorus japonicus. Taxonomy (NCBI): domain Eukaryota; kingdom Metazoa; phylum Chordata; class Chondrichthyes; family Pristiophoridae; genus Pristiophorus; species Pristiophorus japonicus. The sequence continues at coordinate 170,039,968 of NC_091981.1, forward strand.
TTCTGATTACGTATCGTAATACTCCTCATACAACTATTGGTAGAACACCAGCAGAGTTGTTTCTCAAATGACAGCCACGAACCAGATTCTAGTTGTTAAAACCAAATTTGGCACGGTCCGTAGAAGAGACACAATTAAGACAGAAAGAGAATCATGATCGATGTAGAGTAAAAGAGAGAAATGTGAAATTAAACCAGAAGGTGGGAGTGAAGAACCATCACCACAAATGGTTAAAGTGGTTACCATGAAGAGTGGTGAAGATATGTAGTCCTCGCACATATTTGGTCAAGATGTTTGATAATAGACAGGTTATGTTTGTTCACATTGATTATATTTTACCTACAGACATGGAAGGAGTTGAAGGTGGGAATGATTCAATTATTTCTGACTCATCAGATAGTTTTGACAAACCAGTAGCATATCCTACATCTAATGTACTGGAAATAAATCCAAGAGAAAATCAGAATGTAAGTCTCAGTCCGAGTCAGAAAAACAAACAGTCTGAAGTTAGAGTGAGTTCAAATAAAAATCAAGGAAATCCCTTGGAGGAAAATGTTCCTCAGGATGAGCCTCTAATGAGTTTAAATTTGACACCATGTTTGGAAGGTTCTGTTCGAGAACGAAGGTATCCTCTTCGAAACAGAAAACAAGTGGTTAAGTTAAATTTGTAAATATGGAAAAAATAAGTCTATATCCTGTGTTATGTATAAACATGCAAGTTATGTATGACGTTGTTATAATAACTTCTTCATTAAGGAGGGAGAAGTGTAATGTCTGTAAGCTTGTAATGTTTGTAACTCCATACTGTGGATGTGGACGCATTGTGTACTGCAGCTACAGAGTAAATAATTAAACAGAAACAGGAGGTTCTAGAGACTTCCGAGAGCTGCCTGTCATGTTTGAAAGCTGTGTTGTGTGCAGTGCTCTGTGAATATATCACACATGCCAGCTGCTACATTATCTTTGAAAGTAACAGCAAACTTGGACTGCATGCATTTCTTTCAATATAATGTACCCGCTCGCACCTTGCCCAGTAAATGTTTTTTTTTACAAATTCTAACTTGCAGGACAATTATAAAATTAAGGGGGTGAAAATGCAAAGCGTCCCATTTGGGGGCGGTAATAACCGCGAGGTGGGAGTTCCTGTGCCAGGTGCAGAAGTCCCGCCCCACGACCTATATTCGGGTTACCACCCCTGAGAGCAAGTGGAGCACAAAATATCGCGCTTCACCTGGTCTGTGGGCAGTGTGCGGGGCAGGAGGGCTCTTTGAGAAGTGCAGTAGTGCTGCCGCATAGACAGAGCCCTCCTCTTCATGAAAGGGGAGGGTCAAGCTGCCGACTCTGCAGGGGAGAAACGGGTCCCTACCTGGACCACTAGGGAATGGGTTGCCATGGCAAGATCGCCGCATGGACACCGCGATCCAACATGAAGAAGGCCCCGGATGGTAAATTGGCCATTTTTTACATTTAGAAATTTGCCTATGGGCATCGGCCGGTGCAACTTCAGGGCAAGTTTCTCCTCATCTCAGTCCTAAATGGCTTACCCCTTATCATTAGTCTGTATCCCCTGGTTTTGGACTTACCCAACATCGGGAAGATTCTTCCTGCGTCTAACTTGTCCAGTCCCGTCAGAATTTTATATGTTTCTATGAGATCCCCTAAACTCCAGTGAATACAGGCCCAATCAATCCAGTCTCTCCTCATATGTCAGTCCTGCCATCCCAGGAATCAGTCTGGTGAACCTTCGCTGCACTCCCTCAATAGCAAGAACGTCCTTCCTCAGATTAGGAGACCAAAACTGAACATAATATTCCAGGTGAGGCCTTACTAAGGCCCTGTACAACTACAGTAAGACCTCCCTGCTCCTATACTCAAATCCCCTAGCTAGGAAGGCCAACGTACCATTTGCCTTCTTCATCGCCTGCTGTACCTGCATGCCAACTTTCAATGACTGATGTACCATGACACCCAGGTCTCGTTGCAGCTTCCCTTTTCCTAATCATTCAGATAATATTCTGCCTTTGTGTTTTTGCCACCAAAGTGGATAACCTCACATTTATCCACATTATACTGCATCTGCCACGAGTTTGCCCACTCACCGAACCTGTCCAAGTCACTCTGCAGCCTTTTAGCGTCCTCACAGCTCACACCGCCACGCAGCTTAGTGTCATCTGCAAACTTGGAGATATTACACTCAATTCTTTCATCTAAAACATTGATGTATATTGTAAGTAGCTGGGTCCCAGCACTGAGCCCTGCGGCACCCCACTAGTCACTGCCTGCCATTCTGAAAAGGACCCGTTTATCCCGACTCTCTGCTTCCTGTCTGCCAATCAGTTCTCTATCCACGTCAGTACATTACCCCCAATACCATGTGCTTTAATTTTGCATATTAACCTCTTGTGTGGGACCTTGTCAAAATCCTTTTGAAAGTCCAAATACACCACATCCACTGGTTCTCCCTTGTCCACTCTACTAGTTACATCCTCAAAAAATTCTAGAAGATTTGTCAAGCATGATTTCCCTTTCATAGGAGCCCAGAAATTATGTAAGGGATGCTTAGGTCATAATTCCAATAGGGGGCTATAATTTTGGGCAGAACTCCGATCATGGAGGTTTCAGTCCCATTGAGGAAGAGAAATGAAAGTGTACACCAGGGAGGCAACGGTTCTTCTGCCCTCCCCATTACAGCACATTGGCAGTTTCGGGACATTATCAGGGCTTCAATGGGAATTCCACTCAAAGCAACCTTAATAGGATCAATAATAGGCCCTTGTAAAGCCTATGTACCTACCATTGCCACCCTACTTGAAACACACACCAGCAGGACAAACATGACCTTAACTGTCGAGCTTTATGGCCCTGGTGTTGTACCTCAGTCACAGTCTGCCTGATACATTGCTCCTCTGCCCTGCACAGGCAGCTAATTCTGTTGCTTGGAGTGTGAGGGACAGGGGATCTGAGGGAGGGAGGGGGTTAGTAGGGGTATGTGTGTGTGTGTTTGTTAGGCCCATACAGTAGAGCCTGGTTTCCAATTGTCTTGGGCCCCCTTACCATTGGACCAAGATCATGCTCTGTCAAGTTCGTGTGGTAGCTGGTGTGCAACGGCCACCCCACGTTAAAAGAATTCACGCCCAGGCATCTTCCACCCTTTAAAATGAAGTTCGGGACCTGGAACATCAGGACCCTCATGGATAACCCCAACAGCACTAGACCTGAATGTTGCACTGCTATCATCACCCAGGAACTCAGACGCTTTGACATCGAAATTGCCGCCTGAGCAAGATACAGCGGGCAGGAGAAGCCAGCTCAAGGAACAAGGCGGCAGACACACCTTCTTCTGGAAAGGTAAAGCAGAAGAAGAACGCCATCTCCATGGGGTTGGCTTTGCCATAAAAAATGAGCTAGTTTGGTGTCTGAGAGTTTCCCCAAGTGGGATAAACAAATGCCTCATGACCCTTCGGCTCACTCTAACCCGGAATCAGTATGCTATGGTCATCAGTGCGTACCCCCCCCAACCCTGGAAGCTTCGGACGAGGCCAAAGAGAAATTCTACTCCAACCTTGAACAATCCATGTCCCGAGTTCCAACGGGTGACAAGTTGATTCTCCTTGCCGATTTTAATGGCAGAGCTGGAAAGCACACAGAGCTCTGGAGAGGTGTGATTGGCAGGGAAGGAGTAGGGAAAACCACCTCCAACGGTACCCTCCTCCTGACGAAATGCTTAGAACATGGTCTTGTCATAACCAACACCTTGTTCATCAGAGAGACAAGTACAAGGAGTCATGGCAACAACCTCGCTCCAGGCATTGGCATCTGTCAGACTACGTCATCATCCAAGTGAGGGACCGCAAGGACATCCGCATCACCAGCGCCATGACAGGAGCGGACGACTGCTGGACTGACCACTGCCTAATCCGCTCTGTTATCTCTATCAACATAGTATCAAAATGGCGGTGGCAACAGAAACGCTGCCGCAGAAAAATCAACGCTGAAGAACTCAAAGACCCTGCAAAGAAAGCTCTATTCAGTCAATGCTTCACAGTCAACCTGATGACTCCCAATGAACCATAGCTGCAAAGTGCCCATAGTTCCTGGTCTGCCCTTAAGTCCACCATAATTAGCACCTGTCAGAAAACATCAAAACTGGTTCAATGAGAACGACCAGGAGATCTAGGAGCTAATAAATCATAAACGCAAGATGTTCTTGAATTGGAAACACCATCACAATTCGAGGAAAAGAAACCAGATCTTCAGACAACTGAAGGCCGAGATCGAACAAAAAACTCATGGCCTAAAGAACTGATGGTGGATGGAGAGAGCGTAGGTGATCCAGCAACTAGCCGACAATCATGACATGCATGGATTCTTTAGCACAGTCAAGACCATCTATGGCCCAAGCTCCCAAGGCCCTATACCGCTGAGAGCGAAGAATGGAGAGGTACTCAGTAAGGACAGAGAGGCAGTTAGTGCCCGCTGGAAGGATCACTTCGACGATCTCCTCAATCAAGACTCTGTCTTCGTGTCCTTGACTCCATCCAACAGCATACTATCGGCCACTATCTCGGAACAATCCCAGCCTGGCATGAGGTTGAAAAAGCAATCCGACAACTGAAAAACAACAAGCAGATGAAATGCCCGCCAAAGTACTAAAGCATGGCAGAGAAGTACTCTTGGCGCAAATCCATGACCTCATCTCCCTTATCTGGAAGGGCAGGGGGAGCATGCCAGGGGATTTCAGAGACACCATAGTCGTGATTATCTTCAAGAAAGGAGACAAGTCCGATAGCGGTAATTGCAGAGGAGTTTCTACATTTTCTGCCACAGGGAAAGTCATCGCAAGAATCCTCCTCAATCGTCTCCTCCCAGTGGCTGAAGAGCTCCTCCCAGAGTTACAATACGGATGCCACCCACTAAGGGGCACAACGGACATGATTTTCACCGCAAGACAAATCCAAGAAAAATGTAGGCAACAGCTGCAAAGGCCTTCAACTGTGTCACCGAGAGGGATTATGGAGTGTCCTTCTCAAATTTGGCTGTCCTCAAAAATTTGTCACCATCCTCCACTTGCTTCATGATGACATGCAAGCCGTGATCCTGAACAACGAATCCACCACAGACCCAATACAAATGCAGACCGGGGTCAAGCAAGGCTGTGTCATTGCACCAATCTTTCTCACCTTTAACAAGCTCCCTGCCAGAGTGGAGCTAATCTACAGGATGAACGGGAAATTATTCAATCTCCTTTGCCTCCAGTCCTGAACCAAGGTTGTTCCAACCTCTGTCATTGAATTACAGTATGCAGACGACACTTACATTTGTGCACACTCCGAGGCCGAATTCCAAACTGTCATATATGTGCACTTTGTGTATATACTATGCTGGTACCACTAGAGGGTGCAACTGTGGGAGGCCCAGACAGGAGCTGTATAAAAGGCTGGTCACCACGCGGTGAAGACATTCTGCAGTTACAATAAAGAGACTAAGGTCACAGCAGTTCAAGCACAGCACTAGGCCTCGTGGAATTATTCTACAGATAAGTAGAGACATATTAACTGGTGATGAGTACAGATCACGACATACACGCAGAGATGGCTGCCATTGGTAGTTTAGAAAAGTTTACAGAGGGTGAAGTCTGTACTCGGGTTTCGCTGGCCATGTATCATAGAAACAGAAAATAGGCATTCGGCCCTTCGAGCCTGCACCACCATTCAATATGATCATGGCTGATCATGCAACTTCAGTACCCCATTCCTGCTTTCTCTTCATTGCTTCTACACACACCGCTGCACCGAGGGCCAGGATTTAGCGGAATATGTCGCAGACCTAAGAAGGCTCGCGGAACCGTGCGAATTTGACGAACTCCTCAACAATGTGTTGCGGGACGTTTTCGTGACGGGACGGGATGTGAAGCGGACCATCACCTTAAGCCAGGTTTTCACAACCTCAACGTTGAGACTCTCCCGGAATCAAAACTCACTGGCAAGTACGATGCAGAATATAACTGTTGATCAAAGAATTAGTCCGCCAAGGGGTGTAAATGTGAATCGTTTAACATTCTGGCATTGCAGGGGTAACCATCGGGCCCATCTGTGTTGATTCAGACACTGTTGTGCAAAGGCTGCAGCCAAAAGAGCCACCCACAGCGAATGTGCAGAAGAACTGCGACTCAAAACATGGCAGAGTCGTCGGCAGGAGGTTTCCGATCCAGCAAGGATCATAAAGTACAAGCTAGAGAGGCGACTCATCCCGAGGAAGCAGTGCACGGGGTGCACAGCTTCACTACCAAAAGTCCCCCTCATGATGATGAAAGTCAAGATAAATGGCATTACTGTTTCCATGGAGTTGGACACGGGGGTGAGTCAGTCACTTATGAGCCAGAAGGCATTTGAGAGGCTGTGGGGCAACAAAGAACAAAGACCCAAGCGGAGCCCGATTCAGACAAAGCTGTGCACTTACACCAAGGAGCTGATCCCAGTTATCGGCAGTGCGAACGTAAGAGTATCCTATGATGGAGAGATACACGAATTACCACTGTGGGTTGTACCAGACAACGGGCCAACGCTGCTTGGTAGAAGCTGGATGTAGAAGATTCGGTGGAACTGGGAAGATGTCAAAGCACTATCTTCAGTGGATGGTGCTTCCTGTGCTCAAGTGCTGAGTAAGTTCCCATCCTTATTTGAACCAGGCATCGGCTAATTCACAGGCGCCAAAGTGCAGATCCACTTGGTCCCCGAGGCACGGCCTGTTCATCACAAGATTCGAGCGGTCCCTTACATGGAGGGAGAAAGTGGAGATCGAATTGGACAGACCTCAATGCGAGGGAATCATATCACCAGTCGAATTCAATGAATGGGCCAGCCCGATTGTTCCGTTACTAAAGAGCGATGGCACGGTCAGAATCTGCGCCAACTACAAGGTAATGATCAACCAAGTTTCATTACAGGACCAGTACCCGCTACCCAAAGCCGATGATTTCTTTGCAACATTAGCAGGGGGGAAAGGCGTTCATCAAGCAGGATCTAACCTCCGCTTACATGTCCCAGGAGCTGGCTGAGAAAAAATTAACATGCATTAACACACACAAGGGACTATTTTTGTATCACAGGTGCCCGTTCGGGATCCGCTCGGCTGCAGCCATCTTCCAAAGGAACATGGAGCATCTGTTGAAATCGGTTCCACGCACCATTGTATTTCAGGATGACATCTTAATCACTGGTCGCGACACCATCAATCGCCTGCAAGAGGTTTTAAGTCGGCTAAACAGAGTCGGACTCCAGCTGAAATGACCCAAATGTGTCTTTCTGGCACCAGAGGTAGAATTCCTGGGGAGGAAGATTGCGGCAGACGGCATCAGGTCCACGGACTCAAAGACAGAGGTCAGGCAGACGGCATCAGGTCCACGGACTCAAAGACAGAGGCCATCAAGAATGCACCCAGACCACGAAATGTAACGGAGCTGCGCTCGTTCCTGGACTCCTCAACTATTTCGGTAACTTTCTTCCAGGGTTGAGCACCTTGCTCGAACCGTTGCACAAGTTGCTACACAAGGGAGACGACTGGGTTTGGGGTCAAATTCAAGAGGCCACCTTCAAAAAGACCAGAAACTTGCTGTGTTCGAACAAGTTGCTTGTATTGTATGACCCAGGTAAACGTCTAGTTTTAGCATATGACGCACCGTCGTACGGTGTCGGGTGTGTTTTACAGCAAGAAAATGTAGCGGGCAAACTCCAACCGGTTGTATATGCGTCTAGAAGTCTATCCAAGGCCGAAAGAGCCTACATTATGGTCGAGAAGGAGGCTTTGGCCTGTGTCTATGGGGTAAAAAAATTCACCAGCATTTGTTCGGACGTAGGTTCGAGTTAGAAATTGACCACAAGCCCCTAATCTCATTGTTTTCGGAAAGCAAAGGCATAAACACCAATGCTTTGTCGTGAATCCAAAGATGGGCACTAACACTGTCGGCCTACGATTATATGCTCCACCACAGGCCAGGCACTGAGAACTGTGCCGATGCCCTCAGCCGGCTACCGTTGCCCACCACCGGGGTGGAAATGGCTCAGCCCGCAGACCTGTGCCTGGTCATGGATGTCTTCGAAAGCGAAGAGTCACCCGTAATGATCCGCCAGATCAGGACCTGGACCAACCAGGACCCCGTGTTATCTCTTGTAAAAAGTTGCGTTCTCAGTGGGGGCTGGTCAGCGGTCCCAAGAGAAATGCAAGTCGAGTTAAAGCCGTTTCATCATTATAAAGACAAAATGTCCATCTAATCGGATTGCCTCTTATGGGGCAACCGCGTCGTCCTGCCAAATAAAGGCAAGGCAACCTTCATACGCAATCTACACAGTGCGCACCCAGGCATAGCCATGAGGAATGCCATCGCCAGGTCTCATGTCTGGTGACCTGGCATTGACTCGGAATGGAGTCGTGCGTGCGCCAGTGTTACACTTGCTCACAATTGAGCAATGCCCCCAGGGAGGCTCCACTTAGTCCTGGCTCTCAGAACCATGGTCCAGGATCCACATAGATTATGCATGCCCCTTTCTAGGAAAAGTGTTCTTCGTTGTAGTGGACGCCTATTCTAAGTGGATCAAATGTGTAATAATGGCATCCAGCACGTCCCCCGCCACCATTGAAAGCCTCAGGGCAATGTTTGCCACCTATGGCTTGCCCGACATTCTGGTCAGCGACAATGGTCCATGTTTCACAGTTCGGAATTCATGACCCGCAATGGCATCAAGCATGTCAGTCTGCCCCGTTCAAGCCCGCATCCAACGGCCAAGGCAGTCCAAACCATAAAGCAGAGCTTGAAATGCGTCACGGAAGGCTCCTTACAAACCCGCCTGTACCGGATGCTGATCAATTACAGGACATGACCTCACTCGCTTACCAGGGTCTCCCTTGTGGAGTTACTAATGAAACGTGCACTCAAAACCAGGCTCTCCTTAATCCACTCCAACCTCAACGATCAGGTGGAAACCAGGCGTTATCGGCAAAACATGTACCATGATCGCACGGCTGTATCATGCGACATCACTGTAAACGACCCGGTGTTTGTGCTGAATCACAGTCATGGCCCCAAATGGGTCGCTGGCACTGTTTTAGTCAAGGAGGAGAACAGAGTGTTTGTTGTCAAACTGCTTAACGGACAAGCGTGCAGAAAGTATTTGCGATTTACAGGTAACCAGGGACTACCGGGAGAGGACCTTACCTTCAGCGATCCACCTATACACACCCAATCAGCAACAGACCTAGCTGCCAACCACGAGGATGATCCCACCATCTCCAACAGTCCAGTCAGTCCAACAGTGCTGCAAGACAGCAGTGGCTCGACCAACTCACCCATGCCAAAAGTGATACACAGACGATCAACCAGGGAGCGCAGAGTTCCGGATCGCCTCAACCTGTAACTAACTCGCTACAAAGACTTTGGGGGGGAATGTTGTCATATATGTATACTCGGTGTATATACTATGCTGGTACCACTAGAGGGTGCAACTGTGGGAGGCCCAGGCAGGAGCTGTATAAAAGGCTGGTCACCACGCGGTGAAGGCACTATGCAGTTACAATAAAAAGTCCTGCCATCCCTGGAATCAGTCTGGTGAATCTTCGCTCTCTCATGTACTAGATTAGTGGGGAGGAGAGACCAATTGCTTTTGCTTCATGCACTCTCAGCGCCAGTGAGCGGAATTATGCGCCGATCAAAAGGGAAGCTTTGGCATTGATTTTTGGGGTCAAGAAGTTTCACAAATACTTGTTTGGTCATAAGTTTACCATAGTTACTGATCATAAACCCCTGACTGCAATCCTCCATCCAAAGTCCCCAGTTCCAACCTTAGCTGCAGCCGAATGCAGAGATGGGTTTTGATTTTGTCAGCATATATGTATGACAATGAATACAGATAATCAGCTGATCACAGTAATGGTGATGCTATGTCCAGGTTGCAGCCCCATCACAAGTTACACCCAATAAGGAATAAGTGTTCTATTTTTCAAACATTGATGAGCTGCCAGTCACAGCTGAAGAGATTGGTAGAGCAACCAAACGTGACCCAGTCATGTCAAAGGTGTATGATTACATAGCAAATGGCTGGCCAAACCAGGTATCACGGGAAGATATTCATCCATACTTTGTTCGCAGGAATGAATTATCCATGGATAAACATTGTATCATGTGGGCAGCAAGAGTGGTTATCCCAAATAAGTTCAGGTCCAAATTCTGAGGAAATCTTCATGACCAGCACCTGGGAATGTGCTTGACCGAGGGTTTTGTACGCAACTACTTATGGTGGTCAGGTTTAGATAAAGAGATCGAGTACAACGTCAGTCAGTGTACAACGTTTCAATCGGTGAGCAAGAAACCATCATCAGTACCGTTACAACCATGGAAATGATCTCCTAGGGTGTGGCAAAGGTTACATGTAGATTTTACTGAGCTAGAAGGACAGCAAATGTTCATTGTGATTGATAGTCATTCGAAGTGGGTAGAGGTATTTCCGATGTGGAAAATAACATGTAAAACACTAGACAATTTGTGAAGATTGTTTTCTTCATATGGCCTCCCAGAAGAAATTGTGTCTGATAATGGGCCGCAATTTTGTTCTGAAGAATTTTCACAGTTGATGAGCATAAACGGTGTGAAACACACCAAAGTTCCACCATACCACACTGCTTCAAATGGTACAGCAGAGTGCACAGTACAAACTCTAAAACATGCCCTCATCAAGCAAATGTTGGATGCAAATCCAAGGAAATGGCAGTTATCATTGGACCATAAACTGGCAAATTTTCTGATTACTTCTTGGAGTACTCCTCATACCACTACTGGTAGAACACCAGCAGAGTTGTTTCTCAAATGACAGCCACAGACCAGGTTCTCGTTGTTAAAGCCAAACTTGACACAGTCAGTAGAAGAGAAACAATCAAGGCAGAAAGAGAGTCATGATAGAGGTAGAGTAAGAGAGAGATGTGTGAAATTGAATCAGAAGTTTAGAGTGAAGAACCATCACCATAAATGGTTAAAGTTGTTACCAGAAAGAATATGAAAATATGTGGCCCTTGCACATACTTGGTCAAGATGTTTGATCATAGAAAGGTTAGGTTTATTCACATTGATCATATTTTACCTACAGATGTGGAAGGAGTTGAAAGTTGGGATGATTCAATTATTTCTGGTAAGTCAGATAATCTTGTTACAAGTAGAGTACCAGTAGCAGATTCTACATCAGATGTACTAGAAACAAGTCCAAGAGAAAGTCAGAATTTAAGTCTGAGTCCGAGTCAGGCAGACAAACAGTATGAAGATGCAGAGAGTTCAAATGTAGATCAAGGTCGGCCCTTGGAGTAAAACTCTCTTCAGGCTCAGCCTAGAATGAGTCTAACTCCTACAACCAGATTGGAAAGTTCTGTTCAAGAATAAAAGTATCCGCTTCAAAACAGAAAACAGCAGTTAAGTTTGATTTGTAAATATGGAAAAATAATTTCATATATTTTGTTCTGTATACCATGCAAGTTATGTATAATTATTATTTTGTTATGATTAACTTCTTCAATAAGGAGGGATAAATGTAATAGAGCTCCACCTAATGGACTACTGATGTAATAACAACTACTGATGTAATAACAATTAAAGGTCATGTGACACAGTTCTGTAAGGAGCCATCATAAATGTGAGGTTATCCACTTTGGTGGTAAAAACAGAGAGACAGACTATTATCTGAATGGTGACAGATTAGGAAAAGGGGAGGTGCAAAGAGACCTGGGTGTCATGGTACATCAGTCATTGAAGGTTGGCATGCAGGTGCAGCAGGCGGTTAAGAAAGCAAATGGCATGTTGGCCTTCATAGCAAGGGGATTTGAGTACAGGGACAGGGAGGTGTTGCTACAGTTGTACAGGGCATTGGTGAGGCCACACCTGGCGTATTGTGTACAGTTTTGGTCTCCTAACCTGAGGAAGGACATTCTTGCTATTGAGGAAGTGCAGCGAAGGTTCACCAGACTGATTCCCGGGATGGCGGGACTGACCTATCAAGAAAGACTGGATCAACTGGGCTTGTATTCACTGGAGTTCAGAAGAATGAGAGGGGACCTCATGGAAACGTTTAAAATTCTGATGGGTTTAGACAGGTTAGATGCAGGAAGAATGTTCTCAATGTTGGGGAAGTCCAGAACCAGGGGTCACAGTCTGAGGATAAGGGGTAAGCCATTTAGGACCGAAATGAGGAGAAACTTCTTCACCCAGAGAGTGGTGAACCTGTGGAATTCTCTACCACAGAAAGTAGTTGAGGCCAATTCACTAAATATATTCAAAAGGGAGTTAGATGAAGTCCTTACTACTCGAGGGATCAAGGGTTATGGCGAGAAAGCAGGAAGGGGGTACTGAAGTTTCATGTTCAGCCATGAACTCATTGAATGGCGGTGCAGGCTAGAAGGGCTGAATGGCCTGCTCCTGCACCTATTTTCTATGTTTCTATGTTTCTCTTTACATATCTATAGAAGCTTTTTTAGAGTGTGTGCTTGTGTAGTGGTGTCTAAAGATATCACAATACCTTCCACCATTTGCCCCACCCAGACCGCTGTGGTGGCAGTGTGACTCTCATCAGAAAATCACACTTTGGTCTCTCCCTCTACTCCTTCAGTACATTCTCCTCCTTTGAGCACCTCCCCTTATTCCATGCCTCCCACCTATTATTTAAAATTCTCGTTCTCACACAAGTACCATAAAAATGTTATTGCTGAGATATCTTCACTAATTTCTTCCCTCTGCACTGAGTGACTTCTCATCCTCAGTGATTTCAATCTCCATCTCAAAACATCATGGTCTCTCTTCTCTGAGTTCACTACCTTCCTATCCTTTTATATCTCCCTACATGTAAATTCCCCAACCCATATTCACGACCACCCCCTTGATCTTGCATCTCTCGTGGCCTCGCTACTCCCATCGTGTCAATCACAGGTCGGGCCATCTCTGACCCTTCCTTGTATCATTCTCCACCCTGTCCCCCTTTCCCCCCCCCCCCCCGCCCCTACCCCCGACCTCCACCTCCCACCACCAACCCTACTTCCACTTGTGTCCACCTCTGGGAAAAACTCCCCCCCGCCAACTCTCTTACAACTGGACTTATGAAATCCTAAACATCCAGCCTTTAGCCTTCCATTCACAACATTTCTTCAGTTACCAATCTGCTTTACCACACCCTCACCACTACCTTTGATGTGCTAGTCCCTGTTAAAACCATTACTCTCTCTCACCCTGGCTATTCCCCCTGATACGGCCCTCATCTTCACTGACTTAAGTCCAAGATACGAGACTTGAATGGATGTGGCGGACACCTGATTTAGCCATTCACTGCCAGATCTGGCTGGACCACATAAAGCGTTATTGGGTCCTGCTCTCATCTGCCAAAACTGCTCACTATTACAGGATAATTCTGGAATGCAAAGATAACCCCCGTCTTCTATTCTCTACTGCTAACCGTCTTCTTAAACCCCTCTCCCCTGTCTCCTCCACCCTAACGTCCAACAAAAAATATGAGGAGCTCATGGACATCTTTGTCACTAAGATTAACGCCATCTGATCAGCTGCCTCTTCCACTTCCCTTCCTTCCCTTAGCCCACTGGACCAAACTTCCTCTAAGGTTCTCCCCTGCCCTAGCCCTGAATTCGCATCTTTCTCCTGTTTCTCTCCGATCTCCCTTCATCAACTCTCTGAGATCACCATGAGACCTACTTCCTGCTCCTCGACCCTATTCCTACTAAACTGCTGAACACTCAACTTTCTTTGCTGGCTCCCATGTTAGCTGACATTGTTAATGGTTCTCTCTCCTCAGGTACTATCCCCCTCTCCTTCAACTATTCCATTATCACCCCTCTCCTCAAAAAATATAACCCTAGACCCCTCCGTCCTTGCAAACTAATGCCCTATTTCCAACCTCCCTTCCCTCTCCACAGTCCTTGAACATGTTGTCGCCTCCCAAATCTGTGCTCAACTTTCCTGGAACTCCATGTTTGAAACTCTCCAATCAGGTTTCTTCCCCTGCCACATTACCAAAACAGCTCTCATCAAAGACACAAATGACATCCTTTGTGACTGTGGCAAAGGAAAACTATCCCTCCTCGTCCTTCTCAACCTGTCTGCAGTCTTTGATACGGTTGACCACTCCATCCTCCTCCAACATCTTTCCACCCTCGTCCAGCTGAGTGGGACTGCACTCGCCTGATTCCATTCTTACCTATCTAATTGTAGCCAGAGAATCATCTGCAATGGCTTCTCTTCCTGCTCCTGCATAGTTACCCCTGGTGATGGACACCGCCCCATTCCCGACCTGAACCCGCCCCTACACCACCTCAAACAGCACCCCAAAGCACTGGGAAGCGGTGTCACAGTTAAAGAGACGGATTTTCTGCCTCTTCCCTCCGACACCCGCTGGGTGGTAATAATTTGAATTATCCACCTGAAACAGGAGGCAATTTCCCTCCTGTATCTATAGAAAATAGTAAATGCCTTTATTCAGAAATCAATTAAGTAAAAATTTACTCTAGTGGCTGAAACTGTTTAGCTGAAAATGTTAATACATGCTGGCTGACAGACCTAGAATTAAACAACTCTATTTTTGAATACTGCAATTTGTACCTCTGTTCCTTTTTCTTGACCTTTGTGTCCAGGGAACAAAAATCCCAAAATGCAAAAAGCAAATTGGAATAAAAGTTAACAGAACTGCAAATAGAAAAGTTAAGGTTAGACTAATTGGGCTATTATTCCATTCTTCAATATAAGTGTAACATTTTCCATCCTCCAGTCCTTTGGCACAATTCTCATTTTCAAAGATATTCCCAGACTTGCCTCTGACAATGTTGATAATCTGTTGGATTAATTGAAATCATTCAATTAACATTTATTTAAAAATACAATATTTGACGACTTTGGCCAGAATTTTCTGAGGTCCGTGCGAGCGTGATCGGAGGCAGGTCGGGTGGGAAATTTACAGTATCTTGGAGCGGGTCGGAAACCCGCTATCATCCCACCCCCACGTGTCTTTCCCTTGGGCAAGTTTACTGGCGCAACAACAACTTGAATGGCAGAGATAGATGAGCTCATTTAAATCATTATCAGGTAGTTGTCAGACCCTGAAGAGTATTTTTCAGCCTACCTTTCAAATTCCCCTGGATGACCATGGGAATCATGCAGCTCGGGAATCACATCTGTCAACTTGAGGGGGAAGTTGAGTGGCAATTGATCCAACTCATTAGTACACAGCACGGAAAGTACAATAAAAACTCCCACCTCACAGCTGATCACTTTACTCAGGCAGAAGTTGTTGCTGTCTGCATTGTCAGCACCGAATTAGCTTTCTACAGGCTGCAAGTGTTTCTAGCAAAGTTGCCATCCAGTGTCACCTCATTGTTAGAACCAATCATATCATTGATAGATTGCTTCTGTCATCTCTACTTGACCTGCCATTTATTCCATCAGCATGGGTGCCATTTATAGTCTCACCTTGGTCCTCAGAATCGGAGCACGATCAGCCCCAACACCAGCAACACCAGGCATACCAGTAGCACCAACAGCAACACCACCAACCTTCTCCTCAACCACCTGATGCTGCACAGGACAAAGGGCATCAGCGCAGGACTGCACAGTGCTGGAAGCGATACTCCCAACACAGGGTGTACAGGCAGAGGATGAGCTTCCTCAACATGACTGAGCAGCAGTGCCAAATGAGGCTCAGGCTATTGTGCCAGGTCATCGCAGACATTTGCAGATTGCTGGAACAAGACCTGGAGCCCAGAGGACCTGGGTGGACACACCTTACCAGTGGTTGTCTAAGTCACCACCGCCCTCAACTTCTTCACCTCAGGCTCTTTCCAGGGATCTGCAGCAGACATTTGCAACATCTCGCAGTCGGTCACCCACAGATGCACCACACAGGTCATCGATGCTCTGTTTGACAAGTCAGCCAATTATGTAAACTTTGCCACTGATGAAGCCAGTGTTACTGAACGGGTGCTCAGCTTTCCTGCGGAACAATGGGACACCTCCAGCTAATGTCACCACATGGCAGAGTCAGCAGAAGATGACCGATCCAGTGTGGATCACGCTGAACGTGTAAGAGAGGCAACTCAATCCGAGGCTGAAGAGGAAGTGTATGGGATACACACCACCACCAAAAGCCCTCCGTTAATGTTGACAGTCAAATTAAACGGCATTCCAGTTTCCATCGAATTGGACACGGGAACAAGTCAGTCAATTATGAGCCAGAAGGCTTTTGAGAAACTGTGGGGCAACAAGGCACAAGGGCAAAAACTAAGCCCAATTCACACCAAGCTGCACACTTACACCAAAGAGCTCATACCAGTCATTGGCAGTGCAACAGTGAAGGTATCGTACGATGGAACTGTGCATGATTTATCACTATGGATTGTACCAGGCGATGGCCCAACGCTTTTCGGCAGAAGCTGGCTAGGAAATATCTGATGGAACTGGGATGACATCAAAGCAATGTCTTCGGTAGATCTCGCCTCGTGCGCCCAACTGTTAAACAAATTCTCGTCGTTATTCGAGCCAGGCATCGTCAACTTCACAGGCACTAAAGTGCAGAGCCATCTAGTCCCTGATACACGACCCGTTCATCACAAGGCCTGAGCGGTTCCATACATGATGCGAGAGAAAGTCGAGATCGAGCTAGACAGAGTTCAACGAGAGGGGATCATATCGCCAGTCGAGTTCAACGAGTGGGTCAGACCAATTATTCCAGTGTTGAAAAGCAATGGGACAATCAGAATCTGCGGGGATTACAAAGTAACGATCAACCGAGTCTCATTACAGGACCAGTACCTACTACCCAAAGCGGATGACCTGTTCTCAACGCTTGCAGGGGGGAAGTCGCTCATCAAGCTGGATCTAACCTCTGCTTACATGACACAGGAGCTGGCTGAACCTTCGAAAAAATTGACTTGCATCAACACGCACAAAGGACTGTTCATATACCACAGATACCCTTTTGGGGTTCGCTCGGTTGCGGCCATCTTCCAGAGGAACATGGAGAGTCTGCTGAAATCGGTTCCGCGCACCGTGGCGTTTCAAGCGACATCCTGATCACTGATCGCAATACCACCGAACAATTGCACAACCTAGAAAAGGTTCTAAAGTGACTGGACAGAGTGGAACTCAGGCTGAAATGCTCCAAGTGTGTTTTCCTGCCACCAGAGGTCGAATTTCTGGAAAGAAAGATTGCGGTGGACGGCATCAGACCCATGGACTCCAAAATGGAGGCCATCAAGAATGCACCCAGATCACAGAATGTGACAGAGCTGCATTCGTTCCTGGGACTCCTCAACTATTTTGGTAACTTTCTACCGGGGTTGAGCACCTTGCTAGAACCTTTCCATTTATTGCTACACAAGGGTGATGACTGGGTTTGGGGTAAATCTCAAGAGACAGCCCTTAATAAGGCCAGAAACCTGCTATGTTCTAACAAGTTACTTGTATTGTATGACCCGTGTAAACGTTTAGTACTAGCTTGTGATGCATCTTCGTACAGGGTCGGTTGTGTGTTACAGCAAGCCAATGTGTCAGCAAACTGCAACCGGTTGCATATGCGTCCAGAAGTTTATCTAAGGCTGAAAGAGCCTACAGTATGGTTGAGAAAGAAGCATTAGCATGTATATACGGGGCTAAGAAAATGCACCAATACCTATTTGGACTCCGGTTCAAGGTCGAAACCGACGACAACCCACCCATTTCGCTGGTCTCAGAAAGTTATTAACACCAATGCTTCGTCCCCCATCCAAAGATGGGCACTAACATTATCTGCATATGACTGTGTAATCCGCCACAGACCTGGCACTGAGAACTGTGCTGATGCCCTCAGTCGGCTACCATTGCCCACCACCGGGGTGGAAATGGCGCAACCCGCAGACTTGCTTCTTGTAATGGATGCTTTTGAGAGCGAGGGGTCACCCGTCACCACTCGCCAGATCAGGACCTGGACTAGCCAGGATCCTGTGCTTTCACTAGTTAAAAGCTGCGTCCTTAATGGGAGCTGGTCGGCGATTCCCGGGGAAATGCAAGATGAAATGAAGACGTTTTTGTTATGTATGCAACACTATGTAACCAGCATTCTACCACCACCAGAGAGCACATCTGTTGGAGTCCCAAGGGATCCCACCATCCCTTGGGAGCACTGTATATAAGCAGGTCTCCCATGCTGTACCAGTACTCTGGAGTTAGAATAAAGAGACTAAGGTCACACTTACCCACGTCTACAGTACTCAGTCACATTGCTTTATTCGAGACATAACAACTGGCGATGAGATAATGAACCATTACGAGAAAAATAAGAGGAGAACTATCGGTAGCCCAGAGAAATTCTCAAAGGAGTACAATTGGGAGGCCTTTGTGGAGCAACTCGACGAATACTTCGTGGCCAATGAGCTGGAAAGGAGTGTGAACGCTGCCAAATGAAGGGCGATCCTCCTCACCGTCTGTGGGGCAACAACCTATGGCCTCATGAAGAATCTTCTTGCTCCAGTGAAACCAACAACCAAGTCGTATGACGAACTGTGTACGCTGGTCCGGGAGCACCTAAATCTGAAGGAGAGCATTCTGATGACAAGGTATCGATTTTACAAATGTCAACGATCTGAAGGCCAGGAAGTGGCAACCTACGTCGCTGAACTAAGGCGCCTTGCAATGCATTGCGAATTCGATGGGTTCCTGCAGCAAATGCTAAGAGACCTTTTGGCATTGGCCATGAGGTTATCCTTCGCAAACTATTGACTGTTGAAACACCGAACCTGAGCAAAGCCATAGCGATAGCCCAGGCATTTATGTCCACCAGCGATAACACCAAACAAATTTTGCAGCATGAAGATGTTTTGGAAAGTACTGTACACAAAGTAACGTCGTTTTCAGGCAGGAATGCATATGGCAGAACGTACACGCCTGCAGCTGCATGACCTCAGATGACTCAGAGTCCGCCATCAAGCATTAATGCAAGGCAATTGACTCCTTGTTGGCGCTGTGGAGGTGATCATCGAGCCCATCAATGTCACTTCAAACACTATGCATGCAAAGGCTGTGGAACAATGGGACACCTCCAGCGAATGTGCAGACGAGCTGCAAATCCTGCAAACCACCACGTTGCAGAGGAAGACCGATCCATGGTGGACCAAACTGAACTAGAGACTCAAACCGAGGAGGCAGAAGTGTACGGGATACACACCTTCACCACGAAATGTCCACCGATCATGTTAAAAATTGAACTGAACGGAATTCCAGTATCCATGGAATTGGACACGGCTGCGAGTTAGTCCATCATGAGCAAAAAGGACTTCAACAGGCTGTGGAGCAACAAAGCACACAGGCCCAAGCTGAGCCCTATTCATACCAAGCTGAGAAATTATACTAAAGAACTGGTCCCTGTAATTGACAGCGCAGCAATAAAATGTTCCTATGCTGGAGTAGTGCACAAACTACCACTATGGATTGTACCAGGAGATGGCCCCACATTGTTCGGCAGAAGCTGGAACTGGAACGACATCCGAGTGCTTTCGTCCGTCGATGATGCCTCATGTGCCCAAGTTCTGAGTAAATTTCCATATTTGTTTGAGCCAGGCATCGGAAGTTTCTCAGGGGCAAAAGTGCAGATCCACTTGATTCCCGGTACACAATCCATCCACCACAAGGCATGGGCGGTGCCATATATGATGCAAGAGAGAGTGGAGATCGAGCTAGACAGGCTGCAACAAGAGGGCATCATCGTGCCGGTGGAGTTCAACGAGTGGGCCAGTCCGATTGTTCCGATTCTCAAGGGCAGAATTTGTGGGGACTATAAAGTATTGATTAACAGTTTTTCGCTGCAGGACCAGTACCCGCTACCAAGGAAGACGATCTATATGCGACGCTGGCAGGAAGAAAGATGGTCACCAAGTTGGACATGGCCTCGGCCTTCATGACGCAGGAGCTGGTGGAATCTTCGAAAGGCCTCACCTGCATCAACACACACAAAGGTCTGTTCATCCATAATAGATGCCAGTTTGGGTTTTGATCGGCCGCGGCTATTTTTCAAAGGAACTTGGAGAGTCGACTAAAGTCGGTTCTGTGCATTGTGTTCCTAACACAGATGAGACTGCACACAGGGAGGTTAAAGCAACAGTGACCTCAGTCTTTATTAAGACACTCCAGAGTGAGGAACAGACCTTAGGGGCCGGCTTATATACAGTGCTCCCAAGGGATGCTGGGATCCCTTGGGACTTCAGGGGATGCACTCCCTGGTGGCGGAACATGGGAGTGTATGCTTTACAGATAAACAACATCACTCCCCCCCAAAGTCAAAGTGGAAACTATTTACAAGGTGAGGCGGTCGGGAACCTTTCTTTCCCTGGTGGACCGCCTCGGTACAAATGTCTGTTCTGGTGTGTTGGCTGTGCCCTCACTGGGCTGGAATGTTGTTGGCCCTGCAGGGCTGCTGGGTGAGCCTGGCCTTGCTGGGCTGTTGGGCGTGATGGGTTTGATTTCCTGGTCCGGGGTAGTGTCGTTGATCCTTTGGATGTGTGTTGTGGGCTCGGAAAAGGTGGTGTCTGCTGTGGGTTGTTCAGGGCAGTCTGTGAACTGCAGCCTTGTTTGGTCCAGGTGCTTTCTGCAAATTTGTCCATTGGCTAGTTTGACTACAAACACCCAACTCCCTTCTTTAGCTATCACCGTGCCCACGATCCACTTGGGACCATGTCCATAGTTTAGCAGATACACAGGGTCATTCAGATCAATTTCCCGTGACACAGTGACGCGACCATCGTTTACACTTTGTTGCTGCCGCCTGCTCTCTACTTGATCATGCAGGTTGGGGTGAACCAGCGAGAGTCTGGTTTTAAGTGTCCTTTTCATGAGCAGCTCAGCTGGGGGCACCCCTGTGAGCGAGTGGGGTCTCGTGCGGTAGCTGAGCAGTACTTGGGACAGGCGGGTATAGAGTGAGCCTTCTGTGACTCAGTTGAGGCTCTGTTTGATTGTTTGTACTGCCCGCTCTGCCTGCCCATTGGAGGCTGGTTTAAACGGGGCCGAGGTGACATGTTTGATCCCATTGCGGGTCATGAATTCTTTAAATTCGGCACTTGTGAAACATGGCCCGTTGTCACTGACCAGTATGTCAGGCAGGCCATGGGTAGCAAATATGGCCCTCAGGCTTTCAATGGTGGTGGTGGTGGTGTTTCCTGACATTATTTCACGTTCAATCCATTTTGAAAAAGCATCCACCACCACCAGGAACATTTTACCGAGAAACGGGCCCGCATAGTCGACATGGAACCTTGACCACAAACTTAGTGGTGCCTCAGCTGAGCACACACACTGCATTGCCGTACACAGGACTCTAAGTCAGAGTCGATACCGGGCCATCACACGTGGGATCTGGCTATCGCTTTTATCATTACTATACCCGGGTGTGTGCTATGGAGATCCGAGATGAACATCTCCCTGCCCTTTTTGGGTAGCACGACATGGTGACTGCACAACAGGCAGTCTGCCTGAATGGACAGCTTGTCCTTTCGCCGCTGGAACGGCTTGGTTAGCCCTTGCATTTCAACGGGGATACTGGCCCAGTTCCCATACAGTACACAGTCTTTTACTTGGGACAGCAGAGGATCTTGGCTGGTCCAAGTCCTAATCTGGTGGGCTTCCATGACGATCAACAAGTCTGCGGCTGCGCCATTTCCACCCCCGTGGTGGGCAATGGGAGCCGACTGAGAGCATCTGCACAGTTCTCGGTGCCTGGCCTGTGGCGGATGGTATAGTTATACGCTGATAGCCCGAGTGCCCACCTTTGTATGCGGGCTGAGGCATTAGTGTTTATCCCCTTGTTTTCAGCAACAAGGATATGAGGGGCTTGTGATCGGTTTCCAGCTCAAATTTGAGGCCAAACAGGTACCGATGCATTTTCTTTACCCCGAACACATACGCTAATGCCTCTTTCTCAATCATGCTGTAGGCCCTCTCAGCCTTAGACAAGCTCCGGGAGTCATAGGCGACAGGTTGCAATTTCGCCGCAACGTTAGCGTGTTGTAATACACACCCGACTCCGTACGACGACGTATCACATGCTAGCACAAGTCTTTTACACGGGTTATACAATACAAGCAGCTTGTTGGAACACAAATATTTCTGGCTTTCTGAAAAGCAATTACTTGTTTTTTTCCCCATACCCAGTTCTCACCTTTACGCAATAACACATGTAGGAGCTCTAAGAGGATGCTTAACCCCGGTAGGAAGTTTCCAAAATAGCTTAGGAGTCCCAGGAACAACCGCAGCTCTGTGATGTTCTGTGGCTTGGGCGCTTTCCTGATAGCCTCTGTCTTGGCGTCTGTGGGTCGAATGTCATCTGCCGCGATCTTTCTCCCAAAAACTCCACTTCTGTTGCCATGAAGACGCATTTTGACCTCTTCAGCCGCAGCCCTATGCGATCCAGTCGCTGGAGGACCTCCTCCAGGTTTTGTAAGTGCTCGATGGTGTCCGGACCCATGACCAATATGTCGTCCTGAAAAACCACCGTGCGTGGTACCGACTTGAGTAGGCTCTTCATGTTTCTCTGGAAGATTGCTGCAGCTGACCGAATTCCAAACGGGCTTCTGTTGTAGATGAACAGTCCCTTGTGCGTGTTGATGCAGGTGAAACCCTTCGAAGACTCCTCCAGCTCCTGCATCATGGAGGCCGAAGTCAGGTCGAGCTTGGTGAACGTCTTGTCTCCTGCCAGCGTCGCAAATAGGTCATCTGCCTTAAGTAGTGGGTATTGGTCCTGTAGCGAGAAACGATTAATAGTTACTTTATAATCGCCGCAAATCCTGACCATGCCATCATTTTTGAGTACTGGAACAATCGGGCTGGCCCACTTGCTGAATTCCACTGGGAAGTTGAGGCCCTCACTTTGCAGCCTGTCCAGCTCGATTTCCACTCTCTCCCTCATCATGTGAGGTACCGCTCGCGCCTTGTGGTGAATGGGTCGTGCCTCTGGGACCAAGTGCATCCGCACCTTCGCCCCAGAAAAGTTTCCAATGCCTGGCTCAAAAAAGGAAGGAAATTTGTTAAGAACCTGGGTACATGAGGCCTCATCGACATGTGATAGCGCTCAGATGTCATCCCAGTTCCAGCGGATTTTGCCCAGCCAGCTCCATCTAAGCAGTGTGGGGCCATCACCCGGGACAATCCAGAATGGCAGTTCGTACATTGTGCCCTCGTAGGTGACCTTGACCATGGCGCTGCCCAGGACAGCTCTTTAATGTATGTTCTCAGTTTCGTGTGGATGGGGCTCAGGGCTGGTCTGAGTGCCTTGTTGCACCACAGTCTCTCAAACATCTTTTTGCTCATGATGGATTGGCTAGCGCCAGTGTCCAGTTCCATGGCTATGGTAAGCCATTCAATTTTACATTTAGCATTATAGGTGGACATTCCATCGGAAATTTGTGCACCCCATGGACTTCAGCATCTGCCTCCTCTCTCTGAGGCTCAAAATTGCTTTGATCCACCATGGATCGGTCTACCTCTGCCACGTGGTGGTTAGCAGGTTTTGCAGAGCTTGCAGCTCATCTGCAAACTCGTTGGAGGTGCCCCATTGTTCCACAGCTCTTGCAAACATACCCTTTGAAGCGGCATGAATAGGCTGAATGAAAGCCTCCACAACACCAAGGTATGAATTGTCTTGCATTCATCCTTTATTGCGGACTCTGAGTCATCTGGGTCACCTGAGGCCTGCTGGCAGTTGCAGACTCGTGGTTTCTGCCCTGTACATTTCTGCTCGCAAACACAGTTCCAGTTAATTTATGAACATTGCTAGCACTTGTGTGCTGAGAGACGTGTTTGGTGTTATCACTGGTGGACATAAACGCCTGAGCTATCGCAAGGGCCTTACTGAGGGTCGGTGTCTCTACAGTCAAAAGTTTTCGTAGGATGGTCTCGTGGCTAATGCCCAGTACAAAAAAGTCTCTGAGCATTTGCTCCAGTTAGCCATCAAACTCACATTGTCCTGCAAGTCGCCTTAGCTCGGCGATGTAGATCGCTACTTCCTGACCTTCAGATCGCTGATACGTGTAGAACCGA
The DNA here is from genome assembly GCF_044704955.1 of Pristiophorus japonicus. Taxonomy (NCBI): domain Eukaryota; kingdom Metazoa; phylum Chordata; class Chondrichthyes; family Pristiophoridae; genus Pristiophorus; species Pristiophorus japonicus. The sequence goes on from NC_091981.1 coordinate 170,064,050, forward strand.
TACCTCGCCATCAGCACGCTCTCCCTCAGGTTAAGATGCTCCCGAACCAGTGTACAGAGTTCCTCATACAACTTATCTGTGGGTTTCACCGAACCAGAAGATTCTTCATGAGGCTGTAGGTCGGTGCCCCGCAGACCGTGAGGAGGACCGTTCTCCTTTTTGCAGTGCTTCCTTCTCCATCCAGCTCGTTGGCTACAAAGTACTGGTCTCGCCGTTCAACATTGGCTTCCTAGTCCTCACCCTCCGGAAACTTCTCCAGGATGCCCACAGTTTGCTGCATCTTTGCATTGGTTTCATATACTCGTCGCCAGTTATTGTGTTCCTAACACAGTTGAGACTGCACACAGGGAGGTTAAAGCCACAGTGACCTCAGTCTTTACAAAGAGACTCCAGAGTGAGGAACAGGCCTTAGGGGCCGGCTTATATACAGTGCTCCCAAGGGATGCTGGGATCCCTTGGGTCTTCAGGGGAGGCATTTCCTGGTGGCAGAACATGGGAGTGCATGCTTTACAGATAAACAACACTGTGCACCGTGCTTTTCCAGAACGACATATTGATCACAGGTCGGGACACCATCGAACACTTGCAGAACCTGGAAGAGGTTCTAATTCAGCAAGATCATGTGGGACTCAGGTTGAAACGCTCGGTGTATTTTCCTGGCGCCAGAGGTCGAGGTCTTAGGGAGAAGAATCGCGGCAGATGGCACCAAGACGGAGGCCATCAAGAACGCGCCAAAACCACAGAACGTGACGGAGCTGTGGTGGTTCCTGGGACTCCTCAGCTATTTCGGTAATTTCCTACCCGGCTTAAGCATCTTGCTAGAACCCCTACATGTGTTGCTACGCAAGGGAGATGACTGGGTATGGGGGAAGTCACAAGTGACAGCTTTTGAGAAAGCCTGATATCTGTTATGTTCCAACAAACTGCTTGGACTGTATGATCCTTGTAAACGTTCAGTGCTAGCTTGCGATGCGTCTTCGTATGGGGTTGGGTGTGTGTTACAACAAGCAAATGAATCGTGAACATTGCAACCGATCGCTTATGCATCCAGGAGCTTGTCCAGGACTGAAAGGGCCTACAGCACCATTGAAAAATAAGCTCTGGAATGCGTTTATGGGGAAACAAAATGCATCAGCATCTGTTTGGGCTTAAGTTCGAGTTAGAAACTGACCATAAGCCGCTCATATCGCTATTCTCAGAGAGCAAAGGTATCAATACCAATGCCTCTGCCCACATCCAAAGATGGGCGCTCACGCTGTCTGCACATAACTATGTAATTCGCCACAGTCCAGGTACAGAGAACTGCGCTGATGCCCTCAGTCGGCTACCATTGCCCACCACCGGGGTGGAAGTGGCACAGCCTGCAGACTTGCTCTTGGTGATGGATGCATTTGAAAATGAAAAGTCACCCATTACTGCCCGCCAGATCAGGACCTGGACCAGCCAGGATCCTTTACTATCCCTTGTAAAAAAACTATCCTCCATGCGAGCTGGTCCAGTGTCCCAGCGGAGATGCATGAAGAGATCAAGCCATTCCAGCAGCACAAAGACAAAATGTCCATTCAGGCGGACTGTCGTTTGTGGGGTAATCATGTGGTTTTGTCCAAGAAAGGCAGGGAAACGTCCATACATGATCTACACAGTACTCTTCCAGGCATCTTAATGATGAAAGCTGTAGCCAGATCCCATGTGTGGTGGCCCGGCATCGACTCAAATTTGAAGTCATGCCTGCGCCAATGCAACATTTGCTTTCAACTGAGCAATGCACACAGGGAGGCACCGCTAAGTTTGTGGTCATGGCCCTCCAAACCGTGGTCTAGGATCCACGTTGACTTCGCTGGCCCGTTTCTAGGCAAAATGTTCTTGGTTGTTGTGGATGCTTAGTCAAAATGAATTGAGTGTGTAATAATATCTGTAAGCACGTCCACTGCTACCATCGAAAATCATCGAGCCATGTTTGCCACGCACGGCCTGCCTGATGTCCTTGTCAGCGACAACAGGCCGTGCTTCACCAGTGCTGAATTCAAGGAATTCATGACCTGCAATGGGATCAAGCACATCACATCTGCCCTGTTCAAGCTCGCATCCAACGGGCAGAACGGGCAGTCCAAACCATCAAGCAAAGCTTGAAACACGTGTCGGAAGGCTCCCTGCAGACCCGCCTGTCCTGAGTCCTGCTCAGTTACCGCACTAGACCTCACTCGCTGATCGGGGTTCTCCCAGACGAGCTGCTCATGAAAAGGGCGCTCAAAACAAGGCTCCCTCCAGTCCACCCTGATGTCCATGATCATGTCGAGGGCAGGCGGCATCAACAAAGCATGTACCATGTTCGCGCAAAGTTGTCACGCGATATTGAAGTCAATGACCCTGTATTTTTACTCAACTATGGACATCGTCCCAAATGGCTTGCTGGCACTGTCATAGCCAAAGAAGGGAGTAGGGTGTTTCAGGTCAACCTTGCAAATGGACGAACTTGCAGAAAGCATTTGGACCAAAACAAACTGTGATTCACAGGTGGCCATGAGCAACCTGAAGAGGACACCACCAACTTCGACCCTCGGACCCATACACAAGTGGCAACCGACATCACGGTTGACCACGAAGCTGAACTCATCATCCTCAGCAGCCCAGCAAGACCATCTATGCAGCAGCCCAGCGAAGAACCAAGCAACTCACCTGCACCTGCATTTGTACCGAGATGATCGGCTAGGGAGCGGAAAGCCTCAGATCGTCTCACCCTGTAAATAAGTGTACTATTGACTTTGGGAGGGAGTGATGTTATGTATGCGACACTATGTAACCAGCATTCTGCTGCCACCAGAGGGCGCATCTGTTGGAGTCCCAAGGGATCCCAGCATCACTTGGGAGCACCGAATATAAGCAGGCCTCCCATGCTGTACCAGTATTCTGGAGTTAGAATAAAGAGACTAAGGTCACACTTACTCACTTCTATAGTACTCAGTCACATTGCTTTATTCGAGACATAACAGTTTTACCGACGCAAGGATGAAATGTCCATCCATTCGGCTTGTCTCCTATCGGGGAATCGTGTAGTTTTGCCAAAAAAAGGCAGGGAATCGATTATACGCGACCTGCACAGTACCCACCCAGGCATAGTCATGATGAAGGCTATCGCCAAGTCACACGTTTGGTGGCCCGGCATTGACTCGGAATTGGAGTCATGCGTACACCAATGTAACACTTGCTCACAGTTGAGCAATGCACCAAGGGAGGCCCCACTGAATCTGTGGTCATGGCCCTCCAAACCATGGTCCAGGGTCCACGTAGATTTCGCTGGCCCCTTTCTAGGAACAATATTCCTAGTAGTAGTGGACGCTTACTCTAAATGGATTGAATGTATAATAATATTGTGTACATCCACTGCCACTATTGAAAGCCTCCGGGGCATGTTCACCACCCATGGTTTGCCCAACATCCTTGTCAATGACAATGGACCATGTTTCACCAGCTCGGAATTCAACAAGTTCATGACCCACAATGGCATCAAGCATGTTAGGTCTGCCTTGTTTAAGCCTGCATCCAATGGTCAAGCGGAACTGGCAGTCCAAACTATCAAGCAGAGCTTGAAATGTGTGACGGACGGTTCCCTGCAGGTTATCTCGGATTCTGCTCAGCTACTGGACGCGACCCCACTCGCATACTGGTGTTCCCCCGGCAGAATTGTTAATGAAGAGAACACTCAAAACCAGGCTCTCCTTAGTCCACCCGGATCTAAATGATCATGTAGAAACCCGGCGTCACCGGCATAACATGTACCACGATCGCACGGCTGTATCGCGTGACATTGAGATTAATGACCCTGTGTTTGTTCTTAATTACGATCATGGTTCCAAATGAGTTGCTGCCACTGTGTTAGCCAAGGAGGGGAACAGAATGCTTGTTGTCAAACTTTTGAATGGACAAACGTGCAGAAAGCACTTGGATCAGACCAAACTGCGATTCACTGACAACTAAGAACAGTTTAAGGAGGACATTACCATCATTGATCCACCTACACACACCCAACCAGCAATCGACCTCGCGGTCAACCGACAGTCCGATCAGACCAGCCGCGCTGCAGTGCAGCAATGATCCAACCAACTCATCCATGCCAGGACTTCAACTCAGGCGATCAACCCGGGAACGTAGAGCCCCGGATCACCTCAACTTGTAAATAACTTCTATCTAAGACTTTAGGGGGCGGAGTGATGTTATATATATAAACTTTACCACTATGTAAGACTTGCCACCAGGGGCACACCTGTGGGAGACCCAAGGGTCACCTGTCCACCCCGGGCAAGTAGGCATAAAAGGCAGTCTACCATGCTGCTTCCTCACTCTGGAGTTACAGTAAAGAGACCAAGGTCACAATAGTTTGAGCTTACAGCACAGTCTTGTGGAGTTATTCTGAACATAACAATCAAGGTCCACGGTGCGGCCCTGGACACCGTGGACCACTTCCCATATCTCGGGAGCCTCCTATCAACAAGAGCAGGCATCGAAGATGAGATCCAACACTGCCTCCAGTGCGCATGCAGCCTTCAGCCACCTGAAGAAAGGAGTGTTTGAAGACCAGGCCCTCAAAACTGCCACTAAAATCATGGTCTACAGGGCTGTCATAATACCTGCCCTCCTGTATGGCTCAGAGACATGGACCATGTACAGCAGACACCTCAAGTTGCTGGAGAAATATCACCAACGAAGTCTCCGTAAGATCCTACAAATCCCCTGGGAAGACAGGCGCACCAACATCAGCGTCCCCATCCAGGCTAACATAGAAACATAGAAACATAGAAAATAGGTGCAGGAGCAGGCCATTCAGCCCTTCTAGCCTGCACCGCCATTCAATGAGTTCATGGCTGAACATGAAACTTCAGTACCCCCTTCCTGCTTTCTCGCCATAACCCTTGATCCCCCGAGTAGTAAGGACTTCATCTAACTCCCTTTTGAATATATTTAGTGAATTGGCCTCAACTACTTTCTGTGGTAGAGAATTCCACAGGTTCACCACTCTCTGGGTGAAGAAGTTTCTCCTCATCTCGGTCCTAAATGGCTTACCCCTTATCCTCAGACTGTGACCCCTGGTTCTGGACTTCCCCAACATTGGGAACATTCTTTCTGCATCTAACCTGTCTAAACCCGTCAGAATTTTAAACGTTTCTATGAGGTCCCCTCTCATTCTTCTGAACTCCAGTGAATACAAGCCCAATTGATCCAATCTTTCTTGATAGGTCAGTCCCGCCATCCCGGGAATCAGTCTGGTGAACCTTCGCTGCACTCCCTCAATAGCAAGAATGTCCTTCCTCAAGTTAGGAGACCAAAACTGTACACAATACTCCAGGTGTGGCCTCACCAAGGCCCTGTACAACTGTAGCAACACCTCCCTGCCCCTGTATTCAAATCCCCTCGCTATGAAGGCCAACATGCCATTTGCTTTCTTAACCGCCTGCTGTACCTGCATGCCAACCTTCAATGACTGATGTACCATGACACCCAGGTCTCGTTGCACCTTCCCTTTTCCTAATCTGTCACCATTCAGATAATAGTCTGTCTCTCTGTTTTTACCACCAAAGTGGATAACCTCACATTTATCCACATTATACTTCATCTGCCATGCATTTGCCCACTCACCTAACCTATCCAAGTCACTCTGCAGCCTAATAGCATCCTCCTCGCAGCTCACACTGCCACCCAACTTAGTATCATCCGCAAATTTGGAGATACTGCATTTAATCCCCTCGTCTAAATCATTAATGTACAATGTAAACAGCTGGGGCCCCAGCACAGAACCTTGCGGCACTCCACTAGTCACTGCCTGCCATTCTGAAAAGTACCCGTTTACTCCTACTCTTTGCTTCCTGTCTGACAACCAGTTCTCAATCCACGTCAGCACACTACCCCCAATCCCATGTGCTTTAACTTTGCACATTAATCTCTTGTGTGGGACCTTGTCGAAAGCCTTCTGAAAGTCCAAATATACCACATCAACTGGTTCTCCTTTGTCCACTTTACTGGAAACATCCTCAAAAAATTCCAGAAGATTTGTCAAGCATGATTTCCCTTTCACAAATCCATGCTGACTTGGACCTATCATGTCACCATTTTCCAGATGCACTGCTATGACATCCTTAATAATTGATTCCATCATTTTACCCACTACTGAGGTCAGGCTGACCGGTCTATAATTCCCTGTTTTCTCTCTCCCTCCTTTTTTAAAAAGTGGGGTTACATTGGCTACCCTCCACTCCATAGGAACTGATCCAGAGTCAATGGAATGTTGGAAAATGACTGTCAATGCATCCGCTATTTCCAAGGCCACCTCCTTAAGTACTCTAGGATGCAGGCCATCAGGCCCTGGGGATTTATCTGCCTTCAATCCCATCAATTTCCCCAACACAATTTCCCGACTAATAAAGATTTCCCTCAGTTCCTCTTCCTTACTAGACCCTCTGACCCCTTTTATATCCGGAAGGTTGTTTGTATCCTCCTTAGTGAATACCGAACCAAAGTACTTGTTCAATTGATCCGCCATTTCTTTGTTCCCCGTTATGACTTCCCCTGATTCTGACTGCAGGGGACCTACGTTTGTCTTCACCAACCTTTTTCTCTTTACATACCTATAGAAACTTTTGCAATCCGCCTTAATGTTCCCTGCAAGCTTCTTCTCGTACTCCATTTTCCCTGTCCTAATCAAACCCTTTGTCCTCCTCTGCTGAGTTCTAAATTTCTCCCAGTCCCCAGGTTCGCTGCTATTTCTGGCCAATTTGTATGCCACTTCCTTGGCTTTAATACTATCCCTGATTTCCCTAGATAGCCACGGTTGAGCCACCTTCCCCTTTTTATTTTTACGCCAGACAGGAATGTACAATTGTTGTACTTCATCCATGCGGTCTCTAAATGTCTGCCATTGCCCATCCACAGTCAACCCCCTAAGTATCATTCGCCAATCTATCCTAGCCAATTCTCGCCTCATACCTTCAAAGTTACCCTTCTTTAAGTTCTGGACCATGGTCTCTGAATTTACTGTTTCATTCTCCATCCTAATGCAGAATTCCACCATATTATGGTCACTCTTCCCCAAGGGGCCTCGCACAATGAGATTGCTAATTAATCCTCTCTCATTACACAACACCCAGTCCAAGATGGCCTCCCCCCTAGTTGGTTCCTCAACATATTGGTCTAGAAAACCATCCCTTATGCACTCCAGGAAATCCTCCTCCACCGTATTGCTTCCAGTTTGGCTAGCCCAATCTATGTGCATATTAAAGTCACCCATTATAACTGCTACACCTTTATTGCATGCACCCCTAATTTCCTGTTTGATGCCCTCCCCAACATCCCTATTACTGTTTGGAGGTCTGTACACAACTCCTACTAACGTTTTTTGCCCTTTGGTGTTCTGCAGCTCTACCCATATAGATTCCACATCATCCAAGCTAATGTCTTTCCTAACTATTGCATTAATCTCCTCTTTAACCAGCAATGCTACCCCACCTCCTTTTCCTTTTATTCTATCCTTCCTGAATGTTGAATACCCCTGAATGTTGAGTTCCCAGCCCTGATCATCCTGGAGCCACGTCTCCGTAATCCCAATCACATCATATTTGTTAACATCTATTTGCACAATTAATTCATCCACCTTATTGCGGATACTCCTTGCATTCAGACACAAAGCCTTCAGGCTTGTTTTATTAACACCCTTTGTCCTTTTAGAATTTTGCTGTACAGTGGCCCTTTTTGTTCTTTGCCTTGGGTTTCTCTGCCCTACACTTTTCCTCATCTCCTTTCTGTCTTTTGCTTTTGGCTCCTTTTTGTTTCCCTCTGTCTCCCTGCATTGGTTCCCATCCCCCTGCCATATTAGTTTAAATCCTCCCCAACAGCACTAGCAAACACTCCCCCGAGGACATTGGTTCCAGTCCTGCCCAGGTGCAGACCGTCCGGTTTGTACTGGTCCCACCTCCCCCAGAACCGGTCCCAATGCCCCAGGAATTTGAATCCCTCCCTGCTGCACCACTGCTCAAGCCACGTATTCATCTGCGCTATCCTGCGATTCCTACTCTGACTATCACGTGGCACTGGTAGCAATCCCGAGATTACTACTTTTGAGGTCCTACTTTTTAATTTAGCTCCTAGCTCCTTAAATTCGTTTCGTAGGACCTCATCCCTTTTTTTGCCTATGTCGTTGGTACCAATGTGCACCACGACAACTGGCTGTTCTCCCTCCCATTTCAGAATGTCCTGCACCCGCTCCGAGACATCCTTGACCCTTGCACCAGGGAGGCAACATACCATCCTGGAGTCTCGGTTGCGGCCGCAGAAACGCCTATCTATTCCCCTCACAATTGAATCCCCTATCACTATCGCTCTCCCACTCTTTTTCTTGCCCTCCTGTGCAGCAGAGCCAGCCACGGTGCCATGAACTTGGCTGCTGCTGCCCTCCCCTGATGAGTCATTCCCCTCAACAGTACCCAAAGCGGTGTATCTGTTTTGCAGGGGGATGACCGCAGGGGACCCCTGCACTACCTTCCTTGCTCTACTCTTCCTGTTGGTCTTCCATTCCCTATCTGGCTGTGGACCCTTTCCCTGCGGTAAGACCAACTCACTACACGTGATACTCACGTCATTCTCAGCATCGTGGATGCTCCAGAGTGAATCCACCTTCAGCTCCAATTCCGTAACGCGGACCGTCAGGAGCTGGAGGCGGATACACTTCCCGCACACGTAGTCGTCAGGGACACCGGAAGCGTCCCCGAGTTCCCACATGGTACAGGAGGAGCATAACACCCGACCGAGCTCTCCTGCCATGTCTTAACCCTTAGATACACTTAAACTGGTAATAACAATGTTAAAAGTTACTGACCAATATAAGAAGAAAAAGAAAAACTACTCACCAATCACCAGCCAATCACTTACCCCTAGGTTGTGACGTCACCTTTGTTTTTTTGCCTTCTCCCTGTAGCTGCACCGGTACGCCTCTCGCCGACCCCGGACTCGCGCTGCTCCGAGCTCCCGCCTCCTCGACTGACTGCTCGACTCCCGCTGGCCTTTATAGGCCTCTCGCCGACCCCGGACTCGCGCTGCTCCGAGCTCCCGCCTCCTCGACTGACTGCTCCGAGCTCCCGCTGGCCTTTATAGGCCTCTCGCCGACCCCGGACTCGCGCTGCTCCGAGCTCCCGCCTCCTCGACTGACTGCTCCGAGCTCCCGCTGGCCTTTATAGGCCTCTCGCCGACCCCGGACTCGCGCTGCTCCGAGCTCCCGCCTCCTCGACTGACTGCTCCGAGCTCCCGCTGGCCTTTATAGGCCTCTCGCCGACCCCGGACTCACGCTGCTCCGAGCTCCCGCCTCCTCGACTGACTGCTCCGAGCTCCCGCTGGCCTTTATAGGCCTCTCGCCGACCCCGGACTCGCGCTGCTCCGAGCTCCCGCCCCAGCATTGAAGCACGGACCACACTCGATCAGCTCCGCTGGGCAGGCCACATAGTTCGCATGCCAGACACGAGACTCCCAAAGCAAGCGCTCTACTCGGAGCTCCTTCATGGCAAACGAGCCAAAGCTGGGCAGCGGAAATGCTACAAGGACATCCTCAAAGCTTCCCTGATAAAGTGCAACATTCCCACTGACACCTGGGAGTCCCTGGTCCAAGACCGCCCTAAGTAGAGTAAGTGCATCCGAGAGGGCGCTGAGCACCTCGAGTCTCATCGCCGAGAGCGTGCAGAAATCAAGCGCAGGCAGTGGAAAGAGCATGCGGCAAACCAGTCCCACCCACCCCTTCTCTCAACGACTATCTGTCCCACCTGTGACAGAGTCTGTGGCTCTCGTATTGGACTGTTCAGCTACCAAAGAACTCACTTTGGGAGTGGAAGCAAGTCTTCCTCGATTCCGAGGGACTGCCTATGATGATGAAAGCAGACAATAGGTATGCTCAAAATGCGCTTCAGATACTTTGACAGATCTGGAGGAGCCCTTCAGTACGCAGCAGCCAGGGTCTCCAGAATTGTGATCTGCTGGGCCCTGCACAACATAGTGCAGCAGCAAGGATTAGCGCTGCATGAGGAGCAAGGCACTGAGCACACAGCCTCTTCAAAGGAGGAGGAGGAGGAGAATCAGTTGGAAGACGAGGAAGAGCAGGAGCTGGAGCAACCTGCGGCCCAGATCCCACTTGTACCCGAGCATATTGCTGCTCGGGAGGCCTGGGATGGTCTCAACCTGGCCAGATTTAAATAACTTCGGGCCTTACACTCATGTGGCTGCCTCATGCTGCACCAGGTTGGCACTACCCCACACCAACACCATAAAGCATCCCTACAATGACTAAGTCATTCTTTTCACATTCACCACCATTGCTGGAGGTAACGTTATGTCTCACCATTCACTCCAACTCACAAAGTCATTTCCAACGGTGCACGAAAATTGTCCAAGACCGGAAAGTGGAGAAAATAAAGATTTTTATGTGTCACTTTACACTAATGGAAACTTTACAGAAACTTTGACTAAAATACCCAAGTGGCTACCCTTGTGAATCAACTTGTGTGTCATCTTTCTCTTGATGTGCTTCTACAAGGTGCTAACCCTGTGGCTTCAGCACAGGTAGAGGCAGGCTGCTCACTTCCCTGTTGCGATTGCTTAGACACTTTTGCCGGACATCCTCTGGGTTTTGGAGCCTGTGATGGCCTCCCCAAAGTCTGCTCCTCCTGCGACTGTGCAGGGAGCAGACTCCGCCATCTTGTTCCGAGGTTCCATCTGGGACTCTGACTGAGGGGATGGCAACGGGGGAGAAGTGTGAGCACTGAGAGGAGCCCATACTTTCATGTTCCCTCTCACCGTTATCCCTCTCATGGACCACCCACACTTCCTTGCTATCAAGGAGCAGGAGAGCACCTTGCTGCACATCATGAGGACCCATGTCTATGCTGACATCCCTCCTAGACAGAAGGTCTATGAGCCTCTGCCATCTATTCTCCATAGAGACCATGTGCTCCTGTGACTGGCACATTAGCTGCTCCATGCAGGTGACGATCCTATCCATAGAAGAGCCTACAGTTGCCATTGCCTACGGCACAGTGGTGCTCATGATGGAGATGGATTCCTCCATTCTCTGAACATTTGTAGACATCGCGCTCGCAAAACCTGTCAAAGCCTCCTGCACTTCTTGCTGCACCTCCAGGATCACCCTCTTTCTGGATGGCCACCGAGACGCAGCATCTGCATGCAGCTGAGCAGAGCTGGGAACGTCCTGTGACCTCCGGCGAGAATCTCCACTGCTGTCCCCGTCTCCACCATCTGCTCCTGCTCACTTGTGAGTTGTGAGACCCCAGGTGACAACATTACTCTATCTTGTGTGGGACCCACCAAGGTGTGCGTCTCTGCATTGATGCTGGGTGCGCTTATGTCTGGTAACAATGCACCATCAGAGACTGAAGGCTCCTTTGATGAGTTGTCTTCCTCGTCCTCCTGGACAGTGGGAGACGCGGGGCTCTTGATGGACTTGTAGGAGAGTAAAGAGATGAGTTATATATGTTATAAGAAGAATGGGTACAGAGACCATTCTGCACATGATTACCATTGCTGCTGACATCAGTCCCCATATGAGTGATTGATGTATGCCATGTAGCTGTATGATATGTAATTCTATCACCAGGTCGCTGAGATGGCCCCCTGTCTCGGTCCCTCACCTTCAGCTGCTCGGTGACTCCCGAAACTTCTAAGGCAGCCTCCTTTGCTGTTGTTAATGCCAATGATGGTGTTCCACCTTCAGTTCCCCCCTGCCCTCCCTCTTATTGTGGGCTCCCTTTTCCTGCAATGTTTGTGGCACTGCACCCAGGTCCTCCTCACAACATCCCTGCTATTTACCTCCTTTGCTATTTGGAGCCAGGCTATTTTGGTTGCCTGGGGCGATCTTTTCCACCAATTAGAAGAGAAGAGGACTTCCCTGCATTTTCTGACTCCCTCCACAAGCATATGGAGGGAGTCATCAGAGAATCTGGGTGCAGCCCTCTGTCTCTGTGCAGTCATCTCTGGAAATGTTTGCAGCAGTCCAATTCTGCAGTGTGCTGCTTGCATATTCCGAGACGAACCTTCAAAATGCAATGTGGCCATGGCTCCTTTAAATATCCCGGCTGAAAACGTGCCATCATTTATAGACCGGCTAGCCTGACATCAGTGGTGGGGAAAATGCTGGAATCAATTATTAAAGATGTAATAGCACGCATCTGGAAAGCAGTGACAGGATCGGTCCAAATCAGCATGGATTTATGAAAGGGCAATCATGCTTGACAAATCTTCTAGAGCTTTTAGAGGATGTAACTAGTAGAGTGGATAAGGGAGAACCAGTGGATGTGGTGAATTTGGACTTTCAAAAGGCTTTTGACAAGGTCCCACACAAGAGATTAGTGTGCAAAATTAAAGCATAGGGTATTGGGGGTAATGTACTGATGTGGATAGAGAACTGGTTGGCAGACAGGAAGCAAAGAGTGGGAATAAATGGGTCCTTTTCAGAATGGCAGGCAGTGACTAGTGTGCCGCAGGGTTCAGTGCTGGGACCCCAGCTATTTACAATATACATTAATGATTTAGACGAAGGAATTGAAGGTAATATCTCCAAGTTTGCAGGTGACACTAAGCTGGGTGGCAGTGCGAGCTGCGAGGAGGAAGCTAAGAGGCTGCAGGGGGATTGGACAGGTTAGGTGAGTGGGAAAATGCATGGCAGATGCAGTATAATGTGGATAAATGTGAGGTTATCCACTTTGGTGGCAAAAACAGGAAGGCAGAATATTAACTGAATGGCGGCAGATTAGTAAAAGGGGAGGTGTAAAGAGACCTGGGTGTCATGGTACATCAGTCATTGAAGGTAGGCATGCAGGTACAGCAGGCAGTAAAGAAAGCAAATGGCATGCTAGCCTTCATAGCTCAGGGATTTGAGTATAGGAGCAGGGAGGTCTTACTGCAGTTGTACAGGGCCTTGGTGATGCCATACCTTGAGTATTGTGTGCAGTTTTGGTCTCCTAATCTGAGGAAGGACATGCTATTGAGGGAGTGCAGCGAAGGTTCACCAGACTGATTCCTGGGATGGCAGGACTGACATATGAGGAAAGACTGGACCGGCGAGACTTTTTACTCACTGGAATTTAGAAGAATGAGAAGGGATCTCATAGAAACGTGTAAAAGTCTGACGGGTTTGGACAGGTTAAATGCAGGTAGAATGTTCCCGATGTTGGGGAAGTCCAGAACCAGGGGTCACAGTCTAAAGATAAGAGGTAAGCCATATAGGACCGAGATGAGGAGAATCTTTTACACCCAGAGAGTGGTGAACCTGTGGAATTCTCTGCCACAGAAAGTTGTTGAGTCCTGTTCGTTGGACATATTCAAAAGGGAGTTAGATGTGGCCCTTACGGCTAAAGGGATCAGGGGGTAAGGAGCGAAGGCAGGGGTGGGGTACTGAGGTTGCATGATCAGCCATGATCATATTGAATGGTGGTGCAGGCTCGAAGGGCCGAATGGCCTGCTCCTGCACCTATTTTCTATGTTTTCTATCAGACCTGCACCATTTCGGGATGGAATCAAAAACGGGGCCACGACCTGCCACGATGACCGCCCGCACTTGACCCGTCCAGGTTAACATAATTCCGGCCTTTATTTCTGTTGACCTCTCCTCTCTTTTCCTGCCCATTAACGAAGAACTTCCATTTAAATAATGCCTCCTTTCACAACCTCAGGATGTCCCAAAGTACTTCACAGTCAATGAAATAGTTTTGAACTGTGGTAACTGTTGTAATGTAGGGAAAGATTCATCATTCTCAGTCTTTTTTTTATTTTTTCAATCTATTTATTCTAACTCCACCTCTTTGAAAAATAATGTTAAAACTCTTAAATTATCTGCTTTCTACTTCCTTCTGGTTTCCACATTATTTGAGGCAAGGAGCATCTTTCAAAAAATTGGCCATTAATTAACAAAAACAGACTGCAAAGGTTAGATTTTCAGTCTAAAGACTGAATATTACCTTAATTGTAGATGTGACCAGGCCAATTATTGGTGTGCAAAATTGTATCAAACCAGAAAAGGTTGTAGACAGATGAGTAATTTAGTTGACAGTTCAACCCAATTGTGTCCATAGGAATCAAATTGTCTGCGGTGTGGTACAAGCCCATTTAAAATCTTTCTAAAGTGCCTAATTGAGATGACAACTATAAGGCAGTAAAACCTAAATAATGAAGAAAGCTTTTCCTGCAGTTGATACAGGTGGAGCATCCAAAATGGAAATCTCGGGACCGAGGCTGTTCCGGATTTCGGGTATTTCCAGATTTTGGAACGTCTTTCCAACGTCCCGAATCCGGAAACGCCTGGGCCGAGGTAAGGGGGTGTGGGGTGGCGGAGCGGGGGGATCCGGCAGGCGTGGGGCCTGGGGAGTCCGGCAGGTGGCGGGGCCTGGAGGAATCGGTGGCAGAACGTGAGGGGGGGGGGGTAATGTCGATGGTTCTGGGTTCGGCTGCGGGTCAGGGGTCGGGAGTTCAGGTCGGGGATCGGCGGTCGGGAAAAACCTGCATTGAAGAGCTGCAATAAAGGTAAGTTAAAGTTTTTATTTTGTAATTCTTTTTCAGTAATTTAGTAGATAAGAGTTTTGTGAATGTTTTGTGAATTTTTATTTTTTGCTTTTTGGAATTTTTTGGGGGTGTTTTTCCCTCTCCCTCGACCCAACTCGCAATAGTAATCAGTTTTAAAAAAGGTCCAGATTTCGGAACATTTTCCGATTTGCAGACAACCCCGCCACAGATTGGTCTGGTATCCAGGTTCCGGAACATTCCGAAGTTCAGAACTCCGGATTTCAGACGCTCAACCTGTACTGTGAAAAGATGCGATTTCCCATTGCACTGGGAACTTAGATTAACTCTCTGAACAAAAATTGCTTCATCACTTGCTTTATAGGTATCTCTTTTTAAGGTAAGTTTCTTCTTTATTCTTGGTTTTCCAAATAGGCCAACTGTGGCTGGATAACTTGCTTGCAGGCCTTGACCAATGTTGCTCAGAGTTGATTATAGTAAGGTGCTGAAGACAAATGATACTCGCAGAGATGTGAGAATCCTTCACGATGCCGCCCCATATGTTTCAATTATGTCAGAAATTTAGAACTGTAGGGGTCCAACATACTGCAGTACCCTCTACTTAGTGCCTCCAAGATAACCTCTCACAAAACAGACAATAGGAAACTTGGCTCCAAATAGATTTTTTTATCACTATTCACTGCTCTCAACTGATTCTCTGCAATAGTGTCTATGGTAACAGGACAACTTCTTATTCCAGACTGAGTTTATTCTTACTCACTAGAACACATTACATTAAAGAAACATTTTAGCTCTATTTTCTTTTCAGAAGTTAAACAATACGTAAGTAAATGCAAATTTGTACCATTGTATCTATGACAGTTCTGCTGTCATGACATCCACCTATCTGTTAACTTCTGTGCTGGTTTTGAGGTCAGGCTTAGAAATCATCCACAAAGTGCATAAGCTTAAATTTAATCAATAAATTTAACTTTTCTTTCCCTCGGGCAAACTTTCACTAAAATATATCAGCTCTGCTGGATGAAGTAGAGATGAAGGAAATCTAGTGCTGGTGTCTGAACCGCAGCAAATTATACTCTCCGGAAACTCTGAGACTTGGCCAATCCTAATCGAGGAAAATCCCACAGTATTGAAATCTAGAATCAACTTGAAAGAACAACCTCAAAGTGGCGAAACTTCAAAGTAAAACCATTTTTCCTTCTGTCCAAAGTTAACAATTGCTGGTATTTTATTCAGCGGTTTTATGCACAAGAACAGAAATGTGAACATTACAACTGGAATAGATTTGTATTACATGTGTTTGTTTATCCTATGTGAACAATAAACAACAATAAATGTACATTAATTTCAGATCCTTGCTGCTGCGGGAGCAGAGATACCTTGTACCATTAACTGAAAATGGTTATTGATATTTCATTTGGATCTTTAACCTAATTGACACAGAAATACTTTGGGGTCAAAATTGGATTGTGGATGCGGCCTGTTACTGCCGGTGGTAGGCGGCAAATGGGCGGCAAAGGCCTACTGATGTCATTAAGCGGCGTCCATGCCCCAGCTGAAATGGCTAACGCCTCTTTGACGCCTCTGTGCGATATTTGCTTTGTACGGCTGCCATACCAGCAGGTGGCTGTACAGCCTGAAAAAAGTGGTGATTAAAGAGCGGTTCTTGGGCGGAATCGCCCAGAAAGGAAGGTAAGTCTTAAGTCTTTCTCTTTATTTATTTCTGCACGTTTTCATTATTTTTATGACTGGTGAAGTGTATGTGTGAATCAGAGATGTTTTAGTTATTTTTTTTTTTTCTAGCATGGCGGCAGCCTCCTGTTGCAAAATTGAGAAGGCCTCCTGAGCTTCCGCCCCATTGGCGTCGAGGATGAGTGTGCAATGCCACTTTTTAGCGCTGCTCTCTCATCTTTGGGAGTTAAAAGTGAATTTAGCAATTTGAGACTGCACCTAACGCCGGCGCTAAAATCAGCTCTCAGGCAGTGACATCGCCTCAAAAACGGCCATAACCAATTTCAACCCCATTAATCTTTAGTTTGTTGTTGTTTTGTTTCCTACAATCCAGTCCTACTCTCAAATTACACTGATATACAATATCAAATCCATTGTGTTTGTGAAGCTGGCATGTTCCAAACTGTCGGCCTCTTCAGAATTACAAACTGTGTCCCTAACAGATATCTATTTATGGAAATGACCGTTTACAGGATACATCTTTCAATGGGCCAGTTTGCTAACCTCTATTCATGGAAAATATAAACTCATCTGTAAATGCCTTGTAATAAATTATAATATATTTTAATTCTTAAATATGGTGCACACCTTCTGTATGGTCACATTTATTTCTTGTCACACATCCCCATCATGTAGAATCAGTTTGAATGGAGGTAAGAAGTAATAAGGGAAAGAAATCATTGGTGAGAGTGGTTTACAGACCCCGTAACAGTAGCCACTCTGTGGCACAAAGTACAAATCAAGAAACAGTGGAGGTTTGTAAGAAAGGTACAGCAATAATCATGGGTGATTTTAATCTTCATATTGATTGGACAATTCAAATTGGCAATTGTAACCTTGAGGAAGAGTTCATAGAGTGTATTCGGGATGGTTTCTTGGAACAATATGTTGTGGAACCAACCAGGGAGCAAACTATTTTAGATCTGGTAAAGTATAATGAGTCTGTATTAATTAATGATCTTGTAGTGAAGGATCCTCTTGGGAAGAGTGATCATAACATGGTAGAATTTCAAATTCAGTTTGAGGGTGAGAAAGCTAGGTCTCAAACTAATGTCTGAACTGAAATAAAGATCATTACAAAGGTAAGAAGACAGAGTTGGTTAAAGTAGACTGGGAAAATATATTACAAGGTAAAACTGTAGAAACGCAGTGGCAAAGATTTAAGGAGATATTTCATAAATCTCAGCAAAGATTTATTCCAGTGAGAAATAAACATGCTAAGAGAAGGATGAACCATCCCTGGCTAACTAAAGAAGTAAAGGCTGGTATCAAATTGAAAACAAAGGCATACAATGTTGCAAAGGACAGTGGAAGGCCAGAGGATTGGGATTTTTTTTAAAAACCAGCAAAGGATGACTAAAAGCATGATAAAGACAGAGAAGATAGCATATGAGAGTAAACTAGCAAGAAATATAAAAACAGACAGTAAGAGCTTCTACATGTATATAAAAAGGAAACAAGTAGCTAAAGTAAACGTTGGTCCCTTAGACAATGGGACTGGAAAATTAATAATGGGAAACAGGGAAATAGCAGAGACTTTGAACAAATATTTTGTATTGGTCTTCATGTTAGAGGACACGAAAAACATCCCAATAATTGATAATCAAGGAGCTATTGCGGGGGCGGGGGGGGGTCTCCTAACAATCACTATCACTCGAGATAAAGTACTAGACAAATTAATGGGACTAAAGGTGGACAAGTCCTCTGGATCTGATGGCATGCATCCTCGGGTCTTAAAAGAAGTGGCTCCGGAGATAGTGGATGCATTGGTTGTAATTGACCAAAACTTCCTGAATTTTGGAGAGGTCGCAGCGGACTGGAAAACCGCAAATGTAACACCCCTATTTAAGAAAGGAGGCAGACAGAAAGCAGGAAACTATAGACCAGTTAGCCTAATATCTGTCATTGGGAAAATGCTGCAGTCCATCATTAAGGAAGTAATAGCAGGACATTTAGAAAATCATAATAGAGTCAAGCAAAGTCAGCATGGTTTTATGAAAGGGAAATCATGTTTAACAAATTTGCTAGAGTTCTTTGAGGATGTAATGAGCAGGGTGGATAAGGGGGAACCAGTTGATGTCATACATTTGGATTTCCAGAAAGCATTCGATAAGGTTCTACACAAAAGGTTACTGCACAAGATAAGAGCTCACAGGGTTGGGGGTAATACATTAGCGCAGATAGAGAATTAGCTAACTAACAGAAAACAGAGAGTCGGAATAAATGAGTCATTTCCCGGTTGGCAAACTGTAACTACTGGGGTGCCACAGGGATCAGTGCTGGGGCCTCAACTATTTACAATTTATATTAATGAATTGATGAAGGGATCGAGTGTAATGTAACCAAATTTGCTGATGATACAAAGATAGGTAGGAAAGCAAATTGTTAGGATGACACAAGGGATCTACAAAGGGATATAGATAGGCTAAGTGAATGGGCAAAAATTTGGCAGATGGACAATAATGTGGGAAAATGTGAGGTTATCCACTTTAGTATGAAAAATAAAAAAGCAAATTATTATTTATATGGGGAGCGATTACAAAATGCTGTAGTGCCGAGGAATGTGGGGGTTCTTGTGCATGAAACGCAAAAAGTTAGCATGCAGATACAGCAAGTAATCAGGAAGGCAAATGGAATGCTGGTCTTTATTGCAAGGGGGATCGAGTATAAAAGTAGGGAAGTCCTGCTCCAACTGTACAGGGCATTGGTGAGACCACACCTGGAGTACTGTGTACAGTTTTGGTCTCCTTATTTAAGGAAGGATATATCTGCATTGGAGGCAGTTCAGAGAAGGTTCATGAGGTTGATTCCTGAGATGAAGGGGTTGTCATATGAAGAAAGGTTGAGCCTATACTCATTGGAGTTTAGAAGAATGAGAGTTGATCTTATTGAAACATATAAGCTTCTGAAGGGGCTTGACAGGGTAGATGCAGAGAGGATGTTTCCCCTTATGGGGGAATCTAGAACTAGGCGGCATAGCTTCAGAATAAGGGGTCGCCTGTTTAAAATTGAGATGAGGAGGAATTTCTTCTCTCAGAGGGTCGTGAATCTTTGGAACTCTCTACCCCAGAGAGCTGTGGAGTCTGGGTCATTAAATATATTTAAGGTGGAGATAGACAGATTTTTAAATGATAAGGGAGTCAAGAGTTATGGGGAGCAGGCAGGAAGTGGAGTTGAGGCCAGGATCAGACCAGCCATCAACTTATTGAATGGCGGAGCAGGTTCGAGGGGCCAAATAACATACTCCTGCTCCTATTTCTTATGTTCTTATGACAGATACAGAGGGTTAAATACTACAGAATCTCTGGAGGAGTAAAGAAAGTTCAGGGGTGAAATTAAAAAGGATATTAGGAAAGCAAAGAGAGAGCAGGAACAATTCTTGTCAAGTAAAATCAAGGAAAACCCAAAGATGTTTTCTAAATATATTAAGAGCAAGAGAATTAATAAAGAAATGGTAGGGCCTATTAGAGACCATGAGGATAATGTGTGTGTGGAGGTGGGAGATGTGGGTATGGTTCTTAATGAATATTTTGCATCTGTTTTCACAAATTGGGGAGGAGGAGTGTCAAATATTAGATGAAATAAACATAGTGAGAGAGGAGGTATGAAGGAGTTTAGCAGCTTTAAAAGTAGATAAGTCCCCAGGCCTGGATGAAATGTATCCCAGGCTGTTAAGAGAAGCAAAAGAAGAAAGAGCAAAGGCTCTGACCATCATTTTCCAATTCTCACTGGTTTCAGGTGTGGTGCCGTGGTACAATTGTGGTACCATTGTTTAAGAAGAGAAAACGGGATAGATTGAGTAATTACAGGCCAGTCAGCCTAACCTCGGTGGTGGGAAAATTATTGGAAAGAATTTTGAAGGACAGGATAAATATTCATTTAGAAAGACATGGATTAATCAAGGACAGTCAGCACGGATTTGTTAAGGGAAGGTCATGTCTGACTAAATGATTTGAATGTTTTGTGGAGATAACAAGGAGGATCGATGAGGGTAGTGCATTTGATGTAGTGTATATGGATTTTAGCAAGGCTTTTGATAAGGTCCCACATTGCAGACTGGTCACGAAAGTAAAAGCCCATGGGATCCAGGGCAAAGTGGCAAGTTGGATCCAAAAATAGCTGAAAGACAGGAAGCAGTGGATAATGGTTGATGATGTGTTTGTGACTGGAAGGCTATTTCCAGTGTGGTTCCGTAGGGCTCTTCTAGGTCCCTTGCTTTAGGTGCTTTACATCAATGATCTAGACTTGAATATAGGGGTATGATGAAGAAGTTTGCAGATGACACTAAAATCGGCTGTGTGGTTGATAATGAAGAAGAAAGTTGCATACTACAGGAAGATATTAATCAATTAGCCAGAACAGTGGCAATGGAATTCAATCTGGAGAAGTGTGAGTTAATGCATTTGGGGAGGGCTAATAAGGAAAGGGAATACACATTAAATGGTACGACACTGAGAAGTGTAGAGGAACAAAGGGACCTTGGACTGCATGTCCACAGATCCCTGAAGGTAGCAGGTCAGGTAGATAAGATGGTTAAGAAGACATACAGAATGCTTGCCTTTATTAGCCGAGGCATAGAATACAAGAACAGGGGGGTTATGCTTGAACTGTATAAAACACTAGTTAGCCTACAGCTAGAGTACTGCATGCAGCTCTGGTCACTGCATTACAGGACGGGTGCGATTGCACTGGAGAGAGTACAGAGGAGATTTATAAGGATGTTGCCGGGAGTGGAGAATTTTACCTACGAAGACAGAGGCTGAGTTTGTTTTCCTTGGAATAGAGGAGGCCGAGGGGAGACCTCATTGAGGTGCAGAAAATTATGAGAGGCCTAGATATAATAGTGAGAAAGAGTCTATTTCCTTTAGCAGAGCGGTCAACAACCAGGGGGCATAAATTTTAAGTAATTGGTAGAAGGTTTAGAGGGGATTTAAGGGGACATTTCTTCAGCCAGAGGGTGGTGCGGGTATGGAACTCACTGCCTGAAAGGGAGGGAGAGGCAGAAACCCTCATCACATTTAAAAAGTACTTGGATGTGCATTTGAAGTGCTGAAACCTGCAGGGCTCCGGATTTAGAGCTGGAAAATGGGATTAGGCTGAATAGCCTCTTGTTGGCTGGCATGGACACAATAGGCCAAAATGGCCTCCTTCCGTGCTGTAAGTTTCTATAATTCTATTAGTTTCCCTCTGATAACTTAACCAAAAGGCCATAATTAACATGTGACAGACTATTCAATGATAGGAGTTATCACACCAAAGCCTCAACTTGTGCTCACTCAATCCTGATAAAAATAGGACACGTTTATTTGTACTGCCAAAATGGCCAAACATGCTCCACTCTTTTTTTCTGATTGGTCCTCTTGAAGGATAAGCCACACCCTGAAGTTTCACAGGAATGTGGCACTGGAACCGCCCATCCCAAGGTGTCGCTAACTTTGATCCATTTTGACTTCCTGAAGCGACAGAGGACAGAGCTCCCCAGAAGACAGCAAGGGCCAGCCAAAGTACCTTACCCCAGTCCAAGTGCATACCTCCCCCAGCTGAAGTGCCTTACCTGAGGCCAAGTGCATGCCTTCTCCAACCAAAGTGCCTTACCCCAGTCCAAGTGCATGCCTCCACACCGCCACGCGCGCCCCCCCCGCCACCCCCCCCACGCGCTCCCCCCCACGAGCCACCCCCCCCACGCGCCCCCCCCCCCCCCCGCAACGCGCAGCCCCCCCCCACCATAGATGGGGCAGGCATTGTGTACGGATTGTTAACAGGTTTATTGGGTATGAAGTGAATAGTGACAGTGTCGTGACTTCTGGATATCATCCACTCCAGCGATGTCCCATGTAGGGGGTTGGAAGAACGTGATCCGTCTTTCCTGAGTTCCCTCCCTCCTCTTCAATTTCCCCGCCCCCCCACCAGCTGTGTCTCTCTCTCTCCCCCACCTCTCACTCTCCACCCAGTCTCTCTCTCACTCTCCCCCAGTCTCTTCTCTCCCCCTAATCTCTCTCCCTCTCACTCTCCCCTCACTCTCTCTCTCTCTCTCTCTCTCTTCCCCTACCACCCCCAGTCTCTCTCTCTCTACCCCCCCAGTCTCTCTCTCTCTCTCTCCCCCCCAGTCTCTCTCTCACTCTGCCCCCAGTCTCCCTCTCACTCTTCCCCCCCCCCAGGCTCTCTCTCTCACTCTCCCTCCAGTCTCTCTCTCTCACACTCCACCCCCCTCCAGTCTCTCTCTCACTCTCCGCCCATCTCTCTCTCACACTCTCCCCTCCAGTCTCTCTCTCTCCCTCTCCCTCCAGTCTCTCTCTCTCTCTCTCTCTCTCCCCAGTCTCTCTCTCACTCACTCTCCCCCCAGTCTCTCTCTCACTCACTCTCCCCCCAGTCTCTCTCTCACTCACTCTCCCCCCCAGTCCCTCGCTCTCTCACTCTCCCCCCAGTCTCTCGCTCTCTCACTCTCTCCCCAGTCTCTCTCTCTCTCTCTCTCTCCCCAGTCTCTCTCTCTCTCCCCCCAGTCTCTCGCTCTCTTCCCCCCCCCCAGTCTCTCTCTCTCTCTCTCTCCCCCCCCAGTCTCTCTCTCTCTCTCTCCCCCCCCAGTCTCTCTCTCTCTTCCCCCCCCCAGTCTCTCGCTCTCTCACTCTCCCCCCCAGTCTCTGGCTCTCTCACTCTTCTTTTCTAGTCTCTCGCTCTCTCACTCTCCCCCCCAGTCTCTCTCTCTCCCCCCCCCCCCAGTCTCTCTCTCACTCCCCCCCCAATCTCTCTCTCACACTCTCCCCACAGTCTCTCTCTCTCCCCCCCCCAGTCTCTCGCTCTCTCACTCTCCCCCCCAGTCTCTCGCTCTCTCACTTTCCCCCCAGTCTCTCTCACACCCCCCCAGTCTCTCTCACACCCCCCCCCAAGTCTCTCTCTCTCTCCCTCTCCCTCCAGTCTCTCTCTCTCTCTCCCCCCCCCAGTCTCTCTCTCTCTCTCTCTCTCTCTCTCCCCCCCCCCCAGTCTCTCTCTCTCTCCCCCCCAGTCTCTCTCTCTCTCCCCCCCCAGTCTCTCTCTCTCTCTCTCCCCCCCCCCCCCCAGTCTCTCGCTCTCTCACTCTCCCCCCCAGTCTCTGGCTCTCTCACTCTTCTTTTCTAGTCTCTCGCTCTCTCACTCTCCCCCCCAGTCTCTCTCTCTCTCCCCCCCCCAGTCTCTCTCTCACTCCCCCCCCAGTCTCTCTCTCACACTCTCCCCCCAGTCTCTCTCTCTCCCCCCCCAGTCTCTCGCTCTCTCACTCTCCCCCCCAGTCTCTCGCTCTCTCACTTTCCCCCCAGTCTCTCTCACACCCCCCCCCAGTCTCTCTCACACCCCCCCCCAGTCTCTCTCTCACACTCCCCCCACCTCCCTGCTCCAGTCTCTCTCTCACTCTCCGTCCGTCTCTCTCTCTCACACTCCCTCCCCCAGTCTCTCTCTCTCTCCCTCCAGTCTCTCTCTCTCTCTCCCCAGTCTCTCTCTCTCTCTCTCTCTCTCCCCAGTCTCTCTCTCTCACTCACTCTCCCCCCAGTCTCTCTCTCACTCACTCTCCCCCCAGTCTCTCTCTCTCACTCAGTCTCCCCCCAGTCTCTCGCTCTCTCTCTCTCTCTCCCCAGTCTCGCTCTCTCTCACTCTCTCTCCCCCCCAGTCTCTCTCTCTCTCTCCCCCCAGTCTCTCTCTCTCCCCCCCACCCCAGTCTCTCTCTCCCCCCAGTCTCTCTCTCCCCCCAGTCTCTCGCTCTCTCACTCTCCCCCTTGTCTCTTGCTCTCTCACTCCCCACCCCCCCCGTCTCGCTCTCTCCCTCTCCCCAGTCTCTCTCTCTCGAGTCTCTCTCTCTCTCCCCCAAGACTGTCTCTCTCCCCCCAGTCTCTCTCTCTCTCTCTCTCCCCAGTCTCTCGGTCTCTCACTCTCCCCCCCCAGTCTCTCTCTCCCCCCAGTCTATCTCTCTCTCCCCCCCAGTCTCTCTCTCGCCCCCTCCCCCCAGTCTCTCTCTCTCACTCTCCCCCTAGTCTCTCTCTCTCTCATTCTCCCCCAAGTCTCTCTCTCTCATTCTCCCCAGTCTCGCTCTCTCTCTCTCCCCACAGTCTCGCTCTCTCTCTCTCCCCAGAGTCCCTCTCGCTCTCTCTCCCCCAGAGTCTCTCTCTCTCTCTCCCCCCAGTCTCTCTCTCTCTCTCTCTCCCCCCAGTCTCTCTCTCTCTCTCTCTCCCCCCAGTCTCTCTCTCTTCCCCCCCAGTCTCTCTTTCTCCCCCTCCACCCAGTCTCTCTCTCTCTCTCCCCCCAGTCTCTCTCTCTCTCCCCGTCTCTCTCTCTCTCTCTCTCTCTCTCATTCTTCCCCCAGTCTCTCTCTCTCTCTCTCTCTCTCCCCCCCAGTCTCTCTCTCTCCCCCCCAGTCTCTCTCTCTCTCTCTCTCTCTCTCTCTCCCCCCCAGTCTCTCTCTCTCTCTCTCTCTCTCCCCCCTAGTCTCTCTCTCTCTCTCTCTCTCTCCCCCCAGTCCTCTCTCTCCCCAGTCTCTCTCTCTCTCTCTCTCTCTCCCCCCAGTCCTCTCTCTCCCCAGTCTCTCTCTCTCCCCCCAGTCTCTCTCTCTCTCCCCCCAGTCTCTATCTCTCTCCCCCCAGTCTCTCTCTCTCTCTCTCTCTCTCTCTCTCTCTCTCTCACTCTTCCCCCCCAGTCTCTCGCTCTCTCACTCTTCCCCCCAGTCTCTCGCTCTCTCACTCTTCCCCCCAGTCTCTCGCTCTCTCACTCTTCCCCCCAGTCTCTCGCTCTCTCACTCTTCCCCCCAGTCTCTCGCTCTCTCACTCTTCCCCCAGTCTCTCGCTCTCTCACTCTGCCCCCCAGTCTCTCGCTCTCTCACTCTTCCCCCCCAGTCTCTCGCTCTCTCACTCTTCCCCCCCAGTCTCTCTCTCTCTCACTCTCCCTCCCAGTCTCTCTCTCCCCTCCCCCCCAGTCTCTCTCTCTCCCCCTCCCTCCAGTCTCTCTCTCTCACTCTCCTCCCAGTCTCTCTCTCTCATTCTCCCCCCAGTCTCTCTCTCTCTCACTCTTCCCCCCAAATCTCTCGCTCTCTCACTCTTCCCCCCAGTCTCTCTCTCTCTCTCACGCTTCCCCCCAGTCTCTCGCTCTCTCACTCTTCCCCCCAGTTTCTTGCTCTCTCACTCTCTCCCCCAGTCTCTCTCTCTCCCCCACCCCCCCAGTCTCTCTCTCTCCACCTCCCTCCAGTCTCTCTTTCTCACTCTCCTCCCAGTCTCTCTCTCTCATTCTGCCCCCAGTCTCTCTCTCTCTCTCCCCCCAGTCTCTCTCTCTCCCCCCAGTCTCTCTCTCTCACTCTCCCCCAGTCTCTCTCTCTCTCTCACTCTGCTCCCAATCTCTCTCACTCTCCCGCTCAGCCCCCAATCTCTCTCACTCTCCCCCTCAGTCTCTCTCCCTCCAGTCCCTCTCTCTACTTTCCCCCCAGTTTCTCTCTCACTCTCCCCGCACTCAGCCCTTCGCCCCGGCCGCACTCGTGCCCTCACACCAGAGGGGTGGCGAGAGTGGGGGGGGGGGGGGGGCGGGCGGGGTGGGAAAGAGAGTCGGAGGCTCAGGTCCTGCTGCTAGGCACCGCATGCATGGAATCATTTGGCGGGGATGGAGGCGGAGCTTCACAGAGGGCAGCATTCATCGCTTGTCGGTCAAGAAAGTGCAGTACGGGCAGTGTGGGGCGGGGCTAGGTGGACGACTGTCTGTCAAAAAGAGTGCAGTACAAATAGTTACTCCCATAATAATATACTTTCTGCAATCAGGAGTAGGAACCCGGTAATATTTTTATTTTTTAATGCAAGGACACAGAGGCCAATTTTAGTTTATCTAATCCTCCAAACCCCGCCTTTTTTCCTTCCCCTGCACTTGTTTAAAATCTTTTACATAGAAACATAGAAAATAGGTGCAGGAGTAGGCCATTCAGCCCTTCGAGCCTGCACCGCCATTCAATGAGTTCACGGCTGAACATGTAACTTCAGTACCCCATTCCTGCTTTCTCGCCATACCCCTTGATCCCCCTAGTAGTAAGGACTACAGCTAACTCCTTTTTGAATATATTTAGTGAATTAGCCTCAACAACTTTCTGTGGTAGAGAATTCCACAGGTTCACCACTCTCTGGGTGAAGAAGTTTCTCCTCATCTTGGTCCTAAATGGCTTACCACTTATCCTTAGACTGTGACCCCTGGTTCTGGACTTCCCCAACATTGGGAACATTCTTCCTGCATCTAACCTGTCTAAATCCATCAGAATTTTAAACGTTTCTATGAGATCCCCTCTCATTCTTCTGAACTCCAGTGAATACAAGCCCAGTTGATCCAATCTTTCCAGATATGTCAGTCCCGCCATCGCGGGAATCAGTCTGGTGAACCTTCGCTGCACTCCCTTAATAGCAAGAATGTCCTTCCTCAGGTTAGGAGACCAAAACTGTACACAATACTCCAGGTGTGGCCTCACCAAGGCCCTGTACAACTGTAGTAACACATCCCTGCCCCTGTACTCAAATCCCCTCGCTATGAAGGCCAACATGCCATTTGCTTTTTTAACCGCCTGCTGTACCTGCATGCCAATCTTCAATGACTGATGTACCATGACACCCAGGTCTCGTTGCACCTCCGCTTTTCCTAATCTGTCACCATTCAGATAATAGTCTGTCTCTCTGTTTTTACCACCAAAGTGGATAACCTCACATTTATCCACATTTTACTTCATTTGCCATGCATTTGCTCACTCACCTAACCTATCCAAGTCACTCTGCTGCCTCATAGCATCCTCCTCGCAGCTCACACTGCCACCCAACTTAGTGTCATCCGCAAGTTTGGAGATACTACATTTAATCCCCTCGTCTAAATCATTAATGTACAATGTAAACAGCTGGGGCCCCAGCACAGAACCTTGCAGTACCCCACTAGTCACTGCCTGCCATTCTGAAAAGTACCCATTTACTCCTACTCTTTGCTTCCTGTCTGCCAACCAGTTCTCAATCCACGTCAGCACACTACCCATAGAAAGTGACAGGAGAGCCACAAAGAATCACTATCTTGGTGAAATAAAGTATATAATACAGTCTGGTAACTATTATTATTTTTGTATTTTCATCTGCACAATAAGAAGAATAAAATAAGAACATAATAACTTAAGAACATAAGAAATAGGAGCAGGAATAGGCCATACGGCCCTTCGAGCCTGCTCTGCCATTCAATACGATCATGGCTGATCCGATCATGGACTCAGGTCCACGACCCTGCCCACTCCCCATAACCCCTTATTGGTTAAGAAACTGTCTATCTCTGTCTTAAATTTATTCAATGACCCAGCTTCCACAACTCTCTGAGGCAGCGAATTCCACAGATTTACAACCTGCAGAGATGAAATTCCTCCTTACCTCAGTTTTAAATGGGCGGTCCCTTATTCTAAGATTATGTCCTGAGTTCTAGTCTTCCCTATCAATGGAAACATCCTCTCTGCATCCACCTTGTCAAACCCCCTCATAATCTTATACGTTTCGATAGAAGACAGTAGATGACACTAAAAACATCCCAATAGTGGATAATCAAGGGAGGGAGGAACGTAGTACAATCACAACACTAAAGAAGTAGTACTCAGTAAAATAATGGGACTGAAGGCGAACAAGTCCCCTGGACCTGAAGGCTTGCATCGTAGGATCTTAAAAGGCAGTGACTAGTGGGGTACCGCAAGGTTCTGTGCTGGGACCCCAGCTGTTTACATTGTACATTAATGATTTAGACGAGGGGATTAAATGTAGTATCTCCAAATTTGCATATGACTCTAAGTTGGGTGGCAGTGTGAGCTGCGAGGAGGATGCTATGAGACTGCAGAGTGACTTGGATAGGTTAGGTGAGTGGGCAAATGCATGGCAGATGAAGTATAATGTGGCTAAATGTGAGGTTATCCACTTTAATGGTAAAAACAGAGAGACAGACTATTATCTGAATGGTGACAGATTAGGAAAAAGGGAGGTGCAACGAGACCTGGGTGTCATGATACATCAGTCATTGAAGGTTGGCATGCAGGTACAGCAGGCGGTTAAGAAAGCAAATGGCATGTTGGCCTTCATAGCGAGGGGATTTGAGTACAGGGGCAGGGAGGTGTTGCTACAGTTGTACAGGGCCTTGGTGAGGCCACACCTGGAGTATTGTGTACAGTTTTGGTCTCCTAACTTGAGGAAGGACATTCTTGCTATTGAGGGAGTGCAGCGAAGGTTCACCAGACTGATTCCCGGGATGGCAGGACTGACATATGAGGGGAGGCTGGATCGACTAGGCTTATATTCACTGGAATTTAGAAGAATGAGAGGGGATCTCATAGAAACGTTTAAAATTCTGACTGGTTTAGACAGGTTAGATGCACGAAGAATGTTCCCAATATTGGGGAAGTCCAGAACCAGGGGTCACAGTCGAAGGATAAGGGGTAAGCCATTTAGGACCGAGATGAGGAGAAACTTCTTCACCCAGAGAGTGGTGAACCTGTGGAACTCTCTACCACAGAAAGTTGTTGAGGCCAATTCACTAAATATATTCAAAAAGGAGTTAGATGTACTCCTTACTACTAGGGGGATCAAGGGGTATGGCGAGAAAGCAGGAATGGGGTACTGAGGTTGCATGTTCAGCCATGAACTCATTGAATGGCGGTGCAGGCTCAAAGGGCCGAATGGCCTACTCCTGCACCTATTTTCTATGTTTCAATGTTTCTAAATGGCTACAGAGATAATGAATGCATTGGTTGTAATCTACCAAAATTCTCTGGATTCTGGGGAGGACCCAGTGGATTGGAAAACCGCAAATGTAACGCCCCTATTTAAAAAAAGGAGGCAGACAGAAAACAGAAAACTATAGACCAGTTAGCCTAACATCTGTCATTGGGAACATGCTGGAGTCCATTATTGAGGAAGCAGTAGCAAGACATTTGGAAAAGCATAATTCAATCAAGCAGAGTCAGCATGGTTTTATGAAAGTGAAATATGTTTGACAAATTTGCTGGAATTCTTTGAGGATGTAATGTGCAGGGTGGATAAGGGGGAACCAGTGGAAATGGTGTATTTGGATTTCCAGAAAGCATTTGATAAGGTGTCACATAAAAGGTTACTGCACGAGATAAAAGTTCATGAGCTTGGGAGTAATATATTAACATGGATAGAGGATTGGCTAACTAACCGAAAACAGAGAGTCGGGATAAATGGGTCACTTTCCGGTTGGCAAACATTAACTAGTGAGGTGCCGCAAGGATCGGTGCTGAGGCCTCAACTATTTACAATCTATATTAATGATTTGGATGAAGGTACTGAGTATAATGTAGCCAAGTTTGCTGATGTTACAAAGATGGGTGGGAAAGCAAATTGTGAGGAGGACTCAACAAATCTGCAAAGGGATATAGACAGGCTAAGTGAGTGGGCAAACATTTGGCAGATGCAGTATAATGTGGGAAAATGTGAGGTTATCCACTTTAGCAGAAAAAATAGAAAAGCAAATTATAAGATGTCATGTATCCTACATGGCTACTGTTGGTACTATCTCAAGGTGTGCCACCAGAGGGCACAGCAGTGGAAAATTTGTAGGTTACCTGTACAGGTGTGCCTTGCCTAGTATAAAAGGCAGGCAACCAGGTGTGATCCTCTGGAGTTAACTAATAAAGAACAAAGGTCACTACAGTTCAAGTACAACACACTGCCTCGTGGAGTCATTGTTAGAGCATCTAAGGACACAACAATTGGCGACGAGATTACGAACTTTCACGCGGAAATGGCTACCCTTGGTACGTTGCAGCAGTTCGCCGATGGTGATGATTGGGATGCCTTTGTGAAGAGGCTAGAACACTTCTTCACAGCAAATGACCTGGCAGGCGATGATCCGGTCACACTGGCTGATAAGTGCCGTGCTATCCTGCTAACCAGTTGTGGGCCCAACATCTATGGCCTCGTCAGGGACTTGCTGGCACCAGCGAAGACAATGACCAAGTCGTACAAGGAGCTCGTAACCCTGATCCAGGAGCAACTCAAGCCCAAGGAGAGCATCCTCACAGCCAGACACCGGTTCTATACCCACCGACGGCCCGAAGGCTAGGAAGTCGCGAAGTACGCTGCAGACCTCGGGAGGCTGGCGGCACCGTGCGAGTTCGGCACCCACCTCAACAAAGCGCTGCGGGACATTTTTGTCATTGGAATTGGCCATGAGGGCCTTCTTCACAAGCTACTATGGGTGGATACCACAGTCACACTGCAGAAGACCATTTCTGTGAGCCAGCTATTCATGACCTCGGCCTGCGGTTCGAGGCAGATGTCTCACCCTCTGGACCCAAACCCGGCAGGTATGTGCACAGAGTGGCGCCGTTCAGGGGCTGGGCTGTAGAACGTGAATCCTCTCAGGGAAGAAAGAACAGGCCCCTGAATCCCTTAACTCAGAGTCCGCCGAGTGGGGGCTAATCGAGTAGCACCATACTGGCATTGCAGATGGAATCACAGGGCTCACCAGTGCCGTTTTAAAGACTATGTTTGCAAAGGCTGCAACACAAAGGGCCACCTCCAGTGAATGTGTAAGAGAAATAGGACTCACTGTGTCAATGAGGAGTGCGCAGATGGACCTGAATCCAGCGTGGGTTATGAATTGTTAGACAGAGAGGCAGCCCAGTCCCACGGGGAGGTACATAGCATGTTTACCTGCACCACTGAGTGCTCCCTGCTGAAGATGGAAGTCGAGATAGAGGGAAGTCCAGTCTTCATGGAAGTGGACACGGGGGCGAGCCAGTCAGTGATGAATCAAGGAGCCTTTGAGAGGTTATGGGACAATCCGGCTGAACGACCAGAGTTGGACCCGGTTCAGGCAAAGCTATGCACCTACACCAATGAAATCATCCCAGTCATTGGTAGTGTGAATGTAAAGGTACTCCATGATGGTTTCTGGATCCGATGATGGCGCAGATCACAAGTTACCTCTGTGGATTGTTGCGGGTGATGGACCAACGCTGCTCGGCAGAAGGTGGATGGAAAAGATCCATTGGAAGTGGAAAGACTTCACCCCTCCAGTGATTGAAGCCCTCTACGCTCAGAGGCAAAGCAAGCCCTCACCTGAGGGTGGACCCGGCACCAGAGAGCAGACCAGCACGGCACCCGAGGCACAGACCGCTCAGCACGACTGCGTGGAGATGATCCAGCTGAGACGACCCGAACGCACCTTCCAGGCTCCAGTGGCAGGACTCCGGAGGAAGAAAATCGGATCCAGAAGCGACTTCCCAACTATGGAGGCAGAACCCGGGGAGAAGAGGATCACCGCAGTTGCCATCGTGGACGATGGAAAGATGGCGCCTGAACCACAAGGTGATGTGCCGAAGACAAAGATGGCCGCGGCAGGACCACGAGGTACAGCACTGATGGAGCAACACGTGGCACCAAACCGAGAAGCGGATTGGGGTAAAGCAAGCAAGGCTCTCTTAAAGGAGGCCTGCAACCCACTACATTTTAAGCAATGTAACAGTAATTGTAAGTTAGAGACAAAAGGTGTAACGGATTATGTAAAGTGTGTAACTGATCATGTACAATGTGTGATTGATGATCTGAACTGTGCATATGCAACCAGCGAGGAAAAATCGCGCGATCGTGATCGGCCCCGAGAGTGTCCATCATAAGTAAGGAAAAGCTGTGCGATGCAGGATTCTACAGCGGGCAGACACCCATCGGGTGCACACAGGTCCAGCGAGTTACCCAATGCTGTAGCCTGCGTCTCGGGGACCAGAGTCATGCATCACGAAGTGTGGCCACAAGCAGCCAACACACACGAGCTGCGAAGCAAGCAACCTCAGCAGGGCAATGGCAACGGTATTGATACCATGCCCCGGGTTGGCTCCATCTGCCACGAGCCTGAAGGAGCAGACTGCACTAAGGCCATACCCCTAGATGTAGGGTTACCCGCCACTGTTCCCCCAGAGGAAACAAGCACCAGCCAGGATTCCAAAACAAACGATGCTCAGGCCAGCGAGTCAGCGGTTCCCTGTGCACTGCTAGACGACAGCTCCTCAGGGAGCAGCTGTGACCCAGGGCGTAAAGAAAGGACAGGAAGGTCACAGACATCTGTGAACCTTCCTGATGCTCGGGACCACGGCAACAGCCCTGAGAGCAGGCTACGCCAGACTGCAGGGACACAACCCAGCAGCTCTGGAACAAGCTTGTCCTCACACATCGTTCACCGCATCGACAAGGCATCTAACGCACTTGTCGCACTGCGGAACCACAACAAAAAAAAAAGTGCAAAACCCACTTACCTGAACTTGAATGTATATGAATGTCAGGAGCCCCTGCCACATCAATGTGGGGGGGGGGGGGGGGAGGCGGCGGAGGGGAAGAATGGAGTGGTCAGGAACACACACACATACACACAAACAGCAACCACCAGCACGCTACTGCACCAACTACCCACCCAAGGTTGAGCTGGCCCGCCAGAGGTCAACCAGACAAAACCCACATCAAGCTAAGCCCAGAGCACAGTCAATGCAGAGGCGAGTTGCACTGAAGGTTCAGGGGGGAGTGATGTCATGTATTCAAATGACTACTGTTGGTACTATCTCAAGGTGTGCCACCAGAGGGCACAGCAGTGGGAGACTCGTAGGTTACCTGTATAGGTGTGCCTGACTTAGTATAAAAAGCAGGCCCACCAGGTGTGATCCTCACTCTGGAGTTAACTAATAAAGGACAAAGGTCACTCCAGTTCAAGTACGACACACTGCCTCGTGGAGTCCTTGTTCGAGCATCTAAGGTCACAACAGTTAATGACTTGGATGAAGGGACCAAGTGTAATGTAGCCAAGTTTGCTGATGTTACAAAGATGGGTGGGAAAGCAAATTGTGAGGAGGACTCAACAAATCTGCAAAGGGATATAGACAGGCTAAGTGAGTGGGCAAATATTTGGTAGATGGAGTATAATGAAGGAAAATATGAGGTTATCCACTTTAGTAGAAAAAATAGAAATGCAAATTATAATTTGAATGGAGAAAAATTGAAGTGCTGCAGTACAGAGGGACCTAGGGGTCCTTGTGCATAAAGCACAAAAGTGAGTATGCAGGTACAGCAAGTAATCTGGAAGGCAAATGGAATGTGGGCCTTTATTGCAAGGGGGAGAGAGTATAAAGGCAGAGAAGTCCTGCTACAACTGTACAGGGTATTGGTGAGGCCACACCTAGAGTACTGCGTACATTTTTGGTCTCTGTATTTAAGTAAGAAGGAAGGATATACTTGCATTGGTAGCTGTTCAGGGAAGGTTCACGAGGTTGATTCCAGAGATAGATTGAGTACGTTGGAGTTAAGAATGAAAAGTCATCTTATTGATACGTATAAGGTAATGAGGGGGCTCGACAAGGTAGCTGCAGAGAGGATATTTCCACTCATAGTGGAAACTAAAGCTAGGGGGCATAGTCTCAGAATAAGGGGCTGCCCATTTAAAACTGAGATGAGCAGGAATTTGTTCTCTCAGAGGATTGTAAATCTGTGGAATTCTCTGCCCTGGAGAGCTGTGGAGGCTGGGTCATTGAATATATCTAAGGCGGAGATGGACACATTTTTGAGCGATAAGTGAATAAAGGGTCATGGGGAGCGGACTGGGAAGTGTAGCTGAGTCTATGATCAGATCAGCCATGATCTTATTAAATGGCGGAGCAGGCTTGAGGGGCAAAATGGTCTACTCCTGCTCAAATTTCTTAAGTTTTCTCATGTTTTCTTATGTTTTCTTATGTTCAACATGCACATGTGAACAAGTTTTTTCCCCTTTTTTATATATTAGCACTTTCTAAAGGGCTCAAATTTCCCCAGTGATTTGCGCCATTTTTTTGGAGCATGCTGCTCTTTTTGGCCTAAGTTGAAAAACCACTGTTTCCTGAATCAATTTGCACCAGTGTAACTTAGTTAGTTATGATTTTTTTAGGTCAGTTTTTTTTTCAGCCAAAAGGGTCGTAACCAGCCACCTACACTAATTCTGGCCATTTAGTGAAGTTTGGCCAGCTGAGAGTTACTTCAGTTCTGCTTAGGCCAGCGTATGTGGCCTCTCCAGAAAAACCTTGTGGAGAGTTAAGGAAATCGGTGCTGGTAAGGAAATCGGCGTCGCAGATGCCCGGACACACTAAAAGAATTGAGAAATATATAGCAGCAACTTACCTCCAACCCCACCTGAATGCTGTCTGGTCCCATTCTCGGTCCCTGGTTCACTCACACACACGAGAGACAGAGAAACAGAGAGACAGAGAGACACCGAACCGGGGACCGAGAATGGGACTGGACCGGCAAGCCCTTTGGGCAGGGTTGGAGGCAAGTTGCTGCTATGTGTTTTTCAATTCTTTTAATGTGTTGGGAGCTGGCTCTATGCTTCACTGTGCAGCCTCAGCTCGCATTGTGTCCCTGGTTACCATGGAGCCAGATTTTTTTGTCGTAGATCAAGGCTCCACCCCCAAAACTAAAGGTCGGGTTACGCCAGGCCAAAATGAAGAAATCCAACAGGGAAACTGAGAATATTTTTTGGGGGCGTCCTTAGCCCCCCCCCCAAAAAAATCGGGCGTAACTCTTCAAGTACGCCAAAAAAACACTTTGGGGAAAATTGAGCCCTCTAAATGGGAGAAATTCACCTTTGGTTGACAATAACAGAGTTTTAAGTGTGTACACTGCCATTTTCATTTGGAGAAAACTAAACTGTAATTTTTTACCTATATAAAGATTACTCCTAAACCTTTTGAAAGTGCAATTAGGATGTCACCCTCAATCCAATTAAATATTTTTCCTACATTTAATGAGAGAACACAGACCATGTAGTTGAATGCTGTTTAATTCTAATTTGCTGGTTGGAACAACATATGAACAGAAATAGGCCCCTTGAGTCTGTTCCACCAGTCAATTAGATCATGGCTGATCTGGATATTGCTTTTCTATTGATTTGTCTGGTCATTATTGAACTCCCTGTTCTACAGATATTTTCAGATTACTTTGCAGATATTTAAGCAAGGTCTTAAAATCAAATACCAGGAATATTACCCAAACTCATAAGCAGATCAGTCAATCTTTCCCCTGTTTATATTTTGAAGAAGGTTTTACAAGTTGGGAATGGCTGAATTCTCTTTGACTTTTCAGCTCTAAATCCACACCCATTTGTCCTGGTGAACGTGTTCAAAATTTATATCTCCCAGACAAATATTTATACACTTAATATGATGGTGAAGTATATCATAATGAATGGCCCCAAATTCCAAACTCCAGGCAGGTCCTGATTCCAAACAAGCTTCAAACACTGACTGCAGACATGGACCAAGAGTTAGATTATGAGGAGATATTACATAAATTAGTCTTGTATTCCCTGGAATATAGAAGGGAAGGAAAGAAAGAAAAGAAGAGAAAAGAAAGAAAGAGAAAAGAAAGAAAAAAAGAGAAAAGAAAGACAGACAGACCAACCTGCATGACCACTGGACATCTCAAAGCGCTTTACAGCCAATGAAGTACTTTTGGAGTGTAGTCACTGTTGTAATGTGGGAAACGTGGCAGCCAACTTGCGCACAGCAAACTCCCACAAACAGCAATGTGATAATGATCAGTGTAAGAGGGAAAATTTGGCATTAGAGGAATATACAAAATGTTTTAAGTTAGTTATCCAGAAAAGCAGTACAGCTGAAATCCCATTTCCAGTACTCAATAAACCTCAGTGTGTTTCAAAGGTTTATGGGCACATTGGAATGTTATCTTATCTCTCTCGCTTGACAAGATGGAGCTTTTCATTGTCACTTTTGACCCCTTGCCCTGCTTACCTGCCCCTCTGAGTTTCCTGTGATGAGACCTCCTGTAATTAATCACTCAGATATGTTATTTCCTTTATACCCTCTTATAAAATGGATCACTACTATTGTGTTCCTAACACAGATGAGACTGCACACAGGGAGGTTAAAGTAACAGTGACCTCAGTCTTTATTAAGACACTCCAGAGTGAGGAACAGGCCTTAGGGGCCGGCTTATATACAGTGCACCCAAGGGATGCTGGGATCCCTTGGGACTTCAGGGGATGCACTCCCTGGTGGCGGAACATGGGAGTGCATGCTTTACAGATACACAACATCACTCCCCACCCAAAATCAAAGTGAAAACTATTTACAAGGTGAGGTGGTCAGGAGCCTTTCTTTCCCTGGTGGACTGCCTCGGTACAAATGTCTGTTCTGGTGTGTTGGCTGTGCCCTCGCTGGGCTGGCGTGTTGTTGGCCCTGCAGGGCTGATGGGTGAGCCTGGCCTTGCTGGGTTGTTGGGCGTGATGGGTTCAATTTCCTGGTCCGGGGTGGTGTCGTTGATCCTTTGGGTGTGTGTTGTGGGCTCGAAAAAGGTGGTGTCTGCTGTGGGTTGTTCAGGGCAGTCTGTGAACCGCAGCCTCGTTTGGTCCAGGTGCTTTCTGCAAATTTGTCCATTGTCTAGTTTGACTACAAACACCCGACTCCCTTTTTTAGCTATCACGATACCCGCAATCCACTTGGGACCATGTCCATAGTTTAGCACATACACAGGGTCATTCAGATCAATTTCCCATGACACAATGGCGCGACCATCGTTTACATTTTGTTGCTGCCGCCAGCTCTCTACCTGATCATGCAGGTTGGGGTGAACCAGCGAGTGTCTGGTTTTGAGTGTCCTTTTCATGAGTAGCTCAGCCGGGGGCACCCCTGTGAACGAGTGGGGTCTCGTCTGGTAGCTGAGCAGTACTCGGGACAGGCAGGTTTGGAGTGAGCCTTCTGTGACTTGTTTGAAGCTCTGTTTGATTGTTTGTACTGCCCGCTCTGCCTGTCCATTGGAGGCTGGTTTAAACGGGGCCGAGGTGACATGTTTGATCCCATTGCGGGTCATGAATTCTTTAAATTCGGCACTGGTGAAACATGGCCCGTTGTCACTGACCAGTATGTCAGGCAGGCCGTGGGTGGCAAACATCGCCCTCAGGCTTTCAATGGTGGCGGTGGCGGTGCTTCCTGACATTTTTTCACATTCAATCCATTTTGAAAAAGCATCCACCACCACCAGGAACATTTTACCGAGAAACGGGCCCGCATAGATCCTTGACCATGGACTGGAGGGCCAGGACCACAAACTTAGTGATGCCTCTCTGGGCGCGTTGCTCAACTGAGCACACATGCTGCATTGCCGTACACAGGACTCTATGTCAGAGTCGATACCGGGCCACCACATGTGGGATCTGGCTATCGCTTTCATCATTACTACACCTGGGTGTGTGCTGTGGAGATCCGAGATGAACGTCTCCCTTCCCTTTTTGGGTAGCATTACACGGTTACCCCACAACAGCCAGTCTGCCTGAATGGACAGCTTGTCCTTTCGCTGCTGGAGCGGCTTGATTAGCTCTTGCATTTCAACGGGGATGCTGACCCAGCTCCCATGCAGTACACAGTCTTTTACTTGGGACAGCAGAGTATCTTGGCTGGTCCAAGTCCTAATCTGGCGGGCCGTGACAGGTGATTTTATTCAAACGCTTCCATGACCTTCAACAAGTTTGCAGGCTGCGCCATTTCCACCCCCGTGGTAAGCAATGGTAGCCGACTGAGAGCATCCGCACAGTTCTCGGTGCCTGGCCTGTGGCGGATGGTATACTTATATGTTGATAGCGCGAGTGCCCACCTTTGTATGTGGGCTGAGGCGTTATTATTTATCTCCTTGTTTTCAGTGAATAGGGATATGAGGGGCTTGTGATCGGTTTCCATCTCAAATTTGAGGCCAAACAGGTACTGATGCATTTTCTTTACCTCAAACACACACGCTAATGCCTCTTTCTCAATCATGCTGTAGGCCCTCTCGGCCTTAGACAAGCTCCTGGAGGCATAGGCAACAGGTTGCAACTTCCCCGCAACGTTAGCTTGTTGTAATACACACCCGACTCTGTACGACAACGCATCACATGCTAGCACAAGTCTTTTACACGGGTTATACAATACAAGCAGCTTGTTGGAGCATAAAATGTTTCTGGCTTTCTCAAAAGCAATTAT
The DNA here is from genome assembly GCF_044704955.1 of Pristiophorus japonicus. Classification (NCBI taxonomy): domain Eukaryota; kingdom Metazoa; phylum Chordata; class Chondrichthyes; family Pristiophoridae; genus Pristiophorus; species Pristiophorus japonicus. The sequence goes on from NC_091981.1 coordinate 170,102,340, forward strand.
TTGGTTTTTTTCCCATACCCAGTTCTCACCTTAGCGCAATAACACATGTAGTGGCTCTAAGAGTCGTCCCTGGAACGACCGCAGCTCCGTGACGTTCTGTGGCCTGGGCGTGTTCCTGATAGCCTCTGTCTTGGCGCCTGTGGGCCGAATGCCGTTGCTGCGATCTTTCTCCCCAAAAACTTCACTTCTGTTGCCATGAAGACGCATTTCAACCTCTTCAGCCGCATCCCTAAGCGATCCAGTCGCTGGAGGACCTCCTCCAGGTTTTGTAGGTGCTCGACGGTGTCCCGACCCGTGACCAATATGTCATCCTAAAAAACCACCGTGCATGGTACCGACTTGAGTAGGCTCTCCATGTTTCTCTGGAAGATCGCTGCAGCTGACCGAATTCCAAACTGGCATCTGTTGTAGATGAACAGTCCCTTGTGCGTGTTGATGCAGGTGAGGCCCTTCGAAGACTCCGCCAGCTCCTGCGTCATGTAGGCCTAGTCAGGTCGAGCTTGGTGAACGTCTTGCCTCCTGCCAGCATCACAAATAGGTCGTCTGCCTTATGTAGCGGGTATTGGTCCTGTTGCAAGAAACGATTAATAGTTACTTTATAATCGCCGCAAATCCTGACCGTGCCATCACGTGAGTACTGGAACAATCGGGCGGGCCCACTCGCTGAATTCCACTGGGGAGATGATGCCCTCGTGTTGCAGCCTGTCCAGCTCGATTTCCACTCTCTCCCTCATCATGTGAGGTACCGCTCGCGCCTTGTGGTGAATGGGTCATGCCTCTGGGACTAAGTGGATCCACACCTTCACCCCGAAAAAGTTTCCAATGCCTGGCTCAAAAAGGGAAGGAAATTTGTTAATAACCTGGGCATATGAAGCCTCATCGACATGTGATAGCGCTCGGATGTCATCCCAGTTCCAGCAGATTTTGCCCAGACAGTTCCTTCCAAGCAGTGTGGGGCCATCGAGAGTGGCAGTTCGTGCACCGTGCCCTCATAGGTGACCTTGACCATGGTGCTGCCCAGGACAGTGATAAGCTCTTTGGTGTACATTCTCAGTTTCGTGTGGATGGGGCTCAGGGCTGGTCTGAGTGCCTTGTTGCACCACAGTCTCTCAAACATCTTTTTACTCATGATGGATTGGCCAGCACCAGTGTCCAGTTCCATGGCTACGGGTAAGCCATTCAATTTTACATTTAACATTACAGGTGGACATTTCGTCGAAAATGTGTACAGCCCATGTACTTCAGCATCTGCCTCCTTTCTCTGAGTCTCAAAATTGCTTTGATCCACCATGGACCGATTTTCCTCTGCCACGTGGTCATTAGCAGGTTTTGCAGAGCTTGCAGCTCATCTGCAAGCTCGTTGAAGATGCCCCATTGTTCCACAGCTCTTGCAAACATACCCTTTGAAGTGGCATGAATAGGTTGAATGGAAGCCTCCACAACGCCAACAAGGTGTGAATTGCCTTGCATTCATCCTTTATTGCAGACTGAGTCATCTGGGTCACCTGAGGCCTGCTGGCAGTTGCAGACTCGTGGTTTCTGCCCAATATATTTCTGCTTGCAAACACAGTTCCAGTTAATTTATGAACATTGCTAGCACTTGTGTGCTGAGAGATTTGTTTGGTGTTATCACTGGTGGACAAAAACGCCTGTGCGAGCGCAATGGCCTTGCTGAGGGTCGGTGTCTCTACAGTCAAAAGTTTTTGAAGGATGGTCTCGTGGCCAATGCCCAGTACAAAAAAGTCTCTGAGCATTTGCTCCAGTTAGCCATCAAGCTCACATTGTCCTGCAAGTCACCTTAGCTCGGCGACGTAGCTCGCCACTTCCTGACTTTCAGATCGCTGGCACGTGTAGAACCGATACCTCGCCATCAGCACGCTCTCCCTCGGGTTAAGATGCTCCTGAACCAGTGTACACTGCTCCTCATACAACTTATCTGTGGGTTTCACTGGAGCCAGAAGAATCTTCATGAGGCTGTAGGTCGGTGCCCCGCAGACCGTGAGGAGGACCGTTCTCCTTTTTGCAGCGCTTCCTTCTCCGTCCAGCTCGTTGGCTACAAAGTACTGGTCTCGCCGTTCGACATAGGCTTCCCAGTCCTTACCCTCCGAGAACTTCTCCAGGATGCCCACAGTTTGCTGCATCTTTGCGTTGGATTCGTATACTCGTCGCCAGTTAGTGTATTCCTAACACAGATGAGACTGCACACAGGGAGGTTAAAGTAACAGTGACCTCAGTCTTTATTAAGACACTCCAGAGTGAGGAACAGGCCTGAGGGGCCGGCTTATATACAGCGCTCCCAAGGGATGCTGGGATCCCTTGGGACTTCAGGGGATGCACTCCCTGGTGGCGGAACATGGGAGTGCATGCTTTACAGATACACAACAACTACCAAGGCTGAGGTTAGCTTGTTATAATTACGAGGTGAGGTCCAGTCCTAACCATGTAATTTTCACAAAGTTTGATAGCCCCAATAACCAGAAGGCCGCGAGATCAGCACATTCTAGCACGATGAGGTCACCCGAGGAAGGCCTGAAACTGGTCTGTCAATCCAAGGTATTACTGATCAGGTAATCAATCAGGATTCGTGGGAGGTTGTATTGGGGAAGCAAATGGTCTTTTGAACAGTGTATAAAAGGTGGCTGATTTTGCTGCTCAGTGAGCTTTTTCACTCACAGGAGGCTGTGTTGAGAAATTGCTCCCGGACGGTTCATGATTAAAAGATCGTTGAACCTCGCCTTCCGTCTCCGTCTATTAACTTCGAGGGTTGCGACACAGATTTGGACGAGTGTTGACCCCTTATATCAGGGGTTCTGCTCGTGGAAAGAGAAGCCTTTTCGCTATTCCCTGACACCAGATAATCTGTTTATTTGTTATGTTGATTGAGGGATAAATATTGGCCAGGACACCGGGGATAACTCCCTTGGCCTTCTTCGAAATTGTGCCATGGGATCTTTTATGTCCACCTGAGTGAGAAGATGGGGCCTCAGTATAAAATCTCATCCTAAAGATGGCACCTCCAACAATGCAGCACTCCCTTGGGTTTTTTAGGATTTTGAAAGGAATTGTTAGGGTAGAGAGGGAAAAACTTTTTCTGCTAGTGCGGGAGTCTAATACAAGGGGACATAACCGTAAAATCAGAGCCAAACCATTTTAGGAGAGAAATTAAGAAACACTTCTTCACGCAAAGGGTGGTAGAAGGTTGGAACTCTCTCCCACAAAAAGCAGATGTTAGATCAATTAATAATTTTAAATCTGAGATTGGTGGACTTAGAAACATCGAAAATAGGTGCAGGAGTAGGCCATTCGGCCCTTTGAGCTTGCACCACCATTCAATAAGATCATGGCTGATCATTCACCTCAGTATACCTTTCCTGCTTTCTCTCCATATTCCTTGATCCATAGAAACATAGAATATAGGTGCAGGAGTAGGCCATTTGGCCCTTCTAGCCTGCACCGCCATTCAATGAGTTCATGGCTGAACATGCAACTTCAGTACCCCATTTCTGCTTTCACGCTATACCCCTTGATCTCCCTAGTAGTAAGGACTTCATCTAACTCCTTTTTGAATATATTTAGTGAATTGGCCTCAACAACTTTCTGTGGTAGAGAATTCCACAGGTTCACCACTCTCTGGGTGAAGAAGTTTCTCCTCATCTCGGTCCTAAATGGCTTACCCCTTATCCTTTGACTGTGACCCCTGGTTCTGGACTTCCCCAACATTGGGAACATTCTTCCTGCATCTAACCTGTCCGTCAGAATCTTATATGTTTCTATGAGATCCCTTCTCATCCTTCTAAACTCCAGTGAATACAGGCCCAGTCGATCCAGTCTCTCCTCATATGTCAGTCCTGCCATCCCGGAAATCAGTCTGGTGAACCTTCGCTGCACTCCCTCAATAGCAAGAATGTCCTTCCTCAGATTACAAGACCAAAACTGAACACAATATTCCAGGTGAGGCCTCACCAAGGCCCTGTACAACTGCAGTAAGACCTCCCTGCTCCTTTACTCAAATCCTCTCGCTATGAAGGCCAACTTACCATTTGCCTTCTTCACCGCCTGCCAAGGGTATAAAAAAGGATAGAGAGCCAAGGTGGGTGGATGGAGTTAAGATAGCCATGATCTCATTGAATGGAGGAACAGGCTCAAGGGGCTGAAGGTTCCTATACCTAGCAACCCTGAACTATTGGGATTGAGCAGGAATGTGGCCTAGTGAGCAACTGATCCTTTCGTGAGTAGTAGCAGGAAAGCTCAGTGATTTTAACAGCTGGGCTTCTTTAGCAGCTGCCTATCGATTTCCTGACCAAAACAGCTTGAAAGTTGGAGGTGGGGGTCAGTGAAAGGGGAAGAATTGAAATCAATCCCATTACTTAGTCAGGCCTTGAACTCCCAACTCCAGGCAAGCCCAGACTCCAAGGATGCCTGCAAACACAGAATGCAACTAGTGTTTTGACCTCCAGGTAGCCCTTCAATTTAAATCTCCGGCCAGCCCTTAATCTCCAACCTCCAGGCACTTCCTGAACTCCCAACTTCTGGGACGTTTTTATCCCTAATCTCTAATCAAGCCTTGACTTAACCTCCAATGTTGAAGGTCACCCAGAAAAACAGGATCATGCTAACCTAGCCACATACTGCTATATCAGCCTCCTCATCATCAGCAGTGATGGTAGGAATCAGCAACAGTGCCACCAAGCAACACCAGCACACTGCTAACCTGTTCACTGTTGCTACATCAACCTAGCAATTGACTCATGGGCCCTTTCAAATATATGACCCCATGCACAGACTCTGCGAGGTCACATGAGGTGATGCAGTTGTTTCTCCTCACAGTGCTCTTGCCTCTGCTCCAGGCAGGAGTACAGTATATGCCGAAGTCATCTTGTGAAATTCTTCAAGTCTTCACTCTGTGAAAGTCCATGGTACAGTCACCTTCACTATGTGAAAATCCGTGAGTATAGCCTGCTGCTGGCTGCATATGGACTCCAGTGCATTTAGTATGCTCTGTGTAAAGCCCTCTGTGTCCTTCATTTGGTGTTTTTGTCTAGTGAGTGCAATGTAAAGCTGAAGCATGTTTGGAAAAGTTTAAATTATGTCTCTCTTGTCCTCCATGTGCTCCCCTCTGCCCTTTGGTGCACATGTAAAGCCGCAGTATATTTGATGTGGTCCCATGTATGTACATTCTGTTTGTAGCCACCAGATGGTGTCATTGTTGGAGGCCACTTAGCATCACGCACGTGGTGCTGCTCAGGTATAAAAGGCCAGCCATTTTGAAAGTCAGGCACTTTGGGCCTAAATAAAGCAGAGCCAAGGTCGTACCTTGCTTAGTTAAACAGTACTCAGTTTGAACCTTTATTGCATACATAACATTTGGCGATGAGAATACAAGAACCTTTGTTTGCAAAATGAGCATGATTGGATTTTTAGAGCGATTCGTGGAGGAAGAAGAGTGAGCAGACTTTGTGAGCCGTTTGAACCAGTACTTTGTGGCCAACAAAATGAAGGGGGTCGACGATGCAGATTGGTGCCGGGCCGTGTTCCTCACTGTGTGCAGTTCAAAGATCTACAGCCTGATAAAGAATCTACTCATGCCTAGTGATCCAACAGAGAAAACATATGAGGAGTTGTATGCATTGGTACGGGAGCACCTCAAGTCAGATGATGGCATCATCATCTCGAGATACAGGTTTTATACACACGTCTGATCAGAGGGTCAGAGCCCGGCGGGATTCGTTGCTGACCTGAGATGTCTAGCGGGACCGTGCAAGTTCGGGACGGTGTTGACAGACATGCTGCGGGACTTCTTTGTTATCGGTATCAACCACGAGGTGATCCTGCGCAAACTTCTGGCAGTGGAGGAGTTGTATTTAAAAAGGGCCATCCAGATCGCTCAATCGTATATGACGACAGACAGGAGTCTAAAGCAAATAGTGGTGAAGAACCGAACCTCGGCAAGTACTGTAATTGCGATTGATTCGGTGTTCAGCAGAGCAGCACATGGCAGGGCCTATCCGGCTGTGTTCGCGAAACCTTTGGCTGCCCAAAGTCCACCAGCGGGAATGTATCTGACTTCTCCATGTTGGCGTTGTGGGGGAAATCATCGGCACCAGCAGTGCCAATTTAAGCAATATAATTGCAAAAGCTGTCTGAGAATGGGTCATCTCCAGCGCAAGTATCTGCAGATGAGCAAGCAAGCTGCGACACACCACATGGAGAATGATGGTCAGACTAGCGCAGATGCGGATACGCAATCCGAGATGCCAGAGGAGGAAGTGCATGGACTGTACTCCTTCATAACCAAGAGTAAACCAATTTTGATTATTGTGAAGTTTAATGGGATACCGGTATCGATGGAACTGGACACAGGCGCGAGTCAATCGATCATGAACGAGAGGGCATTTAACAAGCTGTGGGATACTGTGAGGCCCAGGCTGAGCCCTATTAATGCCAAGCTGTTCATGTACACCAAAGAACTGATAAAGGTGATTGGCAGTGCACAAATTAATGTGTCATATAACGGTGCTGTACCACTGTGGATTGTTCCAGGCAATGGCCCAACACTGCTCGGCAGGAGCTGGCTGGAGAAAATCAGATGCGACTGGAACGACATAAAGGCGTTGTCATCGGAGGAAGATACATGTGCTCAAGAATTGAGCAAGTTCCCCTCACTGTTTGAACCGGGTATCGGCAACTTCACGGGAACCAAGGTGCAGATCCACATGGACTCAGATGCAAGACCCGTCCATCATAAAGATTGGGCAGTGCCGTATATGATTAGGGAGAAGATCGAAATTGAACTGGACAGACTCCAGCATGAAGGGATCATATCACCGGTCGAATTTAATGAATGGGTCAGCCCCATTGTTCCTGTGCTGAATAGTGATGGCACAGTCAGAATCTGTGGAGACTACAAGGCTACGATCAACAGGGTTTCGAAACAAGATCAGTACCCGTTACCGAAGGCTGATGACTTGTCTGCGACGCTAGCCGGAGGGAAGTCATTCACAAAACTGGACTTGACATCGGCCTAAATGACACAGGAATTGGTCGAGACGTCGAAGAAACTTAGGTGCATTAACATGCACAAAGGGCTGTTTATTTACCACAGGTGCCCTTATGGAATTCGCTCAGCTGCAGCAACATCCCAGAGGAATATGGAAAGTCTACTGAAATCCGTTCCCAGAACCGTTGTGTTCCAAGATGACATCCTGATCACCGGTCGTGACTCCAAGGAACATCTGAACAACCTGGAAGAGGTTCTACTGTGTTTCGATAGAGTGGGACTCAGACTGAAACGCTCGAAGTGCGTCTTCATGGCACCGGAGGTCGAATTCCTCGGGAGGAAAATCACCGCTGATGGCATCAGACCTACTGACGTCATAACCAAGGCCATCCAGAATGCACCCAAGCTGCAGAATGTGACGGAGCTGCGTTTGTTCCTGGGTCTACTCAACTACTTGGGTAACTTCCTACCTAAATTGAGCACCTTACTAGAACCACTGCACATGCTATTGAGAAAAGGCAACAACTGGGTGTGGGGCGCATCGCAAGACAGAGCTTTTGAAGAAAGCCACCAATCTGCTTTGCTCGAATAAGCTGCTGGTATATTATGACCCATGTCAACGTTTAGTTTTGGCCTGTGATGCATCGTCATATGGAATTGGTTGTGTACTCCAACAAGCCAATGAGTCGGTGAAACTTCAACCTGTTGGGTATGCATCCAAAAGTTTGTCTAAAGCAGAAAGAGTCTACAGTATGGTAGAAAAAGAAGCTTTAGCTTGTGTGTAAGGTGTTAAAAAGATGCATCAATATCTGTTTGGTCTGAGTTTCGAATTAGAGACTGATCACAAGCCGCTCATTTCATTCTTTTCCGAGAGCAAAGATATCAATACCAACGCTTCATCCCACATCCAAAGGTGGACGCTGACATTATCTGCCTATGATTATGTCATTTGCCACAGACCTGGCACAGAGAATGGTGCCAATGCTTTGAGCTGGTTGCCATTGCTCACACCAGAGGTGGAAACGCCACAACCGGCGGATCTAATGTTAATCATGGATGCTTTTGAGAGTGAAGGAACCCCTGTCACGGCTCAACAAGTTAAGACCTGGACCAGCCAGGACCCGATATTATCGGTGGTAAAAGGTTGCATCCTCAAAGTGAATTGGTCTGCCATACCTAAGCAAATGTGCAAGGATGCCAAATCGAACATTCGTCGCAAGGACGAACTGTCTATTCAAGCAGATTGCATATTGTGGGGCGATTGAGTTGTAATGCCCAAGAAAGGGAGAGAGATGTTTGTGCGTGAGTTACACAGCACACAATCCTGGTATAGTGATGATGAAGGCCATCGCCAAGTCCCATGTGGCACACTCATAATAAAGGATGAAACTGAGTACTGTGTACAATGAGCAATTGTGACCTTAAGACTCCAGACTGCAGGTACCTCGTGGGTGGCCTGCTTATATACCATGCTCCCAAGGGATGCTGGGATCCCTTGGGACACCAACAGGTGGGCCCTCTGGTGGTCAGGTGTCATACAGGTGACAAGGGTTAAATACATAACATCTCTCGTCCGTGAAGTCAACAGGACACTTATTTACAAAGTGAGACGATCTGGGGCTTTTCGCTCCCTTGTTGATCGTCTTGGTACAAATGCTGGTGAGGGTGAATTGGTCAGTTCTTCATTGAGCTGTTGGGCAGCCGGCCTTGCCGGGCTGCTGGAGATGATGAGTTTGACTTCGTGGTCAACCATGATGTCAGTTGCCACTTGTGTGTGTTGGAGGGTCAAAGTTGGTGGTGTCTTCTTCGGGTTATTCGTAGCTGTTGGTAAACCGCAATTTGATTTGGTCCAAATGTTTTCTGTACGTTTGTCCATTGAACAATTTGACCTGAAACACCCTACTCCCCTCTATGGCTGTGACCGTGCCAGTGAGCCATTTGGGACCATGTACATAACTGAGCACAAACACAGGATCATTGATCTCAATATCACGTGACAAATTGCACGGTCATGGTACACACTTTGTTGATGCCGCTTGCCCTCCACATGATCATGGAAATCAGGGTGGACAAGGGAGAGCCTTGTTTTTAGTGCCCTTTTCATGAGCAGCTCGGCTGGGGGAACCCCAGTGAGTGAGTGGGGTCTGGTGCGGTAGCTGAGCAGCACTCGGGACAGCCGGGTCTGCAGGGAGCCTTCCGACACTCGTTTCAAGCTTTGCTTGATGGTCTGAACTGCCCATTCTGCCTGACTGTTGGATGCGGGCTTGAACGGGACAGATGTGACGTGTTTGATCCTGTTGCGGGTCAATAATTCCTTGAATTCAGCATTGGTGAAGCACGGCCCATTGTCGCATCAGGCAGCTGTGCGTGGCAAACATGGCTCGTAGGCTTTCAGTAGTGGCCGTGGACGTGCATACAGACATTATTGCACATTCAATCCATTTTGAGTAAGCGTCCACGACAACCAAAAACATTTTGCCTAGAAATGGGCCCGCATAGTCCACTTGGATCCTCGACCACAGTTTGGAGGGCCACGACCACAAACTTAGCGGTGCCTCTCTGGGTGCATTGCTCAGCTGAGAGCAAGTGTTGCACTGGTGCACGCATGACTCTAAATCTGAGTCGATGCCGGGCCACCACACATGGGATCTGGCTATGGCTTTCATCATTACGATGCCTGGGTGGGTGCTGTGCAGTTCACATATGAACGTATTTCTGTCTTTCTTGGGCAAGACCATGTGATTGCCCCACACCAGACAGTCCGCCTGCAGCGACAACTCGTCTTTGCGCCTGTGGTACAGCTTAATCTCCTCCTGCACTTCCACTGGGACACTGGACCAGCTCCCATGGAGGGCAGAGTTTTTTTTTTTACCAAGGACTGTAAAGGATCCTGGCTGATCCAGGTCCTGATCTGGCCGGCCATGACAGGGGACTTTTCGTTCTCGAATACCTCCATGACCGTGAGCAAGTCCGCTGGCTGTGCCATTTCCACCCCGGTGATGGGCAATGGCAGCCGACTAAGAGCATCTGCGCAGTTCTCTGTGCCTGGTCTGTGGCGGATTACATAGTTGTATGCCGACAGCGTGAGCGCCCACCTTTGGATGCGGGCAGAGGCATTGATATTAATCCCTTTGCTCTCAGAGAACTGCGATTAGAGCGGCTTGTGGTCAGTCTCAAACTTGAACTTGAGGCCAAATAAGTACTGGTGCATTTTTTTCACCCCGTAAACGCACGCCAGAGCCTCTTTTTCAATTATGCTGTAGGCCCTTTCGGCCTTTGACAAACTCCTGGATGCATAAGCGACCGGTTGCAAAATCCCCGATTTGTTAGCCTGTTGTCATCATCATAGGCAGTCCTTCGGAATCGAGGAAGACTTGCTTCCACTTCTGAAGTGAGTTTTTTGGTGGCTGTTCAGTCCAATACGAGAACCACAGACTCTGTCAAAGGTGGGACAGATAGTTGTTGAGGGAAGGGGTGGGGGGGGACTGGTTCGCTGCACGCTCTTTCCGCTGTCTGCGCTTGATTTCTGCATGCTCTCGGCGTCGAGACTCGAGGTGCTCAGCGCCCTCTTAGATGCACTTCCTCCACTTAGGGTGGTCTTGGGCCAGGGACTTCCAGGTGTCAGTGGGGATGTTGCACTTTATCAGGGAGGCTTTGAGGGTGTCCTTGTAGCGTTTCCGCTGCCCACCTTTGGCTCATTTGCCATGAAGGAGCTCCGAGTAGGACACTTGCTTTGGGAGTATTGTGTCTGGCATGCAGACTATGTGACCTGCCCAGCGGAGCTGATTGAGTGTGGTCAGTGCTACAATGCTGGGGATGTTAGCCTGAATGAGGACACTGATGTTGGTGCACCTGTCCTCGCAGAGGATTTGTAGGATTTTGCGGAGACATCTTTGGTGATATTTCTCCAGCAACTTGAGGTGTCTACTGTACATGATCCATGTCTCTGAGCCATGCAGGAGGGCAGGTTGTAACACACACCCGGCCCCGTATGACGATGCATCGCAAGCTAGCACTAATCGTTTACAAGGGTTATACAGGATAAGCAGTTTATTTGAACACAACAGATTTCTGGCTTTCTTAAAGGCAGCCTCTTGTGAATTCCCCCATACCCAGTCATTTCCCTTGCACAGTAGCGCATGTAGGGGTTCTAGCAGGGTGCTTAACCCAGGTAGGAAATTACCAAAATAGTTAAGGAGTCCCAGGAACGACCGCAGCTCCATCACGTTCTGTGGTCTCGGTGCGTTCTTGATAGCCTCCGTCTTGGCGTCGGTGGGTCTGATGCCGTCTGTTGTGATTCTTCTTCCCAAGAACTCGACCTCCTGCACCAGGAAAACACACTTCGAGTATTTCAACCCGAGCCCCACGCGATCCAACCGACTAAGAACCTCTCCCAGATTCTTTAAGTGCTTAATGGTGTCCCAACCTGTAACCAGTATGTCGTCTTGGAAAACCATGGCACAAGGAACGGACTTTAGCAGGCTCTCCATGTTCCACTGGAAGATAGCCGCGGCCGACCGAATCCCAAACGGGCACTGGTTATAGATGAACAGACCTTTGTGTGTGTTGATGCAGGTGAGGCCTTTCGAAGACTCCTCCAGCTCCTGCATCACGTAGGCCGAGGTCAGGTCCAGCTTGGCGAACATCTTCCCTCCAGCCAGGGTTGCAAATAGGTCGTCTACCTTGGGTAGCAGGTACTGGTCCTGCAGCGAAAAACGGTTAATCGTTACTTTATAGTCCCCACAAATTCTAACCGTGCCATCCTCTTTAAGTACCAGGACAATCGGACTGGCCCAGTCGTTGAATTCCACCGGCACGATGATGCCTTCTCGCTGCAGCCTGTCCAGCTCAATTTCCACTTTTTCACGCATCATGTATGGTACCGCCCGTGCCTTGTGGTGGATGGGTCGCGTACCGGGAACCAAATGGATCTGCACTTTGGCCCACAAAAAGCTTCCAATGCCTGGCTCAATCAACAATGGGAACTTGCTCAGGAGCTGGGTACATGAGGCGTCGTCGAAGGACGAAAGCACTCAGATGTTGTCCCAGTTCCAGCGGATTTTTCCCAGCCAGCTTCTGTCAAATAATGTGGGGCCATCCCCTGACACAATCCACAGTGGGAGTTCATGTACTGTTCCGTCATAGGAGACTTTCATTTCTGCACTGCCAATTACAGGGATTAATTCCTTGGTGTAAGTCCTTAGTTTGGTGTGAATGGGGCTGAGTTTGGGCCTGTGTGCCTTTTTACTCCACAGCCCGTCAAAGGCCTTTTTCTTATTATGGACTGACTTGCACCCGCGCCCAGTTCCATAGATACTGGAATGCCGTTCAGTTCAACTTTCAACATTATTGGTGGACATTTCGTAGTGAGCATGTGTATCCAGTACACTTCTGCCTCTTCGGTACGAGTCTCCAATTCAGCCTGATCCACAGTGGATCGATCTTCCTCTGCAACGTGGTGGTTTGCAGGGTTTGCAGCCCGTCTGCACATTCGCTGGAGGTGTCCCATTGTTCTGCAACCGTTGCACGCATAGTGCTTGAAGCGACATTGATGGGGCCGATAATCACCTCCGCAACGCCAACAAGGTGTTAACTGCCTCGCATTAATGATTGATGGTGGACTCTGGGTCAATTGAGGTCGGGCAGCAGCAGCCGGCGTGTACGTTCTGCCATATACATTTCTGCTCGCAACTGAAGTTACTTTAGGCATAGTACTGGCCGAAACTTCTTTACTCTGCGAAATCTGTTTGGTGTTGTCGCTGGTGGACATAAATGCCTGGGCTATCGTTATGGCTTTACTTAGATTCGGTGTTTCTACAGTCAACAGTTTGCGAAGGATTGTCTCATGTCCAATGCACAGTACAAAAAGTCTGAGCATTTGTTCTAGGAATCCCTCAAATTTGCAATGTCCTGTGAGGTGCCTTAGTTCGGCAACATAGCTCGCCACTTCCTGGCCCTCAGATCGTTGACACGTGTAGAACTAATATCTCGCTATCAAAACACTTTCCTTAGGATTTAGGTGCTCCCGGACCAGCGTACACAATTCTTTGTAGGATTTCTCTGCTGGTTTTGCCAGGGCCAGGAGATTCTTCATGAGGCCATAGGTTGTTTCCCCACAGACAGTTAGGAGGATCGCCCTTCGTTTGGTCGCGTTCTCGTCCCCTTTCAGCTCGTTGGCCATGAAATATTGGTCGAGTCTCTCCACGAAGGCCTCCCAATCGTTCCTTTCTGAGAACTTCTCCAAGATACCGACTGTTCTTTGCATTTTCATGTGGCTGTTCGTTACCTCATTGCCAATTGGTACACTCATAATAAAAGATGAAACTGAGTACTGTGTACAATGAGCAAGTGTGACCTTATCTCCTTTAATAAGACTCCAGAGTGCAGGTATCTCGTGGGTGGCCTGCTTATATACCGTGCTCCCAAGGGATGCTGGGATCCCTTGGGACTCCAACAGGTGGGCCCTCTGGTGGTCAGATTTCATACAGGTTACAAGGGGTTAAATACATAACACCATGTATGGTGGCCAGGAATTGATTCTGAGCTGGAAGCATGCGTGCATCAGTCCAATACTTGCATGCAACTCAGCAAAGCACGGGCAGAATTGCCGCTGAGCATGTGGTCGTGGCCATCCAAACCTTGGTCCAGGATCCATGTATATTTTGCAGGTCCCTTCCTGGGCAAGATGTTTTTAGTGGTGGTGGATGCTTATTCGAAGTGGATAGAATGCATAATCATGTCATCCAAGACTTCCACGGCAACCATAGAGAATCTCAATGTCATGTTCGCGACACATGGTCTGCCTGACATAGTGGTGAGCGACAATGGGTCGTGCTTCACCAGTCAGGAGTTTCAGGAGTGTGTGAAATTTAATGGCATAAAACATGTAAGGTCAGCATCGTTCAAGCCTGCATCCAACGGGCAAGCTGAACGTGCAATACAAGTTATCAAGCAAAGCATGAGGAGAGTAACCCAAGGGTCATTGCAGACCCGCTTGTCCTGCATACTGCTGAGTTACAAGACAAGACCCCACACACTCACAGGGGTCTCGCCTGCTGAACTCATGATGAAAAGAGGTCTTAAGGCCAAGCTATCTCTGGTACACCTGTATTTAAATAATCATGTTGAATACAGAAGACAAAGTCAACAAGGGTACCACAATCGCGCAACTGTGTCTCGCGAGATTTCTGTTAATGATCCTGTATATGTGTTGAATTATGGTCAGGATCCTTAATGGATCGCTGGTACGATCATGGCCAAGGAGGGCAACAGAGTATTTGTTATTTAGCTCAAGAATGGGCAAACTTGCAGAAAACACATGGATCAGACAAAGCTGAGGCACACAGATGAGCCAGAACAGTCGGAAGAAGAAACTGTCGATGACCAACCAACTTACCAGCAGCCTTCAGTGGACTCAAGGGTCATCAGTGAGCTCGGAATTTCCATTGCGGACTTGTTCAATAAAAATGGACTTGCAATTCCTGACAGGCCACTGCCACCCCCAACAAGTCAGTCATCCAGCCATCAGCCACAACAGACCCCGCACACTCACCCAAGGCTGGAATCGAACTGAGACAGTCAACCTGGGAGCGCAAAGCACCGGACTGTCTCAACCTGTGAAAGACTGTGATAAGATCTCAGAGGGGTGTATTGTCATGTATGTACATGCTGTTTGTAGCCACCAGATGGTGTCATTGTTGGAGGCCACTGAGCAGCATGCACATGGTGCTGCTCAGGTATAAAAGGCCAGCCATTTTGTGAGTCAGGCACATTGGGCATAAATAAAGCAGAGCCAAGGTGTACCTTGTTTAGTTAAACAGTACTCAGTTTGTACCTTTATTGCATACATAACACCTTGTTCACTGTATGCTGAGGTTTCCACCATGTGCTCCCCTCTACCCTTTAGTGCTCATGGACAAAAGGCATGGAGTAGCAGATGGAGCAAAACTCTAGCACTAAACAAATGGGTCAGAGGGCTTCACAGGGAGTATACCAAGCGCACTGGATTCCACATGTGGCATGCAGCGCATTATCCATGGACTTGATTCCCTCCAGAGCCCCTCCCCTTCTGATCATCTAGCTTATGCTGGGAACACTTCCCTCAGGTCCTTAGCAGTGGCCTCCAGCCACCTGAATTCCTCTCCCACCCGCTGGCCACCTCGTTATTCTCACCACATTTGGGTGGGAGTCTATGCTGCAACATGGTAATAAGGTCCAAAAGTTAATATGGCCCATGCCTCATGCTGGCACTGTAATGGTGCTTGCTGCACACCCTGTGCCCTGTACTCCTGCCCCAAGTTAAAATCAGGACTTCAGCCTTTTATGGCCCTCATTGAACTTAAGGATAATAAGAAAAAGACACTGCATTTCTTATTTCTTTTCCTCTTGTCTGCTTTTTTAAATTCATGGGAATATTGGTGAAAACATGTGAAAACATGTGAAAACATAATGCATAGAAATTCAGGATGATTCATAATCTAATCTAATTCTGTACTGTACCATCTAAATAATAATGGACCAAAGTAGACTAAAGGGATGAAAGCTTTCTCTTAATAGGAGCATCCTGTGGTGAGAAAGCATTCCCTTGATCTTGTTGTTCCAATTAACAAAGCACTAAAATAGAAAGGGAAGAACATGGACAAAAGGCATGGAACAGCTGTTATTCCCATTGAACGGTATTGTTGAGCAGATACAATTCGGATATCATTTTGCTAAATTTATCGTCACTAGGTGATAAAATTATGCCTTTGGTGATGTGATGACACCGCTGCATCATCACGTGGGAGTAGTTCCAGTATGTGGTTTAACAAAATTGAAAATATTTTTTAATAAAGAACCGGTTTATAATTTTGTTATACATAATGCATAAAATAAATCTCCCACTCAAGTGTTATATCAAACATAAATTGGTTTTGAAAAAAAGTTTATGAACAAAATTAAAATGATCTCATGAAAATTGTATCACAATTATTTGTGCTGCAGAGATTGAATTTACTGCAGGAAAAACTTTATTGCTGGCCAATATGACAGCAGTGAAAATGAAATCTTGGAGCAGACTCTTCATGGCTGCTCCAGGAACAGGATCTGCATGAGAAACTTCCCAAAAATATAACAGTGCGCCTTTACTTGAATGTTTTCATTGATGAGTATTGTCATATTTCTCCAATTTCCCATCCCAACCCCCACAGACACTTCCGAAGTATAAGTTAGTCTTTACAATTAGCAGCAATAAATTAGACTATATCTAAGGTTGCCAACTCTGGTTTGATGTATTCCTTGAGGTCTGATCATGTCACACCTGATCACATCACACGTTGCGGAATTGGAGCTGAGGGTGGATTCACTCTGGAGCATCCACGATGCTGAGAATGACATAAGTGGCACGTGTAGTGAGTTGGTCTTACCGCATGAGAAGGATCCACAGCCAGCTAGGGAATGGAAGACCAGCAGGAAGAGTAGTACAAAGAAGGTAGTGCAGGGGTCCCATATGGTCATCCCCCTGCAAAACAGATACACTGCTTTGAGTGCTGTTGAGGGAGATGACTCATCAGGGGAGAGCAGCAGCAGCCAAGTTCATGGCACCGTGGCTGGCTCTGTTGTACAGGAGGGCATAAAAAAGAGTGGGAGCGCGATAGTGATAGGGGATTCAATCATAAGGGGAATAGATAGGCGTTTCTGCGGCCACAGTCGAGACTCCAGGATGGTATGTTGCCTCCCCGGTGCAAGGGTCAAGAATGTCTCCGAGCGAGTGCAGGACATTCTAAAAAGGGAGGGAGAACAGCCAGTTGTCGTGGTGCACATTGGTACCAACAACATAGGCAAAAAAAGGGATGAGGTCCTACGAGACGAATTTAAGGAGCTAGGAGCTAAATTAAAAAGTAGGACCTCAAAAGTAGTAATCTCGGGATTGCTACCAGTGTCACGTGCTAGTCAGAGTAGGAATCGCAGGATAGCACAGATGAATACATGGCTTGAGCAATGGTGCAGCAGGGAGGGATTCAAATTCGTGGGTCATTGGAACAGGTTCTGGGGGAGGTGGGGAAGTACAAACTGGACGGTCTGCACTTGGGCAGGACCGGAACCAATGTCCTAGGGGGAGTGTTTGCTAGTGCTGTTGGTGAGGAGTTAAACTAATATGGCAGGGGGATGGGAACCAATACAGGGAGACAGAGGGAAACAAAAAGGAGACAAAAACAAAAGACAGAAAAGAGATGAGTAAAAGTGGAGGGCAGAGAAACCAAAGGCAAGAAACAAAAAGGGCCACTAAATATAAAAGGGCTGCAGGAGGGGTCAAAACTAAAAATCATGGTTTAAAAACGAGGATGAAAACAATCTACCTAAATGCACGCAGCATTCGAAATAAAGTAAATGAGTTGACGGCACAAATCATTACAAATGGGGATGATTTGATGGCCATTACAGAAACATGGTTGCAAGGTGGCTAAGACTGGGAATTAAACATACAGGGGTATCTGACGATTCAGAAAGATAGGCAAGAAGGGAAAGGAGGTAGGGTAACTCTGTTAATAAAAGATGATATCAGGGCAGTTGTGAGGGATGATATTGGCTCCAATGAACAAAATGTTGAATCATTGTGGGTGGAGATTAGAGATAGTAAGGGGAAAAAGTCACTGGTCGGCGTAGTTTATAGGCCCCAAATAATAACTTCACGGTGGGGCGGGCAATAATCAAGGGAATAATGGAGGCATGTGAAAAAGGAACGGCAGTAGTCATGGGGGATTTTAACTTGCATATCGATTGGTCAAATCAAATCGCACGGGGTAGCCTGGAGGAGGAATTCATAGAATGCATACGGGATTGTTTCTTAGAACAGTATGTAACAGAACCGACAAGGGAGCAAGCCATCTTAGATCTGGTCCTGTGTAATGAGACAGGAAAAATAAACGATCTCCTTGTAAAAGATCCTCTCGGAATGAGTGATCACAATTTGGTTGAATTTGTCATACAGATTGAGGATGAGGAAGTTGTGTCAGAAACGAGCATACAATGCTTAAACAAAGGGGATTACAGTGGGATGAGGGCAGAGTTGGCTAAAGTAGACTGGAAACAAGGACTAAACGGTGGCACAATTGAGGAACAGTGGAGGACTTTTAAGGAGCTCTTTCATAGTGCGTAACAAAAATATATTCCAGTGAAAAAGAAGGGCGGCAAGAGAAGGGATAACCAGCCGTGGATAACCAAGGAAATAAAGGAAAGTATCAAATCAAAGACCAATGCGTATAAGGTGGCCAAGGTTAGTGGGAAACTAGAGGATTGGGAAAATTTTAAGCAACAGCAAAGAATGACTAAAAAAGCAATAAAGAAAGGGAAAATAGATTACGAAGGTAAACTTGCGCAAAACATAAAAACAGATAGTAAAAGCTTTTACAGATATATAAAACGGAAAAGAGTGACTAAAGTAAATGTTGGTCCCTTAGAAGATGAAAAGGGGGATTTAATAATGGGAAATGTGGAAATGGCTGAGACCTTAAACAATTATTTTGCTTCCGTATTCACAGTGGAAGACACAAAAACCATGCCAAAATTTACAGGCCACAGGAATGTGGGAAGGGAGGACCTGGAGACAATCACTATCACTAGGGGGGTAGTGCTGGACAGGCTAATGGGACTGAAGGTAGACAAGTCCCCTGGTCCTGATGAAATGCATCCAGGGTATTAAAAGAGATGGCGGAAGTTATAGCAGATGCATTCGTTACAATCTACCAAAATTCTCTGGACTCTGGGGAGGTACCAGCGGATTGGAAAGCAGCTAATGTAACGCCTCTGTTTAAAAAAGGGGGCAGGCAAAAGGCAGGTAATGAGAGGCCGGTTAGTTTAACATCTGTAGTGGGGAAAATGCTTGAAACTATCATTAAGGAAGAAATAGCGGGACATCTAGATAGGTATAGTGCAATCAAGCAGACGCAGCATGGATTCATGAAAGGGAAATCATGTTTAACTAACGTACTGGAATTCTTTGAGGATATAACGAGCATGGTGGATAGAGGTGTACCGATGGATGTGGTGTACCGATTAGATTTCCAAAAGGCATTCGATAAGGTGCCACAAAAGGTTACTGCAGAAGATAAAGGTACGCGGAGTCAGAGGAAATGTATTAGCATGGACAGAGAATTGGCTGGCGAACAGAAAGCAGAGAGTCGGGATAAATGGGTCCTTTTCCGGTTGGAAATCAGTGGTTAGTGGTGTGCCACAGGGATCAGTGCTGGGACCACAACTGTTTACAATATACATAGATGACCGAGAAGAGGGGACAGAGTGTAGTGCAACAAAATTTGCAGATGACACTAAAATTAGTGGGAAAGCGGGTTGTGTAGAGGACTCAGAGAGGCTGCAAGGAGATTTGGATAGGTTAAGCGAATGGGCTAAGGTTTGGCAGATGGAATACAATGTCGGAAAGTGTGAGGTCATCCACCTTGAGAAAAAAAAACAGTAAAAGGGAATATTATTTGAATGGGGAGAAATTACAACATGCTGTGGTGCAGAGGGACCTGGGGGTCCTGTGCATGAATCCCAAAAGGTTAGTTTGCAGGTGCAGCAGGTAATCAGGAAGGCAAATGGAATGTTGGCCTTCATTGCGAGAGGGATGGAGTACAAAAGCAGGGAGGTCATGCTGCAAGTGTATATGGTATTGGTAAGGCCGCAGCTGGAGTACTGCGTGCAGTTTTGCTCACCTTACTTAAGGAAGGATATACTAGCTTTGGAAGGGGTACAGAAACGATTCACTAGGCTGATTCCAGAAATGAGGGGGTTACCTTATGATGATAGATTGAGTAGACTGGGTCTTTACTCCTTGGAGTTCAGAAGGATGAGGGGTGATCTTATAGAAACATTTAAAATCATGAAAGGGATAGACAAGATAGAGGCAGAGAGGTTGTTTCCATTGGTAGGGGAGACTAGAACTAGGGGGCACAGCCTCAAAATACGGAGGAGCCAATTTAAAACCGAGTTGAGAAAGAATTTCTTCTCCCAGAGGGTTGTGAATCTGTGGAATTCTCTGCCCAAGGAAGCAGTTGAGGCTAGCTCATTGAATGTTTTCAAGTCAAAGATAGATAGATTTTTAACCAATAAGGGAATTAAGGGTTACGGGGAGAGGGCAGGCAAGTGGAGCTGAGTCCACGACCAGATCAGCCATGATCTTATTGAATGGCGGAGCGGGCTCGAGGGGCTAGATGGCCTACTCCTGTTCCTAATTCTTACGTTCTTATGACATCTGCCCACAGTTTGCAAATGCTATTGCATTAATGCCCCACAGTTTTTAATTCATCCTACACAAGTAGATGATGCAACCAATTTGTAAAACTTGGATTGTAGTTTAATCTTTTTTACAGAATCATAGTGCCCGAAATTGGTGAAACCCAAGGCCCGCCCAAAGGACCATCGATGGCCGCCAAGAGACCGGGGCGGTACTTTGTCAAGAAGATTCCACTAAAAGTGATGGCAGTACCGCCTGGTGGCAAAATAAAGGCTTACGCCATCAATCTGAGCAGCAGTGGGCGGGAGCTCTCAATCTCGGCCGAAAATGAGCTTGCCGCCCAAGTGCCGCCAAGAATGGAGTCGGGCCCAGGGAGGGTGGAAGACCTGAAAATAAAAATCTTTGCAAAGAAAAAAAACACCAGAACACCTTCAGGGGACCCCATCCAGGTAAACTGCTGTAAAACTTTGTTTTTTAAAAAAGATGTTCACTCACATTTCATTGCAGGTCTTTGTACCTACTTTTAGGGCTAGACCAGCCTCCACATAGTGGTCCTTCCCTCTGCTGGCGCCGACTCCTACCCGCACCAATCTGGCAGCTCAGCGGGTGGAAGGTCACTTACACTACTTGACCGTCAGCAGTCGTCAGCAGACGGTTCCCGGCGGTACTCCCCTCCCACCCGCTCCAGCCCAAATGGAAACTGGCACAGAGGGGAGACCGGAGCCAAGACTCGGCGGCAGTGAGCGGCATTCGACGGTAAGGCCACCAATATTGGGGCCTTAGAATCTTACAGCACAGGAGGTTATTCGGCTCATCAATGCTCATGCTGGCTCTTTGAAAGAGCTATCCAATTTAGTCCCCATCCCCAGCTTTTTCCCCATAACCATGAAAATTAGTCCTCCTCAACTACATGTCCAATTGCCTTTTGAAAGTTCCTATGGAATCTGCTTTCACCACTCTTTCAGGATCTAAACAATCTTTTGTGTGAAAAAATGTCTCCACATTTCCCTTCTAGTTCTTTTGCCAATTATTTTAAATCTGCGATCTCTGGTTACTAACCCACTTGCCAGAGGAAACAGTTTCTCCCCACATGCGCTATCAAATCTCTTATAATTTTGAATGCCTCTAGTAGGTCTCCCCGTAACATTGTTTTTGCTAAAAGAGGATAATCCCAGCTTCTCCATCGCTGGTATCATCTTTCCTAAAGTGTGGTGCCCAGAATTGTACACAATACTCTAGCTAAGCCCTAAACTGTGATTTGCAAAGGTTGAGCATGACTTAGTTGTTTTTGTATTCAATATCCCTATTTATAAAGTCAGGTATCCCATATGCATTCTTAACTGCCTTATCAACTTGCCCTGTCACCTTCAAAGATTTGTTAATATGCACCCCTAGGACCCTCTGCTCTTGCACCCTCTCAACATTATCCCATTTAGATTAGTGTCAGCTTTGGCTCAGTGGGCAGCACTCTCACGTCTGAGTCAGAGGGTTGTGGGTTCAAGTCCCACTCCAGGGACTTTAGCACAAAAATCTTGGCTGACACGTCAGTGCAGTATTGAGGGAGCACTGTCGGAAGTGTTCTTTCAGGTGGATGTAAACAATCCCATGGTACTAGTTCAAAGAAGAGCAGAGGAGTTTGTCACTCCCCTTGTATTGAAAAAGGGGTATAACATTTGCAATCGTCCAGTATTCTGCGCCATTCTCCTATCCAAGGAGAATTGAAAGATTGTGGTCAGAGCTTAGAAACTTAGAAACATAGAAAAATAGGTGCAGGAGTAGGCCATTCGGCCCTTCTAGCCTGCACCACCATTCAATGAGTTCATGGCTGAACATACAACTTCAGTACCCCCTTCCTGCTTTCTCGCCATACCCCTTGATCCCCCAAGTAGTAAGGACTTCATCTAACTCCCTTTTGAATATATTTAGTGAATTGGCCTCAACTACTTTCTGTGGTAGAGAATTCCACAGGTTCACCACTCTCTGGGTGAAGAAGTTTCTCCTCATCTCGGTCCTAAATGGCTTACCCCTTATCCTTAGACTGTGACCACTGGTTCTGGACTTCCGCAACATTGGGAACATTCTTCCTGCATCTAACCTGTCTAAACCAGTCAGAATTTTAAACGTTTCGATGAGGTCCCCTCTCATTCTTCTGAACTCCAGTGAATACAAGCCCAGTTGATCCAGTCTTTCTTGATAGGTCAGTCCCACCATCCCGGGAATCAGTCTGGTGAACCTTCGCTGCACTCCCTCAATAGCAAGAATGTCCTTCCTCAGGTTAGGCGACCAAAACTGTACACAATACTCCAGGTGTGGCCTCACCAAGGCTCTGTACAACTGTAGCAACACCTCCCTGCCCCTGTACTCAAATCCCCTCGCTATGAAGGCCAACATGTCATTTGCTTTCTTAACCGCCTGCTGTACCTGCATGCCAACCTTCAATGACTGATGTACCATGACACCCAGGTCTCGTTGCACCTCTCCTTTTCCTAATATGTCACCATTCAGATAATAGTCTGTCTCTCTGTTTTTACCACCAAAGTAGATAACCTCACATTTATCCACATTATACTTCATCTGCCATGCATTTTCCCACTCACCTAACCTATCCAAGTCACTCTGCAGCCTCATAGCATCCTCCTCGCAGCTCACACTGCCACCCAACTTAGTGTCATCCGCAAATTTGGAGATATTACATTTAATCCCCTCGTCTAAATCATTAATGTACAATGTAAACAGCTGGGGCCCCAGCACAGAACCTTGCGGCACTCCACTAGTCACTGCCTGCCATTCTGAAAAGTACCCATTTACTCCTACTTTTTGCTTCCTGTCTGACAACCAGTTCTCAATCCATGTCAGCACACTACCCCCAATCCCATGTGCTTTAACTTTGCACATTAATCTCTTGTGTGGGACCTTGTCGAAAGCCTTCTGAAAGTCCAAATATACCACATCAACTGGTTCTCCCTTGTCCACTCTACTGGAAACATCCTCAAAAAATTCCAGAAGATTTGTCAAGCATGATTTCCCTTTCACAAATCCATGCTGACTTGGACCTATCATGTCACCTCTTTCCAAAGCGCTGCTATGACATCCTTAATAATTGATTCCATCATTTTACCCACTACCGATGTCAGGCTGACCAGTCTATAATTCCCTGTTTTCTCTCTCCCTCTTTTTTTTAAAAAGTGGGGTTACATTGGCTACCCTCCACTCGATAGGAACTGATCCAGAATCAATGGAATGTTGGAAAATGACTGTGAATGCATCCGCTATTTCCAAGGCCACCTCCTTAAGTACTCTGGGATGCAGTCCATCAGGCCCTGGGGATTTATCGGCCTTCAATCCCATCAATTTCCCCAACTCAATTTCCCGACTAATAAGGATTTCCCTCAGTTCATCCTCCTTCCTAGACCCTCTGACCCCTTTTATATCCGGAAGGTTGTTTGTGTCCTCCTTAGTGAATACCGAACCAAAGTACTTGTTCAATTGGTCTGCCATTTCTTTGTTCCCCGTTATGACTTCCCCTGATTCTGACTGCAGGGGACCTACGTTTGTCTTTACTAACCTTTTTCTCCTTACATATCTATAGAAACTTTTTCAATCCGTCTTAATGTTCCCTGCAAGCTTCTTCTCATACTCCATTTTCCCTGCCCTAATCAAACCCTTTGTCCTCCTCTGCTGAGTTCTAAATTTCTCCCAGTCCCCAGGTTCGCTGCTATTTCTGGCCAATTTGTATGCCACTTCCTTGGCTTTAATACTATCCCTGATTTCCCTTGATAGCCACGGTTGAGCCACCTTCCCTTTTTTATTTTTACGCCAGACAGGAATGTACAATTGTTGTATTTCATCCATGCGGTCTCTAAATGTCTGCCATTGCCCATCCACAGTCAACCCCTTAAGTATCATTCGCCAATCTATCCTAGCCAATTCACGCCTCATGCCTTCAAAGTTACCCCTCTTTAAGTTCTGGACCATGGTCTCTGAATTAACTGTTTCATTCTCCATCCTAATGCAGAATTCCACCATATTATGGTCACTCTTCCCCAAGGAGCCTCGCACAACAAAATTGCTAATTAATCCTCTCTCATTACATAACACCCAGCCTAAGATGGTCTCCCCCCTAGTTGGTTCCTCGACATATTGGTCTCGAAAACCATCCCTTATGCACTCCAGGAAATCCTCCTCTACCGTATTGCTTCCAGTTTGGCTAGCCCAATCTATGTGCATATTAAAGTCACCCATTATAACTGCTGCACCTTTATTGCATGCACCCCTAATTTCCTGTTTGATGCCCTCCCCAACATCACTACTACTGTTTGGAGGTCTGTACACAACTCCCACTAACGTTTTTTGTCCTTTGGCAAGGGTGGAGATAGCTTCTTGCTTCCCTTAGGAACCTAGAATGCATCCCATCTGGCCCAGATGACTAGTTATCTTTGAGTGATGTTAACTTATTTAGCACTTCATTTCTCTGTATTTTATACCATCCAATATATCTACTCCACCTCCTTTACTGCAACATTAACTTCATCTTCTTTTGTGAAGACAGATACAAAATGCTCATCCAGTAGCTCAGTCATGCCCTCTGCCTGCACAAATTGATTTCCTTTCTTATCCTGAATCAGCCCTAACATTCTTTTAACTATCCTTTTACTTTTTATATGCTTATAAAAGGTTTTGGAGTTCTCTTTATGTTACCTGCTTATCTTTTCTCATGATCTCTTTTTGTCCATTTTATAACCTTTTTCAATTTCTCCTTGCACTCACTGTTTTCTGTACCTGACATTTGTCATAAATTTCCGTTTTCTTTTTTATTTTAATGTATATTTCCTTTTCACCTGGAAGCTCTAGCTTTGGATGCCCCATCTTTCCTCCTTGTGGGAACCTGGTTGGTTTGCACCACCGTTTTCCTGACCAATATTTGTTTCCAGTCCAGCTACATCCCTTCTCAAGTCACAGAAATTGTCTCTTCCAGTTGGTTATTTTCACCGTTGATTTTTCTTTGTACCTTTATATAACTACTTTAAACATAATTAAGAAAGATCTCCTGTACACATTTTAGGAATGTTACACATTCCTTGTCCTTTACTTTGTTTCTGATTTCAAGACACAGACGTAGAATACACGTGAAAGTAAATACTTGTGGTCTAGCACTTGAGGTAATACATTTCCCTTTCAAAATCAGAGAAAGTGGTGTCAGTTTATCAGGCTGTGCAATTCAATGCCCTGCTTTACTAATTTCCTGTTATTCAGAGCAGGATTAACATTTGTGGCTTTAATAGCTAAGTGGCCATCAAACCACATGAGAAGTACAAAATGAGTATTATTACAGGTGAGGCCTGATTGGCCAGATCTCTGTTGGCAAAGTGGACGAAATCCTACAGACTTGCAGCTGCACTTCCGTCCCCACTCTGACTGATTTCCGGTCCAACGTTAAAAAAATCTTCTCAGTGCTGAAAATGGATCGGACATAAGAACATAAGAAAAAGGAACAGGAGTAGGCCATTTGGCCCCTCGAGCCAGCTCCGCCATTCAATATGATCATGGCTGATCGGATCATGGTCTCAGCTCCACTTCCCTGCCCGCTCCACATAAGCTTTTACTCCCTTATTACTCAAAAATCTGTTTATCTCTGCCTTAAATATATTCAATGACCCAGCCTTTACAGCTCTCTGGGGCAGAGAATTCCAGAGATTTACAACCCTCAAGAAATTTCTCCTAATCTCAGTTTTAAATGGGTGGATCCTTATTCTGAGGCAATAACCCTAGTTTTAGTTTCCTCTATGAGTGGAAATATCTTACATAGGAACATAAGAACATAATAGGAACAGGAGCAAGCCATACGGCCCCTCGAGCCTGCTCCGCCATTCAATAAGATCATGGATGATCTGATCATAGACTCAGTTCCACTTCCCTGTCCACTCCCCATAATCCCTTATGCCCTTAACGTTTAAGAAACCGTCTATTTCTGTCTTAAATTTATTCAATGTCCCAGCTTCCACAGCTCTCTGAGGCAGCGAATTCCACAGATTTACAACCCTCAGAAGAAATTTCTCCTCATCTCTGTTTTAAATGGGCGGCCCCTTATTCTAAGATCATGCCCTCTATTTCTAGTCTCCCCCATCAGTGGAAACATCCTCTCTGCATCTACCTTGTTAAGCCCCCTCATAATCTTATACATTTCGATAAGATCACCTCTCATTCTTCTGAATTCCAATGAGTAGAAGCCCAACCTACTCAACCTTTCCTCATAAGTCAGCCCACTCATCTCCGGAATCAACCGAATGAACCTTCTCTTAATTGCCTCCAAAGCAAGTATATCCTTTTTTTTTAAATATGGAAACCAAAACTCCACGCAGTATTCCAGATGTGGCCTCACCAATACCCATATAGCTGTAGCAAGACTTCCCTGCTTTTATACTCCATCCCTTTTGCAATAAAGGCCAAGATTCTATTGGCCTTCCTGATCACTTGCTGTACCTGCATACTATCCTTTTGTGTTTCATGTACAAGTACCCCCAGCTCCCGCTGTACTGCGGCACTTTGTAATCTTTCTCCATTTAAAAAATAACTTGCTTTTTGATTTTTTCTGCCAAAGTGCATGATCTCACACTTTCCAACATTATACTCCATCTGCCAAATTTTTGCCCTCACTTAGCCTGTCTCTGTCCTTTTGCAGATTTTTGTGTCCTCCTCACACATTGCTTTTCCTCCCATCTTTTTATCGTCAGCAAACTTGGATACGTTATACTGAGTCCCTTCTTCCAAGTCATTAATATAGATTGTAAATGGTTGGGGTCCCAGCACTGATCCCTGCGGCACCCCACTAGTTACTGGTTGCCAACCAGAGAATGAACCATTTATCCCGACTCTCTGTTTTCTGTTAGTTAGCCAATCCTCTATCCATGCTAATATATTACCTCCAACCCCGTGAACTTTTATCTTGTGCAGTAACCTTTCATGTGGCACCTTGTCAAATGCCTTCTGAAAGTCCAAATACACCACATCCACAGGTTCCCCTTTATCCACCCTGTTTGTTACATCCTCAAAGAATTCCAGAAAATTTGTCAAACATGACTTCCCCTTCATAAATCCATGCTGACTCTGACTGACTGAATTTTGCTTTTCCAAATGTCTTGCTACTGCTTCTTTAATAATGGACTCCAACACTTTCCCAACCACAGATGTTAGGCTAACTGGTCTATAGTTTCCTGCTTTTTGTCTGCCTCCTTTTTTAAATAGGGGCGTTACATTTGCAGTTTTCCATTTTGCTGGGACCTCCCCAGAATCCAGGGAATTTTGGTAAATTACAACCAATGCATCCACAATTCCTGCCGTTACTTCTCTTAAGACCCTGGGATGCAAGCCATCAGATCCAGAGGATTTATCTGTCTTTAGTCCCATTATCTTACTGAGTACCACCTCCTTAGTGATTGTGATTGTGTTATTCCACCTTGTCGAGCCCCCTCATAATCTTATAAGTTTCAATAAGATCACCTCTCATTCTTCTAAACTCCAATATGTATAGGCCTAACCTATCCTCATAAGTCAACCCCCTCATCTCCAGAATTAACCTAGTGAACCTTCTCTGAGCAGCCTCCAATGCAAGTATATCCTTCCTTAAATATGGAGACCAAAACTGTACGCAGTACTCCACGTATGGCCTCACCAATATCCTGTACAGTTGCAGCAGGACTTCTCTGCTTTTATACGATATCCCCCTGAAGGCCATTCCATTTGCCTTCCTGATTACTTGCTGTACCTGCATACTAACTTTTTGTGTTCCATGCATAAGGACCCCCAGGTCTCTCTGTACTGCAGCACTTTGCAATTTTTCTCCAATTAAATTATAATTTGCTTCACTATTATTTCTGCCAAAGTGGATAACCTCACATTTTCCACATTATACTCCATCTGCCAAATGTTTGCCTACTCACTTAGCCTGTCTATATCCTTTTGCAGATTTTTTGTGTCCTCCTCACAATTTGTTTTACCACCCATCTTTGTATCATCAGCAAATTTGGTTACATTACACTCGGTCCCCTCATCCAAGTCATCAATATAGATTGTAAATAGTTGAGGACCCAGCACCGATCCCTGTGGCACCCCACTAGTCACTGTTTGCCAACTGGAAAATGATCCATTTATCACGACTCTCTGTTTTCTGTTAGTTAGCCAATCCTCTTTCCATGCTAATATATTACCCCCAACCCCGTGAGCTTTTATCTTGTGCAGTAACCTCTTATGTGGCACCTTATCAAATGCCTTTTGGAAATCCAAATACACCACAGTCACTGCTTCCCCCTTACCCACCCTCAAAGAACTCCAGCAAATTTATCAAACATGATTTTCATTTCATAAAACCATGCTGACTCTGCTTGATTGAATTATGCTTTTCCTAATGTCCCGCAACTGCTTCCTTAATAATGGACTCCAGCATTTTCCCAACGACAGATATTAGGCTAACTAGTCTATAGTTTCCTGCTTTTTGTCTGCCTCCTTTTTTAAATAAGATGGCCACCTCATTGCTCCCAGCGGAAAACCGACGTAAAAACTCATAGGTGCGCCAGCTTTCTGGCGTGCCTGAATTTCGGCCCCAATATTTCGATTTCTAAAAGTGGAAAACATCCAATCAAATTTCGATAGAACAGACCTTTCAAAGATGTTTTTATTCTCTCCCACAGCCAACTCTCACAAAGTCAGTCACTGTGGCATTAAAAAAAGATATGAAGACATTCAAGATATAAAGTGGGGAGATAATTGATGAATTAATCAAACACAGAGAGAACGCGATCCAGATGGATATGCAATCTAAATATCCACGCATATTAAACAAAGTTAGGGAAGACATATTGAATTTTTATATAAAAATGTCAGAAGACGGGTGGACAGCTAATGCGATTCCTATATTTAATAAGGGCGATAGAAGTCCAGGGAACTAAAGATTAATTAGCTTAACGACAGCAGTAAGAAAGATCCTCACTGAAAGATTTAATAGAAAAAACAAAAATATAATAAAGAATAGTCAGCACAGATTTCAAAAGGGAAGGTCATATTTGACCAACCTTATTGAATTCTTTGAAGAAGCAACAGAAAGAGTAGACAAGGGTAATGCAGTAGATGCATAAAAGATTTTCAAAAGGCCTTCAACCAGGTACCGCATAGTAGATTCATGACAAAGGTCACGCAGATGCAGTCGGGAGACAAGTAGGAGAATGGATAGCAAGCTGGCTACAAAACAGAAAACAGAGAGTATGGGTTAAAGGTAGTTACTCAGACTGGCAAAAAGTGGGAAGTGCTGGGACCCTGTTGTTCACCACTTCCATAAACAATTTGGACTCAGGAATCAGGAGTACAATTTCAAATTTACGAATGGCATCAAATTTGAGGTTAAAGTTAATACTGAGGAGGACTGCGACAAAATACAAGAAGACATGAATAAATTGGCAGAATGAGCATGTAATTGGCAAATTAATTTCAATATAGATAAGTATGAGGCGGTGCATCTTGGTAGGAAAAATAAGGAAGCCACATACTCCTTGGAAAGTATGTGTCTAAATTGGGTCGAGGAGCAAAGAGATCTAGGGGTACAGATGGACAAATCATTAAAAGTAGTGACACAGGTTATTTTTCTTTATTCGTTTCTAGGATGTGGGCGTTGCTGACAAGGCCAGCATTTATTGCCCATCCCTAATTGCCCTTGAGAAGGTGGTGGTGAGCTGCCTTCTTGAACCACTGCCGTCCTTGTAGTGAAGTTACTCCCGCAGTGCTGTGAGGGAGCGAATTCCAGGATTTTGACCCAGTGTCTATGAAGGAACGACGATAAACTTCCAAGTCAGGATGATGTGTGACTTGGATGGAAACGTGGAGGTGATGGTGCTCCCATGCGCCTGCTGCGATTACAAAAAGCAAACAAAGCACTGGGGTTTATTTATAGAGGGATAGAATTGGAACGTATAGAAGTTATGTTGAACTTGTATAGAACCTTGGTTAGACAACACTTAGCGTACTATGCACAGTTCTGGTCTCCATAAGATAAAAAGGATAGCGAAGCATTGGAGATGGTACAATAAAAATTTACAAGGATGCTACCAGAACTGACAGTTTATACCTATATGGAAAGATTGAACAGGCTGAGGCTATTTTCTCTGGAAAAGTGAAGGCTGAAGGTTGACCTGTTGGAGGTCTTTAAGATTATGAAGGGTTTGCTGGGTTGATGTAGAGAAGGTGGGGGAGATCAGAACTAGGCGTCATAAATATAAGATAGTCACTAATAAATCCAATAGGGAATTCAGGAGAAACGTCTTTATCCTGAGAGTGGTTAGAATGTGGAACTCGCTACCACAAGTAGTTGAGGTGACTACCATAGATGCATTTAAGGGGAAGTTAGATAAACACATGAGGGAGAAAGGAACAGAAGGTTATGCTGATGGGGTTAGATGAAGAGGCATGGGAGGAGGCTCGTGTGGAGCATAAACACCAGCATGGAACAGTTGTGCCGAATGGCCGCAGAGAGTTGTTGATGCTAGTTCATTGGATATATTCAAGCGGGAGTTAGATATGGCCCTTACGGCTAAAGGGATCAAGGGGTATGGAGAGAAGCAGGAAAGGGGTACTGAGGTGAATGATCAGCCATGATCTTATTGCATGGTGGTGCAGGCTCGAAGGGCCGAATGGCCTACTCCTGCACCTATTTTCTATGTTTCTATGATTCTGTGCTGTACCTTCTTTATTTGAATTAGAGGTTCCATCAATCATTCATAAATTTATATGTTTCTTCTGGAGATCTAATGTGAAACCTTACCTAATTTATTGACTAGCACGGAGACACCAGATTTAATAGCTCTGGGATCATGCAATAAACAAAATCATTGACATTATTTTAGCAATGGTATTAAAGTAAACACAATTAGGATGATTGAAATGATGAACAGGGTCCTGTGATTTACACAGCCTATAAATCAGAAAAATAGATTTGTCAATTAAGAGAAACTCCATTCTGTCGCTATGCTATAGAATATAGGCATACACTTTCCTGAACTGATATACTGTACTTTAGAAATATTTTATTCCATTTTTTAAATTTAATTGACATTCAGCCTTTAAGCAATCTTAAAAGTCTACACATTTCATGGTGTATAACACGTTGTGTTTCTGTTAACTTGAGCCACTCCTATTAGTTAGCAATCATTGTTCTTTTTTAGAAGAAAGATTTATTTTGGTCAGAGGCAATATTGATTTTTTTAAGTTGTTCTCTCCAATAATAATTTATACTCATCTTTTATGTGCACAGTAAAGTACTTCCTTACAGCAAGTCAGACAAGAAAATATTGTTTGAAACCTGACACCCTTATACATTCTAATACTTCTCTAGAGCTTCACTCGATCACCAGCATCTCTCCTTATTGCTGTGATTTGGAGTAACTGTGCAAAGTGAGCAGAACTGAAGCTTGAATACAATAAGCAGGTTGCTATTTGCCTCGAATAGTCTCATATTAATGATGGATAATAAGGATTATTACTGCAATCTGCCTTTGAAGCCAACCTTTCAGCTCAGAAAAATTATGAAATGAAGTACAGATTACAGAAGTGTGTAAAGAGAGAAGATGCTTATGCCCCAGGCACCTGCGGCACCTGCCTGCCCCATACAGCCGGAGACTCTGACACCAGAATCTTACATGGTGGTGAAAGGCAGAGTGGGGGATTGCCCCTCAACCCCAGCCTGTGTAAGGGGCAATCTATATTTTTTTTAAGATGAAAGTTCTGCCATTTTTTTGGAGGCCCACAGTCTATTTCCCTAGCCTGGATGCCATCAGTGGGGCCTACCCCCACCCACCAGGAGGTTGGTTGCCTCAACCACTGGGGCACACTGATTTTCAGAGATATGAAGGGCCCCGAGTAAGCCAATTGCAGCAGGAATTCCTTGTGACGGGCGACATTGCTCCTGACTCGGTCCCCTTGCAATATTTTAGTTGTAAGTGGCAGTGGTTCTGCCCTTTACAGGGCAAGTTATAAAGACCTGTAAACGGTGGAGACTCAGCGCAATTGGCTGTACAACATGGGGTTCTGCCTATCTCCCACCACAGTCCTGAAATGTTCAGATTTCATTAACACTGGTTTTCAAAGATATACTTCATAAAAATTAAATGACAAGATGTACAGATGTACATTGAACCCCATTTTAATCATCTGTAACCATTTTTCTGTAATCATACTTTGTATCATCACACTGTGTTCTAGGCCTCAGAATTCCATGGTCAGTCATCCCAGCGGTTATGCTGAGATTGTGTCATCAGTGCCCTCCAACACCGGCCTGTGTTAGAGCTTGCAGGGCTGATTGGAGGGCACCTTATTTGCATGAGATGAAGGGGTTATCATATGAAGAAAGGTTGAGCAAGTTGGGCCTATACTCATTGGAGTTTAGAAGAATGAGAGGTGATCCTATTGAAACATACAAGGTTCTGAGGGGTCTTGACAGGGTAGATGCAGAGAGGATGTTTCCTCTCATGGGGGAATCGAGAGCGAGGGGACATAGTTTCAGAATAAGGGGTTGCTCATTTGAGACAGAAATGAGGAGGAATTTCTTCTCTGAGGGTCGTGAATCTTTGGAATTCTCTATCCCAAGGAGCTGTGGAGGCTAGGTCATTGAATATATTCAAAAGGTGGAGATGGATATATTTTTGAATGATAAAGAAGTCTAGGGTTATGGGGAGCAGACAGGAAAGTGGAGCTGAGTCCATGATCAGATCAGCCATGATCTTATTGAATGGCAGATCAGGCTCGAGGGGCTAAATGGCCTACTCCTGCTCCTATTTATGTTCTTATAGGGCTAGTGGTCAAAAGTGCCACAGAGTGCTTCTTTGGCACCAGCTTGACCCATGCCAGTGTAAATTTGACCAGCCACCCATCCATTGGATGCCCAGGCACAGCTCCACTGATCTTGCCATGGCTCCGATCGGCCCTCCAAGGAAGGAAAACTCGAAGGAACATAGAAACTGATCAGGACTTTTAAAACAAATCTTTCTCTTTGCAGATCCCATGCTTTAGGGGCAGGGTTCCTTCTATTTTATGTGTTAAATAATTGCTTATTACTTTTTGTGCTTTGTTTAGTGCTTGGTGGTGCTTTAAATGTATTTACTTGCGCCGATTCCTTAACTGTCAGTAAGGTCTTTCTGTGCAAACAAAAGGGTGTCCACTAAGTTACTTTAGTACAATTTTCTTCTGGCCAAATTGTCATAAATTGTGTAAGTGGCTGGGAACGCCTTCTTATGAAAAAAAAACTGACCTAACAAAAAAACTTAACTAACTCACTTACTCTGGCACAAATTAAATGGCCATATTTGCAACTTTTAAGATACACCAGAAAAATCAAGTTACACCAAAAAAACGGTGCAACTCATCGGGAAATTTGGGCCCAATAAGACCCCGATAGTCCATAGGCCTTTGATCCCAGCATAAGTGCTGAGATCTCCCTGCTGAAACCTCCATCACTGACTGCACCCAAGCATTCAGAGTCACGGACGGTTCCTTCTTTTTATTAAAACTAACAGGTACCCGTTCCTGTACCTGTTGTCAGCCTCATTATGAAATGCTTACTGAAACCTGGTTTGCGTTCCACATGATGGCAAACAGATAGCCTTCATACTGTGTAATTTCATCTTAAAATAAAAAGTAGTTCAGAAGCAACATCAGACAATGGTTTCCACAGCTTCCAGCCTCTCATTCCATATGAGGATGAAGCTCAGGAACTCCTGGTGGGGTGGGAAGTAGAGAGGAGGGGTGGGGGGGGGGGGGGCGGGTGAAAGGGGATGTGCAGCAGACGACAAAGTAAAAGAAAGGTGCATACTGGGCTCAACATTTATTTTCTCAGTCACTTCAGATCCTCCAGCACATATACCTGTCAATACAATACCTTGTGAATGATTAGAGTCACAACTATATAGAAAGCACTGTAGACAATGCTTGCACATCTAGCTCTGCTGATCTCTCTTATTTGTGGGCACTCATTTCAGCTGTAGCACTCTCACATCTGAATCAGAAGGTTGTGGGTTCAAGTCCCACTCCAGGGACTTGTGCACAAATAATCTAAGCTGACACTTCAGTGTAGTGCTGAGGGAGTGATGCATTGATGGAGGTGCCGTCTTTCGGATGAGACATTAAAGCAAGGCCTTGTCTTAATGCTTTACCGTCTCAGGTGGACATAAAAGATCCTATGGCACTATTTCAAAGAAGAGCACAGGTGTTCTCCCCGGTGTCCTGGCCAATATTTATCCCTCAATTAGCATAACAAAAAAAGAGATTATCTGGTCATTCTCATATTGCTGTTTGTGGGAGCTTACTGTGCACAAATTGGCTGCTGCGTTTCCTACATTACAACAGTGACTACACTCCATTTTTAGTGTGGATACTCTACACATTCAACGTTTGTAATATGGTTAACTATATTCATGGCCTTTTTTTGACTATGTATTGTGCATCTCATCATCATCATCATAGGCAGTCCCTCAGAATCGAGGAAGACTTGCTTCCACTCCTGAAGTGAGTTCTTTGGTGGCTGAACAGTCCAATATGAGAGCCACAGACTCTGTCACAGGTGGGACAAATAGTCATTGAGGGAAGGGATGGGTGGGACTGGTTTGCCGCACGCTCTTTCCGCTGCCTGCGCTTGATTTCTGCACGCTCTCGGCATTGAGACTTGAGCTGCTCAGTGCCCTTTCAGATGCACTTTCTCCACTTCGGGCGGTCTTTGGCTCGTTTGTCGTGAAGGAGCTCCGCGTAGAGCACTTGCTTTGGGAGTCTCGTGTCTGGCATGCGAACTATGTGGCCTGCCCAGCGGAGCTGATCGAGTGTGGTCAGTGCTTCAATGCTGGGGATGTTAGCCTGGACGAGGACGCTGATGTTGGTGTGCCTGTCCTTCCAGGGGATTTGTAGGATCTTGCGGAGACATCGTTGGTGATATTTCACTCGCGACTTGAGGTGTCTACTGTACATGGTCCATGTCTCTGAGCCATACAGGAGTGCGGGAATTACTACAGCTCTGTAGACCATGAGCTTGGTGGCAGTTTTGAGGGCCTGGCCTTCAAACATTCTTTTCCTCAGGTGGCCGAAGGCTGCACTGGCGCACTGGAGGCGGTGTTGGATCGCATCGTCGATGCCTGCTCTTGTTGATAGGAGGCTCCCGAGATATGGGAAGTGTCCATGGTGTCCAGGGCCAAGCCGTGGATCTGGATGACTGGGGGGGGCAGTGCTGTGCGGCGAGGACAGGCTGGTGGAGGACCTTTGTCTTACGGATGTTTAGCGTAAGACCCATGCTTTTGGACACCTCAGTAAATACGTCGACTATGTTCTGGAGTTCAGGCTCTGTATGTGCGCTGACGCAGGTGTCATCCGCGTACAGTAGCTCGATTACAGAGGCTGGGGGGGTCTTGGACCTGGCCTGGAGACGGCGCAGGTTCCCACTAGTTCTGTAGTTTAGTTCCACTCCAGTGGGGAGCTTGTTGACTGTGAGGTGGACCATGGTGGTGAGAGAGATTGAGAAGAGGGTTGGCACGATGACGCAGCCCTGTTTGACCCCGGTCCGGATGTGGATTGGGTCTGTGATGGATCCGTTGTTAAGGATCACAGCCTGTATGTCGTCGTGGAGCAGGTGGAGGATGGTGACGAACTTTTGGGGGCATCCAAAGTGGAGGAGGATGGTTGAGAGTGTCAAAGGCCTTTGTAAGGTCAAAGGCGGCCATGTGTAAGGGCTAGTGCTGTTCCCTGCAATGTGCATTTACTGATCAACACAGTAGCTAGTGTGTCTTTTGTCTTCCTTTCCCCCGCCATTCCCATCATTTGCCCAATTTTAGGTAGAGATGCAAATGGTTTGGCACTTAAGTCGAATTGTACTATTTAACAATTGCTCTTGTTGGGTGTGTTGTGAGACCCTATGGTTCTTTTTGTTTCAGATAATTGAAAATAGATTGCAAATTGTCATCATGTTCACTTTGTGTTAAGTATTTTGTCTCTTTTTTCTCATGGCAATGAAGAGTTTGCATTTGGTTTGGGCCCTATTTGGAAGCCACACTGCTATATATGTGCGCACTAGGTCCATGCATCCTTCAAGATGTAATTCGGGATCTGGAATATTAGGTCTTTCCTTGAAACACCTGTGAACTCATCCCTTTTTGGTGTGGAAGCAAGTCATCCTCGCTTCGAGGGACTGCCCATGATGATGACTACACTCCAAAATTATTTCTTTGGCAGTAAAGCGCTTTGAGATGTCTAGTGGTTGTGAAAGGCACGATATAAATCAATGGGCTTGAACTTCCACTTTTGAGCTTATCGCCCAAAAATGGGTGTTACTTCCGGCATGGGTGGTAAAAAAGGATTTTCAGAACGCCGGCTTCTCGCCCATTCTCAAAACACCTAGTTTACATTTTTGAAAACGGGCGTTACCGTGAGCGATATCAAATGGGCGGTAGTTTTAAATTTTTTTGACCTTCTGCCATAAAGTGTGGCTGTCCTTAGCAATTCAGCAGGTTAAGGGTCACCATGACATGCGCAGAAGAGGAGACAGAGAAAGAGGGAGCTCAGAGGTACTGAAGGCGTGGCTGGGTGTGGTGTGGCTGCTTTGGAAGGAAGAAGGGGAGACTTTAGAGCTTCATAGCAAGTAGGAAAACAAAAAGTAGCAGTTAACAGCCACATATTTGACCGAATTTGCCCTATAATGGAGGGAGAGGAGGAGGCATCACAGCACGCTGTGGAGACTGACGCTGGAGAGAGCAGTGAGGTGGGAGAGGAGCACATTGGAGGGCGCAAAAGAGCCAGGAGGTTGTCGGACGAGGCAAAGGCCTCCCTCGTGCAGGAGATTGAGTTACGCTGGGGTGATTTGACAGAGGGAGGGCGTGGGAAGGCCACCCCAAAGGCTTACCAGAGGATATGGACCAAGATATCAGAGGTGATCTCATCGGCGACCAACGAGGTGCGTGAGGGCAATCAATGCCGCAAACGATGGAATGACCTTGTGGTATCCGCAAGAGTAAGTATTGCATTGATTTAGTGTACTTATGTATTTATATAATTTGATTTGTAACAATCATGAGTGACTATCAGCAGATGTGAGGTCTTCCACTTTAACGGGAATGTTTTACTCAAAGCCTGCGGTCACGGTGAATGTCTTTAGGTAAAGAATGATAATAATCATAATAATCATCATTACATCTGTTGGTTATGTGTTGTATCAGTGTCTGTGACAGTACTGAAGCAATGATATCATGCAATGATCTCATGCCATGTCGTCCTGTCACCTTTTACAGAAGAAGTTATTGATGATGAGATCCATGCAGAGGCGAATGGGTGGGGGGCCACCAATCCCCAGTGACATCACTGACATGGAGGAGCGAGTGCTAGCATCATGGGAAAGCACCCCTGGACAGCCACGGATGCATCTGCAGACCCTGAAGTGTTGCCATGTGAGTAAAGCTTACACCATTGCGTCATGTAAAGTCAATAGATGCCACACTAACTCATATCCGACCAATCATATATGATAGATGATTTCTAAAAGTGTCATAGAAATAATGCTGGCCTAATGAAAATCATTGCATCCACAATGTGTTGATGGTCATGAAATGTGATGTCGGTGATGATTTTGAGAGTGGTGGTGCTTTTGTCGTGCATATGCTGTGGGTAGCGCTGGACTTATCTTGTCACCCTAGCACCCCCTTCTCCTCTAACAATCACATTTGTGTCTTGCAACTCAGCCAGCAGTGTGGCTCCAGGAAAGGCCACAGAGGCCAGAAGGTGGGAGCGTGGGGCAGGAGTCGGTGGATGATCCAACTACATCTGGGGCTGAGGAGCTCTGATTCTCGCCCGTCAATCCGCTGGGTCTGTTCTCGACGGATGAGAGCGTGGACTTCGAAGAACCTGCATCACCATGCTCCAGAACCCATTCCACCCCAAGGCCATCACTTGGTCCTCCGGTCATTCCCGCCTCCACTTTGGAGGTGCCAGCCCCAAGCACCTCTCCACAGGGCACTCCATTTGTCCCCAGGATGGCACCGACCCCGTGGAGGCCTCGTAGATGCGACAGGTCTGCTCCATGAGCGCGACGTGACAGCGGAAAGATGGTTCAGTTGTCTAGGAGAACTGTAGACATTGGTGACCAGCTCATCGAAGTTTTGGGGGGCATATCCAGACACCTGGCCACCATATCCGAGTACATTCCACGCATGGTGGAGTCCCTGGATGCGATAGCCAGGAACACTGCTGCCACAGCTCTCCCAGTGGTCCAAGAGTACGGCACTCCAACTCTAGATTCTGCACCACCACTGGGAATGACAGATGAGAGCAAGGACCAAGATTCTGCTTCTGCATCAGAGAATGTTGCCCCCTCGGCACCCCCCGCTCCCATACCCATCCAACCAACGC
Organism: Pristiophorus japonicus; assembly: GCF_044704955.1. Classification (NCBI taxonomy): domain Eukaryota; kingdom Metazoa; phylum Chordata; class Chondrichthyes; family Pristiophoridae; genus Pristiophorus; species Pristiophorus japonicus. The sequence continues at coordinate 170,140,961 of NC_091981.1, forward strand.
ATCTGCCTTCATCCCCCCAAATGAGGCACCATCTGAGGAGCTCCTCGGCCAGGCGCTGTGGAGAGAGGAGGGCAAGGGATAGAGGTGGGGAGAAGAAAGAGAGGGGGGAAGGAAAGTGAGGTGTATATGTACAGGTGATGGCTGTGTTTTATCTCCATCTGGGTGTATGCAATTTGTTGCAATGTATGGGGCTGGGGTCCACGCTCCTGCTTTGTATTCTGTGTTGCTGGACATGTTGACCATGTGATTTATGCCAATGGTGGAAAAAGTGGGATGTGGGCGGGGGTTAGGTGTTATTGGCTGTGTTACTTATGATTTTAGACCAATGTTGGTATTAAACTTTTGTTGTTGAACATAACCTTGTTGCGCATTGTTTCAGTTAGCTGGACCATTGCACACTGGTGATTCCTTACCGTGAAAGGGTTAAATACAACTTTACATCAATCAACGTAAACTTTAACTGGCACCAAGGTGATGGGCACCATTGAAGTCTGAGCTGCACACACATAGCAGTGTGTCAGCGTTGTCACTCACATCAGCGCTCTTGTCAAATTTTTCCGATATCAGCTCCTCACGTAAGAGTGCGATTTAACAAATGCCAGCCACACTGTTGGCGTCCGTCCTGGTTAGTTCCACTTTTTGTCGGCTGTTTTTTGAGCGGGCGATATTCTGGGGGATATGAGTGCGAGGTGGTGAAATTGACGGTGTGCGATCTCCATGACCGCTAGTTTGGATAAATATGCTCTTTACGACAAAAAACAATCGCCGTACGATATTATTGAATCTCGGCGTTAAGTCTGTGAGGAAAGTGATGCTGGGCGATAATATGGGCGTTGAAATCGCCCATTCTGCTGATTCCACTCAAAAAAAGTGGGCGGCGGTAATATTTTTTCTTGCCGTTAAGCACATGGGGAAAATAACGCTTGCCGATTAGTCTCCTAAAAAAGCCTGTCAGTTTCCATTTTGTGCCAAAATGGGTGATAGCTGGGCGTTATACTTCATTTCAGTGGTTAAATGGGCGTTCAGTGGGCATTATGCAGGCAAAAAAAGTGGCGCTTCTAGCTCCATGTCTTTCTTTATAACTTAGTGCTGCATTATCGAAAGTGCCATCTTTTAGCTGTTACTTTAAACCAAAGCCCCATCTGCCTGTTCAAGTAGATGTAAAAGATCCAATGACATTGGAGAAGAGCAGGGGAGTTCTCCTGGTGTCCTGGTCAACTTTTATCCTTCAACCATCATCATGAAAGTAAACAGATTATCAGGTCACAAAAGCAAAATGCTGCGGAGACTGGAAATCTAAAATAAAAACAGAGAAGGCTGGAAATACTCAGTATCTGTGGAGAGGAACATAGTTAACGCTTCAGGTCTATGACCCTTCATCAGATGACCGATTATCAGGTCATTTATCTCATGGCTGTTTGTGGGACCTTGTTATGCACAAATTGGCTGCCATATATCTCTACATTACGAGTGATTCTGAGAAGTACCTAATTGGCTGTGAAGCATTTTGAGATGCCTTGAGGACATGGAGAGTGAAATCAATGCAATTTCTTTATTTCTTCACAGGTTTACCACAACAACATGGAGAGGAAGAACAAGAACCACCAAGCCCCTCTACTTCCCCAGCATCCTTTCATAAACCAGTCATTCACGCTCTCCCTCCCAAGCACCAGCCGAGAGACTCCTACCCACGTAGGAGTAGTTAGTGAGCCTGACAGAAGTGCATAGTGATGCACAAGCAGAAGGGGACTGAAGAAGCTGGGAGGTGGAGGATGAGAAGTCAGTGACGACGGTCCAGAGAGTTTGGAGATGTCTGCCCTTGACTGAAATGCCTCAGGACCAAGAACTCAGGGTGCTGCATTTAAAATAAGTTTATCAAACATTAAATTGAGCTGTGTCCCTGAATGTGCTGTAGATGGCTTCTCAAGAAATCGCTCTACTCTTTCTCTTTTCCTGCTCTAAAACGTGCTGGAGCAGGTAGCCTCCTTCGCATCGAGTGACACCAGCATTTTGCAAAATGTACCCTCATTCATTCTAGCACTCCCAAGCCAAGATACTTCTATGTAGCGGTAGAAGATAGGAAGAGGGGCGTGCACTGGGTGAGAGACAGTGCACCAGTCAGCAGGCGGTGCACATGAGGAAGAGGATATTGCTGACCTGGAGAGCCTGAGCATTGGCAATTCATGGTTCCTGCACCTAAAAGAATGATGCTTGGTGCAGGTACTATTAGACAACATGCTGTAGATGACAGTTCAAGTAGAGGAATCGACCAGCAGCATGCGCAGCATATTGGAGGATCATTTAACAACACTAATGTCCACCATGGGGCTTGAGGCTGCTGCAGGAATGTCTGAAGCAAGAGCTCACGTTTCACACATGGCCACACTAATACCCTTAGATCTGCTATCCTGAAGATCAGTGGCCTTGCTCGTCTAGAATTATCTTGTGATGAAATGCACCTGCTGCAGGTACATTTCAAGACTTAGCTGCTGTAAGACTAGAACCACCTCAGTAACAAGAGGTTCCTTCTGACATACAGCAGCGAGCCTGCTCATGTCCTCTTGCCACTTCAGTAGCACCTCAAAGAAGCACACGATTATGTTGAAGAATTCAAATATTATACCTTGGCACCGAGAGGAAGCACAGTTGTAAGAAGTAAATATACACACATAGTATGGGTTGCAATTAAATTATGTAACACTAAAGTTGCTGTGCATTCAGATACAGCTTTTTGACAATGGTGGAAATGGCTTTGATGAAGTTGCATAACTGGAGGCTGTGTGTATTGACGCTGCTCCCTCTGATGGTCTTGCAGGCCGGGACCGTGCTGATTTCTGGGCTGCCGCACGCTGCTCCCTCTGATGGCCCCGGCCTGTTGATGGTCTTGCGGCAAGAGTTTGGAGAAGGAAGTGACTGGGGCCCAGGAGAGGCGTGAGTCTGGGGCCCAGAAGAGGCGATGGTCCAGGGGCAGCACGAGCCAGCCCACACTGCGATATATGTGCACACTAGGTCCGTGCAGCAGAGCTGGTCTCCAGTCATCTTGGGTAATCCTTGCCACTGGACCAAGACCTAGCTCTGTCAAGCCTGTGTGGTGACTGGTGTGCAATGGCCACCACACGTTAAAAGAAATCCAAGCACAGGCATCTTCCACCCTCCAAGATGTATTTCAGGATCTGGAATATTAGGACCTTCATTGAAACACCTGTGAACTCATCCTTTTTTGGCGTGGAAGCAAGTTATGCTCGTTTCGAGGGATTGCCTATGATTATGATGTATTGACAAGCACAGCACAGCATCTCTAGCTGATGGCACACTTTTGGTGGGAGGGGAAAGGGACTATTCAAGCAGTGGGCTGATATGCTATTCAAGAGAAGAAATTGCAAATCAGATTGACAATGGGTTTTGCTTCAGCTTCTTTAGGCTACTGATCCTCTTCCTGATCGGGACCTTTGCTCTCCGTAGCCTCGTTTGCAGAGGCCTCTTTGTCATGTTAAGTTGTGCAGTTATCAGCAGAATGGCACAATACTCATCTATATCATAGGACGCCTCCAGATCGATCCAGGCACCTTAACTGTACCTTTAACAAGCCTATGATGTGACCAACAATGCTCCTGGTACAGGAATGGACTTCATTATAGTGCTGCTAAGCTAGGTTCCTCGTAAATCGCATCGCAGTCACCAGCCAGCATTGTTAAAGGATAGTCTTTACCTCAGAGGAATGATCCAGAGACCTGCCTATCTGGTTTAAAGAGTGATCAGCTTTGTCGAGTTGCTTCAAATATCTGTCAGGGAAGTGAGCATACACTTCCAAGATTGCAAACAATGAAAAATTGATATCCTTACTCTCGGGCCATGATTTAAGGCAGTGCAAATGGCCATTTGATTGCCATGTATGATTCCTTGGACCTTGGGGAAATCCTACCACTCTGTAAAATTGCTATGCTCCATCATCTTAGCATCAGTTGTCCAGGGGAAAGCTGATGAAATTACTAACTCCCGAGAACAATGCATTGTGCATAACTGTTCGAGGCCAAAATTGCCCTTTCCCTTAAGGCCTGTTACCGCCGGAAATCGGCGGCCATACTGCAGAGTGCAATGGGCGCCGATTTTTTGTGGAATGGCTGCCATTTTGAAAATTCCGCTCCTGTGGTATCCCGGCGGTGACCCGCTCCCCCCACTACCGCTCTGCTGCTGTCGATTCATCCTAAGTATGTCATAAGAGCGCGCACTGCCGATGTGCCCCCGATGGTGAAATTCCACAGAAAAGATCTTGCTGCTGCCGCTCGGTGCCAACAGCAGCTTTTTCTGTCGGTGCATTGTGCTTGGAGTACTTTCAAAATGACAGTGCGGCTGCCATTAAAGGGGAGGGTGCACTGCCACAGCTGCCATCTTTTTTTTTTGTCAGACGACTGCCAGGTCTGGCCAACAAGTATACCCCCCGAGTTCGGCCGGGCCGCCAACAGGCAGCTTGCACCCCGTCTTGGGTTGATGGCTACGCTGATGACGGACAGCAGCGGACACTCTGCCCGGCCCCCAACTTCCGCCCGTCTCGTATCCAAACGTCCGCTCACTGCCGCACGTCCGCCCCGATTATGACCGACTTCCGGTCCGTGGAATAAAAAAGCTAAAGAGCAGAATTTCGCTCAAGAGGCCACCGCATTCACCGTACCGGTAAAAACAGACAAAATGCGGTCGGTGCGCTGTGTTTCCAGCGCTGGCCAATTTCGGCCCCTTAGTCTTATGTTGGAGGTTCGAAATTGCAGCCCCAGGTGTTGCAATTTGGGATGGAACCTAGATGCGCAGTGTTTCCACTCCATTTACATTAAGCTGAGGCCTGTTCACTGTTGTAAAAGGAAAAGAGTGGAGAGGGAGTTAAATGTCTGCTCCTCAACCACTGGGACAAAGGGAGATGGCAACCATGAGGAAGCAACAAAAACAATAAGAAGTTTTTAAAACATTAGTAAATGAATAAACTTCTCTTTAAAACCTACTTCTACCTTCAGGGGAGTACCTAACCACCCTGGCTGCCAGTTTTAGTCTGGTGTGATTGAAATTCATTATAAAAAGGTCAAAATGACATGACTAGGAGCATATGCCATCACCAGATTATCATCACCTCAGTTACATGTGTCTGTTACAAAAATGGGTGGGCGCTTTTGCTCTTTGTTGGAAAGTCTTCAGGTTGACAGACGTGATTCCTGAGCTGCATGATTCCCATGGTCATCCAGTGAAATTCGAACGGTCTGGTTAAAGTCCCTCTGAAAGGTCTCACAACAAGGATTTAATTAGATTAATTAGAGTGCCTGTCTCCGCCGTTCGGGTCCGTGGCACGCTGGCAAATGCACCTGAGTTAACGGTGCAAGGAGGTGGGATGATGGCACGTTCCCGACCATTCCCAGTTTCTGCAACTTTTACATGCCTCCAAAACCATGTGCACGACAGCGGGAATGTTCCGGCCAATTGATTTCTAATTGTTCAATTACTGCCTCAAAACTAGGTAGAATTCAACAGAAAATCTAGGATAAAAGCAAAACATTGCGGATGCTGGAACTCTAACTTAAAACAGAAAATGCTGGAAATACTCAGGTCAGGCAACATCTGTGGAAAGAGAAACAGAGTTAATGTTTCAGATCGATGACCTTGCGACAGTTCTGATGAAAAGTCATCGACCTGAAACGTTAACTCTTTCTCTCTCCACCATAAATTTAGGATTCTGTTCAATATCATTCACAAATACTGTAAAAAAACAGGGATCCAAGAGAGATATCTGTTGCTATTTTTTTTCCAGTAAAAGAATTTACCACTTAACACCACTTAATGGGCCCAATTTTCCCCAACCCCTTTTTTCGGCGCACTTACCTTAAGTGCGCTGACTTTGCGTGCTGGAAACTGCGCCGAAAAAAAGTGGCCCCATCCTGCCCGCTCTGCCAAGTCTCCGGTGTCCCAGCGTGGTGTACATAGTGCAGTGGGGGGGCAGAGCAACAGCCCAGCGCAGAAAACACTGCCGGCAGCTGACGCGCAGCGCAATGGAGTCTGCGCGGATGCTCCTCACCCTCCCAGCGTGTCCTGCGGGCTGTGAGATATGTTATTTTCAGATTTTGGTGGGTAATGCCAGTTTTTTTTTAAGGCGCTTTGTCTGCTTTTCCAAATTTTGTAGGTTGGCAAGTATGACATCAAGTTATTATTTACCAATCATAACATGTTTATAAATGTGAGACAAATCAGTCAGCATACAGTTCCAAAATACAACAATTTGCTTCAAATAAAGTTTCTGAAATGTAAGATTGATAGACTACTGACCAAGATTGGAAATGTAACAAGGTCAAGACAATCTTGGCCTGGAATCAACTGCCAGTCAATGATTTGATTCAGGCATATCAACCATCAGTGCTCCCACAGATATCTGAGCAGCCAGTGATGCAGGAATCTCTGTCCAAGGCCCCACCCCACCTATTTCAATGGCCTTGTTTGGGGCGAGGTGAAGGTCTACCACCAACAAACCAATCAGGAACTCAGGGGTAAGGTTGGGAACGAACTGGAGTGCTCCGGGAGGGCTGGGATTTTTGCAATGGTTAACCATAACACTTGATTTAAGGAAATAGCACAATCAAGTGAAACCTTTGTGCAACTGCAGGACTTAAAATGAAAGTAATGTTGATTAACAGATTCAGGAGCACAATGGATCACTGATTCAGTGCTGTCATTAAGTCAGGCACAAGGCACTCAGCAGTGAATAGATCTGAACAAATCATAATGAATATTAGTCACAAATTAAACATAACCGACAGTGTTGATTGGTACCAAATTCTCAAATATCAAAAGGCGTACACAGCAAAATTATTTAATAGCATAATCGACTCAGGAGTGAATTTAGACTATTATGGGCAGAGTTCACTAGGTTGATTCCGGAGATAGGGAGGTTGACTTATGAAGAAAGGTTGCGTAGTTGGACCTATGTTCATTGGAGTTCAGAAGAATGAGAGGTGATCTTATTGAAACATATAAGATAATGAGGGGGCTCGACAAGGTAGATGCAAAGAGGATATTCCCACTCATAGGGGAATCTAGAACTAGAGGGCATAGTTTCAGACTAAGGGGTGCCCATTTAAAACTGAGATGAGGAGGAATTTCTTCTCTCAGATGGTCGTATATCTGTGGAATTCTCTGCCCCAGAGAGCTGTGGAGGCTGGGTCATTGAATATATTTAAGGTAGAGATTGACAGATTTTTGAGCGATAATGGAATAAAGGGTTATGGGGAGCAGGCAGGGAAGTGGAGCCGAGTCCATGATCAGATCAGCCATGATCTTATTAAATGGCGGCGCAGGCTCGAGGGGCCAAATGGTCTACTCCTGCTCCTATTTCTTATGTTCTTATTTATGCAAATCAGATAAATTTAGGGCTGCAGTGACATTCTTAAACGTGTACCAGGATTATTATTTATGCTAAAACCTGGCCAAGAGGAATGTTTGAAAACTGTAATCAACCTCCCATTTGGATTAGTTGTGTTCTATAACAATTTTCAACAATCTGCTACATAGCATAGAGGGTTCCGTAAAATTAATATCACAACATGCAAAGCAGAAAGAATAGTTGCTCCAATAATACATTGTATACATTGGTCTATTGGCTTGATTCATTATAACAGAACAGTAAAATGGTCTCCAAGCATGAAAAGTAATGCACTGTTAGAAGTGACATGAGTTCAATCACAATCCTTTTGAAGATTGTAATTATGGAGAAAACGTGCATTTTTGTTATTTTCATTACTTTTTCCTCACTTCTATTCATGACATATCTAACATTGCTTTGTTTTTTGATTACCGAGGACCATTTTAACTTTCTGTTGAGTTTATGTGAACAAACCAAATAGCTTAATGCACTTCCTCTCTAGCAACATTTCTCATCTTTCTCTCTCTTAAATCATTAATTATAGCTAGTGCTTCTCCTAACTTTGCTTTCTTCCTCCTCCCAGCATTCTCTCAAAACTCATTTATTGTATTGTATTCTAACATTCTTTTCCAGGACCTCAAAACAGGTCCTTACCTCCCTCAAACTTTCCATTCAACAGCAACAACAACAACAACTTGTATGTATACAGTGCCTTTAACATAGCGAAATATCCCAAGGAGTTTCACAGGAGTATTATGAGATAAACGTATACTCTAGAGGCTTCAAAAAACCCAGACTTTTCATCATTTAATAGCTGCTTAGCAGTAACTGGCACAAATGACAAGAAATCAGTTGCATGCCATCATAATCACCAGCACCTATATCCACCAGAATTTCTGACATGCCGGAAAAGCGGCCTGTGTCTCATTGTCCAGCCAGAAACTGTTCTTTTTGTAAGCTCCAGAAATTCGTGTGGTTTGTGCCACAAGATGGTGCTAAAATGCCGTTGACAGCTGTAACGATAGCTGATGCTGCTTTGAGCGCCGCATGCCATATCGTTGCTGGTAGCGCTGCCAGCAAACTCGATCACCAGGGACCTCATCATCATGGTGATCGTGACGTCAGTGAGTGTGCAACGCTCACTGGATGTCCGATCGCCCAACTTCGTTATAGCCACTTACCTTAAAGGCAGCTCAGAACAATGATAGGGGGAGCTAGTGTCTACCAACAGGAAGCAGGCTGCAGTAGCAATATTTAAAGGCACATGCCCAATCAGCTGCAACTAACATGGTTCTGCAGTTTCAGTGCTTGTTTGCTACTTCCTGTAACTGAAACAGCTTTCTTTAATATTTTCAAGTTTTTGGTGACAGGGAGTGTTGATTCAAGTGCAAAAGTCAGTCATTATTTGTTAAAGTATTCTGCTCATAACACTTCCTCATAATCATAGGGGCTGCAGGATTACTTCAGGAGGATGATGAGGCAGACGATGAAGAGGATGAGGATAAGGAGGAAGAGGATGAGAAGGAAGAGGATGAGAAGGAAGAGGATGAGAAGGAAGAGGATGAGAAGGCAGCAAGGCAATCAGCCTTCTGGACGGGCTGTCCCTGACCAGCTTCAGACTCTGATTTGCATGAATGGAACCCCAGATCCCCATAGCTCACCATGTCCCCATCACACAATCCTTGTCTCATGCCATATCACAGCATCCTCTGGGCACAAAGTTGAAATGAGACCAAAAAATATTCCAAACACACTTAATAAATGTATCTATAAACATATTACACAAAACACATGAATTCTAATAACTAATAACCCTTGTGCCTGCCATAGTTGAATAGCTGTCATTGTGTGCAAGGTGTGAGATGTAGGTGTTAGTGTTGCTAGGTAGAGATTGTTGGCGGGTGAGTGCTGGGGGTGTGGTGCATTGAGCAGTGTGTGAAGCTTGTGGTACAGATGGTAATATATAGCATTTATTGAAGCCTTCACTCACCCTGATCAACCGTGTGAGCTCATTAAGCTTCCTCCCGCACTGTGTGGGGGTCCTGGGGACCACAGTGCTGCCCATGATGTGATGTGCCACCACCAGCCACATAGTCTGGCAGACTTGGGGCGAGGGCCTTCAAAGCTTCCTCGGAAAACCTGCGGGCTCTCTACCTGGGACGGAAATTTGCATCAGGATTTGTAAATAAGTGCTCCTTCTCCTTGTCCTTCTTATGGTGTTGAGGCAGTTGCACACAATCCCGAGAATGAGGTGCTGCAGCATCAATGAACCATCCCTTTAAATAGTGAAAAAAGCCTGGGGCAATCATTACTTGCATTTAGATTGCCCCTGATATTGGTCCATCTTATCAGTGTAATGCCAAAGAGCTTGAGCTTTTAGACTGCAATAATGACTGTAATCATTTTAATGAGGACTAATTTTGCATGCAGCCTAGGCGATTTTCAATTGGCGCTACTTATCCATTTTTATTCTAAACACTGCCCATTTCTTGGCTATAATGAATTTCTAGTCCTATTTTAGGCACATCATATTTCTATTTCATTTAAATGTTGTTTTAAGTATTCTTTTAGTTTAGTGTTAATATTGTAGTAATAAACCAACTGTCAACATATCAGTAACAATTTCCCTTGGTTATCATTTTACATTATAAAGTATTCAACAACTCCTTAAAAATAATTAATGGAGTTTGGTCGCTGGATGGTGTAGTGGATTAGAGCACCATTCTTTCATCTTTGCAACCAGGTTAAAGCTACCCTGAGACAATGAAAATCGTCTATTTCTGCCAGTTGCAAGGGTCTAAAAATCCATGAGCTTTTGTATCAGCTTAAGTGCTGGAAAGTACCCACTGGGAATCTCTGCCATTGAGCCTGTCAGACTATTCCTTTCTTTAAAAAGCACGGTCAGGTGCCCACACCACCATGGATGCATCTCAGGTGCCCAGCAGAGCAAGGGTGCAGGTAATGTGGTGCTGGACAAATGCCCGTGTTTGTGCTGGCAGCCCCAACAGAAGTTGTTACAGGTCACTTGTAAAAGGTGGCCAATTTCACATGGCAGGTGTGTTTTGACTTCAGGAGTCCAGGTCAGGAATCCCAGGTGGTCCCTATTGTGTTCCTAGCACACAGGGAGGTTAAAGTAACAGTGACTTCAGTCTTTATTAAGACACTCCAGAGTGAGGAACAGGCCTTAGGGGCCGGCTTATATACAGTGCTCCCAAGGGATGCTGGGATCCCTTGGGACTTCAGGGGATGCGCTCCCTGGTGGTGGAACATGGGTGTGCATGCTTTACAGATACACAACATCACTGCCCCGCCAAAGTCAAAGTGAAAACTATTTACTAGATGAGGCGGTCAGGAGCCTTTCTTTCCCTGGTGGACCGCCTCGGTACAAAATGTCTGTTCTGGTGTGTTGGCTGTGCCCTCGCTGGGCTGGCATGTTGTTGGTCCTGCAGGGCTGATGGGTGAGCCTGGCCTTGCTGGGCTGTTGGGCGTGATGGGTTCAATTTCCTGGTCCGGCGTGGTGTTGTTGATCCTTTGGGTGTGTGTTGTGGGCTCGAAAAAGGTGGTGTCTGCTATGGGTTTTCAGGGCAGTCTGTGAACCGCAGCCTCGTTTGGTCCAGGTGCTTTCTGCCAATTTGTCCATTGTCTAGTTTGACTACAAACACCCTACTCCCTTCTTTAGCTATCACCGTGGCCCGCGATCCACTTGGGACCATGTCCATAGTTTAGCACATACACAGGGTCATTCAGATCAATTTCCCGGGACACAGTGGCGTGACCATCGTTTATATTTTGTTGCTGCCGCCTGCTCTCTACCTGATCATGCAGGTTGGGGTGAACCAGCGAGAGTCTGGTTTTAAGTGTCCTTTTCATGAGCAGCTTAGCCGGGGGCACCCCTGTGAGCGAGTGGGGTCTCGTGCGGTAGCTGAGCAATACTCGGGCAGGCGGGTTTGGAGTGAGCCTTCTGTGACTCGTTTAAGGCTCTGTTTGATTGTTTGTACTGCCCGCTCTGCCTGACCATTGGAGGCTGGTTTAAATGGGGCCAAGATGACATGTTTGATCCCATTGCGGGTCATGAATTCTTTAAATTCGGCACTGGTGAAACATGGCCCGTTGTCACTGACCAGTATGTCAGGCAGGCCGTGGGTGGCAAACATGGCCCTCAGGCTTTCAATGGTGGCGGTGGCGGTGCTTCCCGCATTCACATTCAATCCATTTTGAAAAAGCATCCACCACCACCAGGAACATTTTACCGAGCAATGGGCCCACATAGTCAACATGGATCCTCGACCATGGTCTAGAGGGCCAGGACCACAAACTTAGTGGTACCTCTCTGGGCACGTTGCTCAACTGAGCACACACGCTGCATTACCGTACACAGGACTCTAAGTCAGAGTCGATACCGGGCCACCACACGTGGGATCTGGCTATCGCTTTCATCATTACTATACCCGGATGTGTGCTGTGGAGATCCGAGAAGAATGTCTCCCTGCCCTTTTTGGGTAGCACTACATGGTTACTCCACAACAGGCAGTCTGCCTGAATGGACAGCTTGTCCTTTCGCCGCTGGAATGGCTTGATTAGTTCTTGCATTTCAACGGGGATGCTGGCCCAGCTCCCATGCAGCACACAGTTTTTTTACTAGGGACAGCAGAGGATCTTGGCTGGTCTAAGTCCTAATCTGGCGGGCCGTGACAGGTGATTTATTTTTTTTAAACACTTCCATGACCATCAACAAGTCTGCGGGCTATGCCACCATCAACAAGTTTGCAGCCTGCGCCATTTCCACCCCTGTGGTTGGCAATGGTAGCCGACTAAGAGCATCCGCACAGTTCTCGGTGCCTGGCCTGTGGCGGATGGTATAGTTATACGCGGATAGCGGGAGTGCCGACCTTTGTATGCGGGCTGAGGCATTAGTATTGATCCCCTTGTTTTCAGCGAACAGGGATATGAGGGGTTTGTGATCGGTTTCCAGCTTAAATTTGAGGCCAAACAGGTACTGATACATTTTCTTTACCCCGAACACACACGCTAATGCTTCTTTCTCAAATATGCTGCAGGCCCTCTCGGCCTTAGACAAGCTCCTGGAGGCATAGGCGACAGGTTGCAATTTCCCCGCAACGTTAGCTTGTTGTAATACACACCCGACTCCGTACGACGACGCATCACATGCTAGCACAAGTCTTTTACACGGGTTATACAATACAAGCAGCTTGTTGGAGCATAAAATGTTTCTGGCTTTCTCAAAAGTAATTACTTGTTTTTTTCCCCATACCCAGTTCTCACCTTTACGCAATAACACATGTAGGGGCTCTAAGAGGGTGCTTAACCCCGGTAGAAAGTTACCAAAATAGTTGAGGAGTCCCAGGAACGACCGCAGCTCCGTTACATTCTGTGGCCTGGGTGCATTCCTGATAGCCTCTGTCTTGGCATCTGTGGGCCGAATGCCATCCGCCGCGATCTTTCTCCCCAAAAATGTCACTTCTGTTGCCATGAAGACGCATTTCGACCTCTTCAGCCACAGTCCTACGCGATCCAGTCACTGGAGGGCCTCCTGCAGGCTTTGTAGGTGCGCGATGGTGTCCCAACCCATGACCAATATGTCGTCCTGAAAAACCACCGTGCGCGGTACCGACTTGAGTAGGCTCTCCATGTTTCTCTGGAAGATCGCTGCAGCCGACCGAATTCCAAACGGGCATCTGTTGTAGATGAACAGTCCCTTGTGCGTGTTGATGCAGGTGAGGCCCTTCGAAGACTCCTCCAGCTCCTGCGTCATGCAGGCCGAACTTGGTGAACGTCTTGCCTCCTGCCACTGTCGCAAATAGGTCGTCTGCCTTAGGTAGTGGGTATTAGTCCTGTAGCGAGAAACGATTAATAGTTACTTTATAATCGCCGCAAATCCTGACCGTGCCATCACTTTTGAGTACTGGAACAATCGGGCTGGCCCACTCACTGAATTCCACTGGGGAGAGGATGCCCTCGTGTTGCAGCCTGTCCAGCTCGATTTCCACTCTCTCCCTCATCATGTGAGGTACCGCTCGAGCCTTGTGCTGAATGGGTCATGCCTCTGGGACCAAGTGGATCCGCACTTTCGCCCCGGAAAAGTTTCCAATGCCTGGCTCAAAAAGGGAAGGAAATTTGTTAAGAATCTGGGTACATGAGGCCTCATCGACATGTGATAGCGCTCGGATGTCATCCCAGTTCCAGCGGATTTTGCCCAGCCAGCTCCTTCCAAGCAGAGTGGGGCCATCGCCCAGGACAATCCAGAGTGGCAGCTCGTGCACTGTGCCCTCGTTGGTGACCTTGACCATGGCGTTGCCCAGGACAATGATGAGCTCTTTGGTGTACATTCTCAGTTTCGTGTGGATGGGGCTCAGTGCTGGTCTGAGTGCCTTGTTGCACCACAGTTTCTCAAACATCTTTTTACTCATGATAGATTGGCTAGCGCCAGTGTCCAGTTCCATGGCTATGGGTAAGCCATTCAATTTTACTTTTAGCATTATAGGTGGACATTTTGTTGAAAATGTGTGCACCCCATGTACTTTAGCATCTGCCTCCTGTCTCTGAGGCTCAAAATTGCTTTGATCCACCATGGACCGATCTTCCTCTGCCACGTGGTGGTTAGCAGGTTTTGCAGAGTTACAGCTCATCTGCAAGCTCGTTGGAGGTGCCCCATTGTTCCACACCTCTTGCAAACATACCCTTTGAAGCGGCATGAATAGGCTGAATGGAAGCCTCCACAATGCAAACAAGGTGTGAATTGCCTTGCATTCATCCTTTGTTGTGGACTCTGAGTCATCTGGGTCACCTGAGGCTACTGGCAGTTGCAGACTCGTGGTTTCTGCCCTGTACATTTCTGCTCGCAAACACAGTTCCAGTTAATTTATGAATATTGCTAGCACTTGTGTGCTGAGAGATTTGTTCGGTGTTATCACTGTTGGACATAAACGCCTGTGCTATCGCAATGGCCTTACTGAGGGTCGGTGTCTCTACAGTCAAAAGTTTTTGTCGGATGGTCTCATGGCCAATGCCCAGTACAAAAAAGTCTCTGGGCATCTGCTCCAGGTAGCCATCAACCTCATATTTAGCTTGTCACCTTAGCTCGTCGACGTAGCTCGCCACTTCCTGACCTTCAGATCGCTGGCATGTGCTAAACCGATACCTCGTGATCAGCACTCTCTCCCTCGGGTTAAGATGCTCCCGAACCAGTGTACACAGCTCCTCATATGACTTATCTGTGGGTTTCACCGGAGCCAGAAGATTCTTCATGAGGCTATAGGTCGGTGCCTCGCAGGCCATGAGGAGGACCACTCTCCTTTTTGCAGTGCTTCCTTCTCCATCCAGCTTGTTGGCTGCAAAGTTCTGGTCTAGCCATTCGACATAGGCTTCCCAGTCCTCACCCTCCGAGAACTTCTCCAGGATGCCCACAGTTTGCTGCATCTTTGCGTTGGATTTGTATACTCGTCGCCAGTTATTGTGTTCCTAACACAGATGAGGCTGCACACAGGGAGGTTAAAGTAACAGTGATCTCAGTCTTTAATAAGACACTCCAGAGTGAGGAACAGGCCTTAGGGACCGGCTTATATACAGTGCTCCCAAGGGATGCTGGGATCCTTTGGGACTTCAGGGGATGCGCTCCCTGGTGGCGGAACATGGGTGTGCATGCTTTACAGATACACAACAGTCCCCACATATGCTGCTGACAAATCCAATATGCACAATTCCTCCCGGTGTACTGACGGACCGGCATAACTAAAGGCAAGGGCTGAAGACATTTCAGACATGGGTTATGGGTTATGTTGATAAAGCTGCCTCCTTTGTTTACAGTAACCAAAATCTGCAGTTGTGATAGGAGCCTAAACTATTACTACTCAGCTGATCAGTGACGAAGGCAAGGAAAAAGTCTAGACAAACCGGTTATAGAAATTGGCCAGGATAATTCGAAGGGGGGCAGAAGCAAAAGATAGAAAGGAGAATAGTAAAAGTGGAGGGCAGCGAAACCCAAGGCAACAAGCAAAAAGGACCACATTACAGCAAGATTCAAAAGGGGCAAAATGTGTTAAAAAGACAAGCCTGAAGGCTCTGTGCCTCAATGCGAGGAGTATTCGGAATAAGGTGGATGAATTAGCTGCGCAGATTGCAGTTAATGGATACGATGTGATTGGTATCACGGAGACATGGCTCCAGGGTGACCAAGGCTGGGAACTCAACATCCAGGGGTATTCAGCATTTAGGAAGGATAGACAGAAAGGAAAAGGAGGCGGGATGGCGTTGCTGGTTAAAGAGGAAATCAATGCAATTGTAAGGAAGGACATTAGCCTGGATGATGTGGAATCGGTATGGGTGGAGCTACGGAATACCAAAGGGCAGAAAAGCTAGTGGGAGTTGTGTATAGACCACCAAATAGTAGTAGTGAGGTTGGGGACAGCATCAAACAAGAAATAAGGGATGTGTGCAATAAAGGTACAGCAGTAATCATGGGCGACTTTAATCTACATATAGATTGGGCTAACCTAACTGGTAGCAATGCGGTGGAGGAGGATTTTCTGGAGTGTATCAGGGATGGTTTTCGAGACCAATATGTCGAGGAACCAACCAGGGAGCTGGCCATCCTAGACTGGGTGATGTGTAATGAGAAGGGACCAATTAGCAATCTTGTTGTGCAAGGCCCTTTGGGGAAAAGTGACCATAATATGGTAGAATTCCTTATTAAGATGGAGAGTGACAAAGTTAATTCAGAAATTAGGGTCCTGAACTTAAGGAAAGGTAACTTCGACGGTATGAGGTGTGAATTGGCTAGAATAGACTGGCAGAGGATAAAGGGTTGACGGTGGATAAGCAATGGCAAACATTTAAAGATCACATGGATGAACTTCAGCAATTGTACATCACTGTCTGGAGTAAAAATAAAACTGGAAAGGTGGCTCAACCACGGCTAACAAGGGAAATTGAGGATAGTGTTAAAACCAAGGAAGAAGCATATAAATTGGCTAGAAAAAGCAACAAACCTGAAGACTGGGAGAAATTTAGAATTCAACAGAGGAGGACTAAGGGTATAATTAAGAAGGGGAAAATAGAGTATGAGAGGAAGCTTGCAGGGTAAATAAAAACTGACTGCAAAAGCTTCTATAAATATGTGAAGAGAAAAAGATTAGTAAAGACAAACATAGGTCCCTTGCAGTCGGATTCAGATGAATTTATAATGGGGAACAAAGAAATGGCAGACCTATTGAACCAATACTTCAGTTCTGTCTTCACAAAGGAAGATACAAATAACCTTCCGAATGTACTAGGGGACAATGGGTCTTGTGAGAAGGAAGAACTGAAAGATATCCTTATTAGGCGGGAAATTGTATTAAGGAAATTGATGGGATTGAAGGCCGATAAATCCCCGGGTCCTGATAGTCTGCTTGCCAGAGTACTTATGAAGTGGCCCTAGAAATAGTGGATGCATTGGTGATCATTTTCTAACAATCTTTCGACTCTGGATCAGTTCCTATGGACTCGAGGGTAGCTAATGTAACGGCACTTTTTTTAAAAAGGAGGGAGAGAGAAAGTGGGTAATTATAGACCGGTTAGCCTGACATCATTAGTGGGAAAATGTTGGAATCAATCATTAAGGATGAAATAGCAGCCCATTTGGAAAGCAGTGACAGGATCGGACCGAGCCAGCATGGATTAATGAAAAGGAAATCATGCTTGACGAATCTTCTGGAATTTTTTTGAGGATCTAACTAGCAGAGTGGACAAGGGAGAACCAGTGGATGTGGTGTATTTGGACTTTCAGAAGGCTTTTGACAAGGTCCCGCACAAGAGATTGGTATACAAAATCAAAGCGCATGGTATTGGGGGTAATGTACTGACGTGGATAGAGAACTGGTTGGCAGACAGGAAGCAGAGAGTCGGGATAAACGGGTCCTTTTCAGAATGGCAGGCAGTTACTAGCAGAATGCCGCAGGGCTCAGTGCTGGGACCCAAGCTCTTTACAATATACATTAATGATTCAGATGAAGGAATAGAGTGTAATATCTCCCAAGTTTGCGGATGACACTAAACTGGGTGGCGGTGTGAGCTGTGAGGAGGACGCTAAGAGGCTGCAGGGTGACTTGGACAGGTTAGGCGAGTGGGCAAATACATGGCAGATGCAGTATAATGTGGATAAATGTGAGGTTATCCATTGTGGGGGCAAAAACACGAAGGCAGAATATTATCTGAATGGCAGCAGACTAGAAAAAGGGGAGGTGCAACGAGACCTGGTTCATCAGTCACTGAAAGTGGGCACGCAGGTACAGCAGGCGGTAAAGAAGGCAAATGGTATGTTGGCCTTCATAGCTAGGGGATTTGAATATAGGAACAGGGAGGTCTTACTGCAGTTGTACAGGGCCTTAGTGAGGCCTCACCTGGACTATTGTGTTCAGTTTTGGTCTCCTAGTCTGAGGAAGGATGTTCTTGCTATTGAGGGAGTGCAGCGAAGGTTCACCAGACTGATTCCAGGAATGGCTGGGCTGTCATATGAGGAGAGACTGGATCAACTGGGCCTTTATTCACTGGCATTTCGAAGGATGAGAGGGGATCTCATAGAAACATATAAGATCCTGACGGGACTGGACAGGTTAGATGTGGGAAGAATGTTCTCGATGTTGGGGAAGTCCAGAACCAGGGGACATAGTCTTAGGATAAGGGGTAAGCCATTTAGGATTGAGATGAGGAGAAACTTCTTCACTCAGAGAGTTGTTGACCTGTAGAATTCCCTGCTGCAGAGAGTTGTTGATGCCAGTTCATTGGATATATTCAAGAGGGAGTTAGATATGGCCCTTACGGTTAAGGGGATCAAGGGGTATAGAGAGAAAGCAGGAAAGGGGTACTGAAGGAATGATCAGCCATGATCTTATTGAATGGCGGTGCAGGCTCGAAGGGCGGAATGGCCTACTCCTGCACCTATTTTCTATGTTTCTATGAATCATGTAAGGAAATTACATTAATGAGGAAATGAATCCATAACTGCAAATATTTTAAAATTTGACACCCATCGGCACAGATTTTAGACTGTAAATCAGGTGGAGCTCAAAGTTATAAACATTATGGGGTTAAATTTATGGCATACTGTTCAAACATAGTCGTGGGAGCTTTGCTCATCTAATCCATATTAAACAATAGCTATGCGATGTTGACACTGGATGCTAAAAATCAGGAGGAAATGCGGTACTCTGTTGCGGTGCTAATTCTGGAGGAGTGGTAAATTTTACGTTGGCAAATGATTTGCATCTGCCCCCGCAAAATTCATGAGCTGGGCCCTGAGTTTGGAGCAGAGGGCTAAGGGAGCCATTGCGCACCTCTTTTCAGGTGCTGGGCCAGCTGAACAAGTGAAAGTCGCAAGTTAAACAGCCGGCCTCAGAGTAAGCTAAGAGAGGCCTCGGGGGGGGCAGGTGGGGGGGCGAAAAAAATCTGAAATAAACCCACCAAAAACATTCCCAATAAATAACTCACACCACCACAACATAAATCACAAATAAAAACTCAATCACACTTACCTCAGGTCGACATTACTTACCTCACTGCGGCCGCTACAGCTTGGAACGGCAGCTTCCACAGGCATTCCAACAGGGTGCGCTACGGAGCACTATGGGTCAGGTGTGATCCAAATTTCGAGCCGGTGTCGCAATCAGAGATGTTGCACACCGGCTCGCTACTTCTGGGTGGTAATGCTCCGCGCCCCCTCAAAAGCCGCACCGAATGTGCGCTGGAAGCTGGCCGTCTGCCCGGAAATGCTTACCGCTGCCATTGCTGCCCCTCCAGGGTGCTAACAGGGGCAGCAGCAGACCAAAAATCCAGCCCTATATCGTGTTCTATACCTCAAAAGTGATGACATTAATTTTGATCAGTAAAATTAAATTGCTAATCCTTTCAATTGAGAAAAAATTTTGGCAAAGGATTAGCATCTTCATTGTGAGCAATCTCTGCAAGTTATATTTTGATTACATAAATACTCCTTGGCATTTTTCCAAGTATAATTTAATCTCTACACAAGGTTTTACATGTATCTCAAGAACACTGTTAAAAAATGATTTTAATGCTGTTCTAAACATTTTCTTTCATGTACCAACTCCTGGCTATAAATACTATGATAAATCACCACTAAAAAAAAGCTTGCATTTATATAGCAATTTATATTGCATTTATTTGTCAAAATAACTCAAAATGGTTCATACAGTGAATCACTTTTGGAATGCAGTGATTGTTGTTATGTAGTTCAGTGTTATTGTTTCTGGCGAGCTCGCTATTAACATGCTATAATTTCCTGACTGTAGTTCCAAAACAAAGTATTATAGATTCTCAGTGTGCTTCTTAATGGAGATCATCAATGAATGCTGATACAAATTAACATGGTTTAATTTAATTGTATCCACCTGGAGCAAAATCTGATGGAAAGAACTATCCAGCAAGAGAGAATGGATGATCCTTCCAGAATCAGTAGTCATAGAAAGGATTAGTTTTTAAAAATTATCTCGAGACCTCGGGCTGGATTTTCGGTGTTGCTGATTTTGGGGCGGTAATGGCGGCGGGCTGGTAAAGTTTGCATGGTGGCTGGTGTGCAATGGCCACCCCACATTAAAAGAATTCACATACAGGCATCTTCAACCGTTTAAAATGAGTTCACCGGTCACCCGAGTGCTCATTTTTAGTGTAGAACTAAGTCATCCTTGACCCCGAGGGACTGCCTATGATGATGATGATAATGATGATGGATGGTAACGTTTGCGCCCGGGAACACTTTGCGCCTCAGTCAGCAAAATTGGGCAGCTGGGCCCTGAGTGTGGGGCGGGGTGCTAAGGTAGGCATTGTACACCTCTCTTAGGGTGCGCGGACGGCTGAGCATGTGAAAATCGAAAGCTGAACAGGGAGCGGTCTGAGAGGGGCCTGGGGTGAAAAAAAAATTGAATAAAACCCACCAAAAACATTCCCACAACATAAATCTAAAAAAAAAGAAAAAACAATCACACTTACCCGAGGTGGACATTACTTATCACTCTGCAGCCAATATCGGTCGGATGGTGCACTGCGGAGCATGCGGGTCGGGCGGGAGTCAAAAAGTGAGTCGGTGTTGCAACCAGGCGGTACTGCTCTGTGCCCCTGAAACTGTCCCTGAAAATCCCGGCGGGAAGCTGACTGCCTCCCCAGAAGAGCTCACCGCCGCCATTGCTGCCCCTCCGGGGCGAAAACAGAGGCGGACATACCGGAACATCCAGACCCTAGACTAATAATCCAGAGAATGTAAATTCAAATTCCACCATGGCATCCTTTAGGCAAGGACGCCTGCCGTCCTTATCCGGTTTGGCCTATATGTGACTCCAGTCCCACACCAGCAGGTTGACTTTTAACTGCCACTCAATTGTATCACACCATCAGTTCAAGAAGGCAGCCCACCACCATCTTTTCAAGGCAACGAAGGATGGGCAATCAATGCTGGCCTTGCCAGTGGTGTCCACATCCCAAAAATGAATTTTTAAAAAATCCTTATGTCTCTAGATGGAAAATGAAATACATCATAGTTGAGGTGTCCACCAGAGAAAGAAGGGTAGGTTTTCAGATACCTGTACAGTACAACCGAATGGCTAGAAATGAGTGCTGTGCTCATGCAAAGTGAAGTTTGCTGTGTGCACCACATTTTCCATGACAATTTCATTCTCATAATTAAGCAAAACCTCAGGCACAGATTTGGATATTTAAAGAGATGCAGATAATTAAAAGGAAGGATTGATGGAAATAACTATCCAACAAGAAAGAATGGATTATCTATTAACAATCAGAAGTCAAAGAAATGATTTTTTTTAAAGTGACAAAAAGCCTTAGGAAAAGCTCAGAAGACATTTAAACCCATTGACAGCTTTTGCAAAGTCTGAAGGGGGAGGGCCTATGAAGTGACAGGCAAAAGGAAATGAAAGGAAACCCAAGGTGCAGGCATGAGCTTGCATTGAAGTAATAATATAGCCCAATGCTTGAGGGTAGAAGAATATTTTCCGTACAAGATTAGAATATGGAATGCATTAGCACAATGGACTCTTGAAGCCAAGGCAATCATGACATAGAATCATAGAGTACAGAATGTGGCCATTCAGCTCATTGTGCCCGTTCAGACTCTCTGAAAGAGTTACCAATTAGTCCCAGTGCCCTGCTCTTTCCCCACAGCCTGCAAATTTTCCTTCTAGTTTTTATCCAATTCCGTTCTCAAAGTTACTATTGAATCTGCTTCCACCACCCTTTCAGTTAATGCATTCTAGATCGTAACTTGCTGAGTAAGAAATTAGGTAAACACTTTAAGAATTGGATTAGAAGAGATAGGCCTAAAAAGAACTCGCACCAGTAGAGGGTTGATGTGCCAAGTGGCTTCCATCTGTGCTGATGATTCTATGATTTTGATGAAAGATAAAGTTCTTCAATGTAAGCAAACTAATATTGCTTATAATGGAATCCCAGGGTCCCAATTGAAATTCAATCCCAAACTCCCAAATTCAATCTCAAACTCCCTTTATTTAACCTTGTTACTTGGGCAGGATGGGGTCCAGGCCGAAAAATCTCTGACCTGAATTTAGATCAGGTCGGCCTGTTGACTATCCTTGAGGAAGATCAGGGGGAAGAGGATGACAATCCAGCAGAGATAGTTTAACCCTACAGAAGTGGACTTCCTGTCAGTGAGGTGTAACATTGCCAACCATACAGTCTCCAGTTCACAGTATCTATCCTCCAGGTTGAAAGAATAAGACTGAATGGAACTGTAGCAGACTCAATAATGGTAAAAAGATAGAGGGGCCGAAATTCAGGGTCTCAAAGAGACCCATTAATGCTTGTTTCCAGCGGCAATTTCTAAAAATCGAATGGCCGCTGCTCTGGGGTCAACAGGCCGACCCGATCTAAATTCAGGTCAGAGATTTTTCGGCCTGGACCCCATCCCGCCCAAGTAGATGCACTGCCAAATTAAAATAAAATACTTACCGATCCATTTTCAGCTCCATCTGTCAATCCCCCGCTGCGCGGTACCCCCGGCAGGTTTTACTGCTGGCGCACCCTCTGAAAACTGTGTGCGGCCGGCAGTGGGGCCACCCTTAAATGGGAGGGCCCAATGCCACAATGCAAAAAATGTTGCCGATCGGCCGGGGGGGGGGGGGGGCGCTATCAGCTCCTGGGAAATTGCCCGGGAGTTTGCGGAGGTGCTGTCATGACTGCATTGTGCCCCGCGGTTAGTGCCCTGGGGCACCACGCAACCGGTGATGATATCATCGCCGAGCATGGCGATCCCTTTCTGCCCGACAACATCCACTCACGGGGCAGAAGTTAAAAGGGAGGGCGTTTTCATATAAATTTTAAAATTATTTATTGAGATGTATCTTTAAAAAGAATAAAAGATTAACGTGAAATAAGGTGCTTGAAAAGAAAGGCTAATCAAAATGTGAGTGGCAACTATGATTTGAGATTGTGCTTTCGACTGACTGTGTAAAGGCTGTACAGTAATTTGTTTCTTACAAGTATGCAATTAAACATTGAAAATACAGCAGCATCATTAAAATTAGCACAACAATGATATCATTGGGCTGTGACAAGCTGTTCCACATCAGGCATGTGCTTCTCTCCCCAAAAGACCGGCAGGGTGATATTATGGCTCTAGTTACCTTTTGTGACCAACTGAGTGGCTATTACTCAGAAGTTCTCTGTATGGCTTTAATTTCAGTTTGTTTACTTTCTGAACGTTCCCCTCCCCTATTACCACCTCCCTTAATTGCTAACAATTTTTATTATTGATGTGCCTCTGGTTATGAACATTTCATTCACAGAATGAAACATAGATGTTGATTTTTAAAAATTGGCTGGACAAAGTAAAGACAGCAGAGCTAACAAAGATACATTTTCGTGCATGCCAACCAGGGTGCATTTCAATCAAAATTAAATATGCATTTTTCCAAAAAGAGATAAAATGAGAAGCTCAGAGGTCCGACTGCTGGTGTTCAGTTGTAATATCTACTAATCAAGATGCCTACTGAATGAACTTTATTGATATAATAAGAAAAAAACAGCTTATTTTAACACACTGATTTCTGTCAGAATTGAACCTGAGCATTTAAATGACAGCTAATTTCCAATTTTAGGCCTTTTTTCATTTACAACAAAATTATGCTATTTCTCGAGTCTGCAATTTTTGAAACAGCACAAATAACGAGCAGCAATGCAAAATGACCCAAATGACATCAAATGCATTAACAAAATGCTAATTGTAGTATCAAAAAACAGCAGTTCAAAATCTGAATATTCATGATCCTCTCACAAAACTTGCCCTTCATCTGGAAACGATTAACACACTTGATAAAACATAGAAACATAGAAAATAGGTGCAGGAGTAGGCCATTTGGCCCTTCGAGCCTGCACCACCATTCAATATGATCATGGCTGATCATTTTAGCAACTTCAGTACCCCATTCCTGCTTTCTCTCCATACCACTTGATCCCTTTAGTCGTAAGGGCCACATCTAACTCCCTTTTGAATGTATCTAATGAACTGGCTTCAACAACTTTCTGTGGTAGAGAATTCCACAGGTTAACAACTCTGAGTGAAGAAGTTTCTCCTCATCTCAGTCCTAAATAGCTTACCCCTTATCCTTAGACTGTGACCCCTGGTTCTGGTTATGGGGAGCGGGCGGGTAAGTGGAGCTGAGTCCACGGCCAGATCAGCCATTATCTTGTTGAATGGTGGAGCAGGCTCGAGGGGCTAGATGGCCTACTCCTGTTCCTAATTCTTATGTTCTTATTGGACTTCTCCAACATTGGGAACATTCTTCCTGCATCTAACCTGTCCAATCCCATCAGAATTTTATATTTTTATATGTTTCTGTGAGATCCTCTCTCATTCTATTAAATTCCAGTGAATATAAGCCTTGTCGATCCCATCTTTCTTCATATGTCAGTCCTGCCATCCCGGGAATCAGTCTGGTGAACCTTCGCTGCACTCCCTCAATACCAAGAATGTCCTTCCTCAGATTAGGAGACCAAAACTGTACACAATATTCAAGATGTGGCCTCACCTAGGCACTGTACAACTGCAGTAAGACCTCCCTGCTCCTATACTCAAATCCTCTCGCTATGAAGGCCAACATGCCATTTGCATTCTTCACCGCCTGCTGTACCTGCATGCCAACTTTCAATGACTGATGTACCACGACACCCAGGTTTCATTGCACCGCTCCTTTTCCTAATCTTTCACTATTCAGGTAACATTCTGCCTTCCTGTTTTTGCTACCAAAGTGGATAACCTCATATTTATCTACATTATACTGCATCTTCCATGCATTTGCCCACTCACCTAACCTGTCCAAGTCACCCTGCAGCCTCTTAGCATCATTGATAGAGAATTCAAACAGGCTGCAAAGTTGAGAAAACACAGACCCTTGCCTACATGAGAGCGAGCACATTGCATTAAGACATCAATCAACTTGACATTTCAGGACTTTTGGCAGCGAGCCAATTATGGGCTAACAATATATCAATTGAGCCAATAAGGTCAAAGGGGGCGAGTTAATGATTGTAAATTGATCCAGGATAAGTACAGCCATTTTTTGCCATGTGCTTCAGAAGGACAAAGGACCTGGCATAAAGCCAGTAGTTTGTTGCAGCTGCCAGAATAAAGTTATGTTAAACTACCACCAGAGTTCGCATCTCATTGAAAATTAAAAGATCTAACAATTTTGGCGTCACGAACAGGATTGCTGAGGGAAGAAACTGAATTTTGGACATTGGACCTGCATGCTGAGGTAAGGACTCCTCTTTATAAAAGTCCTTGGTCAATTGTCTAAATTCACCTCCCATTCTACATGATTCCGAAAGCCTCCGGTTTGCGAACCCTCCGGTTGGTAATTGGCTTGAGGTCCCATAGAAGTCTAAACTTCAGCGGTGTGTGAGTTAATTCATCACCGACCCACTGATCGGCTGGAAAGCCTACAACTCGAGACCCCAGTAAAGAAATTAGAACTATGGCAGCAAAAGATAAGAGCAAAGAATTGCCTACAACTGTTAAAGGCGGGCGGGCACCACCTGAGGTTTCGATAGACGAAATCCTCGAACAGTTGAAAGAATACATAGAGCAACAATTTGACTAATCTAAAACCTGTATTAAGATCGAACGAAAATGCGGAACCTCCAAAGTACAATGGTCCTTGGACGAGATCAAAAGGGTCTGGGGAAAAACCCGTATGAAAAATAAAGAGCGAACCAGATGGTCCTTAGCTGTTATGAGACAGATCCAACAGCGCAATGAAATTATAACGCGTTCCCAACATGATAGGGACCTGACTAGTACAAAGGACGAATTGCAAGCAGTTTGTGAACAAATGAGACAGAAAAAGCTTGAACTTGAAAAGTTGGAAGCGGAAGTTAAAGATCTTAAAGGTGAAATTAAACAATGGAAAAAATCATTAGGTCAAGAGACAGTAATAGGAAAAGAAAAATGTATCGGTCAATTCCCAGGGTACCTAGATTTGGATAAATTAAAAGCGCAAACCCGAAGACACGACCAAGGAATAGATACGGATTCTGAGTCCTCCGACGATACAGGGTCGGAGGATGAAGAATTAGGGATGCGTTTTGCCCCGTTTAAAAAAAGATGAGTTGTAGTCAAATCAGAAGAGACTGTGGATGAGGGCGGAACCAAAAAAACAAAGAAAAAGCTGTATGAAAAATGTTTCGTTCATGATCCGGCAGACCCAGAAAAAATTGATAAATGGTCCAAGGAGTTGCCTAATCCAAAGAAAGGGGGAGTGAAAACATGGGACCAATTGGACCACTTAAGAAATATATATCAACTTCATCCCTGGGACGGAGTGCAAATTTTGACCATAATGGTGCCAAAAACACAAGGAAGAAAATTGTACGACAAGGTAAAAGAAGCTTTGGGGCGGGATGAGCAAGAATTAGGCGCAGGGTGGGATGCGATTAAACACTGGCTGCAAGCCTTCAGTCCAGCTAAGACAGACTGGGGAAAAATTGCAGCCTGCCAACAGAAAGGAACAGAGGAGGTTCTGGAGTATGACGAGCAGTTTAGTGGAACATGGCTAGAACATTCGGGTATGAATAATACAGATGAGGAAATGGATGAACAAGAGTTTGGACCCCTGAAAGCAGCTTTCATGGCAGGACTAAAGCCAGAACTGTCCAAAATGCTTAAGGTAGTGTTACCGGACTGTGAAGGTAGAGGAACTAACTTTGCAGCGTTGGTGGAGCGATGTAACCAATTAGATAGGGATATGGGAGCTAAAGTCCGAGCTGTGCAGGCTATGGGATGGAAATCCCAGGATTCCGATATACAGTCATTAGGAAAATTACCTGGAAAATGTCATTATTGTGGGAAAGAAGGTCACTGGGCCAAGACGTGCAGGGCAAAACAGAAAGGTCACGGCCGGGGAAGAGGATGCAGCCAGGGATACAATTCAGCCAACAAGCCAGGCTTGCCACAAGATAACGACCTCATAGAAGCATTTAAGCGACTGACAATACAACAACAGAAAGAGTTACTTGGGATAGCAAAAAACGATTAGAACCCGCCCTGGCCCCCCTCCCTGCACTAATACAACAAAGGGGAGATGGGCTATATATAACTGTGAGGGTAGGCGATAAGGATGTGGACTGTCTTTTAGCCGGGGCGGAATTAACATGCTTACCCCTACAATATGGAGACTTTTTGCCATTGGATGGTAGGGCACGTAGAGTCTATGGAGTTGGGGGCCATAAAATGGAAATTAAAAGGACAACACCGGTACTTATAGGGCTGGGTCCACATGAATTAACCACGCTGGTCTGGATAGGCCCAGTAGATAAATCCCTTTTGGGAATGGACGTTCTAATCCAAGTAGATTCATCGTTGCATTTCGAGGATGGTCGGGTGACATGATCAATTAGAACTTTGAAGAAAGAAGAATTGAAGGAACACCCGATATGGGCTAAAGATAAGAACGATTGTGGCCGACTCCAAATGGAGCCTGCGTCATTTATCGGGACCAAGCCTCCATGCACTAAACAGTATCCCATCAGTCCAACTGCCATCGCCGGAATCTTACCGGTTATTCAGCAATTGGAGAAACAAGGGGTGCTTATTAAAACGCATAGCTCCTCCAATAGCCCCGTGTGGCCGGTACAGAAATCTAATGAGACTTGCCGTTTGATTGTCGATTATAGGAAAGCTAACCAGTGTATTGATCAAAAAGCTCCTTTGGTCGCAGATCCCTCCACCATTTTTAATGCCCTCAAACCGGAACATAAATATTTCTCGGTTATAGATATGGCCAACGGATTTTGGTCGGTGCCTCTGGCATCGGAGGTTCGACAGTGGTTTGCTTTCACGGTCCAAGGACAACAGTATACTTGGACCCAGTTACCACAGGGTTTCCACAACAGCCCAACAGTATTCCACATGGCTTTACAAAGCCATTTGCGAGAATTACCTCCCCTGTCATCCACAGTCATCCAATATGTAGACGATATCCTGCTAGCTTCAAACACGGAAGAACAGCATTAACAAGATCCACGAGCTCTGCTGGACCACCTTTGGCTGAAAGGACATAAAGCCAGCATCGACAAAGCACAAATATCCCAAGAAGAGGTTGTATACCTGGGACAAAAGATTTCACAAGGAAAAAGAGAGAACTTACCCAGGATAGAACTGCAGCCATTCGGGCTGCTAAAAAACCCACCACTATTCAGGAACTAAGGTCCTTTTTTGGGATTGTGTAACTTTAACAGAAATTGGATTGACTCCTTCACACAGCTTGCTCAGCCATTGAATGATATCTTAAAGGGGAAACGTGCCTCTAAAGAAGCCATCACCCTCACTAACAGCAAGAGGCTTTTCTGAGTTTGAAAAAGGCTTTGTGTTCAGCACCAGCTCTGGGAATCCCCGACAGTGGTAAGCCATTTACCCTGTTTGTCCATGAGAAAGAAGAATATATGACAGCTATACTGACACAAGAACATGGGGATCGACAAAACTGGATGCGGTAGCCCTCGGATGGGGAAGTTACCTAAGGGCCATGGAAGCTACATGTCGAGCGGTAATGACCACTGCGGGTCTAGTCCCCGACCAAAAGCTGATTGTCAAGTGTCCCCACACCGTACACGCTTTGCTGTCTATGAATAGAATGTCTCAGGTGACAGCAACTAGTTTTGGAAACTCCTAATCTCCATATCGTCCGGGTCAGCCCGGTTAATCCCGCAACTATGCTCCCGATGTCAGAATCGAGGGGGCAAGAGGGAGGAGAATGTGAAGAGCATGACTGCGTGGAGATTTTAAAAGAAACAGAAGAAGCAGCCTTAGCAGCAGAGGAGCCTCTGCACAACCCAGACCTCATCCTGTTTACAGATGGTTCCTCCTTTGTTGACAATGGTACCAGAAAAGCAGGATGGGCAGTTACAACCTTATGAGGTAGTGGCAAAAGGATGTTTACCCTCAGGAACGTCAGCACAACAGGCCGAGTTACGGGCCCTGTCAGAAGCATGTTGAATCGCTCACGACTTTGGTCTGTTATGGCGGAAAAGAGGATTCCTCACTGCTGCTGGTACACCTATCCGAAATGGAAAAGAAGTCCGAGACTTACTAGAGGCCATACAATTACCTCAGGAAGTGTCCATCCTGAAGTATAAGGCCCATACCAAGGAAAATACCACGGAAGCACAGGGAAATACCCTAGCCTACCAGGCAGCTAAAGATGCCGCCTCACAGGGCGCTCCCCCAGAAGAACCAACATAGATGTGCAGATTTAAAGCACTCAGGGCTCTGACACGAGACCTTCAAACAATGCAAGGCGAGTGCTCCCGAGAGGAAAAATAGACATGGATTGAGGCAGGAATTAAGCTATGTGAAGATGGTGTCTGACGACAAAGAGTTACTGACAAGCCAGTCGCGCCACTAGCGCTTATGCTTTTTTTTAGCCCAACAGATCCACTCGTGGGGACACTTGGCCTCACAACAGATGACGGCATGGTTCCAGAAAAGCTGGTGGGGTCGGGGATTTAAAAAACATGCCCAGCTGGTAGCAGACCATTGTGTGGTCTGCCAGAAAAATAATTCTGGACCCATCACGGTAATGCCCCAACTGAGGCCCCCTGCCCCTGTCGGACCATTCCAGCATCTGCAGGTTGATTATATATCTCTCCCTCCATGCCAAGGATACACTAACATTCCTGTCATGGTCGACAGATTCTCTAGATGGGTAGAAGCTGTCCCAACTAAAAGAGCCACAGCCAATTACACTGCAAAGGTCTTGTGTAAGGATTACATTCCCTGGTGGGGAGTCCCGAGTAACATTGACTCAGATCAGGTGCTGTCTGCCAAGAAGTCTGTAGGTTACTGAACATTACGTGGGATTTACACTGTCCTTATCACCCACAATCATCAGGACAAGTAGAGCGAATGAATCGAACTCTGAAACAACGGCTTGCCAAATATCACCAAGAAGGAACACCATGGCCCCAGGCACTACCAATAGTGCTATGTAGCATTAGGGCAACCCCAAACAGAACTACAGGTCTAAGCCCATTTGAAATTATAACAGGAAGACCCATGTCGCTGCCAGGAACTATTGATTTACGGAAAGCTGATGTTCACTCAATGAGTGACACTCTGATATCATACTGTCAGAACCTAACCAATGCTATTGGTTCTGTTTCCCGACAGGTATCGGCAGCTTGGGGTAATCCACCTGAAGGAGGACATGACGTAATCCCAGGAGTCTGGGTTTATGTGAAAAAGTTACATAAAGAACCTTTGGGTGCCAAGTGGGAGGGACCTTACCGAATGTTATTGACCACCCAGGCAGCTGTTAAAGTCCAAGGAAAGCAAGCCTGGATTCACGCCTCACACGTTAAATGAGCACCCGTAACTGAAGCTGAAATCTGATAAGGACAATTACTTTTTGCCAAAATGTATAAATTTACTGTACTACTGACTGCAGGTATTCTAGGCATAGGCCTACTTCTTACTAGCCGATCCTCTGCACCAAAGGGAAATAGTAGAGTACCCAGGGAATTACATGTAATTACTTTTTTATATATGTCATACATTTATGCCAAACAAAGTAACATTTCTAGTTGTTGGGTGTGTGTGCATATTCCTATTCACTCAAAGGGACGGATTCCCTTGAGGCCAATTCCCTTGAACATCTTGGAAATGGCTGAGTGGATAATTAATCAAAACAAAACAGGCAATGCGTTTCAGGATGCGGAAAACTGCGCACGTAAATGGAAGTCAGCAGGTTACAATCTGACTACCTTTGAAGGGGGGGTACCAACCGTGCTATAATAATTCCAAACAGCCCCCATTTTTTGTTATTACTAATACAACGGGAATAGGAAGACCGGGGGAAATCGGTCTGTCTGATTAGAAACATCAAAGGAGGCCAAAATATGGGGTATAGTAGCTGCTCCCGGAATTATAATATAATCAAGCCATGGAACCGTCCAAACTAGGCCAATGTGGGAGTTCTTAACATAACGGGGATTCTGAATAAAACAGATGGAAAAGCCTGGACAGGCCCCGGAGTGTTGCTGACAAAGGAACAGCTAACATTCATTGCCTATAATGGCACCTATTGGGTGTGTGGCCACAAGGCCTACCCTTGGCTGCCCCAGAATTGGATGGGATCCTGCTATTTAGCCTACAT
The DNA here is from genome assembly GCF_044704955.1 of Pristiophorus japonicus. NCBI lineage: Eukaryota > Metazoa > Chordata > Chondrichthyes > Pristiophoridae > Pristiophorus > Pristiophorus japonicus. The sequence continues at coordinate 170,172,038 of NC_091981.1, forward strand.
TGTGCCATATATGTATCATATAAAGTCACTGTCTGAACATCTACACTGTTCTAAGAGAGCTATCACAGAAACAGAGAGATTCTTTGCCATTCTGATCCCCTGGTATGGGACTGCCAAACTGGCAAGGGAATCCATTAACATGGCATCCGTTGTGGAACGGGTAGCCAATGATACTTCAGAGGCCCTAGTTAAAAGCAATGCAGAAATGGTAACAATCCACATAGTAGCCCTACAGAATAGACTGGCCCTTGACTATATCCTGGCTGAAAAGGGAGGTACTTGCATCCTACTTGGAATTGAGTGTTGCACATATATCCCCAGAAAGCTCTGAAGAAATTACCCACTTAGCGGAGCATATCCAAAAGGAGGTAGAAAAACTTAAGCAACCCCCATCATTCACTTTGTGGAGCGGAGCCACTGAATGGAACTTCATTGGTGGAAGGTTTAATTCTATTCGTTGTAATTATTTTACTTTTATATTGTTTATTTATGTTCATTAAATGTTGTTGCAACCAGACAACTGTAGCTGCTGTCCCGCAGGTGAGACACCTTGCAGGTCCCAGCAGACCATCTGTACGTGGCACATGGGTATGCTATGCTTAAGGGAAGGTTGTTTACTGGTTGAATTAAGATATTGATTTGGATTAAATTGGAATTAGGATAATTAACCAACTAAAATCAGACTTCCATTGTGGCCACGATGGAATTCAGGCTGGTGTACATTTGTGTGGAAGCTACTAGTCCGGACATGTGGCGAAACACATCAACAAATTTTAGAAGGAAACTCTATTAACATGTATGAAATTATTTTGTAGAATGTTTAACCAGTGATACCTGATGATTTATGATTCAGTTTGTGAAAGAATCAAAGGGGGGATTGATAGAGAATTCAAACAGGCTGCAAAGTTGAAAAAACACAGACCCTTGCCTACGTGAGAGTGAGCACATTGCATTAAGACATCAATCAACTTGACATTTCAGGACTTTTGGCAGCGAGCCAATTATGGGCGAACAACATATCAATTGAGCCAATAAGGTCAAAGGGGGCGTGATCACGATTGTAAATTGATCCAGGATAAGTACAGCCATGTTTTGCCATGCGTTTCAGAAGGACAAAGGACCTGGCATAAAGCCAGCAGTTTGTTGCAGCTGCCAGAATAAAGTTATGTTAAACTACCACCGGAGTTTGCATCTCATTGAAAATTAAGAGATGTAACAGCATCCACCTCACAGCTCACACTGCCACCCAACTTAGTGTCATCTGCAAACTTGGAGATATTACATTCAATTTCTTCATCTAAACCATTAATGTATATTGTAAATAGCTGGGGTACCAGCACTGAACCTTGTGGTACCCCACTTGTCGCTGCCTACCATTCTGAAAAAGACCCGTTTATTCCCACTCTTTGCTTCATGTCTGCCAACCAATTCTCTATCCACATCAATACAATACCCCCAATACCACGTGCTTTAATTTTGCACGCTAATCCCTTGTGTGGGACCTTGTCAAAAGCCTTTTGAAAGTCCAAATACACCACATCCACTGGTTCTCCCATGTCCACTCTACTCGTTACATCATCAAAAAATTCGAGATTTGTCAAGCATGATTTCCCTTTCATAAATCCATGCTGACTTGGACCCTCTCATCGATCCTGTCACTGCTTTCCAAATGCACTGCTACTACATCTTTAATAATTGATTCCAACATTTTCCCCCACTACAAAGTCAGGTTAACCGGTCTATAATTCAGTTTTCTCTCTCCCTCCTTTTTTTAAAATGTGGGGTTACATTAGCTTCCCTCCAATCCAAAATAACTGATCCAGTGTCTATCGAATGTGGGAAAGTGACCACCAATGCATCCACTATTTGTAGGGCCACTTCCTTAAGTACTCTAGGATGCAGACTATCAGGCCCTGGGGATTTATCGGCCTTCAATCCCATCAATTTCCCTAACACAATTTCCTGACTAATAAGGATTTCCTTCAGTTCCTCCTTGTCGCTCGACCCTCGGTCCCCTAGTATTTCCGGAAGGTTATTCGTGTCTTCCTTCGTGAAGACAGAACCAAAGTATTTGTTCAATTGGTCTGCTATTTCTTTGTTCCCCATTATAAGTTCATCTGATTCTGACTGCAAGGGAAACAAAGGAAATGCGAATGATAGTGAAGCAGGTATGAACAATAGCAAAATTACACCAGATAGAACAGACAAAAAAAAAAGAGAGAAATGAATAGGGTACACCTGTCAAATGTAATAAAGCCTAGAATGTCTATAATTCAGAAATACCATACAGCCATTATCCTTCATACGCTCCAAGTGTTGACTTGCGTCAGTTTGTAATACTGCTGTTTCTAAGTGAGAAGGTTATAGGGTTAAGCCCCATTCTCTGAGCACATAGAGTAGGCTGATACTTCAGTGCAGTACTGATGGAATTCTGTATTGTCAGAGGTGCCATCCTTCAGATGAGACATTAATCCAAGGTTCCCAACTTCTAGGAGAAGGGGAAGTGCTATCAGACTCAGCTTCAGGCTACAAAAATTGTCATTGGAATAGCCAGAAGGGTAGTTGGAAAGAGGATTGTTGACAACGGTCATAGCAATAGTTATGTTAGGACACAAGGCAATAAGAACATAAGAAATATGAGCAGGAGTAGGCCACCTGGCCCCTTGAGCCTGCTCCGCCATTTAATAAGATCATGGCTGATTCGATCATGGACTCCATTCCACATCCCTGCCGCTCCCCATAACCCGTTATTCTTTTAATCGCTCAAATATCTGTCTATCTCTGCCTTAAATATATTCAATGACCCAGCCTCCACAGCTCTCTGGGGCAGACAATTCCACAGATTTACAACCCTCAGAAAAGAAATTCCTCCTCATCTCAGTTTCAAATAGAAGACTACAGAGGGCCATTAAAGGACAATCTCCCAAAATTTGCAGAGCTTTTAAATGGCTACTTTGCATCGGTCTTCACTCCAATTAACAATGCTCAGTTACCCTTAATCCAATGTACAGCTTGTGCCAAAATTGAGAATATCAAAGTAGATCTACATGTAATCCAGAATAGAATACGAAGTCTGAAAACTAATACATAAGAACATATATAAGAAATAGGAGCTGTTGTAGGTCATTTGGCCCTTCGAGCCTGCTCTGCCATTCAACAAGATCATGGTTCATCATCTACCTCAACTCCACCTTCCCACATTATCCCCATGGGCTAGAACCTCCACTTATGTGCTTATCACCCAAAAATGGGCGTTATTTCTGGCGTAGGCGGTAAAAAAAGGGTTTTCAGATCGCCAGCTTCTTGCCCATTTTCAAAGCACCCAGTCTCTATTTTTGAAAATGGGCGTTACCGTGAGCGATATGAAATGGGCGGTAGCATTAAATCTCGCTGACCTTCTGCCATAAAGTGTGACCATCCTTAGTAATGGCATGGCAAAGCTCAATTTCCATGATTCAGGAGGTCAAGGGTCATTCATGACAGGCGCAGAAGAGGAGACAGAGAGAGAGGGAGCTCAGAGGGATTGAAGGCGTGCCTGGGTGTGGTGTGGCTGCTTTGGGAGGAAGTAGGGAGACTTTAGAGCTTCATAGCAAGTAGGCAAACAAAAAGTAGCTGTAAGCAGACACATTTGACCGAATTTGGCCTATAATGGAGAAAGAGGAGGAGGCATCACAGCACGCTGTGGAGACTGACACTGGAGAGAGAAGTGAGGTGGGAGAGGAGCACATTGGAGGGCGCAAAAGAGCCAGGAGGTTCTCGGACAAGGCAAATGCCTCCCTCCTGCAGGAGATCGAGTTACGCTTGGGTGATTTGACACAGGGAGAGTGTGGGAAGCCCACCCCAAAAGCCTACCAGAGGATATAGACCGAGATAGCAGAGGTGGTCTCGACGACGATCAATGAGGTTCGTGAAGGCAACCAATGCCACAAACAATGGAACGACCTTGTGGGATCCGCAAAAGTAAGTATTACATTGAGTTGCGTGTACTTATGTACTTATATAATTTGATTTGTAACAGTCATGAGTGACTATCAGCAGATGTGAGGTCTTTCACTTTTACTGGGAATGTTTTACTCAAATCCTGTGGTCACGGTGTATGTCTTTAGGTAAAGAATGATAATTTTCATAATAATCATGATTACATCTGTCGGTTATGTGTTGTGTCAGTGTCTGTGACAGTACCTAGCAATGATATCATGCAATGATCTCATGCCATGTCGTCCTGTCACCTCTTACAGAAGAAGCTATCGACGATGAGGTCCGTGCAGAGGCGAACGGGTGGGGGGCCACCAGTCCCCAGCGACATCACTGAGATAGAGGAGCGGGTGCTCACACTCGTGGGGAAGCACCCCCGGATGCATCTGCAGACCCTGAAGTGATGCTACATGAGTAAAGCTTACACCATTGCGTGATGTGAAGACAATAGATGCCACACCTACTCATATCCGAACAATCATATATGATAGATGATTTCTAAAATCGTCATCGAAATAATGATGGCCTAATGAAAATCATTGCAAAGCAAATATGTTGATGGTCATGAAATGTGATGTTTGCGATGATTTTGAAAGCAGTGATGCTTTTGTCGTGCATATGCTGTGTGTAGTGCTGGACTCACCTTGTCACCCTAGCACCCCCTTCTCCTCTAATAACCTCATGTGTGTTTTGCAGCTCAGCCAGCAGCGCGTCCCAAGGCAAGACCACAGAGGCCGGAAGGTGGGGGCGCGGGGCCCGACTCTCCAGATGATCCAACATCTGGTGCTGAGGAGCTCCGATTCTCACCCATCAATCTGCTGGGTCTGATCTCCACGGATGAGAACGTGGACTTCGAGGAACCTGCATCGCCATGCTCCAGAAGCCATTCCACCCCAAGGCCATCTAGTGGTCCTCCAGTCATTCCCGCCTTCACTCTGGAGGTACTGGTCCCAAGCACCTCACTACAGGGCATCCCATTTGTCCCCATGCCAGCGCCGACCCCACAGAGGTCTCGTGGACGCGGCAGGTCTGTTGCACGAGCGCCACATCACAGCGGAGAGATGGTACAGTTGTCCAGGAGGACTGTAGACATTGGCGACCAGCTCATCGAAGCATTGGGGGGCATATCCCTGTGATATATCCACAGAGCACAAGCACACACCGCTTCTAACATGGCAGGTAGCTCTGTCGGAAGCCTCCGGAACATGCCTGGTTCTATTTATTATTAACCCTGCACTTGCAGTACACAAAACATCCACATTCACAGTGTGGAGCTACAAACATTACAAGCTCACAGACATTACACTTCTCCCTCCATGATGAAGTAGTTATAGTAACAAACATCTTACATAACTTGCATGTTATACATAACATAGGATATAGACTTATTTTTTTTCCATATTTACAAATTTAAGTTAAGCACTTGTTTTCGGTTTCGAAGAGGATACCTTCGCTCTCGAACAGAACTTTCCAAACATGGGGTCGAATCTAAACTCATTCGAGGCTCATCCTGAGGAATGTTTTCCTCCACGGAATTTCCTTGATTTTCATTTGAATTCACTCTAATTTCAGGCTGTTTGTTTTCCTGAATCGGACTCAGATTTACATTCTGACTTTCTCTTGGATTTGTTTCCAGTACACTAGATGTAGGAGTTGCTGCTGGTATATCAAAACTATCTGATGAGTCAGAAATAATTGAATCATTCCCACCTTCAACTCCTTTCATGTCTGTCGGTAAAATATCAATATGAACAAACCTAACCTGTCCATTATCAAACATCGTGACCAAATATGTGCGAGGATCACATATCTTCACTACACTTTCTAGTAAACACTTTAACCATTTATGATGATGGTTCTTCACTCTCAGCTTCTGGTTTAATTTCACACTTCTCTCTTTTACTCTACCTCTATCATGATTCTCTTTCTGTCTCAATTGTGTCACTTTTACGGACTGTGCCAAATTCGGTTTTAACAACGAGAATCTGGTTCGTGGCTGTCGTTTTAGGAACCACTCTGCTGGTGTTCTACCAGTAGTTGTATGAGGAGTATTTCGATATGTAATCAAAAAATGAGCAAATTTATGATCCAATGACAACTTTCGTTTCCTTGGATTTGGATCTAACATTTGTTTTATGAGGGCACGTTTTACAATTTGTACAGTGCACTCTGCTGCACCATTCGAAGCAGGATGGTATGGTGGAACCTTGGTATGTTTCACACCATTTTTGCTCATGAATTGTGCAAATTCTTCTGAAGGAAATTGTGGTCCATTATCCAAAACAATTTCTTCTGGGAGGCCAAATGAAGAAAATAATCTTCGCAAAATGTCCAATGTTATACTTGTTGTTATTTTCCACATTGGAAACATCTCCACCTATTTTGAATGGCTATCACAATGAACAATTGTTGTCCTTCGAGCTCAGCAAAATCGATACGTAGCCTTTGCCACACCCTGGGAGGCCATTTCCATGGCTGTAATGGTACTGATGGTGGTTGCTTGCTTACCGATTGACATGTCGTACACTGACTCACAATGTACTCTTATCTTTATCAAGACCTGGCCACCATAAATAACTGCGTTCAAAACTCTTGGTCAAGCACATCCCCAGGTGCTGGTCATGGCGGTCTCCTAATAATTTGGACCTGAATTTATCTGGCACAACCACTCTTGCACCTCACATGATACAATCTTTATCGACTGATAACTCATTCTTACGAATGAAGAATGGATGACTATCTTTGTCTGTTACATGGTTTGGCCATCCATTTGTAATATAATCATACACATTTGACATCACTGGGTCATGTTTGGTTACTCTACCAATCTCTTCAGCTGTAACTGGCAGTTCATCAATGTATGAAAAATAGGACACTTCTTCCCTATTGGGTGTAAGTCCTGGGAATGGGTGCATTTCTGATCGCATCCAGTTTTCCCATGGTTGGATGTAAATCATCTTTGTCTACTCTGTACCCCAAGTACTCAATTGAGTTTGTAAATAACTCATACTTACGAGCAGACACTCGTACTCTGTGCTTCTCTAGCCATTTGAGGACTTCATTCAATATGTTATTATGAATTTGCCTATTTGGTGCTGAAATTAGTATGTCATCCAAATAACATACTACCCCTTCAATACCTTGCAAAATCTGGTTCATTACCCCTTGGAATATGGCAGCGGCGGAAGACACTCCAAACGGTAGCCTATTAAATTGATATAGGCCTAGATGAGTATTTATAATCAAGCATGACTTGGACTCCTCAAATAGTTCAAGCTATAAATAGGCATTCGTAAGATTCAGTTTTGAGAGAATCTGACCACCTGTCAGTGTTGTGAACAAATCTTCTATATTCGGCAATGTATTGGGGACATTACCCTCTAGAACCTGGTTTACGGTTACTTTACAATCACCACACAATCTTACCTTACCATCAGACTTAGGTACAACAACAATGGGTGTAGCCCAATTACATCGGTCCATCTTACAAATAATGTTCTCAGTCTCTAGTCTTTTGAGTTCTTGCTCAACTTTCTCCTTGAGTGCATATGGTACGGAACGTGGCTTGTAGTAAACCAATCTAGCATCCTTCTGTACTCGGACACTTGCCTTGAAGCCTTGGATTGGACTGTTTGCACTATTTAAACTAATATGGCAGGGGGATGGGAACCAATGCAGGGAGACAGAGGGAAACAAAAAGGAGGCAAAAGCAAAAGACATAAAGGAGATGAGGAAAAGTGGAGGGCAGAGAAACCCAAGGCAAAGAACAAAAAGGGCCACTGTACAGCAAAATTCTAAAAGGACAAAGGGTGTTAAAAGAACAAGCCTGAAGGCTTTGTGTCTTAATGCAAGGAGTATCCGCAATAAGGTGGATGAATTAACTGTGCAAATAGATGTTAACAAATATGATGTGATTGGGATTACGGAGACGTGGCTCCAGGATGATCAGGGCTGGGAACTCAACATCCAGGGGTATTCAACATTCAGGAAAGATAGAATAAAAGGAAAAGGGGGTGGGGTAGCATTGCTGGTTAAGGAGCAAATTAAGGCAATAGTTCGGAAGGACATTAGCTTGGATGATGTGGAATCTATATGGGTAGAGCTGCAGAATACCAAAGGGCAAAAAACATTAGTGGGAGTTGTGTACAGACCTCCAAACAGTAGTAGTGATGTTGGGGAGGGCATCAAACATGAAATTAGGGGTGCGTGCAATAAAGGTGCAGCAGTTATAATGGGTGACTTTAATATGCACATAGATTGGGTTAACCAAATTGGAAGCAATACGGTGGAGGAGGATTTCCTGGAGTGCATAAGGGATGGTTTTTTAGACCAATATGTCGAGGAACCAACTAGGGGGGAGGCCAGCTTAGACTGGGTGTTGTGTAATGAGAGAGGATTAATTAGCAATCTCGTTGTGCGAGGCCCCTTGGGGAAGAGTGACCATAATATGGTGGAATTCTGCATTAGGATGGAGAATGAAACAGTTAATTCAGAGACCATGGTCCAGAACTTAAAGAAGGGTAACTTTGAAGGAATGAGGCGTGAATTGGCTAGAATAGATTGGCGAATGATACTGAAGGGGTTGACTGTGGATGGGCAATGGCAGACATTTAGAGACCGCATGGATGAACTACAACAATTGTACATTCCTGTCTGGCGTAAAAATAAAAAAGGGAAGGTGGCTCAAACGTGGCTATCAAGGGAAATCAGGGATAGTATTAAAGCCAAGGAAGTGGCATACAAATTGGCCAGAAATAGCAGCGAACCCGGGGACTGGGAGAAATTTAGAACTCAGCAGAGGAGGACAAAGGGTTTGATTAGGGCAGGGAAAATGGAGTACGAGAAGAAGCTTGCAGGGAACATTAAGACGGATTGCAAAAGTTTCTATCGATATGTAAAGAGAAAAAGGTTAGTAAAGACAAACGTAGGTCCCCTGCAGTCAGAATCAGGGGAAGTCATAACGGGGAACAAAGAAATGGCGGACCAATTGAACAAGTACTTTGGTTCGGTATTCACTGAGGAGGACACAAACAACCTTCCGGATATAAAAGGGGTCGGAGGGTCTAGTAAGGAGGAGGAACTGAGGGAAATCCTTATTAGTCGGGAAACTGTGTTGGGGAAATTGATGGGATTGAAGGCCGATAAATCCCCAGGGCCTGATGAACTGCATCCCAGAGTACTTAAGGAGGTGGCCTTGGAAATAGTGGATGCATTGACAGTCATTTTCCAACATTCCATTGACTCTGGATCAGTTCCTGTGGAGTGGAGGGTAGCCAATGTAACCCCACTTTTTAAAAAAGGAGGGAGAGAGAAAACAGGGAATTATAGACCGGTCAGCCTGACATCGGTAGTGGGTAAAATGATGGAATCAATTATTAAGGATGTCATAGCAGTGCATTTGGAAAGAGGTAATATGATAGGTCCAAGTCAGTATGGATTTGTGAAAGGGAAATCATGCTTGACAAATCTTCTGGAATTTTTTGAGGATGTTTCCAGTAGAGTGGACAAGGGAGAACCAGTTGATGTGGTATATTTGGACTTTCAGAAGGCTTTCGACAAGGTCCCACACAAGAGATTAATGTGCAAAGTTAAAGCACATGGGATTGGGGGTAGTGTGCTGGCATGGATTGAGAACTGGTTGTCAGACAGGAAGCAAAGAGTAGGAGTAAATAGGGACTTTTCAGAATGGCAGGCAGTGACTAGTGGGGTACCGCAAGGTTCTGTGCTGGGGCCCCAGCTGTTTACACTGTACATTAATGATTTAGACGAGGGGATTAAATGTAGTATCTCCAAATTTGCGGATGACACTAAGTTGGGTGGCAGTGTGAGCTGCGAGGAGGATGCTATGAGGCTGCAGAGCGACTTGGATAGGTTAGGTGAGTGGGCAAATGCATGGCAGATGAAGTATAATGTGGATAAATGTGAGGTTATCCACTTTGGTGGTAAAAACAGAGAGACAGACTATTATCTGATGGTGACAGATTAGGAAAAGGGGAGGTGCAAAGAGACCTGGGTGTCATGGTACATCAGTCATTGAAGGTTGGCATGCAGGTACAGCAGGCGGTTAAGAAAGCAAATGGCATGTCGGCCTTCATAGCGAGGGGATTTGAGTACAGGGGCAGGGATGTGTTGCTACAATTGTACAGGGCCTTGGTGAGGCCACACCTGGAGTATTGTGTACAGTTTTGGTCTCCTAACCTGAGGAAGGACATTCTTGCTATTGAGGGAGTGCAGCGAAGGTTCACCAGACTGATTCCCGGGATGGCGGGACTGACCTATCAAGAAAGACTGGATCAACTGGGCTTGTATTCACTGGAGTTCAGAAGAATGAGAGGGGACCTCATAGAAACGTTTAAAATTCTGACGGGGTTAGACAGGTTAGATGCAGGAAGAATGTTCCCAATGTTGGGGAAGTCCAGAACCAGGGGACACAGTCTAAGGATAAGGGGGAAGCCATTTAGGACCAAGATGAGGAGGAATTTCTTCACCCAGAGAGTGGTGAACCTGTGGAATTCTCTACCACAGAAAGTTGTTGAGGCCAATTCACTAAATATATTCAAAAAGGAGTTAGTTGAAGTCCTTACTAGTAGGGGAATCAAGGGGTATGGTGAGAAAGCAGGAGTGGGGTACTGAAGTTGCATGTTCAGCCATGAACTCATTGAATGGCGGTGCAGGCTAGAAGGGCCGAATGGCCTACTCCTGCACCTATTTTCTATGTTTTTATGTTTCTATGCTCGTTTCGCAGAACACCTTCGGCTACTTCTTGATATCATCCATTGATGCAAATCTCATTTCCACACAGAAAATCTTACTCCAATCCAGCTTCAGTGAGCTCAACCAATTTCTTCCGAGTCAGGCAGACTTGTCTCCTTTCACGATTATTCGAGGCAAGTTCTGAAATTGATCCTTTTATTTCACTGGTTCGGTGATACGACCTACCACAGGAATTTTCTCTCCCAAGTATCCTCGCAATTCCATCTTGGATTTCTCCAGTTGGAAATTACACAATTTGTCGAGGTACAGCAATTCCGGTACTACACTCACGGATGCACCCGTGTCAATTTCCATTGGTATCTTGAATCCCGCAACATCTGTGTGGATTTTGATACTTTCCAAATTGTTGTCCGTTAACCTCGTCCTCCTGATGACGTGTAACTCTAAAATCTCCTCGTCCTGTTGTTGTCCTTCCATGCTATGTAGTCTCTGGGGATTTCTACTCAGCTTTGAATGCAGGACTCAGCTTTGAAAACTGGTTTACCCTTCAGGTCGGCATGCCTTCGCAAGATGCCCAGTCTTTCTGCAGAAGAAACATTCTGCCTTCACATATGGACAACTTTGAGCAATGTGTTGCCCCAGGCACCTATAGCATGACTTCGACGCTCTGTTAGAATATCCAGTTTCTGAGACTTTGGGCCCCCACCACCTTTTGCTTTGAACCTGCAGGCGATTCACCTCAGTTGACTGATGACCGTAATTATTATTTAATTCTCCGGAATATTGATCGGCCATGCCTATCAACCTCACTAGCTGACAAGCAATCTCAAAAGTCAAGTCATCCGTCGTAAATAACTTTCTTCTGATCGCATCATTTTTCACCCCCACAAACAAAACGATCCCGCAATGCTCGGTTTTGAAAGTTTCCAAAATTACAGTGAATCAATAGCCTTTTTAATGCTACAATGTAATCACTGATACTGTAATCAGTCTTTTGATTCCGAATCCCGAAACGATAGCTTTCAGCAATTTCTAACGATTTGGGGTTATAGTGCTGCTCCAACTTTGTTAAAATCTCTTTAAGCGTTGTGTCCTTTGGCCCGTCAGGCACAAGCAGATTTACAAGGGGTTCATACAATGCCGGTCCAGCTTCTGATTCTGAAAATTGCTCTCTTACATTCCAATATCGCCCGATTCTGGACTGCATTGTCTGGAACTTTGATTATGTTATTTGCAGTGAGATACATTTCTAGCCGATCCATAAATGCTTTAAAACGTTCCCGGTTGTGTCAATATTCACCCAAATGTCCCATTACACCTGCAGATGCTGCCATTTTAATTTCTAGCTGTTCACACAGTGTGCTGTATTTTACCTCGGATTTTGTAGCATTTTCCAAAGACAGAGAAGCTCCCAAAGTCTCTCTGTCAGCTGGCTGAATCCTTCACCAACAAAATTTCAGCTTCAAATCATCCGAAAAATCCCATCTCACCGCCAAATGTGATATATTCACAGAGCACAAGCACACACAGCTTCTAACATGGCAGGCAGCTCTGTTGGAAGCCTCCGGAACATGCCTAGTTCTGTTTAATTATTAACTCTGTAGTTGCAGTACACAATACGTCCACATCCACATCCACAGTGTGGCGCTACAAATATTACAAGCTCACAGACATTACAATCCCGACAGCTGGCCACTATCTCCAGCACCATGACCGAGTACATTCCATGGATGGCGGAGGCCCTGGATGCGATAGTCAGGAATACTGCTGCCATAGGCCTCCCAGTGGTCCCGAGCGCAGCACTCCACCCCTAGTTTCCGCACCACCACTGCAAACAACAGATGAGAGCAAGGACCAAGATCCTGCATCTGCATCAGATAATGTTGCCCCCTTGGCACCCCCCGGTGCAACAACCACATCTGCCTTCATCCCCCCACTGAGACACCGCCTGAGGAGCTCCTCGGCCAGGTATCGTGGAATGAGGAGGGGAAGGGGTAGAGGTGAGGAGAAGAAGAAGGGGAGGGGGGAAGGAAAGTGAAGTGCATGTCCACAGGTGATGGCTGTGTTATATCTCCATCTGGGTGTATGCAATTTGTTGCAATGTATGGGGGCTGGGGACCACACTCCTGCTTTGCCTTTGTATTCTGTGCTGCTGGATATGTTGAACATTTGATTGATGTCAATGGTGGAAAAAATGGGGTGTGGGCGGGGGTTGGGTGTTATTGCCTGTGATATTTATGATTTCAGACCAATGTTGGTATAAAATTTTTGTTATTGACCATAACCTTGTTGCGCATTGTCTCAGATAGCTGGACCATTATACACTGGTGATTCCTTAACATGAAAGGGTTAAATACAACTTAACATCAATCAACGTAAACTTTAACTGGCACCAAGGTGATGGGCACCATTGATGTTTGAGCTGCACACACACAGCATTGTGTCAGCGTTGTCACTCACACATCATCGCTCTTTCTGGCAAGTCGTTCAGATCTCAGCTCCTCACATAAGAGTCTTCCAGCTCTGTAGCCACCATGGGCCCTTTCCTGTGGTCTGGAGGGGTTGTGGGCATGGTTGCATAGTCAGCCTGATTGTCTGGCCCTAGGTCAACGTCCAGCCCCTCATTGTCTTCTTCCTCTCTCTCCTGAGTTGGAGCATCAGTGCCTTCTGGCAATTCTTGGCCCCTCATGATAGCCAGATTGTGCAGCATTGAACCCATGACCACGAATTTACCTACTTGCTCAGGGTTGTATTGTAGCTCCCCTCCTGAGTGGTCAAGACAACTGAAGCGCTGCTTCAGCAGAGTTATTGTTTGGTGGCCCCATTGCATTGAAAGTATAATAGCGATTAATCAGAAGCAATGATTTCCTCACTAAAATACATCTGGAGTAAAGCACCAATAGTCCAGAGTCTGAAAATATGTCTGTAAGATGTTCACTTCACCTGAGAAGAACTCCAGAGTCAATGCAAACTCCCCCGAAGTTGAGGCAGCCTTTTGAATGAAACGACTTGCGCTTTTAAAAATGCCAGTCACATTGCTGGCGTTCGTTCAGAACAGTTCCACTTTTTCTGGGCAATATTTTGGGCAAGCGATATTGTGGCAATGTGTGCGAGGTGATGAAATTGACGGTGGGCGATCTTCTGGGCGTTAGTTTCACCAAATATGCTCTTTACGACAAAAAAAAGTGGGCAAGCGGTATTATTGAATCTCGCCATTAATTCCGTGCGGAACGTAATGCTGGGCAATATTATGGGCGTTGATTTCACCCATTCTGATGATTCCGCCCCAAAAAAGTGGGCAGGCAGTAATATTTTTTCCCGCCATTAAGCCCATGGGGAAAGTAACGCTCGGCGATAAGTTTCCTAAAAATGCCCGTCAGTTTCCATTTTGTGCCACAATGGGCGATATATGTTATTTCAGCGGTAAAATGGGCATTAAGTGGGCGTTAAGCATGCAAAAAAAGTGGAGGTTCTAGCCCTATATCCCTTAATTCCCAAAAATATATTGACCACTATCTTGAATATACTCAACGACTGAGCATCCACAGTTCTCTGGGGTAGAGAATTCCAAAGATTCACAACGCTCTGAGTGAAGAAATGTCTCCTCATCTCAGTTCTAAATGGCCGATCCCTTATTCTGAGACTGTGACCCCATATTCTAAATTCTCCAGCTAGAGGAAGCATTTTTAGGACTGCTGGGCCTGACGGCATTCACACCAGGGTGCTTAAAGAAATGGGGGATAGGCTAAGTGACCCCCTGGCTTATATATTTAATAACTCATTAGAGGTAGTACTGTCTACATGGATTGGAGGAAGACTAATGGACCATAATTTGCTGTCAAAATAATGGTGAAGATAATGGCGCTCGTCATTTATATGCAAATGGTACAGTAACATCAGGCAAGGGACAGATGCACGGTTAAACTTAAATATCCAAAGGTTGCTACCCACATTATGCTGCTCCACCACTAGCTTTGAAAGGCATTGAGTGACGTGAAGATGCTATATTTGCACGGTAGATACGAACTAAACACACCACAGAAAGTTAAGTCTTGTTCATTTCAGTCTATGTACCCTTTTAACAACATGATAGGTGTTAATTACTGCCAAGCAACGTCTCTGGCACTGAAAGTTAACTATTACAAGGGTGGAGTGTCATTCCTTCAGGTTTTAATTGTTGGAGATTTAAAAATTGTAAATTTTAAAATTACTTTTTTTTAACTGTTTCATTCTGTCACTTTTTCTCTCTCTCTCCCTCTCTTAGTCCAATCATCCTTTCCCTCCCTTTATTTCTTTTTCTGGACCTGATTTGACATTGAATTCACGCACTCTAATTTACACTTCCCTTTCAGTCCTTGCGTTGTTAATTTCACAATCCTTTAATCTGATTGGCTAAAGAGATACACAGCTACTTGCCCTGCTTCCCTCGCTGTGCCTTTATCAGCTCGCACTTTCAGGAATGTGCCATGCAAAAAATTTTAAAACCTAAACATGCAAGAGTAAGTCTAACCAACCGCAGATGAGGTTAGATGCTCCACTACAGCAAATTATGGCCGAATGTAGTTCCAATTTTTAAAAATGGGACCAAGTCAGATGCAGGAAATGGCAGATCCATTAGCTTAACTTCAGTTATTGAAAAGTTAGTAAAAGGGATCATTACAGATAGCCTCAATGGCCACGTGTATAAAGTAGGGTTTATTATAGATTCACAATATTACTTTTAGAAAAGAAAGTTATGTCTCACCAACTTGGTCAATTGTGGTGAGGAGATAACCAGGTTTGTGATGAAGCTAGCCCTGTTGACATTATGGCTGCAATTTTGCCTACCGAGGTGAGTCCAAGGCAACCGGGGACTGTAGCGAGGTTTTGGCCCCCTGCCTGCTCCATCCCACTCTCTACAAGTGATTTTACATTGATTTGGCTTGTTAAGTCCACCCAGCGAGTTTCCTGGCCAATTAAAAGGAAGTGGGTCTGATGACGTCATTTGATGACACGTCATCAGCCGGTTTCCTTAAAGGTGCCATGTCCACATTGATTTTGACAGTTGTACTGTCAGTGTTCTACAGTATTGAGATGCTGCAACCTCTGACGAGCACTGCATGGAGGTACACGGCTGCACCCAGGCTCTCCCATGACTCCTTCCATATGCAGTCTGGTCGCACATTGCACAGGAGGGCCCAAGCATGGGTGCCATCAGGAAAACCTTGTTGTAGTGGTGCAAAACTTTCAATGATCTCAGTAGATCATGAACCATTACTGCAAAGCCACACTCAACCTTATTCTGCTGTGCCACTCATCACATCCCCATCACTCTGCCTTCCCTACCCTACTCCTACACATCCTTACTCACACCAACTTATCTTACACCTTCACCCATATCTCTCTCTCTCTAACGACATTATCACTTCCCCATCTCACTAGCCACCCATCACACTAACCCTCATTCTAGTCCAATCATACCAACTAACAACACACATGGGTGCTTTATCCAATGTTTATAAGGTTTCTGATAATGTGGTGTCAAACATTAAAATCTTTATTTTCATCACTTTGCATTCTTGAACAGATTTATGTGCACTTTTGGAAGTGGCTTAGTGAGTTGCAGTGAATGGTGAGACATAATGGTAGCCCCCGCAATGGTGATTAGTGTGAAAGGAATGGCTTGAGCATTGTAGGAATGCTTTATGGTGCTGGTGCCAACCCTGGTGCATCATGTGGCAGCCAGGGTGTTGTGAAGTAAATCTGGCCATGGTGAGGCCATCTTTGGCCTCCTGGGCAACAATGTGGTCAGGTGCTGATGCCCTGTGTCCTGTGCAGCATCAGTTTAGAAACATAGAAACATAGAAACATAGAAAATAGGTGCAGGAGTAGGCCATTCGGCCCTTCTAGCCTGTACCGCCATTCAATGAGTTCAGTACCCCATTCCTGCTTTCTCACCATACCCCTTGATTCCCCTAGTAGTAAGGACTTCATCTAACTCCTTTTTGAATATATTTAGTGAATTGGCCTCAACAACTTTCTGTGGTAGAGAATTCCACAGGTTCACCACTCTCTGGGTGAAGAAATTCCTCCACATCTCGGTCCTAAATGGCTTCCCCCTTATCCTTAGACTGTGTCCCCTGGTTCTGGACTTCCCCAACATTGGGAACATTCTTCCTGCATCTAACCTGTCTAACCCCGTCAGAATTTTAAACGTTTCTATGAGGTCGCCTCTCATTCTTCTGAACTCCAGTGAATACAAGCCCAGTTGATCCAGTCTTTCTTGATAGGTCAGTCCCGCCATCCCGGGAATCAGTCTGGTGAACCTTCGCTGCACTCCCTCAATAGCAAGAATGTCCTTCCTCAGGTTAGGAGACCAAAACTGTACACAATACTCCAGGTGTGGCCTCACCAAGGCCCTGTACAATTGTAGCAACACCTCCCTGCCCTTGTACTCAAATCCCCTCGCTATGAAGGCCAACATGCCATTTGCTTTCTTAACCGCCTGCTGTACCTGCATGCCAACCTTCAATGACTGATGTACCATGACACCCAGGTCTCTTTGCACCTGCCCTTTTCCTAATCTGTCACCATTCAGATAATAGTCTGTCTCTCTGTTTTTACCACCAAAGTGGATAACCTCACATTTATCCACATTATACTTCATCTGCCATGCATTTGCCCACTCACCTAAACTATCCAAGTCGCTCTGCAGCCTCATAGAATCCTCCTTGCAGCTCACACTGCCACCCAACTTAGTGTCATCCGCAAATTTGGAGATACTACATTTAATCCCCTTGTCTAAATCATTAATGTACAGTGTAAACAGCTGGGGCCCCAGCACAGAACCTTGCGGTACCCCACTAGTCACTGCCTGCCATTCTGAAAAGTCCCCATTTACTCCTACTCTTTGCTTCCTGTCTGACAACCAGTTCTCAATCCATGTCAGCACACTACCCCCACTGGAAAGGGTGGCTTTGCTATTGGTGCTGCTGGTGTGCCTGGTGATGTTGGTGTTGGGGCTGATCGTGTGGGCTTCTGAGGACCAAGGTGAGATTTTTTCAAGGGCACCAATGCTGATGGGATAGATAGCAGGTGAGGTTGAGAGGATAAAGCGATCTGTCAATGGTGAGAGATGTTGTTATAAGGAGGTGACAGTGGATAGAAAGTTTACTCCAAACACTTCCAACCTGCATAAAGTTCAAATGTGTCTTCCAAATCCTGAAGGCTCCAGCTTCTGAGATTGGAAATTGAACAGCTGTGAAATGGTAACTTTTATCACATTTGCAGCTGTCAACTATTCAGAAGAATACACACCGATGGAACACCCGACCTACTTACCTGATGTGATCCCCGAGCGCTGTGGACCTTGTCAAAAAGCTGAAAAAATGGTAAATACAGTGCAAAATTGTTTAATTGTTTAATTGCCTTTTAACAACCGCTCGCTAATCTAAATTGCCTCCACCGCCGCTTGGTGTCAGGTATATTCAGCACTGATAGACCCGACACAAGGCAGACTAGCGTTTCAATCAGCTGACCTGCCTCTGAACCTACCCTGTCAGCACCGGTAAAATTCCGGCTTATATATTTGGACTCTCAGGACATGATGCCACACAATAGGTTACATTATAACAGAGTCCTGTGAGATAGGAAAGCCAATTCTGGAATGTACAAGGAATTGGTTACATTGTCGCAAGCTGAGGTTCATTAGTAAAAAAAAGTGCTTCTGCATGGATACTAGTGGAGTTCCATAGGGACCTATGTTGGAACCATTCGGTACAGTCCACAAGTTTGCAGACGACATGAAGATCTGTGGTTCTGCTAGAAAAGAAGGTTTGAAACTGATCTTGATACAATGAGAGAATTCAATAATTTGAATGAGCTAGCAAGTCGATTACGTCTCCAGAGAAAGCTCACTCAATGATTAACGATAAATTTCAGTTCACTTGCGTTTCTGGCAGTAGCCCTTGGGCAAGTCCCGGCAAGGAGAACAGGAAAGTTATTGATCGCATAGCAGGGGTGGGGAGCGGCTCTCGGGAGTGCTGTAGAACTGGTTAAATTTATAGAATCATAGTATCATAGAATGGTTACAGCACAGAAGGAAGCCATTTGGCCTGTTGAGCCTGCGCCGGCTCTCTGTAGGAGCACTTCAGCTAGTCCCACTTCCCTGCCCTTTCCCCGTAGCCCTGCAATTTTATTTCCTTCAGGTACTTACCCAATTCTCTTTTGAAAGCCACAATTGAATCTGCCTCCACCATGCTTTCAGGTAGTGCATTCCAGATCCGAACCACTCGCTGCATAAAAAAGTTTTTTCTCATGTCACCTTTGGTTCTTCTGTCAATCACCTTAAATTTCTGTCGTCTGGTTCTCAACCCTTCACCAATGGGAACAGTTTCTCTCTATCTACTCTGTCTAGACCCGTCATGATTTTGAACACTTCTATCAAATCTCCTCGCAACCTTCTCTGCTCTAAGGAGAACAACCCCAGTATCTGCACAGAGAGGTCTTAAACAGAGTGGAGTTAAACAGAGTGGTTTATTCGGGAATTCGGAAAGGGTAGGATTTCGGAGAAGAGGGAGAAAATTAAAATCAATTTTAAAAAGTACAAATAGGCAAGTGATATTTCACTAGCTGCTAGGTTGGTCAGTTTGTCTCTCTTTTCTTGGGCATTTGTTTAAATTAAGAGTTGGAATTATAAACTCAATGTTCAAAACTTCAAATCTTAACTGATTGAATACATGAGAGATGGCAGGGCAGACGGTGTGTTTCTGCTGTTGAATGTGGGAGCTGGTTGACGCCATTGAGTTGATGAACTGAAATCCGAGCTGCAGACACTATGACACATCAGGGAGGGGGAGAGTTACCTGGACACCATGATCCAGAAGCTAGTCACACCAATTAGATTAATTAATTCAAATTTGATCTGTGGTCAGGGACAGGAGGGTGTGACTATGAGTGAGGAAGGTATGGGGACTCATGATGTAGTGATGGAGAAGCCTCAGCCCTTGCTCTTGTCCAACAGGTTCAAGGTTCTTACTCCGTGTGTGGACGAGAGCAGGGACTGCATGGAGGATGAGCAAACTGACCACAGCACCGTGGTACAGGGGGCCATTCAAGTGGGGGGGGGGGAAGTAAAAAGAAATGTTGTAATGGTAGGGGACAGTATAGTTAGGGGGATAGATAAGATTCTCTGCAGCCGAGAGCGTGAGTCCCGAAGGCTGTGTTGCCTGTCCGGTGCCAGGATTAAGGACATCTCCTCTGTTCTGGAGAGGAACTTGGAGTGGGAGGGGGAAGATCCAGTTGTCGTGGTCCACGTGGGTACCAATGACATAGGTAGGACAAAGAAAAAAGAGGTTCTGCTGAGAGAGTATGAGCAATTAGGGACCAAATTAAAAAGCAGAACCGCAAAGGTAATAATCTCTGGATTACTACTTGAGCCACGAGCAAATTTGCATAGGCTAAATAAGATCAGAGCAAACACGTGGCTCAAAGATTGGTGTGAGAGAAAGGGGTTTTGGTTCGTGGGACACTGGCACCAGTACTGGGGTAAGAGGGAGCTGTTCCGTTGGGGCGAGCTCCACTTAGACCGTGCTGGGACTAGGGTCCTGGCGAATCAAATAACTAGGGCTGTAGAGAGGGCTTTAAACTAATTAGTGGGGGTCAGGGTTCAGATGAGCAAAAATTAAAAAAGTCAAAGAATAAGGAGAAGGCAATAGAGCAGGGTAGCACTGGGGGAAATGAAAACCAGAGCGTGACAGGAAGGGACATAATGTATCAACATAAAAGTGAATCAGAAAGTGGGGTCAAAGCAGGAAAAAAACATATTTCAAAGCTCTTTATCTGATTACACTCATTCGTAACAAAATAGATGAACTGACGGCACAAATTGATGCAAATGGGTATGATCTGATAGCCATTACAGAGACGTGTTTGCAAGGTGACCAAGGCTGGGAACTAAATATTGGGGTATTTGACAATTTGGAAGGACAGACAGAAAGGAAAAGGAGGTGCGGTAGCCCTCTTAATAAAGGATGAGATCAGTGCATTAGTGAGAAATGATTTTGGGTCAGAAGATCAAGATGTTGCATCAGTTTGGGTGGAGATAAGGAATAATAAGGGGAAAAAGGCGCTGGTGGGCATAGTCTATAGGTCCCCGAACAATAGCAACACTGTTGGACAGATTATAAATCAAGAAATAATGGAGGCTTGTAAAAAAGGAACGGCAATAATCATGTGCGATTTTAACCTTCATATTGATTGGACAAAGCAAATTGGCCAGGGTAGCCTTAAGGAAGAGTTAATAGAGTGTATCCGGGATAGATTTTTTTAAATCGCTTTCTCAACCTGCTCAGCCACCTTCAATGATTTGTGCACATATACTCCCAGGTCACTCTGTTCCTGCAGCCCCCTTTAGAATTGTACCCTTTAGTTTATATTGTCTCTTCATGTTCTTCCGACTAAAATATATCACGTCGCACATTTCTGCGTTAAATTTCATCTGCCACGTATCCACCCATTCCATCAATCTGTCTGTTTTCTTGAAGTCGATCACTATCCTCCTCACTGTTCACTATACTTCCAAGTTTTGTCTCATCTGCAAATTTTGGAATTATGCCCTGTGCACCCACATCAAAGTCATTAATCTATATCAAGAAAAGCAGTGATCCTAATACCAACCCCTGGGGAACACCAATGTATGGGCCCAAGTTTTGGCCTCAGTTGCTCCTGATTTTTTGGAGCAACTGGTGTAGAACGGAGTATCTTAGAAATTCAAATTCTTGGCATTTAGTTTGCTCCAGTTCTAGTCAGTTAGAACAGTTTCACTTTGGAACAGAATTTTTTTTCCAAAGGGGGCGTGTCCGGCCACTTACACCTGTTTTCAAAGTTTCAGCAGTGAAAACTTACTCCAAACTAACTTAGAATGGAGTAAGTGAAGATTTTTGTACGCTCGAAAAAACCTTGTCTACACTTTAGAAAATCAGGCGGAGGTTACAAATCAGGCGTAAGGAATGGGGGCGGGGGTTTAAAGGGAAGTTTACAAACATTAAACACTTCAGTTTTACAAATAAAGAGCCATCATCAATAATAAATTATAAAAACATCAATAAATCAATCAAAAAAAATTAATAAGAAATCATTTTGAAAAAAAAAATCAATAAATAAAACATTTTCTACTTACCGACTGCAGCACCGGGAGCCCTCCAACAGCATGCTGGGATGCCCACCCCCACAGTGTGTCTCTATCTCTCTGTCTGCCTGTCTGTCTGTCTGTGTCTCTCACTCTCTGTCTGTCAGTGTCTGTGTTTCTGACAGTGAGGGAAGGGAGAGGAGGTGGGTAGAGGGAGAGAGGGGGGGCAGGAAGAGAGGGAGGGCAGGGGGAGGGGGGGAGGAGGAGAAGGGGGGAAAGAGGAGAAGTGGGGAAAAGGAGAAGGGGGAGGCTGAACGGGGGGGAGGTGGCTGAATGGGGGGGGGGGAAGAGGCTGAACGGGGCGGGGGGGGGAGGCTGAACTAGGGGGGGTGGGGGGGGAGGCTGAACGGGACGGGCCCAGCGGCCGGGCCCAAGACTTTGGGCAGGACCCGTCCCAAGCACCAGATTTACAGCTAGGTGGCGTTGGGTCGGGGTCGGGGGGGGGAGGCTGAACGGGCCGGGCCCGACGGCCGGGCCCAAGACTTTGGGCAGGACCCGTCCCAAGCACCAGATTTACAGGTAGGTGGCGTTGGGTCGGGTCGGGTCCGGGGTCGGGAGTGCGGGTTGGAGCCGGTCCGGTGGGAGGGGGGGGCGATCGGGAGCATGGGTCGCGTCGGGGGGCGGGGGAGGTCGGTTCGGGTCGGTTCATGTCGGGGGCGGGGGGAGGGGGGGGGGAGGTCAGGTTGGGTCGGGTCGGGTCCGGGTGGGGCGGTGTCGGGAGCGCGGGTCGGGGGGGTAGTGGGAGGGAGGGAGGTTTGGGTCGGGGGGTGGGGGGCAGCGCGGGTCGGCTCCAGTCCGGGGGCTCAGGTCCGGTCCGGGGGGAGCGGGGGAGTGGGAGTCGGGTCGGTGTCACGGTTGGGTCCGGTCTGGGGGCGGGGGGAAGCGGGAGTCGAGTCGGGTCAGGAGGAAGCAGTAGCTGGGCGTGGGAGGAGCCTTATGCACGCAGCCCCAGTGAGGCCATTCGGCCAGGGCTAGGGGGCTGCGTGCTTCGGGCCCCTTCTACACAGTTTTGGGCGCCTGGAGCTACTGCACATGCGCGGCCACTGTAGCGCGCATGTGCCGAGGTCCCGGCACTGTTTTCAGCGCAGGGACCTAGCTCCGCCCCCCACAGCTCGTGCTGCGCCGCGCCGAGGGCCAGAGGACCTGCAGGGAGCCGGGAGAATCTGGACGTTTTTTTTAGGCGCACTTTGTGGCGCGAAAAATGGGCGTCCAGGTCAGGGCTGTGCCGTTCTAGGCGCGGCCCGAAACTTGGGCCCTATACCTTCCTCCAGTCCGAAAAACAACTGTTCACCATTAATCTCTGTTTCCTGTCACTTAGCCAATTTTGTATCCATGCTGCCACTGTCCCTTTTATTTCATGGGCTTTAACTTTGCTGGCAAGCCATTACGTGGCACTTTATTGAAATGCCTTTTGGAAGTCCATGTACACCACATCAAGCGCATTGCCTTCATCAACCTTCTCTGTTACCTCATCAAAAACCTCAATCAAGGTAGTTAAACACGATTTGCCTTTAACAAATCTGTGCTGGTTTACTTTAATTAATCCACAATTGTCCGAGTGACTGTTAATTTTGTCCCGGATTATAGTTTCTAAAAGCTTCCCCACTATCGAGGTTAATCTGACTGGCCTGTAGTTGCTACGTTTATCCTTACACCCTTTTTTGAACAAGGATGTAACGTTTGCAATTCTCCAGTCCTCTGGCACCACCCCTGTATCCAAGGAGGATTAGAAGGTTATTTTAAAAAACGACCTTTCTGATGGCGACCACTTGCTAGACACATCCATGTTAGAAAAACCTGAGCAAAGCAGGCCTAGCACCTATCCATATAGGGCAGCCTACTTTCCTAAATAGTGCTAAACCAGGCATCAGGCACCTCATTCGCAAGTGGAAGCCTGAAAATTGTCTGAGGCCAATGTGATGCCGAATGGGTTTCTGGTGCTCGTGGGGCAGAGGGTGTAGTACTGCGGAATGTGTCATTTTTGCTTCAGTTTTCCATCCAGGAAACAGATTCAAGGAGGACCAATTTCTACCCAAATAAAAGGTGAGAATTTCAAGAAGGGAAAATCTTGTATTGTTCTCTGATCCTGAATGCAAATGAGCAAAAGTGGAAAAAAGACAAAGCCAGGATATCAAGCTAATAGTAATCTCTGGAGTCCAATGCTGACTGATGGTATTTTAGAGACAACGGCCCCAATTGTAATGGGGGGTTGGGGCGGGGGGAGAAGGATGATAACGGTACTGCGGCCCCTGAAGCAGACGTGACTGAGCGGTCCCATTCCCAGAAATAATCTCCGACTCCCACCCAAACACGGCCAGATCCACTATCTCTACGGGAGTGGGTATTTGCCAGCAGAAGGCTGCAGCCAAGGATCCACAGGAATGGTCCCTGGCCACTGGACAAGTAGTGAGGTGACGAATGATTCTGAGTGTGATCGAGGCGAGCCAGGACAAGGGAGGCCCTAGGTTTGCTTGTGAGGCCTCGAGGAGTTTTCCTGACCCACAAGGAAACCTGAAATAAAATTTAAAACCTTACCTGCCCGGGCCTCTTCTGGCTCAGGATCTAGCACCCAGCAGGTCTGGCCTGATGGGAAGCCATCACTGCTCCCCCGCTCAGGACCGATCTGCATATTTAAAGTGGGCACCGCTGCCTACATGCTGGTGCCCTGCTAAAAGGAGCGGTTTAACATCGGGCCACAACTGGGAATGCATCAGGAACAGAGGGGGTAATTCGATACCGCCATTTTAACTGAACCCCCTTACCCCCCCGGTTTCTACCGGGGGTGGGGGGCGGCAGCGGGAGAGAATTAAAATCAGCAACAACATCTCTATTATCCGAACAGAACTGAAGCCAGAGTCTTTACTGTATTTGATTCCTTATGTCTGTAATCAACTGTTTTAACCTTCAATAGTATTCATAACCATCAGTAAAGAGTTGCCGCCTTTCACCAGGTTCAAAACTGAACAGGTAGCAGCATAGTGGCAGGGACCAGGACTTGAGTTTTGTTATTTGCATTTCTACCGATGAGAATTAAATTGAAACCTTAATAACAAATAGCATCACATCAAAAGACACCACGCCTGAAAGAAAAGGCGACCAACATTTGAAAACCAGGAGGGGCATCTTGGTCACCACATTGATGCTCAAAGTCCACCTGATGCAATATTCAGGCAGGCCTGTAAATGGACAAGCAGCACACGTGCCTGTTTCAAGCAGGAGGCTGCTTAAATAGGGTTGTAGGTCTCCGCTTGTCATTTTCAAGTAGGTACGTGTGGAGCTTGCGCGACCTTTTAGGATCGTCCGTCTGCTCCCCTCCCCCAAGGCCTGACCAACTGGCTGACTCAGTGGGGAGCCAGCCAATGTCCCACCCTCCCAAAATCAGCGAGCTGTAGCGGGGTGCACATTTGATGTCTGCAGCTTGCCGGTAGCATGCAAATGAGGCCCAAACGCCAAAAAACAGTTTGAGCCTCTCATCATCTGTATGGACAAGCAGCACCCTCCCTTGGCTTCACACCCCGCAGGAGTCAAAAATTGCCCTCTTGTTAGCCAGTTTCCAATTTGAAATTTTCAGACCTCCCACTCAGAAACTAGACAGGTGGGCAACCCTAGAGATTATTTCAACTCCATTGTAAATAAAATGAATACTTTCTCGTAGGAAAGGGGAAAAGTGAGAAAGACGCTATTTGCTGTCATGCTGTTTCAACAACTAGTGCAGAATACTTTCAGTTGGCTAGATTGGCACAATCCATCGAAATGCCGTGCAACGTCATCATATCCAGAGCAATATTTTTATCTGGAGGGCACAAGGCAAAAAAGAGAAAACTGTCCTGAGCTCAAGACTGCTTCAGTATCTCGCGATCCACGCAAGGGACTGTGTTTAATTGATAAATTAGTGTATGTGCTGCAGTCAGACATAACGTATATCATGTGATGTGATGTCCATAACAACGCTTTTACTATGGTGGCATAGGAGAAAGATAACATAAATGGGCATGAGCACAAGACTGCTTCAATATCTCTAGCTCACAGCACCGCACAGCACTCAAACACTCTCCCATACCTCACTATCAGACAGCACCACACAGTGCTCAACCACTCTCCATGCCTCACCCCATCTAAAAACGCATTCTCCCATACCTTGCTTTTCCAAGTCACTGCATAGTGCAGTTTTCAAAACTTCTCTCCTCTTTTGCACCAGTGTTAAATCAAATCACGTATGCTGTTTAATATTTATTCCACAAAAATCAGCTTTATCTTTTGCAAATATGCAACTAGAAAATATCGATCAGTGACAAAACTATTGTCATAAACCCTGTGCTCCGATACATCGAACCCAAATCGTGCAATCACAAGCAATATCTTCGATCACCTGCTATTGTAGAGATCACTGACAAATCTTACTGCTTCACACTTCCATGAAAGAGAATCCCAAATAATGCATTAAAGGAAATGTCCAACAAATCTCTAAGGAACATAAATGATGGAATTTGTAACAGTAAGAGCAAACAGAGCAAAATTAGTTTATGCAAAATCCTCTAAACAGCAAATTAAAAGATTAGGGTTGGATTTTCGGCTTGCCAGGGAACAGTTTGCACCTCAGTCAGCAAAATTCCGCAGCTGGGCCCCGAGTGTGGGGTGGAGGGCTAAGGGAGGCATTGCACACCTCTTTCCATGCCGGCTGAACAAGCGAAAATCCCGAGCTAAACAGCCAGCCTCAGAGTCCTCTAAGAGAGGCCATAAGAAAAGAAAACTGAAAAAAACCCACCAAAAACATTTCCAATAAACAACTCACGCCACCACAACATAAATCGCAAAAAAAATGTAAACAATCACTCTTACCTGAGGTTGACATTACTTACCTAACTGCAGCTGCTACAGCTCGGACCGATCGTTTTCACAGGCGATCCCAACAGGGCGTTCTGTGGAGCACTACAGATCAGGCAGCAGCCAAAAATCGAGCCGGTGTCACAACCAGGGGTGTTGCACACCGGCTCGCCTCTTTCAGGTGGTAATGCTCGGCGCCCCATTGAAACCGGCACCAGAAATCCTGGAAGGATACAGGAATCTGGCCACCCACCCGGAAGAGCTTACTACCGCCATTGCCGCCCCTCTGGGGTGAAAACAGAGGCAACAACAAGCTGAAAATTCAGCTCCTAACTTTCCAATAGCTGGGCAAATGATAAAATGCAGTCTAATGAGCTGGAACTCACTCTGCTTGACTATCAATATTTACTAGGCAAGAAGTTAAACATATATTTGACCAGACAAAACTGAAACAATACCATCTTCA
Organism: Pristiophorus japonicus; assembly: GCF_044704955.1. Classification (NCBI taxonomy): domain Eukaryota; kingdom Metazoa; phylum Chordata; class Chondrichthyes; family Pristiophoridae; genus Pristiophorus; species Pristiophorus japonicus. The sequence continues at coordinate 170,199,184 of NC_091981.1, forward strand.
ACCTCCCATTCCAATTTTCTTCTTGCCATACCTGATGACTGGAGTATGGTTCCATGGGCTCCAATGCCTCAGTTAAATGGCCATTCTTCAAATGTGAGTAGACACAGTGAATGTAGGCAGGCTATTTAACCGTTTGTGGCCTTACCCCAGCCCAATCCCATTTTCATGCAAAATCTGCAAACGTGCACTTTCTGATAGAGGTCATTAGATAGTAATGGGTAGCAGAATCATACCTGATTTAAACCAACCCTCGCCCCCCGCTACAAATGGGTGTTGAGGCCAAATGTGCTTCGTTCATCACCCTAGGTAATATTAAGCAATATAGAACTAGATTTTTATTTTATTTTATCATTGACGGGATGTAGGCTTTACTGGCAAAGCCAAAATTTATCGCCCATCCCTGATTGTCTGGAGAAGGTGGTGAACCACTGCAGTCCGTGTGGTGAAGGTACTCCCACAGTTTGAACTTCCACTACAGCACTCTGACCTTTGACCTAACAGTGCTTTTAGGAAGGGAGTTCCAGGATTTTGATCCAGTGACATGAAGGAACAGCGAGCGATACATGTCCAAGAAAGGATGGTTTGTAACTTGGAAGGGAACTTGGAGGTAATGATGTTCCTATGCGCTTGCTGCCATTATCCTTCTTAAGGGCCGCGGGTTTTGGAGGTGCTGTTGTAGAAAAAAATCTGGAATCTTCATGGTCTGTATGGTTCTATTCTACGTTCATTCATAGGCAGTCCCTCGGAATCGAGGAGGACTTGCTTCCACTCCCAAAGTGGGTTCTTTGATGGCTGAACAGTCCAATACGAGAGCCACAGACCCTGTTACAGGTGGGACAGACATTCGTCGAGGGAAGAGGTCGGTGGAGCTGGTTTGCCGCACGCTCCTTCTGCTTGGCCTCTTCATGCTTGCTTTTTGCGTTGAGACTCGAAGAGCTCAATGCCCTCCCGGATGTACTTTCTCCACCTCGGGCAGTCTTCGGCTAGGGTCTCCCAGGTGTCAGTGGTGTTGTCACATTTTACCAGGGAGGCTTTGAGGGTGTCCTTATAATGTTTCCGCTGTCTGCCTTTGGCTCGTTTACCATGAAGGAGCTCCGCATAAAGCATTTGCTTCGGGAGTCTCGTATCTGGCATGCGAACTATGTGGCCTGCCCAACGAAGCTGATTGAGTGTGGTCAGTGCTTCAATACTGGGGGTATTAGCCTGGTCGAGGACACTGATGTTGGTGCACCTGTCCTCCCAGGGGATTTGCAGGATCTTGTGGAGACATCGTTGGTGATATATCTCCAGCGACTTGAGTTGCATTCTATGCATCGTCCATGCCTCAGATCCATACAGAAGGGCGGGTATTACTACAGCCCTGTAGACCATGAGCTTGGTGGTAGATTGGAGGGCCAGGTCTTCAAACACTCTTTTCCTCAGGTGGCCGAAGGCTGCACTGGCGCACTGGAGGCGATGCTGAATCTCCGCATCAATGTCTGCCTTTGTTGATAAGAGGCTCCCGAGATATGGGAAATGGTACACATTGTCCAGGGTCGCGCCGTGAATCTTGATGATTGGAGGGCAATGCTGTGCAACAGTGACAGGCTGGTGGAGGACCTTTGTCTTACAGATGTTAAGCTTAAGGTCCATGCTTTCATATGCCTCATTGAATACATTGACTATATCCTGGAGTTTAGCCTCTGAATGTGCACAGATGCAGGCGTCATCCGCATACTGCAGCTCAACAAGAGAGTTTGGGGTGGTCTTGGACCTGGCCTGGAGGCGGCGTAGGTTAAACAGCTTCCCACTGGTGCTGTAGTTTAGTTCCACTCTAGCAGGGAGCTTGTTGATTGTGAGGTGGAGCACGGTGGCGAGGAAGATTGAGAAGAGGGTTGGAGCGATAACGCAGCCCTGTATGACCCCGGTACGGACATGGATTGGGTCTGCAATGGATCTGTTGGCAAGAATCACGGCCTGCATGTCATCGTGAAGCAGGCGAATGATGTTGACAAACTTTTGGGGGCATCCAAAACAGAGGAGGATGATCCATAGACCCTCACGGTTGACAGTGTCAAAGGCCTTTGTAAGATCGAAAAAGGCCATGTATAAAGGCTGGCGCTGCTCCCTGCATTTTTCCTGCAACTGTCGCGCTGCAAAGATCATGTCTGTTGTGCCCCGTAGGAGCCGAAATCCGCATTGTGATTCCGGGAGGAGCTCCTTGGCCACAGGGAGAAGACGGTTGATGATAACTCGAACGACAACTTTCCCAGTGGCTGATAACAGGGAGATTCCCCTGTAGTTGCCGCAGTCGGACTTGTACCCTTTTTAAAAAATGGTCACAATCACTGCATCTGAGATCTCCCGACATCCTTTCCTCCCTCCAGATGAGAGAGGTGATGTTATGTATCCGCGCCATTAGCGCCTCTCCGCCATTATTTAGCGCCTCAGCAGGGATTCTATCCACACCTGTAGCCTTGTTATTCTTGAGCTGTTTTATGGCTTTGCCTACCTCGTGCAACGTTGGGGTTTCACTGAGTTGGTGGCGGGTCGCATGCTGCGGAATGGAGTCAAGAACACTCAAGTCAAAGGCAGAGTCTCGATTGAGGAGATCTTCAAAGTGCTCCTTCCATCGGGCCTTGACAGCCTCGGTGTCCTTGATGAGTGTTTCCCCGTTCCTGGCCAGGAGTGGGGTGTGGCTTTGGGAGTTTGGACTGTAGGTGGCCTTGACTGCAGTGAAGAATCCTCACATATCGTGGCTGTCGGCCAGTTGTTGTATCTCCTGTGCTTTCTCCATTCATCACCTGTTCTTTGGGTCCCGGGTTTTTTGTTGGACCTGAGCCTTGAGCTGTCTGTAATGTTGTTTTGCAGCTCCAGAGTTGGGTTGTTGTTTGAGGCTCAGAAATGCTTTGCGCTTGCGATCTATTAGTTCTTCGATCTCCTGATCATTTTCATCAAACCAGTCCTGATGTTTTCTGGTTAAGTGTCTCTTCACAGGCACTGGTTATAGAGGCCTGGAGAGCAGACCAAGCACTATGGGCATTCAGAATCTCAGGGTCATCAAGGCACGCCAGATTGGCAGTGAGGCGCTGGCTGTATAGGGCTCTCTTAGCTGGGTCTCTAAGTGCCCCGGCATTAACTTTTTTGCGGAACTGCTTCTGCTGTCCCCTCTGCTTTGGGGCAATGTTAATGTTGATGATGGATTGGATTTGGCGGTGGTCCGTCCAGCAGTCGTCAGCTCCTGTCATGGCGCGGGTGATGCGCACATCCTTGCGAACTCTGGCTCGGATGATGACATAGTCAAGCAGGTGCCAGTGTTTGGAGCGAGGGTGTTGCCACGATGCCTTGTATTTGTCCCTCTGGCAGAACAGAGTGTTAGTGATGAGGAGTTCATGTTCTAGACATTTTGTCAGGAATAGGGTACCGCTGGAGTTGGCTTTCCCTACCCCCTCTCTGCCAATCATGCCTCCCCAGAGGGCTGTGTCTTTGCCAACCTTGGCATTAAAATCACCCAGGAGGATCAATTTGTCACCCGTGGGACAAGGATGTCTCGAGGTTGGAATAAAAACCCTTTTTAGCCTCATCCGTTGCATCGAGTGTAGGGGCGTACACACTGATGACTGTGATGCATTGGTTCTGGGATAGGATAATACGGAGAGTCAAGAGGCATCTGTTAACCCCACAGGGGGAGTCTTTGAGGCGGTCGACCAGTTCATTCTTGATAGCAAAGCCGACTCCATGAAGGTGGCGTTCTGCCTCTGGTTTCCCTTTCCAGAAGAAGGTGTAACCTCCACCATGTTCCTTCAACTGGCCTTCCCCTGTCCACCGGGTCTCGCTTAGGGCGGTGATGTCAATGTCAAAATATCTGAGTTCCCGGGCAACTATGGCGGTGCGGCGTTCCGGTAAGTTGCTGTTGGGATTGTCCACGAGGGTCCTGACGTTCCAGGTCCCGAACTTCATACTGGTGAAGTGGAAGATGCCTGTGCGTGAGTTCTTTTAACGTGGGGTGGCCGCTGCACACCGGCAACCACACGGGCTTAGCTGAACAAGGTCTTGGTCCAGTGGCAAGGGGTTCCAAGACAACTGGAGACCGGGCACAGTTTATAAGCCTAATTGCCTACGGCCAAGTGTTGGCCGCAAGCTCACACTGGGTAGCGCCATTGATGGTAGATGGCCCGAGGCTTGGTTGGGGGGCAGGCATTAGGAAGGTGACTTCTAAAGTTCTTTTAAAAGTTAAAAGCTGATAAAGATTCTCAATTTATTTCAAAAGTTTCTAAGAGTTGTTAAAAAGTCTAAGATGTAAATCAATAATAGGTTATAAAAGTTTCCCCAGTTTAAAAAGTTTCTAAAGATTGTTAAAAAGTCAAGGATGTAGATCAATAATAGATGTTTAAAAATATTTTGATTATAAGTCTAAAATGTAAGTTTTAAAAGTTCTCCCAAATTGTTTAAAAAGTTTAAAAGTTGATTAAAAGTTTAAAAATTAATTAAAAGTTGGTTAAGAGTTTAAGACGTTGGGTTGAACGGCGTTGCTGCGGTCCCTTCGGCCGGTTCAGCGCCGGCCTGGAGTCCCTTTGGCCGGTTGAACGCTGACTTCGGAGTCCCTTCGGCCGGTTCCACGTCCCCCCAATCTGTCAGCACAATGGACACCTGGTGTGCGACCACAGGGACAGGCGTGGGCAGGTGTGGAGTCCTTTCGGTCGAGGTGGCCCGGGACCGGTTTGGAGTCCTTTCGGCCGGCGCGGGATCCCTTTGGCTTGTGACAGAAACGGCCGGCGCGAGGTCCCTTTGTCAACTGCAAGGTAACGTTTATTTGTTATCCCACTGGGGCTGCTCAGGACCCGCTGTGTGCTGTCTCGCTGGGGCTGCTCAGGACCCGCTGTGTGTTGTCTCGCTCGGGCTGCTCAGGGCCCGTTGTGTGTTGTTCCACAATGAGCAATATATCTACTAACATAATGATCAAGAAAGTATGCAATACCATATTTACCACGTGTTAACCCTTAAAGTATTGTATTAATCTAAAGGGCTGTATACTTCCTCACCAGTCTAAAGGGGTATCTATCAAAATATCAAAGAAAAAATCTGCTAACCCTCTTGCAGCTGTGGCAGAAGGACATGCTCTCAATATCAAAACATAATTTGTTTAAAAATTGGTCTAAATCAAGAAACTTGCTAACAGAATACACTGATTTGTTAATAGAAACTTCCATTTTGAGGCTTACTCCGAGTAACTCAGCATTGAAAATACTGGAGCCATTTCTCAATCGAACCAAACAGTGGCAATACAAGATTTCAGGGAGGATTATTTCCCATAACGAATGAAAAATTCTCAGAATGCTTCTGTCTGCATGTTTTCATAACTATAGCAAACACACAGTTATTCTTTCTCAATCATCACAGCATTTAAAGTGCAGGTAATTTTAATGCATATTTTATCTGCAGTACAAGTAACTGCTGCTTTTTTGATTTTTACTCCACCTGCACGGATGTCTAACCATTCTGTAAAGAGGAGCCTGCTGTCTAACTGTTTCATTGTGGCTGATGTGTAGAAATCGGCAGATCCGTGCCCCACTACACTGCACTTATCTCCAGCTCCAGCCCTGTGCTACCTCCCCTGAGAAAACACTGAAAATTGCAATGTCAATCTGCTACCATTCCAGGTAAAATTATCTGTCTCAATTCGTCATGTCAAGGACGTGGCAAAGAAAATCAATCAATATTTGAAATGTAAGGCTTTAAGTATGTAAGAAGAGACTTACAAACAAGCTTGACTATGATCAAACCACAATGTATGTAATGAAATTACAGAATGATGAAAGAATGGAAAGTACCTGAGCTAGAGTCAGATCAAGACAAGAATCCCAAGCAACTGTGAACATTCTAAATCTCCCAGTATAACGACAGTGCTCCAATCCTGAAGACTGAACATCTGATCAAATTTCTCTTGCAGAGCCGCACTGCTGCTTCATACTAACAACACCCAAACTCTTTCCAGCAGGGAAGTTTATTTAATAGGATAGAGATCAAGGTTTGCTTCTGGTGTTTACTAGAATAACTTGTTGGTTACAGAATAGTTCTTCAAAATCAGAGATGCCCGGAAGTCTTTACAGCGATATCATTCAGAATATTGGCAAACATCAGACAGCATTTTCACATGGCATGATACAGAAGTTACTTTCTCCACCATTGCTAATTTCAGTGTGATTGTGAAAAACCTGCTATACAAACTTTCACGCTGAGCCAATAATGTGCACCATACAAATGACATTGCAAGGAAATGTTTTATACCACACAGGACTTCTATTAACTTCTTAACAATGCTGGTGCCTAGTTAACACTGAAGTCCATGTATGGTGAGTTTTTGGCACAAGTGATTTACTTATGTAGCAATTTTGCGGGGATTCAAGGCAGGAATTCTCTGGTTGTAAACCCAACATTGGATCACACATGCCCCATTAATTAGGCCTTGTGGAAAATTAAAAATGAGGCCAGTATCATTAAAAGAGAGGTCAATCCTACAATGTAAATAATGAAGGGACAAAAAGAAGCCTTTCCAGATCAACAATAGCATGCCTGCTTTGCTCTATTTCCCTTAGCACTTTGCTTAGATCTCATTGAAAGGATTTACATTTACAGGACTATTTAAGTATTAATATGTCCCAGTAGTGATAAACAAAACAATATTTAAACACTGGAAATACCTCTTTGTTTGTTCAATTTCAATAAGGCTTACATAAAAAATAGGAGGGGTAGGCCATTTGGCCCCTCGAGTTTGCTCTGGCTTGTTTATCTTCCAGCTTCCTGTCTGACAAAAACATCACTCATCTTTTCAGAAGCTGATGTGTATTTCCAACATTTTCTGTTTTTACATTCAAGCGGACATACTCGAATTATTTTGTTGGAATTAAAATATATATTAGGTAATCTAATTGTCTAAAAAGTCACCTGTGATTCAACATTTGAATGGGAATGCCTTTTGAACATAAGAACATAAGAAATAGGAGCAGGAGGAGGCCATTTGGCCCCTCGAGCCTGCTCCACCATTCAATAAGATCATGTCTGACCTGATCCTGGCCTCAACTCCACTTCCCCGTCTGCTCCCCATATCCCTTGACTCCCCTATCATTCAAAAATATGTCTATCTCCACCTTAACTATATTCAAAGACCCAGCCTCCACAGCTCCCTGGGGGATAGAATTCCAAAGAGTCACGACCCTCAGAGAAGAAATTCCTCCTCATTTCTGTCTTAAATTCCTCCTCATTTCTGTTTTAAACTACGCCCCTAGTTCTAGATTCCCCCATAAGGGGAAACATCCTCTCTGTATCTACCCTGTCAAGCTCCCTCAGAATCTTATATGTTCATTAAGATCACCTCTCATTCTTCTAAACTTCAATGAGTATAGGCCCAACCCTTTCTTCATATGACAACCCCTTCATCTCAGCAATCAACCTTGTGAACCTTCTCTGAACTGCCTCCAATGCAAGTATACCCTTTCTTAAATAACTGTACGCAGTACTCCAGTTGTGGTCTTACCAATACCCTGTATAGTTGGAGCAGGACTTCCCTACTTTTATACTCCATCCCTCTTGCAATAAAGGCCAACATTCCATTTGCCTTCCTAATTACCTGCTGTACCTGCATACTAACTTTGTGTTTCATGTACAAGAATCCCCAGATCCCTCTGTACTGTAGCATTTTGTAATCTCTCCCCATTTAAATAGTAATTTGCTTTTTTATTTTTCCTACCAAAGTGGATAACCTCACATTTTCCCACATTATAGTCTATCTGCCAAATTTTTATCCATTCATATCCCTTTGTTGATTTTTTGTGTAAATATCATCTTGTAGTTGATGGATCCTGAATTTGAACAGATTGGGGGATTGGCAATTGGTGGATTTGTTTAACATAGACAAATGCAAGGTGATGCAACTGAGGTTGGGGTGGGGCGATGGAGACTAACAATCGGAATATATAAGGAATGGTAGTAACTCCTGGGATAACTCGTTGATATTATCAACACCATGTATGCCAGAAGTAAATAAAGCAAATAAGATCTAATTAGAGGGATGAGGTACAAGTCCCAAGAAGGAATACTGAGCTTATATAAAGAACCCGTTTGGTCCTTCCTGGATTAATGTTGGTCACTGTACTACATCCTTGTTTTAAAGAAATAACAGATAAGGGCAATTAAACTGATACTGGAGCCCTGATTTTAACTCCCTCTGTCTGGTGGAAATTAGTGGGGAAGCAGTTAAAATAAGATGAGTCATTAATCTCGGTGCCTTCTCGCTATACCCTCTTTTGAGCAGGACATCCACGGGAAGGAAGTGGGGTCCAACTTTAAGTAGGTCATCAGGACCCAATCTGCAATGTTAGTTGAAGGCCTAAGCGGGGGAGCAGTGCAGACTTCCCAGCAGAGGGAGTTGTACATAAAAGGCAAGTTTACCAACATGGAACATGGCTTGATGAGTTCAAATTGGACAATCAGGCTTGGAGACCAAATTCTTTCTGGGAATAGATTTCATCACCAGAAAAGCGTGCTGACCGGTGTTTGATTCTCCAATCCGTGCTCCAGTCAAGGCTCTGCACAAGGAGTGCAGCTTTACTGAATTTATCATAAACCATCTGCTCCAAACCTGATAATAACTAGCAGTTTTAAAATATAGACAAAGACAACAATTGGTAACTGAGAGACACTGCTAGGAGTGTAGTACAGGTTGAACCTCCCTTATCCAGAACTCCCTTACGCAGAACCACCCCACGTCCAGAACCATTCCCGGCCACCGAGTGGTGCATGCGCAGGACCCCGACATGAAGAAATTGAACAAATTGAAGTCCTTCCTCACTGCCGACTCCCGCAATTGCTGGCCTGACCCTGCGATCCACCAACCCCACCCCCCCACCACCCCCATGATCTCTCTGCCACACTCCCAGCCCCAAGCCAGCCAGCCCCAATATCCCTTTGCTCAGTACCTGTACCATCCAATTTAACATGACCACCCCTCATCCAGAAAAATCCCTTATCCAGAACAGGCCAGGTCCCAAGGGTTCCGGATAGGAGAGGTTCAACTTGTATCTCCCTTCACATAGTTTCATTATTGAAAAGTGTATTATAGTATAATACACTTTTCAATAATGAACCTATGTGAATGTCAACCTAGGTGAATGACTTCTCTTCCCACTCCTGCATGGTTAAATCTGGTGTCCCCTTGCCCCCCCTCCTATTTATCATCTACATGTTGTCCCTTGGCGACATCATCCAAAAACACAGCATCAGTTTCCACATGTATGCTGATACACCAAGTTCTACCTCACCACTTCTCTCGACCCCTCCACAGTATCTAAAATGTCAGACTGCTTGTCTGATATCCAGTTCTGGATGAGCAGAATTTTTTTCCAATTAAATATTGGGAAGACTGAAGCCATTATCTTTGGTCCCCGACACAAATTCTGTTCTCTAGCCACCGACTCCATCCCTCTCCCTAACATTTGCCTGAGGCTGAACCACACTGCTTGCAACCTTGCGGTCATATTTGACCTTGAAATGAGCATCTAATCACATAACCATAGCATAACTAAGACCACCTATTTCAACCTCCGTAACTTTGCCCATCTATGCCCTTGCCTCAGCTCATCCGCTGCTGAAACCCTCATCCAGACCTTTGTTATCTTTAGACTTGACTATTCCAACGCACTCCTGGCTGACCGCTCATGTTCTACCTTACGTAAACTTGAGGTATTCCAAAACTCGGCTGCCTGTGTCCTTACTCTCACCAAGTCCCGTTCACTCATCACCCCTGTGCTCGCTGACCAACATCGGCTCCCGGTTAAACAATGCCTCAATTTCAAAATTCTCATCCTCTGTAATCTCCTCCACCCCCACATATCCACCCCTAAACCCCGCCACCACCCCCCCACCCCCGCCCCGCACCCCGCGATCAAGATATCTGCGCTCCTCTAATCCAGCCCTCTTGAGCAGCCCTGATTTTAATTACTCAACCATTGGCAGCCATACCTTCTGTTGCCTAAGTCCTAAGCCAGTGGCAGAGTGCCCACAGTGCCTGGTCTGCTCTCAAGGCCTCTATAACCAGCGCCTGTGAAGAGATGCTCGGTCACTCAACCAGAAATCATCAGCACTGGTTTGACAAGAAAGACCAGTAGATCCAGGAGCTAATAAGCTGCAAGTGCAAGGCATTTCTGATCCTCAAGCAGCAACCCAATTCAAGAGCAGCAAAGCAGATCTACAGGCGGCTGAAGGCCAAGGTCCAACAAAAAACCCGCGACCTAAAGAATAGTTGGTGGGTGGAGAAACCACAGGAGATTCAATAGTTGGCCGACAACCACGACGTGCGAGGTTTCTTCAGCGCAGTCAAGTCCACCTACGGCTCACGCACCCAAGGCCCCACCCTACTGCTGGCCAAGAATGCAGAGGCACTCATTAAGGACACTGAAGCAGTGAGAGCCCACTGGATCGAGCACTTTGAAGATTTCCTCAACCAAGACTCTGCCTTCGACGCGAGTATCCTCGACTCCATCCCGCAGCATGCTACCCGCCACCATCTCAGCAAAACCCAAGCCCAAGGTGGAAAAGGCCATCCGTCAGCTAAAGAACAACAAGGCATCGGGAGCGGATGGAATCCCCGCCGAGGCACTAAAGTATGATGGAGAAGCACTATTGGCACAAATGCATGACCTCATCTGGAAGGAGGAGAGCATGCCAGGAGATCTCAGAGATGCCGTAATTGTGACTATCTTCAAAAAAGTGGACAAGACCGAGTGCGGTAACTACAGAGGAATCTCCCTGCTGTTAGACACTGGGAAAGTCATTGCAAGAATCTTCCTCAATCGTCTTCTCCCCGCAGCTAAAGATCTCCTCCCAGAGACGTAATGCGGATTCTGTCCACTAAGAGGTACAACGGACATGATCTTCACCGCGCGACAACTACAAGAGAGATGCAGGGAACAGCATCAACCCTTGTACATGGCCTTCTTTGACCTCACAAAGGCCTTTGACACTGTCAACCATGAGGGACTATGGAGCGTCCTCCTCCGTTTTGGCAGCACCCAAAAGTTTGTCGCCATCCTCCGCCCGCTCCACGACGACATGCAAGCAGTGATCCTGACCAACGGATCCACCACAGACCCAATCCACATCCAGACCGGGGTCAAGCAGGGCTGCGTCATCGCACCAACGCTTTTCTCGATCTTCCTTGCTGCAATGCTCCATCTCACTCTCAACAAGCTCCCCGCTGGAGTGGAACTAAACTATAGAACCAATGGGAACCTGTTCAGCCTTCACTGCCTCCAGGCTAGATCCAAGGTCGTCCCATCCTCTGTCATTGAACTACAGTAAACGGATGATGCTTGCATCTGCGCACACTCAGAGGCCGAACTCCAAGCCATCGTCAACACCTTCACCGAGACATACGAAAGCATGGGCCTTACGCTAAACATTCATAAGACAAAGGTCCTCAACCAACCTGACCCCACCACACAGCACTGCCCCCGGTCATCAAAATCCACGGCACGGCCTTGGACAATGTGGACCCCTTTCCATACCTCGGGAGCCTATTATCAGCAAAGGCAGACATCGATGACGAGGTCCAACACCGCCTCCAGTGTGCCATCCTTCGGTCGCCTAAAGAAGAAAGTGTTTGAAGACCAGGACCTCAAATCTGGCACCAAGCTTATGATCTACAGGGCTGTAGTGATAACCGCCCTGCTATATGGCTCAGAGGCGTGAACCATATACAGCAGACATCTCAAAGTGCTGCAGAAGTACCACCAGCACTGCCTCCGCAAGATCCTATAAATCCACTGGGAGTCTAGACGCACCTATGTCAGTGTTCTTGCTCAGGCCAACATCCCCAGCATCGAAGCACTGACCACGCTCGACCAGCTCCATTGGGGGGCCACATCATCCGCATGCCTGACATGAGACTCCCTAAGCAAGCGCTCTACTCGTAACTCCTATACGACAAGCGAGTCACAGGTGGGCAGAGGAAACGTTTCAAGGACACCCTCAAAGCATCCTTGATAAAAATGCAACATCCCCACCGGCACCTGGGAGTCCCTGGCCCAAGGCTGCCCAAAATGGAGGAAGAGCATCCGGGAGGGCGCTGAGCACCTCGAGTCTCGTCGTCGAGAGCATGCAGAAACCAAGCGCAGACAGCGGAAGGAGCGTGCGGCAAACCAGACTCCCCACCCACCCTGTCCTTCAACCATTGTCTGACCTACCTGTGATTCCTACATTGGACTGTACAGCCACCTGAGAACTTACTTAGAGTAGAAGCAAGTCTTCCTCGATTTCGGACTGCCTATGATGATAATGAAGCCAGTGATGGGCAAAATACGGCCCGCGGGCCATATCCAGCCCGCCAAGTCATTCTATCCAGCCCGCTCGAGCTCGAGCTGCACATTCATCGATCCACTTTCACTTTTCATGGGTAAGAAACAGACCCGAACTGCAGCCAAGGAAAAAAAATAGCAATACTTCATTCAAATTCCATTCCGTGATTCTGGCCCCAATGGCGAATGTTCATACCCAGAATGCACTGCGTACTCGAATATGCCCTATCCATTTTAGAGTGAAGTTATGGCTGCTCACCTCCGCAACTCTTTTACTGAAGAAAGTGACCGATGCTGCATCTTTTCTCTGCCGGTATCCAGAGTACAATGGCAGGGAAGTTTTCATCTGGCACCTATTGGGCTGGCATTAGTAATCTTTGCAGAGGGGAATAAGGATGACTGAGGTGGGGAATTGATACTGACACAGGCTCTAAAGAGGACATAGTTCTGTTTCACAACACTGATTTACAGAAACCAGACGATACCACAACATTTTTAATTTTTATCTTGAATTCATTTCTAAGCATATCAAGTATATGTTGTGTATGTAAGATAGCATCTGACTATTATCTGAATTTATGTTTATGCAACGTTTATGTTTATGCAATGTTCCCTCCAGTTATTTTTTTGCGTGGTCCCTTTAAATTTGCTGCGCAGCTGGCCACCGATGCTGCCGTGCATTCGCAGTATCTCTTCCAGTGGCAGGAGCTGGGGAGCGACCAAGCAGCCACGCGCCTCAGGGGGAACATTCGTGGGTGGCCCTCAACAGCTCACCAAAACTTGTTAAGTGACCTTCCAGCCCAAATATTTGGCCACCACTGCCCTAAGCTCTGGAATTCCCTGCCTAAATCTCTCCGCCTTTCTACCATTCTTTCCTCCTATAAAATGCTCCAAAACCTACCTCTGTAACCAAGCTTATGGTCATCTGCTCTAATTCCTCCTTATGTGGCTCAGTGTCACATTTTTTGTCTTGTAATACTCCTGTGAAGCACCTTGGAACGTTTTACTCTGTTAAAGGCATTATACAAATACAAGTTGTTGTTGTGACTACACTCCAAAAATACTTAATTGGCTGTAAAGCACTTTGAGACATCCGGTCGGTGGTCGTAAAAGGTGCTATATAAATGAAAATCTTTCTTTCTTTTTTTTTTGTTGTTTTTATAGTAAACGGCAGTGTTAAATTTTGGCATATCCCTGGCAGTCCAGTGAACGCCTAACATTCCAACATCGCATCAGAAAAAAAGATCACAGGTATCCAAACTGGGCAGTCTCTCAATATAATTAAGGACTGACAGATGTCTGATAGTTTGTTACCTGTTATCAGCAGCAAGTTTAGTAAACTCTACAGCACGTTATAATAAAGACATCCAAGGAATCTCATTTCTACACCAACATTTCTTCCAATTTGACTTTTTGAGTCACACATAAGATTTCTAAATTCTAGATGTGTTAGTGATAAGAATACAAGGAGGCAGAAATGAATAAAACGTTTTTTGGCCAACAGCAGCTCGCTCCATCACTGGGTCTGTGATGCAAGACCTTTCTCAACTGCTTTCACTGCACACATTGGCAGTCTATGCTATAAGTTAAGGCTGCTAAGTTATGAAGTTGCTTCTAAAAGGTATGCTTTCTGAAATTATAGGAGCCAAAATTGCCCCTTTCCTTAAAGCCTGTTACCACCGGAAATCAGCGGTCACGCTGTGGATTGCAATGGCCGCCGATTTTTCATGTAATGGCCACCATTTTTAAAATTAAACTCCTGCAGTATCCCAGTGGTGACCCTCTCCCCTTGCCCCCTCACCGCTCTGCTGCTGCCGATCCATCCTAAGTGCGTCATCAGAGTGCGCACCGCCGATGTCGCCCCCCGATGGCGACATTACGCCAAGAAAATCTTCCTCCTGCCAAGCAGTGGCAAAAGTTGCTTTTCTCAGATGGTGCAGTAAGGCTGTGGCCTTCTAAAATGGTGGTGCGGCTCCCATTAAAGGGGAGGACCTACTGCCGCTGCGGCCATGTTTTTTTTGTTGACCGACTGTTATGTCGGGTCGACAATTGAACCCCCGGGTTTGGCCTGGCCGAAACCCTCCCTGATGGCCCAGTGGACCGAATTAAAAAAATTGTGCAGGCTCTCCCGTTTAAGTGAAGAGGAGAGCCGTGGTGATGCAGCGCCATGAGAACGTCATCAGCGCTATGAGCGGCCACTCCGCCCCCCAACTCCCGCCCCTCTAGTGTGCTCACCACCCCCATTATGACCGACTTCTGGTCCACCAAAAAAAAAGGCCAAAGAGCAGAATTTCACTCAAGAGGCCACCGCATGCGCCCCATTTCCAGCAGTGGGCAATTTCGGTCCCGTAGTTTCTTATCATATGATGTTGTTCTTTTCTTGTATGCACACACACATTCTCTCTCCAGCTCTACTGTCAATTGCCTTTGTAGTTGAACAACCAAATAAAGGGGTTAGTCTGTCAGTCTTCTCTCATGGTTTTCATTTGATAAGACAGTGAAAGAAAACACGATTGTGTTTGTTCTGTTTATACCTACTATCTGCAGTTAAATGTAATATGACCTCACTACCATTTTAAATTTGTTTCTTTCTTTTTTCAATTGAAAAATTAGGTTATATTTCAACCAATCAGCTTTCAGCATTCAACTAATACAAGGCTGAATATACATTAATAGTACAAAGTAAAACAGTCAAAGTTGACAATACTCACAGTCACCCCAAGGAAGTTGGTTTCATTCATGGAATCGAGAAAGATCTGGCCAAGGTCCTTGTTCACGTAATTAAAATCTCGGATGGTTTGTGGACTGTCCAGGCGTTTCAAACTATCCATTGCTCGTTGTAATGTTGTGGCAATTACCCAGATTCCATCATACGCAAATCCATGGAATTTGCTATACTCAGCACTACCCCTCATTTTATTGTACTCTTGCTCATACTGTTGAGGTGTCTGCAGGAGATGATGAGAACATTAGAATGACAATGTAATTACTTAAAAAACAATTGTTTTTAAATACACACAAAGGCAGTGAAACATGAAAAAATTAAAACAAACTTTGACTTCTTCCCACAGCTTTTTTTGTCTTCACCCGTTCTCCCCCTCGCTTCACCTTGTTCTTCACCTCATTCTGCCACCCCTTCACCCCCCAGCCTCACGGAGTGACATTACCGATGCTTAGGGAGGGCAATGCATGGGGTTGCAGCTTCTCATGGATAGGGTTAGCATTCTTGGCACTTGTGATTTATTTCTCATCGTTCTTTCATGTGTTTGTATGAAAAATATAATTGTTCAGAGAAAAGATTGATACTCACCAGCCCAGATATTGTCCTGATGTCTTTTGTACTGAGTGGCTCATAATCCACAGCTACATATCCTTCCATGGCAGTGAGTAGATTTTTCAGAGGGCAATAATTGTAAGCAGCTAGTTTCCACCAGTTTAGCTGGTACCAGCCTGGGATAATCCATTGGTACTTAATTCCATACATATTCTCATTATAGGCCTAAAAATAAGGAACAAGCCATCACCATTGATTGTATAGAACACTAAACACATATTTTCAATAGAACAAAGAAGGTTAATAAGAGATCTTTTTAAGGTGTTCAAAATTGAGATGTTTTGATGAGGTAAATTGGGAAAAGCTGTTTTCCACTTATTAGTGAGTCAATAACAAGAGGGCTTAAATTTATGATCTTCACAAAAGAATTAGGAGAATTATTTTTACACAGATGGTTGTTAAGACATAGAAGCCCCCATGAGAAACAACACTAGAAGCAGAATGCATAATAGCTTTTAAGAAGGAAGTGGATAAATATTGCAAAATAACATTTAACAAGGTACAGGGAAAGTACAGAGCGATGGAAGGAACTGCATAACTCTTTCAGAGAGGTGGCATGGGTACAATGGACAATTGCCCTTTTATCATTCTATACATAAATTTCACACAGGCAAATAAAATTCTAATATTATGGAATAAGGCCCATCGTTTCCTCTTAAGAAAATTAATTTTTATATCCAAAAATTGGTTGTGAATAATGCCGAATGGATGTCTTTTTTGCCTTGATCCACCTGCCAGGCTCGGTTAATGAATACTTTCAGCAGAATGTGGCCAGTCAGGGTGTAGTTCTAATTACATTGGTTACACATTTCTTCAGTAGCTGAATGAGCTGCTTAACTAGTAGAGAACTAACAACATTTGTGAATTCTGCATTGTAGTCAGCAAAAGGAAAGGAAAATGTAGTGCTAGTAAAAATATAATCATTCTGGTTGACTGCCCAGGACTTGTGTTTTTTTCTTCATGTAAATATTTGCAACCCTCATCCAATTCCCTGCTAACAGCTTGCAATTCAACCCTGATACGATTCCAGAACTCAATACCACTAACAGCCTTCAGCTAAACCACACATAAAAGCACTCAAGGGAACACCCAATTAAGTCCACATTGAAACTCCACACATAGAAATCAATCTAGTTAATGCTGACTTGTCTGTGTGAATCATTCATTGATTCCTTTCATTAATATGTACCTTGAAACTAACACTTAAACATGACTTCTTCCTCTATGTTAAGAAAGACTGATCTGTCAATTAACTAAGAAGTTATTCATTCTTAAATGAAGAGAATGGCCATAAATGAAGTATAAGTATTAGTTTCAGAAACATATGAATGAAAGACTCGCACAAAAAAGTGAAATAACTGATAGGTTATCCCATAATGTGTGGGTTATCATCAGAAGTTAGGTGGTGGCAGTCATTGGAGCTTCAGCTAACAGGCTGTTTCACTGAGGACTGACATTGGCATTTTCATTCAGGGATGACAACAGATTGAAGGCCATTATGCATGACCCAGCTCACGGATAGTAACAGTGCTGATTTCTGGGTTGCCAGAAAGGTTGTACTCAAGGCTGTTGGAAGGTGGTTGGCTGCCGTCTGTCACAACTCAACAGTGCTGCACTGAAACTGCACCATTACTATCCTTGAGCTGGGTCATGCATAACTACAATACCCATATCACTCCTTTACTCCCACTGTTAGTTGTTCACACTAGATATTCTGAACAAAAATTTTGTTCACATTGCTCCATGTGAAAATGAGCATAACTGGCACAGATTCCCTCTTCAACAAGCACTTAAAGTTATTTTGTTTCCTTTTTGAGTTCTCTATTATTTGCCTTTTAGCCTTTATACTTCAGAAGCACATTTTTCATTGACAACTATTTTTTCACATCTGTTAATACTTAATAAACAACTTGCTGGTAGTTTCAAGGGGAAGAGGTAGTGTTAGTGATGGGAATGAAGGGGTGATATTGGTATTGTAGTAGTGTTGCTCTGGGACATTGACAGCTTTCAGGTATCTGCAGGTCCCATTATATTGAGCAAGCTCTATTCAATATCAAGGAGCTTCTTTCATTACATAGATGTTGATTTTAATTCTTGTATAAGCTAGCAATAAGAAGGGGCAGCAAAGGGCTACAGATTTATCTTCCTCATGCCATTCAGGTGAATTGCACCCCTATGGTAGAGTAGGAAGAAGTAGAATTCTACACTCATGAACCTCCCAGCAACTGTTTTGAGCAACATTGCTTAAGTCCTAGTCAGCAGGTCAGCTGCCTTAATAAGTGTAGTTTGGGGAGAAAGTTAATTGACCTTTTATCATTAATTTTCTCCTAAATTTTTAATTATTATTTTCTGCTCTTTTCTTTACATTTCCAAGCACAATATTCGTGCTTAGAAGGTGGGCTGCCAACCTGCTTTTGGGCCTCCTGCAGGTCTGCATTTGAGTTGTCTGCAAGTCACTGGCATGATTTGGCTTTCAATCTTCCCCTCACTGTGGCTAGCTCATGCCTTCAACTGGATCACGCAATTGATGGCACAGCTGTGATTGTGAACGTACTGTGCAGAGAGAACTCACAGCTATCAGCCTACATTTTACCATTCCAAACTAAAGGTATTACAGACATGGAACACTGCACCTTTAACAGCCATGCCCTTTGCTTACTTATGACATTAGTTGAATATATTATGAATAAATATCCTGAATTTTATTCCAGCAGTGTAAAGCATTCTGTTGTGACAATATTTAAACACCAGAGCTCCGTAAATCCATATGGAGCACATCTCAGAAGTGGTGAGATGCAGACAATCTGCAGCCTTTGCTGCTGACTCCACCAATGTCAGAGGTCAAGGAGGGGGAGCGGGGGGCAGCGAGTAGAGCATCCTTGGCAATTTTGGATGCCTCTGGGGCTTCTTTAACTTAATAACTACGAAGCTAAAATGACAGAAAAATTGAAAAATATCTATTTTAAATTCAGCAAAAGCAGAACAGTCTGCTTGTACTTAACAATCCACTCCAGCTCCGAGCTCCACCAGGCATGAATCCTGAGCATAGGTAGAACAGAACAGAAATTCCTCTGCTCTTGCGACTTAGAAAGTTAGAACTTTCTGACTCTGCTTTCCCCAATGACTGTGCTCTCTATCTATGGGCTTCCAATCCTATTAAAAATTGCATTTCTTTCTCTCCATATTATTTTAGCTGCTTTATCATTCATTTTCTGGTGCGGTCACTTCTTGTTTTCTGTTCATCACTCACTCCATACTACAATGTGGAGAGATCAGTAGTTTGTGATCCAGAAGCTGTCAGTGTAGAGCAAGACATAGCATGAAAACATATAATGTTCCAGCTTGTGTGAAGTGGGAAATTGTTCCATTTCCTGGATGAGTGCACAGATGCACAAAAGAGAAAATCCATTATTTGGTGTCACCAGAAATGCTTGTTTACTGACATTGGCAAACTCAACCTTCCCTTCCTCAAGTTGATCCTCAGACTAGCATTTCAGATAGACTGAGCATGAAGGGCATGAAATGTAAGGTGAGTATGTGATTGCTTCTGTGCACACTATGAGCTGTACTATCAATAAAGAAAGAACTTGCATTTATATAAGCACTTTTCACACCTCCGGACATCCCAAACCGCTTTACAGCCAATTAATTTCTGTTGAAGTGTAGTCACTGTTAGAATGTAGGAAACAATAGGTTTCATGTTTTAAAAGCCAATTTTAAAGCCAATTTTTGGGTGGGTGATTTTGTTTTTTTGTGCTCATTAAAATGAGGAATGTTAGTGCTGGGGAACAGAACAATACCGTTGGAGAGTAAAGGTCCCTCCTCTCTGCTCCAACAACGTTCCTCTACTACACAGTTTTACTCAAAAAGGATGACAAGGACAACTTCTCACAGAAGTTGTCCTTGTCATCCTTTTTGAGTAAAACTGGTTAATGAATATCACTTTGTGCTGATTTATCCAATCAATAAGAGTTGTGCTGAATTTTCACAAACCATTTTCACATTACACCCTTTCAGCTATCTGTCGTATTTCAGCATTCCTATCTAATCTACCTAGGAGGCATTCTTGGTTTAAGCTACACAATACTTTTGATCTGAAGTTGAAGCTAAGATTCTAAGATTTGAATATGCAAAGCGCTAACCTTTTTTTAAAAAAAGCAGAGGACCAGCTTGGAGCCAATTGAACAGTGGGGGGGGCGCGGTGGGAGGGAAATCATACATCTCATTGGACTCTCTTGGAAAGAATGGCCCACTCCAACTATGTTATCTATCAAATTGAAACAAATATATAAGCTGTTCACAGATTCCAATGATTCCAACATGCATTCACACATGGGCTGGATTTTCAGCTTGGATGATTTTGGGGCGTTAAGGGCGGCTGGGCAGTAAAGTTTGCGCTAGGGGACAGTTTGCGCCTCAGTCATCAAAATTCGCAGCTGGGCCCTGAGTCTGGGATGCAGCGCTAAGGGAGGCGTTGTAAACCTCTCTTAGGGCGTTAGCATGGGAAAATTCCGAGCTAAAGAGCCGGGCCGGAAGCGCTCCGAGAAATGCCTGGGGAGAAAGAAAAATGAAAAAACTCTCACAAAAAAATTCCCAATGCATAGTCCACACCACCACAATGTAAATCGCAAAAAAAAATGTAAAAGCAAAAACAATCACACTTACCTTAGGACTGTATTACTTACCTGACTGCAGTCAGTATAAGCTGGACTGCCCAATTTCCCAGGTAGTCACAGTGGGGCGCGCTGCGAGGCAAACAGGAGTCAAAAAGCGCGCTGCTGTTGCAACCAGGGGTGTTACATACCGACGCAGCTCTTTTGGGAGGTACTACTCTGTGCCGCCGCAAAACCGGCCCCAAAAACCCCCGCGGGGCACTGGAGGCTGACTGCCCGCCGAGAAGACCTCACTGCCACCATTGCTGCCGCTCCGGGGCGAAAAACCGAGCACAAAGGACCAGAAAATCCGCCCCGTGCTCTGCTAAAATCTCTGCTTGCCCTTAAAACTCAGAATGGGCTGTCTGGGAGAGTCCACTCCTGGGAGGGTTGCTCTCATGGCCAATCCCTAGACAAAGGAGGGATCAGAAGAGAAGACCTCTGACTTTCTGTGAACACAGAAGACAAAAGAAAAGTTAGGCAGTAGGTCTAGGGAGGGTGTTCAACCTAGAGAAAGAAAGCTTGCTTATCTTAAATCCAGAATTGGTAGAAACAGATGATGGAGCAAAAAAGAATAACTCAAGGTAGCCTACTAATGTGGGGTAGTGTGGAATGGTTTCTTATATTTCTTATGTACGTAAAGGAGAGTGAAGTTAAATGAAACGAGATTTGATTCAGTTGTTAATCTGTATATTCACTTGTAATCCATAAAATAAAGCAGCTTAATGATTTCTATTTAGCCATGTCTCAATAAAGTGGTATTGAAAAATTGGAGAAGCACATGTGAGGGCACATGCAAAAGACATAAGTATCCAGTTCACATCACAAGGGGGTTCTATTGTTACATCCTTGGGCTACACTATTCTATAATAAGCCATTCGACAGTACTGGTGTACTCCTATACTCAAGAGGCACAAGAACCACTTGCAGGCATTAATTACCAAGGTCCCCCCCAAAATCAGATCCCATTCTGACTTGAACATATATCTTCATTCCTTCATTGTTGCTGAGTAAAAATCTTGAATATCCCGACCGAACACCAGGAGATTTAAGAACTAATAGATCTCAAGCACAAAGCATTTCTGAGCATCAAACAACAACCCAATTTGGGAGCTGCAAAACAACATTACAGACGGCTCAAAACTCGGGTCCAACAAAAAACCCAGGACCTAAAGAACAGGTGGTGGATGGAGAAAGCACAGGAGATACAACAACTGGCCGATAGCCAGGATATGTGAGGATTCTTCACTGCCGTCAAGGCCAGCTACGCTCCAAGCTCCCAAGGCCCCACCCGACTCCTGGCCAAGAACAGGGAAACACTCATCAAGGACACCGAGGCTGTCAGGGCCCAATGGAAGGAGCACTTTGAAGATCTCCTCAATCAAGACTCTGCCTTTGACTCGAGTGTTCTCGACTCCATCCCGCAGCATGCGACCCGTCACCAACTCAATGAAACTCCAACGTTGCACGAGGTAGGCAAAGCCATAAAACAGCTCAAGAATAACAAGGCTACGGGTGCAGATGGAATCTCTGCTGAGGTGCTAAAGTATGGCGGAGAGGTGCTGTTGGCGCAGATACATGACCTCATCTCTCTCATCTGGAGGGAGGGGAGCATGCCGGGAGATCTCAGAGATGCAGTGATTGTGATCATTTTTTAAAAAGGGGACAAGTCCGATGCGGCAACTACAGAGGAATCTCGCTGCTATCAGCCACTGGGAAAGTTGTCGCTAGAGTTCTCTTCAATCGACTTCTCCCTGAGCCGATGAGCTCCTCCCGGAATCACAATGTGGATTTCGTCCCCTATGGGGCACAACAGACATGATCTTTGTAGCGCGACAGCTACAGGAAAAATGCAGGGAGCAGCGCCAGCCCTTATAAATGGCCTTTTTCGATCTTACAAAGGCCTTTGACACTGTCAACCGTGAGGGTCCACGGAGCGTCCTCCTCCGTTTCGGATGCCTCCAAAAGTTTGTCAACATCCTTCGCCTGCTTCACGATGACATGCAGGCCATGATCCTTACCAACGGATCCATTACAGACCTAATTCACGTCCGGACCAGGGTCAAACAGGGCTGCGTCATTGATCCAACCCTCTTCTCAATCTTCCTCGCTGCCATGCTGCACCTCACAATCAACAAGCTCCCCACTGGAGTGGAACTAAACGACAGACCAGTGGGAAGCTGTTGAACCTACGCCGCTTCCAGGCCAGGTCCAAGATCACCCCAACCTCTGTCGTTGAGCTGCAGTATGCGGATGACGCCTGCGTCTGCACACATTCAGAGGCTGAACTCCAGGATATAGTCAATGTATTCACTGAGGCATATGAAAGCATGGGCCTTACGCTTAACATTCATAAGACAAAGATCCTCCACCAGCCTGTTACCACTGCACAGCACCGCCCTCCAATCATTAAGATTCACGGCGCAGCCCTCGACAATGTGGACCATTTCCCATATCTCGGGAGCCTCTTATCAACAAAGGCAGACATTGATGCGGAGATTCAACTTTGCGCCCAGTGCGCCAGTGCAGCCTTCAGCCGCCTGAGGAAAAGAGTGGTTGAAGACCAGGCCCTCAAATCTACCACCAAGCTCATGGTCTATAGGGCTGTAGTAATACCTGCCCTCCTGTATGGATCTGAGGTATGGACGATGTATAGAAGGTGTCATTATTCAACTATCATTGTAACCCATGTATAAGCTGACCTAAGTTATACACATTGAGAACATAAGAACATAAGAACATAAGAATTAGGAACAGGAGTAGGCCATCTAGCCCCTCGAGCCTGCTCCGCCATTCAACAAGGTCATGGCTGATCTGACCGTGGACTCAGCTCCACTTACCCGCCCGCTCCCCGTAACCCTTAATTCCCTTATTGGTTAAAAATCTATCTATCTGTGATTTGAATACATTCAATGAGCTAGCCTTAACTGCTTCCTTGGGCAGAGAATTCCACAGATTCACAACCCTCTGGGAGAAGAAATTCCTTCTCAACTCGATTTTAAATTGGCTCCCCCGTATTTTGAGGCTGTGCCCCCTAGTTCTAGTATTCCCGACCAGTGGAAACAAGCTCTCTGGCTCTATCTTCTCTATTCCTTTC
Organism: Pristiophorus japonicus; assembly: GCF_044704955.1. NCBI lineage: Eukaryota > Metazoa > Chordata > Chondrichthyes > Pristiophoridae > Pristiophorus > Pristiophorus japonicus. The sequence goes on from NC_091981.1 coordinate 170,222,596, forward strand.
ATTATTTTAAATGTTTCTATAAGATCACCCCTCATCCTTCTGAACTCCAATGAGTAAAGACCCAATCTACTCAATCTATCATCATAAGGTAACCCCCTCATCTCTGGAATCAACCTAGTGAATCGTCTCTGTACCCCCTCCAAAGCTAGTATATCCTTCCTTAAGTAAGGTGACCAAAACTGCACACAGTACTCCAGGTGCGGCCTCACCAATACCCTATACAGTTGCATTCGCCTTCCTGATTACCTGCTGCACCTGCAAACTAACTTTTTGGGATTCATGCACAAGGACCCCCAGGTCCCTCTGCACCGCAGCATGTTGTAATTTCTCCCCATTCAAATAATATTCCCTTTTACTGTTTTTTTTCCCAAGGTGGATGACCTCACACTTTCCGACATTGTATTCCATCTGCCAAACCTTAGCCCATTCGCTTAATCTATCTAAATCTCTTTGCAGCCTTTCTGTGTCCTCTACACAACCCGCTTTCCCACTAATCTTTGTGTCATCTGCAAATTTTGTTACACTACACTCTGTCCTCTCTTCCAGGTCATCTATGTATATTGTAAACAGTTGTGGTCCCAGCACCGATCCCTGTGGCACACCACTAACCACTGATTTCCAACCCGAAAAGAACCCATTTATCCCGACTCTCTGCTTTCTGTTAGCCAGCCAATTCTCTATCCATGCTAATACATTTCCTCTGACTCCGCGTACTTTTATCTTCTGCAGTAACCTTTTGTGTGGCACCTTATCGAATGCCTTTTGAAAATCTAAATATATCACATCCATCGGTACACCTCTATCCACCATGCTCGTTATATCCTCAAAGAATTCCAGTAAATTAGTTAAACATGATTTCCCCTTCATGAATCCATGCTGCGTCTGCTTGATTGCACTATTCCTATCTAGATGTCCCGCTATTTCTTCCTTAATGATAGTTTCAAGCATTTTTCCCACTACAGATGTTAAACTAACCGGCCTATAGTTACCTGCCTTTTGTCTGCCCCTTTTTTTAAACAGAGGCATTACATTAGCTGCTTTCCAATCTGCTGGTACCTCCCCAGAGTCCAGAGAATTTTGGTAGATTATAACGAATGCATCTGCTATAACTTCCGCCATCTCTTTTAATACCCTGGGATGCATTTCATCAGGACCAGGTGACTTGTCTACCTTGAGTCCCATTAGCCTATCCAGCACTACCCCCTTAGTGATAGTGATTGTCTCAAGGTCCTCCCTTCCCACATTCCTGTAACCAGCAATTTTTGGCATGGTTTTTGTGTCTTCCACTGTGAAGACCGAAGCAAAATAATTGTTTAAGGTCTCAGCCATTTCCACATTTCCCATTATTATATAGCCTTCTCATCTTCTAAGGGACCAACATTTACTTTAGTCACTCTTTTCCATTTTATATATCTGTAAAAGCTTTTACTATCCGTTTTTATGTTTTGCGCAAGTTTACCTTCGTAATCTATTTTTCCTTTCTTTATTGCTTTCTTAGTCATTCTTTGCTGTCGTTTAAAATTTTCCCAATCTTCTAGTTTCCCACTAACCTTGGCCACCTTATACGCATTGGTTTTTAATTTGATACTCTCCTTTATTTCCTTGTTTATCCACGGCTGGTTATCCCTTCTCTTACCGCCCTTCTTTTTCACTGGAATATATTTTTGTTGAGCACTATGAAAGAGCTCCTTAAAAGTCCTCCACTGTTCCTCAATTGTGCCACCGTTTAGTCTGTGTTTCCAGTCTACTTTAGCCAACTCTGCTCTCATTCCACTGTAGTCCCCTTTGTTTAAGCATAGTATGCTCGTTTGAGACACTACTTCCTCACCCTCAATCTGTATTACAAATTCAACCATACTGTGATCACTCATTCCGAGAGGATCTTTTACTAGGAGATCATTTATTATTCCTGTCTCATTACACGGGACCAGATCTAAGATAGCTTGCTCCCTTGTAGGTTCTGTAACATACTGTTCTAAGAAACAATCCTGTATGCATTCTATGAATTCCTCCTCCAGGCTACCCCATGCGATTTGATTTGACCAATCGATATGTAGGTTAAAATCCCCCATGATTACTGCCGTTCCTTTTTCACATGCCTCCATTATTCCCTTGATTATTGCCTGCCCCACCGTGAAGTTATTATTTGGGGGCCTATAAACTACACCCACCAGTGACTTTTTCCTCTTGCTATCTCTAATCTCCACCCACAATGATTCAACATTTTGTTCATTAGAGCCAATATTGTCTCTCACAACTGCCCTGATATCATCCTTTATTACCAGAGCTACCCCACCTCCTTTCCCTTCTTGTCTATCTTTCCAAATCATCAGATACCCCTGTATCTGACATTGACCACAAGGGGTGAACTTGTGGGAGACACTCCTAACCTGGATTTTCAGGTATAAAAGGGGAAGCTCCACCCACCTTCATCACTTGAGATCTTGGTAATAAAGGTAACTGGTCACAGAGTGACCTTCTCTCAAGTATGGGCCTCGTGTGCATTTATACTGTATAGTAAGGGCATATAAGTGGCTTCGAGAAACTGGGATTTAAACCACGCGAGCATGGCCACTAGCAGCACAGAAGAGAGGTACTGTTTTGGTGATGATTGGGACGACTTTATTGAGTGACTACAGCAAAGTTTTGTCACTAAGGACTGGTTGGGACAGGATTTGACTGACAAATGCAGGGCTCATCTCCTGACGGTTTGTGGATCCAGAACGTACTCCCTGATGAAGGACCTTCCAGCGCCAGAGAAGCCGGCGGACAAGACGTTCAAAGAGCTCAGTAAGTTGATCGGGGAACACCTTAAACCGGCGAGCAGCATGCACATGGCGAGACACCGGTTTTACACGCACTGGCGGCGAGAAGGGCAAAACGCTCCAGACTTCGTGGCAGATCTCCGGCGACTGGCGAGCCTATGTAAGTTCCCAGATGCATGCAGAGCGGAGATACTGCAAGACTTTTTTATTGAGGGCATCGGGCACGCTGGGGTTTTCAGGAAACTGATTGAGACCAAAGACTTGACCTTGGAAGCGGCAGCTCTGATAGCCCAGACATTTATCTCAGGGGAGGGAGAGACCAGAATGATGTATGACAAAAATCTTGGCTCGAATGCGGCAAACGACCAGGGAGTCAACATTGTTAATGCGGCACACAGTTCTCTTGGCAGACAAGGGCAATCGGACATGCCCCAGCATGTAGTCAAACCCAAAGGGGGAATTCAACAGAGACAATGACTAGCTGAACGGCGATTCATGCCATCGCAATGGACAATGCGGCCAGTAATGGGGCCATCAACACCTGTTAATGATGCGCTGAAGGACAAGTACAGAGACAGTCAGAGACGATCGACTGGTAATGGACCTTTTGTTTCCAACAATGGGGCCTCCAGCTCATGCTGAGTTGTGGAGGCAAATACCCAGCCAGAGCTTGCAGGTATCAGCAATATACCTGCAGAAATTGCAACGTCAGCGGTCACTTGGCGCGTATGTGCAGGAAACCTGCAGCCAGGTTGATGTACGAGGAGGACTGGCCCGATGTAAGCCCGATGAGGCCAAATGAACACTGGGGGAAATCGCTGGAAACTGAAGTTCAGCGAGTTCATGTGGAACACATATACAGTTCATATACCAGGACGCCACCGATAATGATGAAAGTGCTCTTTAATGGCATCCCAGTATTAATGGAACTAGACACGGAGGCCAGCCAGTCCCTGATGAGTATCAAACAGTTCAAAAGGTTGTGGGTGTCCAAGGCCAGGAGGCCAAAATTATTGCCGATTGACGCATAGCTACGGACATATACAAAGGAGATCATTCCGGTGCTAGGCAGCACCACGGTAGTCGTGACCCACAAAGATTCGGAGAACAGGTTGCCACTCTGGATTGTCCCGGGGGACGGTCCCGCACTACTGGGGAGGAGTTGGCTTGCTGTCATGAACTGGAAATGGGGCGATATCAATGCAATTTCTTCTGTGGAGCGAGTATCATGCTCACAGATCCTGGACAAATTTGACTCATTATTTCAACCCGGCATCGGCACTTTCATGGGGGCCAAGGTAGTGATTCACATAAACCTGGACGCCAGGCCAATACACCACAAGGCCAGAGCGGTGCCGTACGTGATGCAGGAAAAGATAGAATGCTAATTGGACCGCCTGCTGAGGGAAGGCATCATCTCGCCAGTTGAATTCAGTGACTGGGCAAGCTCGATTGTGCCGGTACTCAAGGCGGATGGGTTGGTCAGGATATGTGGTAATTACAAGGCCACCATCAATCGGGTGTCACTCCAAGACCAGTACCCGCTACCGAGAGCGGAGGACCTCTTTGCGACGCTATCCGGTGGCAAACTTTTTTCAAAATTGGACCTGTCCTCAGCTTACATGATGCAGGAGCTGGCGAGTGAGTCGAAGAAGCTGACCACCATCACGACACACAAGGGATTGTTTGAGTATAACAGATATCCGTTTGGGATTCGTTCGGCCGCCGAATTATGGAAAGCCTCCTTAAGTCGATTCTAATGACAGTGGTTTTTCAAGACGACATCCTCATCACGGGTTGCGATACTGACGAACACCTCCACAACCTGAAGGAGGTGCTACGCAGACTGGACCGGGTAGGGCTGCGACTGAAAAAGGCTAAATGCGTCTTCTTAGCTCCAGAGGTAGAATTCCTGGGGATGAGGGTAGCAGCAGACGGGATCAGACCTACTGCGTCCAAAACGGAAGTGATCCAGAGAGCACCCAGACCCCATAACATGATGGAGTTGCGTTCGTTCCTGGGGCTCCTGAACTATTTTGGTAACTTTCTTCCCAAATTGAACACGCTGTTAGAGCCGCTACACATGCTCCTATGCAAAGGTCGTGATTGGGTCTGGGGGGACAGCCAGGAAAGGGCTTTTGATAGAGCACGCAATTTGTTATGCTCCAACAAACTGTTAAAGTTATGTGACCCATGTAAGAAACTTGTTTTAACGTGCGATGCGTTGTCCTATGGGGTTGGGTGTGTGTTGCAGAATGTGAATGCCAATGGTCAGTTACAGCCGGTAGCTTATGCCTCCAGAAGTCTGTCCCAGGCAGAAAGAGGCTACGGAATGGTAGAAAAGGAAGCGCTAGCATGTGTATATGGAGTAAAAAACAGGAAATTTGAGCTGGAGACAGATCACAAACCCCTCACGTCCCTTTTGGCCGACAACAAAGCCATAAATGCAAATGCATCGGCCCGCATACAGAGGTGGGCACTCACATTAGCCGCTTATGACTACACAATTCGGCACAGACCGGGCACTGAAAACTGCGCCGATGCACTCAGCAGGCTCCCACTAGCCACCACTGAGGTGGCAACCGAGCATGATGCTGAGATGGTCATGGCTGTTGAAGCTTTTGAAAGTGAAGGCTCACCTGTGACAGCCTGTCAGATTAAAGACTGGACAAATAAAGACCCGCTACTGTCTTTAGTTAAGAAATATGTCCTGAATGGAGACTGGGCAGCCATGTATGGGGCATGCCCTGAGGAATTTAAACTGTTTCATAGGCGCAAGGATGAACTCTCGATTCAGGCCGATTGCCTACTGTGGAAAGACCGAGTAGTCATGCCCCAGATGGGCAGAGAGGTGTTTATCAGAGAACTTCACAATGAGCACCTGGGCATTGTCATGATGAAGGCAATTACCAGTCACACGTTTGATGGCCAGGGATAGATGCAGACCTGGAACTTTGTGTTCGCAGGTGCAACACGCGTGCTCAGCTGGGCAACGCACCCAGGAAGGCTCCCTTAGCCCCTGGTCCTGGCCCGCCAAGCCATGGTCACGCATCCATGGGAAAAATGTTTTTGGTTGTAGTAGACGACTACTCCAAATGGATTGAGTGTGCCATTTTAAAGTCTACGGGCAATGTTCGCCGCCCATGGTCTACCGGATGTCTTGGTCAACGACAATGGTCCGTGCTTCACAAGCACTGAATTCCAGGACTTCATGGCAGGCAATGGAATCAACCATGTCAGAATGACACCGTTCAAACCGGCCTCAAACGGCCAGGCGGAACGAGCAGTGCAGATAATCAAACAGGGGATGCTCAGAATCCAAGGAGTTTCCCTACAAAGCTGCTTATCATGCCTCCTGTTGGCCAATAGATCCCGACCACACTCGCTCACAGGGGTTCCACCCGCAGAGCTGCTAATGAAAAGGACGCTCAAAATCAGGTTAACCCTTATACACCCTACTATGAAAGAAATTGTTGAGAGCAGACGTCAATCACAATGTGACTACCATGACAGGAATGCGAGGGCGTGATGTATTGATGTCAATGGCCCTGTTTTTGTCCTTAATTACGCTGCAGGGCCCAAATGGCTTGCAGGCACTGTGATTGCCAAAGAGGGGAATAGGGTTTTGGTAGTTAAACTTACCAATGGACAAATCTGCCGCAAACACGTGGTTCAAACTAAAAGGAGGTTCAGCAACCCCATAGAAGAAGCAGAGGAAGAACACGACGTAGAGTTTACTCCACCACAAGTGACCGAACACCGGAACCAAGTGGAGGAGAGCCCAGTCACTGTGGGCAGTCTGGACAGGCCTGAGGCACCGCAAACAGCAGACACTTAGGCCAGCGCCCAACAACCGGAGCCCCAACTCAGGCACTCTACAAGGGAGCGTAAACCACCAGAGAGACTTAACATGTGATCCCAATAAGACTTTGGGGGGAAGGTGATGTCATGTATTCAACTATCATTGTAACCCATGTATAAGCTGACCTAAGTTGTACACATTGAGAACATTGACCACAAGGGGCGACCTTGTGGGAGACACTCCTAACCTGAACCTTCAGGTATAAAAGGGGAAGCTCCACCCACCTTCATCACTTGAGGTCTTGGTAATAAAGATAACTGGTCACAGAGTGACCTTCTCTCAAGTATGGGCCTCGTGTGCATTTATACTGTATAGTAAGGACATATCAGAAGGCACCTCAAGTCGCTGGAGATCTATCACCAACGATGTCTGCGCAAGATCCTGCAAATCCCCTGGGAGGATAGGTGCACCAACATCAGTGTCCTCGACCAGGCTAACATCCCCAGTATTGAAGCACTGACCACACTTGATGAGCTTCGCTGGTAGGCCACATAGTTCATATGCCAGGTATGAGACTCCCTAAGCAAATGCTTTGTGTGGATCTCCTTCGTGGTAAAAGAGCCAAAGGAGGACAGCGAAAACGTTATAAGGACACCCTCAAAGCCTCCCTGGTAAAGTGCGACATCACCACACTCACCTGGGAGACCCTGGCCGAAGACTGCCCGAGGTGGAGAAAGTGCATCCAGGAGGGCGTTGAGCTCTTCGAGTCTCAACGCAAAGAGCGTGAAGAGGCCAAGCGCAGGCAGCGGAAGGAGCGCATGGCAAACCAGCCTCACCGACCCCTTCCCTCTACGAATGTCTGTCCCATCTCTGACAGGGTCTGTGGCTCTCGTATCGGACTGTTCAGCCATCAAAGAATTCACTTAGGGAGTGGAAGCAAGTCTTCCTCAATTCTGAGGGACTGCCTATAATGATGGAATATCTGCAATGACTCAAGGAGATGGTCCACCACCACCACCTTCTCAGGGCAACTTTGGATGGGCAATGAATGTGGCTTCGACAGCAGTGTCCACATCCTTGAACAAATAAAAATATATGTGATCCACTTTTATATGGTAGTCTTCATTTCCAATAATTCTTTATCAACCAACAGGTACATTGTCTCTTAATCTTCTTGTGTTTTTTAAAAAAAATCTGAGGTACATAAATGCTTTCTGCTGAAGACCTAAGTTTTAGTTCATCTAAACACTTGTCAAAGATTTGGCATATAGGAACAGAAATGTTATGGAGGCTGATCTCCCATTGAGTTAGTTATAGCAGCTGTCCCTGTTGCATCATAATTTCCCGCCCTTTTTACATCTCTCTTAATATTCTTATTTCCAAAAGTAAGTATTGATTTGCTTCTTAGACACTATGGGCCCAAGTTTCGGCCTCAGTTGCTCCTGATTTTTTGGAGCAACTGGTGTCGAACGGAGTATCTTAGAAATTCAAATTCTCGGCATTTAGTTTGCTCCAGTTCTAGTCAGTTAGAACAGTTTCACTTTGGAACAGAATTTCTTTTTCAAAAGGGGACGTGTCCGGCCACTTACGCCTGTTTTCAAAGTTTCGGCAGTGAAAACTTACTCCAAACTAACTTAGAATGGAGTAAGTGAAGATTTTTGTAATCTCGAAAAAACCTTGTCTACATTTTAGAAAATCAGGCGCCGGTTACAAATCAGGCATAGGGAATTGGAGGGGGGGGGGTGTTTAAAGGCAAGTTTACAAACATTAAACACTTCAGTTTTACAAATAAAGAGCCATCATCAATAATAAATGATAAAAACATCAATAAATCAGCCAATAAATCAATCAAAAAAAATTAATAAGAAATAATTTTTTTTAAATCAATAAATAAAAAAATTTCTACTTACCGACAGCAGCACCGGGAGCCCTCCAACAGCGTACTGGGATGACCCCCCCCTCCCCCAGTGTGTCTCTGTCAGTGTCTCTATCTCTCTGTCTGTCTGTCTGTGTGTGTCTCTCACTCTCTGTCTGTCAGTGTCTGTGTTTCTGACAGCGAGGGGAGGGGGAGAAGGGGGGTAGAGGGAGAGGGGGGGCAGGGGGAGGGGAGGGAGGGAGGCAGAGGGGGAGGGAGGGAAGGGAGGGGGAGGGGGGAGGGAAGGGAGGAGGAGGGAAGGGGGGGAGGAGGAGAAGGGGAGGAGGAGAAGACGGGGGGGAGGAGAAGAAGGGGAAGGGGGGCAGGAGGAGAAGGGGAAATTGGAGGAAAAGGGGAAAGAGAAGGGGGGGAGAAGGGGAAGGAGAGGGGGGGAAAGGAGAAGGGGGTGGAAAGGAGAAGGGGCGGGGGAAGGAGAAGGGGGGCTAAGGAGAGGGGGGGGCAAGGAGAAGGGGGGAAGAAGAAGGGGGGGGAAGGAGAAGGGGGAGGAAGGCTGAACGGGCCGGGCCCAAGAATTCGGGCAGGGCCCGTCCCCAGCACCAGATTTACAGGTCGGTGGCGTTGGGTTGGGTCGGGTCCGGGGTCGGGGGTCGGGAGCGCGGGTCGGGTCTGGGGGAGCGCGGGTCGGGAGCGCGGGTCGGGTCGGGGGGAGCGCGGGTTGGGTCGGGTCTGGGGGGGGTGGTCGGGAGCACGGGTTGGGGCAGGAGGGGAGGAGGGAGGTCAGGTTGGTTCAGTTGTGGGGGGGAGGGAGGGAGCGCGGGTTGGTTCGGGTCTTGGGGGGGTGGGCAGAGGGAGGTCGGGTCGGGTCGGTTCGTGTCGGGGGCGGGGGGAGGGAGGTCAGGTTGGGTCGGGTCGGGTCCGGGTTGTGGGGGGGGCGGGTGTCAGGAGCGCGGGTCGGGTTGGGAGGGTGGTGGGAGGGAGGTCAGTTGGGTTCGGGTCGGGGGGGTGGGGGAGGGAGGGAGGGAGGGAGAGGGAGGTCAGGTCGGGTGGGGGGGGAGGGTGCGCGGGTCGGATCCAGTCCGGGGGGTCCGGTCCGGTCCGGTCCGGGGGCAGGGGGGTGGGGGGAAGCGTGAGTCGAGTCGGGTCGGGAGGAAGTAGGAGCTGGCCGTGGGAGGCAGCCTTATGCACGCAGCCCCAGTGAGGCCATTCGGCCAGGGCTAGGGGCTGTGTGCTTCGGGCCCCTCCCACACAGTTTTGGGCGCCTGGAGCTACTGCACATGCGCGTCCACTGTAGCGCGCATGTGCAGAGGTCCCGGCACTGTTTTCAGCGCAGGGACCTGGCTCCACCCCCCCACAGCTCTTGCTGCGCCGCGCCCGGCTCCAGAGGACCAGCAGGGAGCCGGAGAATCTGTAAGTTTTTTTTAGGCGCACTTTGTGGCGCGAAAAACAGCCGTCCAGGTCGGGGCTACGCCGTTCTAGGCGCGGCCCGAAACTTGGGCCCCTAAATTCCACATTTTCATCTTTCTGTGAAGATATTTTTTGGATCCATATTAACTGGTTTAGTACAAATGTTAAGACTATTTCTCCTTGTTCTAGATTCCTCTACGAATGGAAGCCACTCCTGTCAATTCCCTTAAATCAAATCACCACTTAACCTCATAATGTTCACGAATATAACCTAAGTTTGCCTGGTCTCTCATCATAGCTCCACCACTTCATTACGGGAATCATCCTGGTGAATTGTTGTTGGACTTTCTCCAAAATCAGTACATCTAATCATAACTAAACATAATATTCCAAATGAAATCTGAGCAGCACTCTACATAACTTCAATATTACTTGCCTGCTTTTATATTCGATACTGTTGTGATAAAGCCAGTGTCCTATTTCCCTTTTTGATTGTTTTTTGTACCTGCTAGCTAGTTTTTAAATGACTTGTGATCATTGACCTCTAAATCACTTTGTTAATATAATACTCCAGGAAGAAAGAATTTGCATTCATATAGAAAAGAAAGAACTTTCATTTATTTGATGCCTTTCACATTCTCAGGACATTCCAAATAAACTCGGAGCCAATGCATTTATTTTTAATTTAATCACTATTTGTGGGCAAATGCAGCGCCCAGTCTGCACACAGCAAAGTCCCAAGTCAGAATAATGAGAGGTGATCTTATCGAAACGTAAAAGATTATGAGGAGGCTTGACAAGGTGGATGCAGAGAGGATGTTTCCACTGATGGGGGAGACTAGAACGAGAGGGCATGATCTTAGAATAAGGGGCCGCCCATTTAAAACAGAGATGAGGAGAAATTTCTTCTCTCAGAGGGTTGTAAATCTGTGGAATTCGCTGCCTCAGAGAGCTGTGGAAGCTGGGACATTGAATGGATTTAAGACAGAGATAGACAGTTTCTTAAACGATAAGGGGATAAGAGGTTATGAGGAGTGGGTGGGGAATTAGAGCTGAGTCCATGATCAGATCAGCCAAGATCTTATTGAATGGCGGAGCAGGGTTGAGGGGTCGTATGGCCTACTCCTGTTCCTATATCTTACGTTCTTATGTTCTTATGTTATGAACAGCAGTGAGTTAAATGACTAGTTAATCTGTTTTGGTGTGTTGATGAGGGGATACTTTTGGCCAGGCGATCTCACTGCTCTTTTTTTGAATAATGCCATGAGATCTTTTATGTCTACTTGAACAGGCAGATAGTGTCTTGATTCAAACATCTTGGCCAAGAGATTCCGCTTTGAGTACAACTGCCAATCTGGGTGCAAATTTGGCTACTTTTAAGAAGTGTTTATTTTGCGCAAGTTTCTGCTCAAATTCATTTGCATATCGGCAAACATAACCTCTTCCATGAACCAGCACAATTAGGCAATATTTTAGAATCCAATTAAAAAAATTGCATTAAAAATATTCCTTGATATATTTAAGAGTGGTAATTTTATTAATGCAGCTGAAAATGGGTTTATCACAAAAAATAAATGTTTTTAATAAGAGTGCCTCGTCCACCACCTGTGAGTAAACCGATTTTAAATAATTGTAAATAACTTAAAAAAACTACAGAACCATTTACTACTTACATTGGTGTACAGTCAACAGTTTTGTAGTAAATTCATTCTTTAAAATAAACATGCTTATTAGTGGCCTTGCGCCTAAAAATCAAGCTTGATTTTAAGAGGCACTTTGAAAGCTCACAAAGGTTGCAATTGGTGGAAACACACCATGGCGAATTCGATCTGGGGCGTGGCCAGTTTTGTGGGCGCAATGTTTTTTTAAATCAGCGCAAAAGATCACGGAAACTCGATTTGCACTGGATATAATTTGCGTTTGGAATTCCTCGGTCTTTTGCACGGATTTGGTTGATTTCAAGCAAATTGCATTGAAAGAACCAGCGTAACCTAGTAGAAACTCCAGGCCCTTATCTGAAAGATGTACCTCTGATAATCCAGCACTTCCTCACTACCTTGAAATGTCAGCCTAGATTATGTGATGTTCATTCTACCATCTCGGAGCCTCCTTTCCCCCATAAACAATAGACCTACAAAACTCTCCAACTCCCAACCCCCTCATTTGTCTTTGTAAAGTCCTGTCCCCTCAGCACAGATTCACACGAGGCATGTAGTGAAGTCAAGGTCAATCTGGACCTGCACCTTTATTGACAGCTCTGGAATGCTGCACTTGCCCGAGACCTGTCCTTATATACCTGTCTCTTGCAAGTGCACCCCTGGTGGTAAGGTATGCTGGTGGTTACAGGTCATATCTTATTACAGTCATGTATAGCATGTTAGGATACAGTTATATATAATAATGTAAGATACATGACATCACCCTCCCCCAAGGTCTTATTGTCTTTATAGGTTCAGTCTCTCAGGTGGTCTACGCTCTCGCGTGGAGCGTCTGAGTTGTGGTTCAGTTGTTTGCCTTGGTGTCTGTTTTTCTTTGGGTGTGGTTGCTGGTATCTCGCCTGGGCTGTCTGTTTCGATTGGTGTGATTGTTGTTGACTCGCCTGGGCTGTCTGTTGAGATTGCCCTTTCCTCAGGTTGTTTCCTCTGTCTGTCCACCAGGTGTGGTGCGAGTTCCACATTGTAGTCTACCTCTGGTTCCGCAGTGTTGTTGGTAAATCTGCTTTTGACTTGGTCGACATGCCTCCGGCAGATTTTGCCATTATCCATTTGTACTACCAGTAGCCTGTTTCCTTCCTTGCCCGTTACTGTCCCTGAAAGCCATTTGGGACTCCTGCCATAGTTTAGTACAAACACGTTGTCCCCTATCTCATTCCATCTCCCCCTCGAATTTCTGTCATGGTACTCAGTCAGCTTATGGCGCTTTGCCTCAACGATTTTGTGCATGTCTTGGAGGATTAATGAGAGCCTTGTTTTTAAAGTCCTTTTCATCAACAGTTGCGCGGGGGGGATCCCAGTCAATGAGTGCGGACAAGATCTGTATGCCAGCAGCAGTCGCGACAGGCGACCCTGCAGCGTGGGACCTTGGATTTTAAGCATGCCTTGTTTAATGATTTGCACTGCTCTCTCCGCCTGGCCGTTGGAGGCCGGCTTGAACGGTGCCGTCTTGACGTGATTTATGCCGTGGTCAATCATAAAGTCTTGGAATTCTGCGCTGTGTCAGGGATTCCGTGCGTTGCGAGGCTCTCCACAGTGGTGGAGGTTGTGCTCGAGTTTAAAATGGTGCATTCGATCCACTTTGAAAATGCATCTACAACTACGAGGAACATTTTGCCCATGAATGGGCCCGCATAGTCTACATGCACCCACGACCACGGTTTGGTAGGCCAGGGCCAGGGGCTCAGTGGAGCCTCCCTGGGGGCATTGCTGAGTTGGGCATAAATGGTGCACCTTCGGACGCAGAGCTCCAAGTCCGCATCAATACCAGGCCACCAGACGTGGGATCTGGCTATGGCCTTCATGAGAACGATCCCCGGGGGCTCGCGGTGGAGCTCCAGGACAACTGCCTCTCTGCCTCGCAGAGGCATGACTACTCGGCTGCCCCATATCAGGCAGACTGCTTGTAGTGATAGCTCATGTATGCGCCTGTGAAAGGGTTTTCATTCCTCGGGGCAGGCATCATGAGCTTCTGCCCAGTCACCGGTTAGGACACATCTTTTTACTAAGGATAACGTGGGGTCACTGGCCGTCCAGGCTCTGATTTGGCGAGCCGTCATGGGCGAACCTGTGGACTCAAAGGCATTGATTGCCATGACTATCTCACAGTCCTGTTCATCAGACCCTTCCATGGTCACCAGGGGTAGCCTGCTGAGCGCGTCGGCACAGTTGTCTGTGCCTGGTCTGTGCCTTATTGTGTAGTCGTAGGACGCCAGCATAAGTGCCCAATGTTGAATTCGCGCCGAGGCGTTGGCGTTTATTGCCTTGCTCTCGGATAGGAGGGACGTGAGGGGCTTGTGGTCGGTTTCTAACATGAACTTGGCCCCGAAAAGTTATTGGTGCATTTTTTTGACACCGTACATGCACGCGAGCGCCTCCTTCTCTACCATTCTGTACCCGCGCTCCGCCCGCGAAAGTGACCTGGAGGCATAAGCTATGGGTTGTAATTTGCCTGCACTATTGACATGTTGCAAAACGCACCCGACCCCATACGCTGACGCATCGCATGTGAGAAGTAGCTTTTTACCTGGGTCAAAGAAAGTCAAAACACTGTTGGAACACAGAAGGTTGTATGCCTTATTGAAGGCGCGTTCCTGGGCGTCCCCCCAAAACCAATCGCACCCCTTCCTGAGTAGCACATGGAGAGGCTCCAGCAGCGTGCTTAAGTTCTGCATAAAGTTCCCAAAGTAATTGAGTATCCCGAGAAAGGCACGCAGTTCTGAGACGTTCCGGGGCCTGGGTGCCAGGCAAATTGCTTCTGTTTTGGACTCTGTTGGGCGGATTCCATCAGCGGCAATCCTTCTGCCCAAAAATTCATCCTCGGTTGCGAGAAACAGGCACTTGGATTTCTTGACTCGTAGACCTACCCGATCCAACCGCTTTAGTACTTCCTCCAAATTTCAGAGATGGGAGTCGGTGTCCCTGCCCATGATAAGTATGTCGTCTTGAAATACAACCATTCCCGGGATGGACTTGAGCAGATTCTCCATGTTGCGCTGGAATATGGCAGCTGCCGACCTGATGCCGAATGGGCATCGATTGTACATGAAAAGGCCTCGATGTGTGTTGATGGTGGTGAGTAGCTTGGATTCCTCGGTCAATTCTTGCGTCATATACGCAGATGTGAGGTCTAATTTTGAGAAAAGTTTACCTCCAGCCAATGTGGCAAATAATTCCTCTGCTCTGGGCAGCGGGTACTGGTCCTGTAGGGAGACTCTGTTTATGGTAGATTTGTAGTCCCCACAGATTCGTACGGATCCATCAGGCTTCATGACTCGGACGATGGGACTTGCCCAGTCACTAAATTCCACAGGTGTTATAATGCCTTCCCGCAGAAGCCTGTCTAGTTTGTGTTCAATCTTTTCCCTCATCACATAGGGTACAGCTCTGGCCTTGTGATGGACCAGTCTAGCATCCTGTGTGATGTAGATTTTGACTTTGGCCCATTTGAAAGTGCCCACAGCTGGTTGAAAGAGATGTTTAAATCGCTTTATAACTGTTGAGCAGGAGGTCCGTTCCTCTAATCCAGCAAGTAATCAGAAAAGAAAATGGAATGTTGGCCGTTATTGCAAAGGGGATGGAATATATAAGTAAGGATGTCCGACTACAACTGTACAGAGCTTTGGTGAGATCACACCTGGAGTACTGCGTACAGTTTTGATCTCCTTATTTAAGGAGGGAGGGAGACAGATTGCATTGGTGGCAGTACAGAGAGGTTGATTCCTGAAATGAAGGGTTTGTCTTATGAAGAAAGGTTGAGCCTCTTCCGGGCGGTAATGCTCTGTGCCCCGCCAAAACTGGCCCCAAAAACCCCCACAGGGCGCTGGAAGCTGGCCGCCCGCTCAGAAAGTTTACCACCGCCATTGCCACCCCTCTGGGGCAGAAACAGAGATGGTCAGGAGCTGAAAATCTAGCCCTTTATTTCTTTTGCGGAATTTCTGTTAAAAGGATCTGCCAGTGCACTTTAGTCAGATCTAAGGTGGTGAGTTAATGGGTTTTCCCCAATCTGTCAATCAACTCATCCACCTGGGGCATTGGGTAAGCATCGAATTTGATACCTCATTCAGTTTCTGAAAGTCATTACAGAACTGCCAGTTCCCGTTGGGTTTCGGAATTAAAACAACGGGGCTACTCCATTCACTATGTGAGTCTTTAAACGCACCTAGTTTCAATATCCTCTTATTTTCCTGGCAAACATCCCTCCATTAGCTTCTGTAAGGTTTTCCCTTTATTGTCACCCCATCACCAGGTCATGACAGATTGCCATCGCCCTCCCAGTCCGAGATGCTAATGCATCGTTGTTCTGATCTACCATTTACTGAGCCTACTATACTGATCCTCTGTCAGTTCACCAGAGAGGTGAATTGTTCTTTGTACCTTGGGGTGAGGTCCCCCTAGCGGATCCACCATCACTACGAGGGCCTTTTTCTCTCTCCACATCTTCAGGAGTTTCACATAGTGTACTTGTTCAGGCTTCTGTAAGGTTCTCTGATCTTATACTGGGTCCATAGCCTCTATAATCTCATAAGGCCACTGCCACTGTGAAGAGCTTACTTTCAGGTGTGGAGACAAGGTTCATAACTCAGTCACCTGGTCGGAACCACCTGACCACAGCCTCTATTATACTTGGCAGTCTGGTTTTCCTGCATCTTCTCTAAATGAGCCGTCACTGTGGGCATAACCGTCTTCCGCATCTTTACTAGTATTCAATATTATTTTTGGAGGAACTATTTTGTTCCTCTCATTCCTCTTTCCCACATTACAACAGTGACTATACTCCAATAACACTTCATTGATTGTAAAGTGCTTTGAGATGTCCGGTGGTCGTGTAAGGTGCTATATAAAAGCAAGTATTTATTTATTTATTTTCTTTACCTATGTCAAAGAATCTGTGAGGCTGTTGCCCATACAGCAGCTTAAATGGGGAAAATCCTGTAGAGGACTGTGGCTCCTCCCAAACTTCAAAAATGAGATACATCAGTAGGGTATCCCAGTTTCTCCCACCCTTGTCCACAATCTTTTTTAGCACCTCCCAACACTAATCGGCAGGAGAGCTAAATCAAATACTTAAGCAGGTGTTTAAAGGTATTTAACCAGCATTTTACCAGCTACTAACCATTTTTCTAACTTTTTTACGAGGTTCCCGTTGCTCGGGGATCACGTTAGGTAAGTACGTTGGGTTTTCAACAACTCTCCATTACTTTGAATAGGTGACAGTTGCAAAACTCATATAAAAAGCTAACATTTCACAGCTGTTCATTTTCCAATGTTAGAAGCTGGAGCATCAGGATTTGGAATTCACTTTTGAGCTTGTTGCAGTTTGGAAGTGTTTGGAGTACACTCTCTATACATTGTCACCTCCTTGGAACAACCTCTCTCACCATTGACAGATCACTTCTGTCATCTCAACTTCACCTGCCATCTATTCCATCAGCATCGGTACCCTTGAAAAAAATCTCACCTTGGTCCTCAGAATTGCACCACGATCAGCCCCAACACCAGCATCACCAGGCACACCAGCAACACCAACAGTAACACCTATCGTCTCTGCAATCATCTGATGCTGAACAGGTCACAGGGCACAGCACCCAACCACATCGCTGCCCGGGATTGCCTCGCCATGGCCAGATTTCCTTCATTTGATGCTGCACACCCTGGCTGCCACATGATGTGCCAGGTTGTCACTACCTCACAACAATACCATAAAGCATCCCCACAATGCCCAAACTATTCATTTCACACTGATCACCATTGCACGGGGTGGTGGGGGGGGGGTGGGGGGGATAACCATTATGTCTCACCATTCACTTCCAAAGGAGCACACACATCTGTCTAAGAAGGCAAAGCGTTGGAAAATGAAGATTTCAATATTTGACAAGACATTAACAGAAACTTGACATGAACATTGGTTAAAAGACCCAAGTGCCTACCTTGTGTGTTATTAGTTGGTATGATTGGACAAGGATGAGTGTGAGTGTGAGGGATGGTTAGTGAGATGGGAAAGTGACAATGTAGATAAAGAGAGAGGGATGGGTGGAGATGCAAGGTAGGTTGGTGTGCAGGAGTAGGGTAGGGAAGGCAGAGTGAAGGGGATGTGATGAGTAGCACAGCAGGATGAGGTTGAATGTGGCTTTGCAGTAATGTTTCGTGATCTACTGAAATCATTGAAAGGTTTGCGTCGCTGCAGCGAGGTCATGCTGACGACATCCCTGCTTGTGCCCTCCTGTCCAATGTGCAACCAGACTGCATTGGTGTCCCGGGGAGGTCTCTTCCATCCATTGGAAGGGAAGAGAATCTCCCTGCATGCTGTGACTCCCTCCATAAACATCTGGAGGAAGTCATGGGAGAGCCTGGGTGCAGCCACGCACCTTTGTGCAGTGCTTGTCAGTAGCCATGGTCCCTTTAAAGAAACCGGTTGATGGTGCATCATCAGATGCAGTCATCAGACTGGCTTCCTGTTAATTGGCCGGAAACCCCGCAGGGTGGGCTTAACAAGCCCAATCATGGAAAGATTGCTGTCAGAGAGTGGGCTGGAGCTGGGACCGTATTCCCTGTACATCACCGACGCCGCCCGCATCCAACTTGCATCTGTTGGCGAAACTGCCGCCAATGTATCAGCTCATATAATTCACTGGGGTCAAATTGAAACACAGATGTCAGAATTAAATTAGAAACGCACTCTAGGGGATTTGTTTGCTTTATATGTTTTCATTCTAAAATCCTCATTACTTTCTTGATCTGTTTATAAGATAGAAAATATTCTAAAATTCCAAATCTAAAATTCTAAAATAGACCAATTTTCTGAGTTCTCACTGTCACTGATAGGCAATGCTCCACTGCAGTACTAACGCAGAGAAATACACACTCATTTTCTTTGTATTGGTGTTTCTGAGATCATGACACAGTGCTTAATCTTAATCTCACCACTAAGAATGTAATCACAATATCTCAGTGTGAAATTTCCTCTGCTGATAAACGTAGCAAAAGAGTCAGAAGTACAAAATGGCATTTCCTGTTCTGTACCTGTTATATATGTATACTTGTATTTACTCTGTACAGCCACCAGAGGGCTCATTCGCTGGAGTCCCAAGGGATTCCATAATCCCTTGGGAGCACAGGTATTTAAGAAGACTTCACAGGTTGGAGAGGCACTCTGGAGACCTGCAATAAAAGACTAAGATCACACTTTACTTTGAGCTCACAGTGTTCAGTCTGGCTCTTTCTCCATACACAACAACTGGCGACGAGATACAGATAGCGAACCCAAAGATTCAGAGAACAGTGGGCACCCTGGAAAAATTCTCGGAGGGAGATGATTGGGAAACTTTTGTGGAGCGACTCGACCAATACTTCATGGCCAACAAGCTAGATGGGGAGGAGAGTGCTGCCAAACGTAGAGCGATCCTCCTCACTGTCTGTGGGGCACCAACGTATGGCCTCATGAAGAATCTGCTCACTCCAGCGAAACCCACAGAGAAATCATGCGACGATTTGTGCACACTGGTCCGAGAGCATTTGAACCCGAAGGAAACCGTTCTGATGGCGAGGTACCGGTTCTACACCTACAAAAGGTCTGAAGGCCAGGAAGTGGCGAGTCATGTTGCCGAGCTGGGACACCTTGCAGGACATTGCGAATTTGAAGGACATTTGGAGCACATGCTCAGAGACTTTTTCATACTTGGCATTGGCCACAAAACCAAACTTCGCAAGCTAGAGACCCCAACCTTGAGTAAGGTCATAGTGATAGTCCAGGCGTTCATTGCCAGCAGTTACTATACGGAGCAAATCTCTCAGCACATAAGTCCTGCTACAAGTACTGTGAACAAAGTGATGTTGTTTTCGAATTGCAACGTACAGGGCAGGTCACACATACCTGCAGCTACACGTCCGCAGATGTCTCAAGTCCACCATCAAGGGTGATGAATGCAAGGCCATTAACACCTTGTTGGAGCTGCAGTGGTGATCATGGATGCAATTAATGCCGATTCAAAGAATACATTTGCAAGGGCTGTGGAACAATGGGACGCCTCCATGAGTGTGCAGGCGAGCTGCAAACCCTGCTAAACCTGCAAACCACCATGTTGCAGAGGAGGACAGATCCACGGAGGATCACGATGAACCAGAGCCTCAGATTGAGGAGGCAGCGGTACATGGGGTGCACACATTCACCACGAATTTTCCCCCGATAATGCTGAATGTTGAACTAAATGGACTCCCGGTGTCAATGGAGCTGGACACGGGCGCGAGCCAGTCCATCATGGGCAAAACAACTTTTGAAAGGTTGTGGTGCAACAAGGCCTCAAGGCCAGTCTTAACTCCAGTTCGCACGAGACTAAGAACTTACACTAAAGAACTGATTCCTGTAATCAGCAGTGCTACCGTAAAGGTCTCCTACGATGGAGCGATGCACAAGCTACCACTCTGGGTGGTACCAGGCGAAGGTTCCACGCTGCTCGGCAGGAGCTGGCTGGGAAAGATACGTTGGAACTGGGATGACGTCCGAGCGCTATCACCCGCTGACGACACTTCATGTGCCCAGGTCTTAAACAAATTTCCTTCGCTGTTCAAACCAGGCATCGTGAAATTCCAAGGAGCAAAAGTGCAAATCCACCTAATTCTGGAAGTGTGACCCATCCATCACAAGGTGAGAGCAGTACTGTACATGATGAGAGAAAGGGTAGAGATCGAGCTAGACCGGCTGCAACCAGCATCCAATGGTCAGGCAGAGAGAGCAGTGCAAACCATCAAGCAAGGCTTGAAGAGGGTAACTGAAGGCTCACTGTAGACTTGCCTATCCCGAATCCTGCTTAGCTACCGCACGAGACTACACTCACTCACTGGGATCCCACCTGCTGAACTGCTCATGAAAAGAGCACTTAAGACAAGGCTCTCGTTAGTTCACCCTGATCTACATGAACAGGTGGAGAGCAGGCGGCTTCAACAAAGTGCATACCATGATAGCGTAAGTGTGTCACGCGAGATTGAAGTCAATGATCCTGTATTTGTATTAAATTATGGACAAGGTCCCAAGTGGCTTCCTGGCACTGTCGTGACCAAAGAGGGGAGCAGGGTGTTTCGGGTCAAACTTTCAAATGGACTCATTCACCAGAAGCACTTGGACCAAATCAAACTCAGATTCACGGACTATCCTGAGCAACCCACCTTGGACCCTACCTTTTTTGATCCCCCAACACACACACCAGTGGCAACCGACACCACGGTTGACCACGAAACAGAACTCATCATCCACAGCAGCCCTGCAGGGCCCAACACACCAGGCAGCCCAGCAAGGCCAGCTGCTCAGCAGCCCAGCGAGGGCCCAACAAATGATTCAACAACACCAGCTTTCACACCGAGACGATCAACCAGGGCAAGAAGGACCCCAGATTGACTCACATTGTAAATAGTTACACTATTGACTTTGGTGGGGAATGTTGTTATATATGTGGACTTGTATTTACTCTGTACAGCCACCAGAGGGCTCATTCCTCGGAGTCCCAAGGGATCCCATAATCCCTTGGGAGCACAGGTATTTAAGAAGGCTTCACAGGGTGTAGAGGCACTCTGGAGACCTGCAATAAAAGACTACGGTCACACTTTACTTTGAGCTCACCGTGCTCAGCCTGACTCTTTCTCCATACACAACAACTCATACACAACAATACCTATACCTACTTTTTCAATAAAATTATTGGCAACAGGAATTTCACCCTCTTTGACTGGCCTTGTGCTATTTCTGTGTTGTTCTCCACACGGTGACTATACTTCAAAACATCAATGACTGCTCTTCAAAGTAATTCTCATGTTATAAGAACATAAGAAATAGGAACAGGAGTAGGCCATATGGCCTCTCGAGTCTGCTCCGCCATTCAATACGATCATGGCTGATCCGATCATGGACTCAGGTCCACCTCCCTGCCCACTCCCCATAACCCCTTATTCCCTTATTGTTTAAGAAGCTGTCTATTTCTGTCTTAAATTTATTCAATGTCCCAGCTTCCACAACTCTCTGAGGCACCGAGTTCCACAGATCCACAACCCTCTGAGAGAATAAATTTCTCCTCATCTCAGTTTTAAATGTGCGGCCCCTTATTCTAAGATCGTGCCCTCTAGTTCTAGTCTCTCCTATCAGTGGAAACATCATCTCTGCATCCACCTTGTCAAGCCCTCTCATAATCTTATACATTTTGATAAGATTACCTCTTATTCTTCTGAATTCCAATGAGTAGAGGCCCAACCTACTCAACCTTTCCTCATGAGACAACCCCCTCATCCCCGGAATCAACCTTGTGAACCTTCTCTGAACTGCCTCCAAAGCAAGTATATCCTTTCGTAAATATGGAAACCAAAACTGCATGCAGTATTCCAGGTGTGGTCTCATCAATTCGCTGTATAACTGTAGCCAAGACTTCCCTGCTTTTATATTCTATCCCCTTTGTGATAAAGGCCAAGATTCCATTAGCCTTCCTGATCACTTGCTGTACCTGCATACTAACCCTTTGTGTTTCTTGCACAAGTACCCCCAGGTCCCGCTGTACTGCAGCACTTTGCAATCTCTCTCCATTTAAATAATAACCTGCTCTTTGATTTATTTTTTCTGCCAAAGTGCATGACCTCACACTTCCCAACATGATCCTACATCTGACAAATTTTTGCCCTCATGTTCTCATGCATTTTGGGATAGCCTGAGGATGTAAATTAAATGAAATAAGTAATAGTTCTTTCTTCCTTGCTTACACCATTATTTTGGCTGTAAGATGCTGTGTTTTTTTTACTGGTAAAGATCCTTTCTATAGGAACATTGAGCATCTATAGCTCTAAAGATAAAGGGGTAGAAATTTCTCCGTTTGGTATTTTTATTGTATTGGCTAATGTGCTCATGTAAAATTCCCTTTTAATTGTTTTAACCAAGTCATTAGCACCTTTATTTTATTTGGTTGACAACTTGAACAAAGGGGCTTCTACTCCACAATGTTGGTCTCCCACCTCTGAGGTTTCCAAGTTTAGATCACAGTTATAATATGGGCACCTCACTGGAGATATTTGACACAGCCAGTCAGCAATGGGGGTACTGTGAAGTCAGTGAACGAGTATCTGTAACTATATTCTCTGGAGTTTAGAAAAATGAGAGGTTATCTCATTGGAACATGACATTCTTACAGGACTTGAAAGGTTAGATGTAAACTCCCTGCCCCATATTCACAGCCATCCCTCGATCTTGCCATTTCTCGTGGCCATGCTGCTCCCATCGTGTTAAATGCAGATAAGACCATCTCTGATCATTTCCTTGTATCGCTCTCCACCCACATCCCCCTTTCCCCAGCCCAACTCAACTTCGTTCTGTGTCCACCTCTGAAAAAAGCTTTCTCCCAACTCTCTTACAACTGTGCACTTATGAAATCCCAACTGTCCAGCCTTTGGCCCTCCATTCACCATGACATTTCTGCAGCGACCGATCTGCTCAATCACACCCGCACCACCACCTTTGATGCCCTAGTCCCTGTTAAAACCATTACTCTCTCACAACCTGGTATTCCCTCTAGTATGACCCTCATCTTCATTCTCTTAAGTCCAAGGGATGCAGACTTGAATGGATGTGGTGGACAACTGTTTTAGCCATTCAACGCCAAATCTGGCTAGACCACATAAAGCATTATCAGGTCCTGCTCTCGTCTGCCAAATCTGCTCACTATTCCAGAATTATTCTGGAATGCATAGATAACGCACAGCTTCTATTCTCTACTGCTAACCGTCTTCGTAAACCCCGCTTCCCTGTCTCCACCCTCACCTCCAACACCAATTGCGAGAAGCTCATGTACCTCTGCCACTTCCCTTCCTTCCCCTAGCCCACTGAGTCAAATATACTCTAAGGGTCCCCTAACTGTGAACTCGCATCTTTCTCCAGGTTCTGATCTCCCTTCATGTCCTCTCCTCATTCATCTTGGCTATGAGATGCACTTCCTGCTCCCTCTAACCTATTCCCACTAAACTGCTGGACCACCCAACTTCCTTTCTTGGCTCCCATGTTAGCTGACATTGTTAATAGTACTGAATGAGCAGAAATGTTTTTAACTAAATTTTGGGAAGTCTGAAGCCATTGTATTCGATTCCCGCCACAAACTCCATTCCCTCGCCACCGACTCAATCCATCTCCCTAGTGTCTGTCTGAGGCTGAACAAGACTGTTCTCAACTGTCATATCATCGGAGAGCACACAACACACAACCTGTAAGATAGCTGCAAGTTCCGGAATCTTCTGACCTGCTGGTCAGGTGGCCTGCCTTTTATTAAACAGCACTAGCTGCAGTAACACAGGCGTCCACAGTGTGGAGCTAAAGACATTACACTTCTCCCTCCTTAATGAAGAAGTTATTATAACAAACAATCATCATATATAATTTGCATGGTTATACATAACAAAGGATATAGACTTATTTTGCCATATTTACAAATCAAGCTTCACCACTTGTTTTCTGTTTTGGAGGATACCTTCACTTCCAAACATGGTGTCGAATTTAAACTCATTCGAGACTGATCCTGCAGGAAGTTTTCCTCCAAGGGATGCCCTTGATTTCCATTTAAACTCACTCTAACTTCATACTGTTTGTTTTCCTGACTCAGACTCAGACTTACATTCTGACTTTCTCTTGGATTTGTTTCCAGTACATTGGATGTAGGATATGCTACTGGTGTACCAAAACTATTTGATGAGTCAGAAATAATTGAATCATTCCCACTCTCAACGACTTCCATGCCTGTGGGTAAAATATGATCAATGTGAACAAACCGAACCTGTCCATTATCAAACATCTTGACCAAATACATGCGAGGACCACATATCTTCACCACTCTTCCTGGTAACCATTTTACCCATTTATGGTGATGGTTCTTCACTCTCACCTTCTGAGTTAATTTCACACTTCTCTCTTTTACTCTACCTCTATCATGATTCTCTTTCTGTCTTAATTGTGTCTCTTCTACGGACTGTGCCAAGTTTGGTTTTAACAACGAAAATCTGGTTTGTGGCTGTCGTTTGAGAAACAACTCTGCTGGTGTTTTATCAGTAGTTATATGAGGAGTATTACGATAGGTTATTAGAAAATTAGCCAATTTGTGGTCCAATGACAACTGTCGTTTCTTTGGATTTGGATTGATGAGGGCACGTTTTACAATTTGTACAGTGCACTCTGCTGCCCCATTCGAAGCAGGGTGGTACAGTGGAACCTTGGTATGTTTCACACCATTTTTGCTCGTGAACTGTGCAAATTTTTCTGAAAGAAATTGTGGTCCATTATCCAAAACAATTTCTTCTGGGAGACCAAATGAAGAAAATAATCTTCGCAAAATGTCTAATGTTTTACTTGTTGTTATTTTCCACATTGGAAACACCTCAACCCACTGTGAATGGCTATCAATCACAATTAACAATTGTTGTCCCTCTAACTCAGCAAAATCAATATGTAGCCTTTGCCCCACCCTGGGAGGCTATTTCCATGGCTGTAATGGCACTGCTGATGGTTGCTTGCTTACCGATTGACATGTCGTACATTGACTTATCTTTATCAAGACCTGGCCACCATAAGTAACTGCATACAAAACTCTTGGTCAAGCACATTCCCAGGTGCTGGTCATGGAGGTCTCCTAATAATTTGGACCTGAATTTATTTGGTATAACCACTCTTGCACCCCACATGATACAATCTTTATCGACTGATAATTCATTCCTACGAATGAAGAATGGATGAATATCTTTGTCTATTACCTGGCTTGGCTATCCGTTTGTAATATAATCATACGCCTTGACATCACTGGGTCACATTTAGTTGCTCTACCAATCTCTTCAGCTGTGACTGACAGCTCATCAACGTATGAAAAATAAAACACTTCTTCCCTATCGGGTGTAAATTGTGATGGGGAAGGCTATCTAGACATAGCATCAGCATTACTGTGATCAGCTGATCGTCTGTATTCAATATTATATGTATATGCTGACAAAATCAAAGCCCATCTCTGCTTTCGGGCTGCAGCTAATTTTGGAACTGGGGAATTTGGATGGAGGATTGCTGTCAGGGGCTTATGATCTGTAACGAGAGTAAACTTACAACCATACAAGTATTGATGGAACTTCTTAACCCCCAAAATTAATGCCAAAGCTTCCCTTTTGATTTGCGCATAATTACGCTCACTGGCACTGAGAGTGCATGAAGTAAAAGCAATTGGTCTTGCCTCCCCACTACGTAATACATGAGAGATTACTGCCCCAACTCCATACAGAGAGGCATCACATGCTAGCTTAATCTCCTTAGATATGTCATAGTGAAGTACCAAGTTGCTTTTACACTCCTTGAATGCTATATCGCATTCTTTTGACCAGTTCCAATGGACCTGTTTTTTCAATAGGTCATTCAGTGGATGTAAAACTGTAGCCAAATTTGGCAGGAACTTCCCATAATAGTTCAAAAGACCCCAAAATGATCGAAGTTCAGTGACATTCTTGGGAGTGGATGCATTTCTGATTGCATCTAGTTTTTCCTTGGTTAGATGTAAACCATCTTTGTCTACTCTGTACCCTAAATACTCCACTGAGTTTTTAAATAACTCACACTTGCGAGCAGCCACTTGTACTCTGTGCTTCTCTAGCCGTTTGAGGACTTCATTCAATATGTTATTATGAATTTGCCTATTTGGTGCTGAAATTACCTTGCAAAATCTGGTTCATTACCCCTTGGAATATGGCAGGGGCAGAAGACACTCCAAATGGTAGCCTATTAAATTGATATAGACCTAGATGGGTATTTATAGTCAAGCATGACTTGGACTCCTCATTTAGTTCAAGCTGTAAGTAGGCATTCGTAAGATCCAACTTGGAGAAAATCTGACCCCCTGTCAGTGCTGTGAACAAATCTTCCATGTTTTGCAATATATTGGGCACAATACCCTCGAGAACCTGGTTTACGATTACTTTATAATGACCACACAATCTTACCTTACCATCAGACTTAGGTACAACAAAAATGGGTGTAGCCCAATTACATCGATCTATCTTACAAATAATGTTCTCAGTCTCTAGTCTTTTGAGTTATTGCTCAACTTTCTCCTTGAGTGCCTATGGTACGGAACGTGGCTTGCAATAAACTGATCTAGCGTCTTTCTGTACCCTGACACTCACCTTGAAGCCTTGGATCGGACTGCCCGTTTTGCAGAACACCTTTATATAATTCTTGATGACATCATCCTTTGACACAAATCTTGTTTCAGCATGAAAAATCTCACTCCAATCCAGCTTCAGTGATCCAAACCAATTTCTTCCTAGTAAGGCAGGCTTGTCTCCTGCCACTACTATTAGAGGCAAGCTCTGAACTTGATCGTTGTATTTCACCAGTACGGTGATAAGACGTCCCAGAATGTTCTCTCCCGAATACCCTCGGAGCTCTATCTTGGCTTTCTCCAATGGGAAATCCCGCAACTTGTTGAGGTATATCGACTCCGGTACTACACTCACGGATGCACCAGTGTCGATTTCCATGGGTATCTTGAATCCTGCAACATCTATGTGGATTTTGATACTTTTTGAATCGCCATCCGTTAATCTCGTGCTCCTGATGATGTTTAACTCTAACATCTCCTCGTCCTGTAGTTGTTCTTCAATGCTATTTTAGTCTCTGGGGATTTTTACTCATAGCTTTGAAAGCTGGTTTACCCTTCAGTCGGCATGCCTTCGCAAGATGGCCAGTTTTCCTGCAGAAGAAACACTCTGCCTTCACATATGGACAACTTTGAGCAATGTGTTGTCCCAGGCACCTATAGCAGAACGTCAATGCTCTGTTCCCATTTCCAGTTTCTGAGACTTTGAGGCCCACCGCCTTTTATTTTGAACCTGCAGGCGATTCACCTCGGTTGTCTGATGACTGAAATTAGTATGAAATTCTTGGGAATATTGGTCGGCCATGCTAATTGACCCAGCTGTCTGACAAGCTAAATCTAAAGTCAAGTTAGGCGTTGTCAATAATTTTCTTCTGATCGCATCATTTTTCATCCCACATACAAAGCGGTTTCACAATGCTCGGTTCTGAAAGTCTCCAAAATTACAATGAATAGATAGCTTTTTAATGCTACAATATAGTCACTGATATTTTCATTGGCCATCTGATTTCGTATTCCGAAACGATAACTTTCAGCAATTTCTAATGGAACGGGGCTGTAATATTGTTCTACCTTAGTTAGAATCTGTTTCAGCGTTGTATCTTTTGGCTTGTCAGGCACAAGAAAATTTATCAGCGTTTCATACAACTCGGGCCTGGTCTCAGTTAAGAATATAGCTCTTTTTCATTCCAACATTGCCCGGTTATTGTCTTCATTACTAGGAATTTCGATAATATTATTTGCAGTGAAAAACATTTCTACCCGATCCACATATGCTCTGAAACTTTCACGGTCATGTTGAAATGCCCCCAAATGCCCTATAACTACCATAGGGGCAGCCATTTTGACTGGCAGTTTAACCAAGTGTGCTCATAATTTACCTCGGCTATGTAGCTGTTTCCAAAAACAGAGAAACTCTCAAAGTCTCTCTGTCAGCTGGCTGAATCCTTCACCAACAAAAATTTCAGCTTTGTATTCTCCAATTATATCCCATTCTCGTTGCCAAATGTCACATCTTCAGAGAGCACACAACACACAACCTGTAAGATGGCTGCAGGTTCCGGAATCTTATGACCTGCTGGTCAGGTGACCTGCTCTTTATTAAACAGCACTAGCTGCAGTAACATAGGCATCCACAGTGTGGAGCTACAGACATTACAGCAACTTAGATGTCATATTTGACCCTGAAATGAGCTTCTGACCACATATCCACAGCATAACTAAGACTGCCTATTTCCACTTCCATAACTTCGCCTGTCTCCACCACAGCCTCAACTCATCTGCTGCTGAAACCCTCATCCATGCCTTTGTTACCTCCAGACTTGACTATTCCAATGCACTCCTAGCTGGTCTCTCACTTTCTACCCTATGTAAACTTGAGGTCATCCAAAACACGACTACACATGACCTTACTCACGCCAAGTCACAATCACCCATCATCCCTCTGCTGGCTGACCTACATTGATTCCGGTTTAAGCAACACCTTGATTTTAAAATTCTCATGGTACATCAGTCATTGAAGGTTGGCATGCAGGTACAGCAGGCGGTTAAGAAAGCAAATGGCATGTTGGCCTTCATAGCGAGGGGATTTGAGTACAGGGACAGGGAGGTGTTACTCCCTGTTGTACAGGACCTTGGTGAGGCCACACCTGGAGTATTGTGTACAGGTTTGGTCTCCTAACTTGAGGAAGGACATTCTTGCCATTGAGGGAGTGCAGCGAAGATTCACCAGACTGATTCCCGGGATGGCGGGACTGACATATCAAGAAAGACTGGATCAACTGGACTTGTATTCACTGGAGTTCAGAAGAATGAGAGGGGATCTCATAGAAGCGTTTAAAATTCTGACGGGTTTAGACAGGTTAGATGCAGGAAGAATGTTCCCAATGTTGGGGAAGTCCAGAACCAGGGGTCACAGTCTAAGGATAAGGGGTAAGCCATTTAGGACCGAAATGAGGAGAAACTTCTTCACTCAGAGAGTGGTGAACCTGTGGAATTCTCTACCACAGAAAGTTGTTGAGGCCAATTCACTAAATATATTCAAAAAGGAGTTAGATGTAGTCCTTACTACTAGGGGGATCAAGGGTTATGGCGAGAAAGCAGGAATGGGGTACTGAAGTTGCATGTTCAGCCATGAACTCATTGAACGGTGGTGCAGGTTCGAAGGGCCGAATGGCCTACTCGTGCACCTATTTTTTATGTTTCTATGTTTCTATACCTCCATGTCCTCGCCCCTCCCTATCTCTGTAATCTCCTCCAGCCTCACAATCTCCTGAGATGTTTGCGCTCCTCTAATTCTGCCTTTTTAAGCATCCCTGATTTTAATTGCTTTACTATTGTTGGCCATGCCTTCAGCTGCCTAGACTCTAAGCACTGGAATTCTCTTCCTAAACCTCTTTGCCTCTGTACCTCTCTTTCCTCCTTTAAGACGCTTCTTAAAACCTACCTCTTTGATCAAGCTTTTGGTCATCTGCCCTAATTTCTCCTTATTTGGTTCAGTGTCAAATTGTTTTGTCATAACTCTCCCCTGAAGCGAATTGTGATGTCTTACTATGTTAGGGGATCTACATAAATACAATTTGTTGTTGTTGTAGATGTTGACAGGCCGTTTCCCCTGGCTGGAGAGTCTAGTACTAGGGGTCATAGTCTCCGGATAAGGGATCAGCAATTTAGGACTGAGTTGTTGAGAAATTTCTTCACTCAGAGTGTTGTGAATCTTTGGATTTCTTGACCCCAGAGGATTGTTGATGCTCAGTTGTTGAGTATATTCAAGACTGAGATAGATACATTTTTGAACAGCAAGGGAATCAAGGGATATGGTGATAGGGCGGGAAAGTGGAGTTGAGATAGAAGATCAGTCATGAATGGCGGAGCAGGCTCTCAGGGCCATATGGCTGACTCCTGCTTATGTGCTTATCCAATCATACCGGAACATCTATACCCTCCACCCGTCAGTGTTTGACCTCAGGAGACAGAAATCTAACTGTATTCCATCTCAATGAGAAATGTTTCAGGTTAGGCTCGTGCCTTCCTACATATGTTTCACCAGAAAATCCAAAAGGAAATGGAAAAGTGCAAATTACAAGCTCTATCACCAAATGAATCTATATCTAAATCTTTCTGGTAGGCCTCACACAGAGGAAAATAGATATTTAGTATTACACTGAATTTTTTGTTCACAATTTTTAATTTTCAATATTAGCAGTCCGAGTCCTGCTAAATTCCCAGCCTGAATGATCTTAGGTCTCAGGTTTGTGGCCTGGGATTGTCTGCCTGCCACATTCAGAATAGTTTTTGATAGTTCTCCAATCAAAAGTTCAAAAACTTGTCAACATATGTAGAAATATATATGGCCAGACCTCACTGAAATGCTGTAAGCAATTTACGAACATTTGTAAAGAGCATGCTGATTTAAGGTCAATATCTCAGTACCAATTTTTTAAATATGTCAGGCTGCAATATAGCTTTTATTGCAGCTTTATATGTAACACAGACAAGTTGACACATGATTATTGCTTCTTAAATTGATAACGGATGCCTTTACCATCCAACAATTCATACAGGTGCAAAAACAAACATATTTTTGAATACCCTCGTTTATGACTGGAAATAGCTCACCTTGTCTTTTCTGTTCAAATTTACTTATTGTTTAATTCTGTCAAGCAATTCACGTTTTCATTCGTCGTTATTTCTCTTTGCTTGAAAACAACATAAAAATAGCAACTATGCTTGTTTTACATGTTTGTATACCCACGTTCTGCTTCATTTAATAAGCAATTATCAACACAAGCTCAATGGGCTCAATTTTTCGAGGTCATTTGCGTCATTTCTGGCGTGCGCCGCTTTTTTGGTGTAAGTTTTTAAATTAAAGTTTCCCCAAGGAATTTGCCAGCATAACTGAGTTAAGTTACAAATTTTCTAGATTAATTTTTTTTGACGTCATAGGGAGCGTTACCTCATGTCTCCGCCAGTTTTTATCATTTTTCAAAGTTTGCCCATAAAGCATTTCTCCTCGCTCGGCGTATCTGGCCACTCCCAATAAACCTTCTGGTGAGTTAAGAGAAAGCAGCGCACATTGAGAAATCGGTGCAGAAAGACGGCATTGTTTTTCATCGAAGTTTTGGAGGGAGTCAAGAACACTTTAAATATGTCTAATAAAGATTAATT
The DNA here is from genome assembly GCF_044704955.1 of Pristiophorus japonicus. Classification (NCBI taxonomy): domain Eukaryota; kingdom Metazoa; phylum Chordata; class Chondrichthyes; family Pristiophoridae; genus Pristiophorus; species Pristiophorus japonicus. Next base: position 170,253,963 of record NC_091981.1, read on the forward strand.
TTTTTAAGCTTTCTGAAGTTTTCATCTTTTTTTAACTCACACGCCACCACCGAACGCCCTCCAACAGGACTGGAGGGCCGGAGCGTTGGCTGGCAGAATCGGCTCTGCGCCCGGACACAGGGGCTCGGGGCTCGGCTGCAAAACAAGCCCGGGGAAGGAGGTGGTGATCGTAAGACTGCACTAGGCAGCAAATGAGCCCATGGGGTTTGGGGGGTTGGGGGGGGATGTGAAAGGTGCTGTCCAACGCGATCGGAACAAGACTGCAATGAGCCCGGGGTGGGGTGGGGGGTGTGGTGTTGAGGGGGAGAGAGGAGAAGGTGCTGTTGAACGCGATTAGAACAAGTCACAAGACTGCAATGAGCCCGGGGGTGCAAGGGTGGTCTTCCAAAACACTGCGCTTGCTCAGACCTGGGTGTGGTCCATACAGACTTAGGGAGAGAGATCAAAGAACCTGTCCTGCCTTCCTGCCTGCCGTTTTGAGCTTCTTGAAAAGGTAAAATTTAAGCATGGGGCCAATATTGACAATGTCATACCTTGTGCGAGCCTTCTGCATCATGGTGCTGCGGAGGAGACAATTGATTCGACGTCATCCCATGAGGAACCTTAGAGTCCGTAGGGTGCTAGGCAGAAGGCCTTACCCACCGTCGGCGGGTATATCAAGAGAGGCATTCGTACATGCACCTGAGTGATGCAGACTGTGTCAGAAGGCTGCGTTTCCGCAAAGAAGTTGTAACTGAGATCTGTGAGTTGGTGAAAGCAGACCTGCAACCTAGAAGCATCAGGAGGACTGCTTTGTCGGTTGAAGTGAAGGTTACAGCTGCACTTTTATTCTCTGCATCCCGATCCTTCCAAGCTACAACTGGGGATGTGTGCGCCATTTCTCAAAATGCAGCATACGTCTGCATTCGGAAGGTGACAACTGCACTATATGCCCAGAGGAATGACTAGATAAAAGTTCCCCATGACCACCCATGCAATGCGTAAAAGGGCTGTGGGCTTCTCCAGGATTGCTGGCTTCCCAAAAGTACAGGGCTGCATTGATTGCACCCACATTGCCTTGCGAGCACCTTTGGAGGATTCCGAGATGTACAGGAATGGATAAGGCTTCCACTCCATTAATGTACAGCTCATGTGTGATGACATGCATCGCATCATGTCAGTTGATGCAAGATACCCTGGGAACATCCATGATGCGTTTATCCTATGCGAGAGTATTATATCTGCCATGTTTCAGCAGCAACCAGAAGGCCAGAGCTGACTACTGGGAGACAAAGTGTACGGCCTCGCCACCTGGCTCATGACGCCCCTACATGTAACCCGGACGGAAGCTGACCAGGAATACAACATGTCGCATATTGCAATGCGCAGCATCATAGAGAGGACCATTGGCATCTTGAAATAGCGTTTCCGATGCCTGGACCATTCCGGAGGCTACTTGCTATACTGCCCTGAGATAGTCGGTCAGTTCACTGTTGTGTGCGGCATGCTGCATAACTTAGCCATCATGAGGCAGCAGTAGCTGGTAGTCGAAGTCCCACCTGCAGTGAGAATGGATGGTGATAATGATGAGGAAGATGCAGGTGATGAGCAAGAGGATGAGGACGAGTTAGCCATGCAAGTACCTGAACCCGGAGAACGATGGCAGAGGAGGACGGACCGTCATGCCCCTTTAATGATTGCTCGAGCCTTGCGCCAGCAGCTCATCCGTGAACGCTTTGCTGCCTGAAAGCTCAGTGATAACTATTCCATATGGACCATGTTTACTGTTTGGACCTGTTCCGTAATGTTGTTTTGTATTAATAGAAAAAATGATGGAAATTATTCTTGTTTACTTGAAAAGTTGTGTTAATAATCGAACAAATAATGGAAATTATTCTTCCTGAGTTCCAAAAGTTGTGTAAATGATGGAATAAATAATGTAAAAGATTCAGTTTTAATTTAAAATGTATTTTATTCTAAAGTTTAACAAACAGTTCTTTGTACTTAACTTTAATCAAATTATTCTTGAATCAAACTTTAAAGTTTTCAGTTAAGATCACTTACAAACTTTAAGATCACTTACAAACTTTTAAACTTGTAAATTTACATAACTTACAAACATTTTTTAATTTAAGAACAACAGTTACAACAGTAACAAGAATAATAACAACAGCAGCAGCAGCAGCAGCAAAGAAAGGCTGCACCAAACTCTCCTCCATCTTATTCTAAGGTCTTGGTGACTCCAGCATCCCTGCCCACAGGCAGTGGTGCAGTGTTTCTGGGATTGGTACCAAGCTTATTATTTCTAACATCTCGGATAGTGCTCACCTGTTGAAGGGGGGGTGGGGACAGGTGGCAATGTGGGGGGCCCAGGCGGCAATGTGGAGGGCCCGGCCTGGGGCTCTTCAGAGGCTGGTCTGGGGATTGGAGTGGAAGTGGTAGTTGATTATGTCAATGGACGCGGGGTGTGGGCGCGTTCCTTTACTGCAGCAGCTAACTCCGACATGTCCTCCCTCATGCGCCTGACAGTGTCTCAACGACCTCCAACATTCCGTCCCTCATGTTGAGTAAAAGTGTCTCAACTATCTGCAACATTCCCTCCCTCATGTTCACTGAGAGTGTCTGAACGACCTGCGACATTCCCTCCCTCATGGAATGTCCCACTAGCACTCAAACCACTAGACACGGAAGGGGCTGGCACCTCAACAGGCAGCACCTGCACCTCCTCCAAAGTCAGTAAAACAGTGGGGGCTTCATCCATCTCCATCCCCTCCCCCTCCCCCAATACACTTGGTCTGGATGGTGGGATTGCAAGATGTTCTCCTCTTCAGGCTTGTCCTCATCTGAATCTTCTTCTGTATCAAAGAGTTCGCCTCAAGCTCTACAAAATGTAACCGAACAGACAAATGGTTCGCAGCAGAGGAGGGGGCAGAGTGGGTGGCATGAATCGGCTCTCACAGCACAGGCAGCAGGCTGATTTAAAGGACCACGATGAATGATAGCACATTGCTTCAACCGAAGCATAGCTGACGGAAACATTCCCACGAACCGAAGCATGGCTAGCCCGCGCAGTACTTAACATTTAGCAAAGCCAGGCGGTTTAATTTGCAGGACTTACCCTCTCCCTCAAGAGTGGGCCCAGCTTGTGCAGTGGTGGTTGCTTTTCTCCAGGCAGGACCCATCAAAGCAGCTACCCTGCCTTCCAAGTGTGTCAGTGGGTGCAGATTTGCCGGGCCTCATCCTGTTCGAGTTCTTTCCCTTTTGTTGCATGCCACCTTCCTCTGCAAAGATGAAAATATAACTTTTTAGAGAGGGTGTCTTTCTGCTGGGTGGGACATATACAGATGGTCACATTTACAATTGCAATTCCATTGAATAAATGAAAATATCACTTACACTAACTACTTGACGAAGATTCTGCCATTTCTTTTTGCACTGGCCTCCAGACCTTGGGGTGGTCACCATTGCACAGTGATCTTCTGCAAGTTGGTTCCAGAGTTTCTTCACTTCTTTGGGTAGAACTTTTATGTGACCTCTGCTGGTGTCCAGCTCCTGCCATCTGTCCTCAATTACAGTAACTAGTGCCTCCACTTCATCCTGTAAGAAATTCTTGGTCCTTGCACCATGTTGCATCTTGTGTTGCAGCTCCGATTTTTCCAATGTTCTCACACAGCAGTCAACGTTCTCACACACACAACTGGTTCTTTAATAATGGCCGAATGCAGACCGGGAGCTGTACTCCACATGCGCGCCCATTGGAATCACGTCAAAAACATCAATTTTTTTTTTGCGCATGTGTAGAAGGTGTGGCATCGTTTTTTTCGGTGCACACAGCAGGCTTCACCCCCGAAGCGACTGGACAGGGACGCAGTGCCAAATTTGAAAAATATAGTGGGGAAACTTGGGACAAATATTTTTGGAGTATTTCTGGCCAAGAAAAATTGGCGTAACTCTGGCAATAAACCAAAAAACAGCCTTGGGCAAAATTGAGCCTAATGTTTTGTCACTATTTTTCTTACTATTCATACGATTTGAGATGTGTGGAACACTGAATGCCGATTAACACTAATGTCACTACTTCATACTTACACAGCAGAATACCTTCGCTGCCATGTTTTCGTCAAACTGGCCAAGAATAATTCGGACATCATTATCCTGCAGTGAAAGAAAGTATAATTATTTAGAAAGGAAAGTAGATAGGAAATATAATGCATTTGGTTAGAGAGACTATTTGAGACTAATGCAAGTACATTGGCTATGGAACCAATACAAATACACAGCTCAAGATAACTGGCACTGCTTCAGGTTTTTAAATTACTTTTTTAGGATTTTTTCACACCTTGGAACTGCTGGTATATTTACCAATAGGCCCTGTTAATAGCAAATTAACAGAATGAGTTGTTACATACATATTGAAATACATGTCAATTAAAAGTGTTCAGCTTACAAATATAAGTTCTAACAGCAAATTAAAGAAAAAAGATGGCAAGCCAAAGGGCAACTATCACCGTTGTTATGTGTGACTTTGACAAGTGTGGTCTTCATGCTGTGGGCATGCCGGAATGCAGATTTGAGGGACTTGAATAACTAGTGATGAGAAAATTGGTAGCATCAATACAAAGCCATGACAAGTTCCAGGACATTGGAAAGAATGGGAAGACTAGAGATGGGGTGATAGTTGTACAGAATGAAGAGCTTAAGAGTGGTTCTCTTCAGGAAGGAGATAGGGTCTGTGTCAGAGGAGAGAGGCTGGTTGACCATGTCGAGGAGCATCACTACGATGATGTTAGGTAGTTAGGAACAGTGACAGGAGGGAATCGAGGGAACAGATAGTAGGCTTCATGGACAAGACACACACACTGAAGATTGAGAGGGAGATGAGGGAGAAACTGCAGAGAATGGGATGGTTAAGAGGAAGGGCTGTGAGTTGAAGGGCAGAGAAGGCAGCAGCTGCAGCTCTGAGAGAATCATAGAATCATAGAATGGTTAGAGCAAGAGCACCTCAGCTAGTCCCACTCCCCCACACTTTCTCCGTAGCCTTGACATTTTTTTCTTTCAGGTACTTATCCAACTCCCTTTTGAAAGCCACGATTGAATCTGCCTCCATCACCCTTTCAGGCAGTGCATTCCAGATATTAAACACTCGTTGTGTAAAAAAGTTTTTTCTATGTCACCTTTGGTTCTTTTGCCAATCACCTTACATCTGTGTCCTCTGGTTCTCAACCCTTGTGCCAATGACAATAATTTCTCTCTATCTACTCTGTCCAGACCCCTCATGATTTTGAACACCTCCATCAAATCTCCTCTCAATCTTCTCTGCTCTAAGGAGAATAACCCCAGCTTCTCCAGTCTATCCACATAACTGAAGACGCAAATCCCTGGAATCATTCTCGTAAATCTTTTCTGCGCCCTCTTTAAGGCCTTCACATCCTTCCTAAAGTGTGGTACCCAATATTCCAATTGAGGCCGAACAAGTGTTTTATACAGGTTCATCATAATTTCCATGCTTTTGGACTCAATACCCCTAATCATGAAGCTCAGGGTCCCATAAGTTTTTTTTAACTGCTTTCTCAACCTGCCCTGCCACCTTCACCGATTGGTGCACATATACCCCTAGCTCTCTCTGTTCATGCACCCACTTTAGGATTGTACCCTTTTGTTGATATTTCCTCTCCTCATTCTTTCTACCGAAAGGTATCACTTTGCACTTTTCTGCATTAAATTTCGCCACGTGTCCACCCATTTCACCAGCCTGTCTATCACTATCCTCCTCACTGTTCACTATACTTCCAAGTTTTGTGTCATCTGCAAATTTTGAAATTGTGCTCTGTACACCCACATCCAAATCATTAACATAGATCAAAGAAAAGCAGTGGTCCTAATACCGACCCCTGGGGAACACCACTGTATACCAGTCCGAAAAACAACTGTACACCACTACTCTCTATTTCCTGTCATTTAACTAATTTCATATCCATGCTACCACTATCCTTTTTATTCCATCGCCTTCAACTTTGCTGGCAAGCCTATTACGTGGCACTTTGTCGAACCCTTTTGGAAATCCATGTACACTATGTTAACCGCGTTGCCCTCATCAACCCTCTCTGTTACCTCATCAAAAAACTTAATCAAGTTGGTTAGACACGATTTGCCTTTAACAAGTCCATACTGGCTTTCCTTAATTAATCCACACTTGTCCAAGTGACTGTTAATTTTGTCCCTGATTACTGTTTCTAAAAGTTTCCCTACTACTGACCAGCCGATCGTTGCTGGGTTTATCTTTACACTTTTTTTGAACAAGGGTGTAACATTTGCAAATCTACAGTTCTCTGGCACCACCCCATTTCTAAGGAGGGTTGGAAGATTATGGCCAATACCTGCGCGATTTCTTCCTTCATTTCTGTAATGTATTTGCTTCATGGGTTGTTTTTGCTTAAGAATTCATAGCGATGCATTGCGATTAAGAACGAGTTGGTTTATTAGCAAAGATTTAACAATCACATTACACATTGTTATGCATCCTACATGGTTATTGCTTGTACTATTACAAGGTATGCACCACAGTGGGAGACTTGCAGGTTACCTGTACAGGTGTGCCAGGCCTAGTATAAAAGGCAGGCCACCATGTGTGATCCTCACTCTGGAGTTATCAATAAAGGACTAAGGTCATTCCAGTTCAAGTACAACACATTGCCTTGTGGAGTCATTATCAAAGTATCTAAAGACATAACAATTGGCAACGAGATTACGGATCTTCACGGGAAAATGGCTACCCTTGGTACGTTGCAGCAGTTCGTCGATGGTGATGACTGGGACACCTTTGTGGAGAGGCTCAACCATTTATTCACAGCAAATTACATGGCAGGCGACAACCTGGTCACATTGGCAGATAAGCGCAGAGCTATCCTGCCAACGAGTTGTGGGCCCACCATCTATGGCCTCGCCAGGGCATCAGCGAAGATAATGACCAAGACGTATGAGGAGCTCATAACGCTGATCCAAGAACAACTCAAGCCCAAGGAACGCATCCTCACAGCCAGACTCCGGTTCTACACCCACTGTCGGCCCAAAGGCCAGGAAATCGCGAAATATGCTGCAGATCTCAGGAGGCTGGTGGCACCATGTGATTTTGGCAACCACCTCACCGAAGCGCTGCAGGACATTTTTGTCATTGGAATCGGCCATGAGGGTCTTCTTCATATGCTACAGTCTGTGGATACCACAGTCGCACTGCAGAAGGCTGTAGTGTATGGAGAATGAGTCAGACTGAACACTGTGAGCTCAAAGTAAAGTGTGACCTTAGTCTTTTATTGCAGGTCTCCAGAGTGTCTCTCCAACCTGTGAAGTCTCCTTAAATACCTGTGCTCCCAAGAGATTATGGGATCCTTTGGGACTCCAGGGGATGAGCCCTCTGGTGGCTGTACAGAGTAAATACAAGTTTGCATATAGAACAACACTCCCTCCCAAAGTCAATAGTGTAACTATTTACAATGTGAGTCGATCTGGGGCCCTTCTTGCCCTGGTTGATCATCTCGGTGTGAAAGCTGGTGTTGTTGAATCATTTGTTCAGCCCTCACTGGGCTGCTATGCAGCTGGCCTTGTTGGGCTGCCTGGTGTGTTGGGCCCTGCAGGGCTGCTGTGGATGATGGGTTCTGCTTCGTGGTCAACCGTGGTGCCGGTTGCCACTGGTGTGTATGTTGGGGGATCAAAAAAGGTAGGGTCCAAAGTGGGTTGCTCAGGATAGTCTGTGAATCTGAGTTTGGATTGGTCCAAGTGTTTCCGGTGAATGATGAGTCCATTTGAAAGTTTGACCCGAAACACCCTGCTCCCCTCTTTGGCCACAACAGTGCCGGGAAGCCACTTGGGACCTTGTCCATAATTTAATACAAATACAGGATCATTGATTTCAATCTCACGTGACACATTTGCACTATCATGGTATGCACTTTGTTGAAGCCGCCTGCTTTCTACCTGTTCATGTAGATCAGGGTGAACTAACAAGAGCCTTGTCTTAAGTGTTCTTTTCATGAGCAGTTCAGCAGGTGGGATCCCAGTGAGTGAGTGGAGTCTCCTGCGGTAGCTAAGCAGGATTCGGGATAGGTGAGTCTGCAGTGAGCCTTCCGTTACCTTCTTCAAGCCTTGCTTGATGGGTTGCACTGCTCTCTCTGCCTGACCATTGGACGCTGGTTTAAACGGGGCAGATGTGACATGTTTGATCCCATTACAGGTCATGAATTCTTTGAACTCAGCACTGGTAAAACATGGCCTGTTGTCACTCACCAGGACATTGGGGAAGCCGTGTGTGGCAAACATGGCCCACAGGCTTTCAGTAGTGGCAGCGGACGTGCTAGCCGACATTATCTCAAATTCAATCCACTTGGCGTATGCGTCTACAACCACAAGGAACATTTTAGCCAAGAACGGGCCTGCATAGTCAACGTGTACCCTAGACCACGGTTTGGAGGGCCAAGACCATAAACTTAGCGGCGTCTCCCTGGGTGCATTGCTTAACTGCGAGCATATATTTCATCTGTGAACGCAGGACTCCAAGTCCGCATCGATGCCGGGCCACCACATGTGGGATCTGGCTATCGCTTTCATCATTACGATACATGGGTGGGTACTTTGGAGGTCATTGATGAAGGTATCTCTGCCCTTCTTGGGGACCACTACTCGATTGCCCCACAGAAGGCAGTCTGCCTGAATAGACATTTCATCTTTGCGCCACTGGAACGGCTTTATCTCTTCCTGCATTTCTACTGGGACACTGGAGCAGCTCCCGTGAAGCACACAGCTTTTGACTAGAGATAATAAGGGGTCCTGGTTTGTCCAGGTTTTGATCTGCCGGGCAGTGACGGGTGATTGCTCACTCTCAAATGCTTCCATAACCATGGCTAGATCTGCGGGCTGCGCCATTTCCACTCCCATGGTGGGCAATAGCAGCCGACTGAGAGCATCGGCACAGTTTTCTGTGCCCGGCCTGTGAAGGATGGCATAGTTGTATGCAGACAACGTGAGCGCCCATCTCTGGATGTGGGCCGATGCTTTGGTATTTATCCCTTTACTCACGGAGAACAGGGATATAAGTGGCTTATGGTCAATTTCCAATTCGAATTTTAGCCCAAACAGGCATTTTCTTTACCTCATCGACACACGCTAACATTTCTTTTTCAATCATGCTGTAGGCTCTCTCAGCCTTAGACAGACTCCTGGATGCATAAGCAACCAGTTGCAGTTTCCCGAAATCATTAGCTTGTTGCAATACACACCCGACGCCAAACGCTTACATGGATCATACAACACAAGCAATTTGTTTGAGCATAACAATTTTCTCACTTTTACAAAGGCATTTTCTTGGCTTTTGCCCCAAACCCATTCGTTCCCTTTTCGTAGTAAGACATGCAGTGGTTCTAACAGTGTGCTGAGACCCGGTAAGAAGTTATCAACGTAGTTCAGGAGTCCCAGAAACGACCGCAGCTCCGTCACGTTCAGTGGCCTCGGTGCATTCTCGATTGCCTCCATCTTCGCGTTGGTGGGCCTGATGCCATCCGCCGCAATCCTCTTTCCCAGGAGCTCCATTTCAAGCACCAGGAAAACGCATTTCATTTTAACCTGAGCCCCAAGCAGTTGAGTCGACAAAGAGCCTCCTCAAAGTTCTGCAGATGCTCCACTGTGTTCCGACCTGTGACCAAGATGTCATCCTAGAAGACCACGGTGTGCGGGACTGACTTCAGTAAGCTTTCCATGTTTCTCTGGAATATCACTGTCGCCGATCGGATTCCAAACGGGCATCTGTTATAAACAAAAAGACCTTTGTGTGTGTTGATGCAGATGAGGGCCTTCAATGATTCCTCCAGTTCCTGCATCATGCAGGCTGAAGTCAGATCCAGCTTCGTGAACGTCTTTCCTCCCACCAGCTTTGCAAAGAGGTCATCGGCCTTTGGTAGTGGGGATTGGTCCTGCAGGGACAAATGATTGATACTTTGTAATCGCCATAGATTCTGACAGTGCCGTCTTCCTTGAGGACTGGGACGATAGGACTGGCCCACTCGGTGAACTTGATTGGGGAAATGATGCCCTCTCTTTACAGCCGGTCTAGCTCAATCTCTACCCTTTCTCTCATCATGTATGGTACTGCTCTCGCCTTGTGATGGATCGGTCGTCCCCCGGAATTAGGTGGATCTGCACTTTTGCTCCTTGGAATTTCCCGATGCCTGGTTTGAACAGAGAAGGAAATTTGTTTCAGACCTGGGCACGCGAAGTGTCGTCAGCGGCGACAGCGCTCGGACATCGTCCCAGTTCTAGCGTAACTTTCCCAGCCAGCTCCTGCCGAGCAGCGTGGGACCATCGCCCAGACCCACCCAGAGTGGTATCTTTTGCACTGCTCCATCGTAGGAGACCTTTACGGTAGCACTGCCGATTACAGGAATCAGTTCTTTCGTGTGAGTTTCATGCGAACTGGAGTTAAGACTGGCCTTGAGGCCTTGTTGCTCCACAACCTCTCGAAAGTCTTTTTGGCAATGATGGACTGGCTTGCACCCGTGTCCAGCTCCATTGACACCGGGAGTCCATTTAGTTCAACATTCAGCATTATCGGGGGACAATTCGTGGTGAATGTGTGCACCCCATGTACCTCTGCCTCCTCTATCTGAGGCTCTGGTTCATAGTGGTCCTCCTCTGCAACATGGTGGTTTGCAGGTTTAGTAGGGTTTGTAGCTCGCCTGCACACTCATTGGAGGTGTTCCATTGTTCCACAGCCCTTGCAAATGTATTCTTTGAATCGGCATGAATGGAAACGATGTTCACCACCGCAGCGCCAACAAGGTGTTAATGGCCTTGCATTCATCACCCTTGATGGTGGACTCTGAGACATCTGCGGATGTGTAGCTGCAGGTATGTGTGACCTGCCCTGTACATTGCGATTCGAAAACAACATCACTTTGTTCACAGTACTTGTAGCAGGACTTGTGTGCTGAGAGATTTGCTCCGTATAGTAACTGGTGGCAATGAACGCCTGAGCTATCGATATGGCCTTATTCAAGGTTGGGGTCTCTACAGTCAAAAGTTTGCGAAGTCTGGTTCCGTGGCCAATGCCAAGTATGAAAAAGTCTCTGAGCATGTGCTCCAAATGTCCTTCAAATTCGCAATTGATTCGGCAACATAACTCGCCACTTCCTGGCCTTCAGACCTTTTGTAGGTGTATAACCAGTACCTCGCCATCAGAACGCTTTCCTTCGGGTTCAAATGCTCTCGGACCAGTACGCACAAATCGTCGGATGATTTCTCCGTGGGTTTCGCTGGAGTGAGCAGATTTTTCATACCTTGGTGCCCCACAGACAGTCAGGAGGATCGCCCTTCATTTGGCAGCGCTCTCTTCCCCATCTAGCTCGTTGGCCACGAAGTATTGGTTGAGTCACTCCACAAAAGTTTCCCAATCAGCTCCCTCCGAGAATTTCTCCAGGATGCCCACTGTTCTCTGCATCTTTGGGTTTGCTATCTGTATCTCATCGACAGTTGTATTGTATTGAGAAAGAGTCAGACTGAACACTGTGAGCTCAAACTAAAGTGTGATCTTAGTCTTTTATTGCAGATCTCCAGCGTGCCTCTCCAACCTGTGAAGCCTCCTTAAATACCTGTGCTCCCAAGGGATTATGGGATCCCTTGAGACTCCAAGGGATGACCCCTCTGGTGGCTGTACAGAGTAAATACAAGTTTGCATATATAACAAAGGCATTCATGACCTTGACCTGCGGCTCTCGGCAGATGACTCATCCTCAGGACTCAAACCCGGCAAGTACTGTGCACAGAGTGGCGCCTTTTAGAGGCTGGTCTGTAGAATGCGAACCTTCTCAGGGAAGAGAGAACAGGCCCCGAGTCCCTTAACTCCGAGTCCGCCGAGGGGGGCTAGTCGAGTAGCTCCATGAGGTTGTTGTGGAGGAAATCACAGGGCTCACCAATGCCGTTTTAAAGAATGTGTGTGTAAAGGCTGCAGCACAAAGGGCCACCTCCAGCAAATGTGTAAGAGAAATATGACTCACTGTGTTGATGAAGAGTCTGCAGATGGCTATGAATCCAGCACGGATTATGAAACGATAGGCAGACAGGCAGCTCAGCCACACAATGAGGTATATAGCATGTTTACCTGCACCACTGAGTGTTCCCCGTTGAGGATGGAAATCGAGATAGATGGCGTTCCAGTCTTCATAGAAGTCGATATGGGGTTGAGCCAGTCAGTAATGAATCACAAAGCCTTTGAGAGGCTATGGGACGATCAAGCTGAACGACCCAAGTTGGTCCCGGTTCAGGTAAAGCTGCGTACCTACACCGATTAACTTATCCCATTCGTTGGTAGTGCGGATGTAAAGGTATCCATGAAGGCACGGTGCACAAGTTACCTCTGTGGATTGTTGCAGGTGATGGACCAACGCTACCCGGCAGAAGGTGGATGGAGAAGATCCATTGGAAGTGGGAATAATTCATGCCTCCAACGATCGACGTCCTCCACACTCGGAGGCAAAGCAAGCCCTCACTTGAGGGTGGACCCAGCCCCAGAGAGCAGACCAGCACAGCACCTGAAGCACAGACCGCTCAGCACGACTGCGTGGAGATGATCCAGCTGAGATGACCCGAACGCACCTTTCAGGCTCCAGTGGCAGGACACCGGAGGAAGAAAATTGGATCCCAGCTTCGGTGGCAGAACCCAGGGAGAAGAGGATCACCACAGTCAACATCGCGGATGGAGGAAAGATGGCGCCCAAACCACGAGGTGATGCGCTGAAGAAAAAGATGGCAGCGGCCAGACCACGAGGTGCAGCGCTGATGGAGCAACACGTGGCACCAAATGGAGAGGAGGATTGAGGTAAAGAAATCAAGGCTCTCTTAAAGGAGGCCTGCAACCCACCACACTTAAAGGGACAGTTCCACATTTTCAAACAATGAATGAGCAACTGTGAGTTAGGTGTAAAATGTGTAATTGATGATCAGAATTGTGTGCATACAATAAGCAAAGAAGAGGCTCAATATAATAGCAACGGTGAGCCAGACGTAAGATGTGAAATTGATGATCAGCGTAATGTACATGCAATAAGCAAAGAATAGGCGTGCGATCGCGATCGGAGCTACAGGTTATTTACAATGAGTAATGAAACGTTGTGCGATGTAGGATTTCAACTGCACTCAGTCAATGCAGCGGGCAGACACCCATCGGGAGCACACAGGTCCAGTGAGCTACCCAATGTAGTAGCCTGGACCAGCATTATGCACCATGGAGTATGGCCACAAGCAGCCAATATAGAGGAGCTGCAGAGCAAGCAATCTCAGGAAGGCAATGGCACCGTTATCGATACCCTGTCCCTGATCGGCTCCACCTCTCAGGCACCCGATGGCACCAAACTCCACGAGCCTGAAAGAGCAAACTGTGCTAAGGCGCAGCCCCCAGACCCCATCGCCACCAAGGCCATACCCGGGAACGAAGGCTCAGCTGCAACAGTTCTCCTAAAGGGGACCAGAATCAGCCAGGATCCCAAACCAAACAACGCCCAGGCAAGTGAGTCAGCAGTTCCCTGTGCACTGCTAGATGACAGTTCCTCAGGGAGCAGCAGCGACCCAGAGTGCAAAGAAAGGACAGGGAGGTCACAGGCATCTGTGAACCTGCCCGACGCTTAGGAGCAACGGTAACAGCCCCGAGGGCAGGCAACTTGAGCCAACCGGGACCCCACTGCCAGCACTTGGCACCGCGCCATCACCAGACTACCTGGACACCATCCAGCAGTTCTGGAACTAGCTTGTCCTTATGCACCGGTTACCGATCCGCAATACTTATCAATAATGTATCTCACCAGTCAAGTGTACTTGCCTCACAACTGAACCACAAATGTAATGCAATTTTTTTTTTTCTGGACTTGAATGTATATGAATGTAATGAGCCTCCGGCATAATCTATATGTGGTGGGGGACGGGGGGTGGGGGGGGCGGCGGTGAGAGACTGGAGTGGTCATGGAGACATACAAACAGAAACCACCAACACTCTACTGCCAACAAAACACCAACCACTCACCCAAGATAGAAATGACCTGCCAAGGGTCAACCAGATAGAGCTAAGCCCAGAGCACAGTCAATGCAGAGGCGATTTGCACTAAAGGCTTGGGGGAGAGTCATGTCATGTATTCTACATGGTTACTGCTTGTACTATTACAAGGTGTGCCACCAGAGGGCACCACAGTGGGAGACTTGCAGGTTACCTGTACAGGTGTGCCTGGCCTAGTATAAAAGGCAGGCCACCAGGTGTGATCCTCACTCTGGAGTTAACTAATAAAGGACTAAGGTCACTACAGTTCAAGTACAACACATTGCCTCGTGGAGTCATTATCAGAGCATCTAAAGATGTAACACACATTACAGGTCATCCACCTGGCTCACAACCATCTGCCTCATTGTGGATCCCCTGAACCCAACTGGCTGGGGTTTTATTGAGTCTTGTGGACATCACATAACTGGCTAAGCCACTCACAACTCAACAGTTTTAGTCATACATTACAACTTCCCTCAGCATTGATGGGATTGAAGGCCGATAAATCCCCAGGGCCTGATGGTCTGCTTCCCAGAGTACTGAAGGAGGTGGCCTTGGAAATAACGGATGCATTGACAGTCATTTTCCAACATTCCATAGACTCTGGATCAGATCCTATGAAGTGGAGGGTAGCCAATGTAACCCCACTTTTTAAAAAAGGAGGGAGAGAGAAAACAGGGAATTATAGACCGGTCAGCCTGACATCGGTAGTGGGTAAAATTATGGAATCAATTATTAAGGATGTCATAGCAGTGCATTTGGAAAGAGGTGACATGATAGGTCCAAGTCAGCATGGATTTGTGAAAGGGAGATCATTCTTGACAAATCTTCCGGAATTTTTTGAGGATGTTTCCAGTAGAGTGGACAAGGGAGAACCAGTTGATGTGGTGTATTTAGATTTTCAGAAGGCTTTCGACAAGGTCCCACACAAGAGATTAATGTGCAAAGTTAAAGCACATGGGATTGGGGATAGTGTGCTGATGTGGATTAAGAACTGGTTGTCAGACAGGAAGCAAAGAGCAGGAGTAAATGGGTACTTTTCAGAATGGCAGGCAGTGACTAGTGGGGTACCGCAAGGTTCTGTGCTGGGGCCCCAGCTGTTTACATTGTACATTAATGATTTAGACAAGGAGATTAAATGTAGTATCTCCAAATTTGCAGATGACACTAAGTTGGGTGACAGTGTGAGCTGCGAGGAGGATGCTATGAGGCTGCAGAGTGACTTGGATAGATTAGGTGAGTGGGCAAATGCATGGCAGATGAAGTATAATGTGGATAAATGTGAGGTTATCCACTTTGGCAGTAAAAACAGAGAGACAGACTATTATCTGAATGGTGACAGATTAGGAAAAGGGGAGGTGCAACGAGACCTGGGTGTCATGGTACATCAGTCATTGAAGGTTGGAATGCAGGTACAGCAGGCGGTTAAGAAAGCAAATGGCATGTTGGCCTTCATAGCGAGGGGATTTGAGTACAGGGGCAGGGAGGTGTGACTACAGTTGTACAGGGCCTTGGTGAGGCCACACCTGGAGTATTGTGTACAGTTTTGGTCTCCTAACTTGAGGAAGGATATTCTTGCTATTGAGGTGAGTGCAGCGAAGGTTCACCAGACTGATTCCCGGGATGGCGGGACTGACATATCAAGAAAGACTGGATCAACTGGGCTTGTATTCACTGGAGTTCAGAAGAATGAGAAGGGATCTCATAGCAACTTTTAAAATTCTGACGGGTTAGATGCAGGAAGAATGTTCCCAATGTTGGGGAAGTCCAGAACCAGGGGTCACAGTCTAAGGATAAGGGGTAAGCCATTTAGGACCGAGATGAGGAGAAACTTCTTCACCCAGAGAGTGGTGAACCTGTGGAATTCTCTGACACAGAAGGTTGTTGAGGCCAATTCACTAAATATATTCAAAAAGGAGTTCGATGTAGTCCTTACTACTAGGGGGATCAAGAGGTATGGCAAGAAAGCAGGAATGGGGTACTAAAGTTGCATGTTCAGCCATGAACTCATTGAATGGCAGTGCAGGCTCGAAGGGATGAATGGCCTACTCCTGCACCTATTTTCTATGTTTCTATGTTTCTATCCTAGGATGCATCTCATCCAGTCCTGATGACTTAGAAACATAGAAACATAGAAAATAGGTGCAGGAGTAGGCCATTCGGCCCTTCGAGCCTGCACCGCCATTCAATAAGATCATGGCTGATCATTCACCTCAGTACCCCTTTTCTGCTTTCGCTCCATACCCCTTTATCCCTTTAGCCGTAAGGGCCATATCTAACTCCCTCTTGAATATATCCAATGAACTGGCATCAACAACTCTCTGAAGTAGGGAAGTCCACAGGTTAACAACTCTCTGAGTGAAGAGTTTCTTCTCATCTCAGTCCTAAATGGCTTACCCCTTATCCTTAGACTATGTCCCCTGGTTCTGGACTTCCCCAATATCAGGAACATTTTTCCTGCATCTAACCTGTATAATGGGTGGTCCCGGGGATCAGGTTCACCTCTGACCTACTTGAGTGGTTCGAATCGCTCCCACTCCCTTGGATTCTAGACTCTGGGTTTATTTGGAGGGTGTGATAAAGTACAAAGGACAACTGGTTTGATGCAAAAGAACTTTGACTTTATTACAGACAAGAAAATACAATGTCAAGCTTATAATCACTCTGAGAACAATATATTACACATTCAAAGGGGGTTACAGTAAAAATTACACATCCCACCTCCCAAAACCTAATCACGGCTAGGTTAGACTCCAAGGCAGGCAGGGACTATGCTTACAAATCCTTTCTGGTCAGTTAGCAGTAGTTCGCAATTTCAGGGTTCGTTGAATTCTGTAGGTTCTGTTTGTCATACCCCAAATGTCGGAGAAGACTTCTTACTGTGCAATCTTCAGTTAGGTTGAGTCTGCTGGTGCGGTAAGGCGCGTTTAGGATCTATGGGGTAAGTACCCAGTTTTCTTCGTTAGAAATAGGTTCAAAGTCTCTTTCGGTAATGTTTTCACCTGTTGGTAGTCAGGACTTAGATTGTAGAGTGGAAACGTTCGATTCTTCGGTTTCTTTCTTTTGGAGTTTTGGTTCGAAATTGGTCGATCGTGGTGATTTTTCAGTGGTACCACATTGGCTGTGGTTAGTTGCTGCCGCGATGGTGATGTTCTTCCTTCCTTTTTGGACTTCAGGACTTCGAGGCTGGAGAAGTTAGTTTACAACTGTCATGTTGGTTTCTCTCCCTTCTTGATGACATAAGCGTAATATGGTACTAGGCCTAGTATGGCATACCCTCTGTTAAAACAGAGGGCCAGTTATACGGTTTGAGTTGTCCTAATCTTCGTGCCAGATCAGTCCAGAATTCTTTGTTTAAATTTGGCAGGCTTGACATTTATTTGTAATATTTTGGCAGGCTTGACATTTATTTGTAATATTTTGGCAGGCTTGTTAAAAGTTAATATGTCTTGGGTATGTTGCTCTTCTAAATCTGTTTCCTGATGGAAATATTAGCTTGGTAATCACAATGTCCTTTTGTGCTTGGTTTTTGCATACAGGCTGTAGTGGGCTCTTTGTTCTTATTCATGTTGAAGGTGGCTTTTCTCAGCTCAGTTCGATGGCTGGCCCTCTCTGAGTTATTGTTGTAATGTAAATGCCCCTTGTGGAGAAGGGTTTTCGAATATCCATTTCTCCAGACAATTTACCTTAGTCCCAACACCCAGACAGTTCCAATAATCAAGCTGGCTCCTTTTAGTTCCTTAGGCCCGCCCACAGACTTGAATTTGTCTTGTAAAAGTCCAAATTTCGATTAAAGTTCGTAGATTCTTCCATAAACACTTTAGGAGTTCAAACTTTCCGGTAGATAGTTCCAAATTAAGTTTCCTTTCAAATGAGCCCAAACACTGGGGCAGGGTTCCTATGAAATTTGACCCTTCACCTGTCCAGTCCTGTCAGAATTTTATATGTTTCTATGAGATATCTTCTCATCCTTCTAAACTCCAGTGAATACAGGCCCAGTCGATCCAGTCTCTCCTCATATGTCAGTCCTGCCATCCCTGGAACCAGTCTGGTGAACCTTCGCTGCATTCCCTCAATAGCAAGAACGTTCTTCCTCAGATTAGGAGACCAAAACTGAACACAATATTCCAGGTGAGGCCTCACTAAGGCCCTATACATCTGCAATAAGACTTCCCTGCTCCTATACTCAAATCCCCTTGCTATGAAGGCCAACATACCATTTGCCTTCTTCACCGCCTGCTGTATCTGCATGCTAACTTTCGATGACTGATGTGCCATGACACGCAGGTCTCGTTGCACCTCCTCTTTTCCTAATCTGCCACCATACAGATAATATTCTGCCTTCGTGTTTTTGCCACCAAAATGGATAACCTCACATTTATCCACATTATACTGCATCTGCCATGCGTTTACCCACTCACCTAACCTGTCCAAGTCACCCTGCAGCCTCTTAGTGTCCTTCTCACAGCTCACACCGCCACCCAGCTTAGTGTTATCTGCAAACTTGGAGATATTACACTCAATTCCTTTATCTAAATCATTAATGTGTATTGTAAATAGCTGGAGTCCCAGCACTGAGCCCTGCGGCACCCCACTAGTCACTGCCTGCCATTCTGAAAAGGACCCATTTATCCCGACTCTCTGCTTCCAGTCTTCTAACCAGTTCTCTATCCACATCAGTACATTACCCCCAATACCATGTGCTTTAATTTTGCACACCAATCTCTTGTGTGGGACCTTGTCAAAAGCCTTTGAACATCCAAATACACCACATCCACTGGTTCTCCCTTGTCCACTCTACTAGTTACATCCTCAAAACATTCTAGGAAATTTGTCAAGCATGATTTCCCTTTCATAAATCCATGCTGACTTGGACCGATCCTGTCACTGCTTTCCCAATGCGCTGCTATTTCATCAATAATAATTGATTCCAACATTTTCCCCACTACTGATGTCAGGTTAACCGGTCTATAATTACCCATTTTTTCTCTCCCTCCTTTTTTAAAAAGTGGTGCTACATTAGCTACCCTCCAGTCCATAGGAACTGATCCAGAGTCGATAGACTGTTGGAAAATGATCACTAATGCATCCACTATTTCTAGGGCCACTTCCTTAAGTACTCTGGAATGCAGACTATCAGGCCCCAGGGATTTATCGGCCTTCAATCCCATCAATTTCCCTAACACAATTTCCTGCCTAATAAGGATTTCCTTCAGTTCCTCCTTCTCACTAGACCCTCGGTCCCCTAGTGTTTCTGGAAGGTTATATGTGTCTTCCTTCGTGAAGACAAAACCAAAGTATTTATTCAACTGCTCCACCATTTTTTGTTCCCCATTATAAATTCACCTGAATCTGACTGCAAGGGACCTACATTAGTCTTCACTAATCTTTTTCTCCATATATCTATCGAAACTTTTGCAGTCAGTTTTTATGTTCCCTGCAAGCTTCCTCTTGTACTCTATTTTCCCCCTCTTAATTAAACTCTTTGTCCTCCTCTGCTGAATTATAAAATTCTCCTAGTCCTCAAGTTTGCTGCTTTTTCTGGCCAATTTATATGCCTCTTCCTTGGATTTAACACTATCCTTAATTTCCCTTGTTAGCCATGGTTGAGCCACCTTCCGCTTTTTATTTTTATTCCAGACAGGGATGTCCAATTGTTGAAGTTCATCCATGTGATCTTTAAATGTTTGCCATTGCCTATCCACCGTCAACCCTTTAAGTATCATTTGGCAGTCTATTCTAGCCAATTCACGTCTCATACCATCGAAGTTACCTTTCCTTAAGTTCAGGACCCTAGTCTCTGAATTAACTGTGTCACTCTTCATCTCAATGAAGAATTCTAGCATATTATCCAGTTTAAGTACAGGCAGCCTTTCTAGTACCTCGTCTTTATCATTTTTTATCCCATCCAGTATCTCCTCTACCTCCTCCTTTACTATATCTATGGCAGTATCATCTTCCTTGGTGAAGGCAGATGGAAAGTACTCAATTAGTACCTCAGCCATATTCTTTGCCTCCATGGATAGGTCTCCTTTTTGGTCCCTAATTAGCCCATTTCTCCTCTTACTAGGCGTTTACTATTTATATGCTTATAGAGGACTTTTGGATTACCTTTTATGTTGGCTGCCATTCTATTCTCATACTCTCTCTCTTTGCCCCTCATTTTCTTTTTCACTCCTCCTCTGAACTTTCTATATTCAGCCTGATTCTCAGATGTATTCTCGACCTGATATCTGTCATACACGCTCTTTTTCTGCTTCTTCCTACTCTCTATCTCTTCATCCAGGGAGCTCTGACTTTAGTTGCCCTACCTTTCCCCCTAGTGGGAATGTACCTCGACTGTATCTGAGCTATTTCCTCTTTAAGGGCAGCCCATTGTTCCACTACAGTTTTGCCTGACAATCTTTGATTCCAATTTACCCGGGCCAAATCCGTTCTCATCCCAGTGAAATTTGTCTTCCTCCAATTAAGTATTTTTTATAAAAGCAAAATCCTGTGGATGTTGGAATCTGAAATAAAAACAGAAAATGCTGGAAATCTCAACGGGTCAGGCAACATCTGTGGAGAGTTAACGTTTCAGGTCGATGACTCTTTGTCAGAGTTAAGTATTTTTTACTCTCGATTGCTGCCTGTCATTTTCCAACACTGATCTAGCCTGATAATACTATGATTACTGTTCCCTAAATATTCACCTTCTGACACTTGCCCCACTTGACCTACCTCATTCCCCAGAATTAGATCCAGCAATGTCTCCTTCCTTGTTGGGCTGGAAACATACTGACCAAGAAAGTTCTCTTGAACACATTTCAAAAGTTCTTCCTCCTCTCTGCCCTTAACACTATCTCAATCAATATTAGGATAGTTCAAGTCCCCCATTATCACTACTCTATAGTTCTTGCATCTCTCTGTAATTTCTCTGCAAATGTGCTCCTCCATATTTTTCCCACTATTGGTGGCATATAGAATACATCTAGTAGTGTAATGACACCTCTGCTGTGGTTCAGCTGGTAGCACTCTTGCCTCTGAGTCATAAGGTTGTGGGTTCATATAGCAAAGAAAGAACTTTCATTGATTTGGTGCCTTTCACATTCTCAGGATGTCCAAAAGAAACTTGGAGCCAATGAATTTCTTTTTAAGTGTAATCATTGTTTTGTGGGCAAATGCAGTGCCTAGCGTGCACACAGCAAAGTCCCACAAACTGCAGTGAGATAAATGACCTGTTAATCTGTTTTTGGTGTGTTGGTGAAGGGATACTGTTGGCCAGATGATTTCACTGCACTCGCCTCTGAGTCAGAAGGTTTGGGTTCAAGTCCCAGTCCAGGACAAAAAAAATCGAGGCTGACACTCCAGTGCAGTGCTGAGGGAGTGCTGCAAAGTCAGAGGTGCGCCTTCAGATGAGACATTAAACTGAGGCACCGTCTGCTCTCTCAAATGTATATAAAAGATCCCATGGCTCTATTTCGAAGAAGAGCAGGGAGTTATCCCCGGTGTCCTGGCCAATATTAATCAATGTTACAAAAACAGATTATCAGGTCATTATCACATTGCTGTTTGTGGGAGCTTGCTTGTGCGCAAATTGGCTGCCGTGTTTCCTGCATTACAACAGTGACAATATTTACATATTTCATTTAACACAATATTTAATACCCAATCCTGCCCTTTTTTGAGCCAGGTCTCTGTTATTGCCACAACATTATATTCCCATGTGGCTATCTGCACCTGCAGCTCACCAACCTTGTTTACTATGCTTTGTGCATTCACTTACATACACTGTAAACCTATCTTAGACCATCTTTGTTCTCTCTTACCTAAAACCTTACTATTTCTTGCTTTAGTGCTATCTGTCTCTCCCAATCCTTTGTTTCTCCTTTCTAATGCTACATCATGGTGCCCATCCCCCTGCCAACTTAGTTTATACTAGAAACATAGAAACATCGAAAATAGGTGCAGGAGTAGGCCATTCGGCCCTCCGAGCCTGCACCACCATTCAATAAGATCATGGCTGATCATTCACCTCAGTACTCCTTTCCTGCTTTCTCTCCATACCCCTTGATCCCTTTAGCCGTAACTCCCTCTTGAATATATCCAATGAATTGGCATCAAAACTCTCTGCGGTAAAGAATTCCACAGGTTAACAACTTTCTGAGTGAAGAAGTTTCTCCTCATCTTGGTGCTAAATGGCTTCAAGTTTGGACACAAAATAAAAGTTGCTTACTTTTATGGTGTGACTAGCAAATGTACAATTTGATCAATTAAAATGTCCCTATATAAAAAAATAATTTGGATGGACAGAGGAGAGGGGGAAATACAGAAAAGTTAAAGGGGGAGTTCACCTGTTCATGCGATATGTGGTGTGTTACACCGGCTAGGTTACATTTATTACTCATGTTTAGTTATCTTGAGAAAGTGGTTGTTGGCATTCATTATCAAAATGTTTTTTTTTACAACTGAATGACTTTCTGGAGTCAACCACCCAATGTGTAGGTCAGACTGGACAGGAGTACAGGAGCAGATTCCCTTCTCCGAAGGACAGCAGTGAAACAGTTGTGTTTTTGCAATATACCTGGTAGCTTTTGTGGTATTTTTTTCTGGTCAGTCCAAACATGATCAGATTTATGGATTGCAGTTTCACAACTTACCTTGGTGGGACTTGAACTCCCAAACTCTGAGCTGCTAGTTCAGTACCATACCCACGACATTACTTTGCCCATCAGAAAGGATACAGAATTTCAGTGTAATAAGCAGAGGTATTTCGACAGTCAGTGGTGTTAGTCAGCAGTTCAATGTGTTTTTTCACTTACGTGAAGCTGTTGCTCAGAGCCTGCCTGGGAAACAGACAATAACCTACATTTTCCGCTCGCCAAAGTCTGGCGTGGAAATAGGGCAATGCGCAATTTGCACTCGTCCAATGTAAGGGAGCAGACCCAACTGTAGTTTTTAAGGTCAGATGAATTTAAATAATCAGGGTGAGCTCCAAGCTTCAGGACTGCGACTAATTGGAAGTTTGTCTTTGGGAGGCGCAAGCTAGCACCCTGATGTAGGATTTAAAAGCCTGCAGCAGCTTATTAAACAAGGCATCAGGCCAAATAACGGTTTCTTACCAAAAATATCTCTGAATCTTATGGAGAAGCAGAAAGCCCTCAGGTTCACCAATACAGCTAGCAAAGTGCTACTCAGTGAGGTCAGGCAGAGGAACGAGGTCCATTTGGAAGAGAGCAAAGAGAACTAGTCATGGCTGGTACAAGGAGATAGCTGGCGCAATGAATGCCAACCCCAACATCGCACATAAGGCCATCAAGTACCAGATCTCATGAGATCAGGTGATATAAAAGGTGCCAACCACACCTTCAAAAGGCACTGGACCAAGCATGTCTGACACTTAGAATGACATCCCTCACACTGTGTTAAAAGTCTTTAAATTGCTTACCATCAATGCCCATGTTGAGCTACAGATCAGCAATGAACTACTTCAGTGCCAAAACAGACTAAATCAATATCACCTGTCTTCATCTGGGAGTGTTGCTTCACTCATGACCAATTACATAAGAACATAACATAAGAACATAAGAAATAGGAGCAGGAGGAGGCCATTTGGCCCCTCGAGCCTGCTCCGCCATTCAATAAGATCATTGCTGATCTGATCTTGGCCTCAACTCCACTTCCCTGCCCGTTCCCTATAACCTTGACTCCCTTATCATTTAAAAATCTGTCTATCGCCACCTTAAATATATTCAATGGCCCAGCCTCCAGAGCTCTCTTGCTTAGAGAATTCCAAAGATTCACAACCCTCAAGAGAAGAAATTTCTCCTCATTTCAGTTTGAAATGGGCAACCCCTTATTCTGAAACTATGCCCCCTAGTTCTAGATTCCCCTATGAGGGGAAACATCTTCTCTGCATCTACCCTGTCAAGCCCCCTCAGAATTTCAATAAGATCACCTCTCATTCTTCTAAACTCCAATGAGTATAAGCCATACCTGCTCAACCTTTCTTCATAAGACAACCCCTTCATCTCAGGAATAACCTTGTGAACTTTCTCTGAACTGCCTCCAATACAAGTATATCCCTCCTTAAATAAAGAGACCAAAACTGTACGCAGTACTCCAAGTGTAGTCTCACCAATGTCCTATACAGTTGTAGCAGGACTTCCCTACTTTTATACTCCAGCCCCCTTGCAATAAAGGCCAACATTCCATTTGCCTTCCTAAGTACTTGCTGATAAAACTGAATTCAAATTCCCATGGCGGGATCTGAAGTCACATTCTCTGGATTATTAGTCTAGCAACATAACCACTACACTACCATACCCTACCCTAATCATTATATTCGACTCACTTAAAGCCACACAAATTCCAGTGCCAGGCTGCCCATGTAGCAGCACAAGTGATGCAGTCGGCAGCAGGAGCCGCTCAGGAATCCTAATGGAACACAGCAGCTAGCCACTTCGATATCTAGTCCCAGTAGGAGGGGCATTACATTGCACAGCATTACAGTAATCAAACTGATAAAGAAGTAAAGCATTTAATAGCATACCCGCTGTGCTCGCCAAAAACAAAGTAAGTTACAGCAGTGTACCTTATTAAAAGAGTGGGAAATGCTGCCAGGCATGCAATTGAGAGCCAACAATATCACAACGGGATTATTTTGTCACCTAGCTTAATCCACAGGAATTCTTTCTTTCCTGTTTTACAGTTCTGAAAAAAACGTTTTCAAGTGTATATAGCCAGAGGGTCACACATCACACTTACCAAGATGTGCATGAAAAACATAATGATACTAATGTTGGAAAATTGTGCAGCTGCAAAAACGATTATATGTTAGAAGTGAGAATGAAATCATAGCTTGAATCTATTTTTATGTTTGAAAGAAAGAGATTTTACAATAAGATGTTTTAAAAATTCTTAAAAGAACTCTGTCTCTTCCAGCATTTGGCTACCGAAAGTGTTTAAAGTGAAGGAGTACTGCTTCTCAAACATTGATGGTCCTAAGCTAGAAGAGAGTAAAATTCACTACAAAGAAATTAGCTGAAAACTGCCATTGTCTCGGTGGACACGTTAATGAGAGTCTGAGCTTTTAAAAAAATTCAGTCATTGGATGTGGGCGTTGCTGGCAAGGGCAACATTTATTGCCCATCCCTAATTGCCCTGGAGAAGGTGGTGGTGCGATGCAGTCCTTGTGGTAAAGATACTCCCACAGTGCTGTTCGGGAAGGAGTTCCAGGATTTTGACCCAGCGATGATGAAGGAACAGCAATACATTTCCAAGTCAGGATGGTGTGTGACTTGGAGGGGAGCATGCAAATGATGGTACTCCAATGCACCTGCTGCCCTTGTCCTGCTAGGTGATAGAGGTCGCGGGTTGGGGAAGTGCTGTTGAAGACGCCTTGGGGAGTTGCTGCAGTGCATCTTGTAAATGGTACACACTGCAGGCACAGTGCGTTAGTTGTGGAGGGAGTGAATGTTTAAGGTTCTGTATAGGGTACCATTCAAGTGGGATGTTTTGTCCTGGACAGTGTCAAGCTTTTTGAGTGTTGTTGGAGCTGCACTAACAAGGCAAGTGGAGAGTATTCCATCACACTCCTGACTTGTGCCTTGTAGAAAAGGCTTTGGGGAGTAAGGAGGTGAGACACTTGCTGCAGAATACTCACCCTCTGACCTGCTCTTGTTGCCACAGTATTTATGTGGCTGATCCAGTTAAGTTTCTGGTCAATGGTAACCCCCAGGATGTTGATGGTGGGGGATTCGGCGATCGTATTCCCATTGAATGTCAAGGAGAGCTGGCTAGACTCCCTCTTGGAAAACAAAAGCAAAATACTGTGGATGCTGAAATCTGAAATAAAAACAGGAAATGCTGGAAATTTCAATGGGTCAGGCAACATCTGTGGAGAGAGAAACAGAGTTAACGTTTCAGGTCGAAGACCCTGTGTCAGAGTGATGAAGGGTCTTCGACCTGAAACGTTAACTCTGTTTCTCTCTCCACAGATGCTGCCTGACCTGCCGAGATTTCCAGCATTTTCTGTTTTTATTCCCTCTTATTGGAGATGGTTATTGCCTGGCACTTGTGTGGTGGGAATGTTACTTATCACTTATCAGCTCAAGCCTGAAAGTTGTTCAGGTCTTACTACATTCAGACATGGACAGCTTCATTATCTGAGGAGTTGCGAATGGCTTTGAACACTATGCAATCATCAGCGAATATCCCCACTCTGACCTTATGATGGAGGGAAGGTCATTGATGAAGCAACTGAAGCTGGTTGCGTCTAGGACACTGCCCTGAGGAACTCCTGCAGCGATGTTCTGGGGCTGAGATGATTGGCCTCCAGCAACCACAACCATCTTCCTTTGTGCTAGTTATGACTCCAGCCAGTAGAAAGATTTGCCCCTGATTCCCATTGACTTCAGTTTTACTAGGGCTCCTTGATGCCACAGTCGGTCAAATGCTGCTTTGATGCCAAGGGCAGTCACTCTCACGTCACCTCTGGAATTTAGCTCTTTTTTCCATGTTTGGACCAAGGCTGTAATGAGGTCTGAAGCTGAGTGGTCCTGGCAGAACCCAAATTGAATATCGGTGAGCAGGTTATTGGTGCGTAAGTGCCGCTTAATAGCACTGTTGATGACATCTTTCATCAATTTGCTGATGCTTGAGAGTAGACTGATGGTGCGGTAATTGGACGATTGGAACAGTTACACCTGCTGGATTATGAACTTTTCAGAAACAGTTTCAATTTTCATTTTTTACCTTAGTTTGCATGAGAATTAAAAGGATCACCACTGTACTTTAATTTTATTGTTATTTGGTCCATATTTTGCACCAAGGTAAAAGACAAGCATTGAAAGGTTTGCAACCATGTATTTGGATTTGGTTCCATATGTAAATAATAAATACCATACAGCTTGCAGTATGTTATGACACAAGAGATTCAGTTCAGGCAAATAAATGTAAAGCAATTAATGTTATTATGATAACAAAATCCTACTGTTCTGCATTAAGGCCTAGAATTTCTGGGAGTCTATGACTTGAGTTTATTTTACACTGTAAAAGTCCCAAGATATTAAGGCAGTAAGAGAATCATACCATTATTTACACCGCCTCATAATTTCATAAAACTATTGCCAATACCTTCGCTGAAACAATGCAAAATTGGTTATAATTCTGCCCCCCTTTTAAGTCAACGACGATTGTATATTTCCTGGTGTTGGTAAATGTATTTATATTACTGAGTTCAAAATAGTCGATTAAAGTAAAATAAAATCTCTACTCTTTCTCGATATTTTAATTCTTAGTTAAAATCCATTAAACAATCTTCTTCATCATCCTGTGTTTGATTTAGTGTACATTGTGTGCACAGTGTGAGACACTGAAATGCCTACACATGCCTTGACCAAAGTGAGGGCTGGGGAGAAATTTGTTTAGGCTTAATTTGGGCCTGATGTTGACATGCCAACAGCGTGTGCCTGAATCCAGAGCCCCGGAGCCGCATCCAAAATTGAGCCTTGGGCCTCTGAATAATTTTGGTGAGCTGCGGGCGCCCAACTGATCTCCTGAGGCAGCTCATCGGTTTCCTCAGCTGTGGCTCTTTGGTAGGTCCTTGGAGATGGGGAGATGAAAGAGAGGCAGGTGAGCATGGGTCAGCAGCAGCCTATGGCAGTGCTGTGGAGCCAGAAGGAGCATCCCAAGGGCTCAGTACATGACAATACTAATAGCAACTGTAAAGGGGGATCAAGTTGGCTACCAATTTCTATTGCCCCATAATGCACCTGCACCAGCAGTGTACTGCTCCAGTTACACAGTGCCATTTTGAACTGGAGCTGGAGAAGAAGAGGCCATAAAATATTGTAAAAAACATTTTGATCACCTTGCCCTTTGCCTTCCTGGTACCCCTGTCTACCGACATCAATTCCTCCTCCCTTACCCGGTCCTTTGCGACTTTCCCTGGTGCATCTCTGACCACTTACGACATGGCTGGAGCCTTTCCTTACTCCCGCGCCACCAACTGGCACATGTATGGCAACTACTCATCCTCACTGAGGCTCTGGTGAAACATCATGAGATGCGCTCAGATTTTCAATAAATTATCCAAATTAAATGTTTTTTTACAATATTTCATGGCCTCTTCTCCAGCTCTAGTTCAAATGGCTTATCTGTTAAGATAAGCCATTTGAACACCATAGGAAATTACTCTGACTACATTATCAATCTCATGTACACTGCTTCGTATGAAAGGATTAACTGAGGTGCCAAATAACAGTTTGGGAGCAGTATAACTGCTTTTGGTTTTCCATATTCTGCAGTTCTCAAACTTTTGCCACTTGCTTCCACATCGCAGCAATAGGGCAGGTCTCCATAGACAGGAGGGAGTCCACATCATGTTTGTCAAAGTATAAGTTAAAGGATTCTAAATGGATTCTAAGATTTAAAAGAATTTATAATGTTTAAAACCATTTAAAGCATTAAGTCAAATATTCTATTGATGATTATCTGTTGTATCCCTACTGCTTTCGAGAAACAAAAAATCTTACAAATAAATTCAACTATTAGCTTTAGCCATTCAATGAGACAACTTTGGCCGGAATCTTTACCTTGGAGTCGGATCACGTGTGAGCGAGCTGTGTAGCGGGTGGAGAACCCAAAGATTTGAACAGCACGTCTGCATTGTGCGTTAACTCAATGGTCCCAATTAAAAGAGCCATGCGGGTTTCCCAGCCCAATTAAATGGAGCAGGTTTGAGTTTGGTGACATCAGCAATGACTCATTTTCAGTGCGGATATTCAAAGCAGGCTTGCACACATCTCCTTTTAAGGTTGGTATAGGAGTGTGGAAGGTGACATCCAGAGGTCTGAATAATACTTACAAATTTGTGGGTCATGGAGATAAGATGGCACCTTTAACAGTGCAGCACTCCCTCAGTACTGCACTGGAGTGTCAACCTAGATTTATGTGCTCAAGTCCCTGGAATGGGATTTGAACCCACAACCTTCTGACTCAGAGGTGAATGTGTTATCCACGGAGCCACAGGTGACACTTGAGCTTCAGTGATCTCTTGAAGTCAGGAAAGGTGAGCACAATGCCAAATTCACCGACATCCTGATGTGCGTGTCACCATCTGGGGCGGTTCCAGCGGATTGGAAACCGCAAATGTAACGCCCCTATTTAAAAAAGGAGGCAGACAAAAAGCAGGAAACTATAGACCAGTTAGCCTAACATCTGTCATTGGGAAAATGCTGGAGTCCATTATTAAGGAAGCAGTAGCGGTACATTATGAAAAGCAAGATTCAATCAAGCAGAGTCAGCATGGTTTTATGAAAGGGAAATCATGTTTGACAAATTTGCTGGGGTTCTTTGAGGAAGTAACGAGCAGGATGGATGAGGGGGAACCAGTGGATGTGGTGTATTTGGATTTCCAGAAGGCATTTGATAAGGTGCCACATAAGAGGTTACTGCACAAGACAAAATCTCACGGGATTGAGGGTAATATATTAGCATGGATAGAGGATTGGCTAACTAACAGAAAACAGAGAGTCGGGATAAATGGGTCATTTTCCGGTTGGCAAACAGTGACTAATGGGGTGCCACAGGAATTGGTGCTGGGTCCTCAACTATTTACAATCTATATTAATGACTTGGATGAAGGGACCAAGTGTAATGTAGCCAAGTTTGCTGATGATTCAAAGATGGGTGGGAAAGCAAATTGTGAGGAGGACACAACAAATCTGCAAAGGGATATAGACAGGCTAAGTGAGTGGGCAAAAATTTGGCAGATGAAGTATAATGTGGGAAAATGTGAGGTTATCCACTTTGGCAGAAATAATAGAAAGGCAAATTATAATTTAAATGGAAAAAAATTGCCAAGTGCTGCAGTACAGAGAGACCTGGGGGTCCTTGTGCATGAAACACAAAAAGTTAGTCTGCAGGTAAAGCAAGTAATCAGGAAGGCAAATGGAATGTTCGCCTTTATTGCAAAGGGGATAGAGTATAAAAGCAGAGATGTCCTGCTACAACTGTACAGGG
The DNA here is from genome assembly GCF_044704955.1 of Pristiophorus japonicus. NCBI lineage: Eukaryota > Metazoa > Chordata > Chondrichthyes > Pristiophoridae > Pristiophorus > Pristiophorus japonicus. Next base: position 170,284,015 of record NC_091981.1, read on the forward strand.
TATTGTTGAGGCCACTCCTGGAGTATTGCGTACAGTTTTTGTCTTTGTATTTAAGGAAGGATATACTTGCATTGGAGGCTGTTCAGAGAAGATTCTGGAGATGAGGGGCTTGACTTGTGAGGATAGTTAGAAACGTAGGCCCCAAGTTTCCACATGATTTGCTCCTGATTTTTAGGAGCAACTGGTATCTTAGAACGGAGTATCTTAGAAATCGGAATTGTCCACATTTAGTTTGCTCCAGTTCGAGTCAGGTAGAACAGTTTCACTTTGTAACAGAATTTTTTCTTCAAAAGGGGGCGTGTCCAGCCACTGACGCCTGATTTGAAAGTTTCCACAGTGAAAACGTACTCCAAACTAACTTAAAATGGAGCAAGTGAAGATTTTTGTAGGCCTGAAAAAACCTTGTCTACACATTAAAAAATCAGGCACAGGTTACAAATTAGGCGTCCAGAACGAGGTGGGGGGCGGGGAGGGGGGGAAGGGAAGTCATTAAATTATACAATAAATCCTTATTTATACTTATAGAAATATTATACAAATAAATCCAACCTGAATAAACATTTATAAGCAAAGAAAAAATTAAATAAACCATCTTCCTGCCTGTGTGAAAGTGCTTCAGGCAGGCCTTTCAGGCAGCGGTTTCCCGACAGGCAGGGAGAAGGCTGCAGGAAGCCTCAGAACTTGAGGCAGCCGTTCCCGATGGGCCCAACCAACGGCAGCGGGGGGGGGGAGGCATTGAGAAGGCTGCAGGAAGCCTCAGAAATTGAGGCAGCCGTTCCCGATGGGCCCGACCGACGGCAGGGGGAGAAAGCTGCAAGAAGCCTCAGTGCTGATCATGGAAGGGCAATGTGGTTTTATTAAAAAATTTTAAAAATTGAACAGCTACAAAGAACTACAAAAATCGCCGAGTGCCAATGTTTCGTTCACACTGCGCGTGCGCGAATGTTCCAACGCGCACGTGCAGGGTTGCCGGCACGAAAAAAACTCATTTAAATGGTACCCGCCCCCTCCTACTTACAAAATCGGCGCGAGTGGTAGGCTCCGCCCCCTGGGCGCCGCGCCAAGCCGACATCGAGCTGCAAAGCGCTCGAGAATAGCGCGTTATTTTTCAGGCGCCGTTTTCGGCGCGAAAAACGGGCGCCCAGCTCGGAAGGGCGCCTGTTTTGCCGCGGGTGGAAACTTGGGGCCATAGAAATATAGAAATCAGGTGCAGAAGCAGGCCATTCGGCCCTTCAAGCCTGCACCACCATTCAATAAGTTCATGGCTGATCATTCAACCTCAGTACCCCTTTCCTGCTTTCTCTCCATACCTCTTGAACCCCTTGTCCGTAAGGGTCATATCTAACTCCCTTTAGAATATATCCAACGAACTGGCCTCAACAACTTTCTGTGGTAGAGAATTCCACAGGTTAACAACTCTCTGAGTGAAGAAGTTTCTCCTCATCTCGGTCCTAAATGGCTTACCCCTTATCCTTAGACTGTGTCCCCTGGTTCTGGAACTCCCCAGCAACGGCAACATTCTTCCTGCACCGAACCTCTCCAATCCCGTCAGAATTTTATATGTTTCTATGAGATCCCCTCTCATTCTTCTAAACTCCAGTGGATACAAGCCCAGTTGATCCAGTCTCTCCTCATATGTCAGTCCTGCCATCCCAGAAATCAATCTGGTGAACCTTCGCTGTATTCCCTCAATAGCAAGAATGTCCTTCCTCAGGTTAGGAGACCAAAACTGAACACAATATTCCAGGTGTGGCCTCACCAAGGCTCTGTACAACTGCAGTAAGACCTCCCTGCTCCTATACTCACATCCTCTCGCTATGAAGGCCAACATGCCATTTGTCTTCTTCACCGCCTGTTGTACCTGCATGCCAACTTTCAATGACTGATGTACCATGACACCCAGGTCTCGTTGCACCTCCTCTTTTCCTAATCTGTCACCATTCAGATAATATTCTGACTTCATATTTTTGCCACCAAAGTGGATAACCTCACATTTATCCACATTATACTGCATCTGCCATGCGTTTACCCACTCACCTAACCTGTCCAAGTCACCCTGCGGTCTCTTAGCATCCTCCTCACAGCTCACACCGCCACCCAGCTTAGTGTCATCTGCATACTTCGAGATATTACATTCAATTCCTTCATCTAAATCATTGATGTATATTGTAAACAGCTGGAGTCCCAGCACTGAACCCTGCGGCACCCCACAAGTCACTGCCTGCCATTCTGAAAAGGACCCGTTTATTCCAACTCCCTGCTTCCTGTCTGCCAACCAGTTTTCTAGCCACGTCAATACATTACCCCAATACCATATGCTTTAGTTTTGCACATTAATCTCTTGTGTGGGCCCTTGTCAAAAGCCTTTTGAAAGTCCAACTACACCACATCCACTGGTTCTCCCTTGTCCACTCTACTAGTTACATCCTCAAAAAATTCGAGAAGAGTTGTCAAGCATGATTTCCTTTTCATAAATCCATGCTGACTTGGACCGATCCTGTCACTGCTTTCCCAATGCGCTGCTATTTCATCTTTAATAATTGATTCCAACATTTTCCCCACCACTGATGTCAGGCTATCTGGTCTATAATTTCCCCATTTTCTCTCTCCCTCCTTTTTAAAAAAGTGGTGTTACATTAGCTACCCTCCAGTTCATAGGAACTGATCCAGAGTCAATAGAATGTTGGAAAATGATCACCAATGCATTCACTATTTCTAGGGCCACTTCCTTAAGTACTCTGGAATGCAGCCTATCAGGTCCTGGGGATTTATCGGCCTTCAATCCCATCAATTTCCCTAACCCAATTTCCTGACTAATAAGGGTTTTCTTCAGTTCCTCCTTTTCGCTAGACCCTCGAACCCCTAGTATTTCCTGAAGGTTATTTTTGTCTTCCTTAGTGAAGACAGATCTAAAGTATTTGTTCAATTGGTCTGCCATTTCTTTGTTCCCCATTATAAATTCACCTTATTCTCTCTGCAAAGGACCTACATTTGTCTTCACTAATCTTTTTCTCTTCACATATCTATAGAAGCTTTGCAGTCAATTTTTATGTTCCCAGCAAGCTTCCTCTCATACTTTATTTTCCCCCTCCTAATTAAACCCTTTGTCCTCCTCTGCTGAATTCTAAATTTCTCCCAGTCCTCAGGTTTGCTGCTTTTTCTGGCCAATTTAAATGCCTCTTCCTCGGATCTAACACTATCCCTAATTTCCTTGTTAGCCATGGTTGAGCTACCTTCCCCTTTTTATTTTTACTCCAGACAGGGATGTACAATGGTTGAAGTTCATCCATGTAATCTATAAATGTCTGCCATTGCCTATACACTGTCAACCCTTGCCAGTCTATCCTAGGCAATTCACGTCTCATACCATCGAAGTTACCTTTCCTTAAGTTCAGGACCCTAGTCTCTGAATTAACACTGTCACTCTCCACCTTAATAAAGAATTCTACCATATTATTGTCACTCTTCCCCAGGGGGCTTCGCACAACAAGATTGCTAATTAGTCCTCTCTCATTACACAACACCCATTCCAGGATGGCCAGCTCTCTAGTTGGTTCCTCGACATATTGGTCTAGAAAGCCATCCCTCATGCACTCCAGGAAATCCTCCTCCACCGCGTTGCTACCAACTTGGTTAGCCCAATCTATATGTAGATTAAAGTCACCCATGATAACTGCTGTACCTTTATTGCACGCATCCCTAATTTCTTGTTTGATGCCATCCCCAACCTCACTACTACTGGTTGGTGGTCTGTACACAACTTCCACTAGCGTTTTTTACCCTTTGGCAGCTGTACCCATACAGATTTCACATCAATCAAGCTAATGTCCTTCCTTACTATTGCGTTAATCTCCTCTTTAACCAGCAATGCTACCCATCCTCCTTTTCCTTTCTGTCTATCCTTCCTGAATGTTGAATACCCCTGGATGTTGAGTTCACAGTCTTGGTCACTCTGGAGCCATGTCTCCGTAATCCAAATTATATCTTAATCGTTAATAGCTGCCTGCGCAGTTAATTCATCCACCTTATTACAAATACTCCTCGCATTGAGGCATAGAGCCTTCAGGCTTGTCTTTTTAACACTCTTTGGCCCTTTAGAATGTTGCTGTAATGTGGCTCTTTTTGATTTTTGCCTTTGGTTTCTCTGCCTTCACTTTTACTATTCTCCTTTCTATCTTTTGCTTCTGCCCCCATTTTATTTCCCTCTGTCTCCCGGCATAGGTTCCCATCCCCCTGCCATATTAGTTTAACCCCTCTCCAACAGCACTAGCAAACACTCTGCCTCAGACATTGGTTCCGGTCCTGCCCAGGTGCAGACCTTCTGGTTTGTACTGGTCCCACCTCCCCAGAACTGGTTCCAATGTCCCAGGAATTTGAATCCCTCCCTCTTGCACCATTCCTCAAGCCACGTATTCATCTTAACTATCCTGCTATTTCTACTCTGACTAGCACGTGGCACTGCTAGGTTGAGTAGGTTGGGCCTATACATTTTGGAGTTCAGAAGAATGAGAGGTGATCTTATTGAAACTTATAAGATAATGAGGGGGCTGAACAAGGTGGATGCAGAGATGATATTTCCACTCATAGAGGAAACTAAAACTAGGGGACATAGTCTGAGAATAAAAGGCCGCTCATTTAAAGCTGAGATGGGGAGAAATTTCTTCTCTCAGAGGGTTGTAAATCTATGGAATTCTCTTCCCCAAAGAGCTGTGGAAGCTGGGTCATTTAATATATTTAAGGCGGAGATAGGCAGATTTTTGAGCGATAAGGGAGTAAAGGGTTATGGGAGCGGGCAGGGAATTGGAGCAGAATCCATGATCAGATCAGCCATGATCTTATTGAATGGTGGAGCAGGCTCGAGGGGCCAAATGGCCTACTCCTGCTCCTATTTCTTATATTCCTATATCATCCCAGGCCTACACCTGCACATCACTCCTCACACCAACCTACCGTGCAGGTGCACCCATCCCTCTCTGTCTGTGCACCTACTCACATCCCCATCTGACTAACCATCACTGACACTCACCCTCATCGTAATGCAATCATAATAATAACATGACAGAAGGAAGCCATTTGGCAATGTCACGCCACTCCCTCAGAGTCACCCTCTACAGATGTAACCCACATTCCTTACACTCATTCCATCACTCACACTCAAAGTTCTCTTCTTTCACTCTTTTGAGGAGAAAGCGCATAAGAACAAGGCGAGGCAGAGGACCAGAGGTCACCCTCCAGTCTTCAGTAATTTGACACCAGCAGAAGAGCACACCCTCGAAATCTTTGGAGTTGCACAGCTGCTGGCGATGGGGCACAGAGATTGGGGGAACTTCCCAGAAACCTGGTGACAGAATTAAATCTCATACAGCCACATGGCATATAAGAGTCACTCATCTGGTGACTGATGTCGGCAGCCAGCGAAATGTCATCATGCGTATAATGGTAACGTTACCCATTCTTATCATAACACTTCAAATTCATCTCTTTAATCTCCCACAGGTCCATCAAGTGCTCCCCCCCACCTCCGTACTGTTGAGCCGCTGGAGGAAGATGACTACTCAGAAGAAGCTCCAGACGATTCTGAGGTCCAAGGTGAGACAACATAAATGGCACCTATGCTGATCTAATAGATGGCAGGTAAAGTGGAGATCAGAGGCACAATTCCTCAAGTGTTCTGATAATGAGTATCAACGTAATGAGAGTGGCTTCCGCGGTTGCAGAAAGGGCCTGCAAACTCCTGACAGCTAAATCTCAGTCAGCAAGAGCCTTTCCATTATGCAAGAAAGCAGGTGTAATATTCGAGTATTTATGTGTTTTTTTATAATGAACTCGCACAATGGCCACTGGGCTTCCGTGTCCCCTTCTCAGACGAGGTTCTCAAGGTGCGTGAGTACCCTGCTCAAAGAAGTTAAAGCCGAAACCTGATGTTACAAAGCCTCTTCAGTTCTCTCAACCAGCATTTAAGTACTTCAATGAGGTCACCCGCCTCTCCTGAGCAGGCCTGTGACGCCGTGGGAAACGCGCCCGAATTAAAAGCGGAAGTCAGCAGGATAATGGCAGGTTCCCAACGTGCTGGTAATTTCTGTGATTTTTACTGCTGACCTGCCCCAAACCTGCACACTCGGCACTGGGAAAATTCTGGCCATTGTGTTTTCTGTCCTTGGAGCAGGCAGAAGAGCAAGATATGAGGAGAAATTCAACATCAGCACTGAAGTCCATGGAAAGGAAAACTGCCGATGTGTCTCAGTGACCAGGACCGCACACAGTACTCAAGGTCTGACCAGCGAACTTTACAGTTTGACATGTATTTTGATGTGATATTGTGAATGTTTAAAAATGTATAGAGACATTGAAGTTGAGAACGTGGGAATTGTATAGGGACAGTATAAGCTAACAAACAATTCATGGAGGAATAGCCATGACATCTCAGACTCGAGACTGCGAAATGTTACAACACTAACACATATTGAAACAAAACCCACAGCTTGCAGAAAAACCTCAAGGTCTTATTAAATCATGTTATTAACCTGAAACATTGACAGAAGGTCTTTGTTTAAAATCGGACCATGCTTGGGTCGGCTTATGAGTGGACAAAGAGAAGGAGGGATCAAAAGAGATGGGCTGAGCTGGGATGTCACTCTGGCCCTATCTTGTTATCTTTTGCCGAAAATGTATAACCATCGTCCCTTTACAATGTAACGTCACTTTGTCCGTAGGAAGTGAGTGCGTTCGAACAGACTTGCATTCCTTCTGTCTGATAAAGTCCCTGATCGGGATTTGCTTTTTAAATAAAAGCTTGCTTTGTTTAAAGCACAAACGGTATTCGTTTCAGTAATTTTGCTGAACCAGATTGAGGTAAAAGAATCCAGGAATCAACAATATTGTGTGTTTGCAACTAATGAAAGACATTGGTTGAATGTTTTTCAGGAAATAAACTTAAAAATAAATAAAATTTACAAAAGTATGGTGCTCATTATTTATTTATTTGCTTCTACTCCATTTTATCATTGATGTTCTGATGTTACTTAGGTCCTTTTTCTCTCTGATACAACACAATATCCCCCAATGAGAGATTGGGCAAGGCATATATATAGGAGAGTACACAATATTTCCAGACATGAGCACAGGGAGGTATACATGATGTTCCAAGCATGGATGTCAGAAGTTGTATGTGATGTCTCCAGACATGAGGATGAGGAAGGGAAGTGAGATGTTTGTAAATGTGAAGACATTTATTTCAATATCTCGGTGACTGTGATTAGTGATTCAGGAAACTGCTCATTGCTATTTTGTTTATGTTGATTCAGAGAACAGAAGATGTATGTATATACAATGATATCTAGAAGACTGTTTTTTATTTTCAAGCCCCAGGGATACAAGCCAAGAAGAATGGGCAACAAATCAGCTGATGTGTGTGTATAATCTTCAACTTGCCAGCTATACTCCTGCTCTTGCTGTTAACCCTACATCATGGCCAGCTTCGAGGAAGCACGTGGAAGCAGTGTGGAATGATTGGCTTGCCCAGAATGTCTGGCTGTGAATACACCATGTAGAAAATAACTGGTGAGAACCAATGCTCTACAGTTATCTTACAATTTGCATCAATATATCAATGCTCTTAGCTCACAGCCTCTTTAGCTTATTCAAGAAATAAATATAAATAATAATGTTATAGAAGTTGACATCTGTTCAACCATATGGTATATTTCAGTTTCTATCCAGCCGAGTAAACTGATTTCAGTTTATAGGTGGATAGGGGCTTGGATTTGTGGTGTAGCAGTCATAACTATATTGTTTACAAAGATATTTCAATTTTATTACATATTGCACACAGATAAATCTTTCCTCGGTTTTTTTGAACAATTTCCCTAAAATTTATGTGCTACATTGCAATGAGCTACACAATCTTAGTGACTGGAAAAATATCTAAGGCAGATTTTCCAAGCTAAAGATCCAGAAAAAGAATCAGATCTGACAAGGAGCCATTATCATTGGTTCTATTGAGGGTAAGTCAATTAGACTCAGGAATGTCATCCTTGATGGAAAGAGAACTGCGTATCTATAGTTGATGTGATTCCATTAAGGTAAAAGCAGCCTACATTTCTCAGCCTATAGCATTGGTGCCCAGGGTGGATAGCTCCAGAACAGCCCCCAGGTGAGCTTGAAATTTAACCTCATGATATTTATAAAGCAGCTTTTTAAAAAACTCCGCAAATTTCATTGCATCACAACGCTTTGCTAAAATGGAGGCACTAATCCACTTTTTATGTTTAAAAATATATACAGGTACAATGTCTGAAATCCGGAATCCTCGGGACTGAATCAGTGTAGGATTTCGGGTTTTGCCAGATTTCAGACCTCGCCACCCGCCGCTCCCTGCCACTCGCCAAAATGTCTGGTTTTCGGACAATTCTGGTTTTCGGAGTTCCGGATTCAGGACATTGCACCTGTATATATTGTTTGCACTTTCGTGACAGAGTCTCAGTCTGGGCCCTACATGCACCCTGTACAAAAATTCTACTTTTATTTTCAATCCTCCCATTCAACCGAAGTTCATTTCTTCGATTTAATTCAAATTATAGTGAATACAAAATCTCTACAATGTTAGCAATGGAATTATTTTTCATTGTGAATGTTTGGTTAATGGAGAGAGAACAGAAAGTAGGGATAAATGGGTCATTTTCCAGTTGGCAGGTGTAATGTCTGTAAGCTTGCAATGTTTGTAGCTCCACACTATGGATGTGGACGAATTGTGTACTGCAATTGCACAATTAATAATTAAACAGAACCAGGCAGATTTCCAGAGGCTTCCGAGACAGCTGCCTGCCATTTCAGCAGCTGTGTGTGCTGTGCTATGTGAATATATCATATTTAGCGATTGAGATGGGATTTTTTTGGATGATTTAAAGCTTAAATTTTGTTGATAAAGGATTCAGCCAGCTGACAGAGAGACTTTGGAAGTTTCTGTCTTTGGAAAAAGCTACAAAAATCCAAGGTAAAATACAGCACACGGTGTGAACAGCTAGAGATTAAAATGGCAGCACCCACAGATGTAATTGGACATTTGGGGGAATATAGATACGACCGGGAACATTTTAAAGCGTATGTGGATCAGCTAGAAATGTATTTCACTGCAAATAACATAATCGAAGTTCCAGACAATGCAGTCCAGAACCGGGCTGTGTTGGAATGTAAGAGAGCGATCTTCTTGTCGGAGGCAGGTCCAGCATTGTACACAACCCTTGTAAATCTTCTTGTCCCTGACGAGCCAACGGACACAATGCTTAAAGAGATTTTAACAAAGCTGGAGCAGCACTATAACCCTAAATCGTTAGAAATTGCTGAAGGCTATTGTTTCGGGATTCGAAATCAAAAGACTGATGTATGTATCAGTGATTACATCGTAGCATTAAAAAAGCTATTGATGCACTGTAATTTTGGAAACTTTCAAAAACGAGCATTACGGGATAGTTTTGTTTGTGGGGTGAAAAATGATGCGATCAAAAGGAAGTTATTGACAACGGATGACTTGACTTTTGAGATTGCTTGTCAGACAGCGAGGTCGATGGGCATGGCCGAACAATATTCCTGAGAATTAAATAATGATTACGGTCGTCAGTCAACTGAGGTAAATCACCTGCAGGTTCAAAGTAAAAGATGTTGGGGGCCCAAAGTCTCAGAAACTGGAAATTCTAACAGAGCGTTGAAGTCGTGTTATCGGTGCCTGGGACAACACATTGCTCAAAGTTGTCCATACGTGAAGGCAGAGTGTTTCTTCTGCAGAAAGACTGGGCATCTTGCGAAAGCATGCCGACTGAAGGGTAAACCAGCTTTCAAAGCTATGAGTCCAGCGTTCAAAGCTATGAGTAGAAATCCCAAGACACTATATAGCATGGAAGAACAATAACAGAATGAGGAGATGTTAGAGCATTATTTGTAAGATAGATCGATGTAATTGGGCCACACCCATTGTTGTTGTACCTAAGTCTGATGGTAAGGTAAGATTGTGTGGTGATTATAAAGTAACCGTAAACCAGGTTCGAGAGGGTAATGTCCCCAATACATTGCCGAATATAGAAGATTTGTTCACAACACTGACAGGTGGTCAGATCTTCTCAAAACTGGATCTTACGAAAGCCTACTTACAGCTTGAACTAGATGAGGAGTTCAACTCATGTTTGACTATAAATACTCATCTAGGCCGATATCAATTTAATAGCTACCGGTTGGAGTGTCTTCCGCCCCTGCCATATTCCAAGGGGTGATGAACCAGATTTTGCAAGGTATTGAAGGGGTAGTATGTTATTTGAATGACATGCTAATTTCAGCACCAAATAGGCAAATTCATAATAACATATTGAAGGAAGTCCTCAAACGGCTAGAGAAGCACAGAGTACGAGTGTCTGCTCGTAAGTATGAGTTATTTAAAAACTCAGTGGAGTACTTGGAGTACAGAGTAGACAAAGATAGTTTACATCCAACCATGGAAAAATTGGATCCGATCAGAAATGCACCCACTCCCAGGAATGTCACTGAACTTCATTCATTGTTGGGTCTTTTGAACTATTATGGGAAGTTCCTACCAAATTTGGCTACAGTATTACATCCACTGAATGAACTTTTGAAAAAACAGGTCCATTGGAAGTGGTCAAAAGAATGCAATACAGCATTCAAGGAGTGTAAAAGCAAATTGGTAGAGAGCACCATGTTAGTTCACTATGACATATCTAAGGAGATTAAGCTAGTATGGAGTTGGGGCAGTAATCTCTCATGTATTAAGTAGCGTGGAGGAGAGACCAATTGCTTTTGGTTCACACACTCTCAGTGACAGTGAGAGTAATTATACGCAAATTGAAAGGGAAGCTTTGGCATTAATTTTTGGGATCAAGAAGTTTCACAAATACTTGTATGGTTGTAAGTTTACCATCGTTATGGACCATAAGCCCCGAACAGCAATCCTCCATCCAAAGTCCCCAGTTCCAACATTAGCTGCAGCCCGAATGCAGAGATGGGCTTTGATTTTGTCAGCATATACATATGATATTGAATACAGGCGATCAGCTGATCAAAGTAATGCTGATGCAATGTCTAGATTGCCTTCCCCATCACAAGTTACACCTGATAGGGAAGAAGTGTTTTATTTTTCATACATTGATGAACTGCCAGTCACAGCTGAAGAGATTGGTGGAGCAACCAAACATGACCCAGTGATGTCAAAGGTGTATGGGTATATTGCAAATGGATGGCCAAACCAGGTAACAGACAAAGATATACATCCATTCTTCATTCGTAGGAATGAATTATCAGTCGATAAAGATTGTATCATGTGGGGTGCAAGAGTTGTTATACCAAATAAATTCAGGTCCAAGTTATTAGGAGACCTCTATGACCAGCACCTGGGAATGTGCTTGACCAAGAGTTTTGCACGTAGTTATTTATGGTGGCCAGGTCTTGATAAAGATATGGAGTACATCTTGAGTCAGTGTACGACATATCAATCGGTAAGCAAGCAACCACCACCAGTACCATTACAGCCATGGAAATTGCCTCCCAGGGTGTGGCAAAGGCTACATATTTATTTTGCTGAGTTAGAAGGACAACAATTGTTCATTGTGGTTGATAGCCATTCGAAGTGGGTTGAGGTGTATCCAATGTGGAAAATAACAACAAGTAAAACATTGGACATTTTACAAAAATTATTTTCTTCATTTGGCCTCCCTGAAGAGATTGTTTCGGATAATGGACCACCATTTAATTCAGAAGAATTTGCACAATTCACGAGCAAAAATGGTATGAAACAAACCAAGGTTCCACCATACCTTTCTGCTTTGAATGGTGCAGCAGAGCGCACTGTACAAATTGTAAAACGTGCCCTCATAAAACAAATGTTAGATCCAAATCCAAGGAAACGACAGTTGTCATTGAATCACAAATTGGCTAATTTTTGATTGCATATCGAAATACTCCTCGTACAACTACTGGTAGAACACCAGCAGAGTTGATTCTCAAACGACAGCTACGAACCAGATTCTCGTTGTTAAAGCCAAATTTGGCATAGTCCGTAGAAGAGATACAATTAAGACAGAAAGAGAATCATGATAGAGGTAGAGTAAAAGAGAGAAGTGTGAAATTAAACCAGAAGGTGAGAGTGAAGAACCATCACCATAAATGGTTAAAGTGGTTACCAGGAAGAGTGGTGAAGATATGTGGTCCTCGCACATATTTGATAAAGATGTTTGATAATGGGCAGGTTAGGTTTGTTCATATTGATCATATTTTACCTACAGACATGGAAGGAGTTGAAGGTGGGAATGATTCAATTATTTCTGACTCATCAGATCGTTTTGATACACCCGTAGCAAATCCTAAATCCAATGTACTGGAAACAAATCCAGGAGAGAATCAGAATAAAAGTCTGAGTCCAAGTCAGGAAAACAAAGAGCCTGAAGTTAGAGTGAGTTCAAATGAAAATCAAGGAAATTCCGTGGAGGAAAACGTTCCTCAGGATGAGCCTCAAATGAACTTAGATTTAACACCATGTTCGAGAGCGAAGGTATCCTCTTCGAAACAGAAAACAAGTGGTAAAGTTAAATTTGTAAATATGGAAAAAATAAGTTTATATCCTGTGTTATGTATAAACATGAAAGTTATGTATGATGTTTGTTATAATAACTTCTTCACTAAGGAGGGAGAAGTGTAATGTCTGTAAGCTTGTAATGTTTGTAGCTCCATAGTATGGATGTGGACGTATTGTGTACTGCAATTGCACAGTTAATAATTAAACAGAACCAGGCAGATTTCCGGAGGCTTCCGAGAGAGCTGCCTGCCATGTTAGGAGCTGTGTGTGCTGTGCTCTGTGAATATATCGCAGCAGGCTGTAACTAGTAGGGTGCCACAAGGATCAGTGCTTGGGCCTCAGCTATTTACAATGTATATTAATGACTTAGATTAAGGGACTGAGTGCAATGTATCCAAGTTTGCTGATGATACAAAACTATCTGCGAAAGTAAGCTGTGAGGAGGAAACAAAGGGACTCAAATTGCTCCTTTTGTGAGGCTCGTTTCCGTGTCTAAGAGATGGTAATGGGGCGGTAAAACTTTTCCGATCGGGGGCAGGAGGATGTTGTGACCAATCCGCAATTGCTCCCATGCCGTGCTTTCTGCCACGCCCCGACTTTCTGCCCTGCCTGGTGCTCTGACCCCTTGTCGGACATGTGCAGACACTTTACCACCCAATTGCAATCCCATTTCCGACCCGCAGGAGAAGTTGTCCCACAGGAGCATGGCCACCGCCAGTTGGTGCCATTCACAGCTTCGCGAGACGTGAAGTTGCCAGTGGCTGGGCGGTGCGGCCGCTGTTAAAGGGGAGGGCGCACCACTGTGGTCGCTATTTTCTTTTAATTGTCAGCCATGCATTCAGCTGGGCCGCCAAGCCCTGATGGCCTGGTGGGCACCATGGAGGTCTCACTAAGCCTCACAGTGTCCATCCCCTTTAACTGAAGGCAACACGACACATCCGCGTCACGCTGACATCATCACTGCCCCGCTCCTGACCCGAAACCTACCCCTACACCGCCTCAAACTACGCCCCAATGCACTGGGAGGCGGTCACAGTTCAAGAGCTGAATTTACTGCCTCTTCTCCATGCCTCAAATAATTCAAATTGTTCGTCTGAAATGGAGCGTAAGGCAATTTCCTTCCCAAAGTGTCTGCAAAGGGATATAGACAGGTTAAGTGGGCAATAAGGTGGCAGATGGGGTATAATGTGGTGAAATGTGAGGTTATTCACTTTGGTAGGAAGAATAGAAAAACTGAATATTTTTTAAATGGTGAGAAACTATTAAATGTTGGTGTTTAGAGAGATTTAGGTGTCCTTGAACAGGAAACACAGAAAGTTAGCATGCCGGTACAAAAACCAATTACAAAGGCAAATTACATATTGGCCTCTATGGCAAGGGGGTTGGAGTGCAAGAGTAAGGAAGTCTTATTACAATTGTACAGGGCTTTGGAGAGACCGCACCTGCAGAACTGTGCACCATTTTGGTCCCCTTATCTGAGGATTAACATACTTGCTTTAGAGGAGGTGCAACGAAGATTCACTAGATTAATCCCTGGGATGAGAGGATTGTCCTATGAAGAGAGATTGAGCCTATACTCTCTGGAGTTTAGAAGAATGAGAGGTGATCTAATTGTAACATATAAGATTCTGAGGAGGATTGACAGGGTAGATGCTGAAATTCAATAGCACCCCGTTTGGTGGTGGTAAGAGACGTGAAGCGGGAGTTCCTGTGCCAGGCGCAGAGGTCCCGCCCCATGATCTATAGTTGGGTTACCACTCCTGAGAGGAAATGCAGTGTTAAATATCGCACTACACTTCCTCTCACGGGTGGGAGCAGGGTGCAAAGCCACGCGAAGTTCACAGTGATATGCAGTGGGACACGTAGCACTGGCACATAGACAGGGCCATCCCCTTCATTAAAGGGGAGGGTCAAGCTGCCAACTCTGCAGGTGGGAAACGGGGTCATTGCTGGCCCGCCAGGGAGTGGGGTGCAGTGGCAGAAGTCCGGCACACTAGCAGAGTGCCGGCCTGCAATATCACGGCACGGACCCTGTGATCGATCAACAAGAAGGCTGCGGTCGGTAAGTTGCACAGTTTTTTTTCCTGCCGTACTTCCCCTTTAATTTTCACCTCACAAGCGATCTACAGCCTAGTACGGACCCCGTGAAGCTGTCGTGGGCATCAGGATAAGGAGTCAGCCATTTAAGACTGAGATGAGGAGGAATTTCTTCACTCAGAAAGTTGTGAATCTTTGAATTCTCTACCCAAAAAGAGCTGTGGATGCTCACTCTAGGGGAATCAAGGGATCCGGGGATAAGGCAGGAAAATGGAGTTGAGGTCGAAGATCAGCCATGATATTATTGGATGGTGGAGCAGGCTCGAGAGACGAAATAGTCTCCTCCTGCTCCTAAATTTTATGTTTCACTCCGTGTTGCTGCTGACACAACTGATATAACTGTCCAAACAGCAACAGCCAGCCATGGCGAGTGGCATACTTATGCTAGTGCTGGTTGGACTAATCAGAATGGGGGAGCCAAACTACCAATAATTTGAATACGGGGAAAGAGCCACTTGAAGGTCCACATGTGCCTCATGAGCTACGGGTCAATTACCCTGATCTAGGGGTGTTTGTGACTCAGTGCTTAATATGTCAAATCACTGTAGCACAGCAATCAAGAAAGCAAACAAAAAGCTGAATATGTATCCAAAAGAGAAGTGGCTGGAATTAAGTCATAAACAGCATCGTGCTTTGGCCACACAGCATTTTGAGTTCAATTTATACTCTGAAACACAAGGAAGGCAATCAAACCCTGAAGGTGCTGCAGAGAGAAGCCATTAGATTGATAAGATTGGGATACGATGAAAGTCAAGAGATGTGTTTAGATTTTGAAAGGGGACAAGTGGGAACTTTATGGGGCAAAACAACTAGTAATAAGTGGTATAAAGAAGATAAATCCAGAACACCACATCAAATTAAATCATGCCAGCAAAACAAGGGACACAGATTAAAATTTAAGGCTTATGCCAGAAAGTTCTTGATACAAGGTGATCAAAATGTGGGGTAGTAGAGGCAAACATCTTGGAATCATTCAATAAATGGTTGAAGACTGGAGGAGAAGAGGAGAACTGTAAGTTTTTCTGGATGGAGAGCTGGGACAGATCAAATGGCATATCTCTTGTGTATCTATCTTGTGATTTTGGAAACACTACACAGGCCCCTTTGAGCAATGGTGACAGCCTCTCTTCAGATCTTCATTACAGCAATCACTTCAAAGTCCATTATATCAGCAGCTATTATTTTTACTGCCTTGGAATATTCACCTTCTTCCCAGGAGTTCTCCTCAGAAACAGAATTGTGCAATTATCCTAAGTCAGGCACCTTCAATTGGCACAAAGCTTCTTCTCTATAACAGCTTCAAGAGCACATCTCTCAAAGAGTCCTCAGCAGCTCACAAGCCTGGTGCTATCAAGCAGTGTATCCCTTCAGTGTTCCTAGATCTAGTCCTTTGAAGCAAATTCATTTCCTGCAGCAGTTTCAAGCCCACACTTCAAGAGCATATAATTCAATCAGCATGATCCTCAAGGCACATCATTAAAGGCCACACTGGCACAGTCAGACCTGGTTTATCTGAACTATTTGGAAATGTCTAATTTTTGTTCAGATCCAAATCAGCAGATTAATGAAACAACAATAAAAATAGCTGAAACAGGCTCAAATAGTCTCAACTTTATTGGATTTTTTGGAAAGTATTAAAAAGTTCAGTTGCAGTTTAAACATTTATAATTGTTTATTTCACATGTCTTAGCATTATGAATTGTGTTACCATGGATAGCCCCATTTCAAATCAGAGTTTAAATTGATGGTATTGTATCTCCTTGTATGTTGAAGTCCTGGCGAACCGAGCATGCATTGTTAACAAACAAACTCGCCAACCAGCTAGTGATATATTCAACAATGCAACCTCTGCTCAGTGTACTCAGAGGTACAATGTTGTAAGATTTAGAGGACAGAAGTTTAATAGCTCATAAGGGAAGTAGAGGCTGGTCTCACAGGGGGCCAGTTTAACTTTGGGCGATGTTGTAAAATGGGTGATATTGAATTAGCCCATAATACACGCCACCTGATTTTCCTTTCAATTAAAGTCAAATGGAAGCCAATATGATATTAAAATTACCCCTACAGGCTGCAAAGCATGAAATGCAGATAGTTTAACAAACTGAGGCCAATGGAGGATTAGATGATTGATCATTCAGATTCAGAGTGCAATTATAATGAAAATGATTGTAAAATGGAGAAAATCATTCTGATTCCCAGATATTTGGTTTTACTAGTCAAGATCTCTCTGTATATGGCTACTGCCAAATAACCCAGGAGAACTATACTAATGCAGAAGGGTTTGGCTGGCACTTCGAATGATCTGTCACGCAATTTTCTTTTTTGTTTGGCTGTGCTACCATCATTAGTTGGAGATTGGTCTGTTTCCTTCATAATATTTCTACCCAATACTCAGGGAACCTTAGTATTCTTAAGCAGAAGCAGAGTCCAATATGGACTGGGCTGGACTGGGCAGACTTCAGCTTTTTTGCCATCTTTCTACAGTTAAAAACACAAAGGAAATAGAGCAATGTGCACAATGCACCAACCACTGTATCATGGAGAGGGGGGTAGAGGATGGATTACACTACTGCTTACACTATCATTTCAGACACTCCATGTCAAGGTACTGAGTGTGCTTCCTTCCAGGGACAGACAGAAAACTTATTTTTGCCACTTCTCTCTTGTGCATCTCCAAGTTTCTGAGCACTACTAACAAAGGTTGTGGTAAAGAAACTCCAGTCACCCTCTCTGCCAAGGTTAGTGTGTGGCCCAAGAAAATTGGGGAGAGGGAGGAATAACCACAACACAACTTTCAGATAGTCAATTGCACTTGGGAGGTAAATGAAAAAAACAAAAGGCCAGAAGCCATTGACAGTTCCATGTTTTAAGACTATTCTTGCTGAAAGATAGTTGAGGAATTATTGTTTGTAACTTTTCCTTGCTCAAGGTACAGCCATATTTTAATGTTTAGTACATTAGTCATTGCTATTTCTTGTGACTCTGTCATTTAGAAGTTACAAGGTGAAATACGCTGCAAATAAATCTGCCACACCACTGCTGGAACACCAGCATTATCTATGTATTGTATCATGAGGGACAAATTGATCATGTTCATGAAATGATAATTTGCCGCAGTGAAATCTTATCTACACTACCCCTCATCACTTCAAACCAGCTCACTTATCATTAGAGTAAATAATGAATGGTTTATATATTCTTGAGTTATATGTGGAGAGTGCATTTGATAATGTACACATTATTTTCACACCAAATTGTATCTTCATTTATTACCCTAGGACAGAAACAAATGATACTTAACATTCTGGATTTGTTAAGGTACTGTGGAATCTATACACTGTTCATAGATATCTCTTAACATTTAAAAATAAAACAGATCATTCAACATTTGGTAATAAATACACCAATGATTTAATGTCATATATGCCAGCTTTTGTATTAAACCAAACACATGTGATTAGCAGGAGATATAACTTTGAATAAGAAGCTGGGTATAGAATCAATTATCTCAATTAGAAACTAAAAGCATTGCTCATTTTTATTGTAAAAATAACATACATTTTAAATTTACAATTCGCAAATGTCCTGTTCTATTTTGTCCATGTACCTTTGCTATGTGTCCTTGACAGGTGCCTAATGCAATCATACATACATGCTGCCAAGTTATGTCTAAGTATGTACCACCTTTGCTCTAGAATTTATACTGTTCAAGAGGGAAGGCAGAACAAAACAGAAAGACAAAAGAATGCTTTAGTGAATAACTTACACAAAATGGTTACTATGTTGGTTGTATTTATTTTAAAACATTTTGCCCGTCTTTGTATTATTTTAAAGTTGTGTATTTTGTTGCAGAGAGTCTCCAAATCTGCTGATAGGTTCACATTAACCACATGGCATCATGGACCAGATACTACCACTAGTCCATGCCAACCATGTGACACCAGATGGTTGGAAGAATATTTTTACTGCATTGCAAACCATGATAGTTCCCTGCATCCCTACCCATTAATCAGCCATCCAAGTATGGCTCAGCTCCTTCCTGTCAGGATTGCCTTAAGCACTGCAGCATCAGCTCTGCTCCTTCTCTCCCCATGAGGACATCAACTGTATTCCCTCCTTCTCAGTAGCTTTAAGGAGCACTCAGTTCCTTTGGTCCAGGCCACACATCGGTCACTTATCATGCCTCTTTGCCCTGTTGCCACCACTATCCCTTGCCCTGTACATCAGTCCCTGGCACCATGCACACTGGCTCTCTTATGCTCTCCCAGCCCTACATTGCAGCACACTCAGCCATTCTGACAGTGCAGATCATCCTCTCCAATGTCAGCACAGACCCAATGCTTCCTTATTGAAATATGAGTTCTTCCTTGTTCATGCCTGGTGCTGACAGGCCCATTTCCTTTGGCCTCACTGTTCAGCTCCATCCTCTCCAAAAGCACCACCTCGCTTCCAGTCTAAAGCTCCCATCATATTGCAGCAAACCAGTGATGTACAAGTACCAATCAGGACTGCATCTTGAACAGTGACAGGAAGACTGTGTGACCCACAGTCGAAATACATTCCAGCCCAAGACTCCTCTCTCTTCCAATCCAAGCCATAATCTCCACTCAGCAGAGCTTGGGTGAGCGGTTCATTGAAGCTGCCAAAAAGATCAAGAAAATCTGTGTCTAGCTCACAAATGGCACAAAAGCATTATAATCCACCAAACATGAGTTTACTCAATCTTCTTAGTGCAATAATGGCATAAGTGCTAAAGATAGCGAGGAAATTCATTTTTTTTCCTTTTTCTCACCAATTTTCTACTTTTTTCCCCTCCCCTCCTGCTAGGGTATGGATCTATAGGTACAGGCATCTTTCTGCTGCCTCAACCAAGTGGCCTTTCTTGATGGGTGAGCTTGGACAGTGTTGTTGAGCTTCTTGATGATGGGAGGCATCATGACTGAGCCCAAACCTATCTTCACCCACTATCCACATTTATACACTTTCCAGCAGGAGTCTCTGTATGCGTCAATGTGAAGGTAGTTATATGTTAGTAGAATCAAATCAGCTGAGGTTTATTAGGGTCATGTTGTTGACAAAATATCAAAAATGATCAGAGGGAGGTTCTTCCATCTCATGTGTCTTTGCTGAATTGGAATAAACATTTCACGGGTAAACACATTGTGTTTGGCCTACTGCTCCTCAGTACCTTCATAGCATAATAAAGGATGGTCAAAATTCTACAAAACTCTGTATTTAGAGTTTAAATTCCTCTTTTGGTCACTATTAACATATTCCTTTACTTACCCTAAGCTTTCTGACGCTCAGACAAGGATCATTAGAGAAGCTCTCAGTGTCTGCGATTTGAATGTCTGCTTTCTCCAGCTCACTGGTCAGATCATTCCTCACCTGTCAGCACAGAAGAGAGAGAGAATGTTGGCAACATCTTTACAAAGAACAAATTAATCCTTATTATTAGGTTTTCATAGAGTACACACACTTGGATTAATGTTTCAGTATTCTCTACCAAGTCAAAGACCCAGGAAAAAGATTTATCAAATCAGCAATGCTTTGAAACAACTATCTTTTACAAAATGCAACCATATCTCTTCAATTAGCAATGTGTTCATCATCTGAACTGGCATTATGTGTTCCATTTCAAGGGAGATTCTGTGATCATGGAACCATGCCTTTCAAGACTCTAAAGACTGAATTACTTTTTTTTAAAGTTAAGGATTGACTTTCTCTTGCTGTGATAAACTTCCACAGATGCCAATACTTCATGCATATGGCCATTCTTCACATGAGCCTTGACAGTATCAACTATGCAGAGTATTATGAGCGAACCTGACCCAAGCACATGCACTTTCTGACACAATTCATAGATAGCAGTTAGGAACTAAAGTCCTGAGGGACCTTTATCCTCGTTATATCAAGGCTGCTGTAGCCAATCATGGTGCATTCTGCTGCTGCCTTTGCTGTGAACAGTTAACCCAGTAAAGACCAGGGAATGAACTTCCGACTGACTGTGTCTCAGTACCACACTGGTTGATAGATTTACCCACTAAATTTTTCAACAAGCTTAAAGGCATTATGTTTGATATGCAACTTTTGAAAAATGTTTGAGTGCAACAGCAGGTCAAGATTGAACTTTCTTTTCCTTATCCTAGGCCCCTTCCTCTTCTTCATCGACAAACTGCGACTCGACAACATCACCCGCAGACATTGGGTCAGCTTATACAGAACACGAATGACAATCAACTCTATCTCTCCACCATCTCGAGACATTGTTCTACATTAAAGGCTATATAAATGCAAGTTGTTTCTTTGAAGTGTAATAACTGAACTATTTATCTCAATATATATATTAATATCAGGGTTTTTAAACAAACTGTATTCACATAAGTTAAAAAGGACATTGAGACAATAATTGGTTAAAATGTTTATGAGCTAAACTTTGATATTGTTTCATAAATAATAAGCAGTTCAATGCACTGTCTCAACAATTACCTCTCACTCACTGAGTTGGGAAGTATTTGTTCTTTCTAGCTTTAAAGAGAGAGGGGAAAAGAAAGCAGTGACAAATTCGCAGGCAGGCAATTAGATCCAGCAACGGTTGCAAAGTCAATCAGGCTCTAAACAGAAAGCCGCAAAGGCAAACTTTGGCCTGACTCATTGCCGAGAGTACATATCGGATGCATGGTGCACACAATTTTCCACACAAAATGGTTGGAAAATTATAGGCAATGCATGCCCAATTTTCAGATTTGTGTCTTGGTGGATGAGAAAATGACAAAGAGGATGATGGTACAAGGCAAAAGGGAATGGTAATGGAACAGGAAAAGAGACAAAAGATGGATCTAGAGGTACTGAAAATGACAAAAAGCAGAATAATTACTAACAACTGCTATCCGAAAAAATGGGAGCAGTGGTTATGATTTGAAATTGTTGAACTCAGTGTTGAGTACAGAAGGCTGTAAAGTGGATAATCAAAACATGAGGTGCTGTTCATCGAGCTTCCATTAAGCTTCTTTAGAACAGTGTAAGGAGGCCGAGGACAGAGATGTCAGAGTGGGAGTGGAGCGGGGAATTAAAGTGACAAGCGGCCGGAAGCTCAGGGTCACGCTTGCGGACTGAATGGAGGTGATGGGCAAAGCGATCACTCAATCCACGTTTGGTCTCCTCAAAGTAGAGGAGACCACATTGTGAGCCCATTCCATCACCTTATCAATACCCTCTTGCATCTTCCTTTGGTCCTCAGAATTATTTACTATGATTCCTATATTAGTATCATCTGAAAATTTGAACACCGCTCTCTCTAGGCCTATATCCAAATCATTAATGTGCGTATCGAGTATATATTCCCATTCCTTGTTTTTCCTTAAAACGCTGCACTTCATCCTTCTCTGCCATCTATCTGCCGGTTTTACTAAACCGTCTATGTCATCCTGATGTCTTTTGCAGTCTTTCGCACTGTTTGCAAGCCACTTTTTTTGTGTCATCTGCAAATTTTGATATTATGCTCCAGGTCTAAATAATCTATATATCTCGAGAACTAAAGTGACCCAGTGCCATTTTGTAGTCGTATCTAATCTGAGCAACAATCCTCAGCTCCCTTTTATTTTGTTTCCTGTAATGCTCTAGGTTAATATGGAACATATTTAAAATACATTGGGCATTTTTGGGCACTATGAGTGCCCTTAGAGCTCTGAAATGACGTCCCCGGTGCGCTCACAATTGTGGGGCAAATCACGCCGAACGCCATATTGATGCAGGCGTCAGCTCATGCACAGTGAACGTCAGCCGGAAGTGTGCAGACCAGGCTGATCATGTTGACACCAGCAGAGCTATTTTGGAGCTTAATGCTCCAGCTAATGCCGTCTCTTAAGCTTGCACAACTGAATAGACATTCAGCAGCAGGAAGGACCCCCCACCCACATTACTTAAAGGGATCATCAACTACTTACAGGTTAGTTACTGGTTGATGCCTTCTGGTTGATGTCTAAGGACCTCCTCACTGAAATCTGCCACCTGCTGTAGCCATAACAGCAAACTTAGACCAGGGCGAGGAGTGCTTTGCCAATAGCTGCACAGGTGACTGTGGCGATGAACTTTTATGCATCTGGCTCGTTCCAAGCTGGATCTGGAGATATTTGCAACATCTCACAGTTTGCCATCCACTGTTGTGTAAGGAAGGTCACTGAGGCTCTCTATTCAAAGGCAGTAGACTACATTTCATTCTCTCTTTGCAGAAACAAGCAGGCACAGTGAGCACAGGTTAGGATTGCAGAATTCCCCATAGTGCTATTGACCACACACACATCACTTTGTGGACCTGTACTGGAACCGAAAGAGATTCCATTCCCTCAAAGTGCAGCTCGTGTGTGACCATAGGCAGCACATCATGCCCAATATCCTGGCAGTAGTCATGATGCTAACTGCATTTGAGCCACAATGGCAAACCAAAGAGTGGCTACCGGGCGACAAGGGCTATTTGCTCACGACATGGTTCATGACTCCAGCAGCAGGCATTCAATGTGAGCCATGTTGTAACACAAAATGTGATAGAGCAGACCATTGGTGTGCTGAAACAACGCTTCCGCTGATTGGACTGCTCTGGAGGAGCCCTACAGTACTCGGCAGAATGGGTGTCAAGATTAGTCGTGTTCTGTTGCATGCTGCACAACCTTGGCATTGTGATGAGACAGTTGTTGCCATCAGCTATACGGTGAGCAGTTGAAGAACAGGAGTTTGAGGAACATGAGGAAAAGGAGCAGGAAGAGGAAGGGCTGAGGTTACCCAGGGAGCCCCTTTTTGCCCATTTTGTCCATTTTGTCCATGAAGAACTCATCCAAGTGCGATATCAGCAACTGCAACCCCATTTCCCCATTCCCCATTCACCAACCATATCATCCCTCTGTCACTGACCATCACGGTGTCTGCTTGGCTACAATGCAAAAATAAAAGCCACCACAACATAAACATACCTAACCAAATTTATGAATCAAATCATGCAATATTGCATACAAAAGTACCCATCTGCATTCCCTTAGTGCCTGTCTTCCATGTGCCTTTGCCTGTCCTAGTGCTCCTATGCAGTGTTACCCCTGTGGCTGCAGCATGGATGGTGGAAGGCTGCTAACTTTCAGTGAGGGAGACTGCAGATGGCCTTGGAGGATCACCTCGAGCAGTACTGGAATGAGAAGGCCTTGCTGCGGACTACATTGTCTGCACCTGGGCTGGCTGGCTGACAAGTAACAGCAAGGGTATTGTCAGAGTGGTGGGGGGAGGGGGTGGGAGGGCGAGAACTCATGCTGTCTTCCTGAGAGAGGACAGGAGGTTAATGCTCTATGGAGTCACTGCCACTCCCTGGGATGGCAACTCAGCAAGCATTCTGTTGTGTTCCTAACACAGATGAGACTGCACACAGGGAGGTTAAAGTAACAGTGACCTCAGTCTTTATTAAGACACTCCAGAGTGAGTAACAGGCCTTAGGGGCCAGCTTATATACAGTGCTCCCAAGGGATGCTGGGATCCCTTGGAACTTCAGGGAATGCGCTCCCTGGTGACAGAACATGGGAGTGCATGCTTTTCAGATACAAAACATCACTCCCCCCCAAAGTCAAAGTGAAAACAATTTACAAGGTGAGGTGGTTGGGAGCCTTTCTTTCCTTGGTGGACCACCTCGGTACAAATGTCTGTTCTGGTGTGTTGGCTGTGCCCTCGCTGGGCTGGTGTGTTGTTGGCCCTGCAGGGCTGCTGGGTGAGTCTGGCCTTGCTGGGCTGTTGGGCGTGATGGGTTCGATTTCCTGGTCCAGCGTGGTGTCGTTGATCCTTTGGGTGTGTTTTGTGGGCTCGAAAAAGGTGGTGTCTGCTGTGGGTTGTTCAAGGCAGTCTGTGAACCGCAGCCTCGTTTGGTCCAGGTGCTTTCTGCAAACTTGTTCATTGTCTAGTTTGACTACAAACACCCTACTCTCTTCTTTAGCTATCACCGTGCCCGCGATTCACTTGGGACCATGTCCATAGTTTAGCACATACACAGGGTCATTCCGATCAATTTCCCATGACACAGTGGCGCGACCATCGTTTACATTTTGTTGCTGCCGCCTGATCATACAGGTTGGGGTGAACCAGCAAGAGTCTGGTTTTAACTGTTCTTTTCATGAGTAGCTCAGCCGGGGGCACCCCTGTGAGTGAGTGGGGTCTCGTGCGGTAGCTGAGCAGTACTCGGGACAGGCGGGTTTGAAGTGAGCCTTCTGTGACTCGTTTAAGGCTCTGTTTGATTGTTTGTACTGCCCGCTTTGCCTGCCCATTGGAGACTGGTTTAAACGGGGCCAAGGTGACATGTTTGATCCCTTTGCGGATCATGAATTCTTTAAATTCGGCACTGGTGAAACAAGGCCCATTGTCACTGACCAGTATGTCAGGCAGGCCGTGGGTGGCAAACATGGCCCTCAGGCTTTCAATGGTGGCAGTGGCGGTGCTTCCCGACATTATTTCACATTCACTCCATTTTGAAAAAACATCCACCACCACCAGGGACATTTTACCGAGAAACGGTCCCGCATAGTTGACATGAATCCTCGATCATGGTCTGGAGGGCTCGGACCACAAACTTAGTGCTGCTTCTCTGGGTGCGTTGCTCAACCGAGCACACACGCTGCATTGCCGTACACAGAGTTGATACAGGGCCACCACACGTGGGATCTGGCTATCGCTTTCATCATTACTATACCCGGGTGTGTGCTGTGGAGATCCGAGATGAACGTCTCCCTGCCCTTTTTGGGTAGCACTACGCAGTTACCCCACAACAGGCAGTCTGCCTGAAAGGACAGCTCCTCCTTTCGCCGCTGGAATGGCTTGATTAGCTCTTGCATTTCAACGGGGATGCTGGCTCAGCTCCCATGCAGTACACAGTTTTTTATTAGGGACAGCAGAGGATCTGGCGGGCCGTGACATGTGATTTATCATTTTCAAACACTTCCATGATCGTCAACAATTCTGCGGGCTGCGCCACCATCAACAAGTTTGCAGGCTGCGCCATTTCCACCCTTGTGGTGGGCAATTGTAGCCGACTGAGAGCATCCGCACAGTTTTCAGTGCCTGGCCTGTGGCGGATGGTATAGTTAGACGCTGATAGCGTGAGTGCCCACCTTTGTATGTGGGCTGATGCATTAGTATTTATCCCCTTGTTTTCAGCGAACAGCGATATGAGGGGCTTGGGATCGGTTTCGTAAAGTAACAGGTACTGATGCATTTTCTTTACCCTGAACACACATGCTAATGCCTCTTTCTCAATCATGCTGTAGGCCCTCTCGACCTTAGACAAGCTCCTGGAAGCATCGGCGATAGGTTGCAACTTCCCCGCAACGTTAGCTTGTTGTAATACACACCCGACTCCGTACGACGACGCATCACATGCTAGCACGAGTCTTTTACACAGGTTATACAATACAAGCAGCTTGTTGGAGCATAAAATGTTTCTGGCTTTCTCAAAAGCAATTACTTGTTTTTTTCCCCATACCCAGTTCTCACCTTTACGCAATAACACATGTAGGGGCTCTGAGAGGGTGCTTAACCCCAGTATGAAGTTACCAAAATAGTTGAGGAGTCCCAGGAACGACCGCAGCTCTGTGACGTTCTGTGGCCTGGGCGCGTTCCTGATAGCCTCTGTCTTGGCGTCTGTGGGTCGAATGCCATCTGCCGTGATCTTTCGCTCCAAAAACTCCACTTCTGTTGCCATGAAGACGCATTTCGACCTCTTCAGCCGCAGCCCTACGCGATGCAGTCGCTGGAGGACCTCCTCCAGGTGTTGTAGGTGCTCGAAGGTGTCTCGACCTGTGACCAATATGTCGTCCTGAAAAACCACCATGCGTGGTACTGACTTGAGTAGGCTCTCCATGTTTCTCTGGAAGATCGCTGCAGCCGACCGAATTCCAAACGGGCATTTGTTGAAGATGAACAGTCTGTTGTGCGTGTTGATGCAGGTGAGGCCCTTCGAAGACTCCTCCAGCTCCTGCATCATTTAGGCTGAAGTCAGGTCGAGCTTGGTGAACGTCTTGCCTCCTGCCAGTGTCGCAAATAGGTCATCTACCTTAGGTAGCAGGTATTGGTCCTGTAGCAAGAAATGATTAATAGTTACTTTATAATCGCCGCAAATCCTGATGGTGCCATCACTTTTGAGTACTGGAACAATCGGGCTGGCCCACTCACTGAATTCCACTGGGGAGATGATGCCCTCGCGTTGCAGCCTGTCCAGCTCGATTTCCACTCTCTCCCTCATCATATGAGATACCGCTCGCGCCTTGCGGTGAATGGGTCGTGCCTCTGGGACCAAGTGGATCTGCACCTTCGCCCCGGAAAAGTTTCCAATGCCTGGCTCAAAAAGGGAAGGAAATTTGTTCAGTACTTGGGTACATGAGGCCTCATCGACATGTGATAGCACTCGGATGTCATCCCAGTTCCAGCAGATTTTGCCCAGACAGCTCCTTCCAAACAGTGTGGGGCCATCGCCCGGGACAATCCAGAGTGGCAGTTCGTGCAGCATGCCCATGTAGGTGACCTTGACCATGGCGCTGCCCAGGACAGTGATGAGCTCTTTGGTGTACGTTCTTAGTTTCATGTGGATAGGGCTCAGGGCTGGTCTGAGTGCTTTGTTGCACCAGTCTCTCAAACATCTTTTTACTCATGATGGATTGGCTAGCGCCAGTGTCCAGTTCCATGGCTACTGGTAAGCCATTCAATTTTACATTTAGCATTATAGATGGACATTTCATCGAAAATGTGTGCACCCTGTGTACTTCAGCATCTGCCTCCTCTCTCTGAGGCTCGAAATTGCTTTGATCCACCATGGACCGATCTTCCTCTGCCACGTGGTGGTTAGCAGGTTTTGCAGAGATTGAAGCTCGTCTGCAAGCTCGTTGGAGGTGCCCCATTGTTCCACAGCTCTTGCAAACATACCCTTTGAAGCGGCATGAATAGGCTGAATGGAAGCCTCCACAACGCCAACAAGGTGTGAATTGCTTTGCATTCATCCTTTGTTGCGGACTCTGAGTCATCTGGGTCACCTGAGGCCTGCTGGCAGGTGGGTTCTGCCCTGTAGATTTCTGCTCGCAAATATAGTTCCAGTTAATTTATGAACATTGCTAGCACTTGTGTGCTGAGAGATTTGTTTGGTGTTATCACTGGTGGACGTAAACGCCTGTGCCATTGCAATGGCCTTGCTGAAGGTCGGTGTCTCTACAGTCAATGGTTTTCATAGGATGGTCTCATGGCCAATGTCCAGTACAAAAAATTCTCTGAGCATTTGCTCCAGGTAGCCATCAAACTCACATTGTCCTGCAAGTCGCTTTAGCTCGGCGACGTAGCTCACCACTTCCTGACCTTCAGATCGCTGATACGTGTAGAACCAATACCTCGCCATCAGCACGCTCTCCCTCGGGTTAACATGCTCCCGAACCAGTGTACACAGCTCCTCATATGGCTTATCTGTGGGTTTTACCGGAGCCAGACGGTTCTTCATGAGGCTGTAGGTTGGTGCCCCGCATACCGTGAGGAGGACCGCTCTCCTTTTTGGAGCGCTTCCTTCTCCGTCCAGCTCGTTGGCTACAAAGTACTGGTCTAACCATTCGACATAGGCTTCCCATGCCTCACCATCCGAGAACTTCTCCAGGATGCCCACAGTTTGCTGCATCTTTGCGTTGGATTCGTGTACTCGTCGCCATTTGTTGTGTTCCTAACACAGATGAGACTGTACACAGGGAGGTTAAAGTAACAGTGACCTCAGTCTTTATTAAGACACTCTAGAGTGAGTAAAAGGCCTTCGGGGCTGGTTTATATACAGTGCTCCCAACGGATGCAGGGATCCCTTGGGACTTCAGGGGCTGCGCTCCCTGGTGGCGGAACATGGGTGTGCATGCTTTACAGATGCACAACACATTCCCATCAGCGTTCTTCTATAGGCTGCCCCATCGAAGTCTTGATCTGAGACCTCTGCTGTGGATCCCCTGGACCACTTCCCATATTCCGGGAGCCTCCTATCCACAAGAGCAGGCATTGACTACAAGATCCAACAACACCTCCAGTGCACCAATTTAGCCTTCGGCTGCCTGAGGAAAAGAGTGTTTGAAGACCAGGCCCCCAAAACTGCCACCAAAATCATGGTCTACAGGGCTGTAGTAATACCTGCCCTACTGTATGGCTCAGAGAAATGGACCATGTACAGCAGACACCTCAAGTTGCTGGAGAATTATCACCTACGATGTTTCTGCAATGTCCTACAAATCCCCTGGGAGCCTACATCAGCCTAACATCCAGGCTAACATCCCCAGCATTGAAGAACTGACCAAACTCGATCAGTTCCGCTGGATAGGCCACATAATTCGCCTGCCAGACACGAGACTCCCAAAGATACTCGGAGCTCCTTCACGGCAAACGAACCAAAGGTGGGCAGCAGAAATGCTACTAGGACACCCTCAAAGCCTCCCTGATAAAGTGCAACATCCCCACTGACACCTGGGAGTCCCTGGCCCAAGACCGCCTGAAGTGCAGGAAGTGCATCCGAGAGGGCGTTGAGCACCTTGAGTCTCAACGCCGAGAGCATGCAGAAATCAAGCGCAGGCAGCGGAAAGAGCTTGCGGTAAACCAGCCCCACCCACCCCTTCCCTCAACGACTATCTGTCCCACATGTGACAGAGTCTGTGGCTCTCGTACTGGACTGTTCAGCCACCAAAGAACTCACTTCAGGAGTGGAAGCAAGTCTTCCTCGATTCCGAGGGACTGCCTATGATATGATGATGGATCCCCTGTGTGACCTCACCCTCCGGTGAGCTGGCAATTGTGCAAACCTTGCCCCCTGCCCTGATTGTAGGCCACTCATGCCCAATGTCTCACCACATGCAGATCCCACCTCTAATCTATCCTCTAAGATACAAGGGGTGTCAGTATCTGAGCTGATGGCTGTGACAGTGAAATCAAGTGATGGTGCTGTGTCTTCATCATCACTGCCTTCTTGATCTTCCTCCACTGGCTGGCCAGTTTGCACCTATTGGATATCTGAAAGGAACAAGGCACAAAGGTAGATTTGTGATGCGGGGAGTGGGGGAAAAGTTAGAGGTGCTTGTTTATACAATCTGCAGATTGTAAATCAGAAGAGAATGTGGGATGAGGGGGAAATGGGATATGAGGAGGAGGATTAGGTATGAGGATACCATCATCTTCAGTGGTTTCAGCCCTGCCACATGCCACGGCCTCAGCAATGGCCGACACCATCTACCCCATGGGGGTTAGGACATGCAGGCCCACCTGTCCCCCTACAGGTAGCCCCTGCTGCCTCCGGTTGTGTGCCACCTTGTCCTGCAAGAGATAGGAAAGTGAGTGCTGCGCAATCTGTTTGGCTGATGTGGCTGTCATGATTGAATAGCTGGCAGTATGTGCAAGCTGAGATGTGAGGCTTGTAGCAGTGCTAAATATGTGAGGGTGAACTGAAGCAAATGAATGTTCGGTTTGAGTCCTGATTGATCGAGATTGTTGCTAGGTGACAAGAACATAAGAACAGAAGAAATAGAAGCAGGTGTAGGCCATATGGCCCCTCAACCTTCTCTGCCATTCAATAAGATCATGGTTGATCTGATCTTGGCCTCAACTCCACTTTCTTGCCCGTTCCCCATAACTCCCTTATCATTAAAGAATTTGTCGATCTCAGCGTGGAATATATTCAATCACTGAGCCTCCACAGCTCTCTGGGATAGAGAACTCCAAAGATTCTTGACCCTCTGAGAGAAGAAATTCCATCTTTGTCTTAAATGGGCGACCCCTTATTCTGAAACTATGTCCCCTGGTTCTAGATTCCCCCACAAGGGGAAACATCCTCTCAGCATCTACCCTGTCAAGCCCTCCCAGAATCTTATATGTTTTAATAAGATCACCTCTCATTCTTCTAAACTCCAATGAGTATAGGCCCAACCTGCTCAATCATTCCTCATAAGTCAACCCCTTCATCCCAGGAATCAACCCCATTAACCTTCTCTGAACAGCCTTCAATGGAAGTATATCCCTCTTTAAATAAGGAGACCACAACTGTACGCAGTACTCCAGGTGTGGTCTCACCGATGCCTTGTACAGTTGTAGCAGGACTTCCCTACATTTATACTCCATCCCCCTTGCAATAAAGGTCAACATTCCATTTGCCTTCCTAATTACTTGCTGTACCTGCTTGCTAACGTTTTGTGTTTCATGCGCAAGGACCCCCAGGTCCCTCTCTATGGTAGCATTCTGTGTAGTCTCTCTCCATTTAAATAATATTTTGCGCTTCTATTCTTCCTACCAAAGTGGATAACCTCACATTTTCCCACATTATACTCCATCTGTCAAATTCTTGCCCACTCACCTATCTATATCCCTTTGTAGATTTTGTGTCCTCCTCACAACTTGCTTTCCCAACTATCTTTGTATTGTCAAAAATTTGGCTACAATACACTCGTTCCCTTCATCCAAGTCATTAATATAGATTGTAAACAGTTGAGGCCCCAGCATTGATTTCTGTGGCACCCCACTAGTTACAGTTTGCCAATCTGGAAATGACACATTTATCCCGACTCTCTGTTTTCTTTTAGTTAGAAAATCCTCTATCCATGTTAATATATTACGCCCAACACCATGAGCTCTTGTCTTGTTCAGTAATCTTTTATGTGGCACCTTATCAAATGCCTGCTGGAAATCCAAATATGCTACAGCTAGTGGTTCCCCTTCATCCACCCTGCATGTTACATCCTCAAAGAACTCTAATAAATTTGTTAAAGATGATTTCCATTTCATAAAACTATGTTGACTCTGATTGATTGTATTATGATTTTCTAAATGTCCTGCTGCTACTTCCTTTATAATAGATTCCAGCATCTTCACAAGGACAGATGTTAGGCTAACTGGCCTATAGTTTCCTGCTTTCTGTCTCCCTCGTTTCTTGAATAGGAGCGTTACATTTGTGGTTTTCCAATCTGCTGGGACCTTCCAGCATCTAGGGAATTTTGGAAGATTACAACCTAAGCATCCACTATCTTTGCAGCCACTTTTTTTAAGACCCTAGGATGCAGGCCATCAGGTCTAGGGGACTTGTCAACCTTTAATCCCATTAGTTTGCCTAAGTACATTTTCTCTAATGATAATGATTGTTTGAAATTCCTCCCTCCCTTTTGCCCCCTGATTTTCTACTATTATTGGGATGTTTTTAGTGTCTTCTACCTTAAAGACAGATACAAAATATTTGTTCAAAGTCTCTGCCATTTCCTTCTTTTTCTTTCCCATTATTAATTCCCCAGTCTCATCCTCTTAGGGACCAATGCTTACTTTAGCTACTTTCTTCCTTTTTTTATACTTGTAAAAGCTCTTAATTCTAGCTAGTTTACTCTCGTAATCTATTTTGTCCCTCTTTATTATTTTTTTAATCATCTTTTGTTGGTTTGTAAAATGTTCCCAAACTTCTGGCCTACCACTAATCCTCCCAACATTGTATGCTTTTTATTCAATTTGATACCATCCTTAGTTAGCTATGGATGGTTCATTCTTCTCGTAGAGTCTTTCTTTCTCAATGAAATATATCTTTGTTGAGAATTATGAAATATCTCCTTAAATGCCTCCTGCCGCTCATCTACTGTCTGACCTATTAATCTATTTTCCTAGTCCGCTTTAGCCAACTCTGTCTTCATACCTTTATAATTGTCTTTATTTAGGTTTAAGACACTAGTTTCAGATCCAATTTCTCACCCTCAAACAGAATGTGAAATTTTATCATGTTATGATCAATCTTCCCTGGAGGATTCTTTACTATGAGATCATTAATTCATCCTGTCTCATTACATATTACCAGGTCTAAAATAATCTGTTCCCTGGTTGGTTCCACAATGTATTGTTCTAAGAAATTGTCCTGAATACACTCTATGAACTCATCCTCAAGGCTTCCTTTGCCAATATGATTTTTCCAATTTATATGAAGATTAAAGTCACCCATGATTATTACATTACTTTTCTTACAAGCCTCCATTATTTCTTGATTTATCCTCTGTCCTACAGTGTAGCTCCTGTTAGGGGGCCAGGAAACACCAGGACTATTTGAGGAGAATGACCAGGAGATCCAAGAGTTAATAAGTCGCAAACGCAGGGCATTTCTGAACATTAATGATTTAGACAAGGGGATTAAATGTAGTATCTCCAAATTTGCGGATGACACTAAGTTGGGTGGCAGTGTGAGCTGCAATGCGGATGCTATGAGGCTGCAGAGTGACTTGGATAGGTTAGGTGAGTGGGCAAATGCATGGCAGATGAAGTATAATGTGGGTAAATGTGAGGTTATCCACTTTGGTGGTAAAAACAGAGAGACAGACTATTATTTGAATGGTGACAGATTAGGAAAAGGGGAGGTGCAATGAGACCTGGGTGTCATGGTACATCAGTCATTGAAGGTTGGCATGCAGGTACAGCAGGCGGTTAAGAAAGCAAATGGCATGTTGGCCTTCATAGCGAGGGGATTTGAGTACAGGGGCAGGGAGGTGTTACTACAGCTGTACAGGACCTTGGTGAGGCCACTCCTGGAGTATTGAGTACAGTTCCGGTCTCCTAACTTGAGGAAGGACATTCTTGCTATTGAGGGAGCAAAGTTTCACCAGACTGATTCCAGGGATGGCGGGACTGACATATCAAGAAAGACTGGATCAACTGGGCTTGTATTCACTGGAGTTCAGAAGAATGAGAGGAGATCTCATAGAAATGTGTAAAATTCTGATGGGTTTAGACAGGTTAGATGCAGGAAGAATGTTTCCAATGTTGGGGAAGTTCAGAACCAAGGGTCACAGTCTAAGGATAAGGGGTGAGCCATTTAGGACCGAGATGAGGAGGAACTTCTTCACCCAGAGAGTGGTGAACCTGTGGAATTCTCTACCACAGAAAGTTGTTGAGGCCAATTCACTAAATATATTCAAAAAGGAGTTAGATGTAGTCCTTACTACTAGGGGGATCAAGGGGTATGGCAAGAAAGCAGGAATGGGGTACTGAAGTTGCATGTTCAGCCATGAACTCATTGAATAGCAGTGCAGGCTCGAAGGGCTGAAAGGCCTACTCCTGCACCTATTTTCTATATTTCTATGTTTCTAAAACAACAACCCAACTCGGGAACAGCAAAGCAGCATTACAGACGGCTTAAGACCGAGGTCCAACAAAAAACCCGCGACCTAAAGAATAGATGGTGGATGGAGAAAACACAGGAGATTCAGCAACAGGCTGACAGTCATGATGTGCGAGGGTTCTTCACCGCAGTCAAGGCCACCTACGGCCCAAGCATCCAAGGCTCCATCCCACTGCTGGCCAAGAATGGGGAGATACTCATCAAGGACATCGAGGCAGTCAGGACATGCTGGAAGTAGCACTTCGAAGATCTCCTTAACTGAGACTCTGCCTTTAATTCAAGTGTCCTCGACTCCATCCCGTAGCTTGCTACCCACCACCATCTCAGCTAAACCCCAGCCCTGCATGAGGTAGAAAAGGCCATCTGCCAGCTCAAGAACAACAAGGCAATGGGAGCAGATGGAATCCCCGCTGAGGCACTAAAGTATGGTGGAGAGGCACTATTGACACGAATGCATAACCTCATCTCTCTCATTTGGAAGGAGGCGAGCATACCGGGAGATCACAGAGATGCAGTAATCATGACCATCTTTAAAAAAGGAGACAAGTCCGACTGCGGCAACTATCGAGGAATCTCCCTGTTATCAGCCACAGGGAAAGTCATCACTCGAATCCTCCTCAACCGACTTTTCTCTGTGGCTGAGGAGTTCCTCCTGGAGTCACAGTACGGATTTCGTCCACTACGGGGTACAACGGACATGATCTTTACGGTGCGACAACTGCGAGAGAAATGCAGAGAACAGCACCAACCCTTTTACATGGCCTTCTTTGATCGCACAAAGGCCTTTGACAATGTCAATCGCGAGGGTCTACCGAGCATCCTCCTCCATTTTGGCTGCCCCCAAAAGTTTGTCGCCATTCACCGCCTACTCCACGATGACATGCAAGCCGTGATCACAGACCCAATCCACGTCCGGACCGGGGTCAAGCCGGGCTGCGTCATCGCTCCAACCCCCTTCTCAATCTTCCTCGCTGCAATGCTCCACCTCACACTCAACAAGCTCCCCTCTGGAGTGAAACTAAACTACAGAACCAGTGAGAACCTGTTCAACCTTCGTCGTCTCCAGGCCAGATCCAAGACCGCCCAACCTCTGTCATCAAGCTATAGTACGTGGATGATGCTTGCGTCTGCGCACATTCAGAGACTGAACTCCAAGTCATAGTCAACATCTTCACTGAGGCACATGAAAGCATAGGCCTTACACTAAACATCTGTAAGACAAAGGTCCTCCACCAACCTGACCCTGCCACACAGCACTGCCCCCAAGTCATCAAGATCCATGGCACGGCCCTGGACAACGTGGACCACTTTCCATACTTCGGGAGCCTAGTATCAACAAGGGCAGACATCGACGACGAGGTTCAACACCGCCTCCAGTGCACCAGCGCAACCTTCGGCCGCCTGAGGAAGAGAGTGTTCGAAGATCGGTCCCTCAAATCTGGCACCAAGCTTATGATCTACAGAGCTGTAGTGATACCAGGCCTCCTGTATGGCTCAGAGACGTAGACCATATACAGTAGACACCTCAAATCGCTGGAGAAATACCACCAACGATGTCTCTGCAAGATCCTGCAAATCCCCTGGGAGGACAGATGCACCAACGTCAGTGTTCTCGATCAGGCCGACATCCCCAGCATCAAAGCACTGACCACACTCGACCAGCTCCGTTGGGCAGGCCACATTGTTCGCATGCCTGACACAGACTCCCAAAGCAAGAGCTTTGGAACTCCTTGGAACTCTACTTGGAACTCCTACACGGCATCAAGCCCCGGGTGGGCAGAGGAAACGTTTCAAGGACACCCTCAAAGCCTCTTTGATAAAATGCAACCTCGTCACTGACACCCGGGAGTTCCTGGCCAAAGACCACCCTAAGTGAAGGAAGAGCATCCGGGAGGGCGCTGAGCATGTCGCGCCACGTTGTCGACAGCATGCAGAAAACAAGAGTAGGCGCGTGTGACAAAC
Organism: Pristiophorus japonicus; assembly: GCF_044704955.1. Classification (NCBI taxonomy): domain Eukaryota; kingdom Metazoa; phylum Chordata; class Chondrichthyes; family Pristiophoridae; genus Pristiophorus; species Pristiophorus japonicus. Next base: position 170,319,801 of record NC_091981.1, read on the forward strand.
CAGTCTTCCCACCCACCCCTGCCTTCAACAACTGTCTGTCCTACCTGTGACAGAGACTGTTCAGTCACCTAAGAACTCACTTTTAGAGTGGAAGCAAGTCCTCCTCGATTTCAAGGGACTGTCTTTGATGATGGTGATGATGTTAGGGGGCCGATAGACTACTCCCATCAGTGACTTCTTTCCCTTGCTATTTCTTATCTCAACTCAAACTGATTCTATATCTTCATCTTCTGAGCCAAGATAATTTCTTACTACAGTACTGATCTCATTCTTTATGAACAGAGCTACCCCGCCTCCTTTTCCTTTCTGCCTAGCATTCCGAAATGTCAAGTACTCCTGAATATTCAGTTCCCAGCCTTGGCCACCTTGCAACCACATCCCTGTAATGGCCATCAGATCATACCCATTTATTTTATTTGTGCCGTGAATTCATCTATCTTATTACAAATGCTGCATGGATTCAGATAAAGAGCCTTTAATTTTGATTGGAGCAAAAAGAAAAACTTGTATTTATATAGCACCTTTCACATCCTCAGCATGTCACAAAGCACTTTACAGCCAATTAAGTACTATTTTTTTAAAGCGCAGTTACTGTTGTAATGTAGGAAATGGAGCAGCTAATTTCGCACAGCAAACTTCCACAAACAGCAACATGATATTGACCAGATAAGCTGAATGCTTTCAGTGATGCTTAATTATTCACCAGGACACTCGATGTTATATATGCGGACTTGTATTTACTCTGTATAGCCACTAGAGGGCTCATTCCCCGGAGTCCCAAGGGATCCCATAATCCCTTGGGAGCACAGGTATTTAAGAAGGCTTCACAGGTTGGAGAGGCACTCTGGAGACCTGCAATAAAAGACTAAGGTCACACTTTACTTTGAGCTCAGTGTTCAGTCTGACTCATTCTCTATACACAACAACTGGTGACGAGATACAAATAGTGAATCCAAAGATGCAGAAAACAGCGGGCAGCCTGGAGAAATTTTCAAAGGGAGATGATTGGGAAACTTTTGTGGAGCGAATCGACCAATACTTCGTGGCCAACAAGCTAGATGGGGAAGAGAGCGCTGCCAAACGTAGAGCGATCCTGCTCACCGTCTGTGGGGCACCAACTTATGGCCTCATGAAGAATCTGCTCATTCCAGCAAAACCCACGGAGAAGTTGTACGACGATTTGTGCACACTGGTCCGAGAGCATTTGAACCCGAAGGAAAGTGTTCTGATGGCGAGGTATTGGTTCTACACCTACAAAAGGTCTGAAGGCCAGGAAGTGGCGAGTTATGTCGCCGAGTTAAGACGCCTTGCAGGACATTGCGAATTTGAAGGACATTTGGAGCACATGCTCAGAGACCTTTTCGTACTTGGCATTGGCCACAAAACCATACTTCACAAGCTTTTAACTGTAGAGACCCCAACCTTGAATAAGGTCATAGCAATAGCCCAGGCATTCATTGCCACCAGTAACAATACTAAGCAAATCTGTGAGCACAGAAGTGCTGCTACAAGTACTATGATCAAAGTGATGTTGTTTTTGAATTGTAACGTACAGGGCAGGTTACGCATACCTGCAACTACACGTCCGCAGATGTCTCAGAGTCCACCATCAAGGGTGATAAATGCAAGGCCTTTAACACCTTGTTGGCACTGTGGGGATGATCATCGTTTCCATTCATGCCGATTCAAAAGATCTGTTTGCAAGGGCTGTGGAATTATGGGACGCCTCCGATGAGTGTGCAGGCGAGCTGCTAAGCCTGTTAAACCCGAAAACCACCATGTTGCAGAGGAGGACAGATCCATGGAGGATCACTACAAACCAGAGCCTCAGACCAAGGAGGCAGAGGTACATGGGGTGCATATATTCACCATGAATTGTCCCCCAATAATAATGAATGTTGAACTAAATGCACTCCCGGTGTCAATGGAGCTGGACATGGACATGAGCCAGTCTCATGGGCAAAAAGACTTTCGAGAAATTGTGGTGCAACAAGATCTCAAGGCCAGTCTTAACTCCAGTTAGCACGAGACTAAGAACTTACATTAAAGAACTGATTCCTGTAATCGGCAGTGCTACTGTAAAGATCTACGATGGAGCGGTGCACAAGCTACCACTCTGGGTGGTACCGGGCGATGGTCCCACGCTGCTCGGCAGGAGCTGCCTGGGAAAGATTCGCTGGAACTGGGACGACGTCCGAGCGCTATCGCCCACTGATGACACTTTGTGTGCCCAGGTCTTAAACAAATTTCCTTCGCCGTTCGAACCAGGCATCGGGAAATTCCAAGGATCAAAAGTGCAGATCCACCTAATTACGGGGGCGCGACCCATCCATCACAAGGCAAGAGCAGTACCGTACATGATGAGAGAAAGGGTAGAGATCGAGCTAGACCGGCTGCATCATTTCACTGATCGAGTTCAGCGAGTGGGCCAATCCTATTGTCCCAGTCCTTAAGCGAGACGGCACCGTCAGAATCTGTTGCGATTACAAAGTAACTATCAATCATTTCTCCCTACAGGACCAATACCCACTACCAAAAGCCGCCGACCTCTTTGCAATGCTGGCAGGAGGACAGACGTTCACGAAGCTGGATCTGACTTCAGCCTACATGACGCAGGAACTGGAGGAATCATCGAAGGCCCTCACTTGCATCAACACACACAAAGGTATTTTTGTTTATAACAGATGCCCGTTTGGAATCCGATCAGCGGTGGCGATATTCCAGAGAAACATGGAAAGTTTACTGAAGTCAGTCCCGCACACTGTGGTCTTCCAGGGCGACATCTCGGTCACAGGTCGGAACATAATCGAGCACCTGCAGAACCTGGAGGAGGTTCTTAGTCGACTCAACCACGTGGGGCTCAGGTTAAAATGCTCGAAGTGCATTTTCCTGGCACCTGAAATGAAGTTCCTGGGAAGGAGGATTGCGGCGGACGGCTTCAGGCCCACCAACGCGAAGACGGACGCAATTGAGAACGCGCCGAGACCACAGAAGGGACGGAGCTGCGGTCATTTCTGGGACTCTTGAACTACTTTGGTAACTTCTTACCGGGTGCAGCACCCTACTGGAATCACTACATGTCTTACTATGAAAAGGGGTGAATGGGTTTGGGGCAAAAGCCAAGAAAATGCCTTTGTAAAAGCTAGGAAATTGTTATGCTCAAACAAATTGCATGTGTTGTATGATCCATGTAAGCGTTTGGTACTAGCATGTGATGCGTCGTCATATGGCGTCGGGTGTGTATTGCAACAAGCTAATGATTTCGGGAAACTACAACCGGTTGCTTATGCATCCAGGAATCTGTCTAAGGCTGAGAGAGCCTACAGCATGATTGAGAAAGAAGCATTAGCGTGTGTCTATGGGGTAAAGAAAATGCATCAATACCTGTTTGGGCCAAAATTCGAATTGGAAACTGACGATAAGCTACTTATATCCCTGTTTTCCGAGAGTAAAGGGATAAATACCAATGCATCGGCCCGCATCCAGAGATGGGCGCTCACGTTTTCCGCATACAACTACGCCATCTTCCACAGGCCAGGCACAGAAAACTGCAGCGATGCTCTCAGTAGGCTGCCATTGCCCACCACGGGGGTGGAAATGGCGCAGCCCGCAGATCTAGCCATGGTTATGGAAGCATTTGAGAGTGAGCAATCAACCGTCACTGCCCGGCAGATCAAAACCTGGACAAGCCAGGACCCCTTATTGGGCCCAAGTTTCCGATGCTGCAGAAAATGGCGCACCTCCGAGATTTACGTGACCTATCTGGGATAAAAAGCACGCCGGAATCCTACCGAGGAATTCACCAGTCGTCCTAGAGCGTGGCGTGGCACAACGGAGTCTCCCTGGCGCGGAGCAAACCGATCGAAGTTTGCAGGGGGCGGGGCTAAGCCCCTGCGTGTTTTTCACAGCCGGCTCCCTTGCGTGTGCGCATTGCAGCGTGCGGGCATGCGCAATTGGTCCTCGACCTTGGCAATCGGCCATTTAAAGGGAGAACGTGGCAGACACTCATTTAAAGCTAGCTGGGATTTTTGGTTGCAGGTAGGAAAAGGAGTAAACATTATTTTACTGGTTCTTGTTGTGCAAAGGAGTGCTGCAAAGGTGCTGCATAGGTGCAAGCAAGAACATTTAAAGGGAAAATGTGACACTCTGTTAGAGCGAGCTGAGTGATTTTTGGGTGCAGGAAGGGAAGGAGTGAAAAGTCTTTAGTGATTCTTGGAGCGCAAAGGGGTGCTGCACACATGCATGCAAGGAAAGGACTGTGTTTTTAAAAATCACCGAGTGGAAATCCAATGCAAGAACTTGCAGTGAGAACGAAGAACTTCTTGCATGACGAAGTCGATACACAAGTTAATGTCACTGAGGGGAGATGGCAGGAGCTGAACACCAGCAACAGAGGCTGCACAAAGGTGTCACCCAAAAAAATCAAGAAAAACTGCGACCTAGTTGCAGACGAATACTGCGCTGTGGTGAATACCAGGAGATCTGGAGCCCAGTGTAAAAAGAAATGGCAGGACCTTGGTCAAGTCGTTAGTGTAAGTAATATCTTCCTTTTCTCAATGGAATTGCAATTGTGTCATGTATCTTACATTATTATATATAACTGTATCCTAACATGCTATACATGACTGTAATAAGATATGACCTGTAACCACCAGCATACCTTACCACCAGGGGTGCACTTGCAAGGGACAGGTATATAAGCACAGGGCTCAGGCAAGTGCAGCATTCCAGAGCTGTGAAATAAAGATGCAGGTCCAGAGTGACCTTGAGTTCACTACATGCCTCGTGTGAATCTGTACTGAGGGGATAGGACTTTACAGTGGCGACGGGTTACGGGATTACAGAATCCACAGAATAGCAAACAACGGATCAGATGAAAAGTACAATGCGGGAGAAAATTGGGAGGACTTTATAGAAAGGCTCCAGCAAAGTTTTGTAACCAAAGACTGGTTAGGCGACGATAAGGCAGACAAGAGAAGGGCCCATCTCTTGAGCAGCTGTGGCTCGAAAACATACGCTTTAATGAAGATCTGTTGGCAACCGAGAAACCAGCAAGCAAGTCGTTTGAAGAATTGAGCACACTGGTAAGAGACCACCTGAAGCCAGCGAGCAGCCTACACATGGCCAGACACAGGTTCTACAACTACAGACGCTGTGTGGGCCAGAGCATACCCGACTTCGTGGTGGAACTTCGGAGGTTGGCTAGTTTATGTGAGTTCTCCGATGAACTGAGGAGAGAAATGCTGAGAGACTTTTTCAGTGAAGGAATAGGCCACGCAGGCATATTCTGAAAGCTCATAGAGACCAAGAACCTGACCTTAGAGGCAGCAGCACTCGTTGCATAGACATTCTTGGTAGGGGAAGAAGAAACGAGGTTGATTTACAATGCAGGTACGACAACTAACGAAATATTGGAACAAGAAGTTCACAGCACTAAACAAGCTGCTACCCCCACACACAGACAAAACCGGGAGAACAGGTTCTCGACAGCAGGTAGAAGCCATCAAGGGCCACAGGAACGGTCTTTCACACCTCATCAACCCACAATGTGAGCAATCAACTACAAACTGAGAGAAGCTCAAGAGAGATCAGCCAGACGCAGCTCATTCTTTGGGAACACTTTAAACAATAGAACAGGTCTGTGCTGGAGGTGTGGGGGTGGGCACTCGTCAAGAGGTTGTCGATTTCAGCAGGCTGTTTGTAGAAATTGTGAATATACAGGGCACCTGGCCCGCATGTGCAAAAAAACGGCAGCTTGGCTGTTATACGAATCGGATGGGTCAGAAAGCGGACCAGAAGATAGTGGGGACAGTATCCGGGACACCGATGTACAGCGGGTCAACACGATCAATGGCCGCTGTTCCGAACACAGGACACCTCCTATAATGCTGAGGGTCCTACTCAACGGGATATCTGTCAATATGGAGCTGGGATACAGGAGCGAGTCAATCTCTCATGGGCGCTCAACAATTTGAACAACTGTGGCCACATAAAAGAGGCAGACCAAAACTCACAAGGGTCGACACCACACTAAGGCCCTATACCAAAGAAATCGTACCAGTCCTCGGCAGCGCCATGCTCTCTGTCACACACAAAGGGACAGTGAACCGACTTCCCCTGTGGATTGTTCCCGGAGACCCCCCAGCACTGCTGGGGAGCAGCTGGCTGGCAAAACTAAACTGGAAATGGGATGATGTCCATGCCATGTCATTAGAGGAACGGACCTCCTGCTCAACAGTTATAAAGCGATTTGAACATCTCTTTCAGCCAGGTGTGGGCACTTTCAAAGGGGCTAAAGTCAAAATCAACATCACAGGAGGCTAGACCGGTCCATCACAAGGCCAGAGCTGTACCCTATGTGATGAGGAAAAAGATTGAACACGAACTAGACAGGCTTCTGCGGGAAGGCATTATATCACCTGTGGAATTTAGCGACTGGGCAAGTCCCATTGTCCCAGTCATGAAGCCTGATGGATCCGTACGAATCTGTGGGGACTACAAATCTACCATAAACAGAGTCTCCCTACAGGACCAGTACCCGCTGCCCGGAGCGGAGGACTTATTTGCCACATTGGCTGGAGGTAAACTTTTCTCAAAATTAGACCTCACATATGCGTATATGACGCAAGAATTGACCGAGGAATCCAAGCTACTCACCACCATCAACACACATTGAGGCCTTTTCATGTACAATCGATGCCCATTCGGCATCAGGTCGGCAGCTGCCATATTCCAGTGCAACATGGAGAGTCTGCTCAAGTCCATCCCCGGAACTGTTGTATTTCAAGACGACATACTTATCACGGGCAGGGACACAGACTCCCATCTCCGTAATTTGGAGGAAGTACTAAAGCGGTTGGATCGGGTAGGCCTACGAGTCAAGAAATCCAAGTGCCTGTTTCTCGCACCCGAGGTTGAATTTTTGGGCAGAAGGATTGCCGCTAATGGAATCCGCCCAACAGAGTCCAAAACAGAAGCAATTCGCCTGGCACCCAGGCCCTGGAATGTCTCAGAACTGTGCGCCTTTCTCGGGCTACTCAATTACTTTGGGAACTTTATGCAGAACTTAAGCACGCTGCTGGAGCCTCTCCACGTGCTACTCAGGAAGGGGTGCGATTGGTTTTGGGGGGACGCCCAGGAACGCGCCTTCAATAAGGCACGCAACCTTCTGTGTTCCAACAGTATTTTGACTTTCTTTGACCCAGGTAAAAAGCTACTTCTCACATGCGATGTGTCAGCATACGGGGTCAGGTGCGTTTTGCAACATGTCAATAGTGCGGGCAAATTACAACCCATAGCTTATGCCTCCAGGTCACTTTTGAGGGCGGAGCGCAGGTACGGAATGGTAGAGAAGGAGGCGCTCGCATGCATGTACGGTGTCAAAAAGATGCACCAGTACCTTTTCGGGGCCAAGTTCGCATTAGAAACCGACCACAAGCCCCTCACGTCCCTCCTATCTGAGAGCAAGGCAATAAACGCCAACGCCTTGGCGCGAATTCAACGGTGGGCACTCATGCTGGCGTCCTACGACTACACAATAAGGCACAGACCAGGCCCAGACAACTGTGCCGACGCGCTCAGCAGGCTACCCCTGGCGATCACGGAAGGGTCTGACGAACAGGACTGTGAGATAGTCATGGCAATCAATGCCTTTGAGTCCACAGGTTTGCCCATGAGGTCTCGCCAAATCAGAGCCTGGACGGCCAGCGACCCCACGTTATCCTTAGTAAAAAGATGTGTCCTAACCGGTGACTGGGCAGAGGCTCTCGATGCCTGCCCCGAGGATTTAAAACCCTTTCACAGGCGCATGCATGAGCTATCACTACAAGCAGACTGCCTGATGTGGGGCAACCGAGTAGTCATGCCTCTGCGAGGCAGAGAGGCATTTGTCCGGGAGCTCCGCCGCAAGCACCCGGGGATCGTTCTCATGAAGGCCATAGCCAGATCCCACGTCTGGTGGCCTGGCATTGACGCGGACTTGGAGCTCTGCGTCCGAAGGTGCAGCATTTGTGCCCAACTCAGCAATGCCCTCAGGGAGGCTCCACTGAGCCCTTGGCCCTGGCCTACCAAACCATGGTCTCGGGTGCACGTAGACTATGCGGGCCCATTCATGGGCAAAATGTTCCTCGTAGTAGTAGTTGCATTTTCAAAGTGGATCGAATGCACCATTTTAAACTCGAGCACAACCTCCACCACTGTGGAGAGCCTCGCAACCATGTTTGCAATGCACGGAATTCCTGACACATTGGTCAGTGACAATGGTCCGTGCTTCACCAGCGCAGAATTCCAAGACTTTATAATTGACCATGGCATAAATCATGTCAAGACGTCACCGTTCAAGCCGGCCTCCAACGGCCAGGCGGAGAGAGTAGTGCAAATAATTAAACAAGGCATGCTTAAAATCCAAGATCCCACGCTGCAGGGTCGCCTGTCGCGACTGCTGCTGGCCTACAGATCTCGTCCGCACTCACTGACTGGGATCCTTCCCGCGCAACTGTTGATGAAAAGGACTTTAAAAACAAGGCTCTCATTAATCCTCCCAGACATGCACAAAATCATTGAGGCAAAGCGCCGTAAGCTGACTGAGTACCATGACAGAAATTCGAGGGGGAGATGGAATGAGATAGGGGACAAAGTGTTTGTACTAAACTATGGCAGGGGTCCCAAATGGCTTGCAGGGACAGTAACGGGCAAGGAAGGAAACAGGCTACTGGTAGTACAAATGGACAATGGCAAAACCTGCCGGAGGCATGTAGATCAAGTCAAAAGCAGATTTACCAACAACACTGCGGAACCAGAGGCAGACTACAATGTGGAACTCGCACCACACCTGGTGGACAGACAGAGGGAACAACCTGAGGAAAGGGCAATCCCAACAGACAGCCCAGGCGAGTCAACAACAATCACACCAATCGAAACAGACAGCCCAGGCAAGATACCAGCAAACACACCCAAAGAAAAACAGACACCAAGGCAAACAACTGAACCACAACTCAGACGCTCCACACGAGAGCGTAGACCACCTGAGAGACTGAACCTTTAAAGACAATAAGACCTTGGGGGAGGGTGATGTCATGTATCTTACATTATTATATATAACTGTATCCTAACATGCTATACATGACTGTAATAATATATGACCTGTAACCACCAGCATACCTTACACCAGGGGTGCACTTGCAAGAGACAGGTATATAAGCACAGGGCTCAGGCAAGTGCAGCATTCCAGAGCTGTGAAATAAAGGTGCAGGTCCAGAGTGACCTTGACTTCACCACATGCCTCGTGTGAATCTGTACTGAGGGGATAGGACTTTACAAATTGTAAATGTGTCCAGCTGTATATGTCCCACCCGGCAGAAAGACACCCTCTCTGAAAAGTTATATTTTCATCCTTGCAGAAGAAATTGGCTCACACCAAAAGGGAAAGAACACGAACAGGAGGAGGCCCGCCAAAGCTGCACCAACTGACACCCTTGGAACAGAGGGTCCCTGCCATGATGAATCGTGCCTGAAGAAAGGCAATCAGTGATGCACAAGCTGGGCCCACATGCTTGGAAGAGGGTAAGTCCTGAAAATGCATCGTGACCCTTCAAATCATCCTGCTGCCTAACCTGCTATGTGCGAGACTATCCATGTCACACATCCTGCCCACTCCTGTACTGCTAATCATTTGACTGTTCGGTTATATTTTGCAGAACATGATGTCAATCCAGAAGATTGAGAAGAAGATTCAGATGCATGCGATCAAGACCAAGGTGGTGGGGGGGAGGAGGGGGGAATGGATATGTGTTCAGGGAAGAATGTCAATCGTAATATAGATCAGTCCATAGTGCAGGGCCTCATTCTCCCAGAGAATACCATGAATTCTCCTCCAACATTCCACTCCTTCATCCACCCCCCATCTTTGCGTGGTGCTTTAAGTTCTCATGCGGCATATCATCGTCTCCTCACATACCCATCCGCGCTTCGTGATGTAAGTTCTAGTAAGACATTCCATGGTTTCACATCCTTCGAGGTTGAGAGTCACAGTGGTGGTGGTGGAATGCAGCTTGGAACACCCAGTTCCCCATTATCAGAGGTAGAGGGTCAGAGTGGTGGTGGTGCGATGCAGTGTGGAACACCCAGGGCCCCACTGTCAGAGAAAGCGGGTCCCAATGGTGGTGGGGGAATGCAGCGTGGAACACCTAGGGTCCCACTGTCAGAGGAAGCGGGTCCCAGTGGTGGTGGTGGTGGTGGTGGGGGAATGCAGCGTGGAACACCCAGTTCCCCACTGTCAGAGAAAGCGGGTCCCAATGGTGGTGGTGGTGGTGGTGGTGGAATGCAGTGTGGAACACCTAGGGTCCCACTGTCAGAGGAAGCGGGTCCCAGTGGTGGTGGTGGTGGTGGGGGAATGCAGCGTGGAACACCTAGGGTCCCACTGTCAGAGGAAGCGGGCCCCAGTGGTGGTGGTGGTGGTGGTGGTGGAATGCAGTGTGGAACACCTAGGGCCCCACTGTCAGAGGAAGCGGGTCCCAGTGGTGGTGGTGGTGGAATGCAGCGTGGAACACCTAGGACCCCACTGTCAGAGGAAGCGGGTCCCAGTGGTGGTGGTGGAATGCAGCGTGGAACACCCAGGGCCCCACTGTCAGAGGAAGTGAGTCTCAGTGGTGGTAGTGGTGGTGGTATGCAGTGTGGAACACCCAGGGCCCCACTGTCAGAGGAAGTGAGTCTCAGTGGTGGTGGTGGTGGTGGAATGCAGTGTGGAACACCCAGGGCCCCACCGTCCCACTCTGCGCCTCGCACTCAAGTGGTGCCGCGAGGCAGAGCCGGGGGGAGAGGAAGGAGAACCCATGTAGGCTCTCCTGAGATGCAGCGTTCAACAAATGCGCTTGACGTTATTGCATTGGGTGTGAAGGGCAATGACCTTACCCGTTCACTCGAGGGCACCATCAGAGGGGTTGGTGATGAGTTGATAGCGCTGTCTGGGCAAATAGCAGTTATGCCACGTGAACTGAGTGCGGGAATCGCTGGAGCAGCGCAAATGCTGGCAGAGGCCATCAGGCAGTTAGCTGCTGCAATAAGCGCACACTTCCCGGCCAATCAAATGCCCCTCCCACTGCAATCCCAGTATCAGCCTCTGTCGAGATCCAAGCTGGGACCCCCCCTCTCTCCCCCCCAACCACTCTCTTCCCCTACCCCACCTCTCTCCACCCCCCCACCGCTCCTCTTCCCCTACACCGTCCCCCCCACCCCTTCTCTTCCCTTACACCCCCCCCATGAGGCAGTGGACATGCACCAAGATGTGGATGAGAGCTGGGTGCAGCCTTTCTTCGGTGTTGATGTAGTAGATTTGATGCCACTGTTGTAACTGTTTTCAAATTGAAATTGTGTACTAAGTTTTGTAACTTTACAAGTATATAAGTGATCTTAGAGTTTTTAAGTGATCTTAAAGTGTAAATGTTCTCATATTTAATAAGTTGTTTAATTTTACTGCGTTAAAAGTTATCTTAAGGTTTTTCAGTGATTTTGTTCACAAATTGAAATTGTTTACTAAGTTTTCTAACTTTAAAACTTGATAAGTATTTGGGGTTGTTAAGTGATCGAAAAGAGTCATATCAAATTTCATACAAGAATGATTTTATTGCAGTAAAGTAAAGTACATTGTAAAGATTTCAATGAAATATATTGTACATTGAAACTGAATCATGACAAGAATGCTTTTATTACCATTGCACTAAAGTAAAGTACATTGTAAACATTTCAATAAAGTTTATTACTTAACATTACAACTGATTCATGGTCAATTATCATACCAAACACAACATTTAGGAACACCTGCAAAAGACAAACATCCCTCACCCCTTCAGGCATTCCTGCCTCCGGCACCTAGCCATGACCGAGGGGCGTGCTGGTGTGGTGTGTCGTGGCTCGGAGATCTCTCCTGCTGCAGTGGGATGGGTGTCCGTGGGCCGAGGAAGCCGGTGACTAATTGCCCTACAGTATCTGAGACGCACAGATCGGTCCTGCTGCTGGCTACGAGGGGTTGGGTTGGGGGCGGGGGGAGGGGAAAAGTGCTGTTGGGAGTGCAGGATTGAGGAGGGACACACGGAGTGAAGGGTTGGGAGGTGGGGGCGGGGGCGGGGGAAGAGTGCTGTTGGGAGTGCAGGATTGAGGAGGGACACACGGAGCGAAGGGTTGGGAGGTGGAGTGTGGGGGGGGGGGGGTGGGGGAAGAGCGCTGCTGGGGGTGTGGGAGACAATGGTGGGTTAGGGTGGGTTACAACACATTACTCTAACAGTCAGTCCCTGACAGAGGCACAATGCCAAACAGTTAGTTTTACAAATGAGAGATAATCTAGTCCGAGTTGAGTCATTCAAGTAATAGGTTGGACGAATGGGGTATGATGCTTTCCAAAGGATCAAATTAGCCATAACTAGGTGTTGACGTGCCTGCCTCAGCCGGGAGCTACACTTGTTTATTTATAAAAAGAGAACCAACCATTCGCATTCAGCAGATATAAGGCAAAATATCATCGAACGACGTTTTAGACCATTTTAAGTGATGTGTTTAATGTTCAGTCCTTTTTGTGTTTAATTCCTATCCCCCGTCTCCAGCTGTGCCTGCACTGAGCTTAACTCTAGGTAAGGTTGTTCAGAACTTACAAAAGTGGACACTTACTCCATTCTAAGTTAGTTTGGAGTAAGTTTTTGCTGCCAAAACTTGCAAAACAGGCCTGAGTGGCTGAACACACCCACTTTTGAAAAAAAATACCTGAACTAAAACGAACCTAAACTAACTCACTAGAACTGGAGCAAACTAAGTGCCGAGAATTGCGATTTCTAAGATACTCCAAACTAAACTAGTTGCTCCAAAAAAATAGGAGCAACTCCACCCGAAACTTTGGCCCAATGGCTGTGTGCTTCACGGGAGCTGGTCCAGTGTCTCAGTGGAAATGCAGGAAAAGATAAAACCGTTCCAGCGGCGCAAAGATGAAATGTCAATACAGGCAGACTGCCTTCTGTGGGGCAATCGAGTAGTGGTCCCCAGTAAGGGCAGAGACACCTTCATCAATGATCTCCACTGTGCCCACCCAGGCATCGTAATGATGAAAGCGATAGCCAGATCCCACGTGTGGTGGCCCGGTATCGATGCGGACTTAGAGTCCTGCGTTCACAGATGTAATACATGCTCGCAGTTAAACAATGTACCCAGGGAGGCGCCGCTAAGTTTATGGTCTTGGCCCTCCAAACCGTGGTCTAGGGTACACGTCGACTATGCCGGCCCGTTCTTGGGTAAAATGTTCCTTGTGGTTGTAGACGCATACTCCAAGTGGATTGAATGTGAGATAATGTCGGCTAGCACATCTGCTGCCACCACTGAAAGCCTGCGGGCCATGTTTGCCACTCACGGCTTACCCGATGTTCTGGTGAGCGACAACGGGCCATGTTTTACCAGTGCTGAGTTTAAAGAATTCATGACCCGCAACGGGATCAAACATGTCACATCTGCCTCGTTTAAACCAGCGTCCAATGGTCAGGCAGAGAGAGCAGTGCAAACCATCAAGCAAGGCTTGAAGAGGGTAACTGAATGCTCACTGCAGATTCGTCTATCCCGAGTCCTGCTTAGCTACCGCACGAAACCACACTCACTCACTGGGATCCCAGCTGCTGAACTGCTCATGAAAAGAGCACTGAAGACAAGTCTCGTTAGTTCACTCTGATCTATATGAACAGGTAGAGAGCAGGCGGCTTCAACAAAGTGCATACCATGATAGCGCAAATGTGTCACGCAAGATTGAAGTCAATGATCCTGTATTTGTATTAAATTATGGACAAGGTCCCAAGTGGCTTCCCGGCACTGTCGTGGCCAAAGAGGGGAGCAGGGTGTTTCGGGTCAAACTTTCAAATGGACTCATTCACCGGAAATACTTGGACCAAATCAAACTCAGATTCATGGACTACCCTGAGCAACCCACCTTGGATTTTACCTTTTATGATCCCCCAACACACACACCAGTGGCAACCGACACAACGGTTGACCATGAAGCAGAACCCATCATCCACAGCAGCCCAGCAGGGCCCAACACACCAGGCAGCCCAGCAAGGCCAGCTGCACAGCAGCCCAGCTTCACAGGTTGGAGAGGCACTCTGGAGACTTGCAATAAAAGACTAGGGTCACACTTTACTTTGAGCTCACCGTGTTCAGTCTGACTCTTTCTCCATACACAACACGAGGTATAAATTCCCTGCTCTTCTTCAAAATAGTGCCATGGGACCTTTTACATTCAATTGACAGGTCAGACGGGGGCCTTGAATTAACCTCATCGGAAAGACGGCACCTCTGAAAGTGCAGCGCTCCCTCAGTATTGCACTGAAGAGTCAGCCTAGATTTTTGCGCTCAAGTCTCTGGAGTGGCATAAACTACTGACTCAGAGGCGAGAGTGCGACCAACTGAGAGAGTCGGGAGGTGCGTGGAGAGGCCCAGCTTGTGCAGCTACAGGGAGAAGGCAAAAAAGAAGTAGAAAGAAATAGAAAGGTGACATCACAGCCAAGGGGGTAAGTGATTGGCTGGTGACTAGTAAGTAGTTTTTCTTTTTTCTCTTCTATATCATTGAGTAACTTGTAGCACTGCTGTTGCCAATTTAAGTTAATCTAAGGGTTAAGTCATGGCAGGAGGGCTCGGACACGTGTTATGCTCCTCCTGTACTATGTGGGAAATCAGGGACGCCTCCAGTGCCCCTGACGACTACGTGTGCGGGAAGTGTATCCGCCTCCAGCTCCTGACAGACCGCGTTGCGGAATTGGAGCTAAAGGTGGATTCACTCTGGAGCATCCACGATGCTGAGAATGACGTGAATAGCACGTTTAGTGAGTTGGTCTTACCGCAGGTAAAGGGTCCACAGCCAGATAGGGAATGGAAGACCAACAGGAAGAGCAGTGCAAGGAAGAAAGTGCAGGGATTCCCTGCGGTCATCCCCCTGCAAAACAGATACACCGCTTTGGGTACTGTTGAGGGGGATGACTCATCAGGGGAGAGCAGCAGTAGCCAAGTTCATGGCATCGTGGGTGGCTCTGCTGCACAGGAGGGCAGGAAAAAGAGTGGGAGAGCGATAGTGATAGGGGATTCGATTGTGAGGGGAATAGATAGGCGTTTCTGCGGCCGTAACTGAGACTCCAGGATGGTATGTTGCCTCCCTGGTGCAAGGGTCAAGGATGTCTCGGAGCGGGTGCAGGACATTCTGAAAAGGGAGGGTGAACAGCCAGTTGTCGTGGTGCACATTGGTACCAACGATATAGGTAAAAAACGGGATGAGGTCCAACGAGACGAATTTAAGGAGCTAGGAGCTAAATTAAAAAGTAGGACCTCAAAAGTAGTAATCTCAGGATTGCTACCAGTGCCATGTGTTAGTCAGAATAGGAATTGCAGGATAGCTCAGATGAATACGTGGCTTGAGCAGTGGTGCAGCAGAGAGGGATTCAAATTCATGGGGCATTGGAACCGGTTCTGAGGGAGGTGGGACCAGTATAAACCAGACGGTCGTCACCTAGGCAGGACCAGAACCAATGTCCTAGGAGGAGTGTCTGCTAGTGCTGTTGGGGAGGAGTTAAACTAATATGGCAGGGGGATGGGAACCAATGCAGGGAGACAGAGGGAAACAAAATTGAGACAGAAGCAAAAGACAGAAAGGAGATGAGTAAAAGTGGAGGGCAGAGAAACCCAAGGCAAAAAACAAAAAGGGCCACTTTGCAGCAAAATTCTAAAGGGTCTAAATGTGTTAAAAAGTCAAGCCTGAAGGCTCTGTGCCTCAATGCGAGGAGTATTCGGAATAAGGTGGATGAATTAACTGTGCAGATAGCAGTTAACGGATATGATGTGGTTGGCATCACGGGGACATGGCTCCAGAGTGACCAAGGCTGGGAATTCAACATCCAAGGGTATTCAACATTTAGGAAGGATAGACAGAAAGGAAAAGGAGGCAGGGTGGCGTTGCTGGTTAAAGAGGAAATTAACGCAATTGTATGGAAAGACATTAGCTTGGATGATGTGGATTGGTATGGGTGGAGCTACGGAATACCAAAGGGCAGAAAACGCTAGTGGGAGTTGTGTACAGACCTCCAAACAGTAGTGGTGATGTTGGGGAGGGCATCAAACAGGAAATTAGGGGTGTATGCAATAAAGGTGCAGCAGTTATCATGGGTGACTTTAATATGCATATAGATTGGGCTAACCAAACTGGAAACAATACGGTGGAGGAGGATTTCTTGGAGTGCATAAGTGATGTTTTTCTAGACCAATATGTCAGGGAACCAACTAGGGGGGAGGCCATGTTAGACTGGGTGTTGTGTAATGAAAGAGGATTAATTAGCCATCTCGTTGTGCGAGGCCCCTTGGGGAAGAGTGACCATAATATGGTGGAATTCTACATTAGGATGGAGAATGAAACAGTTAATTCAGAGACCATCGTACAGAACTTAAAGAAGGGTAACTTTGAAGGTATGAGGCGTGAATTGGCTAGGATAGATTAGCGAATGATACTTAAGGGGTTGACAGTGGATGGACAATGCCAGACATTTAGAGACCGCATGGATGAACTACAACAGTTGTACATCCCTCTCTGGTGTAAAAATAAAAAAGGGAAGGTGACTCAACCGTGGCTATCAAGGGAAATCAGGGATAGTATTAAAGCCAAGGAAGTGGCATACAAATTGGCCAGAAATAGCAGCGAACCTGGGGACTGGGAGAAATTTAGAACTCAGCAGAGGAGGACAAAGGGTTTGATTAGTGCAGGAAAAATAGAGTACAAGAGGAAGCTTGCAGGGAACATTAAGACAGACTGCAAAAGCTTCTATAGATATGTAAAGAGAAAAAGATTAGTAAAGACAAACATAGGTCCCCTGCAGTCAGAATCAGGGGAAGTCATAACTGGGAACAAAGAAATGGCAGACCAATTGAGCAAGTACTTTGGTTCGGTATTCACTAAGGAGGACACCAATAACTTTCCGGATATAAAAGGGGTCAAAGGGTCTAGTAAGAAGGAGGAACTGAGGGAAATCCTTATTAGTCGGGAAATTGTGTTGGGCAAATTGATGGGATTGAAGGCCGATAAATCCCCAGGGCCTGATGGACTGCATCCCAGAGTATTTAAGGAGGTGGCCTTGGAAATAGCGGATGCATTGACAGTCATTTTCCAACATTCCATAGACTCTGGATCAGATCCTATGGATTGGAGGGTAGCCAATGTAACCCCACTTTTTAAAAAAGGAGGCAGAGAGAAAATAGCCTGACATCGGTAGTCGGTAAAATGATGGAATCAATGATTAAGGATGCCACAGCAGCACATTTGGAAAGCAGTGACGGGATCGGTCCAAGTCAGCACGGATTTATGAAAGGGAAATCCTGCTTGACAAATCTTCTAGAAATTTTTGAGGATGTAACTGGTATCGTGGACAAGGGAGAACCAGTGGATATGGTGTATTTGGACTTTCAAAAGGCTTTCGACAAGGTCCCACACAAGAGATCGGTGTGCAAAATTAAAGCACATGGTATTGGGGGTAATGTACTGACATGGATAGAGAACTGGTTGGCAGACAGGAAGCAGAGAGTCGGGATAAATGGGTCCTTTTCAGAATGGCAGGCAGTGACCAGTGGGATGCCGCAGGGCTCAGTGCTGGGACCCCATCTATTTACAATATACATTAATGTTTTGGATGAAGGAATTGAGTGTAGTATCTCCAAGTTTGCAGATGACACTAAGCTGGGTGGCAGTGTGAGCTGTGAGGAGGATGCTACGAGGCTGCAGGGTGACTTGGACAGGTTAGGTGAGTGAGCAAACACATGGCCGATGCAGTATAATGTGGATAAATGTGACGTTATCCACTTTGGTGGCAAAAACACGAAGGCAGAATATTATCTGAATGGCGGCAGATTAGGAAAAGGGGAGGTGCAACGAGACCTGGGTGTCATGGTACATCAGGCACTGAAAGTTGACATGTAGGTACAGCAGATGGTGAAGAAGGCAAATGGTATGTTGCCCTTCATAGCTCGGGGATTTGAGTATAGGAGCAGGGAGGTCTTACTGCAGTTGTACAGGGCCTTAGTGAGGTCTCACCTGGAATATTGTGTTCAGTTTTGATCTCCTAATCTGAGGAAGGATGTTCTTGATATTGTGAGTGTGCAGCGAAGGTTCACCAGACTGATTCCTGGGATGGCAGGACTGACATATGAGGAGAGACTGGATCGACTGGGCCTGTATTCACTGGAGTTTAGAAAGATGAGAGGGGATCTCATAGAAACATATAAAATTCTGACGGGATTGGATAGGTTAGATGCAGGAAGAATGTTCCCGATGTTGGGGAAGTCCAGAACCAGGGGACATAGACTAATGATAAGTGGTAAGCCATTTAGGACTGAGATGAGGAGAAACTTCTTCACTCAGAGAGTTGTTAACCTGTGGAATTCCCTACCGCAGAGAGTTGTTGATGCGAGTTCATTGGATATATTCAAGAGGGAGTTAGATATGGCCCTTACGGTTAAAGGGATCAAGGAGTATGGAGAGAAAGTAGGAAAGGAGTACTGAGGTGAATGATCAGCCATGATCTTATTGAATGGTGGTGCAGGCTCGAAGGACCGAATGGCCTACTCCTGCACCTATTTTCTATGTTTCTATGTTTTAAAGAGGAATTCCACTCAAGCTTCGAACAATCACTATCCTGAGCCCAACGAACGACAAGCTGATCCTCCTTGGCAACTTCAAAGCCAGAATTGGAAGGACACTGACCTCTGGGAGGTGTGATCGGCAGAGAGCGGATAGGGAAAGCCAACTCCAATGATACCCTACTCCTGATGAAATGCTCAGAACATGGCTTTGTCATAACTAACACCCTGTTCCATCAGAACAGGGCAACACCCTTGTTCCAAGCACTGGCATCTGCTAGATTACGTCATCGTCCGAGCGAGGAACCGCAAAGACGTACGTATCACCCACGCCATGACAGGAACGGGAGGGAGGGGAGAACCATCGGGAACCGCCTGCTGACATCAGCAGATGGCCAAGTGGCACAAATGACCTCCCGCCAACCGAGATGCCAGATTGGTGTGGGTATGAGTCGGCGGGAGTTGGCGCCAGAATGGGGAAGGACCGCTGCATGGAGGGTGGTCTATACTTCCCTGCATGGGGTCCCCTGAAGGTGATCCGTTTTTTTTTGTATTAATTTTTCTTTTCAGCTCTTCGACCCGCCGTAGGCCCAACTCCGTTCTCAGCTGCACTTGGGCGGCAAGAGCCTTTGCCGCCGAGATTGGGAGCTCCCACCTGCTGCCGCCCAGATTGACGGCGTAAATCCCTCGTTTGCCGCCGGGCGCCCTTACAAGGACCTTTTTGCCGAAACTCCCACCCAAAGTACCGTCAGGTATTTTGGCGGCCATCGGCAGTCCTTTGTGCGGCACTTGGGTGGCCCTTGGCCTTCACCAATTTCAGCCCCATGGACTATGCACAGCAGGCACCTCAAAACACTGGAGAAGTACCACCAACGCTGCTTCCGCAAGATTCTACAAATCCATTGGCAGAATAGGCGCACCAACGTCAGTGTCCTCGCTCAGGCCAGCATCGAAGCACTGATCATGTTCGATCAGCTTCGCTGGGCGGGCCACATCTTCCGCATACCTGACATGAGACTGACCCCACAAGGTCTCGGTTGAGGAGACCCTTGAAGTGCTCCTTCCAGCAGGCACTGACTGCTTCTCTGTCCTTGACGAACACCTCTCCGTTCGTATGCCTGATACGAGCCTCCCAAAACAAGCGCTCTACTCGGAGCTACGACATGGCAAGCGAGCCCCAGGTGGGCAGAGGAAACACTTCAAGGACACCCTCAAAGCCTACTTGAAAAAATGTAACATCCCCACCGATACCTGGGGATCCTTTGCCCAAAACCGTCCAAAGTGGAGGAAAAGCATCCGGGAAGGTGCTGAACACCTCGAGTCTCTTTGCCGAGAGCAAGCTGAAGCCAAGCATCGACAGCGGAAGGAGCGCGCGGCAACCCAGGCTCCCCACCCACCTGTTCCTTCAACCACCATTTGCCCCACCTGTGACAGAGACTGTAGGTCCTGCATTGGACTCTTCAGTCACCTGAGAACTTATTTTTAGCATGGAAGCAAGTCATCCTCTGCTTCGAGGAATTGCCTATGATGATGATGTGACAGAGATTGTAGGTCCTGCATTGGACTCCTCAGTCACCTGAGTACTCATTTTTGGTGTGGAAGCAAGTCATCCTCAATTCCGATGGGCTGCCTATGATGATGAGGATATGACATTTGAGGTTGCATTCACTGACTTTGATCACTCATGTGAGGTCATTGAATTTCTTGCGGCACTGCATCCAGGTGCGGGGTGCTCGATTGCTGGCATTGTCCTCCATGGTTATCTGCTCCCATTGCCTTTTGACCATCTGTCTGGAGGGCCTCCGCTGCCGCCCCCTTCCCTCCGCCCACCCCCGTTCATGTGGATAAAGGATATATCTCTCCTACTTTCCACCTGCTCCCCCAAGACCTCCAGTGCAGTATCCGAAAACCTTGGAACCCGCTCTCTCACCTATTGTGCTATTCCTCATTCTTTCCCAGGTCAGATTCTCTTTAACTACGATTCTCAGCACATGCTCCAGCCACAATGCACCTCCCTTTTAATAAATGTAGACTAGCTTTGAGTAGTCCAGGCTAGCCTTAATTGGTGCTAGGCACTCACAATATCGCCCCCCGCCCAGGCAATGAACATCGCGATTCGTGCTAGTTGGATGCAAAGATCATTCAAATGAACAGGTAAGACGAAGTTGGTGTGCTGCCTACATTGCAATCAATGTGCCTGGGCTAATTGCGCATCCGTTTTCGGGGACTCTCCAATTTAGCCCCCATTATGTTAAGATACAAAAGGCCATGATCATGAGGAGGTGCTTGATAAAAGAGGGCACTTATGTAAGCTTGGCTCATTGGTAGCACTCTTATCTCGGAGTCAGAAGGTTGCTGATTCAAATCCCACTTCAGTGCAGACTGACACTTTAATGCACTATGCATTGTCGGAGATGTTTTATTTAGATGAGACATTAAACCAAGGCCACATCTGCTTGTTCAATTGGATAGAAATAATCACATGACACTTCTTGAAGGAGTTCAGGGAGTTATTAGTGCCAACATTAATCCCTAAACTAATACTACCATGGCAGCTTAACTGGCCATTTATCTCACTTTCCTTTTTCGGACCTTACTGTGTGCAAATTAGATGCCACAGTTCACTACAAAACAGTGACTACACTTCAAAAGTAATTAATTGGCTGTTGAGTGCTTCGGGATGTCCTAGGACATGAAAATACTATTCACATGCAACTTTTTCTTTTTTTCTTTACCAGAGACAGAAGATAACCTTCAAAACTACACGCCAGGAGATGGCTCGTTCAGAGGAACATAAATATGTCCAGTCTTGTCTGGACCTGAGTAAGGTCCGATGTTAGCAAAGTCCTGAAGCTAAAGAGTTAGTAGGTGATCTACCTAAGTTTAGGTACCAGTGTTTCGTTGATTTCAATGTTATCAATGGTACTAATAGGGCCGTGTGAGGTGTCAGACACCAAAAGAGCTGAACTCTTTTCACACAGATGGTACTCAGATTGTTCAATAGAATTGGAGAGTTTTTTTCGTAAAATTAAGATTTGAAATATTGTTTGGAGACAAAAGTTTAGTCTTAGTCCTTGTACCTTACAGTAATACTTCATCGAGTATAGGAACAAGGGCTTCGCTCATGTGCTTACTACTTACAGCAGTAAATTGTTGGAGTCAAGATTTCTAATAACAGAGAAGCAAAATGAATACAGCAGAGAATCAGCAAAATAAAGCTTGACTAACAAAATATTTTAACTCACAAACATAATAGTGACCATTTCAAAATGTTTTAATTGAGATTTTGCAGAACGTAATGTGGGCATGCTTTGTTCAACGGAGGTCCCTCTCATCACTCCAACATAGGAACATGGGGCCGAAATTGTCCCTTTCCTTAATGCCTGTTAACACCACAAATCAGCGGCCATGCTGCGGAGTGGAGTGGCCGCCGATTTGAGTGGAATGGCCGCTGCTAGCCCAATTGCCCTCCTGGGTTTTCCCAGCGGTGCCTGATCCCCCCCCCGCTTACCACTTCTGCTGCTGTTGATCCACCTTAAGGGCATCATCACCATGCACACCACTGATCTGAACCCCTGATGGCAACATGCCCCTCGGAAAATCTGCGGCTCGTTTGGCGGTACCAAAACAAGCTTTTTCCCGGTGGTCCAGTGAGGCTGTGGCCTTCTGCAATGGTGATGCGGCTTCCCTTAAAGGGGGGGGCACACTGCCGCTGTCACCATGTTTTTTTTTGTTAGCCGACTGCCATGTCGGCCTGACAATTATAACCCCCGGTTCGGCTGGGCCGCCAACAGGCTGCCTGGCAACTCCTCTTGGATGCCAGGCTGCTGGCCTGGCCAAAATTCTCCCTGTTACATAAGAACATAAGAAATAGGAGCATGAGTAGGCTATAAGGCCCCTTGAGCCTGCTCCGCCATTTAATACGATCATGGCTGATCTAATCATGGACTCAGGTCCACTTCCCTGCCCGGTCCCTATAACCCCTTAATCCCTTATCGGTTAAGAAGTTTTGTTATATATGTAAACTTGTATTTACTCTGTACAGCCACCAGAGGGCTCATCCCCTGGAGTCCCAAGGGATCCCATAATCCCTTGGGAGTACAGGTATTTAAGGAGGCCTCATAGATTGGAGAGCCACTCTGGAGACCTGCAATAAAAGACTACGGTCACAGTTTACTTTGAGCTCACAGTGTTCAGTCTGACTCTTTCTCCATACATAACAACTGGCGACGAGATACAGATAGCGAACCCAAAGATGCAGAGAATATTGGGCAGCCTGGAGAAATTCTGGGAGGGACCCCTTATTGTCCCGAGTCAAAAACTGTGTGCTTCACGGGAGCTAGTCCAGTGTCAACTTGGAAATGCAGGAAGAGATAAAGCCGTTTCAGCGGCGCAAAGATGAAATGTCTATATAGGCAGACTGCCTTCTGTGGGGCAATCGAGTAGTGGTTCCCAAGAAGGGCAGAGACACCTTCATCAGTGACCTCCACAGTACCCACCCAGACATCATAATGATGAAAGCAATAGCCAGATCCCACGTGTGGTGGCCCGGTATCGATGCGGACTTAAGAGTACTGCATGCACAGATGTAATACATGCTCGCAGTTAAGCAATGCACCTAGGGAGGCGCCGCTAAGTTTATGGTCGTGGCCTTCCAAACCGTGGTCTAGGGTACATGTCAACTATGCAGGCCCGTTCTTGGGTAAAATGTTCCTTGTGGTTGTAGATGCGTACTCCAAATGGATTGAATGTGATATAATGTCGGCTGCCACGTCCGCTGCCACTACTGAAAGCCTGCAGGCTATGTTTGCCACACTCGGCCTACCCGATGTCCTGGTGAGCGACAACGGGCCATGTTTTACCAGTGCTGAGTTCAAAGAATTCATGACCTGCAACGGGATCAAACATGTCACATCTGCCCCATTTAAACCAGCGTCCAATGGTCAGGCAGAGAGAGCAGTGCAAACCATCAGCAGGGCTTGAAGAGGGTAACTGAAGGCTCACTGCAGACTCGCCTATCCCGAGTCCTGCTTAGCTACCGCACGAGACCCCATTCGCTCACTGGGATCCCACCTGCTGAACTGCTCATGAAAAGAGCACTTAAGACAAGGCTCTCGTTAGTTCACCCTGATCGACGTGAACATGCGCATGCACTTTTTTTTTCAGGCAAAGAACTTTTCCCACAGGGATTAACAGAGAGAACAGGGGACCTGGTCCCCATCAATAACAGAATGAACCTTTCTTTTATTCTAGCCCCTGTTGGTTTATAAAATAAAATCCATCAGCCATGTGAGGTGAACTGCATTTCCTTCCTCATGGGATGATATACCCTAGTTCTGCTTCTACTTGTAATGTGGACCGAAGGGGGAAAAAATCCATGATTAATATTAAGTCTGACATCACAGCAATATATTTGTATGTAACTTTTCTCATTTCATTTTAACTTACATCAAAGGATTGTTGTCCTCTCCTGATAGCTAGGTTATGCAACATGCAGCACACCACAATGAACTCAGCGACCTGCTCAGAGTGGTATTGTAGGTTGCTTCCTGAGCGGTCCAGGCATCTGAAGCGCTGCTGAAGACATTTCTGCGGCCGCAACCGAGACTCCAGGATGGTATGTTGCCTCCCTGGTGCAAGGGTCAAGTATGTCTCGGAGCGGGTGCAGGACATTCTGAAAAGGGAGGGTGAACAGCCAGTTGTCGTGGTGCATATAGGTACCAACGATATAGGTAAAAAACGGGATGAGATCCTACGAGACGAATTTAGGGAGCTAGCTAAAAAAGTAGGACCTCAAAAGTAGTAATCTCAGGATTGCTACCAGTGCCACGTGCTAGTCAGAGTAGGAATCACAGGATAGCTCAGATGAATACGTGGCTTGAGCAGTGGTGCAGAAGGGAGGGATTCGAATTCCTTGGACATTGGAACCGGTTCTGGGGGAGGTGGGACTAGTACAAACCGGACAGTCTGCACCTGGGCAGGACCGGAACCAATGTCCTAGGGGGAGTGTTTGCTAGTGCTGTTGGGGAGGAGATAAACTAATATGTCAGGGGGATGGGAACCTATGCAGGGAGACATAGGGAAATAAAATGGAGTCAGAAGCAAAAGATAGAAAGGAGAATAGTAAAAGTGGAGGGTAGAGAAACCCAAGGCAAAAAACAAAAAGGGCCACATTACAGCAAAATTCTAAAGGGGCAAAGTGTGTTAAAAAGACAAGTCTGAAGGCTCTGTGCCTCAATGCGAGGAGTATTCGGAATAAGGTGGACGAATTAACTGCGCAGATAGCAGTTAACGGATACGACGTGATTGGCATCACGGAGACATGGCTCCAGGGGGACCAAGGCTGGGAACTCAACATCCAAGGGTATTCATCATTTAGGAAGGATAGACAGAAAGGAAAAGGGGGCGGGGTGGCATTGCCGGTTAAAGAGGCAATCAATGCAATTGTAAGGAAGGACATTAGCTTGGATGATGTGGAATCGGTATGGGTGGAGCTACGGAATACCAAAGGGCAGAAAACGCTAGTGGGAGTTGTTTACAGGCCACCAAATAGTAGTAGTGAGGTTGGGGACTACATCAACCAAGAAATAAGGGAGGTGTGCAATAAAGGTACAGCAGTAATCATGGGCGATTTTAATCTACATATTGATTGGACTAACCTAACTGGTAGCAATGCGGTGGAGGAGGATTTCCTGGAGTGTATTAGAGATGGTTTTCTCGACCAATATGTCGAGGAACCAACCAGAGAGCTGGCCATCCTAGACTGGGTGATGTGTAATGAGAAGGGACTAATTAGCAATCTTGTTGTGCGAGGCCCCTTGGGGAAGAGTGACCATAATATGGTAGAATTCTTCATTAAGATGGAGAGTGACAAAGTTAATTCGGAAACTAGGTCCTGAACTTAAGGAAAGGTAACTTCGACAGCATGAGGTGTGAATTGGCTAGAACAGACTGGCAAAGGATACTTAAAGGGTTGACGGTGGATAAGCAATGGCAAACATTTAAAGATCACATGGATGAACTTCAGCAATTGTACATCCCTGTCTGGAGTAAAAATAAAACAGGGAAGGTGGCTCAACCATGGCTAACAAGGGAAATTAAGGATAGTGTTAAAGCCAAGGAAGAGGCATATAAATTGGCTAAAAAAAGCAACAAACCTGAGGACTGGGAGAAATTTAGAATTCAACAGAGGAGGACTAAAGGTTTAATTAAGAGGGGGAAAATAGAGTATGAGAGGAAGCTAGCAGAGAACATAAAGAACTGTCTGCAAAAGCTTCTATGAATATGTGAAGAGAAAAAGGTTAGTGAAGACAAACGTAGGTCCCTTGCTGTCGGATTCAGGTGAATTTATAATGGGGAACAAAGAAATGGCAGACCAATTGAACCAATACTTCGGTTCTGTCTTCACGAAGGAAGACACAAATAACCTTGATGCGGGAAGAATGTTCCCGATGTTGGGAAGTCCAAAACCAGGGAACATAGTCTTAGGATAAGGGGTAGGGCATTTAGGACTGCTTCACTCAGAGAGTTGTTAACCTGTGGAATTCTCTGCCGCAGAGAGTTGTTGATGCCAGTTCATTGGATATATTTAAGAAGGAGTTAGATATGGCCCTTACGGCTAAGGGGATCAAGCGGTATGGAGAAAAAGCAGGAAAGGGGTACTGAAGGAATGATCAGCTATGATCTTGTTGAATGACGGTGCAGGCTCGAAGGGCCGAATGGCCTACTCCTGCATATATTTTCCATGTTTCTATGCTTCAGAACACCAATTGTCTTTCGACAATATTGCATGCGGCTATATGGCTTTAATTTTCGCGCTTCTCGGATTCCGCCTGGAGCTTATGCAGGAGGGTCATGAGCCAGTTGGTAAGGCCATACCCTTTATCCCCCAGCATCCAATCGTGATCTTGTGGCTGACTCTTAAACAGGGTCAGACACAGTGCTTTCACACAAGATGTGCAGATCATGGATGCTCCCTGTGAAATTTGCATTTATTGCCATGACTATTTGCTTGTGGTCGGCAACGAGCATCACATTCTGGGAGTGGAATCCCTTTTGGTTCTGAAACACTTCTGCATCCTGTAAAGGTGCTCGCAGGGTGATATGAGTGCAGTCTATTGCTCCCTGCACCTTGGGGAAGTTTGCTATTCGCAAGAAAGCCAAAGCCCTCTCAGTCTGTGCCTCCCTGGTCATAGGAAAACTTATAAAGCCCATCCTGCGTGCGTAAAGGGCTTTAGTCACTTGTTGAATGCAGCAATGTGTGGCGTGCTGAGAGATACCGCAAATGTCACCAGCTGAGGCCCAAAAGGAGCCCGATTCTTAGAAGGAAAGTGCCGCAGTAACCTTAACCTCAACGGGCAGTGTGATCCTGATGGCGCTGGAATGCTGCAGATCTCCCTTAATTAGCTGGCATATCTCATTGATGACCTCCTTTCAGAAGGTAGCCTTACCTTCTCCCATCTCTATTCTGCAGCATGTGATTATGATCAATACTGGTTGAGAAATTGCAGGCCCTATCGCTATAAATCGCTATAAATGCCCTTAATTTGTCCTCAACAAATAGAAATGTGATTAGATGATTGACAAGAGTCAAAAAGTCCCTTAAAATCACTCACAAATTGATTCTCCTGACAAGCACTTGAAGAAGCCTTTTATTACAGATATTCCCCGTAGTAACGAGTAGTGCAGCTTTTCTTCAGCGTCTTTTTGGGCCAGCGATCAGTTGGGCGAATTGTGGGCGAAATGCCGAAAGTAGCACTCGCCGATAATCTGGGCCATAATCGGGCACAAGTTTCCATTATAAACACGATTCTCGGCCTTGCACAAGGATTACATCATTTTTTTTAAAAAATAGGCCGTACGATGCAGCTTATTCATGTATGCCAAAAGTTGCGCCGGCGATAAATGGGCTATAATTGGGCGCTAGTTTCCACTTTTCAGCAAATATGGGTGATAGCCTGCATCTCAGCACTTATATGGGCATTAAATGGACAATAAATGGGCAATGATGTGCCAAAAGTCAAAGGGTTTTGATTATTTTTGTACCCAACTCATAAATCAAAATCCTTGGATGTTGTTAAACAGATAACTTGGCATGGATGAAAAGATCACACGGAAATTACAGATATCTTAGTTCATTCATCCAGAATGACTATAAAGTCCCCCTATTATCCAAATAGTTCTTAAATGGGTCCAGGGTTTTTGTATCCACTAGTCTATCCAGGAGTGCATTTCATTTAGTAAGATCATATGAACACAGTGGACAGAAAAAGATCAGCTGGTCCTTCGATATACTCCCATCACAGCATGGTGTAGCTTTTACACAAGAACATAAGAATTAGGAGCAGAAGCAGGAGTAGCCCAAAGGCCCCTCGAGCCTGCTATGCCATTGATTAAGATCATGGCTGATCTTCGACCACAACTCCACTTTCCTGCTCTATATTAATTTTCCTTGATTCCTCTAATCCAAAAATCTATCTATCTCAGCCTTGAACATATTCATTGACTGAGCATCCAAAGCCCTTTGGGTCAGAGAATTCAAAAAATTCACAACCCTCTGAGTGAAGAAATTCCTCCTCATCTCAGTCTTAAATGGTCTTTCCCTTATCCTGAGACTATGCTCCCTAGTTCTAGACTCGCCAACCAGGGGATACAATCTTTCAGCATCTACCCTGTCAATCCACCTCAGAATGTTATGTTTCAATGAGATCACCTTTCATTCTGCTAAACTCCAGAGAGTGTAGGCCAAATCTACTCAATATCTTCTCATAAGACAACCCTCTCATCGCAGGAATCAATTCAGTGAACCTTTGCTGACCCGCCTTTAAGGAAAGTATATCTTTCCTTAGATAAGGAGGCCAAAACTGTGCACAGTATTTCAGGTGTGGTCTCGCCAAAGCCCTGTACAATTGTAGCAAGACTTCCAACCCTCTAGCAATAAAGGCCAACATACCATTTGCTTTCCTAATTGCTTGCTGTATCTGCATGTTAACTCTCTGGGGCTGAAATTCACTGTCCCCAAAGGGACAGCTACCAGCCATAGTCAGCTCAGGGCTGTGGGAGGGGGGGAAAGGGATTTGAGCGGTGCGCAATTTCGCTGCAAACGGCAGGGTGAGGCCGCTGTAAAGGTAGGTTTCCAGCGTTCAGCACAGTAGCGCGTGGGCCGCTGAAAAGCAGCCCGGACAGCGATTTTCACCTAAAAAAAAAGGTAGGACTTCTTCAGGCAGTGCCCCCGTGAGGTATTCGAGTTGGTGCTTGAATGCAACACCACAGGAGTTCTGCCGCGATCCGGGGCCCTTTGGTAGGGAAATAGTTTTATTATTTTAGTGTTTTTATTTCAGGTTCCATCATCCACAGTATTTAGCTTTTCATATCGGTTTATTATTTGTTTTTGGATCCATTAAACCTGCTGAGTGCTGTTCAGAGGTTTTCACATAATTTTGTACAACTTTCAGGTCTGACTCTTTAGTGGAGGCCTGTGGGCTGCAGAAACCTGCTTGGCAGGGTTCACCCTGAGGATGGGAGGAGTGTTGGGAGGGTGACACCTGGTACACCTGGTCAGAAGCAGGATGGCACGCAGGAGAAGGTGTCGCCGCCAGCAGCATGCAGAGAGGCAGCGGGCAAGGGAGGCAGCAGCCATGATTCGT
Source organism: Pristiophorus japonicus (assembly GCF_044704955.1). Classification (NCBI taxonomy): domain Eukaryota; kingdom Metazoa; phylum Chordata; class Chondrichthyes; family Pristiophoridae; genus Pristiophorus; species Pristiophorus japonicus. The sequence goes on from NC_091981.1 coordinate 170,349,080, forward strand.
TCATTCTGCGTCAGACCAGTGTGCCCGCCGCCTTCACGGGCCCGAATCAGGATTGCGGTTGGCTGCTTGTGGACAAGAGATATCCCAGTCCATTTTGCTGCTCACTCCACTGTGGAACTCCAGGACAGCGCCAGAACATGCCTACAATGACGCTCATTGTGCCACAAGCTGCATCATCGAGCAGTGTATAGGCATCCTTAAGCAGAGGTTCCGGTGCCTGGACCGCTCTGGTGGCACTTTGCAGTACTCCCCTCAATGGGTCTCCATAATCGTCGTGGTCTGCTGCATGCTGCACAACCTGGTCATCATGAGGGGACAACCACTGGAGGTAGAGCTAGCAGTACCACCTGAGGAGGAGGAGGAGGAGGATCCCCGTCGCTCCAGAGCTAGGAGGCATCGACCCATCATTACCCTGGAAGGGCTGGGTGTCGACTGGCCAGCAACCTCCTGGCAGAGTGTGTCCTCACATATATGGAGGTACCTGACACCTCCCCTGCAATCTCACTCCATGCATTATGTACTGCCCGTCTGCAAGGTCTCCCCATGTAAGGAAACAGTATTCTTCTTCTGTCCTCCACACCGTCCATCAGTGTTTCCATATCCATAATCAGTGAACTTGTTGGCTCTCCTTGCACCTCTTACACCAGCCATCCTTCCAAACTCCTTGCAAACTCAAGACTCTGGTCTGCGATTATGGCTGGAGTGGGTGGGGGGGGAGGGGCGGGGGGTGGGGGGGAGAGGGGGCGGGGGTGGTGGTGGTATGGAATGAGGACATCGGGCTGGGCGGGAGCTGAAGGTTTCCTTGTGAAGATTGTGGATAGTACATCTGCTCCCCCAGGCCCACAGTGAGTACCAGAAGCAGCTAATCTTCAGCATTTACCATGCCCAGTCGACACATCTCGTCTTGGATCTGCTGCCGGGAATCCTACAGCATGGGTCTCCCCTCACTTACAGTTAAATGAAGTCGCGGCGCCAGTTACGTCATCAGGCCATGACTTTTGAATGATAATTAGGCCCCCGCCTGCTCTTTTCGATTGCCTCATCGAAGGCCTGATTTGCGTTTATAACATTTTAAACAGGCAGGAATGGGGTCAGGTTTGGGTGCCGTTGCTCAATTCAGATAACCCTCGCCCGCTCATCAGGGGGAGTTAAAATTGAGGCCTATGCTTCTCATTTAAGCTTGCCCTGGTAACTAAGGGCCCTTAAACTTGCTCTCCTCTGAACCTTTTCCAGGGCCTTGATGTCCACCCCATGTGTGTGGATGAAAACTGAACAAGTTGTCACGTGACCATGGCCTTACATAAAGAAAGGATCGTGTGGACGGCACTTTCACTTCAATAGGGGCGCAAAGCAACAGATCGGCCACCTGTTATATACCCTCCCCGATCTCAGGTGGCCGATCCATCATTATTACCTGTTTGATGTCCCCGCCCACACCCCCCATCATGAAATTGAAATTTCACTCCGATGTTTCTTGTTTTATTATTTAATTGTACTGCAATTACATCATAACATCATATTTGCTTCCAGCCTTGTGGCATTCATGGACCTTCTATTAAGTATCCAGTAACTTCACGAGGCTAAGTACCATGAGCTAGTTCAGGCATGACCTTACTCCAGTTTATTTATTCTCAAAGTGAGGATTCAACATGGCTGCCAACATTATATACACAGCTTGCGCGTGTCTGCCAGTGATCATTAGGACTCTGACAGTCGCGCCCTCCGGTGGCAGATAAAATCCAGTTAACATACATAACATCATTCCCCCCAAAGTCCTTGGTACAGGTTGTATTTACAAGTTGAGACAGTCCTGGGCCTTCCGCTCCCTGGTTGATCTTCTCAGTTCGAACCCAAGCTTGGGTGAGTTAGTAGGACCATTGCTGCATTGTGGAGCAGTCGGTCTGACAGGACTGTCGGGATGGTAGGTTCATCTTCATGAATGACACAAGGGTCAACTGATGATTGATGTGTGTTGGTTGGTTGATGATGATGTCATCTTCAGTTTGTTCTGGGTTGTCTGTGAATCGCAGTTTGGTTGGGTCGATGTGCCTCTTGCATGTTTGGCCATTTAAAGTTTGACTACAAACACCCTGTTCCCCTCCTTGGCCAAAACCATGCCAGCAACCCACTTTGGACCATGACCATAATTCAGAACAAACACAGGGTCATGAACAGCAATGTCATGTGATACGGTCGCGCGATCATGGTACCATTGCTGCCGTTGCCTTCTGGTTTCGACGCAATCATTGAGATCCGGGTGTACAAGAGAGAGCCTGGTTTTGAGGCCTCTCTTCATTACCAGCTGGGCAGGAGGGACCCAGGTGAGCGAGTGGGGTCTCGTCTGGTAACTGAGCAGAATGCGGCACAAGTGGGTCTGTAGGGAGCCGTGAGTCATATGTTTTAGGCTTTGCTTAATGGTTTGGACAGCCCACTCCGCTTGACCATTAGACGCGGGTTTGAAAGGGGCAGACCTGACATGCTTGATGCCATTACAGGTCATAAACTCGTGGAACTCCGAACTGGTGAAACACGGTCCGTTGTTGCTGACAAGGACGTCGGGCAGGCCATGGGTGGCAAACATGGCCCGGAGGCTTTCAATAGTGGCTGTGGACACGCTGGATGACATGGTTACGCATTCAAACCATTTGGAGTAAGTGTCCACTACCACTAAAAACATTTTGCCGAGAAAGAGGCCGGCAAAGTCTATGTAGATCCTTGACCACGGTTTGGATGGCCATGACCACAGACTCAGTGGAGCCTCCACAGGTGCGTTACTCAGTTGCATGCAAGTGTTGCACTGATGCATGCATGACTCCAAGTCTGAGTCAATGCCAGGCCACCAAACATGAGACCTGGCAATGGCCTTCATCATGACAATGCCTGGGTGGGTACTGTGTAAATCTCGCACAAAAGTTTCCCTGCCTTTTTTTGGCATAACAACATGATTAACCCATAACAGACAATCAGACTGAATAGACAATTCATCGTTGCGGCGGCTATAAGGCTTAATTTCATCCTGCATTTCCCTGGGAATGGCAGACCAATTTCCATTTAGGACACACCTTTTTACGCAGGATCCTGGCTGGTCCAGGTCCTAATTTGGCGAGCCTTGATGGGGGACCCCTCGCTCTCGAAGGCATCCATGACCAGCAGCAAGTCTGCGGGCTGCAGCATTTCCACCCCGGTGTGGGCAATGGTAGCTGGCTAAGCGCATCAACACAGTTTTCAGTGCCTGGTCTGTGGCGGATGACATAAGCATAAGTGGATAATGTCAGTGCCCATCTTTGGATACGGGAAGAGACATTGGTGTTTATACCTTTGCTTTCAGAAAACAATGAAATGAGCGACTTGTGGTCTGTTTCAAGCTCAAATCGAAGCCCAAGCAGGTATTGGTGCATTTTCCTAACCCCATATATGCATGCTAAAGCCTCTTTCTCTACCATACTATAGGCTGTTTCAGCCTTAGACAGACTTCTGGATGCATATGCAACTGGTTGGAGTTTAGAAACATAGAAACACAGAAAATAGGTGCAGGAGTAGGCCATTTGGCCCTTCGAGCCTGCACCACCATTCAATAAGGTTATGGCTGATCATTCACCTCAGTACCCTTTTCCTGCTTTCTCTCCATACCCCTTGATCCCTTTAGCCGTAAGGGCCATATCTAACTCCCTCTTGAATATATCTAACGAACTGGCATCAACAACTCTCTGCGGTAGAGTATTCAACAATACCAGTTCATTAGATATATCCAAAAGGGAGTTAGATGTGGCCCTTAGGGCGAAAGGGATCAAGGGGTATGGAGAGAAAGCAGGAATGGGGTACTGAAGTTGCATGATCAGCCATGATCATATTGAATGATGGTGCACACTCAAAGGGCAGAATGGCCTACTCCTGCACCTATTTTCTATGTTTCTATGTTTCTATGTTTCTTCGAAAAGTGCCATGGGATCTTTTACATTCACCTGAGAGGACAGGCGGGGACTCTCATCCAAATGATGCAGCTCTCCCTCAGTACTGTACTGAAGCATCAGTTTCAATTATAAGTCTCTGGAATGAGGTTTGACTCTATGAGCTTCTGACTCAGAAGCAAGAGTGCTAATACTGAGCCAAGGCTGGCACCTATATGAATGTGAGGTTATGCTCGTATGAAGGTGTATTATGCAGTTCAACATCAGGCAAGTGATTTATTACAAAAGATGTCTGAAATCCCAAGGGCAATTTGTGATGTTTTTGACTCTGTGTTGATAACAGGCTGGAAAGATAACTTGGTGACTACTATCCACTTCAACAAAATTGCATCACCCAGGCAGTAAATCATGTGTGATAAGTGGAGATATTTGCAGAATGTCCTGCATGCTGGACTATCATTTTCCTTAGGCAGGATATTCCAATTTATAGCACATTGCTAGAATGCAGATTTTATGAAACCGGGGAGCCAAATGAAAATTGATTTTGAACGCATATGAAAGGGGCCTGGCTCGTTCGGAGTGCAATGTTGCCAACATTTAAACAGACAGAGGTTTGTATTTCCCTTAGAATATGTTGCATGAAACCAAGGTTACCTTTAACCAAAAATAGTGAAACTTGCTGTATATTGTCTGGTATGTTTCTCAATAAAGTTGTGCTTAATAGTTGTGAATTACTCTTGAGTTTTTTGAGTTGAACTAGTCCCACCTCCCACAGCTATTATTGCACCATAACTGCTGCAGCAGTCTTTTTAATTTTTCAACCCCTTCATGGCTTCTAAAATATTAATTGTATTTTTAATTTGAAATTATTTTATTTTACAGAATGAAGGTATGCCCCAAGTACTGGAAAATGGACTAAATTTCAAATGTCAACATTTTCCAAGGGGACTGCCCCTCGACCCCTTCCCCAGAATACTAATTGAATTCCCATTGTAGTTGCACATTCAGAGTCAAGAGCAAGTGCAGTATTTATATTGGGAGTTTGAAATGTTTCCATGGCTACTGCTACTCTCGAAAATGAAGGAGACAAAAGAATTAGGTACTGGGTTGAGATAGGTATCTATTTTGGAGCAGCATAGGTTATACCATTCACTTTGTTTTCATCTCTGGTCAGAGGAAAAAAGCCCTGCATATACGTAGGCCTAGAAATCCGGGCAATGCCACTGCGGGGCGAGGTTAACTGCTGCCCATAAATAGAGCGCAGGCAGCACCATTATTTTGGTGCTGCCTGCTGATTTAAATGACCGGATCACCAAACCTACCCCATAACGTGCTGTTTCAGGTGGTACTCTCAGCAGCGTGGTACTCCCATGTAGCGTGGCCATAGCATTCCTGGAGCCAGGCAATATTGGGGCCGAAATTGCCCATCGCCCGAAACGAGGCACACCTATCGCTTTTGCCATTCAGTACCGCTGCAAAGGATGCGGCAGCGATTAGAGGGAAACTTTTGCTGAAAAAAAGGAGCGGTGCGGTATTGGTGGTGGGAACGGGCTGTTTGCAGCGGTGTGGGTGAGGAGTGGTCGATTGGGCAGCAAAATTCAGCTGTTGCCAATTTACTCCTAACGAGCCAACTGCTCCCTGGCCTTCTTCAAGGGCCGGGTTTGCAGCTAGGCCCTGAGCACTGAATCAGTTGCTTGTGAAGGTATGGCTAATGCCAGAGGTGTAAGGAGGGCCAGCCAGTTTTCAAATGTGGAACTCGAGACCATAATCGAAGCTATGGAGGAAGGCGGTGTGTTCTTTACGCCGACAAATTTGCGGATGACACTAAGTTGGGTGGCAGTGTGAGCTGTGAGGAGGATGCTATGAGGCTGCAGAGTGACTTGGATAGGTTAGGTGAGTGGGCAAATGCATGGCAGATGAAGTATAATGTGGATAAATGTGAGGTTATCCACTTTGGTTGTAAAAACAGAGAGACAGACTATTATCTGAATGGTGACAGATTAGGAAAAGGGGAGGTGCAACGAGACCTGGGTGTCATGGTACATCAGTCATTGAAGGTTGGCATGCAGGTACAGCAGGCGGTTAAGAAAGCAAATGGCATGTTGGCCTTCATAGCGAGGGGATTTGAGTACAGGGGCAGGGAGGTATTGCTACAGTTGTACAGGGCCTTGGTGAGGCCACACCTGGAGTAATGTGTACAATTTTGGTCTCCTAACTTGAGGAAGGACATTCTTGCTATTGAGGGAGTGCAGCGAAGGTTCACAAGGCTGATTCCCGGGATGGTGGGACTGACATATCAAGAAAGACTGGATCAACTGGGCTTGTATTCACTGGAGTTCAGAAGAATGAGAGGGGATCTCATAGAAAGTTTAAAATTCTGACAGGTTTAGACAGGTTAGATGCAGGAAGAATGTTCCCAATGTTGGGGAAGTCCAGAACCAGGGGTCACAGTCAAAGGATAAGGGGTAAGCCATTTAGGACCGAGATGAGGAGAAACTTCTTCACCCAGAGAGTGGTGAACCTGTGGAATTCTCTACCACAGAAAGTTGTTGAGGCCAATTCACTAAATATATTCAAAAAGGAGTTAGATGTAGTCCTTACTACTAGGGGGATCAAGGGGTATGGCGAGAAACTAGGAATGGGGTACTGAAGTTGCATGTTCAGCCATGAATTCATTGAATGGCGGTGCAGGCTCGAAGGGCCGAATGGCCTACTCCTGCACCTATTTTCTATGTTTCTATGACACAGGCAGACCCACTCACACCGTCTTTGTGAATGCCTGGAGAGAGATCGCTGTGAAGGTCTCGGGGACCACCATTCATGACTGCACCGCCACCCAATGCCGCAAAAGGCTCAACGATATCATTCAACTGATGAAAGTGAGTACATGTTCCCCCAACTCATCACCTTCCATCTGTCAGCTCCTCCTTCACCTTCTCTTATTTCCAACCTTCACTATATAGTAACTGAAGCAACATTTGATTGCTGAGCCATGTGTATATATATGTGTGCATACTCGCAATGGAGGCTCCCCTTCATGTCAGAGTTACACCTGCATGTAATAGACCCATACTTGCACTAATTGCTGAGGGCTCATGACACTGCTACTCAGAAACTCTTCTTTGCTTTGCAGGCCAAGGTATCTCATAACCGTTTGGAGCAACAGAGAACTGATGGTGGCGAGCCAGCTATCCAGCAGCTCACTCATATTGAAGAAAGGGTGCAGCGGCTAGTGGGCCCACATGTTGCCTTCCCTGTGGCCACCGGCCATGTGGATCCCGCTGGGGGCAGCATCGGTAAGTGAAGGCCTTCCTTTAATGCCATCTCTCCCTGAAAGTGCAAGCGCCTACCACGCAATTGTTATGATTGTGTTCAAGTTGCTGGCTGCATGGTGCAATGCCCTACATCACCCTCACGGGATCCCTTATGAATTGATGATTGCAGATGAGACCCCGAGTGTGCATCACAGCGACACCGAGACCCTTGAGGCAATTGGGAGCCAAAGTCAGGAGGACACCCTTGAGCCGAGTGCCGATATTGGCATCATCTCTGATGAGGGCGATGAAGAGGGGGACACTGCTGCCAGCACCGTGTCACTGCTTCCTACACTCGCACGCGCCAGCTCAGATACTGGGAGTGCGCGGTTGGGACAGTTAAAATTAGCAGAGGGGTCTGCACTGGGTGATGCACCGGGGCCTAGCGGGCTGCAGCATGGTCAAGGGCAAAGGCAACCTCGGGTGCCATCTCTCTGGGGGGGCGTGTTTGCATGCGATTTCTGCTGCAGAGGACTCAGACGAGTCCATCGATGTTGGGACTTACAAAGGAAGGGTGGAAGTCATGCATTCTCAGATGTTGAAGCAAATGGCAAGGGTGCCCGAGAGCCTGACGCAAGTGGTCAGGAGCATGGAGGAGTCTGCCTCTCACATTGCAGACAGCTCTGCGCACACCGTGGAGCCCATCATTGCCGTGTGCAGATGATGGTGGACTCCCAGAGTGACCGTGCGGATCCAGCTGTGATGCTGTGTCTTGTTGGCGATGTGGCAACTGCCATTACAGCACAGGTACAAGGGAACGAGTGTCGCTGTGCTGCTTTGGAGAGGATGGCCGCTGCAATGGAAGCTCAGAATGCTCTCATGCACTCTGGGCAACAGGCCACCGAGCGTCTTGCTGCTGCCGTCTCTGGTGGCATCGAGACTGTGTCGGCTCTCATGCAGTCTCAGCTGGATGCCACCAGAGACGAGACCTGACTGCTGCCATCATGCCTGGGTCCACCACGGTCCATGAGGGATCTTCCAGTGTCGCGCCGCCCCACCAACCTATGCTCCAGCAGACTGGTGGGGATGGTGAGGTGTTGTCCTGGGGGAATGGCGCAGGCTCCTCAGACGAGGATCCTAACGTGCTGTCTGGATCAGAGTAGTCCTGACCCCAGACCTGTCACTTCGCCATTGTTGCCAAGCATGGAATCGCTCCAGCCAATTCCAACTGAATGCACCGAGGAGCGTGCTGCTCAGTCTGCAGCCGGCCCTTCCAGGGCCAGAGCCCATCGAGGGCGTCCTAGAAGGACATCTGTAGCTTCTACACCTGAAAGACAGCAGCCTTCCCAGACCCATGATGCAGCTACAGGGGAGACACCATGGCGTAGTTCCAGAATAGGCCTGCGTACGAGGTTTATAAGGAAATGCACAAGGGTGAAAAATGATAATGTGTAATGTGTTAAAGGGCTCATTGGGTTGGCCATGAAGATGCACAGATGGCAGGTAAAGTGTGCATGAACTCATCAGAAATGAGCAGCAACGAGAGTTCTGCGTGGCCCCCGAATAGCAACCTGGTCCTCCTCCTGCGCCTCCTCCTCCTAATCCTTCTCCTGCTGCGCCTTCTCCTCCTCATCCTCCACCTCAGGTTGTACTGCTGCCTCGTTCTCAAATGGCTGTGCCCTCATGATTGCCAGGTTGTGAGGCATGCAGCAGATGACCACGAATAGGGAGACCCGCTCAGGCAAGTACAGCAACATTCCTCCTGAGTGATCCAGACAACGGAACCTCAGTTTAAGGATTCCGATGGTCTGCTTAATTATGCACCGGGTGGCTGAATGAGAGTCATTGTAGGCTTGCTGCGAAGCAGTCCTGGGGTTGCGAAGGGGAGTCAGCAGCCAAGTGCACAGTGAGTAGCCTCTGTCTCCAAGGAGCCAGCCACAATCTTGGTTTGGCCCAGCAAGATTGGTCTGGCACATTGGTCTGGTGCAGGATGAAAGCATCGTGGCTGCTGCCAGGATACCGGGCATCAACTGCCATTATTTTGCGGTGGTGGTCACACACCAGTTGCAAATTGAGGGAGTGGAATCACTTGTGATTTCTGAAGATCTCGGGATCGTTCTGCGGCGCACTCAATGCGACGTCGGTGCAGTCGATGGCGCCCTGAGCCCTGGGGAGGCCCGCAATTCTCATGAACCGGGTCTGTTGCTCCAACTGCTTCTCCCTGTTCATCGGGAAGGATGTTGTAATGTCTGTAAGCTTGTAATGTTTGTAGCTCCACACTGTGGATGTGGACGTATTGTGTACTGCAAGTGCAGGGTTAATCATAAACAGAATCGTCAGATTTCCAGAGACTTCCGAGAAAGCTGCCTGCCATGTTAGGAAGCTGTGTGTGCTGTGCTCTGTGAATATATCACATTTGGCGACTGAGATGGGGTTTTTCGGATGATTTAAAGCTTCAATTTTGTTGGTGAAGGATTCAGCCAGCTGACAGAGAGACTTTGGAAGTTTCTGTCTTTGGAAAAAGCTACAAAATCCGAGGTAAAATACAGCACACGGTGTGAACAGCTAGAGATTAAGATGGCAGGTGTATTGGGATATTTGGGAGAATATAGACACGACCGGGAACGTTTTAAAGCGTATGTGGATCGGCTAGAAATGTATTTCATTGCAAATAACATAATCGAAGTTCCAGACAATGCAGTCCTGAACCGGGCTGTGTTGGAACATAAGAGAGCGATCTTCTTATCGGAGGCAGGTCCGGCATTATATGACACTCTGGTAAATCTGCTTGTGCCTGACGAGCCAAAGGACACAATGCTTGAAGAGAATTTAATGAAGCTGGAGCAGCACTATAACCCCAAAACATTAGAAATTATTGAAAGCTATCGTTTCGGGATTCGGAATCAAAAGGCTGATGAAAGTATCAGTGATTACATCGTAGCATTAAAAAAGGTTTCGATGCACTGTAATTTTGGAAACTTTCAAAACCGAGCATTACGGGATCGTTTTGTTTGTGGGGTGAAAAATGATGCGATCAGAAGGAAGTTATTGACGACGGATGACTTGACTTTTGAGATTGCTTGTCAGACAGCGATGTCGATGAGCATAGCCGAACAATATTCCCGAGAATTAAATAATGATTACGGTCATCAGTCAACCGAGGTAAATCACCTGCAGGTTCAAAGTAAAAGACGGGCATGGCCGAAAGTCTCAGAAACTGGAAATTCTAACAGAGCGTTGAAGTTGTGCTATAGGTGCCTGGGACAACACATTGCTCAAAGTTGTCCATACGTGAAGGCAGAGTGTTTCTTCTGCAGAAAGACTGGGCATCTTGCGAAGGCATGCCGACTGAAGGGTAAACCAGTTTTCAAAGCTATGAGTCCAGCGTTCAAAGCTATGAGTAGAAATCCCAAGACACTACATAGCATGGAAGAACAGCAACGGGACGAGGTGATGTTAGTGTTTCACGTGATCAGGAGCACGAGATTAACAGACAGCGATTCGGAAAGCATCAAAATCCACATAGATGTTGCGGAATTCAAGATACCAATGGAAATTGACACGGGTGCATCTGTGAGTATAGTACCGGAGTCACTATACCGTGACAAATTGCGTGATTTCCAACTGGAGCAATCCTAGATAGAGCTACAGGGCTACTCGGGAGAGAAAATTCCTGTGGTAGGTCGTATCACCGTACCGGTGAAATATAAAGATCAATTTCAGAACTTGCCTCCAATAGTAGTGAAAGGAGACAAGTCTGCCTTACTAGGAAGAAATTGGTTGAGCTCACTGAAGCTGGACTTGAGTAAGATTTTCTGTGTGGAAGCGAGATTTTCATCAACGGATGAGGTTATCAAGCAGCGTCCGAAGGTGTACTGCGAAACGGGCAGTCCGATCCAAGGCTTCAAGGCGAGTGTCAGGGTACAGAAGGACGCTAGATCGGTTTACTACAAGCCATGTTCCGTACCATATTCACTCAAGGAGAAAGTTGAGCAAGAACTCAAAAGACTAGAGACTGAGAACATTATTTCTACGATAGATCGATGTAATTGGGCTACACCCATTGTTGTTGTACCTAAGTCCGATGGTAAGTTAAGATTGTGTGGTGATTATAAAGTAACCGTAAACCATGTTCTAGAGGGTAATGTCCCCTAAGATTGCCGAATATAGAAGATTTGTTCACAACACTGACAGGTGGTCAGATTTTCTCAAAACTGGATCTTACGAATGCCTACTTACAGCTTGAACTAGATGAGGAGCCCAAGTCATGTTTGACTATAAATACTCATCTCGGCCTACATCAATTTAATAGCTACCGTTTGGAGTGTCTTCCGCCCCTGCCATATTCCAAGGGGTGATGAACCAGATTTTGCAAGGTATTAAAGGGGTAGTATGTTATTTGAATGACATGCTAATTTCAGCACCAAATAGGCAAATTCATAATAACATATTGAATGAAGTTCTCAAATGGCTAGAGAAGCACAGAGTACGAGTGTCTGCTCATTAGTGTAAGTTATTTAAAAACTCAGTGGAGTACTTAGGGTACAGAGTAGACAAAGATGGTTTACATCCAACCATGGAAAAATTGCATGCGATCAGAAATGCACCCATTCCCAGGAATGTCACTGAACTTCGTTCATTCTTGGGTCTTAGGAACTTCCCATAATAGATCAAAACAAATTTGGCTACAGTATTACATCCACTGAATGAACTATTGAAAAATCAGGTCCATTGGAAGTGGTCAAAAGTATGCGATACAGCATTCAAGGAGTGTAAAAGCAAATTGGTAGAGAGCACCATGTTAGTTCACTATGACACATCTAAGGAGATTAAGCTAGCATGTGATGCCTCTCAGTATGGAGTTGGGCAGTGATCTCTCATGTATTAAGTAGTGGGGAGGAGAGACCAATTGCTTTTGCTTCACGCACTCTCAGTGCCAGTGAGATTAATTATGCGCAAATTGAAAGGGAATCTTTGGCATTAATTTTTGGGGTCAAGAAGTTTCACAAATACTTGTATGGTTGTAAGTTTACCATCGTTACGGACCATAAGCCCTTAACAGCAATCCTCCATCCGAAGTCCCCAGTTCCAACATTAGCTGCAGCCCGAGTGCAGAGATGGGCTTTGATTTTGTCAGCATATACATATGATATTGAATACAGACGATCAGCTAATCAGAGTAATGCTGATGCAATGTCTAGATTGCCTTCTCCATCACAAGTTACACCCGATAGGGAAGAAGTGTTTTATTTTTCATACATTGATGAACTGCCAGTCACAGCTGAAGAGATTGGTAGAGCAACCAAACATGACCCAGTTATGTCAAAGGTGTATGAGTATACTGCAAATGGATGGCCAAACTAGGTAACAGACAAAGATACACATCCATTCTTCATTCAGAGGAATGAATTATCAGTCAATAAAGATTGTATCATGTGGGGTGCAAGAGTGGTTATACCAACTAAATTCAGGTCCAAATTATTTGGAGACCTCCATGACCAGCACCTGGGACTGTGCTTGACCAAGAGTTTTGCACGCAGTTATTTATGGTGGCCAGGTCTTGATAAAGATATAGAGTACATCGTGAGTCAGTGTACGACATGTCAATCGGTAAGCAAGCAACCACCATCAGTACGATTACAGCCATGGAAATGGCCTCCCAGGTTGTGGCAAAGGCTACATATTGATTTTGCTGAGTTAGAAGGGCAACAATTGTTCATTGTGATTGATAGCCATTTGAAGTGGGTTGAGGTGTTTCCAATGTGGAAAATAACAACAAGTAAAACATTGGACATTTTACGAAAATTATTTTCTGCATTTGGCCTCACTGAAGAAATTGTTTTGGATAATGGACCACAATTTCATTCAGAAGAAGTTGCACAATTCACGAGCAAAAATGGTGTGAAACATACCAAGGTTCCACCATACCATCCTGCTTCGAATGGTGCAGCAGAGCGCACTGTACAAATTGTAAAACGTGTCCTCATAAAACAAATGTTAGATCCAAATCCAAGGAAATCCTTTGATCACAAATTGGCTATTTTTTTAATTACATATCGAAATACTCCTCATACAACTACTGGTAGAACACCAGCAGAGTTGTTTCTCAAACGACAGCCATGAACCAGATTTTCGTTGTTAAAGCCAAATTTGGCACAGTCCGTAGAAGAGACACAATTAAGACAGAAACAGAATCAGCATAGAGCAAGAGCAAAAGAGAGAAGTGTGAAATTAAACCAGAAGGTGAGAATGAAGAGCCATCACCATAAATGGTTAAATTGGTTACCAGGAAGAGTGGTGAAGATATGTGGTCCTCGCACATATTTGGTAAAGATGTTTGATAATGGACAGGTTAGGTTTGTTCATATTGATCATAGAAACATAGAAAATAGGTGCAGGAGTAGGCCATTCAGCCCTTCTAGCCTGCACCACCATTCAATGAGTTCATGGCTGAACATGCACTTCAGTACCCCCTTCCTGCTTTCTCGCCATACCCCTTGATCCCCCGAGTAGTAAGGACTTCATCTAACTCCCTTTTGAATATATTTAGTGAATTGGCCTCAACTACTTTCTGTGGTAGAGAATTCCACAGGTTCACCACTCTCTGGGTGAAGAAGTTTCTCCTCATCTCGGTCCTAAATGGCTTACCCCTTATCCTCAGACTGTGACCCCTGGTTCTGGACTTCCCCAACATTGGGAACATTCTTCCTGCATCTAACCTGTCTAAACCCGTCAGAATTTTAAACGTTTCTATGAGGTCCCCTCTCATTCTTCTGAACTCCAGTGAATACAAGCCCAGTTGATCCAGTCTTTCTTGATAGGTCAGTCCCACCATCCTGGGAATCAGTCTGGTGAATCTTCGCTGCACTCCCTCAATAGCAAGAATGTCCTTCCTCAAGTTAGGAGACAAAAACTGTACACAATACTCCAGGTGTGGCCTCACCAAGGCCCTGTACAACTGTAGCAACACCTCCCTGCCCCTGTACTCAAATTCCCTCGCTATGAAGGCCAACATGCCATTTGCTTTCTTAACTGCCTGCTGTACCTGCATGCCAACCTTCAATGACTGATGTACCATGACACCCAGGTCTCGTTGCACCTCCCCTTTTCCTAATCTGTCACCATTCAGATAATAGTCTGCCTCTCTGTTTTTACCACCAAAGTGGATAACCTCGCATTTATCCACATTATACTGCATCTGCCATTCATTTGCCCACTCACCTAACCTATCCAAGTCACTCTGCAGCCTCATAGCATCCTCCTCGCAGCTCACACTGCCACCCAACTTAGTGTCATCCGCAAATTTGGAGATACTACATTTAATCCCCTCGTCTAAATCATTAATGTACAATGTAAACAGCTGGGGCCCCAGCACAGAACCTTGCGGTACCCCACTAGTCACTGCCTGCCATTCTGAAAAGTACCCATTTACTCCTACTCTTTGCTTCCTGTCTGCCAACCAGTTCTCAATCCACGTCAGCACACTACCCCCAATCCCATGTGCTTTAACTTTGCACATTAATCTCTTGTGTGGGACCTTGTCGAAAGCCTTCTGAAAGTCCAAATATACCACATCAACTGGTTCTCCCTTGTCCACTTTACTGGAAACATCCTCAAAAAATTCCAGAAGGTTTGTCAAGCATGATTTCCCTTTCACAAATCCATGCTGACTTGGACCTATCTATTCACCATTTTCCAAATGCACTGCTATGACATCCTTAATAATTGATTCCATCATTTTACCCACTACTGAGGTCAGGCTGACGGGTCTATAATTCCCTGTTTTCTCTCTCCCTCCTTTTTTAAAAAGTGGGGTTACATTGGCTACCCTCCACTCGATAGGAACTGATCCAGAGTCAATGGAAAGTTGGAAAATGACTGTCAATGCATCCACTATTTCCAAGGCCACCTCCTTAAGTACTCAGGGATGCAGTCCATCAGGCCCTGGGGATTTATCGGCCTTCAATCCCATCAATTTCCCCAACACAATTTCCCGGCTAATAAGGATTTCCCTCAGTTCCTCCTCCTTACTAGACCCCCCGACCCCTTTTATAACCGGAAGGTTGTTTGTGTCCTCCTTCGTGAATACCGAACCAAAGTACTTGTTCAATTGGTCTGCCATTTCTTTGTTCCCAGTTATGACTACCCCTGATTCTGACTGCAGGGGACCTACGTTTGTCTTTACTAACCTTTTTCTCTTTACATACCTATAGAAACTTTTGCAATCCGCCTTAATGTTCCCTGCAAGCTTCTTCTCGTACTCCATTTTCCCTGCCCTAATCAAACCCTTTGTCCTCCTCTGCTGAGTTCTAAATTTCTCCCAGTCCCGGGGTTCACTGCTATTTCTGGCCAATTTGTATGCCACTTCCTTGGCTTTAATACTATCCCTGATTTCCCTTGATAGCCACGGTTGAGCCACCTTCCCTTTTTTATTTTTACGCCAGACAGGAATGTATAATTGTTGTAGTTCATCCATGCGGTCTCTAAATGTCTGCCATTGCCCATCCACAGTCAACCCCTTAAGTATCATTCACCAATCTATCCTAGCCAATTCACGCTTCATACCTTCAAAGTTACCCTTCTTTAAGCTCTGGACCATGGTCTCTGAATTAACTGTTTCATTCTCCATCCTAATGCAGAATTCCACCATATTATGGTCACTCTTCCCCAAGCGGCCTCGCACAATGAGATTGCTAATTAATCCTCTCTCATTACACAACACCCAGTCTAAGATGGCCTCCCCCTAGTTGGTTCCTTGACATATTGGTCTAGAAAAACCATCCCTTATGCACTCCAGGAAATCTTCCTCCACCGTATTCTTTCCAGTTTGGCTCGCCCAATCTATGTGCATATTAAAGTCACCCATTATAACTGCTGCACCTTTATTGCATGCACCCCTAATTTCCTGTTTGATACCCTCCCCAACATCACTACTACTGTTTGGAGGTCTGGACACAACTCCCACTAACGTTTTTTGCCCTTTGGTGTTCTGCAGCTCTACCCATATAGATTCCACATCATCCAAGCTAATGTCCTTCCTAACTATTGCATTAATCTCCTCTTTAACCAGCAATGCTACCCCACCTCCTTTTCCTTTTATTCTATCCTTCCTGAATGTTGAATACCCCTGGATGTTGAGTTCCCAGTCCTGATCATCCTGGAGCCACGTCTCCATAATCCCAATCACATCATATTTGTTAACATCTATTTGCACAGTTAATTCATCCACTTTATTGCGGATACTCCTTGCATTAAGACACAAAGCCTTCAGGCTTGTTTTTTTAACACCCTTTGTCCTTTTCGAATTTTGCTGTACAGTGGCCCTTTTTGTTCTTTTCCTTGGGTTTCTCTGCCCTCCACTTTTCCTCATCTCCTTTCTGTCTTTTGCTTTTGCCTCCTTTTTGTCTCCCTCTGTCTCCCTGCATTGGTTCCCATCCCCCTGCCATATTAGTTTAACTCCTCCCCAACAGCACTAGCAAACACTCCCCCTAGGACATTGGTTCCGGTCCTGCCCAGGTACAGACCGTCCGATTTGTACTGGTCCCACCTCCCCCAGAACCGGTTCCAATGCCCCAGGAATTTGAATCCCTCCCTGCTGCACCACTGCTCAAGCCACGTATTCATCTGCGCTATCCTGCGATTCCTACTCTGACTAGCACGTGGCACTGGTAGCAATCCCGAGATTACTACTTTTGAGGTCCTACTTTTTAATTTAGCTCCTAGCTCCTTAAATTCGTTTTGTAGGATCTCATCCCTTTTTTTACCTATGTCGTTGGTACCAATGTGCACCACGACAACTGGCTGTTCTCCCTCCCTTTTCAGAATGTCATATTTTATATATTTTACCTAAAGACATGGAAGGAGTTGAAGGTGGGAATGATTCAATTATTTCTGACTCATCAGATAGTTTTGATACACCAGTAGCAAATCCTAAATCCAATGTACTGGAAATAAATCCAGGAGAGAATCCGAATGAAAGTCTGAGTCCGAGTCAGGAAAACAAAGAGCTTGAAATTAGAGTGAGTTCAAATGAAAATCAAGGAAATTCCATGGAGGAAAACATTTCTCAGGATGAGCCTCGAGTGAGTTTAGATTCGACACCATGTTTGGAAGTTTCTGTTCAAGAGCGAAGGTATCCTCTTCGAAACAGAAAACAATTGGTTAAGTTAAATTTGTAAATATGGAAAAAAAAAGTTTATATCCTGTGTTATGTAAACATGAAAGTTATGTATGATGTTTGTTATAACTTCTTCATTAAGGAGGGAGAAGTGTAATGTCTGTAAGTTTGTAATGTTTTAGCTCCACACTGTGGATGTGGACGTATTGTGTTCTGCAAGTGCAGGGTTAATAATAAACAGAACCAGGCAGATTTCCGGAGACTTCCGAGATTGCTGCCTGCCATGTTAGGAAGCTGTGTGTGCTGTGTTCTGTGAATATATCACAGATATGTAGTCCCTCCTCCTCTTATACAGAGCATCTGTCACCTGACGGATGAAGCTATGCGCAGCGATCTGCAAGATGTTTGATATATCTATTGTTGCAGCTTGAAAAGTTCCAGTCACATAGAAATTGAGTGCGATTGTCACCTTGGATGTGACGGTCAGAGTTTGTTTGAGGCTGGAGGTCTGGCTGCAGGTGATTGCACAGCTCCGTCACGATGTCCTTGCAGAATCGCAGTCTCCAGAGACACTGGTCATCCGTCAGGTCCATGTATGAGAACCGCTGTGTGAATACTCTTTGACGATAGGACCTTCTGCCCCACGTCTATGTTGGCATCTTCCTCTGACAGCTTCCTCATTGCCTTCTCCCCCCTGCCTGTGTTGATCCTCACCCTCCGCAGCCTGCTGCTGGCAAGCAACTGCCTCCTGTATATGGTGCCATCGGTCCATCGCGCCCACTATCTGGTGCGGGGGGTCAGCGTACCTGGTCCTCCTCCTGATGGCAGGCAATTCCTGAGGTCCTTCCTGGGTCACCTCTCTGGGTTCAGGTCTGTCGCCATCCCCATGGCCTTCTGCATGTTCCTCAGCCATTTGTGCTGCGTCCCTTGCCCGCTGTCTCTGGAGCCGTTGAACCCAGTGCGGCCTTCTCCTGTATGCCTCCCTGCCGCGCACAATGCGCAGGAGGCGTTCTGCTGCCAGCACTGAGTCCATTTAGTTCTCCTCCACAAGCAGAGCCTCCAGAATGACAGCTCTCTGTTGGCGACATTGAAGATCGTGCCCCACGATCACTCAATCCCGTTGTGAATAATGTAACTGGCAAAGTTTGGAAAGTCCAAAAAAATCTCAGCCACAAGAATGCTGCTACACGCAACACGTCTTTAAAGGCTGCTGGCGGTCGTGAGCTATCAATGTGTACCGACCCAAAAAGCTGTCGTTGGCACGGACAGGCGGCCGGAAGACTTTTTGAGGTGAATTTACCATCCGAAGCGGGTCCGTGGCGGTTCGCGCTCTGATGACGTAGTTAATGACGCAGCTGCAGGAGCGGGCCAGAAGTGGGGGGAGTGAGGCGGATCTTCACATCGCAGCAAAAACCCCTGAGGGCAATTCCGCAAACGTCGGCCAGTCTGCGCCGCCCTGTGGCCGTCGCTTTCAGGCGACCAGAGGCCTTATCGAAAGGGGCAATTTCGGCGCCATTGTCTTAAAGCTAGCCTGTCATTTTAGAAAGCAGTCTCCGGCCCTTAAAGGGGAGCTGACTTCTAAAATGAAAAAAAATAAAAAAATAAAAATCATTTAAAAATAGATGGTCTTTAGCCCTTAGAGTTCAACTGCCTTCTGAAAAAAAAACATTAAAAATAATTCCAAAATTGCAGTCTTCAGCTCTTAAAGCGGAACTGCCCTCTGCATGTAAAAATATTGGAAACGTGCTTCAGCACTAACACAAATGGCTCAACAACCCAGGGAAAAGGTACCCAGGTTCTTGCACGCAGCATTTCAGCTTTGTGCAGGGGTCAGCACTGCAGGAGAGGTCCCCTCCCCACAGGGGCCAGGAAGCCCTCCAGAAAGAACAATGTGGACCATATCACCAAGGCCATCACTGCCAGCATTGTCACCCCAGGACCTGGTTCTAGTGCCCAAAGAATTCTCATGACCTCAGACCAATGGTCAAGGTCAGTGGATGCATCTTCAAAAGCCATCTCCGACCAACTGCACTACTCACCTGACACACTGCTCATTGCAGGACCCCACCACGATCATTCACCCATCAACAATCTGCACCAAACACAAGGCTCACCCGACATTCTTAGTTTCACTGACCCCCTTGGAGGAGACGGTGTTGGCTATTCTTAACAAGGGCATGGCTGAGCCCTTGGTCAATGGCGGGGCCATAAGGATACAAGATGCTGGCATCTTCATACGTTATCCTCCTTCTCACACCCCACAATACCTTCTGATTTACAAGATGTGCATAGTGTAAGCATGCAGCTCTTGCTTTCCTGCCCTCCCCTCACCACACCCCTACACTTCTGTCTTCCTCATTTCAATCACCCAAGAAATGAAACCTGCCCAAAAATAGGAAGATGAGAGAGAGAAAAAGAAAAGAGGGAAGAAAAAGGAAAATGGAAAAGAAGGAAGAAGAAAAAAGATAAAAGAAAAAGAGGAGAAGAAGAAGGAAACAAAAAGACCCGGTCACTCGATTGGACACTCCCAGCCACCAGCTCCTCAAGGTCAACCAGAAAGCCATCTGCAGTGACCCCACTTAAAGTCAGCAGCCTTCTACCAGCCACTGGGGTCGCACTGTGTGATATGACTAGTATAGGCAAAGGCACATACAGGACAGTCACTAAGGGGATGCACAAGGGTGATGAGTTGATCTCTTGATGTTATATTGGATGCATATATGCATAAAGTTGGATTGGAAAGTTTGCTTTATGGTCCCTTTTATTTTAGCATTGTGGTCAAGAAGACACTATAAGAACATAAGAAATAGGAGCAGGAGTAGGCCATACTGCCCCTTGAGCCTGCTCCACCATTTGAAACGATCATGGACTCAGGTCCACTTCCCTGCCCAC
The DNA here is from genome assembly GCF_044704955.1 of Pristiophorus japonicus. NCBI lineage: Eukaryota > Metazoa > Chordata > Chondrichthyes > Pristiophoridae > Pristiophorus > Pristiophorus japonicus. The sequence goes on from NC_091981.1 coordinate 170,369,251, forward strand.
TCCCCATAACCATTTATTCTCTTATCATTTAAGAAACTGTCTATTTATGTCCTGAATTTATTCAAAGTCCCAGCTTCCACAGCTCTCTGAGGCAGTGAATTCCACAGATCCACAACCCTCAGAGAAGAAATTTCTCCTCGTCTCAGTTTTAAATGGGTGGCCCCTTATTCTAAGATTATGCCCTCTAGTTCTAATCTCTCCTATCAATGGAAACATCCTCTCTGCATCCACCTTGTCAAGCTCCCTCATAATCGTATACGTTTCGATTAGATCACCTTTTATTCTTCTGAATTCCAATGAGTGGAGGCCCAAGCTATTCAACCTTTCCTCATAAGTCAACCCCCTCATCTCTGGAATCAACCTAGTGAACCTTCACTGAACTGCCTCCAAAGCAAGTATATCCTTTCGTAAATGTGGAAACCAAAACTGCACACAGTATTCCAGGTGTGGCCTCACCAATACCCTATACAACTTTAGCAAGACTTCCCTGCTTTTATACTCCATCTCCTTTGCAATAAAGGCCAAGATTCCCTTTGCCTTCCTGATCACTTGCTGTACCTGCATACTAACTTTTTGTGTTTCCTGCACAAGTACCCCCAGGTCCCGCTGTACTGCAGCACTTTGCAATCTTTCTCCATTTAAATAATAACTTGCTCTTTGATTTTTTTCTGCCAAAGTGCATGACCTCACACTTTGCAACATTATACTCCATCTGACAAATTTTTGCCCACTCATTTAGCCTGTCTATGTCCTTTGCATATTTTTTTGTGTCCTCCTCACACATTGCTTTTCCTCCCATCTTTGTATCGTCGACACTATGATGGTCAGCAATAGAGTGAAGGAAAGGTGTGAGACAAATGTTGAAAGAGGAATTAGGGTTGTGTTCACTGGTACAATAGGCAGATGATTCCATCCTGGATATCCTGAGAAGAAAGTGGCTGTCTGGATTGCATCCTTCCTTTCTCCTCTTCTGCTTCCTGCTCTTCTGCTTCCTCCTCTTCCCTCTGCAAGCAGCTTGTCCCCTTTTCTGCTTCATCTCCATGTGTCCCCCAGGACTGTGAGCAACTGATCTTCTCAGAGACAAAATACTGTGGATGCTGGAAATCTAAAATAAAAGCAGAAAATGCTGGAAATACTTAGCAGGTCAGACAGCAATTTGACCTGAAAGGTTAACTCTTATTTTCTCTACTTGGATGCTGCCTGACCTGCTGAGTACTTCCAGCATTTTCTGTCTTCTTAGAGGCCTCCTTTACCATCCAAAGCCCTGCAAGCATCCACTTCCTGCACACTTTAACAACTATTGCATCAAGGCATTACTTCAATAAAATATTTAAAAAACAGTTCAAAAGCTGAAATCCAAACTTACCTGAAAGATGTGTGTGTCCATTTAAGAAGTGCTGACAGGGTTGCTTCACACACATTTTTCTAAAATAACTGTTATGTAGGCACATGTAGTGGACATTTTGTGTGTAACAAGATCCCACAAACAGCAATTAGATGAATAATCAATTGGTATGTTTGGAAGGAATGTTGGCCAGTACTTGAACTTGTTGCTCTTCGTTGAATAGTACCATTGAATCTTTAATATCCATCTGAAGAGGCAGATGAGGAAATGAAAGAACTTGCATTTAATATAGCACTTTATCATATTCTCCTGACATCCCAATGTACTTCACAATATTGATTTACTTTCGAAGTAAAATCACTCTTGTTATGCAGGGAAACGAGGCAGCCAGTTTGTGCACAAAACAGCAAATGAGTTGAATGATGAGAATTTGTTTTCGGTGGCATCAGTTGAGGGAGGAAGAGTCTGTGCTCTTCTTCAAATGTTATCAAGGAATTTTTTATGTCCACCTGAACACGCCGTGGGACTTAAGCTCTTCTAAAAGATGGCACGTCCGACAGTGCAGTGCTCCCTCAGTACTACACTGAACTGTCAGCCAAGATTATGAATGGGGTTTGAACCTAAAAGCTTCCAAGTTAGATGGGAGTGTGCTACTGACTGAGCCAAACTAACAAAGCTGAAATCCATGCATCTGTATTTACACATCGCCACCCAAATGGGAATTATAGATTTAACATTAGTAAAGAACACATGGGACATTTGGCCCACACTATTCAATAAATGCAAAAGAAGGCTCACAATAAATAAAAGTGACTGCCTGGATCAGGTGTGAGTGAATGGACAATTTCATCCACTGTGCCCTGTGTACGAGATTACACATTGATATACCGGTGAAGACCTATAGTATAAGATGTGAGTTAATTTACAATTCTTTTATCTGGTATAGTAAACCGTAGAGCTATCTATACATTTATTTAGCTGAAAAAAAATATTTAGCATTATTTGTTCTATTTTAGTAAAAGAAATAATGGGCCCTTCACCCTGACATCACATTATTGTTTTTCTGCGTGAAGGAGGGATTACGAGAAACAGCCTATTTAGAAAAGCTGCTCAAACAACTATCATGCTCGGCACGTGTTAAAACTGACTGTGCGACAAACCACATATGGGCTGCAGTGCAAACATTTGCCATGAATGTTTCACACTTTTCTGTCAGCTTTTCACTGAAGCTGTAATAAATGCATTTCTCGCAATGATAGATGAGATTAATTGATATCCACGTGTTACCGTCACATCGTTGCACAATTCCCTAAGTGTAAACGAAATGAAGAGCCTTGTCTATTAAATAGACTGTATATTTTTAACCTGGGACTGAAATTAATAATATTTCCATTCATCAAAATATTTCCTTAACTGAAAATATATTGTAAGCAGTCTGTGGGGTAGAAATTCATCTCGGTGGCGCAAAACAAGTGGTATGGAATCGGGCGCCCGTTCTGCGCAGTGCCTGATTTTAACTGCATTGACTGCAATGGAACTGAATATCGGGAGCTGCGTATAACGGGCCGCCGATCCCATACTGCCTGTTTTGTGCCACCAGCCATGATGAATTTCTCCTATCACTCTTGGCAAGGATACTATTTGGAGTTCAGAAGACTGGGGTTATCTACTTTCATCACAACTGATTTCCAAGAACACAGCGTATGATATCGTACAGCTCAATAGGGTCATTCTAACTGTCAGGAGACACGATCCATAGAGAAGGAACCAGCTCGATCCATAGAGAAGGAATCAGCTCAATCCATAATTATTTAAGCATAAGATAGGTAATATTTAAAATAGGGTGACCATAGCTTCTAAACCAAATCCAGGGCCACACAGCAAAGTAGCCAGGACAGAAAATGAAGGTAAAACATTTTAGCAGCCTCTATTTAAACAATTACACATATACACTACAAATGCAAAACAAATGTGCATATAATTATTGCAGATGTGACATTCAGACACAGTTTATAAATAATACAGTAACACTGTTCATGAACTTTAATTTTTCACACCTACTGTCTATATGGCCTATTCAGAAAATCTCTTTCTTCACATCAATGCCCAGGTCATTTATTTTTCACAGATTTATTAATGATTCCTGTGCTATCTCTGCATTTCTAGAAAAGGTTAGCGGGGAGGGGATCAGTATGGCACAGTGAAGGAAATAGACTGGGGAAGAGGGGAGATCGCGCAGGCACTGGTTGAGAGCGAGGGTTACCATGCTGCTTGCCTATGGCATTATTACAATGGATATGGCTGGCAGCAGTTCTGCTATCATCAGGCATAAAGACAGCCCCTTCTATATACACATACACACAGAGCCATGTTTAGCCTCAGACTGGCACTGTTCTCATAGGACTGAGTGAGATTGAAATAACGAGCCCTGTCTGCCGAGTTACAGAGACTGACACTATAACCCTTCCACTCTGCGTATTAACGTGCATTTAGTGTTACTGTCCCCGGGCTCCGGCTCACACAGACAACATACCCAACACACAGCCGCCCCATTGGCCAGCACTCACCCCCACCCCTCACTCTGTCCTTTCATTAGTCCAAACTGAAGCTAATTCGGTCTTGGCAAACTGTCCTCACAAACCCTTTCATTGGTCCATCGTTGCCAATGGACAGAAAATCTGTCAATCAATAGTGGGCCCTGTCTGAGTCCCTGAGTGCGCGCATGGATTTACGCGAGCTGCAGTTAGGCTGAATGCAGCTTATTCAAATAAAATAGCAGCGAGGATATTCGGGGACTAGTTTTATGATCCAGGGTGGCTGAAATTGCCCACTGCTGGAAACGGGGCATTCCCACCCCGTTTCTTGTGTTTTTACCGCCATGGTGGATGAGGGGGCTTCTTGAGTGAAATTCCGCTCTTTGGCTTTTTTTCTCGGCGGACCGAAAGTCGCTCATAACGGGGGCGGTAGTGTGGCAGTGAGCACACTAGAGGGGTGGAAGTTGGGGCGAGGTTTAGTGTCCGCTGCTGCCAGTCATCATGGTGCCACGTCACTATGGCTCTCCTCTTCACTTAAACGGGAGAGCCTTCCCTTTTTTTATAGTTCGGTCCACTGGGCCACCAGGGAGGGTTTCGGCCAGGCCAGTACCCGGCACCCAAGAGGGGTGCCAGGCTACCTGTTGGTGGCCCGGCCGAACCCGGGGGCATAATTGTCGGCCCAACATGGCAGTCGGTTGAGAAAAAAAAATGGCGGCAGCGGCAGTGCATCCTCCCTTTTAATGGGAGCCGCACCACCATTTTAAAAGGTCAGCGCCTCGCTGGACTACGTTTTTGACACCACCTGGCGGGAGGAAGATTTTCTCATTGGAATTTCGCCGTCGGGGGAGAACATTGGCGGTGTGCACTGTAATGATGCACTTAGGACGGATCGGCAGCAGCGGAGCAGTAGGGGGGGGGGGCGGGTCATCACCGGGATACCGCTGGAGCGGAATTTTGATAATGGCAGCCATTACACAAAAAGTCAGCAGCCATTGCACTCCGCAGCATGGCTGCCAATTTCCGGTATTAACAGGCCTTAAGGAAAGGTGCAATTTCAGCCCCAGGGACTCTTCTGGGGACATTGCTTGCCTGGGGACACAGTACCTCATCTGGGGACTGTCGCCGGAAAACAGGGAAGTATGGTCACCATAATTTAAAATGCATTTCTTAAAAACTTCACTCCAAGGATGAATGACCATAAATAAAAATGTGTACCAATGACTCCAAGGCCCCGATTTTAACTGCTCCCACCTGGCAGAAACCGGGCAGGGAGGCAGTTAAAGTAACATGAAACGCTTAACCCCTTCAACTATTTTAAGTAAAACTATAACTCATGTGTCTCCCCTCCTTCCTTAAAAGGGGGCACTAGAACTGACAAAATCACAAATTAAACTTTGGACATTAAACAAATCAAATTAAAATTTGGTTGCCGGGGGTGATGATGCATTCCAGTCCCTCCGGCACCCACTTCTTCTTAACCCCTTCAATCCCAATTTCTTCTCACCGTGTCCTGATAGTAACCTACTCTTCTAAGCAGGCGAGCAGGACACCCGCAGGAAGGAAGCGGGGTCCTGTTTTAAATATGCAGATCAGGTCCAATGAAATCATCAGAACCCCATCTGCAATTTCAAGCCAAGGCCTTAGCGGGGCAATGTCGGCTTCACCTTCAGGCATAGCCTGATTCATGGCCAGAAGAGGCCCAGAAGGTAAGTTTTATGTTCATTTTCCTGGTTTCCTTGTGGGCCAGGAGTGGCAGGAGTGCTCCTCCTGGCCTCAGAAAGAAGCCTTGGGCCTCCTTTTCACCGAGCTACCCCTACCCCTGATCATGACAAGACTAACTACCGGGGACTGTCCCAAGGGTATCAGGTTGTCTGTACTCCCGTCCTCTGGCCAAGCTGTCAATGTGCCCACTTGTTGGCCCCGAAGACTCCAGCATGTTATTTAAATGAGGCCTTGCCGTTAAGATCAGTAGGGCCTCCACGTTCCCAGTCTTTTTCCCATGATACCGGGCTACCACATACCCTCCCATTAATATCGGGGTCCGAGTGTTTTCTGGAGTCAGCTAATTTGCATAGCGTTGGAGAGGGACCAGACATTGGCCAGGATCATAGAGAGGGTTGGGAAATTATGGATAGAGGTGCAATTTAAAAATTTGAATGCAGATCAACAACAGCAGCCAAAGGAGCCTCATGGAGAAGAGAGCCAGCCAAAAGTGAAGAGGGACAAATTTCACTGTGAGTGAGCTGGAGCTGTAAGTGAGATAAAGAAGGGAAAGTTGTTTAGAGGAAGAGGAAGCAGGCAATTCGGTTGGTGGCAGCTGTAAATTGCGAAGAGATGGCACTGGCTGTTAGTGCGATCTCCTTCAACCCCTGTACTCGGAAGCACTCTGGTGAATTGCAGTTTATGAAAATGGAATTCCTCTACCTGTATATCTATTTCCAGGATAATGATGGTTGTGGATAGCTTGGTTCTGGTACAATCTTGCCTACAACAACAACAACTTACATTTATATAGCTTTAATGTAATAAAATATCCCAAAGCACTTCACAAGGGTGTAATCAAAGAAAATTTGACACTGAGCTACAAAAGGAGATAATAGGATCGATGACCAATAGCTTGGTCAAAGAGGCAAATTTTAAGGACCTGACAGGCCGCCTTTACTCCTTTTCTTCCTCCAAATAAAATAAATATAAAACTATTCCCATAGTCATGAGGGAGCGCTGCATTGTCAGAGGTGCCGTCTTTTGGATGAGACGTTAAACCGAGGACAAGTCTGCCCTTTCAGGTAGACGTAAAAGATCCCTAGGCACTATTTTGAAGAAGAACAGTAGAGTTATCCCCGGTGTCCTGGCCAATATTTATCCCTCAATCAACATCACTAAAACAGATTATCTGGTCATTATCACATTGCTGTTTGTGGGAACTTGCTGTACACAAATTGGCTGCGACGTTTTCTACATTACAACAGTGATTACACTTCAAAAGTAAAGCGCTTTTGGACATCCTGAGGTTGTGAAAGGCGCTGTATAAATGTAAGTTCTTTCTTTCTAAGAAGACCCAGGGTCCAAATTTAAAAAGCAGCAGCTAAAGATGAAATGCCAAAGCTCTTAGCACAAATACGCTGAACGGCACCAAAATAAAAATCTACGTAAAAAGACACCCCTGCAACATTATTTTCCTGCGGGTTCCAAAAATGAAAGTGAAAATAACATTAGCTCTCCTTTAAATGAAGAGACCTATTTTATATGGACAGGGTAAATGCAGGTTGCGTCCCAGTATGAATCACAGGAAATTGTCCATAAATTCATGGCCATCTATTTAAATGTCATTATATTAAAATGAATTTCCCACCTGCTTTCAGCAAGAAGTTGTTGGGAAACACATTATGGGCGGAGATCTGGCAAGTATGATCTCTGCCTCACTTCTGTCTTACCTCCCCTTGCCCTCCCTCTCCACTTGCCCAAGCTTACTGCTGGCAGGAACGATAACAAAATCTTTGCAATGGTGTGCAGACCATGTATAAAAACTGAATGTAGCTGTTATGTTATTGTAGAGCTCGAATGAGGGACCTCCTTCTTTGCAGGGCATTGATATCCTGCAGGTTTTTTATACTGTGGTGAAATAGGTCTTTGTGCAATCAGGGTTTTCATTTTATAATATACTTGAAATTTGTGACATTTATGCAAGCTGTAGATTACACTAACAATCTGAGAATGCTTGATTGTTTGGAGAAAAGCTTTTTGAAAAAAAAGTTTCTTCGAAACAGCAGGCTAAATTTCACTCAGTGTACAAATCTACATCACAGCAGGAATGCATTTCCTGCAAGACAAATCCAGGGATCTATTATGTTGCTCCAAATTATAGAGTGTGGCATTCCAACTTTAAGCTGAAATGCTTTCCACCCTAGCAATTCCATTGTGCCTCTCCTCGGTTTGCCTGCCACAAATTAAAGATAGCATGTCCTTCCTTTCATTAGTTTACATGTTAGGAAGCTCATGAGGGTGGGCCAGACGTGGGGGCAAGGTAAGCAATTGGAAGGGGGGGGGGGGGCTCAATCGGGAGGGAGAGGAGTGATTGGGAGGGAGGAAGTGAAAGTGATTGATAAGTAGGGGAAATTCATGAGAGAGGGGAAGCAATCGGGAGAGTGGGAGCGATCGGGAGGGTGGGGGCGATCGGGCGAGTGGGGGCGATCGGGAGAGGGGGCGATCGGGAGAGTGGGGGCGATTGGGAGGGAGCTGGCAACGATCTTGGGCAATGCCCCTACCAGCTCCACATTCAACTAAGTATCTTTTAACACAAGTTATCTTTCTGGCGGTGGCCTCCAGACGTCCCTTTGAGGACCAGAGGTTAGGCTGCATATGGAACACGTTTTCCTGAACGTATCCAGCCCAGTGCCGGCTGCATTCAGGATAGCCAAATTCTGCAAGGGGATCTTCAAACAGGCATCAGGTTCCCTATTTACATATACAAAGCTCCTAACACATGTTTCAGGCGCAGGCCCTGACTGTTCTATTTTTCGGTCTTTATCAGTATTACAGACAACACACTTTAAACACGGAATGTGCTTTCGCACGTGCCACCCACCATGTTGAACATTTACCTGCCAGTTTTATGGGCATTTGTCAACTCATAATCTAAGCTGACACACCACAGCAGTACTATACCACATTGCTGGAGGTGTTGTCTTTCAGACAAGATGTCAAACGTGATCTAAACTGCCTGTCCAGGTGGATGCTTGAAAAAGAGCAGTGAACCCTGCCAGTATCCTGACTGACATATCTCCCTCAGACAATACCACTTATAAACAGTGAAACTGGGCAGTTATCTCACAGTTGTCTGTGGGGCATTAGCGGCTCCTGCATTTGTCTACATTAACAGTCATTGCAATTAAAATAGAAGAAAATAGTTAAAACATTTTGACATAAAATGAGCTCTAGAATTTAAACATTATTAAGAATCTGAGCTTTTTGAAAAAAAATGTAGGGGCATTATACTTTTACTAACTGGAATGGTCTCTTTCCAATCTGTTTAGAGTTTGAACGAGGCTGCTTTATTTCTAAAAACATGTGAGTCGATATAATGGAAAAGAGGAGCTTTGATTGATTCAGATGAACTCCTCAATTAGATTAAATTAAAGATACCTCAACTGCCAATCTGCCAAATCCAATGATAATGGCAGGGATTGCAGTCTCGTGGTATTGTCGGCAGGAGCTTTCGCATGAACAGGAGTTCCCATCTGCGGTATACATACACCACAATAGTGCAGGGACTGGCACTGAGATGAGACATTAACTGCCAAACTAAGGGAGGAGTGGGACTGGGGGGGACTATTTGGCAGTATACGTGCATAATTCAATGAAGGGGAAAATGGATGTCCTGACAGTTCTCCGCCCATTTAGCATCTCATACAAGTCTCCACCAGCATTTTTTTCTGGTGCCGGTGGCATCCACTAATTTAATAGTTTACATATGAAAATCAGAACCTAATGAGATATTGATATCTTTCATGCAGTTTGCCATCATTTCCACAGCTGTTTTATTAACTCACCCAAGGTGACCAGGCTGCGAGGGCCTTTAAAAAGCCCTCCCTGAAGACTGAAGGGAGAATTTCTTCCTCCACCCCTCCTCCACACCCTAAGTTTGCTCATTTTTACTCTTTGCTTTTTTCACTTACCTGCTGAGGTATCTTTGCGATAACTGGTGGGCCAGTGCCATTTTTTCCAACCTCATTAATAGCAGCAATAAGAGTTCGCCATCGAGAGTCTCCCTGTATGTGTTGATTTTATAGTTTGTAAATCTGACTATTAAATACATTCACATTTAAAGTGAGATTTACATACATGTCAGATGATCAATGCTTGTACAGGCTTTAATTCACAAGGGAGATTGTGACTGAGTTGTGCCATAAACTGCAAAATGACATGCAAAAACTAATCCACAGGGACAGCACTGCCAATGGCTGTGAATGTCATAACTGTCCTCATCTTCAATCCCTTCAGATCTTTCATGTGTCACTAGGAGCATCAACCCCATTAATCAATAGGCAGTACACAGGTGTATAAAACAAGTGATGGATGTCATGTTTGCTTGAGCATGGATAAGCAGCAGCAGCATGAGATGTGTAATTTTACTGAATGGCAGATTCCCAAAGGTCCAAGGGATCATAGATTGCATTTCTATGCTCCATTGCACAATGTTGATACCTACATGAATCAGAAAGAATTCCACTCAAAATGTTCAACTCATTTGCAACCTTCAGCGTAATTATGCAAGTTAATGGTTACATCCCATATAGTGGTCACAATGCTTTCATTTTGAAACCATGAAGCCACCAATATCTGTCCCACAAAAGCAGGTCTCGGGTGGATCATGGGTGACCAAGGTTATCTTTTGAAACCAATGCTCATGCCATCTCTTGTGGTGTCCCAGAGCATCAGCTAAACATTGGGATTATCAAGTGCATGCAGGTGTTAAAGCAGTATTGCAGGCGCCTGGATAAATCTTGGGGCATGCTCAAAACAGCCAGCTAAGGTTTCAAGGACTGCGACAGTATGCTGCACCCTGAACAACTTTACCCTACGAAGAGGCATCATCATGGAGACCATAGAGGAGGAAGGCCCCCAGGTGCTGCATAGTTATGATGAAGAGTCGGTTTTTAGAGGTTGTTGAACAGACATGCTGATGCTCGGTATGGGAGCGGTTTATGAAGCTCTCATCTAGGGTACCTTTTCTTAAGTTGAACATGTGCCATTGCAATTCCCCATGCTTTCCACAAAGTGCCTTTACCTGCAGTGCCTTAAATCTTAAGAGACTACTCACAAATCTCCCTTTCCTGGCTCACGATGACATTTTTTGCAAGAACATTCCTTGTATAAACAACCAGATATTATGATTCAAGCATGTCATGCTGCTTCCATGGTGACATTGAATCATACATGTGCTCTTAAGAACTAGTCTTGTACTTCATCTAGGGGCTAGCTAAGTGACAAGGTTACCTGAGGTACTGGCTGCTGTGAGTGTATAAAAACACTTGGGATTGAGGTTGATTTCACCTCCAACGAGCGAAGGGCTAGGTGGGAAGCAATGCTCTTACCCCGTCCCCAACAGGACGATAATAAAAGACAACTGTAACAACCCTGCAGGATGGATCAGTATACAGGGAGAGGAGCATCAGTGTAGCCCGACAGGAGAAGACGAGGGAAGTAGTTAGGCTTGAGGAGGCAGACATAGATCTATATGTAGATGGGCCTCAGCGCTATATCAACGGGACACCACGGACGGGATGGGCCGTGGTAGATAGCGGCAGATAGGTTACAAGGGAAGGACGGTTAGAAGGGGGCTTATCAGCTCGAGTGGCTGAATTGGTGGCTCTCACCGAGGCTCTGAGGTTGGCGAAGGGAAAAAGAGTAAATATCGATACAGACAGTCGATACGCATTTGGAGTAGTACATGATTACCAATCGACATCAACAGGGAAACGCATGGGCAGACGAGGCAGCCAAGCGGGTGCGGAGACAGGTACACTGGCCGGGGAAGCCCAGGTCGGAGCGTGTACAATTGGGCCTGAGGAAGTAAACATGCTTAAGATACAGGGAGAAGCCACTCCACAGAAAAAGGAGGGGTGGAAGTTGTAGATTGCAAAATTTGTGGGACCACCCCTCCCCCCCCCCCCCCCCCAGTGTTTGGACTCATTGAAAATTAATTTGGAACTGTCAACCAGAAAGTTTGGGATCCTGAAGTGCACATGGAAGAAACTACGAGTTTTAGCGAATTTGTGAACAAAACCAGTTGTTTCTTGCACTTTGTCACATCCCTAAATAAATCCAAAGTCTAGAACCCAGGGATTGGGAGCGATTCGAACCGCTCAGAAGGTCAGAAGTGAACCTGACCCCACACACCACCCCCGACAAAGTAGAGAGGGGCCCAACAAGTGACTGACAGGATATGGAGGAAAGATGGGAATGTGGTGGCCCCAGAATGCATCCAGGGAAGCCAACTAAATTTATATCACAGGTATGTCCATACAGGTAGAACCAACATGATAAGCTCGATATCCAGGTGCTGGTGGTGGAAGGGAATGGGTAGAGATATAAAGAACCACTGTGGAAGGTGCCTGACATATGCAAAATACAATTCAGGGGGGAAAGTAAAGGTCAGAATGGGACATCAACCCCGACCGAACGGACCCTGGGAAAACTTGCAGATAGATTTTACTGGACTGTTCCCCAGCAACAAGGGGAAGACATACTGTCTAGTTATAATAGACCAGTTTACGAAGTGGGTAGAAGCTTTCGCCACTCGAAATTGTTCATCAGAAACCGTGGCCAGGATCCTAGCAGAAGAAATAATACCCTGATGGAGAATGCTACTGTAGCTAGACTCAGATCAAGGTACACACTTCAAGGGAAGGTGATGAAACAGGCCTCCGCTTTACTAGGGTTCAGGCAAAGATGAGACTGCCAGAAGTTTTGGTTACAGGAAGCGAGGATGAAGGACCTTATAAAGACAGGATATGGAGGTTTGTGATGGAACTCTGTAAGAAGTTACATGACTTAAAAGCACAGGCTAGAGATCAGCAAGTAATCAAGGACTTCGAGAACGACACTAAGGAACAGAAGGGCCAAACACCCAAAAGGGACCAATCAGGTGATGGTGAGGATGGTAAGGGACATGTGCGCCTGCGTAGTTATAAGGGGTATTGACAAGTGGAAACACTGGATCCAGTTAAAAAGCATGGTCACTAACTAACCAGTGACGACCATCAAATATTGTTTTTTGCAGGACTCTGGTGCTCATGGGAACAACGTGGGGTAACGCAGCCTCATATCAAGGGCAACAGGCTGAGGGACGGCAAGGCCTGTATTACAGGGACTCGGGCGAGATTAGTTTAATAAAGAAACAAAAACACTGATGGTGACGGACAGAGCAACAGTAGACTTAAATACCGGCATGAAACAACGTAACAAGGAAACAAAACAGCATTGTGGATGGGCCAGTAATACGGGACCAATAATTAGTGGGAATAAGACCGCGGTGTGTTTTATAATCGGTAGGGACAAAGATACCGCACCCGGGGGAAGGGAGTGTAGGTTTCACTCAACATCTATGAATGGTGGTGGAGGGGTATCTCCCGAGATAGACCCACCAACACAGCCCCACCCACTACTTTACCAAAGTGAGCACTACCAGGGTCCCGACCACCACACCCCCAGCGCCACAAACATGTCCAACTATGGACGCTGGGGTAAAAGGGGGATTGATAAGGCAGACCAAGGATAAGATACACTTCAGGGTACATCAGCGAATAATTACTGTATTCCTAAATTTAACAGACTTAACCATCCCCAACTTCTGTGGGTTAAACACTATAAGCCTGTATAAAAACCTGACCCTGCGGGCACTTAAAGGCCCCGAATCAAAAACCATGAAGTTTAATGTGGAAAGAGGGTCAGGTAAAAAGCGGGACCGGGGAAAAAGAGGGATACTAGAAATGGTAGGCGCAGGATATGTGGCGGGATACGCAGCGGGAGTTGTGACGGTAAGCATTATATACCTGCACATGATAGATGATCGAGTTGACGCCCTAACAGGAGCCTTACATGGATTGTTGGAGAGAAATGTAGGCGAAAGTCGCGTGCGGTACCACAACAATTCAGAAATGTAACTGAAGAGAACAACAGTACTCAGCATAGATGATTATTGTAAAAATTTGACACTGAGCCGCAAAAGTAGAAATTAGCGCAGGTGACCAAAAGCTTGGTCAAAGAGGTATGTTTTAAGGAGCATCTTGAAGGAGCAAAGAGAGTTAGAGAGGCAGAAACTTTTAGGCAGGGAGTTCCAGAACTTGGGGCCTAGGGAACAGAATGCATGGCCATCAATGGTTGAGCGATTATAATCAGGGATGCTCAAGAGGGCAGAAATAGAGGAGTGAAGACATCTCGGGGGATTGTGGGTCTGGAGGAGATTACAGAGATAGGGAGGGATGAGGCCATGGAGGGATTTGAAAATAAGGCTGAGAATTTTGAAATCGAGGCGTTACTTAACCGGAAGCCAATGTAGATCAGCGAGCACAAGGGTGATGGGTGAGCGGGACATGGTGCGGGTTAGGACACGGGCACCCGAGTTTTGGATCTAGCAGATGAAAGGATAGCATGGTAGCTGAGATGTCGCACAGGACAATGTTGGAGATGGTGTATTGACATTGTAAACATACATAATGTCACTATGCATTCCAGATAGTTATGTCGGATTACTCCATAATGCTTAAAGTTATAAAGGCAGCTCTCTATGCTATTACTGTTGTTTCATCAAAATAAAAGGAAAAAGAAGAGGCTTCTGAAGATGGAGACAGGAGTGTCAAGGCAGAGGATTTTGGGATAGAGTTGCAGAGTGTAAGGCAAAGCAACAGAGAGGGTTGATGAAGGTGGTACAGTAAATGTTGTATATATGGACTTTCAAAAGGCATTTGATAAGTATCACTTAACAGACTTATTCAGAAAACAGAAGTACATGGTTTTAAAGGAATGGTGGTAACTTGGGTACGGATAGGAGTCAGAGAATAGTGGTGAATTGATATTATTCTGACTGGAGAGAAGTATGTAGTGTGGACCCCCATGGCCGGTAAGGACTTTATTCCATTCTCCCAGTTTTTCCATTTCTGTCACCTCTGTTCTGACAATATCACCTTTCATACTGGTGCTTCCCATATGTCACTATGCCTTCCAGGTAGTTATGCCTGGATCTGTACACAGACTCTGTAGGTAAGGCTGTGGAATGGCAGTCCACCTCTGATGCAAGTGAACCTGACTCACTTTCATCTTTTGCCTCTTCAACAATAAACTCAAACACAGAGGAAGAGTCATAGCTTTTCCCACATTCAGAATTTAGATCATAACAATCTCAAATACACTTTTAAGAACTTACTTCATGAAAAGCCAGGACTTTACTGCCCTTTAGTGTCCATTTTATATGGGCAAGCTGAGCCTACAGAGCATTCCTGGCAAGAGAGCTATGGGGCCTCATTTGTATTGCATTCATGTGAAATTGATCATTTTTAATGAAGCTATCATGCATTTTGTGTGACAGCATTTTAGACCAGCTAAGAGGTTGGCCTGGAAACTACTGTACAGCATAATTTAAGCTGGAATCTGATGAAATGCATCTGTACCTGATTTCCCTGCCTAATATGCCCAATATCTTCTGGTGGGACCAATATTGTCAACCGGAAGGTTCACCTTTATATGTCCCTGACAGATTATTGCTAATTAGGTATCGTTAGTAATCATGGTGATCTTTTATTACAGAAAACGAATCTATTGAGAGATATTGTGGTTGTCATGGTTATGAAACAACACAAATAAGATGAAAGACTTCTCGCAACTCTATTATCTTAGCTGTCAATTGCTCCCTTATCTTCTTCACACACATTATATTTAGGCATTCTGTCAGATTCTCTACTGTTTCTACGATCTTATACACCTATAATATCCAGTCTAAGTGCCCTTAGAGGCTGGACCAGAACACTTGACAACAAAAATTGTAAACAAATACAATAAATAAGAAATCAATCTCCATTTGTTTTGTATACAGAATTTTTTCATTTTGCTATGATATTGCTGCTAAGGTGTTTTAAACTAGCAAAACTAAGCAGAGTGAAGTGATTTACTGAAATATTGCACTGCAGCTCCTTGCTCCTGTCCTTGGTATAGATCTAGCCTATGGAGGATTGATTGGCATCAAACCAATATAAGCTGCCTTTGGATGTCAAAATAATTTTAGCCAAGGAAACATGTCAATGCAGTGTGCCAGGAAGATCATTTTAATGTAAAAGAATTAAACTGATTCAGGACAGTCATCAGTATAACCCCAGATAAATCTTATGTTGTCATGATCTAAGCTCAGTGTGGTCTCTTTGGAGTAGAAAGTATGAATGGAGCTTTAAAAAAATACATGGAAGCTCACATTCAGGTGCAAACTGACACATGGGAAATGTTTAAAATTGGGCTGTCATCAACAGTACTCTTTTCAAAAATCACATAGTTGAAAAGGATAATGATTAACCTTGACAACATGTTTTTTTACTATTTCCATTGTTAATCTGACTCCCTCTACTTGTATGAAGCTTGGTGAATATTGATCAAAGTATTCCTGCAAAGAGCCTGTCACTTTATAAATCTTCCAGCATTAGAAGAGAAATAAATAAACTTGTACTTAATCACAGGACATTAAAAACTATTTAAATTGTATAATTCAGGAATAATAAACTCCAACTCAGGTTTAATTGAGCTATATTGTAGAGATCCAGATGGAGTATGGTTACACTGGAAGAATACAAGTGATAGGTGTCAATATTGCACACCATATGAAATTGTGTGTGGATATGGCTTTTAGCATTTTCTAAATGTGTTACAGTTATTGTCAGGATATGTTGATAACCAGACTATTTACATGCATAGTATTAGTGGTGGGTGTTGGCAGCTTCAGTGCAAAGTATTGAAAGAATTAATATCTGTAATGAAGATGAATCTGTGATATACAATGTTGTTTTTGTGAGGCTGAACTCCAAAAATCCATTTTCATAGGATATGCTCAAAGGAGAACCATATACTGTCAGATTACCCCATAATGCTTAAAGTTATAAAGGCAGCTCTCTATGCTATTAGTGCTGTTTCACCAAAATAAAAGGAAAAAGAAGAGGCTTTTGAAGATCGCGACAGGAGTGTCAAGGCAAAGGTTTTGGCGATAAAGTTGCAGATTGTAAGGCAAAGTAACAGAGAGGATTGATGAAGATAGTGCAGTAAATGTAGTAAATATGGACTTCCACAAGACATTTGACAAAGTACCACATAACAGACTTATTTAGAAAATAGATGTACATGGTATTAAAGGGATGGTGGTAACTTGGGTACGTAATTGGCTAAGGGATAGAAGGCAGAGAGTAGTGGTGAATGGATGTTAGTCTGACTGGAGAGAAGTATGTAATGTGGTCCCCTAGAGCCTGTAGGGACTCTAAATCCATTGTCCCAGTTTCTCCGGCTCCATCACCTCTGTTCTGACAATGCCCCCTTCATTACTAGTGCTTCCGATATGTCTTCCTTTTTTCTCAACCAAGGATTCCCCTCCACCGTGGTTGACAGGACCCTCGACTGTGTCCGTTCCATTTCCCATACTTTTGCTCTCACCCCTTTCCCTCCCTCCAAGAACCACAATAGGGTTCCTCTTGTCCTCACCTTTTATCCCACCAGCCTCCACATTCAATGGATCATCCTTTGCCATTTCCCCCACCTCAAACATGATCCCACCAGCAAACATATCTTGCCCTCCCCTCCCTTCTCAGCATTCCGAAGGAACCGTTCGCTCCACGACACCCTGCTCCACTCCCCAATCACCCCCAACAATCCCTCCCCTTCCCCCCTTCCCATGGCACCTTCCTCTGATGCAACACCTGTCCTTTTACTTCCATCCTTCCCACTCTCCAGGGCCCCAAACACTCCTTTCAGGTGAAACTGAAATTTACTTGTACTTCTTGCAATTTAGTATACTATATTCACTGTTCACGATGCGGTCTCCTCTACATCGGGGAGATTGGGTGACTGTTGTTCAATCTGCAAGCGTGTCCCCGAGCTTTCCGTCACTTCATCTGTCACTTTAATTTGTTCCACTCCCACTCTTGACCTCTCTGTTCTCAGCCTCTTCCACTGTTCCAATGAAGCTTAACGGGAGATTGAGGAACGGCACTTCATCTTTCGATTAGGCACTTTACAGCCTTCTGGACTCAACATCGAGTTCAATAATTTCAGATCATAAGCTCTGTCTCCATTTTTTCTGACGGCAGCTGTTGATGATTCTGCTATTGCCATTTACACCTCTTCTCGACCCATCTTTTGTTTCTTTACATTTCCCATTACCATCTCCTATTGCTTTGTAGAATCATATCTCGTCATTTAATCTCTCCCACCTTCCACCCTATCGGAGACCTTTCCTTCTATTCTTTCCTCTGCGCCCCCCTTTGCCTTCCCCTGCACTCGCTTAAAACCTGTTATAGTTATAACTTTTTCCTGTTCTGATGAAAGATCATTGACCTGAAATGTTAACTCCGTTTCTTTCTCCACGGATGCTGTCTGACCTGCCGAATATTTCCAGAATTATCTGTATATATTTCTGGTCCTCCAGGGGTTGGTATCAGGACCATTGCTATTCTTGTTATATCTTAATGACCTGGATATGGGAATAAGGAGTACAATTTTGAAGTTTATGGATTATACAAAACTTGGTAATGCAGTAAATAGTTAGCAGGATAGTAGCAGGACATAAACAGACTGGTGAACATAAGAACATAAGAAATAGGAACAGGAGTAAGCCATACGACCCCTCGAGAATGCTCCGCCATTCAATAAGATCATGGCTGATCTGATCATGGACTCAGCTCCACTTCCCTGCCCGCTCCCCATAACCCCTTATCCTCTTATCGTTTAAGAAACTGTCTATTTCTGTCTTAAATTTATCCAGTCTTAAATGTCCCAGCTTCCACAGTTCTCTGAGGCAGCGACTTCCACAGATTTACAACCCTCTGAGAGAAGAAATTTCTCCTCATCTCTGCTTTAAATGGGCAGCCCCTTATTCTAAGATCATGCCCTCTAGTTCTAGTCTCCCCCATCAGTGGAAACATCCTCTCTGCATCCACCTTGTCAAGCCCCTCATAATCTTGTATGTTTCGATAAGATCACCCTCACTCTTCTGAATTCCAATGAGTACAGGCCCAACCGACTCAACCTTTCCTCATATGTCAACCCCCTCATCCCCGGAATCAACCTAGTGAACCTTCTTTGAACTGCCTCCAAAGCATATCCTTTCGTAAATATGGAAACCAAAACTGCACACAGTATTCCAGGTGTGGCTTCACCAATACCTTATATAGCTGTAACAAGACTTTCCTGCCTTTATACTCCATCCCCTTTGCAATAAAGGCCAAGATACCATTGGCCTTCCTGATCACTTGCATACTATCCTTTTGTGTTCCATGCACAAGTATCCCCAGGTCCCGCTGTACTGCGGCACTCTGCAATCTTTCTCCATTTAAATAATAACTTGCTCTTTGATTTTTTTTCTGCCAAAGTGCATGACCTCACACTTTCTGACATTATACTCCATCTGCCAAAGTTTTGCCCACTCACTTAGCTTGTCGATGTCCTTTTGCAGATTTTTTGTGTCCTCCTCACACATTGTTTTTCCTCCCCACACATTGTTTTTCCTCCCATCTTTGTATCATCAGCAAACTTGGCTACGTTACACTCAGTCCCTTCTTCCAAGTCGTTAATATAGATTGTAAATAGTTGGGGTCCCAGCACTGATCCCCGCGGCACCCCACTAGTTACTGTTTGCCAACCAGAGAATGAACCATTTATCCCGACTCTCTGTTTTCTGTTAGATAGCCAATCCTCTATCCATGCTAATATATTACCCCCAACCGCGTGAACATTTATCTTGTGCAGTAACCTTTTATGTGGCACCTTGTCAAATGCTTTCTGGAAGTCCAAATACACCACATCCACTGGTTCTTCTTTATCCACCCTGTCCGTTACATCCTCAAAGATCTCCAGCAAATTTGTCAAACATGACTTCCCCTTCATAAGTCGTTGCTGACTCTGCCTGACCAAATTTTGCTTTTCCAAATGTCCTGCTAATGCTTCTTTAATAATGGACTCCAACATTTTCCCAACCACAGATGTTAGGCTAACTGGTGTATAGTTTCCTGCTTTTTGTCTGCCTCCTTTTTTAAATAGGGGCATTACATTTGCAGATTTCCAATCTGCTGGGATCTCGCCATAATCCAGGGAATTTTGGTAAATTACAACCAATGCATCCACAATTCCTGCTGCTACTTCTCTTAAGACCCTAGGATGCAAGCCATCAGGTCCAGGGGATTTATCTGCCTTTATTCCCATTATCTTACTGAGTACCACCTCCTTAGTGATTGTGATTGTTTTTACGTTCCTCCCCCTCCTATAGCCCCTTGACTATCCACTGTCAGAATATTGTTCGCGTCCTCTACCATAAAGACTGATACAAAATATTTGTTCAGAGTTTCTGCCATCTCCATGTTCCCCATAACTAATTCCCCGGTCTCATCCTCTAAGGGATCAACATTTACTTTAGCCACTCTTTTCCTTTTTATATACCTATAGAAACTCTTGCTATCTGTTTTTATATTTTGCGCTAGTTTACTTTCATAGTCTATCTTTCCTTTCTTAATCATTTTTTAAAATCGTTCTTTGCTGGCTTTTAAAAGCTTCCCAATCTTCTGTCCTCCCACTAGTTTTGGCCACTTTGTATGCCCTTGTTTTTAATTGGATACCGTCCTTTATTTCTTTAGTTAGCCACAGTTGGCTATCTTTTCTCTTACACCCTTTCCTCTTTACTGGGATATATTTTTCTTGAGAGTTGTGAAATATCACCTTAACTGTACACCACTGTTCATCAACTGTCTGACACTTTAATCTATTTTCCCAGTCCACTTAAGCCAACTCTGCCCTCATACCTTCATAGTCTCCTTTATTTAAGCTTAGTCCACTGGTTAGAGATCCAACTTTCTCATCCTCCATCTGAATTTGAAATTCAATCATGCTATGTGTCATGTTTGTAACCTTCACATAACTGTAACCTCATGTAACAACACTGTACACTGTATACACCTGAGAAATGCACACCTTGACCACAGGGGGTGAACTTGTGGGAGACACTCCTCACCTGATCATCCAGGTATATAAAGGGAGGTCCCACACAGGGCCATCACTCCTTCCTTCTGTGAATAAAGGTACAGGTTACAGAGTGACCTTGTCTCCAGTATGTGTCTCGTGTTGATTTGCTGTAGTATGGAAGGACACAACATTTGGTGACGAGAAACGGGAATCAACGACTCAAGAGGATGGCCACCGGTAGCACAGAGGAACGGTACTGTGTTGGTGAGGACTGGGACGATTTCGTTGAGAGGCTCCAGCAGAGTTTTATCACGAAGGACTGGCTGGGAGCGGCAGCGGCTGACAAGCGAAGGGCGCATCTACTGACCAGCTGTGGATCTAAGAGGTACGCACTGATGAAAGACCTGCTCGCACCCGAGAAGCCGGCGGACAAGATCTTCGAGGAGCTCAGCAAACTGATCGATGAGCACGTCAAACTGGCGAGTATACACATGGCCCGACACCGATTCTATACGCACCGACATCGGGAAGGGCAGAGCATACCTGACTTCGTTGCGGACCTTCGGCACTTGGCCAGCCTCTGTAAGTTCACAGATGCCTGCAGGCAGGAGGTGTCATGAGATTTCTTCATTGAGGGCATTGATCATGCTGGGATTTTTAGGAAGCTAATTGAGACCAAGGACTTGACCTTGGAAGCAGCGGCGTTGATGGCTCAGACCTTCATGGCGGGGTAGGAGGAAACCAAGATCATATACGCGTGCAACTCTGCTCTCAACATGGCGATGGAGCAGGGAGTTAACATGATAAACGCGACTCAGAACCCCGCAGGCAGGCAAGGGCAATTCGACACCAACCAGGCAGTAACAGACTCGAGGGTGGATCCGCAACAGAGACAATGGCAGGTTGAATGGTCATTTACACCATCACAAGGGACAATACATCCTGGGATGGGACCATTGACACCCACAAACAGAGTGCTCAAGAGTGATCAAAGAGACAATCAGAGACGAATGCCTGGTAACAACTCTTTTGTTCACAACAATCTCAGCTCATGCTGGAGGTGCAGGGGCAAACATGCTGCGAAGACCTACCGGTTCCAACAATTCATCTGCAGAAATTGTAACTTGAGTGGACATTTAGCCAGGATGTGCAGGAAGCCCACAGTGCGGCTAGTTTACGAAGTGGATGAACCACAAGAGGGGTCTGCAAGGCAGGGGTATGC
Organism: Pristiophorus japonicus; assembly: GCF_044704955.1. Taxonomy (NCBI): domain Eukaryota; kingdom Metazoa; phylum Chordata; class Chondrichthyes; family Pristiophoridae; genus Pristiophorus; species Pristiophorus japonicus. Next base: position 170,391,050 of record NC_091981.1, read on the forward strand.
CTGGGACACAGCAATGGACGCTGAAGTTCAGCGGGTTCAGGTGGCAAACATCCACAGCTCATATGCAAGAACGCCATCTATGATGATGAGAGTACTGTTAAACGGCATCCCGGTACACATGGAGCTGGACACAGGAGCCAGCCAGTCACTTATGAGTGTCCAACAATTCGAGAAACTGTGGCCACTCAGAGCTAGCAGACCCAAACTTGAATGCATTGACACGCAATTACGGACGTACACCAAAGAGATCATCCCAGTGCTAGGCAGTGCAATGTTGGTGGTCACACATAATGGATCCCAGAACCTGCTGCCACTCTGGATTGTCCCGGGAAATGGTCCCGCGCTTTTGGGGAGGAGCTGGCTAGCCGAGATGAACTGGAAATGGGGGGATGTGCATGCCATTTCATCTGTGGAGCGAAGTTCATGCTCACAGGTCCTACAAAAGTTCAAGTCATTATTTCAACCTGGCGCGGGACTTTCAAAGGCACCAAAGTGGTGATACGCATCACCCCGGACGCCAGACCAGTGCACCACAAAGCCAGAGCTATGCCATATGTGATGCGGGAGAAAATTGAGAGTGAGTTGGACAGGTTGCTAAGAGAGGGCATAATTTCGCCCATTGAATTCAGCGACTGGGCAAGCCCCATCGTCCCTGTTCTAAAAACGGATGGCTTGGTCAGGATCTGTGGCGACTACAAGGCCACCATCAACCGAATGTCCCTTCAGGACCAATACCCGCTTCCGAGAGCGGAGGATCTTTTTCCCACGCTGGCAAGCGGCAAGCTGGTCACCAAGTTGGACCTCACTTCGGCCTACATGACCCAGGAACTGGCCGAAGGATCCAAGTTACTGACCACCATCACCACGCACAAGGGGCTGTTTGTCTACAACAGGTGTCCGTTTGGCATTCGCTCAGCAGCCGCTATCTTTCAGAGGAACATGGAAAGCTTGCTCAAATCCATCCCCGGAACAATCGTATTTCAGGACGACATCCTTATCATGGGTCGAGACACCGAGGAACACCTCCACAACCTGGAGGAGGTGCTACGCCGACTGGACCCCGGGTAGGCCTGCGACTAAAGAAGTCCAAGTGTGTGTTTTTGGCCCCAGAGGTCGAGTTTTTGGGCAGGAGGGTTGCCGCAGACGGGATCCGGCCTACCGAATCCAAAACGGAGGTGATCCGTCACGCGCCCAGGCCCGGCAACACATCGGAGTTGCGTTCATTTCTGAGACTATTGAACTATTTTGGGAACTTTCTGCCGAACTTAAGTACATTGTTGGAGCCACTGCATGTGCTCCTGCGTAAGGGTTGCGATTGGTTTTGGGGGGACTGTCAGGAAAGGGCTTTCAATCGGGCGCAGAACCTGCTTTGTTCTAATAAGTTATTGACCCTGTACGACCCCTGTAGCAAATTGGTTTTGACATGTGATGCATCATCCTATGGGGTTGGGTGGGTGTTACAACAGAGTAATGATGAGGGCCAACTCCAACCTGTGGCTTTTGCCTCCAGGTCGCTCTACCAAGCAGAAAGCGGGTATGGGATGCTTGAAAAGGAGGCACTCGCATTGTCTACGGGGTGAAAAAGATGCACCAGTACCTTTTTGGCAGAAGGTTCGAGTTAGAAATGGACCACAAGCCATTAACATCCCTGCTGTCCGACAGCAGACAGCAAAGCTGTCAATGCCAATGCGTCAGCTCGCATACAGCGATGGACTCTCATGCTGGCTGCGTATGACTACACCATACGGCACCGGCCAGGCACCGAAAATTGCGCTAACGCGCTCAGCAGGCTTCCACTGGCCACCATTAAGGGGGCAGCGGAGCAAAGCGCGGAAATGGTCATGGCTGTCGATGCCTTTGACAGCGCAGGATCCCCCATCACAGCCCGCCAGGTCAAAATCTGGACCAACAGAGATCCTCTCCTATCCTTGATTAAGAAATGTCTACTGACTGGGAATTGGGCGCCCGCACATGGAGCATGCCCTGAAGAGGTCAGACCGTTCCACAGACGGATATATGAACTCTCCATTCAAGCCGACTACCTACAATGGGGCAGCCTGGTAGTCATGCCCCAGAAGGGAAGGGAAGCATTCATCAGGGAACTCCACAGCGAGCACCCAGGCATCATGCTAATGAAGGCCATTGCCCGGTTACATGAATGGTGGCCGGGAATTGATGCAGACCTGGAACTGTAAAGTCCTGTCCCTGCAGTACAGACTTACACGAGGCATATGCTGAAGTCAAGGTCACTTTGGACCTGCACCTTTATTTCACAGCTCTCGAGTGCCTCACTTGCCTGAGACCTGCCTTTATATACCTGTGTGGAACAGGTATGCAGTGTCTCCTGCAAGTGCACCCCTGGTGATAAAGTATGCTTGTGGTTACAGGTCATATCTAGTTACCGTCATATATAGCATGGTAAGATACAGTTATATACAGTAATGTGAGATACATGACATCACCCTCCCCCCAAGGTCTTATTGCCTTTATAGATTCAGTCTCTCAGGTGGTCCACGCTCTCGTGTGGAGCGTCTTAGTTGTGGTTCAGTTGTTTGCCTTGGTGCCTGTTTTTCTTTTGGTGTGATTGTTGGTATCTCGCCTGGGCTGTCTGTTGAGACTGCCCTTTCCTCAGATTGTTCCCTCTGTCTGTCCACCAGGTGTGGTGTGAGTTCTACATTGTCGTCTGCCTCTGGTTCTGCAGTATTGTTGGTGAATCTACTTTTTACTTGGTCTACATGGCTTCGGCAGGTTTGGCCATTGTCCATTTCTACAACCAGTAGGCTGTTTCCTTCCTTGCCTGTTACTTTCCCTGCAAGCCATTTGGGACCCCTGCCATAGTTTAGCACAAACACTTTGTCCCCTATCTCATTCCACCTCCCCCTCGAATTTCGGTCATGGTACTCAGTTAGCTTCCGGCGCTTTGCCTCAACAATTTCGTGCATGTCTGGGAGGATTAACAAGAGCCTAGTCTTTAAGGTCTGTTTCATCAATAGTTGCGCAGGGGGAACCCCAGTCAATGAATGCGGACGAGATCTGCATGCCAGTAGCAGTTGCGACAGGCGATTCTGCAGCGTGGGACCTTGGATTTTTAGCGTGCCTTGTTTAACGATTTGCACTGCTCGCTCCGCCTGGTCATTGGAGGCTGGCTTGAACGGTGCCGCCTTAACATGATTTATGCCGTGGTCAACTATAAAATCTTGAAATTTTGTGCTGGTGAAGCATGGACTATTATCACTGACCGATATGTCAGGGATTCCGTGCGTTGCAAACATGGTTCTAAGGCCCTCCACAGTGGTGGAGGTGGTGCTTGAGTTTAAAATGGTGCACTTGATCCACTTTGAAAATGCATCGATGACTACGAGGAACATTTTGCCCATGAATGGGCCCGCATAGTCTACATGCACCCGCGATCATGGTTTGGTGGGCCAGGGCCAGGGGCTTAGGGGGGCCTCCCTGGGGGCATTACTGAGTTGGACACAGATGGTGCACCGCCGGACGCAGAGCTCCAAGTTCGCGTCAATGCTAGACCACCAGACGTGGGATCTGGCTATGGCCTTCATAAGGACAATCCCTGGGTACTCGTGTTGGAGCTCCCGGACAAAAGCCTCTCTACCTCGCAAGGGCATAACTACGCGGCTGCCCCACATCAGGCAGTCTGCCTGTAGTGATAGTTCATGCATGCGCCTATGGAACGGTTTGACCTCCTCGGGGCAGGCATCGCGAGCCTCTGCCTAGTCACCAGTTAAAACACTTCTTTTGACTAAAGATAACTTGGGGTCGCTGGTCGTCCAGGCTCTGATTTGGCGAGCCGTCATGGGCGAACCTGTGGATTCAAAGGCATTGATTGCCATGACCATCTCACAGTCCTGTTCGTCGGACCCTTCCGTGGTCGCCAGGGGTAGCCTGCTAAGCGCGTCGGCACAGTTGTCTGTGCCTGGTCTGTGCTTTATTATGTAGTCATAAGATGCCAGCATGAGTGCCCACTGCTGAATGCGCGCCGAGGTGTTGGCGCTTATTGCCTTGCACTCGGACAGTAGCGATGTGAGGGGTTTGTGGTCGGTTTCTAACACGAACTTAGCCCCGAAAAGGTATTGCTGCATCTTTTTGACGCCGTACACGCACGCGAGCGCCTCCTTCTCCACCATACCATACCCGCGCTCCGCCCGCGAAAGTGACCTGGAGGCATAGGAAATGGGTTGTAATTTACCCGCATCATTGACATGCTGTAAAACGCATCCGAACCCATACGCTGATGCATCACTTGTAAGAACTAGCTTTTTACCTGGGTCAAAAAAGGCTAAAACACTGTTGGAACACAGAAGGTTGCATGCCTTATTGAAGGCGCATTCTTGGGCGTCTCCCCAAAACCAATCGCACCCCTTTCTAAGTAGCACATGGAGAGGCTTCAGCAGCGTGCTCATGTTCTGCATAAAGTTCCCAAAGTAATTGAATAGCCCGAGAAAGGCGCGCAGTTCTGAGACATTCCGGGGCCTGGGCGCCAGACAAATTGCTTCGGTTTTGGACTCTGTTGGGCTGATTCCATCAGCGGCAATCCTTTTGCCCAAAAATTCAACCTCGGGCGCGAGAAACAGACACTTGGATTTCTTAACTCTGAGGCCCACCCGATCCAACCGACTTAGTATTTCCTCCAAATTGCGGAGATGGGAGTTGGTGTCCCTGCCCGTGATGAGTATGTTATCTTGAAACACCGTCCACGGGATGGACTTGAGCAGACTCTCCATGTTGCGCTGGAATATAGCAGCTGCCGACCTAATACCGAATGGGCATAGATTGTACATAAAAAGGCCTCAATGTGTGTTGATGGTGGTGAGTAGCTTAGACTCTTCGGTCGGTTCTTGCGTCATATACGCAGATGTGAGATCTAGTTTCGAGAAAAGTTTTCCTCCAGCCAATGTGGCAAATAGGTCCTCCGCTCTGGGCAGTGGGTATTGGTCCTATCGGGAGACTCTGTTTATGGTAGACTTGTAATCCACAGATTCGTGCAGATCCATCAGGCTTCATGACAGGGACGATGGGACCTGCCCAGTCGTTAAATTCCACGGGTGAGATAATGCCTTCCCGCAGAAGCCGGTCCAGTTCGTGTTCAATCTTTTCCCTCATCACATAAGGCACAGCTCTAGCCTTGTGATGGACCAGTCTGATAGCCAGCATCCTGTGTGATGTAGATTTTTAATTTGGCCCCTTTGAAGGTGCCCACACCTGGCTGAAAGAGATGTTCAAAATGACTTAGAACTGTTGAGCAGGAGGTCCATTCCTCTGACGACATGGCGTGAACATCATCCCATTTCCAATTTAGTTTTGCCAGCCAGCTTCTCCCCAACAGTGCTGGGAGATCTCTGGGGACAATCCACAGGGAAATCGGTTCACCATCCCTTTGTGTGTGACTGAGAGCATGGCGCTGCCAAGGACTGGGACGATTTCTTTGGTATATGTCCTTAGTTTGGTGTCGACCCTTGTGAGTTTTAGTCTGTTGCTTTTGTGCGGCCACAGCTGTTCAAATTGTTGGACGCTCATGAGAGATTGACTCGCTCCCGTATCCAGTTCCATGTTGACGGGTATCCCGTTGAGTAGGACCCTCATTATTATTGGAGGCATCTTGTTGTAAGAACAGTCGACATTGATTGTGTTGATCCGCTGTACCTCGGTGTCCCGGGCACTGTCCCCACCGTCTTCTGGTCTGCTTTACAACCCTTCCGATTCGTATACCAGCCGAGCTGCTGTTTTTCTGCACGTGCGGTCCAGATGCCCTGTATAGTTGCAGTTTCTGCAAACGGCATGCTGAAATCGACACCCCCTTGATGAGTGCCTTCCCCCACATCTCCAGCACAGACCGCTTCCATTGTTTCCGAAGGATGAGCTGCATCTGGCTGATCTCTCTTGAGCTTCTCTCAGTTTGTAGTTGATTGTTCGCATTGTAGGTTGATGAGGTGTGAACGGTCGTTCATGTGGCCCTTTTTGGCTTCTGGCGCCACTGCCTGCTGTTGAAGGCCTGCTCTCCTGCCTTTGTCTGTGTGTGGGGGTAGCGGCTGTGAACCCCTTGTTCCGATGTTTCGTTAGTTGTCGCACCCGGTGTATAGATCAACCCCGTTTCTTCTTCTCCTGCCAAGAATGCGACCAGTGCTGCTGCCTCTTGGGTCAAGTTCTTGGTCTCTATGAGCTTTCGGAATATGCCTGCGTGGCCTATTCCTTCAATAAAAAAGTCTCTCAGTACTTCTCTCCTTAAGTCATCGGAGAATTCACATAAACTAGCCAGCCTACGAAGTTTCACCACAAAGTCGGGTATGCTCTGGCCCACACAGCGTCTGTCATTGTAGAACCTGTGTCTGGCCATGTGTAGGCTGCTCGCTGGCTTCAGGTGGTCTCTGATCAATGTGCTGAACTCTTCAAACGACTTGCTTGCTGGTTTCTCGGGTGTCAGCAGGTCCTTCATTAAGGCGTATGTTTTCAAGCCACAGCTGGTCAAGAGATGGGCTCTTCTCTTGTCTGCCTTATCATCGCCCAACCAGTCTTTGGTTCCAAAGCTTTGCTGGAGCCTTTCTATAAAGTCCTCCCAATTATCTCCAGCATTGTATTTCTCATCTGAGCTGTTGGTAGCCATTCAGTGGATTCTGTGATCCCGTAACTCGTCGCCACTGTAAAGTCCTGACCCTGCAGTACAGACTTACATGAGGCACATCTTGAAGTCAAGGTCACACAGGACCTACACCTTTATTTCACAGCTTTGAATGCCGCACTTGCCTGAGACCTGCCTTTATATACCTGTGTGGGACAGGTGTGCAGTGTCTCCTGCAAGTGCACCCCTGGTGGTAAGGTATGCTTGTGGTTATAGGTCATATCTAGTTACAGTCATGTATAGCATGGTAAGTACAGTTAGATACAGTGGTGTGAGATACATGACAAAGGTTGTGAACAGTCTGGTTCAGCCTCAGACAGAAATTGGGGAGAGGGATAGAGCAGTGTCTAGGGAACGGAGTTTGTGGCGGGGACCGAAAACAATGGCTTTGGTCAGTAAAATGGAGACGTCACATCTGTTGTCACTGAGGTTGAGGTAGGAGAATTGCTCCCTTAAGGCCCTAGATGGATATGGCCTCCTCCTCCTCCTGCTGCCTTTTGTAGCAGCTTGTTCTGCTCTGTGTCGCCTCTGCTCATTTTCCCTGTCATGCTGCAGGCCAAGGGGGATACAAATTACTGCACCCATGTCTGGGAGAAACTGGTCTGAGCAGACCCCTTGCAAATCAATACAAGTCCTTGATCACTTGCCTTACCACTCCTTTTAGACTTTACATTACAATAGTGACTATACTCCAAAAAGTACTTCATTGGCTGTAAAGCGCTTTGAGACATTCGGTGATCGTGAAAGGCGCTATATAAATCGAACTCTATCTTTCTTTCTTTTTTCAGTCAATTAATTGATGTCACAATCTGCCTACTCTACATACTTATGGCTCACGCTCCCAGCGCGACGCTAATCCCGTCACCAAAATGGCGTCCGCGCAGCCAGCACTAGAAGTGCCGCACTTTGCTTGGACACCATTTTGGACCAAAAATAGCACCCATAGTGCCCAATCAACATGTGCTAACCAACCCAATTTTTAGCCCTATGATTCTAAACAGCTGAAGTCAGAAAGCCAGGAGAGGAGAGTGTTCAGAATGCAAAAGAGGCCAGAGATGGAAAGGGATACACACTGCCACAAAGGTATAAAGAATATTGCAGAGTTAATGAAGGGTAAGACCATTGAGGGATTTGTAAATGAGAATAAGAATTTTAAATTCAATGCATTGGGAAATCAGGAAGCCAATGGCGATTAGTGAGGTATTAAATGATAGGCAAGTGGGACTGAATGTGGGACGTGCTGCCAGTGCCAAAGCTTTTAAGTACGGTGCAGTTTGGAAGGCCAGTGAGAACATTGGAGATGATGAAGACGTAAATGAGTTCAGCAGCAATGAAAAGGAAAGACAGAAAATAAAGACTTGCATTTATATAGCGCCTTTCAAGACCACCAGACATCTCAAAGCGCTTTACAGCCAATGAAGTAATTTTGGAGTGCAGTCAATGTTGTAATGTGGGAAATGGGCATGAAGAAGGGATAGAGGCTGGCAATTTTGCAGATGTGAATTTTGTTGGGCTTGGTGGTGGATAGGTTATGAGACTTGAAGCTCAGTTCACAGTCAAATTGGGGTTGTGCAACATTATGTCAGAGCAACCAGGAGGGATGGAATCAGTGGTGGGACATGGAGCTGTTGGAGTGTGTCAAACAAGATGGCTTCAATTTTACAGATGCACTGTTGGAGAAATTACTGGACAATCCACAGTTTGATACAAGACAAGCAAAAGAAAGAAAGACTTGCATTTATACAACGCCGTTCACAATCTCAAGATATCCCAAAGCGCTTTACAACCAATGAAGTACTTTTGAAGTGTAGTCACTATTGTAATGTAGGAAATATGGCAACCAATTTGTGCACAGCAAGCTCCCACAAACTGCAATGAAATAACTCACCACCTGTTTTAGGTGTTGGTTGAGGGATATATGTTGGCCAGGTCACCAGGAAAACTCCCCAGCACTTTTTCCAAATAGTGCCATGTGATCTTTTACATCCACTGAGGGGGAGACGGCACCACGGTTTATTGTCTCATCTGAAGGGATGCCATCCCTGGCAGAGCACCATTCCTTAGGTTATGTCCTTAATACTCTGGAGTGGGTCTTGAACCCCAACCTTATGACTCAGAGATGAGAGTGTTACCATTGAGCCACAGCTGAGACCGAAGCAGTCAGCAGTCAGGTGGTCATGGAGTAGTGGATGATATTGGTGACATAGGGGTAGAAATTCTTCGGTGCCCGGTTTCAGGTGCAAAGGTGGTGTCGCATTTAAGCCAGTTTTCACACTACTGGCACTGAGACTTAAAACTAATGGCTCTGGTCCTGACAATAATATGAATCCAAGGTCGTTTTCCTTTTAACATTTTTACTTCGCTCCTGGAATTTCTCACTTTTTCTTCCTTCTGAGGTGATTTTGAAAGATTTACGTAAAATTACTCTGAAACCTCTAAATTGGGTGTTAAAACCCATTTCCTATTTTTTAGTTTCATGCGTTTTTATTTGTAGAACAGTATAAACTGATGGACCAGCTTCGAACTGAGCCAGTGCACACAGACATAGAAAAACAGATATTAAAATAGAATAACAGAGCATTTCCAGCATCCACAGTGTTTTGCTTTTATAGAAAAACAGATAACAGTGGGAAAGGCTATGATGAAGAATGGTACATCTTTGAAACAAGAGGAAAGAACCAGATCGATTACATGCATTAGACATGGGGAAGGGATAAGTACAATTATTCTCTCCCTCTCTTTTCTTTTAACAGTTATTTAATTCATCCTGTCATATATATAGCGACCATGCAAAGAGCAACATAGAACATGTGTTCAGAAAACCCATAAGCTTACAACAATATTTGATCCTTCGGTCTGGAAAAGCAAGGGGCTAGAAATTCATTGGCTTAGCGTCACCCATTAGTGCCCGAGAGGGTGACGCTAAGCACTACTGCCCGAGGACACACTGTGATAGCCTGCCGTGAACTTCATTGGTGGTTTAGCAGCAGCATTGTCATTTAGCGCTGTGCACTCTAATGCCACCCATTTGGTGACGTCACACACGTGCAACGCCCTCTTAGTGGCGCGTTCACCAACTTGACTTCTTTCGCCTGCTGTAGTGCCTGGCGGTACACCCGACAGGGAAAGCAAGCACTGCAAAGAGGATCCTGGAATGATATCTGAAGAACTGACTAGATAAGTGTTCAGATTACACTTTATTTACAGATACTTACCTTTCTGACCTCTAGAAGACTTGCTAACGTTTCCTTGCAGATTTTGCCTGGTCCACCTCACTTCCTCTTTAGGTGCTAGGATGCAGGTATCCTAGTGCCTCAGCTTCAGTAGTACTCCCACGCTACCTCTCCGTTAGCACCCTAAGAGGAGTGTGGAAAGCTTCAGTTAGCGTTCCATTCCCCTCTTGAGGCACTAAAAATGAATATCCCGGTTGGAGGCGGTAAATATCGCCCAGCACTAAAGTTGGCGATCAGGCGGTGTCACTGCCTCAAACCGGGCTATACTGAATTTTTAACCCCTAAGGAGTCAAATTAGTCTTAATTCTTAAATTGGGTATGAAAATGCAAAAAAGGTGAATGAGTAAATTACACAGTGATTTTCTTATCCGTGTTGCAAAAAGATTTTTTATTATCTGCTTTTTTCCCTGATGTTAAAATGATTCTGATAAACAAGGCAGTGTGATGCCAGCTCTCACGAATTTTAATCACAGTTCTTACAGTTATTAGTTCGTTTGCCTTTACAAGAATTTCAAGCTGTGGCTATGAAGGAATTGTTGACCTGACCAGGGGCAATATTGACGCAGCACAATAAAAAAATGGACAGAGTATATTTTCTTAAAAAAACAACTCCTGATAAGGCGCAGATGTACGTTAGATACAGCAAAAGAGGAAGAAAACATGGAAACAGTACAATACAGTCTTCTACTTCGGCAGTCCCTCGGAGTCGAGGATGACTTGCTTCCACACTAAAACTGAGTTCTCAGGTGACCGATGAGTCCGATGCGAGACCCACAGTCTCTGTCACAGGTAGGGCAGACAGTGGTTGAAGGAACTAGTGGGTGGGTTGCTTGGGTTGCCGTGCGCTCCTTCTGCTGTTTATGCTTGGCTTCACTTGCTCTCAGCATAGAGACCCGAGGTATTCGGCGTCTTCCTGGAAGATTTTCCTCGACTTTGTGCAGTCATGGGCCGGGGATTCCAAGGTGTTGGTGGGGATGTTGCACTTCTTCAAAGAAGCTTTGAGGGTGTCTTTGAAGCGTTTCCTCTGTCCACCTGGGGCTCGCTTGCTGTGTCAGAGCTCCAAGTAGAGCACTTGTTTTGGGAGTCTTGTATCGGGCATGCAGGCGATGTAGCCCGCCCAACAGAGCTGATCGAGTGTGGTCAGTGCTTTGATGCTGGGGATGTTGACCTGAGCAAAAGCACTGACATTGGTGCGCCTATCCTGCCAATGGATTTGCAGAATCTTGCGGAGGCAGCATTGGTGGTACTTCTCCAGTGCTTTGAGGTACATAGTCCATGTCTCTGACGCATCTAGGAGGGCGGGTATCACTACTGCTCTGTAGACCATGAGCTTGGTGCCGGGCTTGAGATGCTGGTCTTCAAACACTCTCTTCCTCAGGCGGCCAAAGGCTGCATTGGCACATTGAAGGTGGTGTTGGACTTTGTCATTGACGTCTGCCCTTGTTGACAGTAGGCTCCCAAGGAATGGTAAATGGTCCATGTTATCCAAGGCCTCATCGTGGATTTTGATAATCAGGGTGTAGTGCTGCATGGCAGCAGCACGTTGGTAGAGAACCTTTGTCTTACGGATGTTTAGTGTAAAGCCCATGCTCTCGTACGCTTTGGTGAAGGTGTTGACAATGGCTTGGAGTTCGGCATCTGAGTGTGTGCAGATGCAGGCATCGTCTATGTACTGTAATTCAATGACTGAGGATGGGACGACCTTGGATCTGGCCTGGAGGTGACTGAGGTTGAACAGTTTCCCGTTCGTTCTGTAGATTAGCTCCACTCCAGCGGGGAGCTTACTGAGGGTGAGATGGAGCATTGCAACAAGGAAGATCGAGAAGAGCACTGGCGTTAAAGTCACCAAGGAGGATCAGCTTGCCACTCATTGGTACTCGGCAAATGGATCGTTCGAGGCTGGAGTAGAACTCCTCTTTGGTCTCATCTGTGGCTTCCAGTGTTGGGGCTGAAGACCATAGTGCACTGGTTCAGGACTAGGGTGAGCCGAAGAATCATGAGGCGTTTGATTATCCTACAAGGGGAGTCTCTGAGACAGCCAACTAGTTCATCCTTTATGGCAAAGCCTACCCCATGGAGGTGGCAATCTTCTTTTGGTTTATCTTTCCAGAAGTTGTAACTGCCACCTTGTTCCTTGAGCTGGCCTTCCCCTGCCCACCAGGTCTCGCTAAGGGCGGTGATGTCTATGTCAACATTTCTGAGCTCCCGGGCAACGATAGTGGTGCGGTGTTCTGGTCTGTCGCTGTTGGGGTTGTCCATGAGGGTCGTGACGTTCCAGGTGCAGAACTTCATTTTGAAGGGTGGAAGATGCCTGTGCATGAATTCTTTTAAAGTGGGGTGGCCATTGCACACCGGCTACCACACGGGCTTAGCAGAGCAATGTCTTGGTCCAGTGGCAAGGTGGTCCAATACGACTGGAGATCAGGCTTCGCTGCATGGGCCTAGTACATACACACACGTATACTGCTACTGTCCTCCTTTCTCCTTCCAGCAGGTCCTCTCTCGCTGAGTTTCATAGGATGCAGTGTAGGCCTCACGAATTCGCTGTTGGCCCATGCCTTGGGCCACAACCCCGCTGCTGGTCCACAGTGCGCCGCTCCTGGGTCTCGAGCTCCATTCCTCGCCGTTTGTCACCTTGCTGGTCCCGAACTCCCGCTGCCCGCTAGCCTCCGGATCTCCGGCTGCTCGCTGACCCCGGATCTCCCACTGCTTCCGCTGCTCGCCGACCCCCCGCTCCTCACCAACCACCAGACCTCCCGTTGCCTGCCGACCTTCTGTTGCCCACCGGCCTCCAGACCTCCCATTCGTCGGCGACCTTGGACCTCCCACTGCTCGCCGACCTCCTGCTCCTGCTGCCCGATGACCTCCGGGCCTCCCGCCGCTTGCCGACCTCCGGGCCTCCCGCTGGTTGTCGACCTCTGGGTCTCCTGCTGCTCGCTGACCTCTCCTGGACCACGACCCCGCCACTGGGCTCAATCTCGCTCCAAGAGTCGCCACCAATCAGCTACCTGGGTTGACATGATGTCCAATTTGTCCCCCGCTTGGATTTCGACACCCTCTCAGGTACAATAGAGTACCAGCAGGGAGTCAGCTTTTCTGAATATTGCTGATCAGATACAATATCTGAATCCAAGATTGCAATTCCAACTTCCCATTCAGATCAATTGCATGGCAATAAATTCCCAATAAATGTAAAGTTTAAATCTTGATCTTTTGAAACCAGACACATGCCTAATTGTAATTATAGTGATCAGCTCCGCTGGGCAGGCCACACATGCAGAAATCAAGCACAGGCAGAGGAAAGAGCATACGGCAAACCAGTCCCACCCACCCTTTCCCTCAAAGACCATCTGCCCCACCTGTGACAGAGACTATGGTTCTCGTATTGAACTGTACAGCCACCTAAGAACTCATGTTAAGAGTGGAAGAAAGTCTTCCTCGATTCCGAGGGACTGCCTATGATAATTATGGTAATTATAGTGAATGATGTTGAGGGGCAGGATCAGATCTCAGTGTTCATACAGCAGCTTTCGGAGAAGCGTAATGCAGCTTCATACCCAGAAATTCAATTCCCTGGGCAGTCTAGAACAACTGAGGCAAATATAACCATAGGTATTTCGAGCAGTAATCTATGCCAGCATTTGAACAATTGATGGAGATTAATTGATTTGATGTTCTTTCGTATGACGGAAAAGCTTATAATGGGATGTCTAGTTTCACTATCCATTCGATGGCCTGCTGAGATGCCGAGATTAATTGATTACTGTCCATAAACTGCACAGCACAGTCATGAAGTAATTATTACAGACCAATGTGCGATTGTTACTGATCTGATTACTCTATGTGCGTCGTGAGAGATCGGCATCTGATTACCGATATGTTCGCTGCGGCATATTCTAATTACCTTTCCAGCAAAATTTGGAGTAAGTTATAAACGGCGAAATCGGCGCACTGGAAATTTAATTTGTGCATTGCCAATCCCGCCATTGTAAGACAATCTGGACCAATCTGTTTTAGGGATGTTGGTTGAGGAATAAATGTTGGCCAGGATTCTGGGAGAATTTCCCTGCTCTTTGATTAGTATCATGGGTTCATACTCTATTTGTTTGATACAGGACACTAGAAGGCATTAGGACCCTGCGGGAGCTATTCACAGCTGCTGTAAACATGCTGGTTCATGCTGGTTTTGTGACACCATTTTGGGAGATGCTATAAAGGACACAGTTAGTTACATTTCTCCTGTTTCAATTAGTCTGTTTATTAACATACACAACATAATTTGGCGATGAGGATGAATCAAATTAACCTCTCTACACCCACCACCTTTCCTCTCCACACCCAGGGACCCTCCAATCCCATGGCCGAGATGGATAAAAAGCTTATCTACGAACATCACGGTGAGTGGGTTAGACGTCGACAACATAACACCAGCTCGCTACCGTGCAATACTTATCCACTGCCTTGGCACCAAAGGTCACGCATCTTTGGCCAAGTTGAAGACACGGAATCCTACGATAAAGCAGTAGGCGCTCTAGAGAAATATTTTGGGCCAAACAAAAATATCACGATGGAGAGATACAAGTGTTGTCAAAAGGGGCAAGGAAATGGTGAAGCAATGAAACAATATATCATTTCATTAACTGAACTGGCTGCTATGTGTAACTTTGGAGCACTCACAGAGGAACTGATCAGGGATCAAATTATTGAGAAAACAGCAATCCCCCGTATTTGGGACTGCTTGCTAATGGAGGATGACAATTTTACATTGGACAAAGCAACAAATCTGGCCATCCAAATCGAATCAGTGCTTTCCAATTCAAAAATGATCAGCTCCCCTGCTCCCCTGTGCAGCAGACTTCAGCTACAGCCCATGTGCAAGGCATTCGTCCAAAGCGGAAATCACAGCAGGGACCCGGCTAGTAATAAGCCACCCACTACGGATCGCGGGCCTAACTTCCACTGCTTTAACTGTGGGGAAAAATCACATTCAGCAAAGAGTCCTAACTGCTCTGCATATGGGAAGAAATGCTCTACATGTGGTAAAATAAATCATTTTGCTAGTGTCTGTCGCTCATTGCAGCATATTCGACATGTGGACAACCCTGATAGTGATGAACCCCGTATGGTTTACACCGTTATTGACATTTCGCACATCAGTTCGGGTAAATTCAAGGACTGTGATGTAAACATTGACGGCACGCCCATCTGCCTCCTCATTGATTTTAGAGCCAAAGTTTTCATATTGAGTGAGGCTTTGTTCAAAATCCACTTCACGCACTGTCAACTGCAGCCTGCAACTTCCATTCTACATGCGTCCTCCAACTCCAAAATTTTGATACCTGGAGTCATATTTGTCCCGATATACTACAAGGACATAACATTGGAGAAATTTTCCTTTCCTGTCATGAAGGAACGAAGCCTCATGGGTGTTGACCTTTTTGACAAGCTTGGGTTCAAAGTTTACAACCCAACCAGCATACCTGTATACATGGTGGATTTTGACAAGCAGTACCCCTCAATCTTCACAAGGTTTGGAGTGACAACGAAATTCTGCCATCGTCCCCACATTGACTCTTCCATCAAACCGGTTACGCAGCGACTTCACCGTCTCCCATTAACGGTTCATGACAAAGTAGCCGCAGAATTAACGCAACTCGAATGTCAAGGAATCATTGAGAGCATCGACTCCTCATCCTGGATCTCGAACTTTGTCATTGCTTGGCGTAAAAATGGGGAGATCCACCTATGCACCGACCTGAAAGAGGTCAACAAAGCTATCATTCCCGACAAGTATCCTCCTCTTACCATCGACGAACTGTCTTCAGAATTCCACGGCTCAATAGTTTTCACGAAACTCGACATGCGCTGCAGTTACCTGCAAATACCCCTAGCGGAGGACAGTAAACTGCTCACGGCATTCACGACGCATGATGGTCTGTATCAGTATCGACGCATGCCCGACTGACTATTTTCTGCACCGTGCATTTCAGAAGATTGTCACGACTATGCTAGCAGGCATAGAAGGAGCCCTCAATCTGCTTGATGATATCGTCATCCATGGACAGACAATGGAAGAACATGACCAGCGAATTCATGCAGTTATGGCTAAACTTGCTACACATAACATTATACTTAATGCCGATAAGTGTACATTCTCTGCTGGAAAAATAAACTTTCTGGGCTACAGAGTCACAGCACAATTGACACGATCCAGCGAATGCAGGAGGCTACCAATGTAAAGGAACTTTCATCATTCCTCGGCACTTGCAACTTCTATCTTCTGAGGTTCATCCAGCACTAATCGTACATTGCCAAACCACTTCGCAAGTTGCTGAGCAAGGATGTCCCTTGGTAATGGATAGATTCTCAGACTCAGGCATTCACCACGCTTAAGGAGAAAATTACATCCCCTCCTATTCTCGCGCACTTTGATCTGAATGTCACTACGTACGTCACCACGGATGCAAAAGACACCGCTATGGGTGCTGTGCTCTCACAATGGATTGATGGCCTGGAACGCCCAGTCACCTTCACCTCTCACATGCTCTCGTCTAGAGAATGTAAATACTCTACAGGGGAACGCAAAGCACTCGCATGCATCTACCCATGTGAATGCTGGCACATCTACCTCTATGGCAGGAAATTTACTCTCCATACAGATCACCAAGCGTTAATTACGGTACTCGCTACAACTGGATCTAGGCACAGACCACTACGAATCAGCCGATGGTCAGATCGCCTTCATCAGTATAACTTTGATGTACAGTACATCGCTGGCAGTCGCAACCACGTAGCTGACATGTTCAGCCGCTCGACACCTGTTTCGGACTCTGGTGCTGACTTATTCACAGATGATGACACTTATGTCACGTCGATCATCATTCAGTCCATCAGAAACCTTGTCTCCTGCGACAAACTCAAAACTGAATCACAGAGTGATGCTACGCTCCAGCACGTGAGCCACTTTCTCCAGAATGAGTGGCCTGAGCAAATTCGGGAAGAGCTGAAAACATTCCACAGACTTTGCGATGAATTTTCCGTTTGGAATTATGGCTGCCTAGCTCGTGGTGATAGAGCAGTAATTCCCAAGTCGCTTCAACAGCGCGTTCTCTCATTGGCACATGATAGATACCCTGGCATTGTCTGCATGAAGCAGAGATGTCATGATTCAGTTTGATGGCCTGGGATTGGCACTCGCATTGAGGAGTTTGTCTCACACTGCGAAGCATGCAGTCAGAGCGAAAAGGGCACAAACATCCGACCAGCGCTAATGAAGCCCATTCCTTGGCCACAAAAACCATGGCAACAACTTCAGTTGGATATCTTCGGTCCAGTTGAAGCAGCTCCACAGCACCAGCATTTCCTTGTTGTAGTACATCACCTGCATTCCAAATGGACAGAAATCGCTACAAATTCAGTGGCCTCATCAACGACCGTCACTATTCTGCAGTGTATGTTCACGAAGTGGGGCCTCCCAGAGGTCATAATCACTGACAATGAACTACAGTTTGTGTTCGACTAGTTTGCGGATTTCCCCACTCGTCATGCCTTCGCCTTACTGCTCGGTACAATCCTCAAAGCAACAGAGGTGTTGAGCGATTTAACCGCGTCATCAAAGAGGGTTTGAAAGCCAACTTAGCAGCAGGCCAAACATTCGACGAAGCAGTTCAAACCATTCTCCGCACATACCATTCGACAAAGCACTCGCTAATGGGGAAGACATCCGCTGAGCTCACGATTGGGCAGAATCTTCGCTGGCTACTGGACATTCTCAAACTCCCAGCCAAACCTAGTGCGACGATAACCACTCTCGCATCCCAGATTTCGGAACGCCAACAAAAAGCAAAGTTGTACACTGACACAAAATGACGCGCTCAAAAGCCCCAACTGAAGAATGGAGATTGGGTCAGAGTTAAGTGCAAAAACCATAGTCATAAGCTCACATCTTCACTTTCGCCTCCAAAACAGATCGGGAGAAAGTTCAGCCCTCACACCTACGAGCTCAATGATGGAACTCGATGGAACGCTCGTAGACTGATCCCAACTCACAGGCAACAGACCAGCAGGATAGAACAGAGGCACCGTTCTGTTTCCCAACTGAAAATCTCGATCAAACATCGCAAGCTCCACGCCGGTCTCAGCGTATCAGAACATGGCCTGGCTATCTCAAGGACTTTGTCTGTTCATAGACTGTGTTTTCAAAAGTGGGGAAATACATTGTGTTCATACTCTATTTGTTTGCTACAGGACACTAGACAGGCATTAGGACCTTGCGGGAGCTATTCGCAGCTGCTGTAAACATGCTGGTTCATGCTGGTCTTATGGCACCATTTTGGGAGTTGCTATAAAGTACACAATTAGTTACATTTCTCCTGTTTCAGTTCGTCTGTTTATTTACGTACACAACATCATGAGATCTTTAACATCCACCTGAGAGGACAGACAAAGCTCAGCTGAATATCTCATCCGAAAGAAGGCACCTTTGATGGTTACATAATGACTAGATGGAGCAGGCTTCATAGGCCTTATGGTCTTCTACCGTCCATCTTTTTGTATATTCATATTGACGACCCAGGTTCACCATTTTCTTTCTCCCAACCTGGACATCTTGGGTACACAATTTCGGGAGTTCTGCTCTGCTAGTGGAAGTTTAGCAGAGTAGAATTGCCCAGCCACCCACACCGAAACATATAGATCCCACCCAAATTGCAGGGACAAGGTTGTTTGCAGGGTCATGATGGATTGCTGGTGCCTTTAAGTGCTCTTCATTGGCACCTACCCAGTCTGCCATTGAAAGTTGTAGCAACCCACAGCTGAGGTACCCGAGGCTCTTCTGGACTGAGTTAAAAATAAGTAACAAAATTCTTCAAATCCAAAACAAGCCATTCTGTCTCTTTAAAAATGTAATTGATCTCTTCTGGGACCAATTGTCTTAATCTATGTAAGTTCTCAGCTGGTAAGAAATCTGTTGAGACTTTATAAGCCATAATAACATAATTCGCAGGGTAGCCCGCAGACATGCCCCCTTTACATACAGTGTCGAGGAATCACCCACTTCCTCTATCAGAAAATGGTAAACCTAAAGAAACGGGAGAGAATGCTGGTATAATCAGGCTGTACCTCAAATTCTGGCCATAGGAGGGGGATCCACCCTCTCTCCACCTTGATTTTGACTGGAATTTTAGGCCCCTTGAATATTACAATTAATGTATAAGCACTATACCTAACTGCAAAAGATAAGTCATCTACATTTGGCTCGTTTTCACTTTCTACTGATTTTACATAGAACTTCCACATCTCCATTGCTAAAGCTGTTTCTAAGAAGCTTTGTTTCCTTGTTTATTATTTCTTTTCTTCTTTTTAAAAACTCATAATCCTGCAAAGAATAGTTAAATATTGCTTCCATGTCCAGGGAGGCCCATTTATTTCGTACCTCTCTCACACTCATGAAGTGATTTTAAAAAATGATCTGGTAGATGATCTCTTTTTCTCTCATCATTAGCTGCCAACCTCTGTTTCTGTGCAATATTTCTTGTCTCTCCTTATTTCGTCAATACTATTATGGCTCGTGTCTTTTTGAAATATTGTCTTCTAAGCTCCGAATACACTGTTCCACATGCTCTTCCTTTTCCTTAGAAGCTCACTGTGTTGAAAGCAAGACTTATCACACAGTTTCTTACTCTAACTCATTATTTCTTGGGATCTCAGAACTGCGAAACTACTTACCTCTATCAGTCTTTCTCTTTTAATCATCAGGCTTTAAAATCTAAGCTTGACATCACCTAATAGCTACTTCCAGATTTACCTCATTGGCTGCGAGTTCACGAACCTCGGTGTGTCTGTGGCGGGTGATGTTGGTGGCAGGTCCCGCTCTGTGAAATGACTTTCTGATGATTGGCGTTATTAAGCCCGCCCAGCGCTTTGCACAGCCAATTAGAGGAAGCGGGTCATTTGATGGCACGTCGTCAGCCGGTTTCCTTAAAGGGACTATGACAAAATTAATTTTGACATTTGTGCTGTCAGTGTCCTACAGCATTGAAGTGCTGCAAAGACTGAGAAGCACAGAGGTGTAGGACTGCACCCAGGTTCTCCCGTGACTGCTTCCATATGCTTATAGAGGGAGTCACAGCACACAGGGAGGTCCTCTTTCCTTCCCATAGGCGGAAGAGACCTTCCCAGGAAATCAACACAGCCTGGTTGCACATTGTAGAGTGGGGCATAAGCAGGGATGTGCTCAGCAGGACCTGATTGCAGTGCCGCAAACATTTCAATGATCTAATTAGATCACGAAAAGTTAGTACAAAGCCACACTCAACCTCATCCTGCTGTGCCTCACATCCCCATCTGCCTTCCCTACCCTAATCTTGCACATCCTTACCCTCATCAACTTACCTTGCACCTGCACCCATCCCTCTCTCTCAATCTGCATTATCACATCCCTATCTCACTAGCCACTCCTCACATTCTCCCTTATCCGAGTGCAACTAACAACACATAAGGGTAGACACTTGGGTGTTTTAGCCAATGTTCATGTAAAGATCCTGTTAATGTGGTGTCAAACATTGAAACCTTTATTTTAAACACTTTGAGTTCTTGGACAGGTTTTTGTGCACCTTTGGAAGTGGCTTAATGAGTTTCAATGAATGGTGAGACATAACGGTACCCCCTGCAATAGTGATGAGTGTGAAAGGGATGGCTTGGTCATTGTAGGGATGCTTTATAGTGTTGGTGTGGGGTGGTGCCAACCTGGCGCATCAGGTGGCAGCCAGGGTGTACAACATCAAGTGAAGTAAATGTGGCCATGGTGAGGCCATTCCTGACCTCCCAGGCAGCAATGTGGTCAGGAGGTGCTGATGCCTTCTGTCCTGTGCAGCATCAGGTGATTGGGGAATAGGTTGGTGGTGTTGTTGGTGCTGCTGGTGTGCCTGGTGCTGTTGGTTTTGGGGATGATTGTGGTGGGATTCTGAGGACTAAAGCGAGAGAGTATAAAGGGCAACCATGCTGATCAAATAGATGGCAGGTAAAGTAGAGATGACAGAAGCGATCTGTCAATGGTGAGAGAGGTAATGAGGTCAGACTGGATGAGACTTGTGTAATGACTTGTAGCATAGTGAATCTGTTGTGGCAATGAAGAAGAGCTTGTGGCTGAGGGAAGATATCTCTGTAAACTGGGAGCTTTGAGTTGACATTTGATGCTGTCAATTCTTCAGCTGATTCAATAATCACTGACTTCTCGCCTCAGCTTCACAGATGTGGTCTAGCAACAGCGTGAAATCCGTGGGCGAGCTGTCAAATTGAAAAGGTCAGTTTAAAACCATTGTTAAATGGCTGTAAACAAGCCACTAATCATTTAAATTAGCTTCCTCCCCGCTACGTGATGGGTCTGCTCAACGCTGACACACCCGACATTTGATAAAGGCGCATGGTGGCGGGTTCACAGCGCTGTGGAAACAAATACTTTCGCACCTGACCTGCCACCGATCGTGCCCGTTGACGCCCCCACCCCCGGAAAACCATAGCCATTGGCTTTTTAACTCTTTTCAACCTTGTTAACGTTTTGCTTTATTGGCCTTCTTATTTCACCTTATTTTTTCATTAATTCAAAAAACATCATGACATAAATTGCTTTGAGCTTTAATATTCTGTGCAAGCTACATACGGATGGTCACTTGCAACAGGAATATTTGAAATTAGTGCTACAAGAGCACCGTCCATTGATTACAGCCCCAGCAAACTGTGGACTGGTATATTGCAAAGATTGCAAATAGGCAGCTGTATCCAAGTAGGGAATATCAGGAGTAATATACTGCAATATAACTATGTAGAAATTTTACACAAAGAAATCCTTTCACAAGGCACCAGAGGGTTAATCAATTGGAAGCATCCATCACTGTGTGCTGTGTAGTGTGTAACAGTATATATTTCCAATATACCAGAAAGAGAACATATCTTTTTTCCTCAAACTTAGAAATCTGAAAACCACCATGAGCCTTTTTTGTGGTTCTTTGTAAGTGCTAGTGAAATAAAGTTAGCCAAGGCTACAATATGAACTCCCCCCCACCCCCCACCCATAAAGGTCGACAAAGAGTGATTGAAGGTGATCAGTCCATTAAAACTGTTCCAATGTGCTTTTTATTCAAATGGAGGCATCTCAATTGTAATTCCCAATAACTGGAAAAGATAGATGTAAATTTAGAATTATTCAAAAACCCATTAAGAGACTGTTTTTCTTGGTTTCAATCTTCAAAAACCAAAAAGTGGCAAGGCCTGCTTAATAATGGTTAGAGTAATAATGCTATAAAATGTTACCTGTATTAGCAATAAGAGACAGAATTCAGAATCTTATAATTATAAACAAATGGATTAATTTGTGATTTCAGGTTTAGTACTTGTTTAAAATGTATTGGAAAAAAGGTTAAAAGCAGGATTTCAGCAAAGGGTATTATTGGTGTTATTTAGTCGACTAGAATATGACATGCTGGCAAAGTGATAACATCTGTCTCTTATGATGAGATCTGGCTGATCTTGTCGTAAATTAATGTCAATCACACAAGGCTTTTCTAAACCAAATTGCAGGTTTATGTCTAGATATATAAAAACTTGGTTTATATTGACAAGGCAGTTTACTGTAAGTTAAAATGCTGATTTAGTGATCATGCTGAAATAATGCTCAGATTTTGCCTATTGATGATGGCTTATAAAATTGGAGATAGTAGCATGTCAAAATAAACCATGATATTAGATCAACAGTGTTATTGAGTATTTAAAAATAAGAACATAACATATTAGGAGTAGGTCATATGGACCATCGAGCCTGCTCCGCCATTCAATAAGATCATGGCTGATCTTCGACCTCAACTCCACTTTCCCGCCCGATCCTCATATCCTTTGATTCCCCTAGAGTCCAAAAATCAATCTATCTCAGCCTTGAATATTCTCAACAATTCAGCATCCACAGCCCTTTGGGGTAGATAATTCCAAAGAGTCACAACCCTGAGTGAAGAAATTCCTCCTCATCTCAGTCTTAAATGGTTAACTCCTTATCCTGAAACTATTCCCCCTAGTTCTAGACTCTCCAGCCAGGGGAAACAGTCTCTCAGCATCTATCATATCACCCTCCTCAATGAGATCACCTCTCATTCTTTTAAACTCGAGAGTATGAGCCCAATCTACGCAATCTCTCCTCGTAGGACAATGACTTCTTCATTCTTGTCCCATTAGCAAATTTAATTTTGTTCTATCATTTTTATTATTCCATTGGTTCTTCATTGCATAAGCAGGAAGAGGATAGCCAAAGATATGTCCTGATCAGTTGCTCAGCATCAATGGCACTCCATTGTCAGCTGATAGAAGATGTGATTTTGTGAGGAAGGGTTAGGCATATCCTTTCATAAGGCATACAAAGTTCTGCTATTGTGCAGTACTTAGTCCACAGGGTCATACAGTTCTCAACCACTCCTACACAAAATGTGACCTGTTGTGTTTTCCCTCCCAAATGTTCTCAATCCATTCTAAAACTGGCT
Source organism: Pristiophorus japonicus (assembly GCF_044704955.1). NCBI lineage: Eukaryota > Metazoa > Chordata > Chondrichthyes > Pristiophoridae > Pristiophorus > Pristiophorus japonicus. Next base: position 170,414,440 of record NC_091981.1, read on the forward strand.
TTTGGAGGCTTTAATTTACTGGCAAAACTTGTCATCATATTTACTGAAGTTACACGCTGCTCCAAGTGAGGGGGTTTCAAATTAAACAAGAATTTAGCTTGCAAAACTGTTAAGTGAAGAAAGCTGAATGCTCGTGTCTGGGAAGGGGAATTCTTAGCATTGGTGCAGCTGATTAGGTGCTGATCATAATCTCAGCTGATTCTTCAAGATTGTTGGGAAAATATTTACAGTACATATAAGGACCATTTTGAAAATAAGAACACAGATGATGCCAGTTTCTAAGGTATCCGGAATTGATAGGTTTCACTGTATTTATCTGGGGAAAGTAGGGCTTACAGCCCTAGGATCCCAGATCCTGGCCAATTTAACTATGGAATCCCAGGATTCACAATGGAAATACTCGGGGGACTTTGTGATTGTGGAAGTAATGTTTACATAAGATTAGGGCTTATGGGTTTGGAGGTAATATATTAGCATCGATCGAGGATTGGTTAACGGAGAGAAAACAGAGAGTAGGGATAAATGGGTCATTTTCAGGTTGGCAGGATGTAACGAGTGGAGTGCCACAGGGGTCGGTGCTTGGGCCTGAACTATTCACAATCTATATCAATGACTTAGATGAGGGGACCAAGTGTAATATATCCAAGTTTTCTGACGATACAAAGCTAGGTGGGAAAGTAAGCTGTGAGGAGGATGCAAAGGGGGAGAAATTTGCTGCATTTGTGTGTCTCATTAGCAAATGACTTTGCGATCGGGCACGGCGCCACTAATGAATCCCGCTAAATTCGACGGGAGTTTATTTTCAAGCCTATTAAAACACATTAAAAAAAAATCCCCAAAATATATATTTTTTCTAAAACATTTAATTAACTTTAATGTCAATTAATTTTAAATATGTGTGGTATTTTTAAAAATGTATTATGCTATGTTTTGATGTTTTAGAGGGTTATTCTCATTGATAGTAATGGGAACTCGTAAAATCGGAGTTCCCATTACTATCAATGAGAATACTGCAGAGTGATTGGTGATCCAGGCTTCTCCGTCCGTATCTAAAAGACGTGGACGTGCTGCGAAGTACGTGGAAAGAAGCCTCTGACCGGAATTTCAGGGCCAATATATCCAAGTTTGCTGATGATACAAAGCTAGGTGGGAAAGGATGCAAAGAGGCTTCAAGGGGATATAGACAGGCTAAGGGAGTGGGAAAGAACATGGCAAATGGAATATAATGTGGAGCAATGTGATGTTATCCACTTTGGTGGGAAAAATAGAAAAGCAGAGTTTTTTTTAAATGGTGAGAGATTGCGAAATGTTGGTATTCAGAGTGACCTGAGTGTTCTTGTACACAAATCAATGAAAGTTAACATGCAGGTACAGCAAGCATTTAAGAAAGCAAATGGAATGTTGGCTTTATTCCGAGAGGATTTGAGAATAAGAGTAAAGACGTCTTACTGCAATTATATAGAGCCCTGGTGAGACCACCTGGAGTATTGTGTACAGTTTTAGCCTCCTTACCTAAGGAAGGATATACCTGCCATAGAGTGAATCTGATTCCTGGGATGGGGGAATTTTCCCATGAGGAGAGATTGAGCAGACTAGGCCTATATTCTCTAGAGTTTAGAAAAATGAGAGGTGATCACATTGAGACATACAACATTTTTACAGGACCGGACAGGGTTGATGGAAGGAGGATGTTTCTCCTGGCTAGGAAGTCTAGAACCAGGGTCACAGTCTCAGAATAAGGGGTCGTCCATTTAGGACTGAGATGAGGAGAAATGTCTTCACTCAGAGGTTGTGAATCTTTGGAATTCTCTAACCCCAAAGGGCTGTGGAAGCTCAGGCGTTGAGTATATTCAAGACAGAGATTGATAGATTTTTGGATAATAAGGGAATCAAGGGATATGAGGATAGTGCAGGAAAGTGGAGTTGAGGGAGAAGAGCAGCCATGATCTCATTGAATGGCGAAGTAGGCTTGAGGGGCCGAATGGCTCACTCCTGCTCCTATTTCTTATGTTCTTATGTTATGTTAGTTGCATTGAGAAATTAACCATAGATGTATAGTTGAGTTGTAAATTGAAAACATTTTACAATATATATCTTCAATAATTACAAGAAAACTGCCTCACCATTCCAACTGTCCCTGTACACGACTCAGTGTCAGCCCAGAGGCAGGAAGAGAATTACTTGAATTGAGGATATGCTGATTTAACATTTTAAACAAACAACTTTTATTTTTAAGTAGATACAGAGGGATGAGAGTGATCAATAGTATTGAAACAAAACCTAAGCCTTCTGATCAAGAATCACAAGAATAACCTGAATTTCCTGAATTGGCCTGCTGTACATTTCAAACATTTTCTAGTTTTAAAACCTTAAAACATGAGGCTAGAAATAACTGTTTACGATAATAGTAAATACTTAACACATTTGTAGAACAGCTCTTTAATAGAAATGTTAACTCATTTAAAATATTCAATCTGTTTGATTCTGACAGCAACCACTAATGCCCTCCAACTGATCTGAGTGATTGGTAATCTCAGTGCCAAAAAAGTCAATTTATCTTATGAAATACAGACAGGTTGACACATGAGCTGCAATGCTGATTGACAGTTTAACACATTGATGGTTGGCATGTATGGGTATATCCACTGCATCTCCCTCCTTTACTTGAGCTTGAATAGACTGATATCATCAAAGTCAATTACTGAACTGTCTGTATTTCTTTCAAGCATTTTGATTTATTACTCTTCCTTTAAAACATATGTGAATTGTTCAACGGCAAACAACTACAGATACAATGCCAAAAATACACTCAGTGTGGTATGGTAAACAGACTCGAGGTCACCTTAAAATAAGCATGTACGCTGTCCTTAGTTTTAGTTATAACCTTTTTATAATGCAACACAGACCGTTTTTCAAATAACTTGCACTGCCCAGTCTTCCTAGATCTCGGCTTGACATTTTTTTTTCTGGTTCCCTGCATCACAATTGCTGGAGTCCCACTTCCACAATCTGTTTCTACACAGTGAAGATGCTGATTTGTGAAACTTTTACTTTCCTGATTCCTTCTCGGGGTTAGGGTTTCACCTGTTGGCAGTCTTGATGTAGATATCTCAACAGGCACCATGAGGCACTGTGGGCCATCAGCAGCAGCAGAATTTTATTGCACCACAATCTGGAACCTCATGGCCCGGCATATCTCTCGCTCTACCATTACCATCAAGCCAGGGGACCAACCTTGGTTCAATGAGGAGTATAGAAGAGCATGCCAAGAGCAGTACCTAAAAATGAGGTGCCAACTACATACATGCAGCACAGGACTACATACATGCTAAACCGCGGAAGCAGCATGCTATAGACAGAGCTACGCAATCCCAAAATCAACGGCTCACATCAACGCTCTACAGTCCTGCCACATCCAGTCATGAATGGCGGTGGACAATTAAACAACTAACAGGAGGAGGAGGCTCCATGAATATCCTCATCCTCAATGATGGCGGAGCCCAGCACGCGAGTGCAAAAGACAAGGTTGATGCGTTTGTAATCACCTTCAGCCAGAAGTGCTGAGTGGATGATACAGCTCAGCCTCCTCCTGAGGTCCCCACCATCATGGAAGCCAGTCTTCAGCCAATTCGATTCACTCCACATGATATCAAGAAACAGCTGAGGGCACTGGATAGAGCAAAGGCTATGGACACCGACAACATCCCGGCTGAAATGCTGAAGACTTGTGCTCCAGAACTAGTTGCGCTGCTAGCCAAGCTGTCCCAGTGCGAATACAACACTATGACAATGTGGAAAACTGCCCAGGTATGTCCTTTCCAAGAAAGCAAGAAAAATCCAATCCAGCCAATTACCACCCCATTAGTCTACTCTCAATCAACAGCAAAGTAATGGAAGGTGTAATCAACAGTGCTATCACCAATAACCTGCTCACCGATGCTCAGTTTGGGTTGTGCCAGGAGCACTTGGCTCCAGACCTCAATACAGCCTTGGTCCAAGCATTGTCAAAAGAGCTGAGTTCCAGAGGTGAGGTGAGAGTGACTGTCCTTGACATCAAGGCAGCATTTGACCGAGTGTGGCACCAAGAAGCACTAGTAAAATTTAAGTCAATGGGAATCAGGGGGAAAACTCTTTGCTAGCTGCGGTCACACCTAGCACAAAGGTTGTGATTGTTGGAGCCAATCATCTCAGCGCTAGGGCATTGCAGCAGGAATTCATCAGGGCAGTGTCCTAGGCCAAACTATCTTTAACTGCTTCATCAATGGTCTTCACTCCATCATAAGATCAGGTGTGGGGATGTTCGTTGATAATTGCACTGTGTTCAGTTCCATTCACAATTCCTCAGATAATGAAGCAGTCCATGCCCACATGTAGCATGACCTGGATGACATTCAAGCTTGGGCTGATAAGTGGCAAGTAACATTCATGTTAGACAAGTGCCAGTCAATAACTATCTCCAACAAGAGAGAGCCCAACCACCGCCAGTTGACATCCAATGAGATTGCCAATGCCAAATCCCCCACCATCAACATCTCGGGGGTCACCATTGACCAGAAACTTAACTGGACCAGCCACGTAAATAATGTGGCTGTTGTGTATGCAATAACTGTTAGACTGAGTACTATTTAACTCCAGGAGGTATGACCTTGGCTCTGCTTTATTAAGGCCCAAAGTGACGAATATACAAAATGGCTGGCCTTTTATACTTGGGCTGCACACACGTGTGTGCAGCCCAAGTATAAAAGGCCAGCCATTTTGTGACACCATCTGGTGGCTAGTGATCCTAAAAGTACATACATGACAGTGGTTATAAGAGCAGGTCAGAGGCTGGGTATTCTGCGGCGAGTGTCTCACCTCCTGACCTGCCAAAGCCTTTCCATCATCTACAATTCACAAGTCAGGAGTTGTGATGGAATAATCTCCCCTTGCCTGGATGATTACAGCTCTAACAACACTCAAGAAGCTTGATCCCATCGAGGACAAAGCTGCCAGTTTGATTGAAACCCCATCCACCACCTTATACCTTCACTCCCTCCACCACCAGTACACGGTGGCTGCAGTATGTACCATCTACAAGATGCACTGCAGCAACTCGCCAAGGCTTCTTCAACAGCACTTCCCAAACCCACGACCTCTACCACCTAGAAGGACAAGGGCAGTAGACGCACGGGAACACCATCACCTGCAAGTTCCCCTCCAAGTCACACAGCATCCTGATTTGGAAATATATTGTCGTTCCTTCATCGTCACTGGGTCAAAATCCTGGAACTCCCTAACAACACTGTGGGAGTACCTTCACCACACAGACTGCAGCAGTTCAAGAAGGCGGCTCACCATCACCTTCTCATGGGTAATTAGAGATGGGCAATAAATGTTGGCTGTAAACACCCTTTGTGAAATGATTTGGGAAATCTCAACAGTTCCTTCTGGATAAGGGTGCACACAACTAATTCAACAAACAATTGAAACTTACCATAAGGATGGCTGGTGAGGAAAATTGAGAAAATTCACACCTTTTGCATTAGAGATGAGGTTGAGGTTAAGGTGCATTTATAGGGCAAAATAAACAGATCTTTACTCTGCATCTCACCTGTGTGATACCTGACCAGTGAAGTATTAATACTAATGCTGACTGACAAAAGTGCAAACGTGTTCCATTGACCAGCATTGTCAACTCTTACCCTGAGCACTAAAAGACACACTAAGGTTATGATAAATGTTAATGGCTTTAGTTCAACTTAAATATTTGAAATTAAATTGTTCCAATGTTTTTAAAGATAACCAGATCTCTTATCTTGTGGCATTGCTGGGGGTAAATCAGATTATACACTGTTCATAAGGATAGGTGCATCATGCAATATAAGGCACAATGTATTGTTATAAGCGGGAACTGTGGGGGAGAAATTGGCTTGGTTTGCGCCTCCCATTAGCACCTTCAAGGGGCAATAATGGGGCACTAAGGGCTTATCGACCAGGCACAGCGAAATCACCGACACCCGTGAACTTCCCTGGCGGCTTTGCACTGGTGCTAGGAATAACCACCTCGATCTCTTGCACCCTGGAGATCGTGACATTATCCAGTGCGCAGCGCTCCGTTACTGCCCAGATGTAATATTCACTTCCACCCCCTACAGCATCACTGGGTGTCAACAAGGGCAGCTGCAGGAGACATTATCACCTTGGCTGGCCACTTGGGAAGCGATATTTAAAGTGGTGGTCAGGTAGGCCAAAATGAATTTATGTCCCCATTCTGGTGCCTCCTGCTTTCTTTTGCCCCCACGATTGCTCAGCGCTACACTTTCTTAGAGTGCTTGGGCTGCTATGCACATAGCGCCAGGGCTGTCGCCTGAAGATTTATTCAACGCAACATTGGCCCTTCCCTTTAGCGCTATAAGGGAAGTGATAGTGCTTGATTTAGCGCTGCACTTCCCTCTCGGAGCACTAAAACGAAAGTTTCCGGCAGAATCAAATCTTTACTGCCCGACGATACTTTTGCACTCCCTGAACAGTTATCACCCCATACGGGACACTGCACAATTTCTAGCCTTTGTCTTTTTAAGGCAACAAAGTCTAAGGGCTGACATCCATGACCTCAGCCAGCTGGAGGAGTGAGTGCTGGACATAATTGAGTGGCAGATTGTAGAAGCCATGCCAACCAGCGAGGTTGAACCCTTTGGGGTCAACAACAGTATGATCATTCCTAATCCTTCTTCTCACATGCCACTTCTCCCTCATCCCACAATCTCTTCACACTTTCAAGCTGCTAATGCTGTATGTATGCATATCTTGCTTCTCCCTTCCCTCCTTTCACCATAACCCAAATCTTGCGTCTTTCTGCCTTCAGATAATAGAAACATAGAAACATAGAAAATAGGTGCAGGAGTAGGCCATTCGGCCCTTCGAGCTTGCACTGCCATTCAATAAGATCATAGCTGATCATTCCCTCAGTACCCCTTTCCTGCTTTCTCTCCATACCCCTTGATTCCCTTAGCCGTAAGGGTTATATCTAATTCCTTCTTGAATATATCCAATGAACTGGCATCAACAACTCTCTGCGGCAGGGAATTCCATAGGTTAACAATTCTCTGAGTGAAGAAGTTTCTCCTCATCTCAGTCCTAAATGGCCTACCCCTTATCCTAAGACTATGTCCCCTGGTTCTGGACTTCCCTAACATCGGGAACATTCTCCCTGTATCTAACCTGCCCAGTCCCGTCAGAATCTTATACGTTTCTATGAGATCCCTTCTCATCCTTCTAAACTCCAGTGACTAAAGGCTCAGTTTTTCCAGTCTCTCCTCATATGACAGCCCAGCCATCCCTGGAATCAGTCTGGTGAACCTTCGCTGCACTCCCTCAATTGCAAGAACGTCCTTCCTCAGATTAGGAGATCAAAACTGAACACAATATTCCAGGTGAGGCCTCACTAAAGCCCTGTACAACTGCAGTAAGACCTCCCTGCTCCTATACTCAAATCCCCTAGCTATGAAGGCCAACATACCATTTGCCTTCTTCACCGCCTGCTGTACCTGCATGCTCACTTTCAGTGACTGATGAATCATGACACCCAGGTCTCATTGCACCTCCCCTTTTCCTAATCTGCCGCCATTCAGATAATATTCTGCCTTCGTGTTTTTGCCCCCAAAATGGATAACCTCACATTTATCCACATTCTACTGCATTTGCCCACTCACCGAACCTAACCTGTCCAAGTCACCCTGCAGCCTCTTAGCGTCCTCCTCACAGCTCACACCGCCACCCAGTTTAGTGTCATCCGCAAACTTGGAGATAATCAAGACCAAGCACCCGAGCAGCCTGTCCCCGAGGTGATGCAGGAGAGCGAGGGGGGAGAAGAACAAGAGGACACAGCGTCATTGCATCTGTCACTCACAGACACCAGCTCAGAAACTGGCACTGAGCGTACTTTAGAGGCTCGTGTAGATGCGGAATCTGCACAGGATGAGGCACCGGGCATAAGTGGGCTGCAGCAAGGCCAGGGAAAGGGGTAACTTAGGGGCCAGCTCCCCCCGAGGATGAGTTCATGCACGGGTTCTGTTGCACAGGACTTAGATGAGGACCTCAGAAGAAGGGTGATTGGCATGCACACTAAATTGCTAGGTGCAATGGCAGGCCTGCCAGGGAGCCTCTGGGCAATGTCAAGGAGCATGGAGGGGTCCAGCTCCAACATTGCACGGGGCTTTGTGCAGAGCTTGGAGCCCAGGATTTCTAGGCTAGAAATGATGTAAGACTCCCGAAGAGATCGTGTCGACCCAGACGCTGTGTGTGATGGGCGATGTCATGGCTGACACTGCAGCACTGGCGGAAGCGACCCAACGTCATGGAGCTGCCGTGTGCGCCGACCGCTCTCATGCAGTCTCAGCTTGCTGCCACTCAAGATCAGACTGGTGCCATCGTGGCTGGATTTGTGGGTGTCGACCGGGGCTTGCAGGTGTCGCAGCAGCCCAGCAATCTGTGCTCCAACAGATTGCTAGGAATGCTCAGGCACTTCCCTGGGTCAGTGGAGCAGGACCTTGGTGTCCTCTCTCAGGATAACAGCATTCCTGTTCCCACCACTGCCACTCAACCATTGTCCTTGCCGCTGCCTGCCAGCCAGCCAGCCCAGACTGCTGCTGCCCATGCTCAGGTGGTGCAGTCTACAGCCTGGCCTTCTACAGTCAGAGCTTCTCCAGGTTGTCCTGCAAGGCCATTTGAAGAATCCCCCCTGAAAACTCAGCCTCCTTCTATTAACCGTGCTGCAGCCACTGGGGAGCTCTGTGTGGGAGCACTTGGACAGGATAGGGCATCCGAATGACAGGCACTAATGGATTGCACAAGGGTGATTAATTTATATTGTAAGTGTGAATATGAATGAAATGATTTTAGATAAATTGATTAAATTTGGAATCTTTTGAATGGTCCCCATTTCAGTTTTGTGCCCAGGAGGACACAGTGATATTTTGGGTCAGAGGGATGGTATGATGGGGATGTGGTGAGCAACGGGGATCTCTGGTTTCATTCATTGAAATTGGAATCTAATGAGGCATTCTCAGACAGCATCTCCTTCAAGGGGGATTGGTTGCCTGCCTCCTCCCTCCCTTCTCATCCTCTTTCTCTTCCTCCTCCTCCTTCTGACAATGTTTCTAGTGGAAGCATGGCGCTTATTCATCATCATAGGTGTTGCGTATCTGTAAACCATGTTCTGCCACCAGGGAGCGCATCCCCGGAAGTCCCAAGGGATGCTGGGATCCCTTGGGAGCACTGTATATAAACCGGCCCCTAAGACCTGTTCCTCACTCTGGACTGTCTTAATAAAGATTGAGGTCACCGTTACTTTAACCTCCCTGTGTGCAGCCTCATCTGTGTTAGGAACACAATAATAGGTAGTCCCTCAGAATCGAGGAAGACTTACTTCCACTCCCAAAGTGAGTTCTTTGATGGCTGAACTGTCTGATACGAGAGCCACAGACCCTGTTACAGGTGAGACAGACATTTGTCGAGGGAAGAGGTCGGTGGGGCTGGTTTGCCGCGTGCTCCGACCGCTGCCTGCGCTTGGCCTCTTCATGCTCTTTGCGTTGGGACTTAAAGAGTTCGACGCCCTCCCGGATGTACTTTCTCCACCTCGGGCGGTCTTCGGCCAGGATCTCCCAGATGTCAGTGGTGATGTCGCACTTTACCAGGGAGGCATTGAGGGTGTCCTTATAACGTTTCCGCTGTCCTCCTTTGACTTGTTTACCATGAGGAAGCTCCGCATAAAGCATTTTACGCGTGTTGGGCATGAGTTGTGGAGGGGAGTCATCAGCTAGGTGCAAAGCAGTTAGCCTTTGTCTCCAAGTAGCCACCCTTGAGTTTGATGTTGTCGCTGGAAGATTGCTGGCACACCGGACTGACACAGGATGAAGGCAGCATGGCTGCTGCTGGGATAGTAAGCATTCACCATCATGGTGTACAGGGCGTGGTCGCACACCAACTGCACATTAAGTGAGTGGCAGCCTTTGTGGTTATGCAGGATCTCAGGATTGTTATATGGCAACTGCAAAGTCACATGGGTGCAGTCGATGGTGCCTTGCACCATGGGGAAGTCCGCTATCCTGGCAAAGCCACATATGCGCTTGTCCTGCTTCTCTCTGCTCAGAGAGAAGACAATGTTATCCTTTCTCCTGGTGTAGAGAGCCTCAGGTGACCTCCTTGATGCAGGGATGACAGCGAACTGTCAAACGTTAGTGATGTCACCTGCTCCAGACTGGAAGGATTCCACTGGTGAAGAAAATGAGGGCCACGGTGACCTTGACTGCCACTGGGAGAGCTGTGGTCACCCTGCTCTCAGGCGGCAGCTTTGGTGGCTGGTGGTGGCAGAGTTCTGTGACCACCTCCTTGGTGAAGTGTAGCCTCCTCATACTCTGCTCCTCGCATAAGTGGATAAAAGAGAAGTGCTATCGGAAGACTCCTGTTGAAAGCCCTCCTCCAACTCCTTCTAAGAGCACCTTCTCCTCTTCCTCGCTGCCTCCACACCCTCTCCCGCAGATACTTGAGCGTGAGGGGAACTGCCGATTGAGCCCCTGTGATTTTGAGCATTTGAGCAAGTGTTGTGAGCAGAAGCTGTTGTGTTCCGAACACAGATGAGACTGCACACAGGGAGGTTAAAGTAACAGTGACCTCAGTCTTTATTAAGACATTCCAGAGTGAGTAACAGGCCTTAGGGGCCAGCTTATATACAATGCTCCCAAGGGATGCTGGGATCCCTTGGGACTTCGGGGATGCGCACCGTGGTGGCGGAACAAAGGAGTGCATGTTTTACAGACACACAACATCACTCCCCCCCCGCAGTCAAAGTGAAAACTATTTACAAGGTGAGGCGGTCGGGAGCGTTTCTTTCCCTGGTGGACCGCCTCGGTACAAATGTCTGTTCTGGTGTGTTGGCTGTGCCCTCGCTGGGCTGACGTGTTGTTGGCCCTGCAGTGCTGCTGGGTGAGCCTGGCCTTGCTGGGCTGTTGGGCGTGATGGGTTCGATTTCCTGGTCCGGGGTGGTGTCTTTGATCCTTTGGGTGTGTGTTGTGGGCTCGAAAAAGGTGGTGTCTGCTGTGGGTTGTTCAGGGCAGTCTGTGAACTGCAGCCTCGTTTGGTCCAGGTGCTTTCTGCAAATTTGTGCATTGTCTAGTTTGACTACAAACACTCTACTCCCTTCTTTAGCTATCACCGTGCCCGTGATCAACTTGGGACCATGTCCATAGTTTAGCACATACACAGAGTCATTCAGATCAATTTCCCGTGACACAGTGGCGCGACCATCGTTTACATTTTGTTGCTGCCCCCTGCTCTCTACCTGATCATGCAGGTTGGGGTGAACCAGCGAGAGTCTGATTTTAAGTGTTCTTTTAATGAGTAGCTCAGCCGGGGCCACCCCTGTGAGTGAGTGGGGTCTCATGCGGTAGCTGAGCAGTACTCCGGACAGGCGGGTTTGGAGTTAGCCTTCTGTGACTCGTTTGAGGCTTTGTTTGATGGTTTGTACTGCCCGCTTTGCCTGCCCATCGGAGGCTGGTTTAAACGGGGCCAAGGTGACATGTTTGATCCCATTGCGTGTCATGAATTCTTTAAATTCGGCACTGGTGAAACATGGCCCGTTGTCACTGACCAGTATGTCAGGCAGGCTGTGGGTGGCACACATGGCCCTCAGGTTTTCAATGGTGGCGGTGGCGGTGCTTCCCGATATTATTTCACATTCAATCCATTTTAAAAAAGCATCCACCACCACCAGGAACATTTTACTGAGAAATGGGCCCACATAGTCGACATGGGGCCTTGACCATGGTCTGGAGGGCCAGGACCACAAACTCAGTGATGCCTCTCTGGGCGCATTGCTCAACTGAGCACACACGCTGCATTGCCGTACACAGGACTCGAAGTCAGAATCGATACCGGACCACTACACGTGGGATCTGGCTATCGCTTTCATCATTACTATACCCAGGTGTGTGCTGTGGAGATCTGAAATGAACGTCTCCCTGCCCTTTTTGGGTAGCACGACGTGGTTACCCCACAACAGGCAGTCTGCCTGAATGGACAGCTTGTCCTTTCGCCGCTGGAATGGTTTGATTAGCTCTTGCATTTCAACGGGGATGCTGGCCCAGCTCCCATGCAGTACACAGTTTTTTAGTTGGGATAGCAGAGGATCTTGGCTGGTCCAAGTCCTAATCTGGCGGGCCGTGACGGGTGATTTATCATTTTCAAATGCGTCCATGACCATCAACAAGTCTGCGGGCTGCGCCACCATCAACAAGTTTGCAGGCTGCGCCATTTCCACCCCCGTGGTGGGCAATGATAGCCGACTGAGAGCATCTGCACAGTTCTCTGTGCCTGGCCTGTGGCAGATGGTATAGTTATATGCCGATAGCGCGAGTGCCCACCTTTGTATGCAGACTGAGCCATTAGTATTTATCCTCTTGTTTTCAGCAAATAGGGATATGAGGGGCTTGTGATCGGTTTCCAGCTCAAATTTGAGGCCAAACAGGTATTGATGCATTTTCTTTGCCCCGAACACACACGCTAACGCCTCTTTCTCAATCATGCTGTGGACTCTCTCGGCCATAGACAAGCTCCTGGCGACATAGGCGACATCTTGCAACTTCCCCGCAACATTAGCTTGTTGTAATACACACCCGACTCCGTAGGATGACACATCACATGCTAGCACAAGTCTTTTACATGGGTTATACAATACAAGCAGCTTGTTGGCGCATGAAATGTTTCTGGCTTTCTCAAAAGCAATCACTTGTTTTTTTCCTCATACCCAGTTCTCACCTTTACGCAATAACACATGTAGGGGCTCAAAGAGGGTGCTTAACCCCAGTAGGAAGTTACCAAAATAGTTGAGGAGTTCCAGGAACAACCGCAGCTCCATGATGTTCTGTGGCCTGGGCACGTTGCTGATTGCCTGTCTTGGCGTCTGTGGGCCGAATGCCATCCGCTGCGATCTTTCTCCCCAAAAACTCCACTTCTGTTGCCACGAAGACGCATTTCGATCTCTTCAGCCGCAGCCCTACGTGATCCAATCGCTGGAGGACCTCCTCCAAGTTTTGTAGGTGCTCGGCGGTGTCCCGACCCATGACCAATATATCATCCTGAAAAACCACCATGTGTGGTACCGACTTGAGTAGGCTCTCCATGTTTCTCTGGAAGATCGCTGCAGCCGACTGAATTCCAAACGGGCATCTGTTGTAGATGAACAGTCCCTTGAGTGTGTTGCTGCAGGTGAGGCCCTTCGAAGACTCCTCCAGCTCCTGCGTCATGTAGGCCGAAGTCAGGTCGAGCTTGGTGAACATCTTGCATCCTGCCAGTGTCGCAAATAGGTCATCTGCCTTAGGTAGCAGGTATTGGTCCTGGAGCGAGAAACAATTAATAGTTACTTTATAATCGCCGCAAATCCTGACCGTGCCATCACTTTTGAGTACTGGAACAATCGGGTTGGCCCACTCGCTGAATTCCACTGGGGAGATGATGCCCTCACGTTGCAGCCTGTCCAGCTCGATTTCCACTCTCTCCTTCATCATGTGACGTACCGCTCGCGCCTTGTGGTGAATGGGTCGTGCCTCTGGGACCAAGTGGATCCGCACCTTCGCCCTGGAAAAGTTTCCAATGCCTGGCTCAAAAAGGCAAGGAAATTTGTTAAGAACCTGGGTACATGAGGTCTCACCAACATGTGATAGCACTCAGATGTCATCCCAGTTCCAGCGTATTTTGCCCAGCCAGCTCCTTCCAAGCAGTGTGGGGCCATCGCCTGGGACAATCCAGAGTTCGTGTACCGTGCTCTCGTAGGTGACCTTGACCATGGCGCTGCCCAGGACAGCTCTTTGGTGTACATTCTCAGTTTCGTGTGGATGGGGCTCAGGGCTGGTCTGAGTGCCTTGTTGCACCACAGTCTCTCAAACAACTTTTTACTCATGGCGTCAGTGTCCAGTTCCATGGCTACGGGTAAGCCATTCAATTTTACATTTAGCATTATAGGTGGACATTTCGTCGAAAATGTGTGCACCCCGTGTACTTCAGCATCTGCCTTCTCTCTCTGAGGCTCGAAATTGCTTTGATCAACCATGGATCGATCTTTCTCTGCCACGTGATGGTTAGCAGGTTTTGCAGAGCGTGCAGCTCATCTGCAAGCTTGTTGGAGGTGCCCCAATGTTCCACAGCTCTTGCAAATATACCCTTTGAAGTGGCATGAATAGGCTGAATGGAAGCCTTCACAATGCTAACAAGGTATGAATTGCCTTTAATTCATCCTTTGTTCCGGACTCTGAGACATCTGGGTCACCTGAGGCCTGCTGGCAGTTGCAGACTCGTGGTTTCTGCCCTGTACATTTCTGTTCGCAAACACAGTTCCAGTTAATTTATGAACATTGCTAGCACTTGTGTGCTGAGAGATTTGTTCGATGTTATCGCTGGTGGACATAAACACCTGTGCTATCGCAATGGCCTTGCTGAGGGTTGGCGGCTCTACAGTCAAAAGTTTACGTAGGATGGTTTCGTGGCCAATGCCCAGTACAAAAAAGTCTCTGAGCATTTGCTCCAGGTCGCCATCAAACTCACATTGTCCTGCAAGTCACCTTAGCTCAGCGACGTAGCTCACCACTTCCTGACTTTCAGATTGCTGGTACGTATAGAACCGATACCTTGCCATCAGCATGCTCTCCCTCGGGTTAAGATGCTCCCGAACCAGTGTACACAGCTCCTCATACGACTTAACTGTGGGTTTCACTGGAGCCAGAAGATTCTTCATGAGGCTGAAGGTAGGTGTCCCGCAGACCGTGAGGAGGACCGCTCTTCTTTTTGCAGCGCTTCCTTCTCCGTCCAGCTCATTGGCTACAAAGTACTGGTCTAGCCGTTCGACATAGGCTTCCCAGTCCTCATCCTCCGAGAACTTCTCCCGGATGCCCACAGTTTGCTGCATCTTTGCTTTGGATTCGTGTACTCATCGCCAGTTATTGTGTTCCTAACACAGATGAGACTGCACACAGGGAGGTTAAACTAACAGTGACCTCTGTCTTTATTAAGACACTCCAGAGTGAGTAACAGGCCTTAGGGGCCGGCTTATATACAGTGCTCCCAAGGGATGCTGAGATCTCTTGGGACTTTAGGGGATGCGCTCCCTGGTGAAAGAACATGGGAGTGCATGCTTTAAAGATACACAACACAAGCCTTTAAATAAGAATGAAGATGTTCTCCACTTGCAACATCACTCCCTGTTACCTTAGAACCTTGCAATAAGTTAATAAAGTTGCTGGAGTTGCAGAAAGGTGCACAGAGTCAGTCAAACTGAACAAACATGTCAGGTGCAAGTTATTGTTGATGATCCCTTTAAATTCCTGCTGGAGCCTCGTTCCTGCTTGTCAACGCTGGCTCAGTTCATCGCACTTAAGGCTTGCCGGAAAGTTGAGTGTCGAACTCCAAACTCGCACATCAGGCATCAAGTGAGCATTGCACACTCACTGATGTCACGATTGGGACCACCTACATATCGCTGGCGATCGTTGACATCAGCAGCGCTGCAGGATATCCAAAAATATCCGCAGGACCCGCCAGCAGCTGGCAGAAGATTGGCGACTGTAATTCTTTTGCCTGAATTTGGCAGTAACGGTTGGTGCTAAACACCCAAATTTCTAGAACAAAGGCTTTTTATTTGCTGAAATTTCCATCCAATACTTTACACAAAATGTTTTAATTGCTAAAATCTACATGACTTTAATGTCTTTTATGACAAGCAAGCACAGGAGTCGGAGAGGCGGAGCGGCAGCGTGAGGAAGCCTACATAAGGCCCAACAGTCGACGGGAGCCAGCGGGACGTCGGAGAGGTGGAGCGGCAGCATGGGGAGGCCTACATAAGGCCCAACAGTCGTCGGGAGCCAGCGGGACGTCGGAGAGGCAGAGCGGCAGCGTGGGGCGGCATACATAAGACCGAACAGTCGTCGGGAGCCAGCACGGAGAGGCAGAGCGGCTGCATGGGGAGGCTTACAAAAGGCCCAACAGTCGTTGGGAGCCAGCGGGACGTTGGAGAGATGGAACAACAGTGTGGAGAGTCCTACATAAGGCCCAACAGTTGCCGGGAGCCAGCGGGATGTCGGAGAGGCCAGCTGGTGCAGCTGCAGCAGGGAGGCAAAAAAGTAGAATGAAATCGAAGGGTGACATCACAGCCAAGGGGGTAAGTGATTGGCTGGTAATTGGTGAGTAGTTTTTCTTTTTCTTTTCCATATCAGTAAGTAACCTTTTAGCATTGTTGTTGCCAAATTAAGTTAATCTAAGGGTTAAGTCATGGCAGGAGAGCTCGGGCACGAGTTATGCCCCTCCTGTGCTATGTGGGAAGTTGACATGTGCAAGAAGTGCATCCACCTGCAGCAGCTGACAGACCGCATTGTGGCACTGGAGCTGTGGGTGGATTTACTATGGAGCATCCGCGATGCTGAGGCTGCCGTGAATAGCACATTTAGTGAGTTGGTCTTACCGCAGGTAATGGTTACACAGACAGATAGGGAATGGGTGAACAACAGGAAGAGCAGTGGAAGGAAGGTAGTTCTGGGGTCCCCTGCGGTCATTCCCCTGCAAAACAGATACACCGCTTTGGGTACTGTTGAGGGGATGACTCATCAGGGAGAGCAGTAGCAGCCAAGTTCATGGCACCGTGGGTGGCTCTGCTGCACAGGAGGGCAGGAAAAAGAGTGGGAGAGCGATAGTGGTAGGGGATACTATTGTAAGGTGAATAGATAGGCATTTCTGCGGCCGCAACCGAGACTCCAGGATGGTATGTTGCCTCCCTGGTGCAAGGGTCAAGGATGTCTCGGAGCGGGTGCAGGACATTTTGAAGAGGGAAGGTGAACAGCCAGTTGTCGTGGTGCATATAGATACCAACGATTTAGGTAAAAAACGGGATGAGGTCCGACAAGACTTTAGGGAGCTAGGAGCTAAATTTAAAAAGTAGGACCTCAAAGTAGTAATCTCAGGATTGCTACCAGTGCCATGTGATAGTCAGAGTAGGAATCGCAGGATAGCTCAGATGAATACGTAGCTTGAGGAATGGTGCAGAAGGGAGGGATTCAAATTCCTGGGACATTGGAACCAGTTCTGGGGGAGGTGGGACCAGGACAAACCAGACGGTCTGCACCTGGGCAAGACAGTAACCAATGTCCTCGGGGGAGTGTTTGCTAGTGCTGTCGGGGAGGGGTTAAACTAATATGGCAGAGGGATGGGAACCTATGCAGGGAGACAGAGAGAAGTAGAATGGGAGCAGAAGCAAAAGATAGAAAGAAGAAAAATAAAAGTGGAGGGCAGAGAAACCCAAGGCAAAAAGCAAAAAGGGCCACATTACAGCAAAATTCTAAAGTGGCAAAGTGTGTTAAAAAGACAAGCGTGAAGGCTCTGTGCCTCAATGCGAGGAGTATTCGGAATAAGGTGGACGAATTAACTGAGTAAATAGCAGTTAACGGATATGATGTAATTGGTATCAGAGAGACATGGCTCCAGGGTGACCAAGGCTGGAAACTCAACATCCAGGGGCATTCAACAGTTAGGAAGGATAGACAGAAAGGAAAAGGAGGTAGGGTGGCATTGCTGGTTAAAGAGGAAATGAATGCAATGGTAATGAAGGACATTAGCTTAGATGATGTGGAATCTGTATGGGTGGAGCTACAGAATACCAAAGGGCAGAAAACGCTAGTGAGAGTTGTGCACAGACCACCAAACAGTAGTAGTGAGGTTGGGGACAGCATCAAACAAGAAATTAGGGATGCGTGCAATAAAGGTACAGCAGTTATCATGGGAAACTTTAATCTACATATAGATTGGGCTAACCAAACTGGTAGCAATACGGTGGAGGAGGATTTCCTGGAGTGTATTACGGATGGTTTTCTGAACCAATATGTCGAGGAACCAACTAGAGGGCTGGCCATTCTAGACTGGGAGATGCATAATGAGAAAGGACGAAATAGCAATCTTTTTGTGCGAGGCCCCTTGGGGAAGAGTGACCATAATATGGTAGAATTCATTATTAAGATGGAGAGTGATACAGTTAATTCCGAGACTGGGGTCCTGAACTTAAAGAAAGGTAACTTTGATGGTATGAGACATGAATTGGCTAGAATAGACTGGCGAGTGATACCTAAAGGGTTGACGGTGGATGGGCAATGGCAGAAGTTTAAATATCACATGTATGAACTTCAACAATTGTACATCCCTGTCTGGAGTAAAAATAAAACGGGGAAGATGGCTCAACAGTGGCTAACAAGGGAAATTAAGGATAGTGTTAAATCCAAGGAAGAGGCATATAAATTGGCCAGAAAAAGCAGCAAACCTGAGGACTGGGAGAATTTTGTAATACAGCAGAGGAGGGAAAAGGGTTTAATTAGGAGGGGGAAAATAGAGTATGAGAGGAAGCTTGCTGGGAACATAAACACTGACTGCAGAAGCTTCTATAGATATGTGAAGAGAAAAAGATTAGTGAAAAAAACATAGGTCCCTTGCAGTCAGATTCAGGTGAATTTATAATGGGGAACAAAGAAATGTTGGACTAGTTAAGCAAATACTTTGGTTCTGTCTTCACGAAGGAAGACACAAATAACCTTCCGGAAATACTAGGGTATCGAGGGTCTAGTGAGAAGGAGGAACTGAAGGAAATCCTTATTAATCAGCAAATTGTATTAGGAAAATTGATGGGATTGATGGCCGATAAATCCCGGGGCCCAATAGTCTGCATCCCAGAGTACTTAAGGAGGTAGTCCTAGAAATAGTGGATGCATTGGTGATCATTTTCCAAAAGTCTATTGAATCTGGATCGGTTCCTATGGACTGGAGGGTAGCTAAAGTAACACCACTTTTTAAGAAAGGAGGGAGAGAGAAAACGGCTAATTATAGACCGGTTAGCCTGGCATCAATAGTCGGGAAAATGTTGGAATCAATTATAAAATATGAAATAGCAGCACATTTGGAAAGCAGTGACAGGATCGGTCCAAGTCAGCATGGATTTATGAAAGGGAAATCCTGCTTGACAAATCTTCTCGAATTTTTTGAGGATGTAACTGGTAGAGTGGACAAGGGACAGTGAATGTGGTATATTTGGATATTCAAAAGGCTTTTGTCAAGGTCCCACACAAGAGATTGGTGTGAAATTAAAGCACATGGTATTGGGGGTAATGTACTGACGTGGATAGAGAACTGGTTGGCAGACAGGAAGGAGAGAGTCGGGATAAACAGGTCCTTTTCAGAATGGCAGGCAGTGACTAGTGGGGTACCGCAGGGCTCAGTGCTGGGACCCCAGCTATTTACAATATATATTAATGATTTGAATGAGGGAATTGAGTGTAATATCTCCAAGTTTGAAGATGACACTAAGCTGGGTGGCAGACCGAGCTGTGAGGAGGACGCTAAAAGGCTGCAGGTTGACTTGGACAAATGCATGGCAGATGCAGTATAATGTGGATAAATGTGAGGTTATCCACTTTGGTGGCAAAAACACGAAGGCAGAATATTATCTGAATGGCGACAGATTAGGGAAAGGGGAGGTGCAGCGAGACCTGGGTGTCATGGTACATCAGTCATTGAAAGCTGGCATGCAGGTTCAGCAGGCGGTGAAGAAGGCAAATGGTATGTTGGCCTTCATAGCTCGGGAATTTGAGTATAGGAGCAGGGAGGTCTTACTGCAGTTGTACAGGGCCTTAGTGAGGCCTCAGCTGGAATATTATTTTCAGTTTTGGTCTCCTAATCTGAGGAAGGACATTCTTGCTATTGAGGGAGTGCAGCGAAGGTTCACCAGAAAGATTCCCGGGATGGCAGGACTGACATATGAGGAGAGACTGGATCGACTGGGCCTGTATTCACTGGGGTTTAGAAGGATGAGAGGGGATCTCATAGAAACATATAAAATTCTGACAGGCCATTGAAACATAGAAACATAGAAACAGACAGGACAGGTTAGATACAGGAAGAATGTTCCCGATGTTAGGTAATTCCAGAACAAGGGGACATAGTCTAAGGATAAGGGGTAAGCCATTTAGGACTGAGATGAGGAGAAACTTTTTCACTCAGAGAGTTGTTAATGTGTGGAATTCCCTACTGCATAGAGTTGTGGATGCCAGTTCTTTGGATATATTCAAGAGGGAGTTAAATATGGCCCTTACGGCTAAAGGGATTAAGGGGTATGAAGAGAAAGCAGCAAAGGGGTACTAAGGTGAATGATCAGCCATGATCTTACTGAATGGTGGTACAGGCTCGAAGGGCCGAATGGCCTACTCCTGCACCTATTTTCTATGTTTCTATGAGTGATTGAACAGCATCCAACAATACAAGATTTCACTTTTTCTTTACTTTGTACAATTTGAGATGTGATGCAAAATGTGCCAGTCCTGTCCTTGAGAAATGTCTTTCTTTGTGAGATGGATAGGCAGTGTGATATATTCCTTACGACATTGTTATGTCTGTAAGCTTGTAATCTTTGTAGCTCCGCATTGTGGATGTAGACGTATTGTGTACTGCAACTACAGTTAATAATTAAACAGAACCAGGCATGTTCCGGAGGCTTCTGACAGAGCTGCCTGCCATGTTAGCAGCTGTGTGTGCTTGTGCTCTGTGAATATACCACATTTGGCGGCGGGATGGGATTTTTCGGATGATTTAAAGCTGAAATGTTGTTGGTGAAGGATTCAGCCAGCTAACAGAGAGACTTTGGGAGCTTCTCTGTCTGGAAAAAGCTACAAAAACCGAGGTAAAATACAGCACACTGTGAGCAGCTAGAAATTAAAATGGCAGCACCCACAGGTGTAATGGGACATTTGGGGAATATAGACATGACTGGGAACGTTGTAAAGCATATGTGAATCAGCAAGAAATGTATTTCACTGCAAATAACATAATCGAAGTTCCAGACAATGCAGTCCAGAATCAGGCGCTATTGGAACGGAAGTGAGCTATCTTCTTATCGGAAGCTGGACCGGAATTGTTTGAAACCCTTGTAAATCTGCTTATGCCTGACGAGCTAAAGGACACAATGCTTAAAGAGATTTTAATGAAGCTGGAGCAGCACTATAACCCCAAACCGTTAGAAATTGCTGAAAGCTATCGTTACAGGATAGGAATCAAAAGTCTGATGACCGTAGCAGTGATTACATTGCAGCATTAAAAAAGCTATCTATTCACTATAATTTTGGAAACTTTCAAAACCGAACATTAAAGGATCGTTTTGTTTGTGGGGTGAAAAATGGTGCGCTCAGAAGGAAGTTATTGACGACGGATGACTTGACTTTTGAGATTGCTTGTCAGACAGCGACATCGATGGGCATGGCTGAACAACATTCCCGAGAATTTCATAATAATTACAGTCATCAGTTAACCGAGGTAAATCGCTTGCAGATTCAAAATAAAAGGCTGAAAGTTTCAGAAACTGGAAATTCTAACAGAGCGTCGAAGTCGTGCTATAGGTGCCTGGGACAACACATAGCTCAAAGTTGTTCACATGCTCAAAGTTGTTTTCCTTCTGCAGAAAGACTGGGCACCTTGCGAAGGCATGCCGACTGAAGGGTAAACCAGCTTTCAAACCTATGAGCTCAGCATTAAAAGCTATGAGTCAAAATCCCAAGAGACTACATAGCATGGAAGAACGACAGGATGAGGAGATGTTAGAGTTACACGTCATCAGGAGCACGAGGTTAACGGACATTGATTTGGAAGCTATCATAATCCACATAGATGTTGCAGGATTCAAGATATCAATGGAAATCGACATGGGTGCATCCGTGAGTGTGGCACTGGAGTCGCTATACTTCGACAAATTGTATGATATCCCATTGGAGAAATCCAAGATGGAGCTGCGAGGCTACTCGAGAGAGAAAATTCCTGTGGTAGATCGTATCACCGTATCGGTGAAATATAAGGATCAATTCGAGAGTTTGCCTCTAATAGTAGTGAAAGGAGACAAGTCTACCTTACTCGGAAGAAATGGGTTGAGATCACTGAAACTGGATTGGAGTGAGATTTTCCGTATGGAAGCGAGATTTGCATCAATGGATGATGTTATCAAGCGGTATCCGAAGGTGTTCTGTGAAACGGGCAGACCGATCCAAGACTTCAAGGCGAGTGTCAGGGTTCAGAAGGACACTAGATCGGTTTACTACAAGCCACGTTCCGTATCATATGCACTCAAGGAGAAAGTTGAGCAAGAACTCAAAAGGCTAGAGACTGAGAATATTATTTCTAAGAAAGATTGATGTAATTGGGCTACACCCATTGTTATTGTTCCTAAGTCTTATGGTAAGGTAAGATTGTGTGGTGATTATAAAGTAACCGTAAACCAGGTTCCAGAGGGTAATGTCCCCAATACATTGCCAAATAGAGAAGATTTGTTCACAAAACTGACAGGTGGTCAGATCTTCTCAAAACTGGATCTTTAAAATGATTACTTACAGCTTGAACTAGATGAGGAGTCCAAGTCATGTTTGACTATAAATACTCATCTAGGCCTTTATAAATTTAATAGGCTACCGTTTGGATTGTCTTCTGCTCCTGCCATATTCCAAGGAGTAATGAACCAGATTTTGCAAGGTATTGAAGGGGTAGTATGTTATTTGGATGACATACTAATTTCAGCACCAAATCGGCAAATTCATAATAACATATTGAATGAAGTCCTCAAACGACTAGAGAAGCACAGAGTACGAATGTCTGCTCGTAAGTGTGAGTTATTTAAAAACTCAGTGGAATACTTAGGGTACAGAGTAGAAAAAGATGGTTTACATCCAACCATGGAAAAATTGGATGCAATTAGAAATGCACCCACTCCCAGGAATGTCACTGGACTTCGTTCATTCTTGGGTCTTTTGAACTATTATGGGAAGTTCCTACCAAATTTGGCTACAGTATTACATCTACTGAATGAACTATTGAAAAAACAGGTCCATTGGAAGTGGTCAAAAGAATGCGATACAACATTTAAGGAGTGTAAAAGCAAATTGGTGGAGAGCACCATGTTAGTTCAGTATGACGTATCTAAGGAGATTAAGCTACCATGTGATGCCTCTCCATATGGAGTTAGAGCAGTGACCTCCCATGTATCACGTAGTGGGGAGGAGAGACCAATTGCTTTTGTTTCACGCACCCTCAATGCCAGTGAGAGTAATTATGCGCAAATTGAAAGGGAAGGTTTGGCATTAATTTTTGGGGTCAAGAAGTTCCACAAATACTTGTATGGTTGTAAGTTTACCATCGTTACAGACCATAAGCCCCTAACAGCAATCCTCCATCCAAAGTCCCCAGTTCCAACATTAGCTGCAGCCCGAATGCAGAGATGGGCTTTGATTTTGTCAGCATATACATATGATATTGAATCTAGATGATCAGCTGATCACAGTAATGCTGATGCAATGTCTAAATTACCTTCCCCATCACAAGTTACACCCGATAGGAAGAAGTGTTCTATTTTTCATACATTGATGAACTGCCAGTTTCAGCTGAAGGGATTGGTAGAGTAACCAAACGTGACCCAGTGATGCCAAAGGTGTATGATTATATTGCAAATGGATGGCCAAACCAGATAACAGATAAAAATATTCATCCATTCTTCATTCATAGGAATGAATTATCAGTCAATAAAGATTGCATCATGTGGGGTGCAAGAGTGATTATACCAAATAAAGTCAAGTCCAAATTATTAGGACACCTCCATGACCAGCACCTGGGAATGTGCTTGTCCAAGAGTTTTGCATGCAGTTATTTATGGTGGCCAGGTCTTGATAAAGATATAGAATACATCGTGAGTCAGTGTACGACATATTAATTGGTAAGCAAGCAACCACCATCAGTACCATTACAGCCATGGAAATGGCCTTCCAGGGTGTGGCAAAGGCTACATATGGATTTTGCTGAGTTAGAAGGAGAACAATAGTTCATTGTGATTGATAGCCATTCGAAGTTGATTGAGGTGTTCCCAATGTGGAAAATAACAAGTAAAACATTGGACATTTTAGGAAGTTTATTTTCTGCATTTGGCCTTCCAGAAGAAATTGGTTCGGATAATGGACCACAATTTCGTTCAGAAGAATTTGCACAGTTCACAAGCAAAAATGGTGTGAAACATACCAAGGTTCCACCATACCACCCTGCTTCGAATGGTGCAGCAGAGCGCACTGTACAAATTGTAAAACGTGCCCTCATCAAACAAATGTTAGATCCAAATCCAAGGAAATGACAGTTGTCATTGGATCACAAAATTGGCTAATTTTTTGATTACATATCGTAATACTCCTCACACAACTACTGGTAGAACACCAGCAGAGTTGTTTCTCAAACGACAGCCATGAACCAGATTCTCATTGTTAAATTCAAATTTGGCACAGTCCGTAGAAGAGACACAATTAAGACAGAAAGAGAATCATGATAGAGATAGAGTAAAAGAGAGAAGTGTGAAATTAAACCAAGAGGTGAGAGTGAAGAACCATCGCCATAAATGTGTAAAGTGGTTACCAGTAAGAATGGTGAAGATATGTGGTCCTCGCATATATTTGGTCAAGATGTTTGATAATGGGCAGGTTAGATTTGTTCATATTGATCATATTTTACCTGCAGACATGGAAGGAGTTGAAGGTGGGAATGATTCAATTATTTCTGACTCATCAGATTGATTTGATATACCAATAGCATATCCTACATCCAATGTACTGGAAACTAATCCAAGAGAAAATCAGAATTAAATTCTGAGTCCAAGTCAGGAAAACAAACAGCCTGAAGTTAGAGTGAGTTCAAATGAAAATCAAGGAAATTCCGTGGAGGAAAACGTTCCTCAGGATGAGCCTCGAAGGAGTTTAGATTCGATACCATGTTTGGAAGGTTCTGGTCAAGAGCAAAGGTATCCTCTTCGAAACAGAAAACAAGTGGTTAAGTTAAATTTGTAAATATGGAAAAAAATAAGTCTATATCCTGTGCTATGTATAAACATGCAAGTTATGTATGATGTTTTATAATAACTTCTTTATTAAGGAGGGAGAAGTGTCATGTCTGTAAGCTTGTAATGTTCATAGCGCCACACTGTGGATGTGGACGTATTGTGTACTGCAACTACGGAGTTAATAATAAACAGAACCAGGCATGTTCCGGAGGCTTCCGACAGAGCTGCCTGCCATGTTTGAAGCTGTGTGTGCTTGTGCTCTGTGAATATATCACAGACATCACAACACACACAGGGCTAGAATTTCTCCAGCCTAACGCACGTTTTCACGCAACATTTTTCGAGTTTAAAGTGCTTTATTGTTCTTAAAATGAATTGCACAAAATTCCCCAAACCTTAAGAATGGCATTTTGAAAATATCGACAAAAAGCGGATCGCCCTGGTGCAACGCGAAAAAAAACTACACCGCCCAAGTTTGGCCATTCGGCGAACCCGTTTTGGGATTGAAAAGAAATGCACGAGAAAAGCAGGTGTTGCAGCCTCAGAAACATCAGTAAGTAGGAAGACCTGCAAAAAATGGTAAGTTAAAGTTTTTATTTTTTAATATTTTTGCAGCAATTACTTAGTTTAGGGTCTTGTAAATGTATTGTGATGTTTAATTTTTTGTTTTTTGCGATTTTTTAATTGTGTTTTCTCCCCTCCCAGGGCCTGTACTTTTGGCATTGATGGGCCTCAGGCTAAAGTTGGTGGGATCGCAGTTTTTAATGCCAATTGTTGTACAACGCCGTTTTTTAAGGACAGTCATATTTTGTGACCAAGTTTACTTTCTTAAAAAATTGCAAATTTCTAATTCTTATTTATTCACTAAAATGACGTTATTTATCAAATAATGACAGGCTGAGGAATTTCTAGCCCTCGGTCTTTACAAGATGGCTCCATTCCTTTTATTCTTGTTGGAAATAGCAGAGGCAGCATTACCACAGTAGTCCACTAGGTGGAGCAGTGGTCCACTAGGTGGAACCTATATTACACTTATCCCTCCTTAATGAAGAAGTAATTATAACAAACAATCATCATACATAACTTGCATGGTTATACATAATAAAAGATATGGACTTATTTTGCCATATTTACAAATCAAACTTAACCACTTGTTTTCTGTTTCGAAGAGGATTCCTTTGCTCTCAAACGGAACCTTTCAAACATGGCGTCGAACTTAGGCTCATTCTAGGCTGATCTTGAGGAGGATTTTCTTCCAAGGGATACCCTTGATCCACATTTGAACTCTCTACAACTTCAGACTGTCTGCCTGACTCAGACTCAGACTTAAATTCTAACTTTCTCTTGGACTTGTTTCTAGTACATTTGATGTAGGATTTGCTACTGGTACTTTACTTGTAGTAAGACTATCTGATGAGTCAGAAATAATCGAATCATTTCAATTTTCAACTCCTTCCACATCTGTAGGTAAAATATGATCAACATGAACAAACCTAACCTGTCCATGATCAAACATCTTGACCAAATATGTGTGAGGACCACATATTTTCACTACTCTTCCTCTTAACCACTTTAACCATTTATGGTGATGGTTCTTCACTCTCACACTCAGATGTAATTTCAAATTCTCTCTCTTACTCTACCTCTGTCATGATTCTCTTTAGATACGTCATAATGAATTAACATGGCGCTTTATACCAATTGGCTTTTATACTCCTTGAATGCTGCATCGCATTTTTCTGACCACTTCCAATGGACCTGTTTTTTCAACAGCTCATTCAATGGAAATCATGTTTGACAAATTTGCTGGAGTTCTTTGTGGATATAACGAGCAGGGTGGATGAGGGGGAATCAGTGGATAAGGTGTATTTGGATCTCCAGAAGGCATTCGATAAGGTGCCACATAAAAGGATACTGCACAAGATAAAAGTTCACGGGGTTGGGGGTAATATATTAGCAAGGATAGAGGATTGGCTAACTAACAGAAAATACAGAGTCGAGATAAATGAGTTATTTTCCAGTTGGCAAACAGTGACTAGTGGGGTGCCGCAGGAATCGGTGCTGGGTCCTCAACTATTTACAATCTATAGTAATGATTTGGATGAAGGGACCGAGTGTAATGTAGCCAAGTTTGCTGATGATACAAAGATGGGTGGGAGAACAAATTGTGAGGAGAACACAAAAAATCTGCAAAGGTATATAGACAGGCTAAGTGAGTGGGCAAAAAATTGGCAGATGGAGTATAATGTGGGAAAATGTGAGGTTATCCACATTGGCAGATAAAATAGACAAGCAAATTATAATTTAAATGGAGAAAAATTGCAAAGTGCTGCAGTACAGAGGGACCTGGGGGTCCTTGTGCATGAAACACAAAAAGTAGTATGCAGGATCAGCAAGTGATCAGGAAGGCAAATGGAATGTTGGCCTTTACTGCAAGGGGGATAGAGTATAAAAGCAGAGAAGTCCTGCTACAATTGTGCATGGTATTGGTGAGGCCACACCTGGAGTACTGTGTACAGTTTTGGTCTCCGTATTTAAGGAAAGATATACTTGCATTGAAGGCTGTTCAGAGAAGGTTCACTTGGTTGATTCCAGAGATGAGGGGGTTGACTTATGAAGATAGGTTGAGTAGTTTGAGCCTATACACATTGGAGGTCAGAAGAATGAGAGGTGATCTTATCGAAACATGTAAGATAATGAGGGACTCGACAAGGTGGGTGCAGAGAGGATATTTCCACTCATAGGAGAAACTAAAACTAGGGGACATAGTCTCAGAATAAGAGGCCGCCCATTTAAAACTGAGATGAGGAGGAATTTCTTCTCTCAGAGGGTTGTAAATCTATGGAATTCTCAGGCCTAGAGAGCTGTGGAGGCTGTGTCATTGAACATATTTAAGGCGGAGATAGACAGATTTTTGAGCGATAAGGATATAAAGGGTTATGGGGACTGGGCAGAGAAGTGGAGCTGTGTCCATGATCAGATCAGCCATGGTCTTATTAAATGGCAGAGCAGGCTCGAGGGGCCAGGTGGCCTACTCCTGCTCCTATTTCTTATGTTCTTATGATCTTATGGATGTAAAACTGTAGCCAAATTTGGTAGGAACTTCCCATAATAATTTAAAAGACCCAAAATGATCGAAGTTCAGAGATATTCTTGGGAGTTAGAGCATTTCTGATTGCATCCAGCTTTCCCTTGGTTGGATGTAAGCCACAGTACGGATTTTGTCCCCTACGGGTCACAATGGACATGAATTTTGCAGTGCGACAGCTACAGGAAAAATGAAGGGAACAACGCCAGCCCTTATACATGGCCTTCTTCGATCTTCCAAAGGCCTTTGACACTGTCAACCGTGAGGGTCTATGGAGCGTGATCCTCCATTTCGGATGCCCCCAAAAGTTCATCACCATCCTCTCCATGACGACATGCAGGCCATGATCCTTACCAATGGATCATCACAGATCCAATCCACGTCCGGAGTGGTGTCAAACAGGGCTGCGTTATTGCCCCAACCCTCTTAATTTTTCTCGGTGTCATGCTCCACCTCACAGTCAACAAGCTCCCTGCTGGAGTGGAACTAAACTACAGAACCAGTGGGAACCTGTTCAACCTGCGCTGTCTCCAGGCCAGATCCAAGACCACCCCAATCTCTGTCGTCGAGCTACAGTACGCAGACAATGCCTGTTTCTGCGCACATACAGAGGCTGAACTCCAGGACATAGTCGACGTATTTACTGAGGCATATGAAAGCATGGGCCTTACGCTAAACATCCGTAAGGCAAAGGTCCTCCAACAGCCTGTCCTCACCGCACAGCACCGCCCCCCAGTATCAAGATCCATGGCGCAGCCCTGGACACCGTGGACCGCTTCCCATATCTCGGGAGCCTCCTATCTACAAGAGCAGGCATCAATGACGAGATCTAACATTGCCTCCAGTGCACCAGTACAGCCTTCGGCTGCCTGAGGAAAAGAGTGTTTGAAGACCAGGCCCTCAAAACTGCCACCAAGCTCATGGTCTACAGGGCTGTAGTAATACCTGCCCTCCTGTATGGCTCAGAGACATGGACCATGTACAGTAGACACCTCAAGTTGCTGGAGAAATATCACAAACGATGTCTCCGCAAGATCCTACAAATCCCCTGGGAGGACAGGCGCACCAACATCAGCATCCTCATCCAGGCTAACATCCCCAGCATTGAAGCACTGACCACACTCAATCAGCTCCACTGGGCAGGCCACATAGTTCGCATGCCAGACACGAGACTCCCAAAGCAAATGCTCTACTCGGAGCTCCTTCACAGTAAACGAGCCAAAGATGGGCAGCGGAAATGCTACAAGGATACCCTCAAAGCTTCCCTGATAAAGTGCGACATCCCCACAGACACCTGAGAGTCCCTGGCCCAAGACCGCCTTAAGTGGAGGAAGTGCATCCGAGAGGGCGCTGAGCACCTCGAGTCTCAATGCCAAAAGCATGCAGAAATCAAGCGTAGGCAGCGGAAAGAGCGTGCGGCAAACCAGTCCCACCCACCCCTTCCCTCAACAACTATCTGTCCCACCTATGACAGGGACTGTGGTTCTCGTATTGGACTGTTCAGCCACCAAAGAACTCACTTCAGGAGTGGAAGCAAGTCTTCCTCGATTCCGAGGGACTGTCTATGATGATGATGATGATTGGATGTAACCCATCTTTGTCTACTCTGTGCCCTAAGTACTCACAATTGCGAGCAGCCACTCGCACTCTGTTCTTCTCTAGCCGTTCGAGCACTTCCTTCAATATTTTATAATGGATTTGTCTGTTTGGTGCTGAAATGAGTATTTCATCTAAATAACATACTACCCCTTCAATGCCTTGCAAAATCTCGTTCATCACCCCTTGGAATATGGCGGGGGTGGAATACACTCCAAATGGTAGCCTATTAAATTGATATAGGCCAAGATGAGTATTTATAGTCAAGCATGATTTGGACTCCTCATCTAGTTCAAGTTGTAAATAGGCATTTGTTTAGATCCAACTCTGAGAAGATCTGACCACCTGTCAGAGTTGTGAACAAATCTTTTATATTCCGCAATGTATTGGGAACATTACCCTCTAGAACCTGGTTTACGGTTACTTTATAATCACCACACAACCTTACCTTACCATTGGACTTAAGTACAACAACAATTAGTGTATCCCAATTACATAGATTTATCTTAGAGATAATGTTCTCAATCTCTAGTCTTTTGGGTTATTTCTCAACTCTCTCCTTGAGTGCATATGGTATGGGACGTGACTTGCAGTAAACTGGTCAGGCGTTCTTCTGTACTCTGACACTCGCCTTGAAACCTTGGATCAGATTGCCTGTTTCGCAGAACACCTTCGGATACTTCTTGATGACATCATCCTTTGAGGCAAATCTCATTTCAACACAAAAAATCTCACTCCAATTCAGCTTCAGTGATCTCAACCAATTTCTTCCTGGTAAGGCAGGCTTGTCTCCTGCTACGAAAGAGAGGCAAGCTCTGAAATTGATCCTTGTATTTCACCGGTACGGTGATATGACCTACCACAATAATGTTCTCTCCTGAGTAGCATCGCAGCTCTATCTTGCATTTCTCCAGTTGGAAATCATGAAATTTGTCCAGGTATAGTGATTCTGGTACATCGCTGACAGATGCACCAGTATCGATTTCCATGGATATCTTGGTTCCTGCAACATCTACTTGGATAATGATACTTTTCGAATCGCCGTTAGATACCTTCGTGCTCCTGATGACATGCATCTCTTCGTCCTGTTGCTTTTTTTCCATGCGATGTAGTCTCTGGAGAATTCTACTTATAGCTTTGAAAGTTGGTTTACTCTTCAGTCGGCATGCCTTCACAAGATGCCTAGTTTTCCTGCAGAAGAAACACTCTGCCTTCACATACGGACAACTTTGAGTAATGTGTTGTCCCAGACACTGGTAGAATGACTTCAGTGCGCTGTTACCATTGCCAGTTGCTGAGGCCTTGGGGCCCAATTGCCTTTTACTTTTAACCTGCAGGCAATTCACCACGGTTGTCTGATGACTGGAAATGGCTCGAAATTCCCGGGAATATTGGTCGGC
The DNA here is from genome assembly GCF_044704955.1 of Pristiophorus japonicus. Lineage (NCBI taxonomy): Eukaryota > Metazoa > Chordata > Chondrichthyes > Pristiophoridae > Pristiophorus > Pristiophorus japonicus. The sequence continues at coordinate 170,445,425 of NC_091981.1, forward strand.
CATATCCATTGACATAGTTGTCTGACAAGCTAAATCAAAACTCAAGTTAGGGGTTGTCAATAACATTCTTCTGATTGCTTCATTTTTCATCCCATAAACAAAGCGGTCACGCAATGCTCGGTCCTGAAAGTTTCTGAAATGACAGTGAATGGATAGCTTCTTTAATGCTACAATGTACTCACTGATACTCTCGTCAGTTAACTGATCTCATGTTCTGAAATTATAACTTTCAGCAATTTCCAGAGGGTCAGGACTGTAGTGTTGTTCTAACATGCTTAGAATCTCCATAAGTGATGTGTCCTTTGGCTTGACGGGAAGAAACACATTTTTCAGGGTTTTATACACCTTGGGGCCTGCTTCAGTGAGGAAAATAGCCTGTTTTCCTTCCAAAACCACCTGATTACTGTTTTCACCATCGGGGACTTCGATGATACTAGTCATGGTGAAAAACATTTCTAACCGCTCCACATACACTCTGAAAGTCTCATGGTCATGATGGAATTCAACCAAGCACCCTATTATTCCCATAGGCGCAGCCATCTGGACTCTGGCAGTTCAGCCAAATGTGCTTGTAATTTATCTTGGATTTTTAGCTGTTCTGCAACTCAATGGACCTCTCTAGTCTCTCTCTTGTTTGGCTGGAATCGTCCATCAACAAAAATTTCAGCTAGGGTATACGGGAATCCTATTCTTATCGCCAATGTGATATATTCTTTACGACATCACAGCACACTCAGACTTTACAAGATGGCTCCATTCCTTTTATTCTTGTTGTAAACAGCAGAGGCTGCATTACCACAGTAGTCCACTCGGTGGAGCAATAGTCCACTAGGTGGAACCTATATTACAGGCAGTTGTGCAGATATACAAGGAGCATAAACGGTAACCTCTCATGGGCCTAAGTAAAGTTACTTCTTCTTTCTGCCATTGTGAGTATGCGAAAACCAGGTTGATGAGAGATTTTTAACAACACCTTGTATTTATATAGCACCTTTATTGTAGTAAAATGTCCCAAGGCACTTCCCAGGAGTGTTGTAAGATAAAACAAATACATTTGACACCGAGCCACATAAGAAGAAATTACGGCAGATGACCAAACGCTTGGTCAAAGAGGTAGGTTTTAAGGGGCGTCTTAAAGGAGGAAAGAGAAGTAGAGTGGTGGAGAGGGTTAGGGACAGAGTTCCAGAGTTTAGGGCCCAAGCAGCTGAAGGCACGGCCTCCGACGGTTGAGCATTTATAATCAGCGATGCTATAGTGGGCAGAATTTGAGGAGCGCAGACATCTCGGGGGGGCTGTGAGGCTGAAGGAGATTACAGAGATAGGGAGGGGCGAAACCATAGAGGAATTTGTAAACAAGGATAAGAATTTTGAAATTGAGGCATTGGCTTAACCGGCAGCCAATGTAGGTCAGTGAGCACAGGGGTGATACGCTGCACGATCGCGGCTGCACGATTCAGTCGAATAAGACGCACTTTTCCTTGAAAAAAATTTTTCACGGTAAACAGCCTTTCAGTCAAATTGTTACAACATAATTCCCCACTGATAGTTTTGAAAGTGGAATGTACTTTTAAAATTTTCACCTTCCTGTTTATAGTACAAGGTGAAATCGACACCACAGAGATCACTTGATCTTTGTGGGCAGCTTTCTTCAAGGTCAACTGTGAGCACCATCATTTCACTGCTGACCATAAAATCCGAGTCATTGTGATTGTGTGATCCATTCAAAACCTGGATTTCTTAAAAGTCACATTTCTAAATAATTTTTTTCTATATTGTCTGTCTGAAGCCCTGTGTAAGAGCTTTTTGATTGGTTCAATAAGACTTTTACCTACGTTTGTTTGATTGGCTAAGAGTAGCTGTTTTCCATTCATCCCCACACAGATATTGTCCATTTGTTTTCTTGCAGTAGTTTTCTTTTCTCTTTAGTACACTGACATCTAGAAATATAGAAACATAGAAAATAGGTGCAGGAGTAGGCCATTCGGCCCTTCGAGCCTGCACCACCATTCAATATGATCATGGCTAATCATGCAACTTCAGTACCCCATTCCTGCTTTCTCTCCATACCCCTTGATCCCTTTAGCTGTAAGGATCACATCTGACTCCCTTTTGAATATATCTAACGAACTGGCCTTAACAACTTTCTGTGTTAGAGAATTCCACAGGTTCACAATTCTCTGAGTGAAGAAGTTTCTCCTTATCTCCTAAATGGCTTACCCCCTTATCCTTAGACTGTGACCCCTGATTCTGGACTTCCCCAAAATCGGGAACATTCTTCCTGCATCTAACCTGTCCAATCCCGTCAGAATTTTATATGTTTCTATGAGATCCCCTCTCATTCTTCGAAACTCCAGTGAATATAAGCCCAGTCGATCCAGTCTTTCTTCATATGTCAGTCCTGCCATCCCGGAAATCAGTCTGGTGAACGTTCGCTGCAGTCCCTCAATAGCAAGAATGTCCTTCCTCAGATTAGGAGACCAGAACTGAACACAATATTCAAGGTGTGGCCTCACCAAGGCCCTGTACAACTGCAGTAAGAACTCCCTGCTCCTATACTCAAAACCTCTAGCTATGAAGGCCAACATGCCATTTGCCTTCTTCACCACCTGCTGTACCTGCTTGCCAACTTTCAATGACTGATGTACCATGACACCCAGGTCTCTTTGCACCTCCCCTTTTCCTAATCTGTCACCATCAGATAATATTCTGCCTCCCTGTTTTTGCCACCAAAGTGGATAACCTCACATTTTTCTACATTATACCTCATCTGCCATGCATTTGCCCACTCACCTAACCTGTCCAAGTCACCCTGCAGCCTCTTAGCATCCTCCTCACAGCTCACACTGCCACCCAACGTAGTGTCATCTGCAAACTTGGAGATATTACATTCAATTTCTTCGTCCAAATCATTAATGTATATTGTAAATAGCTGGGGTCCCAGCACTGAACCTTGCGGTACCCCGCTATTCACTGCCTGCCATTCTGAAAAGGACCTGTTTATTCCTACTCTTTGTTTCCTGTCTGCCAAGCAGTTCTCTAGCCACATCAATACATTACCCCCAGTACCATGCACTTTAATTTTGCACATTAATCTCTTGTGTGGGACCTTGTCAAAAGCCTTTTGAAAGTCCAAATACACTACATCCACTGATTCTCCCTTGTCCACTCTACTAGTTACATCCTCAAAAATTTTTTAAAGATTTGTCAAGCATGATTTCCCTTTCATAAATCCATGCTGACTTGGATCGATCCTGTCACTGCTTTCCAAATGCACTGCTATTACATCTTTAATAATTGATTCCAGCATTTTCCCCACCACCGATGTCAGGCTAATACCCTGTTTTCTCTCTCTCTCCTTTTTTAAAAAGTGGGGTTACATTAGCTACCACCAATCCATAGAAACTGATCCAGAGTCTATACAATGTTGGAAAATAACCACCAATGTATCCTCTATTTCTAGGGCCACTTCCTTAAGTACTCTGGGATGCAGACTATCAGTCCCTGGGGATTTATCAGCCTTCAATCGTATCAATTTCCCTAACACAATTTCCTGACTAATAAGGATTTCCTTCAGTTCCTCCTTCTCGCTAAACCCTCGGTCCCCTAATATTTCCGGAAGATTATTTGTGTCTTCCTTAGTGAAGAGAGAACCAAAGTATTTGTTTAATTGGTCTGCCATTTCTTTGTTCCCCTTAATAAATTCACCTGAATCCGATTGCAAGGGACCTACATTTGTCTTCTCTAATCTTTTTCTCTTCACATATCTATGGAAGCTTTTGCAGTCAGTTTTTATGTTCCCGGCAAGCTTACTCTCATACTCTATTTTCCCCCTCCTAATTAAACCCTTTGTCCTCCTCTGCTGAATTCTAAATTTCTCCCAGTCCTCAGGTTTGCTGCTTTTTTTGGCCAATTCACATGCCTCTTCCTTGGATTTAACACTATGCCTAATTTCCCTTGTTAGCCACAGTTGAGCCACCTTCCCCGTTTTATTTTTATGCCTGACAGGGATGTACAATTGTTGAAGTTCATCCATGTGATCTTTAAATGTCTGCCATTGCCTATCCACCGTCAACCCTTTAAGTATCATTCGCCAATCTATTCTATCCAATTCACGTCTCATACCATCGAAGTTACCTTTCTTTGAGTTCAGGACCTTAGTCTCTGAATTAACTATTTCTCTCAAATAAGCACAGAGTTCATTGAATTGTGATTAAAATCAATTTTTATTTGTCCCAGACATGGACTCATCAAGGACAAGGCCAAAACTAATGAAATCAAATTGTAGATTATTCAAAAAATAGACAATTTTTTCAACAAAGCAAAAGCAAAATATGGTATACATTAGATCCTTTGTGGCATTGCTCACTGTGAATCAAAGGATAACCATTTTATAACAATAGGGCAGATATCATGTGTTATGCAATGTATTATTAAAGGAACTGATTCGCACGACTGAATAATGGAAATTCAATCGATTTTTATTCAACAATATTTTGGGATTTTTATGCATTGCTTTAGGATTAGTTTTTGGAATGCTGTCTCCTGTTTTGTGAAAATCGCCTGTTCTGTGAAAATCATAAATGAGTATCCTTCTTATTATATGTGTGAACAGATTAATGAAAAATAGTATGCAAGTTTCATTCATTAAAAGTGACTTTATCAGAGAATCGGTTGAAATTAATTAAATAAAGAAAGGTTTGGAACACGTCAACTACTGCATTTATTAAATGGGTAGGCTTTGGAATTAAAAGGCGAGTTACAGAGAATGGGGGCAACACCAATAAAGAAAAATGGAAATGGAACATGAAAAGCAGACTGGCACAGAATTGGGTACAGGAGAACGGAACTAAATAAACTGGGATGCAAAGTCAGAAAATAATAAATTCTTGCAAATGATGGAACTCAGCAAAATGAATTAAATAAAGACAAGATATTCATGAAAATCAAGTGGCCTTACACAGAACAGAATTAAATAAATTAATTAGATTGGCAACGGCAAGGAGATATGAATTAAATAATGGAGAAGAAACTTAACATAATTAATTAAATAAAGATGTAGGGTTAATGAATTGAAAGGGGCCAAAACTAAAAATTTATGTTTCAATTGATAAAATTAATTCTATTAAGTGACAATCTCAATTGGTAAAATTAATTAAATAAAGACACAGGCTTCAAGAATTGAAAGTAGCCTTACACGTTGGAAAAATCAACTAAATAAAGAGATGGCTTCAAGATTTGAAAGTGAAAGAATATACATTTAATTTCTGCAGGATGTCCCAAAGTACTTTATAGCCAGTGTAGTATGTTTGAAGTGTAGTCACTGTTGAAACGTAAGTTAATGCAGCAGCCAATGTGTACACAGCATGGTCCGACAAATAGCAATGAGATAAATGACCAGATAATTTGATTGGATGTTATTGATTGAGGGATAAATATTGGTCAGGAAATCGGCGGAATGTGGTTGCCTGGCAGTACAAATCCGTAACTTGGAGTTCGCCACAGGGGACCCAAGTAAACAATCCATGTCACAAGGCAAAGTGAAGAGAAGATGTTTTAAACCACACTCACTCAGTAATTAAGTTTGTTTCGGCTCAGATTCCTCCTCATACTGTGTCCTCTTGCAATAATACTTTATAATTCTGATTCAAATTCATTCAGTTCAATAGTAGGCACATGCAGTTGTTGGCTGCATTGGCAATCATTTTGCACTGTTAATGACATGCTCAAGATTTATTCAAATGAAACTCAGCTAATTCACAGAAAACAAATAATGGATTTTATTGAGTTCCACTGCCAGTACCAAGCTGATGTAATCAAATCACCGATTTCCTGTGGTTTCCCTGTATGTGTCCTTCTGGTTGCTCAGTGGTGATCTTAACTTGCGTTATTAAAGGTAAATTGAATCGAAATAACTGTTAAATGTTTGGAGTCGTGATTGGTTGTGCCACAGCTATGTATAAACATTAGAGTAAAATGATTTGAGCAGAGAAAGCTTCACAAGTTCAAATGCAGTTTTATCAGTGCAATTAAAGCTTGACGTCAGTGAACACCGATTAAACAATATGGATAGATCAAACTGGTTGCTTTGGCTCAATCAAACAGGGCAATGCTAGAATTGGCCACAGTGCTCTTGGGTTGGGGAAGGGAAAATTGCCCAGTCATCCCTACTGGAAGCCTGCATGCATGAAATGTATGACGTCCTTCACGGTTAGACAGTCTGCTGGCACTCACTGTGGAGTGTCACACATGAATAAAAACCACTCGGATGGCCATCACCCATTGAAATAAGAACATAAGAAATAGGAGCAGGAGTAGGCCGTACGGCCCCTCGAGCTTGCTCCGCCATTCAATAAGATCATGGCAGATCATCAACCTCAACTCCACTGTCCCGTCCGATCTCATAGACATAGAAACATAGAAAATAGGTGCAGGAGTAGGCCATTCGGCCCTTCGAGCCTGCACCACCATTCAATAAGATCATGGCTGATCATTCACCTCAGTACCCCTTTCCCGCTTTCTCTCCATACCCCTTGATCCCTTTAGCTGTAAGGTCCATATCTAACTCCCTCTTGAATATATCTAACAAACTGGCATCAACAACTCTCTGCAGTAGAGAATTCCACAGGTTAACAACTCTCTGAGTGAAGAAGTTTCTCCTCATCTCGGTCCAAAATGGCTTACCCCTTATCCTTAGACTGGGACCCCTGGTTCTGGACTTTCCCAACATTGGGAACATTCTTCCTGCATCTAACCTGTCCAGTCCCATCAGAATTTTATATGTTTCTATCAGATCCCCTCTCATTCTTCTAAACTCCAGTGAATACAGGCCCAGTCGATCCAGTCTCTCCTCATATTTCAGTCCTGCCATCCTTCGAATCAATCTGGTGAATTTTCGCTGCATTCCCTCAATAGCAAGAACGTCCTTCCTCAGATGAGACCAAAAATGAACACAATATTCCAGGTGAGGACTCAACAAGGCCCTGTACAACTGCAGTAAGAACTCCCTGCTCCTATACTCAAAACTCCTAGCTATGAAGGCCAACATGCCATTTGCCTTCTTTACCACCTGCTGTACCTGCATGCCAACTTTCAATGACTGATGTACCATGACACCCAGGTCTCTTTGCACCTCCCCTTTTCCTAATCTGTCACCATCAGATAATATTCTGCCTCCCTGTTTTTGCCACCAAAGTGGATAACCTCACATTTTTCGACATTATACCTCATCTGCCATGCATTTGCCCACTCACCTAACCTGTCCAAATCACCCTGCAGCCTCTTAGCATCCTTCTCACAGCCCACACCGCCACCCAGCTTAGTGTCATCTGCAAACTTGGAGATATTACACTCAATTCCTTCATCTAAATCATTGATGTATATTGTAAATAACTGGGGTCCCAGCACTGAGCCCTGTGGCACCCCACTAGTCACTGCTTGCAATTCTGAAAAGGACCCGTTTATCCCCACTCTCTGCTTCCTGTCTGCCAACCAGTTTTCTATCCACGTCAATATTTTAGCCTCAATACCATGTGCTTTAATTTTGCCCAACAATCTCTTGTGTGGGGTCTTGTCAAAAGCTTTTTGAAAGTCCAAATACACCACATACGTTGGGTCTCCCTTGTCCACTCTACTAGTTACATCCTCAAAAAATTCTAGAAGATTTGTCAAGCAAGATTTCGCTTTCATAAATCCATGCTGACTTGGACTGATCCTGTCACTGCTTTCAAATGTGCTGCTATTTCATCTCTAATAATTGATTCCAACATTTTCCCCACTACTGATGTCAGGCTAACCGGTCTATAATTACCCGTTTTCTCTCTGCCTCCTTTTTTTAAAAGTAGTGTTACATTAGCTGCCCTCCAGTCCATAGGAACTGATCCAGAGTCTATACAATGTTGGAAAATGATCACCAATGCATCCATTATTTCTAAGGCCACTTCCTTAAGGTCTCTGGGATGCAGACTATCAGGCCCTGGGGATTTATCGATCTTCAATCCCACCAATTTCCCTAACACAACTTCCTGACTCTTCGTGAAGACAGAACCAAAGTATTTGTTCAATTAGTCTGCCATTTCTTTGTTCCTCATATCGCATGATTCCCCATGACTACAAAAATCTATCTATCTCAGCCTTGAATATATTCAGAAACTCAGCATCCACTGCCCTCTGGGGCAGAGAATTCCAAAGATTCACAACACTCTGAGTGAAGAAATTCCTCCTCATTTCTATCTTAAATGGCCTGCGTCTTATCTTGAGACTGTGACTCCTGGCTCTAGACACTCCAGCCAGGGAAAACAACCTCTCAGCATCTATCCTGTCAATCTTCTTCAGAATCTTGTATGTTTCAATGAGATCACCTCTCATTCTTCTAAACTCCAGGGAGTATAGGCCCATTCTACACAATCTTTCATCATAAGACAGCCCTCTCATACCAGGAATCAATCTAGTGAACCTTTGTTGCACCAACTCCAACGCCAAAGTTACAACATAATTTCAGCTGTGCAGTAAGGTGAACTGATAAAAGGGACTACAACAGCAAATGATAAAGGGAAATTACATCAACCTTACAAGGGGACATGAACGCCCAGTCTTTCTGTCACATATCATGGGTAATCTTACATGTGAGAGATCTTCCAGTGGCAGCATGGACATACAAAATTACACCATCATATAATCATCTATAAATCCAGCAGCACTATTGACACCGATAATGAGTCGCCAAGGTTGCTGTATATTTATCTTACAATATTTAAATGCGTAAGTAAAGAAAACGTACCTCAGAGAATCGCTGCACATCCTGGGTCAAGGTCCCTACCCGACGCCAACCAAAATGTTTGAGAAACTTGACAACTGCAGGATTGACTGCATTATCTGATGGAACTGTTCGGAAGAAATAGGGATATTTCTTCTTATCAGCTAGGACCGGTGTAGTTGCAGCAAAGGAAAGCTGAAAGAAATATTAAGATATTGTCAGTAATTCAAAAAGAGCTACCTTCACATTGTATTGACATTATTGTTGAGAACCATTTTATCAGAACCGCAGATCCACCTCCCATAAAACAACTGACATCATTATATCTGTGTGCAGCACTGAGAAGCTACATCCAGAAGGGATGATTTCAATCCAGTGAAAATATTGAACGATTGCAATACCTTTTAGTTTGCTGCCCAATCTCACAAAGTGCGTGTATTTAAAACAAACTGAGGAAAGCAGTACACCTTTGAAAATCCATGATGTAGAGTCCTGAGTTTTCTTTCCCTCATATAAAAGAACATAGAAGAGTGTGGAAAGAAACAAAACTATAGGATGCCGAAATTGGCCACAGCTGGAAACACGGCGCACCTACCATGTTTCGAGTGTTTTTACCTGTGCGGTTGATGCGGTGGCCTCGTGAGCGAAAATCCGCTCTTTGGGGGGTTTTTTCAGCGGACTGAAAGACGGTCATAATGGGGGTGGATGTGCGGCGGTGAGCAGAGTTTCGCACACTAGAGAGGCGGAATTTGGGGGCGGGCGAGTGTCCGCCGCTGTCAGTCATCAGCGTAGTGCTGATAACATCATCATGGTGCCACGTCACCACATCTCTCCCTTCAGTTAAAGAGGAGATGGGTGTGAATTCGGTCCACTGGGCCAGTGGCCTGGCCCCTAAGAGGGGGTGCCACGCTGCCTGTTGGCGGCCGGGCCGAACCCGGGGGTATAATTGTCGGCCCGACATGGCAGTCGCTGACAAAAAAAAAGATGGTGGCTGCGGCAGTAGGCCCTCCCCCTTTAATGTCAGCTGCACTGTCATTTTGAGTATACTCCAAGCACAGTGCACCGGCAGAAAAAGCTGCTGGTGGCACCGAGCAGCGGCAGCAGGATTTTTTCAGTGGAATTTCACCATTGGGGTAACATCAGCGGTGCGTGCTCTGATGACACACTTATGCCGGACGGCAGCAGAGGAGCAGTAGTGGGGGGAGTGTGTTATCGCCGGGATACCACAGGTGTGGAATTTTCAAAATGGCGGCCATCCCACAAAAATTTGGCGGCCATCGCACTCGACAGCATGGCCCACTTCTTCATGATACTCCATGCTGGTGCTTCAATATACTGCACAGTTGCACTATGCAATTTTGTTTGTAATTTCTTTTTTCTATTTCTGTCAATTTTCTCCTCTTCCCCATCACTTTTAAACACAATGGGGTTCTCCTAATCTCCCACCCTTTAGTGAAAGATCTGGAGAATTCCTGGAGAAACAGCATAAATCGCTGTTTCCGCCATTAGTCTGGTATTGCAGCCAAAGTTATGGTGGGAGATCTGGAGAACCCCCAGTAGCTTGTCATGTGGTCATTCTTCACATGTAGGCTTTCATAGTTAACGTATTATTTAATCATGTGGAATATCATGGCCCAGCTCAATTGTATTCTCACCTAATGTCCACACACCATGCACTTCTAGTAGGAGTGGCTAGATAGTGATCAAGAGCAAGAAACTGTAACTAATTTTCTTTTTCCTAAACCAAGACCGCCAAAATGAAAGTAAAACTTGCATTTATATAGCGGCTTTCACGAACACAGGATGTCTCAAAGCACTTCAGAGCCAATGAAGTACTTTTTTTTTTAAAGTGTTGTAATGTGGGAAATGCGACAGCAAGTTCCCACAAACAACAGTGTGATAATGAGCAGATAATTTGTTTATATTGTGTGGATTGAGGGATAAATATTGGCCAGGACACCAGTGATAACTCCCCTGCTCTTCTTCAAAATAGTGCCATGGGATCTTTTACATCCACCTGAGTGAGCAGACCTTAGTTTAACGTCTCATCCAAAAGACAGCACCTCCAACAGCGCAGCACTGCACTGAAGTGTCAGCTTAGATTTTTGCGCTCAAGTTCCTGGAGTGGGACTGTGAACCCACAATCTTCTGACTCAGAAAGCAGAGTGCTACCCACTGAGCCACAGGTGACACTAAGATCAATTGTAATGTTCTTACCAGGGATCAGGTGAGATGTTTGATTTGGCATAGACCAGGAATCAAACCTGTTATCTTTTTGATCCCTAAGGTTCAGCTACAAGCATTGACATAATCAGCTGAACTATTGGGAGAGCATGTACTACACTTGTAACTTTCCAGCAAGGTTTCTGTTTCGCTTTCCATTTCATCACTCCTTATAGCAATTACTTCCCTAATGGAATGGAACCCAATCAGATCGGATAACAAAGAATGATAGTCTCACATTTGTGGAATTTTGCATTCGGTTTGTTTGAGAAAAACAAATAAAACTCTTAAGGGATGATGCAGAAATCCTAAATAGGACAGTCCTAAGTCTTTTGTCCAGGCAAGATCAGAGATACATTATTGGTAGATGTAACCATCGATTAGAATATTAATATAAGTGATACTTATTATACAACATGTTCAATACATGTGGGAAATTATATCATTGTTATGAAATTGGATCAAGTACTGACTGCAGCATAAAACAGCATCTGTACCCATTCCAGTGAGATAGAGCAGTAAGGTTCCTTTGCTCTATTAGATCCTTATAACAAACAACCAGTATAAGACCAAAAATAATAAAGAACCTTCTTAAAATACCTAGATCAGTGCTCCGCAATCATTATTGGACATTTCCTTGGATACTCTGCAGTTGTTATATGTATTTTTTTCCTAAAATTATTTTCCTACGATTATATATCAAAAAACATATGGGACCATTGCTATGACATTTTTGTAAGTAGTAAAGAAATGCAATCTGTTATATGTGTCACAAAGACTAAATCATTTGAATAGCACACAAAACATAAGAACATAAGAACATAAGAAATCGGAGCAGGAGTAGGCCACCTGGCCCCTCGAGCGTGCTCCACCATTTAATAAGTTCATGGCTGATCTGATTATGGACTCAGCTCCACTTCCCTGCCTGCATAACCCTTTATTCCCTTATCGCTCAAAAATCTGTCTATCTCTGCCTTAAATATATTCAATGACCCAACCTCCCCAGCTCTTTGGGGCAGAGAATTGCATAGATTTACAACCCTCTGAGAGAAGAAATTTCTCCTCATCTCAGTTTTAAATGGGCGGCCCCTTATTCTGAGACTATGTCCCCTAGTTTTAGTTTCCCCTATGATGGAAATATCCTCTCTGCATCCACCTTGTCAAGCCCCCTCATAATTTTATATGTTTTAATAAAATCACCTCTCATTCTTCTGAACTCCAATGAGTATAGGCTCAACCTACTTAACCTATCTTCGTAAGTCAACCCCATATCTCCGAAAACAACTGAGTGAAGCTTCTCTGAACAGCCTCCAATGCAAGTATATCCTTCCTTAAATATGGAGACCAAAACTGTATGCAGTACTCTAGGTGTGGTCTCACCAATACCCTGTACAGTTGTAGCAGGACTTCTCGGCTTTTATACTCTATCCCCCTTGCAATAAAGGGCAACATTCCATTTGCCTTCCTCATTACTTGCTGTACCTGCATACTAACTTTTTGTGTTTCATGCACAAGAACCCCCAGGTCCCACCGTACTGCAGCACTTAGCAATTTTTCTCCATTTAAATTATAATTTGTGTTATATATGTAAACTTGTATATACCCTGTACAGCCACCAGAGGGCTCATCCCCTGGAGTCCCAAGAGATCCCATGATCCCTTGGGAGCACATGTAGTTAAGGAGGCCTCACAGGTTGGAGAGCCACTCTGGAGACCTGCAATAAAAGACTAAGGTCACACTTTACTTTGAGCTCACAGTATCCAGTCAGACTCTTTCTTCGTACATAACAACTGGTGATGAGATACAAATTACGAACCCAACGATGCAGAGAACAGTGGTCATCCTGGAGAAATTCTCGGAGGGAGATGATTGGGAAACCTTTGCGTAGCGCCTCGACCAATATTTTGTGGCCAACGAGCTGGAAGGAGAAGCGAACGTTGCCAAATGAAGGGCGATTCTCCTCACCGTCTGCGGGACATCAATGTATGGCCTCATGAAAAATCTGCTTGCTCCAGCGAAACCCACAGAGAGACCGTACGATGATTTGTGCACACTGGTCCGGGAGCATCTGAACCCGTAGGAAAGCATTCTGATGACGAGTTCTACACCGACAAAAGGTCTGAAGGCCAGGAAGTGGCGCGTTATGTCGCCGAGCTAAGACGCCTTGCAGGGCATTGCAAATTTGAAGGACATTTGAAGAACATGCTCAGAGACTTGTTTGTACTTGGCATTTGCCATGAAACGATGCTTCGCAAACTTTTGACTGTAGAGACCCCAAACTTGAGTAAGGCCATAGTGATAGCCCAGGCGTTCATTGCCACTAGTGACAATACTAAGCAAATCTCTCAGCACATGAGTGCTGCTACCAGTATTGTGAACAAAGTGACGTTGTTTTCAAATTGCAATGTACAGGGCAGGCCCAACATGCCTGCAGCTGCACGTCTGCAGATGTCTCAGAGTCCACCATCAGGGGTGATGAATGCAAGGCCATTAACACCTTGTTGGCGCTGCGGGGTTGATCATCATTTCCATTCGCGCTTCTTCAAAGGGTACGTTTGCAGGGGCTGTGGAACAATGGGACACCTCCAACGTATGTGCAGGCGAGCTGCTAATCCTGTTAATTCTGCAAACCACCATGTTACAGAGGGGGACAGATCCACGGAAGATCCTCAGACCAAGGAGGCAGAGTTATATGGGGTGTTCTAAGTGTCCACTGATAATGCTGAAGGTTGAACTAAATGGACTCCCAGTGACAATGGAGTTGGACACGGGCGTGAGCCAGTCCATTATGAGCAAAAAGACTTTCAAAAAATTGTGGTGCAGCATGGCCTCAAGGCCAGTCTTGACTTCAATTCGCACAAAACTGAGAACTTACACAAAGGAACGGATTCCCGTAATCGGTAGTGTTACTGTAAAAGTTTCCTACAATGGAGCGGTGCACAAGCTACCACTCTGGGTGGTACTGGGCGATGGTCCTACGCTGCTTGGCAGGAGCTGGCTGGGAAAGATACGCTGGAACTGGGGCAACATCCGAGCGCTCTCGTCCGCTGATGGCACTTCGTGTGCCCAGGTCTTAAACAAGTTCCCTTCGCTGTTCGAACCAGGCGTCGGGAAGTTCCAAGGAGCAAAAGTGCAGATCCACCTAATTCCGCGGGCATGACCCATCCATCACAAGGTGAGAGCAGTACTGTACATGATGAGAGAAAGGGTAGAGATCGAGCTAGACCGGCTGCAATGAGAGGGCATCATTTCGGCGATCGAATTCCCGAGTGGGCCAGTCCGATTGTTCCTGTCCTCAAGGGAGATGGCACCGTCAGAATCTGTGGTGATTACAAAGTAACTATCAATCGTTTCTTCCTGCAGGACCAATACCCACTACCAAAGGCCGATGACCCTTTTGCTACGCTGGCGGGAGGAAAGACGTTCACAAAGCTGGACTTGACCTCGGTCTACATGACGCAGAAGCTGGAGGAATCATCGAAGGCCCTCACCTGCATCAACACGCACAAAGGTCTCTTCATTTATAACAGATGGCCGTTTGGAATTCGATCAGCGGCAGCAATATTCCAGAGGAACATGGAAAGCGTACTGAAGTCAGTCCCATGCACCGTGGTCTTCCAGGACAACATCTTGGTTACAGGTCGGGACACAAGTGAGCAACTGCAGAATCTGGAGGAGGTTCTTAGTCGACTCAACCGCGTGGGGCTCAGGTTAAAATGCTCAAAGTGCGTTTTCCTGGCGCCTGAAGTGGAATTCCTGGGAAGGAGGATTGCGGCGGACGGCATCAGGCCCAACGATTCAAAGACGGAGGCAATCGAGAATGCACCAAGGCCACAGAATGTGACGGAGCTGCGGTCGTTTCTAGGACTCCTGAACTACTTCGGTAATTTCTTACTGGGTCTCAGCACACTGTTAGAACCACTGCATGCCTTACTGCGTAAAGGAGACGAATGGGTATGGGGCAAAAGCCAAGAAAATGCTTTTGTAAAAGCTAGGAAATTGTTATGCTCAAACAAATTGCTTGTGTTTTATGATCCATGTAAGCGTTTGGTACTAGCATGTAATGCGTCGTCGTATAGCGTCAGGTGCGTATTGCAACAAGCTAATGATTTTGGGAAATTGCAACCGGTTGCTTATGCATCCAGAAGTCTGTCTAAGGCTGAGAGAGCCTACAGCATGACTGAAAAAGAAGCGGTGGCGTGTGTCTATGAGGTAAAGAAAATGCATCAATACCTGTTAGGGCTAAAATTTGAATTGGAAACTGACCATAAGCAACTGATATCCTGTTTTCTGAGAGTAAGGGGCTAAATACTAATGCATCGGCCCGCATCCAGAGATGGGCGCTTACCTTGTCCACATACAACTATGCCATCCGCCACAGGCCAGGCACAGAAAACTGTGCCGATGCTCTCAGTAGGCTGCCATTGCCCACCACGGGGGTGGAAATGGCGCCGCCCGCAGATTTAGTCATGGTTATGGAAGCATTTGAGAGTGAGCAATCACCCGTCACAGTCCAACAGATTAGAGCCTGGACAAGCCAGGACCCCTGACTGTCCCGAGTTAAAAACTGTGTGCTACACGGGAGCTGGTCCAGTGTCCCAATGAAAATGCAGGAAGAGATAAAGCCGTTCCAGCGGCGCAAAGATGAAATGACTATACAGGCAGACTGCCTTCTGTGGGGCAATCGAGTAGTGGTCCCCAAGAAGGGCAGAGACACCTTCATCAATGACCTCCACAGTACCCACCCAGGCATCGTAATGATGAAAGTGATAGCCAGATCCCACGTGTGGTGGCCCGGTATCGATGTGGACTTGGAGTCCTGTGTGCACAGATGTAACACATGCGCGCAGTTAAGTAATGCACCCGGGGAAGCGCCACTAAGTTTATGGTCTTGGCCCTCCAAACCGTGGTCTAGGGTCCACATCGACTATGCAGGCCCATTCTTGGGTAAAATGTTCCTTTTGGTTGTCGATGCGCACTTCAAATGGATTAAATGTGAGATAATGTCAGCAAGCATGTCCGCTGCCACCACTGAAAGCATGCGGGCCATGTTTGCCACGCACGGGTTACCCGATGTCCTGGTGAGCAACAACAGGCCACGTTTTACCAGTTCTGACTTCCATGAATTCATGACCCATAACAGGATCAAACATGTCACATCTGCCCCATTTAAACCAGCATCCACCAATGGTAAGGCAGAGAGAGCAGTGCAAACCATCAAGCAGGGCTTGAAGAGGGTAACGGACGACTCACTGCAGACTCGCTTATCCCGAGTCCTGCTTAGCTACCGCACGAGACCCCACTCGCTCACTGGAATCCCACCTGCGGAACTGCTCATGAAAAGGGCACTTAAGACAAGGCTCTCGTTAGTTCACCCAGATCTACATTAGCAGATAGAGAGCAGGCGGCTTCAACAAAGTACATACCATGATAGCGCAAATGTGTCACGTGAGATTGAAATCAATGATCCTGTATTTTTATTGAATTATGGACAAGATTCCAAGTGGCTTCCTGGCTCTGTTGTGGCCAAAGAGGGGAGCAGGGTGTTTCGGGTCAAACTTTCAAATCGACTCATTCACCGGAAACACTTGGACCAAATTAAACTCAGATTTACGGACTATCCTGAGCAACCCACTTTGGACCCTACCTTCTTTGACCCCACAACATACACACTAGTGGCAACCGACACCGTGGTTGGCCATGAAGCACAACCCATCATCCACAGCAGCCCAGCAGGACTCACCACACCAGGCAGCCCAGCAAGTCCAGCTGCACAGCAGCCCAGCGAGGGCCCAATAGACAATTCACCTACATCAGCATTTGCCCTGAGACGATCAACCAGGGCAAGAAGGGCCCCAGATCGACTCACCTCGTAAATAGTTACAGTTGAAAACATAGAAAACATAGAAAATAGGTGCAGGAGTAGGCCATTCGGCCCTTCGAGCCTGCACCACCATTTAATGAGATCATGGCTGATCATTCACCTCAGTACCACTTTCCTGCTTTCTCTCTATACCCCTTGATTCCTTTAGCCGTAAGAGCCATAGCTAAATCCCTCTTGAATATATCCAATGAACTGGCATCAACAACTCTCTGCGGTAGGGAATTCCACAGGTTAACAACTCTCTGATGAAGAAGTTTCTCTTCATCTCAGTCCTAAATGGCTTATCCTTTATCCTTAGACTGTGTCCCCTGGTTCTAGACTTCCCCAACATCGGAACATTCTTCATGCATCTAACCTGTCCAGTCCCGTCAGAATTTTATATGTTGCTCTGAGATCCCCTCTAATCCTTCTAAACTCCAGTGAATACAGGCCCAGTCAATCCAGTCTCTCCTCATATGTCATAAGAACATAACATAATAAGAACATAAGAATTCGGAACAGGAGTAGGCCATCTAGCCCCTCGAGCCTGCTCCGCTATTCAATAAGATCATGGCTGATCTGGCCGTGGACTCAGCTCCACTTACCCGCCCTCTCCCCGTAACCCTTAATTCCCTTATTGGTTAAAAATCTATCTATCTGTGACTTGAATACATTCAATGAGCTTGCCTCAACTGCTTCCTTGGGCAGAGAATTCCACAGATTCACAACCCTCTGGGAGAAGAAATTCCTTCTCAATTCGGTTTTAAATTGGCTCCCCCGTATTTTGAGGTTGTGCCCCCTAGTTCTAGTCTCCCCTACCAGTGGAAACAACCTCTCTGCCTCTATCTTGTCTATCCCTTTCATGATTTTAAATGTTTCTATAAGATCACCCCTCATCCTTCTGAACTCCAACGAGTAAAGACCCAGTCTACTCAATCTATCATCATAAGGTAACCACCTCATCTCCGGAATCAGCCTAGTGAATCGTCTCTGCACCCCCTCCAAAGCCAGTATATCCTTCCTTAAATAAGGTGACCAAAACTGCACGCAGTACTCCAGGTGCGGCCTCACCAATACCCTATACAGTTGCAGCAAGACCTCCTTGCTTTTGTACTCCATCCCTCTCGCAATGAAGGCCAACATTCCATTCGCCTTCCTGATTACCTGCTGCACCTGCAAACTAACTTTTTGGGATTCATGCACAAGGACTCAAAAGAGTTTCATGCACAAGGACCCCCAGGTCCCTATGCACCTCAGCATGTTGTAATTTCTCCCCATTCAAATAGTATTCCCTTTTACTGTTTTTTTTCCCAAGGTTGATGACCTCACACTTTCCGACATTGTATTCCATCTGCCAAACCTTAGCCCATTCGCTTAACCTATCCAAATCTCTTTGCAGCCTCTCTGTGTCCTCTACACAACCCGCTTTCCCACTAATCTTTGTGTCATCTGCAAATTTTGTTACACTACACTCTGTCCCCTCTTCCAGGTCATCTATGTATATTGTAAACAATTGTGGTCCCAGCACCGATCCTTGTGGCACACCACTAACCACCGATTTCCAACCCGAAAAGGACCCATTTATCCCGATTCTCTGCTTTCTGTTCGCCAGCCAATTCTCTATCCATGCGAATACATTTCCTCTGACTCCGTGTACCTCTATCTTCTGCAGTAACCTTTTGTGTGGCACCTTATCGAATGCCTTTTGGAAATCTAAATACACCATATCCATCGGTACACCTCTATCCACCATGCTCGTTATATCCTCAAAGAATTCCAGTAAATTAGTTAAACATGATTTCCCCTTCATGAATCCATGCTGCGTCTGCTTGATTGCACTATTTCTATCTAGATGTCCCGCTATTTCTTCCTTAATGATAGTTTCAAGCATTTTCCCCACTACAGATGTTAAACTAACCGGCCTATAGTTACCTGCCTTTTGTCTGCCCCCTTTTTTAAACAGAGACGTTACATTAGCTGCTTTCCATCCGCTGGTATCTCCCCAGAGTCCAGAGAATTTTGGTAGATTATAACGAATGCATCTGATATAACTTCCGCCATCTTTTAATACCCTGGGATGCATTTCATCATCCCAGCCATCCTGGGAATCAGTCTGGTGAACTTTCGCTGCACTCCCTCAATAGCAAGAACATCCTTCCTCAGAATAGGAGACCAAAACTGAACACAATATTCCAGCTGAGGCCTCACCAAGGCTCTGTACAACTGCTGTAAGACCTCCCTGCTCCAATATTCAAATCCCGTAGCTATGAAGGCCAACATACCATTTGCCTTCTTCACCACCTGCTGTACCTGCATGCCAACTTTCAATGACTGATGTGCCATGACACCCAGGTCTCGTTGCACCTCCCCTTTTCCTAATCTGCCGCCATTCAGATAATATTCTGCCTTCGTGTTTTTGCCACCAAAGTGGATAACCTCACATTTATCCACATTATACTGCATCTGCCATGCATTTGCCCACTCAGCTAACTGGTCCAAGTCACCCTGCAGCTTCTTAGCGTCCACCTCACAGCTCACACCGCCACCCAGTTTAGTGTCATCTGCAAACTTGGAGATATTACACTCAATTCCTTCATCTAAATCATTAATGTATATTGTAAATAGCTGGGGTCCCTGCACTGAGCCCTGTGGCACCCCACTAGTCACTGCCTGCCATTCTGAAAAGGACCCGTTTATCCCGACTCTCTGCTTCCTGTCTGCCAACCAGTTCCCTATCAACGTCAGTACATTACCCACAATACCATGTGCTTTAATTTTGCACACCAATCTCTCGTGTGGGACCTTGTCAAAAGCCTTTTGAAAGTCCAAATCCACCACATCCACTGGTTCTCCCTTGTCCACTCTACTGGTTACATCCTCAAAAAATTCTAGAAGATTTGTCAAGCATGATTTCCCTTTCATGAATCCATGCTGACTTGGACAGATCCTGTCACTCCTTTCCAAATGCGTTGCTATTTCATCTTTAATAATTGATTCCAACATTTTCCCCACTACTGATGTCAGGGCTAACTGGTCTGTAATTACTTGTTTTCTCTCTCCCTCCTTTTTAAAAAGTGGTGTTACATTTGCTACCCTGCAGTCCATAGGAACTGATCCAGAGTCGATAGACTGTTGGAAAATGATCACCAATCATCCACTATTTCGAGGGCCACTTCCTGAAGTACTTTGGGATGCAGACTACCAGGCCCCAGGGATTTATCGTTCTTCAATCGTATCAATTTCCCGAACACAATTTCCCGCCTAATAAGGATACCCTTCAATTCCTCCTTCTCACTAGACCCTCAGTCCCCTAGTACTTCTGGAAGGTTATTTGTGTCTTCCTTCGTGAAGACAGAACCAAAGTATTTGTTCAACTGGTCTGCCATTTCTTTGTTCCACATTATAAATTCACCTGAATCTGATTGTAAGAGACCTACGTTTGTCTTCACTAATCTTTTTCTCTTCACATATCTATAGAAGCTTTTGCAGTCAGTTTTTATGTTCCCGGCAAGCTTCCTCTCATACTCTATTTTCCCCCTCCTAATTAAACACTTTGTCCTCCTCTGCTGAATTTTAAATTTTTCGCAATCCTCAGGTTTGCTGTTTTTTCTGGCCAATTTATATGCTTCTTCCTTGGATTTAACACTATCATTAATTTCCCTTGTTAGCCACGGTTGAACCACCTTCTCCGTTTTATTTTTACTCCAGATAGGGATGTACAATTGTTAAAGCTCATTCATGTGATCTTTAAATGTTTGCCATTGCCATTGCGGGGAGGAGTGTTGTTATGTATGTAAACTTGTATCTACCCTGTACAGCCACCAGAGGGCTGATCCCCTGGAGTCCCAAGGGATCCCATAATCCCTTGGGAGCACAGGTACTTAAGGAGGCCTCACAGGTTGGAGAGGCACTCTGGAATCCTGCAATAAAAATCTAAGGTCACACTTTACTTTGAGCTCACAGTATCCAGTCAGACTCTTTCTTCACACGTAACAATTTGCTTGTCTATTTTTTCTGCCAAAGTGGATAACCTCACATTTTCCCACATTCTACTCCATCTGCCAAATTTTTGTCCACTCACTTAGCCTGTCTATATCTCTTTGCAGATTTTTTGTGTCCTCCTCACAATTTGTTCTCCCATCCATCTTTGTACCATCAGCAAACTTGGCTACATTACACTTGGTCCCTTCATCCAAGTCATTAATATAGATTGTAAATAGTTGAGGACCCAGCACCGATCCCTGCGGCACCTCACTAGTTACTGATTGCCAAGCCGAGAATGAACCATTTATCCCGACTCTCTGTTTTCTGTGAGTTAGCCAATCCTCTATCCATGCTAATATATTACCCCCAACCCCGTGAAATCTTATCTTGTGCAGTAACCTTTTATGTGGCACCTTATCGAATGCCTTCTGGAAATCCAAATATGCCACATCCATTGGTTCCCCTTATCCACCCTGCTTGTCACATTCTCAAAGAACTCCAGCAAATTTGTCAATCATGATTTCCCTTTCATAAATCCATGCTGACTCTGTTTGATTGAATTATGCTTTTCCAAATGTCCCGCTACTGCTTCCTTAATAATGGACTCCAGCATTTTCCCAAAGACAGATGTTCGGCTAACTGGTCTAAAATTTCTAGCTTTTTGTCTGCATCCTTTTTTAAATCGGGCCATTACATTTACAATTTTACAATTCACTAGGACCGCCCCAAAATCCAGGGAATTTTGGTAGATTACAACCAATTCATCCACTATCTCTGCAGCCATTTCTTTTAAGATCTTTGGATGTAAACCATCAGGTCAAGGGGACTTGTCCACCTTTAGTATCATTATTTTACCGAGTACTACTTCGTTAGTGATAGTGATTGTATTAAGTTCCTCCCTTCCTTGATTATCCACTATTGGGATGTTTTTAATGTCTTCTACCATGAAGACCGATACAAAATATGTGTTCAATGTCTCTGCCATTTCCCTGTTCTCCATTATTAATTCCCCAGTCTCATCACTCTAGGGGACCAACATTTACTTTAGCCACTCTTTTCCTTTTTATGTATCTGTCGAAACTCTTACTATCTGTGTTGCCTGCCCGGTGCCAGGGTTAAGGACATCTCCTCCGGGCTGGAGAGGAACTTGGAATGGGAGGGTGGAAGATCCAGTTGTCGTTGTCCACGTGGGTACCAACGACATAGATAGGACAAAAAAAAAGGTTCTGCTGAGGGAGTATGAGCAGCTAGGGGCCAAATTAAAAAGCAGAACCACAAAGATAATAATCTCTGGATTATGACCTGAGCCACGAGCAAATTTGCATAGGGTAAATAAGATCAGAGAGTTAAACACGTGGCTCAAAGACTGGTGTGGGAGTAATGGGTTTTGGTTCGTGGGACACTGGCACCAGTACTGGGGTAAGAGGGAGCTGTTCCGTTCAGACAGGCTCCACTTAGACCGTGCTGGGACTCGGGTCCTGGTGAATCAGATAGCTAGGGCTGTAGAGAGGGCTTTAAACTAATTAGTTGGGGGGTGGGGGGGAGGATTCAGGTGAACGGACATTTAAAATTTCAAAGAATAAGGAGAAGGCAATAGAATAGAGTAGCACTGGGGGAAATGAAAACCAGAGCGTGCCAAGAAGGGGCAGAATGTATAAACATAAAGGTGAATCAGAAAGTAGGGTCAAAGCAGGAAAAGATGATGAAAAAATGTTTTTAAAGCTCTTTATCTGAATGCACATAGCATTCGTAACAAAATAGATGAGTTGGCGGCACAAATAGATATAAATGGATATGATCTGATAGCCATTATAGAGACGTGGTTGCAAGGTGACCTGGACTGGGGACTAAATATTATGGGGTATTTGACAATTCGGAAGGACAGATAGATAAAAAAAGGAGGTGGGGTAGCACTGTTAATAAGGGATGAGATCAGCACGTTAGTGAGAAATGATATTGGCTCAGAAGATCAAGATGGTGAATCAGTTTGGGTGAAGATAAGGAATAATAAAGTGAAAAAGTCACTGGTGGGCATAGTCTATAGGTCCCCTAACAGTAGCTACACTGTTGGACGGAGTATAAATCAAGAAATAATGGAGGCTTGTAATAAAGGAACGGCAATAATCATGGGCAATTTTAACCATCATATTGATTGGACAAAGCAAATTGGCCAGGGTAGACTTGAGGAAGAGTTCATAGAGTGTATGCGAGATAGTTTCCTTGAACAGTACGTTGCGGAACCAACCAGGGAGCAGGCTATCTGAGATCTGGTACTGTGTAATGAAACAGGATTAATAAATGATCTCCTAGTAAAGGATCCTCTAGGAATGAGTGACATAACATGGTTGAATTTAAAATTCATTTGGAGAGCGAGAAAGTTGGATCTCAAACCAGTGTCCTAAGCTTAAATAAAGGAGACTACAAAGGTATGAGGGGAGTGCTGGCTAAAGTGGACTGGGAAAATAGATTAAAGTATGGGACGGTTGATGAGCAGTGGCAGACATTATATCCTTCCTTAAATACGGAGACCAAAACTGTATGCAGTGCTCTAGGTCTGGCCTCGCCAATACTTGCACTGTTGTAGCAGGACTTCTCTGCTTTTATACTCTATCCCCCTTGCAAAAAAGGCCAACATTCCATTTCCAGGTCCCACTGTACTGCAGCACTTTGCAATTTTTCTCCATTTAAATTATAATTTGCTTGTCTATTTTTTCTGCCAAAATGGATAACCTCACATTTTCCCACATTATGGGCCCAAGTTTCCACAAGAAAAAAAACGGGCGCCTAAAAAAATCCTCGGTAGTCTCCACCGACTTACAGGTCCTGTGGCACTCGGCGCAGCCGGCACTAGCTGTGGGGGGGCGAAGCCAGGTCCCTGCACTGAAAACAGTGCCGGGACCTCTGCACATGCGCGCTACAGTCGGCACGCAAGTGCAGTAGCTCCAGGCGCCGAACTGTGTGGGAGGGGCCCGAAGCACGCAGCCCCTAGCCCTGGCCCAATGGCCTCACTGGGGCTGCGTGAATGAGGCTCCTCCCACGGCCAGCTCCTGCTCCCCGCCCGACCAGACCCGACACTCGCTCCCCCCCCCACCCCCCCGCCGACCAGACCAGACCCGACACTCGCTCCCCCCCCCCCGCCGACCAGACCCGACCCGACCCGACCCGACACCCGCTCCCCCACCCCCCCCCCCGACACCCGAGACCCGACCCGACACCCGCTCCCCCCCGTCCCGACCGAGACCCGAGACCCGAGACCCGCTCCCCCCCCCCCGCCCCGACCCGACACCCGAGACCCGCTCCCCCCCCCACCGCCCCGACCCGACACCCGAGACCCGCTGCCCCCCCCGCCCCGACCCGACACCCGAGACCCGCTGCCCCCCGCCCCGACAGAGACCCGAGACCCGCTCTCCCCCCCCCGCCCCGACCCGAGGCCCGCTCCCCGACCCGAGACCCGCTCCCACCCCCCCCCGACCCGACACCAGCTCCCGACCCCCGACCCGACACCCGCTCCCCCCGACCCCCCCCTCTCTCACTCTCTCTCTCTCCCTCCCTCTCTCCCTCCCTCCCTCTCTCCCTCCCTCCCCTTTTTCCCTCCCTCTCTCTCTCTCTCTCTCTCCCTCCCTCGCTCAGCGGCACGAACAGCTGCAGAATTCTCCCTGGCTGAAGCACTTTCACACAGGTAGGAAGATGGTTTATTTAATCTTTTCTTGGCTTATAAATGTTTATTCAGGTTGGATTTATTTGTATAATATTTGTAGAAGTATAAATAAGGATTTATTGTCAAATTTAATGAGTTCCCTCCCCCCCCACCTCGTTCTGGACGCCTAATTTGTAACCTGCGCCTGATTTTTTAATGTGTGGAACAGGTTTTTTCAGTTCTACAAAAATCTTCACTGGCGCCATTCTACTTTAGTTTGGAGTACATTTTCACTGTGGAAACTTTCAAATCAGGCGTCAGTGGCCGGACACGCCCCCTTTTGAAGAAAAAATTCTGTTCTAAACTAGAACTGTTCTACCCGACTAGAACTGCAGAAAAAAAAATGTGGAGAATTGCGATTTCTAAAATAGTCCGTTCTCGACCAGTTGCTCCTAAAAATCAGGCGCGAATCATGTGGAAACTTTGGCCCTATACGCCATCTGCTTAAGGAGATATTTCATAACTCACAACAAAAATATATCCCAATGAGAAGAAAAGACAGTAAGAGAAGGAATAACCATCTGTGGCTAACTAAGGAAATAAGGGATGATATCAAATTGAAAACAAGGGCATACAATGTGGCCAAGACTAGTGGGAGGCCAGAAGATTGGGAAACTTTTAAAAGCCAGCAAAGAATGACTAAAAAAATTATAGAGAGGGAAGATGGATTATGAAAGTAAACTAGCATGGAATATAATAACAAGTGATGTAATTTTCGATTCTGGAAACATAAGGCAACCATTTCAAAAGTGGGCATAAAACATGAAAAACGATAAAAAGCATTTGATTTGGAATCTCTGACATTTTCCTTCCAATGTATAGTTTAGACACACTTCGTCTGATAAAATATGGCAATCCCTGTGATTAGGAACATAAGAATGGGAGTAGGTTATTTGACCCATTAACCCTTCTCTGGTATTTTGTTAGTCATGGCAACTTTATCATTTATTCCCATTTCTCCAGAGCCCTTAATAAACATTGGTTTTGAAGTATACCTCTCTCACTCTTAAATATCTCAACTAAATGTGCTTTTATATCCTTATCTGCATTCTTACAATCCTTTGTGCGAAGTCGTTTTTGCTGGATTTGCTTTTAACCAAGTTTGCTCAATTCTAAAATGATGTGCCTTTGCTCTGAATTTCGCTACTAGAAGAAAGAACTGTTCCTCATCCTCCCTCTCAATTAAATATCTCAGCCAGAGTACCCCTTAGTTCCTTTCATTCAACCTATTTGTGAAAAGCTATGCAATGTTTTTGTATTAAAGGTCCAATTTTGTCATCTTCTCCTTCTCCCCTTTTCCAGGGAATATAACCCAAGTTCACCCAGATATGTGTTGTTGATATGGGATCACCAGCTTACATTGGGAGCACGGTTACTAAATCTCTGTTCTTTCCATCCTGTTCAGAAGGCATAGTTGAGAAGTGACAAAATATATCAAATATATTAGCAAACATGGGAAGCGTTTTGCTCTCAATGCTTTGGCTGAAATATTTATCTGACATATGACTGAATCATAGAATCATAGAATGGTTGCAGCACGGAAGAATGCCATTCGGCCCATTAACCCTTCTCAGCTCATCCCACTCCCCTGCCCTTTCCCTGTAGCCCTGCAATTATTTTCCCCTCAGATACCCATCCAACTCCCTTTTGAAAGACAAAATTGAGTCTGCCTCCACCGCCCTTTCAGGCAGTACATTCCAAATCTTAGCCATTCGCTGCATAAAAAAGTTTTTTCTTTCATCGTCTTTGGTTTTTTTGCCAATCACCTTAAATCTGTGTCCTCTGGTTCTCGACCCTTCTGTCAATGGGAACAGTTTCTACTCTATCTACTCTGTCCAGACCCCTCATGATTTTGAACACCTCTATCAAATCTCTTTTCAATCTTCGCAGCTCCAAAGAGAACAACCCCAGCTTCCCCAGTCTATCAACGTGACTGTGAACTTCATTTTGCAGCATTTATTAGTTCAAATCTAATGACGAGATAGTGCAGAAAACAAATGTAAAAAAAATCCAAGCGTCAACTTAATAGGGGTAATTTTCTAACTCTGAGGGAAGAAGATTGGCGCAGAAGGTAGATTCCTGGTGTCCGTCGCAGAACCTGGGGAGAAAAGGATCACCGCAGCCTACCTCGTGGAGAGAAAGAAGATGGCGCCCGCACCACGAGGCGAAGCACCTGAAATCAAGATGGCTGCGACCAGACCATGAGGGGCAGCGTTGAGGGAGCAACACGTGTTACTGAGCGGCGAACCGGATTGGGGTAAAGATTGCAAGACAACCCAAAACAATTAAAGGGACAGTTCCACTCTTGGCACAGCGATGCCAGTGACACTAATGATAAAAGTGTAATTAATGGATGCAGGTATATAATTGTACTGTTGAACAGTGATGCTAGTAATGCTAAAGAGACAAATGTAACTAACAAAGGCAGGTATCCAAATGTAACCATGCACAGAGATACTGATAGTACACAAGAAAGCATTGTAACTGACAAATGTGAAAGTGTAAAGAGAAATAACAATGTCGAGTCAGCTAGTTGTGGTGGGAGCCAATTTATCATGTATGCTAATGATAGAATGAGAAATAATACCGGGTTCTACATGTATACTGACAATGCCAAAGGAAACCCCCTCATGGGAAACACTCAGGTCCAGCGGGCTACCTGATCATGCAGTCTGCGCTTCCAGGACCAATGTGATGCCCCAGTGAGGGTTCACACACACCCAGTGGAAGCATACCCACTGCAGGGACAGCAGTCAATGGACAGCACAGCCACCATCACTGGCAACCTGCCCCAGATCAGCTCTACCCCCCCTGGCCACCAGGGCCAGCACCGGGCGCAAGAGGCCAGTATCCTCCAGCTTTCCCTGCGGGACTTGGGATGACGAGACTTCCACCACCTTGAAGGACAGCAGGGCGACCCTACAGTCCCCAATGGAAGACAAGGAAACCACACCACCCTATGGCTCTGCCCACCACTAAACGCCCTCAGCCACCCAATCAACAAAGTATCTTACCCATAACAACGTGTTCTTGCTCCACCACTGCGGAATCCTCCAACAGTGACATACCCACATGGTCTGTGTATGGGGCGGGGGAAATGAATGTGTGCAGCAATGAACACATGGATCACACCTGGCACCCACACAACCCTCATCACAACCTCCCACTGCCCACCACTGATCACCTCCCCATGTCATGGCAATAAGGACTTGGGAAAGACATAGGGGGGAGTGTTGTTATGTATGTATGCTAATGCATGTAATGTAACACTAGACCACTGAATGTACCTTCATCCTGTATACACCATATCTGTACCACCAGAGGGTGCTACTGCTGGAGACCTAAGGGTCACCTGTACACTGCAGGTAACCAAGTATAAAAGGGAGCTCACCTCTTGGTGTCCTCACTCTAGGAGCTGCAATAAAGGACTAAGGTCACTACAGTTCAAGTATTATATCCTTACCTCGTGGAGTCGTTATTAGAGTGCTTGCATATACTACATGTACCACAAGTTTCACACACGGCTCAATGGACCACACCCCCAGCACTCACCCAGCAACAATCTCTACCTACAACATTCATACCCACATCTCACACCTGGCACAGAATAACAGCTATTCAACTATGGCAGGCACAAGGGTAATTTGTTATTAGAATTCATCTGATATGCGTGATATGTTTATAGATAAAGTTATTATTTGTGGAATAGTTTGTGGTTTCTCTCATTTCACCTTTGCACCCAGAAGGACGCTGTTATATATCTTGAGACAGGGATTGTATGATGGGGATGTGGTGAGCTATGGGGATCTGGAGTTTCATTCATGCAAATTGGAGTCTGATGAGCCGGTCACGGACAGCCCATCCAGAAGGCCGAATGTCTCTCTGTCTCTGCTCCCTCTGCCTCCTGGAGGGGGAGTTCCACTGCCAGTACAGCCCCCATGACTTTCAGCAAGTGTTGTAAGTTCAAGCTTTTCAGAAATAATTATGGAGTTTTGTATTTGCCACAACACTCCCTGATACCAAAGTAGCTTGAAATGAATAAAGAAAACTCTTCCAGTACCAGGAAGTAGCACACAGCCATTCAAACTTTAAATACCTGTCAGGTTCAAGTGATTGCCGATGATCCCTTTAAATAGCATCACTAGAGCCAGCTTCCTGCTGTTGCATGTCACCTAAAGCTGTTGTTGTTTTATCCAGGAGGTAAGTTCATTGGCTGTGATGAAGTTGGGAGATCGGGTACAAGTGAGCGTTGCACACTTGCTGACATCACGATCTCTGTGATTGCGAAGTCCCTGCCAATCACATTCAGCAGCAGCGCTACTGGCAACACCGATGGCATGTGGCATTGGAACCGGCATCAGGTGGCGTTAAAACTTCAATGGCATTTTAGTGCCATCTCGTGGCACTAACGGGTGGTGCAAACCATTCGAATTTCTCCCCCATTGTGTTCCAGTTGACGGTTTGCTCCAATTAAATAGGTTAGGGAGGACCAGGGCTCATAAATTTAAGTTATATCAAACCAGATCTCGGTTAGATGTCAGGAGGTGGTTCTTTTCCCAGAGAATAGTGGACCTCTGGAACAGGCTGCCATCTCGTGTGGAGGATGCTGATTCGTTGAATTCCTTCAAGCAAGAGCTGGCCTTGTTTTGGCTGGGGCAGAGATCACCTCCTACAGAAGGTAGGTACTGCAGGGAATTCAGGGCCGGAGTGATCTCCTGGACTAGTTTCAATCACCTAAATAGGTCGGAGAGGAATTTTCCAGATTTCTTTTCCCCAAATTGGCCTGGGTTTTTAAAATCTGTTTTTTTGCCTCTCCCTGGAGACCACATGGTTTCGGGTGAGGTGGAAGGTATATATTGTGACACCAAAATCGCAATTGAATAGACCAGAGGATCTTTACCTGTCCGTCATTGTGTGTATGTTCATATGTTAAGTGGACATACTCCATCTAATCGCACATTGTCTCAGTATCAAGACTTCAACGTAACCTCCAGAAGCATCTGTCTTTCAGTGCAGCAAACGCATATTCTATCAGGAAGAATGAGCCAGTCCCATAAAGATTAAGGGCTAGAAATTCCGTTGCGTCCCGTTTGGGGCAATAACTTTTGAAATGGGAGAAAAGTATCACCAGGTGATAATCCTTTTTTCATCCCGGGAACTTCAGCTTTAGCGCTCCAAGAGAGAAGTGGAGCACCAACTCAAGTGCTACCACTTCTTTTAGGGCACTAAAGTGTGCGAGAGGGGCGGGAGTGGCAGAGGGCTGGAGAATGTTCAGTGCAGTGCTGCCAGCTTCAGAGGCTACTTCCCTCACTTAAAGGGAAGGGCCAATGATGTTTTGAAACATTCTTCTTCTTACTTCTGTGGGGCTAGGGGACGTGCGCGACTTCCTCTACAGCCCCAATCACTCTCAGAGAATGGAGGGCCAAGGCATCGCGCAGCAATGAACCAGCAGAAACATTCAGCATGCATCAGACTGGTACGAAGAATAAAGTTTGCCCTACCTGACCACCACTGCCTTTAATTATCGCTCCCCAAGCAGCCAGCCGAGATCATAATGCCTCCTTTTACTGCTGTTGTTGTTGCCCGGTGATGCAGCAGGGGGCGGTAGTGAATATCTCATCCGGGGCGGTAACAGGGCGCTGCGCACCGGATGATGTCATGATCTACGGGCCGCAAGCGACCAAGGCAGTAAGTGTTAGGACCAGCGCAAAACTGCCAGGGAAGTTCGTAGGCATTGCTGAAATAACCATGCCTGGTCGATAACCCCTAAGCACCCCGTTACTGCCCCCGCAGGCGCTAATGGGAGGCATAAAGCAGCTGAATTTCTCCCCCTAAATAGCTCTGTTACAAATTTTCAACTTCTGTACAATTATCCAATCACTAACTGTCAAAAGAATACATGTAATACTGTCATTTCTATTTAAATACTAGTTCACGAGGAACTATACATTTGCGCACCAAGTAAAATCGAAAGCACCTTCCCTCACTCTGAGTACTAGTCTATAAGCCACCAGATTGGTTCAAGGGTTCTTGGGCACTGGGAAGAGGTCTGAGAATTAAAGCTCCCTCATTCCAATTCCTATTAATGGTGTACCACAGTGTAAATTGTGTTCTATTTCTACCAACGACATCTAGTCTGTATTTAGTCTGTTCTACCATGTCCTGCAGTAATGGCAACACAGTGATCTTTACTGTTCTATGCATTGTTAACGGCAAATCGTGTTTAAGTAACTTGATTGAGTTTTTGGATGTGGTAACAGAGAGGGTTGATGAGGGCAATGCAGTTAACGTGGTGTACATGGACTTCCAAGAGGCATTTGATAAAGAGCCACATAATAGGCTTGCTAGCAAAGTAGAAGCCCATGGAATAAAAGGGACAATGGCAGCATGGATATGAAATTGGCTAAGTGACAGGAAACAGATTAGTGGTGAATGGTTATTTTTCGGACTGGGGAACGGTATACAGTGGTGTTCCCCAGGGGTCGGTACGAGGATCACTGCTTTTCTTGATATATATTAATGACTTAGACTTGGGTGTACAGAGCACAATTTCAAAATTTGCAGATGACACAAAACTTGGAAGTATAGTGAACAGTGAGGAGGAGAGTGATAGATTTCAAGAAGACATAGAGAGGCTGGTGGAATGGACAGATATGTGGCAGATGAAATTTGATGCAGAAAGGTGCGAAGTGATACATTTTGGTAGGAAGAACGAGGAGAGGCAATATAAACTAAAGGATACAATTCTAAAGGGGGTGTATGAACAGAGAGACCGGGGGTATATATATGTGCACAAATCGTTGAAGGTGGCAGGACAGATTGAGAATGCGGGTAAAAAAGCATAGGGGATCCTGGGCTTCATAAATAGAGGTATAGAGTACAAAAGCAAGGGAGTTATGATGAACATTTATAAAACACTGGTTCGGCCTCAACTGGAGTATTGCGTCCAATTCTGGGCACTGCACTTTAGGAAGGATGTGAAGGCCTTTGAGAGGGTGCAGAAAAGATTTACAAAAATGGTTCCAGGGATGAGGGACTTCAGTTACATGGATTAACTGACGAAGCTGGGGTTATTCTCCTTAGAGCAGAGAAGGTTGAGAGGAGATTTGATAGAGGTGTTCAAAATCATGAAGGGTCTAGACAGAATAGATAGATAGAAGAAAGAAAGAAAGACTGGATTTATATTGTGCCCTTCATGACCACCGGATGTCTCAAAGCTCTTTACAGTCAAAGAAGTACTTCTGGAGTATAGTCACTGTGGTAATGTAGGAAACAGCGGCAGCCAATTTGTGCACAAGCAAGCTCCCACAAACAGCAATGTGATAATGACCAGATAATCTGTTTTCTTGTCATGTTGATTTAGGGATGAATACTGCCCAGGAAACTGGGGATAACTCCCCTGCTCTTTGAAATAGTGCCATGGGATCTTTTATATCCCTCAGCATTGCACTGGAGTATCAGCCTAGATTTTTTTGTGCTCAAGTCCCTGGAGTGGGACTTGAACCCACAGCCTTCTGACTCAGGGGTGAGAGAAACTGTTCCCATAGGCAGAAGTGTCTCAAACCAGAGGACACGGATTTAAGGTGATTGGCAGAAGAAGCAAAGGTGACAAAAACTATCGACCAGTTAGCCTAACATCTGTGGTTGGGAAAATGTTGGAGTCCATTATTAAAGAAGCAGTAGCAGGACATTTGGAAAAACATGACCTGGAAATCCAGGCTTCCCCGGATCCATACAAAGTTTCTACGGATCAGGGAAGAGATCGCAAAAGCCGGTTTTCAGCGCACAATGCGCATGCGCTGAAAACCAGCTTTTCCGATTTGTCAAGCTGGAGCTTAACAGATCTCATGCATATCGGGAGCAAGGACATTTGTAAGGGCAAGATTGCTGTACTTACCCATATATTGCTCAGCAAATATCCTCAAAATTCTTGCGCCTGATAAAAGCAGGCGCATAGCCTACCTTTACAGGTGTAAGAGTTTAAAAACATACAAAAATATAATTAAATTAAATTAAAAAAACACATATTTTTTAAAACCCTGCCCACCATGTTATATTTATTTTTTAACCATAATTAAAAAAACTTAAAAAACCGTGGAACTTTTTTTTCTTAAAGATATTTATTAACTTTAATTTTAACTTTGTGAGGAGTGTTTTTTTTTATTATGATGTTTAGTGTGTTTGTTTTTTTTCATTAATAGCAATGAGAACTTGTAGATACGGAGTTCTCATTGCTATTAATGGGAAAGCTGTGGAATACAGGTGCAGCGTCCTGAATCCGGAACCGTCGGGACCGAGGACGTTCCAGATTTTGTGTTTTGCCGGATTTTGGAACGTCTTTCTGACGTCACGAATCCGGAAACACCCGAGCCCAGGTTCGGGTATTTCTGGATTTTGGAACGTCAGAAAGCCAAGGACCTGATCGGGCGGGGCCCCGCCACCGTGGAGGAATTCCTTGTCTGGCCCAAGGTAGGTAGGGTTTGGCAGCCGAGGTAAATGGGAGGGAGGGGGGCTGGGGCGAAGTCGGGCCGGAGCGAGGTCAGGCCGCGCGAAGTCGGGGCGGGTGAAGTCATGGCGAAGTCGGGGCGGGTGAAGTCATGGCGAAGTCGGGGCGGGTGAAGTCGGGCCGGGGCGAAGTCGGGGCGGGTGAAGTCATGGCGAAGTCGGGGCGGGTGAAGTCGGGCCGGGGCGGGTGAAGTCATGGCGAAGTCGGGGCGGGTGAAGTCATGGCGAAGTCGGGGCGGGTGAAGTCATGGCGAAGTCGGGGCGGGTGCAGTCATGGCGAAGTCGGGGCGGGTGAAGTCATGGCGAAGTCGGGGCGGGTGAAGTCATGGCGAAGTCGGGGCGGGTGAAGTCATGGCGAAGTCGGGGCGGGTGAAGTCGGGCCGGGGCGAAGTCGGGGCGGGTGAAGTCATGGCGAAGTCGGGGCGGGTGAAGTCGGGCCGGGGCGAAGTCGGGGCGGGTGAAGTCATGGCGAAGTCGGGGCGGGTGAAGTCGGGCCGGGGCGAAGTCGGGGCGGGTGAAGTCGGGCCGGGGCGAAGTCGGGGCGGGTGAAGTCGGGCCGGGGCGAAGTCGGGGCGGGTGAAGTCATGGTGAAGTCGGGGCGGGTGAAGTCATGGCGAAGTCGGGGCGGGTGAAGTCATGGCGAAGTCGGGGCGGGTGAAGTCATGGCGAAGTCGGGGCGGGTGAAGTCATGGCGAAGTCGGGGCGAGTGAAGTCATGGCGAAGTCGGGGCGGGTGAAGTCGGGGCGGGTGAAGTCGGGCCGGGGCGAAGTCGGTTCACTGAGGCAGGAGGAGTCCGGATATCGGAACATTTTCCGGTTTTCGAACGACCCCGCCACAGATCGGCCCGGTGTCCGGATTCCGGATGATTCTGGATTCTGGAACTCTGGATTTTGGAGGTCAAACCTGTACTAGATTGGCTGAGCAGTCACATGTGACTGCAGCTCTGTGTGGGAACCTGGAGCACAGGAGCGCGCTTCGCAGCGCGGGAAGAGAAGGTCTCCCAAACGGAATCCCACGCTGCTCCCGGACCACCAGTTACTTTCATAGAAATGTTTCAGGTCAGAGGCAATTGCCCATGGGAAGCCTCGGACCACAATTTCAGCCCCCATAATTCAGTCAGGCAGAGTCAGCATGGATTTATGAACGGGAAGTCATGTTTGACAAATTTGCTGGAATTCTTTCACGATGTAACGAACAGGGTCGACAAAGGGGAACTAGTGGATGTGGTGTATTTGGACTTCCAGAAGGCATTTGACAAGGTGCCCCATAAAAGGTTACTGCACAAGATAAGATTTCACGGGGTTGGGGGTAATATATTAGCATGGATAGAGAATTGGCTAACTCACAGAAAACAGAGAGTCGGGATAAATGGTTCATTCTCAGGTTGGCAATCAGTAACTAGTGGGGTGCTGCAGGGATCAGTGCTGGGTCCCCAACTATTTACAATCTATATTAATGACTTGGATGAAGGGACCGAGTGTAATGTAGCCAAGTTTGCTGATGATACAAAGATGGATGGGAGAACAAATTGTGAGGAGGACACAAAAAATCTGCAAAGAGATATAGACAGGCTAAGTGAGTGGGCAAAAATTTGGCAGATGGAGTAGAATGTGGGAAAATGTGAGGTTATCCACTTTGGCAAAAAAAAATCAAAGAGCAAGTTATCATTTAAATGGAGAAAAATTGAAAAGCACTGCAGTACAGCAGGACCTGGGGTCCTGGTGCATGAAACACAAAAGGTTAGTATGCAGGTACAACAAGTGATCAGGAAGGCCTATGGAATCTTGGCCTTTATTGCAAAGGGGATGGAGTATTAAAGCAGGGAAATCTTGCTACAGTTATACAGGGTATTGGTGAGGCCACACCTGGAATACTGCGTACAGTTTTGGTTTCCATATTTAAGAAAGGATATACTTGCTTTGGAGGCAGTTCAGAGAAGGTTCACTTGGTTGATTCTGGAGATGAGGGGGTTGACTTATGAGGAAAGGTTGAGTAGGTTGGGCCTCTACTCATTGGAATTCAGAAGAATGAGAGGTGATCTTATCGAAACATATAAGATTATGAGGGTGCTTGACAAGGTGGATGCAGCCAGGATGTTTCCACTGATGGGGGAGGCTAGAACTAGAGGGCATAATCCTAGAATAAGGAGCCGTCCATTTAAAACAGTGATGAGGAGGAATTTCTTCTCTCAGAGGGTTGTAAATCTGTGAAATTCGCTGCCTCAGAGAGCTGTGGAAGCTGGGTCATTGAATAAATTTAAGAAAGAGATCGACAGTTTCTTAACTGATAATGGGATAAGGGGTTATGGGGAGCAGGCAGGGAAGTGGACCTGAGTCCGTGATCGTATAAGCCATGATCGTATTAAATGGTGGAGTAGGCTCAAGGGACTGTATGGCCTACTCCTGCTCCTATTTCTTATGTTCTTATGACATGAGGAAAAACTTTTTTATGCAACAAGTGGTTAGGATCTGGATTTCATTGCCTGAAAGGGTGGTGGCGGCAGATTCAATTGTAACTTTCAAAAGGGAGTTGGATAATTATACATAAGAACATAAGAACATAAGAATTCGGAACAGGAGTAGGCCATCTAGCCCCACGAGCCTGCCCTGCCATTCAACAAGATCATGGCTGATCTGGCCGTGGACTCAGCTCCACTTACCCGCCCGCTCCCCATAACCCTTAATTCCCTTATTGGTTAAAAATCTATCTATCTGTGATTTGAATACATTCAATGAGCTTGCCTCAACTGCTTCCTTGGGCAGAGAATTCCACAGATTCACAACCCCCTGGGAGAAGAAATTCCTTTGAGGTGTTCAGTCACCCTGTCTTTAATTATAGACTCGAGTAATTTCCTGACAACAGATGTTAGGCTAACTGGTCTATAATTCCCTGGTTTAACTCTCTCGCCACTCTTAAATAGTGGAATAACATGCGCAATTTTTCAATTTAAATAGATGGTTCCTGAATCGAGAGAACTTTGGAAGATCATAGTTAGGGCATCTACAATGTGCTCACCTACTTCCTTTAAAACCCTGGGAGTGAAACCATCTGGTCCTGGGAATTTGTCACTCTTTAGTGGCATTTATTTTCTTCATTATCGCTATTTTGCTTATGTTAATTTTATTGAGTCCCTGTTCCTGATTCAATATTAGTTTCCTTGGGATTTTTGGTATGCTACCTTTTCCTCTACTGTAAATACTGATGCAAAGTAATTATTCAACATGTCCACTCATGCTTACGGGGAGACTTGATGCATACATGAGCGAGAAGAGAACAGAGGATTATGGGGGCAGGGTGAGAAGAGGTAATTAGTGTGGGAGAAGGCAGATGTAAACACTGGCATGGACCAGTATGGCTAAATGGCCTATTTCTGTGCTGTAGATTCTTTATAATTTAAAGTAATCACCATTGAGGAGTGGATGCTCAATTTTCAGGACTTGATTACTCTTTGGCCTCTTAGATATATTCTTCTAGGGCGGATGGGGGGGGGTGGCGGGCAGTGGAGGTGAGTAACTGGGGCTGTGACAGCAGGCTCAATGGCATAGATAAATATGATAGCCTGACTAACTGTTCTGCTAGATAGTTCTTCAGAAGTTCTCCAATCACAGATGTCATTCTCTGCATGGCACTGCATGAAAGAAGGCATGCCAGAGTGATCATCAGCCAGCAAAACCTGAGTGGGTGCATTTGCCAAGATGCCACCAACCACATTTAAATATATTTTTGCACCTACGTAACTATGGGGAAGTGTCTTCACATGATCTGCGTCAGCAGAGAGACAGATCTAGAATTGTGGCAGCTTCTGTAAAGATATCTGATACTAGCACGATAGAGCTAGCCCCAGTGATGGTACAAAACTGTTGCGGCCTCAGGGCTGCACATGGGTATCCTATAATTTTTTGCTATTGCTCTGACTTCAGACATGATAAAGGCTGCTAATAGTTAAGATGCCTTTTAAACCTTCGTATAGGCTTTTTGTCCCCTATTCCGACACTTCCCTCAAACTGATCCCATCAATTTAAATTTCACAATCAGCCTTTGGCTCAGTTGGTAGCACCCTTGCCTCTGAGTAAGAAAGTTGTGCGTTCAAGTCACACCCCAGAAACTGAGCACAAAAATCTACGCTGAAACTCTAGTGTGGTACTGAGGGAGTGCGCTGTTAAAGGTGCCATCTTTTGAATGAAATATTAAACTGAGGCACCGTCTGCTCTCTTGTAAAAGATCAAATGGCACTATTTCAAGGAAGAGCATTGTCCTGGCCAATATTTATCCCTCAATCAACATCACTAAACATATTATCTGGTCATTATCACATTGCTGTTTGTGGGAGCTTGCTGTGTTTTCTACTTTACAGCAGTGACTACAGTTCAAAAAGTACTTCATTGGCTGTAAAGAGCTTTAAGATATCTGGTGGTGGTGAATGCAAGTCTTTCTTTCTTTCAGACATGCAATTTTCCATGCTCACCTCTGCACCTGTGATCTCTGAATAAGTATGCAAGAAATATAAAACCGATCAGCATATTACCATTTGGATAGGATTGGCACCAATTCTTAACCTGTTCGATATGACTTTCCATCAGTGTCACTTATCAACAGACGTGCCATTTTGTCTTTGGACATTGATGGGTTGATTTTACAGCCTACCCATGTATGTAAGCAGTGTTTCTGATCTGTACAAATTTTTCCCCAACATCTCAGAAGATCCTGGCCAGATTGGTAAACTGGCAAATGAAGTTTGAACTAAAGTATACACGGTCCCTTTAAAGTCACATCTACAATGTCAGAGCAACTGCGTTTTCATATATTTTATACACGTACTATTCTCTCATTGTTTCTGAATCTGACCCACTGTACAATGGAAGCATTTCCATAATATAAAAAGCTCACTGCAATCTCAGTTGAAACTAAAGGTGCTTTTACATTAATACTTGATTGAGAAGATTGGTATACACTAACCAGCATTTTATGTTTACACTGAAAACCTGGCCTACAAACTAAACTATCACCAATGTTAAGCATCCTAAAACTCTCTGGGGGCAAAATTGCCCGCGTCAGGTTTGAGGCGCATAATTCGATTTAAGTGAAAATTTACCGCCGGTGCCAAGGGAAGGAAAGTGACACGGAATTCGGTTCTTTAAGTTGGAAAAATGTCCGGGGTGCTATCGGAGGCTTTGTGCACCTCCGCGGAGCAGGAGAAAGGCAGGAGCAGGGCAGAAGCCAGGTGCTGTCAGTCAGCACGGCGCTGATGATATCAGCGTGGCACTGACGTGACACATTACGCTGACGTATCGTAATGTCCCTCCCCTGATGCTGTGAAGCATCGAGCCAGCTCCGTGACACTGGGCCACTATGCAGGGTTTCATCCGGGCCAGTGGCCGCCACTGTCAGGCCAACCGCAATGTAGGCTGACAATAAAAAAAAATGCTGGCCACGACACAAGGTCATCCCCTTTAAGGATGGATGGGCCGGCCCAGCCACCACAGCGTTGTGACTCGCAAAGCTGTTGGTGGCATTGCCCTGTGCCAACCTCATTCCCATGGGGCAATTTCCCCCACGGGGCATAAAGGGGTTGGCGCGGGGCGATAATAGGTTGCCGCACACAGCGATGACATCATTGCCATGTGAGCGTCGCATCTCCCCTTTAAATTTCACCCCGCAATAGGTGTGCGGCCCGGTTCGCAACCTACGAGACTGGCGCGGGCATTCCCAGTTGCGGCATCATGGGGCGCTGGCCAATTTCTGCCATGGGGTTGAAAAGGGGTTGCTATGATGTCATCATCGCCGGCGCAGCAGCCCGGGCGCCACTGGTCGGGCTGCAGTGTTACTGCATTCGCACCTCCACTAATTCTCGCACAAGTTCATGGGAGCCGGTAGCATCTCCCCCCCACTCCCAACAATTTTGCGACCCCTTAGCGCCCCCTGGAGGCGCTAACAGGAGATGCACAACAGGGGAATTTCAATCCCTTGATGAGTAAACCTTTCAAAAAATATTATGTAAAATATTTCATCAGAATGGTGACATATATGTAATCATCTAGAACTGTGTGAAGCAAGTGGTTTCTTTTTTATTTACCCATTGGATTATCTTCTTTGCAAACTTGAAATTTCTGACTGCAATTTTTTCCTTTTAAAGAAAGCACTGCATTGTGGATACTCAGAGTGTAGTTTCCCCTGTGCTTTCACACCAGTCAAACAACCTTTACACTTGTGACAGTCTAATTGGTGCTCAGCTATTCCTTCGACCTTTCAGAAACAGACATCTGCTAAAAGTATTATGATTGAACCAGCAATGGTGCCACTATGAAACAGTGCCATGAAATCTCTTCCCCTGCTGTCTCTGACAATTTACATTCTCCACGTGTGCCCTGTGCTCAAAATGAGACTGGCTGACTGAGGTCTGCATCTCCTGCTGCATTGTGTGTGAATCCAGAGGAAAACAGAAGAGTCTCTAAAAAGCTCTCTAACAAGGCCATTTGCAGATATTCTCGCTTTCCTCAAAGGACACGGAAAATAATTTAATTTTAAAATTTTGCTCATAACCATTTTCAACACTGTCCTAATATGAAGAGTTGGAAGTTGTTGATATAGTATATTACAAAATAATTGTATAATGTTTATCACAAACAAAAATGAGAAAAAACTCAGCTTCTTTCATCCAAATGGCACCCTTTTCATCGTCATTCTACTGAGTAACTATAAGGTATATTTTCTAATGAGCATTGTTCCTGTATTAATGCTTATTGCATTTGTACTAAATTCCCTTGTGCTTTTATAACATCAACAACTTTTATAACAATATCAACAACTTGCATTTGTATATTACTATAATATAGAAAAATTGTCCCAAGGCACATAAACATTTAGAAAATGGGCACTGAGCCAATGGAGGATAAGAAGTAGGTTTTAAGAAGGGCTTTAAAGGAGAAGAGAGGGGGATGAAAGGTGAAGGGGGTTTAAAATGGGAATTCTAAAGAG
This sequence comes from Pristiophorus japonicus, assembly GCF_044704955.1. Classification (NCBI taxonomy): domain Eukaryota; kingdom Metazoa; phylum Chordata; class Chondrichthyes; family Pristiophoridae; genus Pristiophorus; species Pristiophorus japonicus. The sequence continues at coordinate 170,485,424 of NC_091981.1, forward strand.
TAGGACCTAGGCGTAGCTATCAATGGTGGGGTGCCGTGGTTTGGCTTTGTGTTGCTATTTTCTCATGAATAGGACCTAGACACAAGTCTTAAAATGCAATTTAAGCAGAAGCTTGCCTAAAAGTGGTTAGCTGCTCTAGATGATGCTCAACAATCCCATGATGAGCCACTGAGCAAGCGAATTGCTCAACCTACCCCGGGTGGGGCAGTCCAGCAGAAACCAAAGATCTGTAGACAATGAGAATAATGTAAGGGTAAGCGGAGGCAGTCTGTGACCTGCATCCATCTACCGTCCCCGGATGCTGGAGGTGAATGGTGGTCCAGTTGCACTGGCAATTCATGGCCTGTCAGATGGAGCAGATGTACTCTGCAACACACTACCTGTAACTGTAGCTGGCAGAGAGAGCGAGGGAGAGAGAGCTAGATCTATTAATTCCATCTGAACATCTCATCTGAAAGATGGCACAGCAGCACTCCTTCAGTACTGCATTGAACTGTCAGCTTAAATAATTTGCTGAAACTTTGGAGTGGGTCTTGAACCCTCAACCTTCTTACTTGGAGGTGGCACTGGTACCGAGCTGATACTTATGAAGAGGAAAACAACTGTACGAGTAAATAATTGAAACTTGTGGTTCGCAATTTTATTCTGGTCGTTGGACCCTCACTGATGGTTGGGAATTGTTTGTATTGAGCAGTGAAGGGTTAATTGTATTTTGACTTGCAAGGGGTGGAATGGGTTGCTCACCCTGCTTAAGGCAGTAAGATGACAGCCTCTGCCTATGGAGACAGCACCTATATCTAGAGGTACCAGCAAAGCCCCTCTTTAGGTGGAGTCTACCCTCTAAAAGTAATAGCGTGCCACCATTACATTGCAGTGCTGCCACAGACGGTGGTTGTCAGCGGCAATGTTCTGTTATGGTACATGAATGTAACCTGATAATATTTTAAGTCTGTCCCCTTATTATGATGCCACATGTACTTTAAGTGAATGGTACAATCTCTTTGAGAAACATAATGTCATTATATTGCAGGTGGCATTGGGTTGAATATTTAGCTACAAACTTACAAAGCTGTTCTCAAGAGGAATGGTGTCCCTAAAATATTCACAACATTTACACCTGGGGGCCGAAATTCGGGCGGTAACCAAGGTGAGGCGGGAAGTCCCGCACGGCAGCGAAATTGGGGTTACCGCCCCCGAGAGGAAGTGGAGTGCAATGTCATGTGCCCCACTGTCTCTCGGGGACGGGACTGGGGCATTAACCGTGGGCATTTTCCAGCGCTTTGCAGAGAGGCCCTCCCCTTCCATGAAATGGAGGGGCACACTTCAAACTCTGCAATGGGGAGAACATAAGAACATAAGAAATAAGAACAGGAGTAGGCCATATGGCCCCTTGAGCCTGCTCCGCCATTCAATAAGATCATGGCTGATCTGATCATGGACTCAGCTCCACTTTTCCGCCTGCTCCTCATAACCCCTTATCCCCTTATCGTTTAAGAAACTGTATTTCTGTCTTAAATAATTTCAATGTCCCAGCTTCCACAGCTCTCTGAGGCAGCGAATTCGACAGAGTTACAACCCTCTAAGAGAGAAGAAATTTCTCCTCATCTCTATTTTAAATGGGCGGTCCCTTATTCTAAGATCATGCCCTCTAGTTCTAGTCTCCCCCATCTGTGGAAACATCCTCTCTGCATCCACCTTGTCAAGCCCTCTCATAATCTTATACATTCCGATAAGTTCACCTCTCACTCTTCTGAACTCCAACATGTATAGGCCCATCCTACTCAACCTACCTTCATAAGTCAACCCCTCATCCCTGGAATCAACATAGTGAACCTTCTCTGAACTGCCTCCAAAGCAAGTATATCCTTTTGTAAATATGGAAACCAAAACTGCACGCAGTATTCCAGGTGTGGCCTCACCAATACCTTGTTTAGCTGTAGCAAGACTTCGCTGCTTTTATATTCCATCTCCTTTGCAATAAAGGCCAAGATACCATTGGCCTTCCTGATCACTTGCTGTACCTGTATACTATCCTTTTGTGTTTCATGCACAAGTACCCCCAGGTCCCGCTGTACTGCGGCACTTTGCAATCTTTCTCCATTTAAATAATAACTTGCTCTTTGATTTTTTTTCTGCCAAAGTGCATGACCTCACACTTTCCAACAGAAAGAGGCCACCGGCGAGCAGGGTGACGTGGAAGCAGCCCGACACATAAGCAGAGTGCCAGATTATAAGATTGCGGCACTGACCCCACGAATTTGACATGGCAAGGCCGCGAACGGTAAGTTGGCCATTGTAAAAAAATTGCATACCACACCTTCCCTTTAATTTTCGCCCCGCGAGCGGAGTGAGGCCAGGATCGCGACCTGTGAAGCTGGCATGAGCACTGCCCGCAGCGGCCTCATGGATGTTAAAGAAGTGGCTGCAGAGATAATGGATGCATTGGTTGTAATCTATCAAAATTCCCTGGATTCTGGAGAGATCCCAGCGGATTGGAAAACTGAAAATGTAATGCCCCTATTTAAGAAAGAAGGGAGACAGAAAGCAGTAAACTATAGACCAGTTAGCCTAACATCTGTCATTGGGAAAATGCTGGAGTCCATTATTAAGGAATTAGTAGCAGGACATTTAGAAAATCATAATACAGTCAAGCAGAGTCAGCATGGTTTTATGAAAGGGAAATCATGTTTGACACATTTGCTGGAGTTCTTTGAGGATGTAACAAGCAGGGTGGATAAGGGGGCACCACTTGATGCCGTGTATTTGGATTTCCAGAAGGCATTTGATAAGGTGCCACATAAAAGGTTACTGTACAAGATAAAATTTCACGGGGTTGGGGGTAATATATTAGCATGGATAAAGGATTGGCTAACTGATAGAAAATAGAGAGTCGGGATCAATGGGTCATTTTCAGGACGGCAAACTGTAACAAGTGGGGCATCACAGGGATCAGTGCTGGGGCCTCAACTATTTACGATCTATATTAATGACTTAGATGAAGAGACCGAGTGTAATGTGGCCAAATTTCAAAACAATAATGAGAATTTTGAAAACGAGGCATTGCCGGACCGGGAGACAACGTAGGTCAGCGAGCACAGGGGGAGATGGGTGAGCGGGTCTCAGTGCGTGTTAGGACATGGGTCAACGAGCACAGGGGGAGATGGATGAGTGGGACTCAGTGCGAGTTAGAACACTGGTCAGCGAGCACAGGCGGAGATGGGTGAGCGGGACTCAGCGCGAGTTAGGACACGGGTCTGGCACTAAAGCTGTCCGAAGGGCGGCCACCAGAACATCAAATTGTTCCGGGATCGGTCCCTTCGCCTTGACAGGTTTTGTCTTAGGCAGTGGAGGATCCTCTCTGCTTTGCCCCCTCCTCGAGGCCGGGCAGTCTCTCCTCCAGTGTCCCGTCTTCCCACACCCGAAACACGTCCTAACCCTCTCTGAGCTACCCCCTTCCTGGTGCCATTCCCTTTTACTACCCTCACTGGCCTTTATCTTGTGAACCTTTCCTTTAACTGGTTTGACCTCCTCCTCCACGCCGGCCTTAAATGCCAGACTCATGTGACGGAGCACACCGACCTCCATGTTCTGGAGATCCTCAGGGTCAAACCAGTTTTCGGACTTTACCCTAATCCGTCACAAACTCTTTGACACTGGGGTCATTGGCTCCCCCTGCAATTGTGCTCGGTGCAGCACTCCATGACAGGCTTTATTAAAGACTGGCCAGAGCCAGTCCGCAAGAGCCTGAGATGCTTCCCCAGCCAATTGCAACATCCTTTCCACCCTGGAGAATGGACTATCCTGGGCGTGACCCATGGCTCATAGGATTTTCTCCTTTAAGCCCTCTATGGTTCCCTACCCCTTCTTGCTTTCGGCAGATAGGGCCTGATACATCTTCCCCTCCAGGGAAAATAATAGCAGCTTGTGAACCTCCGCTTCGTTACACCCATTAATCCCTCCCACCTGTTCCACCTCCGTGAAGTGGACCGATGGGTCTCCTTCGTTGGTAAGCTTGGGCACCCCTGAAATTATATTTTGCAGCTGTGGGGTTGTGAATGGGACCACAAAATCGCTCTGCAGCGCCCCTTGACCTTGGCCGTATTTTCGCTGCCGTATGGGATGCATGGGTCCCGGCGTCTCTGGCGGAGGTTGTACGTCCGTGTCTGGCTCCCAATCCTCATTGTCTTCCCCTTCTTCTTCCCAGTCCACCCAGCCTCCCCCCGGGGCCATTAGGCAGACCATTCCTTTGGTCTTGGATAGAGTGTGGGTCAAGCTTTGGATTTTCTCTTGGCAGGGCCCATGATTCCCACTCTCAAAACCCTTACTGGTGGCTATCCTATACGCTGTCTTAATATCCTTCAGTTGCCCCTCCAGCCCATTTACTTTACCCGCTAAACGAACGGTCTCCTCCCGTGCGACCTGCTCATTGAGCTTGGCCTCTGTTACCTGACACTGCAGGTACTCCCTCTTGTTACGGGAGGTTTCCTCCTGAGTGTGCCTCTCTTGCTTTTCTTCGCTCAACTTATCTTCCTTGTTCCCACCACGGCCATTGTGGCTGACTGCTCCTCAGACTCTTTGAGCTCTGCCTTAAACCTCCCAACCTGCTCTCTAAGCAGTTGGACTTGCTTCTGCAGACATAGGAGCCAGATGGCCTTTTCTTTTGCCTTTCTATGCCCCTTACTCCCCGTCCACTCAGCAGCCTTGTCCTCCGGACTCTCAGCCCACAAAAGGTCTAGTACCCACTACTGTGTTACGTTAACTTTTCCAAAGATATATGAGGAAATCCTATTCCCCCATTGCCGATCTCTTGGCCTTAATATCTTCCATAACTCTCTGTTCAGTACACCCAGTGTCCTGCCTGTGGTCACAAAATTCTGTAAGTGGTTTCCCTTAGGTGTTTTCGAAGCACCCCCACTTTACAATAGTTTTAACGCTGGGAGTGAATTACTTTACTGATCAGATGAATGAGTCAGGGACGGGTACCTTGGTCCGAGTACCGGCAATGCTTTTAGTAAAGTTAAAACACACACCTGCACCCAGTAAAACCACACACACCCTGGTGTGTAAAACAAACAAATGCAGTACAGTACACAGTCTGGCCCATCTAAACTGGCTCCTATCGCGAAGTACCCATGTCTAAAACACCCCCGCTCGAATTCAAAATTGCACCCCTAAATCTGTCCAACAGAAATGTGCGTACGCTTATGATCCTTGCAAAAACCTCCCCACTACAACCCCTAAAGCTTGGTTGGGACACACGACATCCTTTCACACTATGCGGTGGTCTTAAAGATCTGTGGGCTGGAATAAATGCTCACCAATTAACCCTCTGGCTTACTCGCTGCTTCTCCCGATGAGGTGTATCTTCTGGGTCCGTACCAAACTGTGCTATTCAAGTTCAGTCTCAAGGTCAGCTTCCCAGTTGAAGTTGCAAGGTTCTTTTGGCTCGTAGATGGTTGTTTCTTCTCTCCGTTCCAGATGGAGTGCTCCGTTCTTGTGCATTGCAAGCAGGCATAGAAGAGGGGAGAGAGAGAGATGGCTTCCAACTGCCGTTCTCTTATACCTGCAAGACTGCTAAAAGTCCAACTGTCCTTCCCGCCTGAGGCTGTCCAACTGAAAAACAAGTCACATCTCAGCCCGGCTCTTTGTTACTGGGGCTCTTCCTGATTCTGAAAAGTCTGGGTGGCCACATCGTTTCCTTTGTCTTTCGATGGCCTGAAAAACCGGCCACTTTACTTAATGTCTCACTGATGGGTTCCCATTCCATGACAAAAGGCACCCAATTAACATGATGTTCCTGCTTTCAGCTATTGTCATTCCCGCCCAGCTGATGTGTATTCAAGTTAAAGCATCTTTGGACTTGCCCAAGTTAGCTCTTCTGCTGTACAGTGAATGTGTCACAGCAAAGTTCAAAACTTGTAAGTCCAAAAGTTCACGCCGATGTTTTCGCCGAATCTTATAGTCGCCCCCTATGATATTTCAAGAATACTTCTGGAATATCAAACGTCTGCTAGTGAAACCACGTGTGGTCCAACCAACCCTATATACTTTACTTTTAACACCCTGAATATATCCCTTAAATCGCACTGTTACCATATAGATATAGAAAGTTACATTCAAGGTTCGTTAACTACGGCCTCCTATCGACTCCGGAGCGCCTGACTTCTCTTTTTACAAGAAATACACAACAGGTATATCACAATCAAAAACTGTACAATGACGAGAGCATGTGAGCAAATCTGGATCCACGGAGGGACCTCCACACTTATACCAAGGTCCCACCAGGGTGGGAAATTTATCCCTTTAATTCTTTCCCCTGTGTCCCGGTTTGTCTGTTCCAGTGTGAAATAATGTTTTTGGGATAGCTCCACGGCCTTTAATAATGTTGTTAGGTGTTCTGACAGAAAATAAATCTGATACCCGAACTGGGTAATGTACTGTTGCAGGTTCGGGATCGTGTCATTTACTGTAATGTGTACCGTGGATGGTTCTGGGATCAGAATAATACGTTCCTGTGCCACTTGAACTTTGGCATGGGGTATGAAGCAGAAAGTGCTGTCGGTGACCGGACACCAAGTGTCCCGGTGCACTCGATACCGGTCCACACTCGTGGTTATGCAGTATGTCCCGTCGCCCGCATATGCTACCTGAGGTGGAATGTGGCTCTGGGCCCTCAACTCCATGGTGCAATTGATGGGCTCTCGATCCTCGGATTCAAACCAGCACTCTGGCCGATCGAAAGTGTTCAAATGCTGGGGACACATTGGGCCAACAATTCCGGCCTCCCTGGGTCCGTATAGAGTTCCTACGAACTCGGGAAGGCATCGGAAATGCCGGTTTCCAGTGCCCAATGCGCATGCACTGGAAACTGGCATTTCCGATCTGTTAAGTTTCTGGTTTGACAGATGGCCGCATCTCAGGAGCGAGGACATTTGTAAGTGGAAATTTTCGATATTTATGCTTACAAATGTCCTCAAAAATCTTGCGCCTGAAAAAGCAGGCGCATAGCTTACTTTTAAAGTGTTTTAAAAAATACAAAAATATAGAAAAATAAAGTTATTAAAACACATTTTATCCTTAAAAACCCTCTCCACAATGGTAAGTTTATTTTAAAAAACTTTTTTTTAAATTGGGAATTTATTTTTTTAAGACATTAATAACTTTAATTTAAATGAATGTAGGGTAATTATTTTCTATTTTTTATTAGTGCTTTGGGTGTTTGGGGCTGTGTTTAGGGTGTTTCGGGCTCGATTACAATCATAGTAATAGGAGTTTAGGACCTTGCGGAACTCCTATTACTATGATACTTTACCTGATTGGCTGCCCAGAGCCATGCGACTCCAGCTGTAGGCCTACGCATGCGTCGACGTGCACGTGCTGCGACTGGCAATCAGGAGAGGCCTCAGCATCGGAAAGTCGAACGTGGGCAGCAGCTTAACGTAGGTGTGTATTTTTTCTCTAAAATGCCCGCGGGAAGGCCAAAACGGAATTTCAGGGCCAATATGATGGGTGCAACCCTACTCTGGCATCCTTTGAAGTCAGTGCCAGTCCTGGCGTGCTCCCACTTTATAACAAACGGTGGGACAACATGATACCGAACGTGCACCCCTGCCCGTATGACTCCAATGTTCTCCACCCTGTATACCGGCGCTGGTTGTGATGTCCCACCCATTACCAGCATTCGCAAGACCATCCCCATGATTGTGTGGTTGGACCGACCGCAATCCACTGGGATTGGGTAGGCTTCAAAGGCTAGACTGAGCTGACACGGGCTCATCGAATTACTATATGGGCTGAGTGCTGCGAGGTGCCGGTTGCTGATGCATGATGGGACGTGACCTTGCTGGAGGTCCTCTAAATTACTGTGCCTCTCGCTCAGCAACCAGGCACCGTACAACACGCACACTTTATTTTGTGCTGCTTGCGCCGAGGCATTACTGTCCTCCTGTTTTAATACATTTACAGTCTTTGCGTGTGTCTCCAGCTCTGCGATAACCTCCTTTAAATGGACAGTCATTGCCTGTTCCTCCTCTAACTCCGACCCTATCACCACATTCCCTTCCCCCAGGATTTTCCGCAGCTGGTCCTTTAAACCACTGATCTGCAGCTGCACGTCGTCCATACTGTTGACGAGAGATGTACCCGCGCTAAACGCCGTAGCGACATCAGTGAGCACCCCTCGCCTCTGCCTCCCCGGACTAACATTATCGTATTCTCCCATATCGTACAATCTTTCCCGACTCACATCCTCGTATGGAACATTTCTTTAATGAGTGCCTCATACAGCTGCTCAGTTTCTTTTGGACACTACTTGGGCAGATGTACCGCGGTTAGGTGTAAAATGACTGACACGACCGTGTAATGCACCCCCTGGACTAAAACCTTCCCAGTCGGGACTAAAACTAAACCATTCCCTGGGCCTGGTGTGGTGGCTGGACACCTAACTTCTATCGACTGTACTGGTGGGGCTGTGGGCATGGGCTTCCTCTTGTGTGCTACAAGTTCAGTGGCATTTATTATTTTGGGAGGGTCTGGGATCATGCAGGAGTCCATACTCCGATCCCATCTGACCCCAGGCCCGGCATCCTGCCATTGCCTCAAAAAGGCAATTGACTCACCTGCTGTGTAGATCCTCTCCGAATCCCACACATGGAAGTGGTGGCTCTTCTCAGAGCCCTCCCACTTTTCCCCTGTTGCCTTCCCCTCAGTCGGAGCCGCTTATCGAATGATCTTATTGAATGGCGGAGCAGGCTCGAGGGGCCATATGGCCTACTCCTGTTCCTATTTCTTATGTTCTTATGTGCCGTTGTGTATCAGCCAGACCAACTTACACCCTCAGCAGAAGTGGGTGCGTGGAGCCGACATATACTGCTCCATGAAAATTGTTTCTAAACCTGCATGTTTCTGTTTTAGCGCCAAATTGTGTTTAGTTCAAATTATGGTAATCAGCAATTAGGCCCAAAATTGCTTGCTCAATCCACACAGCACCCATTTCACAGCTGTTTTCATCCTTTCAACAAAATAATCCCTATTTAGTCTGTAAATCAGTGACTCTAATGTTATCACTTACATAGCATAAACATCCCTATTGATAGAAAATAATGGCAGTAAATTGTGGCCTCTCCGGGTGTGTATGATGTGCGCATGAGCCCAAAGAGGCCCCGCAAATTTCAGCTTTCGGCACGCAAAGCGCATGCGCCTAAACCCAGAACTTGCGATCTGTTACTGGTATCGCTCATTAATTATTTGTTCATGTAGAGCCTGGGCAGACAGGGGCAGTCTAGATTGCAGCCTCCCATCCACTTCCTCCTCTTCCGCCTCCTCGTCTTCCAGCTCCTCCTCTTGCACCGGCTCCTCTTCCATCGTCACCTCTTCCTCCGCCTCCTCCTCCCCCTCCTCTTCCTCGTGCTCCTGCTTCTCGCCTGATAGATGGTGGTAAGTGCTGTTCTCTCATAATGGCAAAGTTGTGCAGCATGCCAAATCTTAAGACCCACTCAGTTGGGTATTGTAGGGCTTCTCCAGAGTGGTCCTGGCAGCGGAATCATTGCTTCAGCACACCAATGGTCTGCTCTATCACATTTCTTGTGGCAGCATGGTTCTTGTTGTATGCTTGCAGCGAACATGTGTGTGGGTTGCAAAATGGAGTCATGAACCATCTCGTCAATGGATAACCCTTGTCGCCCAGTGTTATAGAATCTCTGGTGTACTACTCCACCTAGTGGATTACTAATGGAATAACTACTGATGTAACACCAATAAAAGGTCATGTGGCACAGTTCTTTAGGAGCCATCTTGTAAGTGCGTGTGGTTGTTTAGCCATGTCTCACGATATCACAGATTGGCGATGAAGATGCAATTTTTGGATTCCCTTGCTGAAATTTTTCTTGGACTTTAATCCTGTCAACTGCAGAGAGACTGTTGGAGGTACTTTGTTTTGCAGAATAGGTTAACAATACAAGATAAATTTTGAGCACACTTGGCTGAACTGTTGACGTTGCCAGAGTCCAAATGGCCACGCTTATGGGAATAATAGGGTGCTTGGGTGAGTTCCATCACAACTAAAAGACTTTTGGGGCACTGAGAAATGTTTTTCAGAGCGAATAGTATCGTCAAAGTCCCCAATGATGTAAATCATAACCGGGTGGCTTTAGAAAGGAAACGGGCTATTTTCTTGACTGAAGCAGGCCCCAAGGTGTATGAAACCCTGAAAAATGTGCTTGTTCCCACCAAGCCAAAGGACACACCACTGAACAGTACTATAGTCCTGAGCTCCTGGAAATTGCTGAAAGTTATTGTTTTGGAACATGCAATACAATTGAATGACAAGAGTATCAGTGAGCACATTGTAGCTTTAAAAAAGCTATCCATTTATTGTCATTTTGGAAACTTTCAAGATCGAGCTTTGCATGACCACTTTGTTTTTGGGTTGATAAATGAATGTAAATTGTTGACGACCCCTAAATTGACTTTACATTTAGCTTGTCAGACAGCTATGTTGATGGATACGGCCGACCAATATTCACGAGAATTTCGCCCCATTTCCAGTCGTAAGAAAACAGAGGTGAATTGGCTGCAGGCTAAAAGTAAAAGGCATTGGGCCCCAAGGCCTCAGCAACTAGCCAAGGTAACAGAGCATTGAAGTCGTGCTATTGGTGCCTGGGACAACACATCACTCAAAGCTGTCCATATGTGAAAGCAAAGTGTTTCTTCTGCAAGAAAACTGGGCATCTTACAAAGGCGTGCCTTCAGAAGAGTAAACCAATTTTCAATGCTAGAAGTCGAAAGTGGCAGACACCACAAAGATATCTAACAGCAATTCACGTAGTATCGTCATCCAAGTAGATATCACAGGAGCCAAGATACCCGTGGAAATCAACACTGGTACATCTGTAATCATAGTACCAGAATCGCTATATCTCGACAAGTTGCGTGATTTTCGTGTGGAAACAAAATTTCCATCGAAAGATGATGTCATCAAGCAGTATACAAAGGTGTTTCGTGAAACAGGCCATCCGATCCAAGACTTCAAGGCGAGTGTCAGAGTGCAGAAGGACGCAGTTTACTGCAAGCCACGTCCCATATTTTCGCACTCAAGGAGAAGGTTGAGCAAGAACTCAAGAGACTAGAAACTGAGAACATTATGTCTAAGGTAGATCTGAGTAATTGGACTACACCCATTGTTGTTGTACCAAAGTCAGATGATAAGGTAAGATTGTGTGGTGATAAGGTAACCGTGAAACAGGTTTTAGAGTGTAATCTACCCAATATGTTGCTAAATGTAGAAGATTTGTTCACAATGATGACAAGGGCCAGATCTTTTCAAAATTAGATCCAACTAACGCTGACCTACAACTTGAGTTGGATGAAGAATCCAAGTTATGCTTGACTATAAACACTCATTTAGGCCTATATCAGTTCAATAGGCCACAATTTGGAGTGTCTTCTACCCCCACCATATTCTAGGAGGTGACAAACCTGATTTTGAAATGGATTGAAGGGGTAGTGGGTTATTTAGATGACATACTCATTTCAGCACCAAACAGACAAATCCATAATAAGGTGTTGAATGAAGTGCTCAAATGTGTAGAGAATCATCATCATCATCATAGGCGGTCCCTTGAACGAGGATGACTTGCTTCCACAAGAGTTCACAGATGTTTCAATGAAGGACCCGATGTTCCAGTCCTGAACTCCACTTGAGGGGGTGGAAGATGCCTGTGCGTGGATTTTTTTTACATGTGGTGACCGTTGCACATCAGCCATCACACGGGCTTGACAGAGCTCGGTCTTTATCCAGTGGCAAGAGGTGAACCAGGACGACTGGAGACCTGCTCTACTGCACGGACATAGTGCACACAGATATCGCAGTGTGGGCTGGCCCGTGCTACCCCTGGGCACTCGGCTCTTCTGGGCCCCGTACCCTCATTTGCCACACCTTCACCCACAATGTTCCAGGGCCCGGCGCTCCAGCTCTATTTATAGCCCCGACCTGCAGTGGTGTTCTCATTTGCATGTGCATTTTGGATAAACCAACCCGGCGGCTCTCATGGATTTAGCCACCCTCGCCCCCTCAGTTGCTCGGGAACAGGCACTCGCCGCTCGTGCGCTTCCTGGGCTCCGCATAGAGTACGAGTGACTGCTCACAAGTGTGAGATGTTTCAAAACTCAGTGGTGTACTTAGGGTACAGAATAGACAAAGATGGTTTACATCCAATCAAGGGAAAGCTAGATACAATCAGAAATGCATCCACTCCCATGAATGTCTCTGAACTTCGATCATTTTTGGATCTTTTGAATTATTACAGAAAGTTCCTCTCAAATTTGGCTATAGTTTTACATCCACTGAATCAGCTGTTGAAAAAACAGGTCCATTGGAAGTGGTCAAAAGAATGTGATACAGTATTCAAAGAGTGTAAAAGCCATTTGGTAGAGAGTACCATGCCAGTGCCTATCAGCCAGCCAGCCCAGCCTGCAGCTGCCCATGCCAAGGTGGTGCAGGTTGCAGCCGGGCCTTCTAGGTCCACAACGGGTTGAGGTCATCATTCAAGGCAATCTGTAGTCTCCCCCATTGAAAATCAGCAATGTTCCACCAGCTATGCTGCAGCCAGTGAGGGAGTACTGTGTTGGAAGGCCCTGACCTGCAAGGACCATCAGCAGGTTGGGGCCTTCAAAGGAACATGTTGCTTCAAGGTACAGCGCTTGCTGGAGAGTGACAGCTATGAAGAGGGTGACTGGATTAGATGTCACCAAGGTCCAGGTCGTTGGTTGGAGCGTGGGCAGGTACAGCAGGAGAGGTTCGGTTCGGACGCAGGAGTGGCAAGTGATCATGGGATCAAGGAAGAGGCGTGAATTCAGGGCCCAGAAGAGGCCGTGGACCCAGGGGCGGCACGGGCCAGCCCACACTGCAATATGTGTGCGCACTGGGTTTGTGCAGCAGAGCTGGTCTCCAGTTGTCTTGTTAATCCTTGCCACTGGACCAAGACCTAGCTCTGTCAAGCTCGTGAGGTGGCTGGTGTGCAACGGCCACCACATGTTAAAAAATTCCATGCACAGGCATCTTCCACCCTTCAACATGTAGTTCAGCACCTGGAATATTAGGTCCTTCATTGAAAGACCTGTGAACTCATCCCTTTTTGGCATGGAAGCAAGTCATCCTCGATACAAGGGGCCACCTATGATGATGTTAGTTCACTATGACGTATCTAAGGAGATCAAGCTAGCTTATGACACCTCTCTGTACGGAGATGGGGCAGTGATTGCTCATGTACTAGAAAATGGGGAGAAGAGACCAATTGCTTTTGCTTCACGCACTCTCAGTGCCAGTGAGCGGAATTATGTGCAGATCAAAAGGGAAGCTTTGGCATTAATTTTTGGGGTTAAGAAATTTCATAAATACCGGTTTGGTCATAAGTTTACCATAGTTACTGACCATAAGCCCCTGACAGCAATCCTCCATCCAAAATCCCCCGTTCCAGCCTTAGCTGCAACCCAAATTCATAGATGGGCTTTGATTTTGTCAGAATATACATATGACATTGAGTACAGACGATCACCTGATCATAGTAATGCTGATGTTATGTCCAGGTTGCAGCCCCATCAGAAGTTACAAACAATAGGGAAGAAGTGTTCCATTTTTCATACATTGATGAGCAACCAAATGTGACCTAGTTATGTCAAAAATGTTTGATCATGGAAAGATTAGGTTTATTCACAATGATCATATCTTACCTACAGATGTGGACGGAGTTGAATGTTGGAATGATTCAATTTATTCTGATGAGTCAGGTAGTCTTGTTACAAGTAGAGTACCAGTAACAAATCGTACATCAGATGTGCTAAAAACACGTTTTTGGTCTCCTACACTGTTCCAACGAAGCTCAACGCAAGCTTGAGGAACAGCACCTCATCTTTTGTTTAGGCACTTTACAGCCTTCTGGACTCAACATCGAGTTCAACAATTTCAGAGTGTAGCCACTGCCCATCTTTGGCTCCTTTTCCCCGACCCCGCCCCCCCCCAAGCCTACGTTTTTTTTCTTTGTCTTTAATGGCAGCTGGTCATTATTCTGCCATTCACACCCTATCTTGACTAATGTTTTCCTAACTCCTGGCATTACCATTTTAATTCAGGCCCATCATCCTTTTTGCCTCTCTAATCTCTCCTGCCTTCCACCTTATCGCAGACTTTCCCTTTAGTTCTTTCTTCCCCTCCCCCTTTCAGTGCTTCTTAAGAAAATGTTCTTTTCGAACATTCACCGCTTCTGACAAAGGGTCGTCGACCCGAAACGTTAACTCTGCTTTTCTCTCCACAGATGCTGCCTGACCTGCTGAGATTTCCAACATTTTCTGCTTTCATTTCAGACTCCAAGACTCCAATATCCTCAGTATTTTGCTTTTGTATTAGTGAATTCTTTGTTCTGTTTTTGAATTCTGAGGCTGGCTAGTTGGACTGAAATGTATTTTTTTTAAATCGATTTTGTACATTCCTATGTTGCTAAGGACTGGAATTTACCCAAGGGCAGAGTGATAAGTATCCCTGGTATTTTAAAATGCACTGAGTGGGTGTCAGATACTAATTATTAAAGGACCTCATGTTGCAGAACTTCATATATATGGAATTCAAGATGCATGTATTGGGAAGGGGAAAGCAGTAATGCATGGAACTGGCACCAGCATTAAAGACAAGGTTAACAAACTAAAAATTCACTGTGTAGTCTTGCAGGTTTTCAATCGGACCAGATCCCAAACCACAGTAGCACCAGCTTATTGATATCAGCAGCATTTTGGTCCTGATGTGTTTGCACACATTCTCTGCATGATGCCCCTGAGATCCCACTGTGTTTTTGAAGTCAATGATTTTTACATACTGCCTTCAGTGCAACTTAGCTGAGGTTCATGGAGCAGTCAATGTACTCTGGGCATAGGATATGCACTTATGTAAAGTCTGTAGTGCTATAATTAAGCCATTTTATGGACTGTCCTATAGCTGGGGATATTGGCATCCTTTCCAGTACATCAAATGCAGCAGCCATCCTGCAATGCGTATGCAAGCTCCAACTTGTTGATTTGCAGAATACGACAAACACAACTTAAGTAGATCTGGTTTAAGAAGCTCCCCAAAGTGTACCATGCAAATATTGCAGTCAATCTGTGCAGCTTTCAGCTGAAAGCCTGGGCCTTCAATGGAGCAGTGTCTAAATCTCCAGCATTTAGTCTCAAAGATTTTCAATTTTTGGAATTGAAATATGATAGGATATTATGATGACAATAATAGCTCAGATTTTGCTGGAGTGTGGCATCTTGTGATGTGCCCTATTAATTAGACTTCTTCCATTTAACATTTTTGCCCACAGAGTTGCTGGAAATGCAAGTTGATAACGATGCAGCAAGGGAAAAATAGCATCTGGGACCTTGGTGAATGACAGGATAAACAGTGTATCTCCTTAACCAATGAAATTTAAAAAAATAAGAAATAAACAGAGGAAGGCCTGAGAAAGAGGATGAATTAGAGTGTGAAATCAATGTCAAATCAAACACAGAAAGAAATATAGAGAGGAGAAGAGAAATTGGATTAAGAGAGATAAAAGAGACAAAAAGGAAAAGTAAGAACAAAATGTAATTATTTAAAATCTGTCATTTTTAAAATCTCCAACCACAAAATACAACCTGAAGGAAAGAGACTTCACACTTATAATTGTTCACTCTCTGGGCAAGAAAGGTTGATTGGCAGTCATTAACAATTATCATGTTGTTAAAGGTACTTGCGTTGTTGATTACTAGACTTAACTTTCTGTGGCAATTTTAATGTCCACTTGCATCCACTTCATGAAAATCACGGGGTAGTAAGGGGCAAGATACCATTTTCACAAAACTAACAGTGAGTGGTGCAAATTGGCCATCAACCTGTGGCAATTCACAATTCATGGGGTATCTTTTCCTTGCCACAAGTTGCAGCCTGATTTATGCATTCATAACGGTGTTTGTCGTTCACACTGTTACTGTTTCAGCAAAATATGGGCCATTGCATTTAAGTTGCTGATTTATCAAAAAAAAACTGAAGACTACAATAGTGTTTCAGCACCAGAATGTAAAATCCAAGTTAACATCTTTTCTCTTTACTTCAGGAATATATTAAATTAGAGAGGGATTGCTATTCTGCTCTAAAACTCTGCAATGGGTTTTCGTTTGTGCAAGGAAAAAGTAAATCTCCATGAAAATTATACCCTAACTCTGCCACATAGAAGTACAGAATAATACAGCACAGAAGGAGGCCATTCTGTCCATCATGCCTCTGCCGGCTCTTTGGTAGAGCTATCCAATTAATCCTATTCCCAGCTCTTTCCCCATAGTCCTGTAATTGTTTTCCCTTCAAGTATTTATCCAATTTTCATTGAATCTGCTTCCACCATCCTTTCAGGCAGTGCATTCCAGATCACCACAATTCACTTTGTAGAAAAATGTTTCCTCATATCACCTCTAGTTCTTTTGCCAATCACCTTAAAACTGTGTCCTCTGGTTACCAGCCCTTCTGCCACTGGAAACAGTTTCCCCTTATTAACTCTGTCAAAACCATTCATCATTTGAACACCTCTGTCAAATCTCCTCTTAACCTTCTCTGCTCTAAGGAGAACAATCCTAGCTTCTCCATCTCTCCGCATAACTGAAGTTCCTCACCCTGCTACCATTCTAACAAATCTCTTCTGCACACTTTCCAAAGGTTTGACATCCTTCCTCAAGTATGGTGCCCAGAATTGAATACAATACTCCAGCTGAGTCCTAACCAGTGTTTTATAAAGGTTTAGCCTAACTTCCTTGTTTTTGTCATCATCATAGGCAGTCCCTCAGAATCGAGGAAGACTTGCTTCCACTCTTAGAATGGGTCCTTAGGTGGCTGAACAGTCTAATACGAGAACCATAGTCCATGTCACAGATGGGACAGACAGTCGTTGAGGTTAAGGGAGGGTGGGACAGGTTTGCCGCACGTTCTTTCCGTTGCCTGTACTTGTTTTCTGCATGCACCCGGTGATGAGACTCGAGGCACTCTGCGCCCTCCCAGATGCACTTCTTCCACTTAGGGTGGTCTTTGGTCAGGGACTCCCAGGTGTCGATGGGGATGTTGCACTTTATCAGGGAGGCTTTGAGGGTGTCCTTGTAACATTTCCTCTGTCCACCTTTGGCTCGTTTGCCATGAAGGAGTTCCGAGTATAGCACTTGCTTTGGGAGTCTTGTGTCTGGCATGCGGACAATGTGGCCTGCCCAGCGGAGCTGGTCAAGTGTGGTCAGTGCTTCAATGCTAGGGATGTTGGCCTGGTCGAGGACGCTAATGTTGGTGCGTCTGTCCTCCCAGGGGATTTGTACGATCTCACGGAGGCATCATTGGTAGTATTTCTCCAGCGACTTGAGGTGTCTACTGTACATGGTCCATGTCTCTGAGCCATACAGGAGGGCGGGTATTACTACAGACCGTGAGCTTGGTGGTGGATTTGAGGGGCTGGTCTTCGAACACTCTTTTCCTCAGGCGGCCGAAGGCTGCACTGGCGCACTGGAGGCGGTGTTGAATCTCGTCATCAATGTCTGTTTTTGTTGATAAGAGGCTCCCGAGATATGGAATATGGTCCACGCTGTCCAGGGCCGCACCGTGGATAAAACCAAGGATCCCATGAGTGTTTTTAACAGCCTCTCAACTTGCCCTGCCACCTTCAAAGATTTGTGTACGTATACCCCAGGTCTTTCAGTTGCTGCACCTCTTTTAAAATTGTACCATTTCGTTTATATTGCCGCTCCTGATTCTTCCTATCAAAATATATAATTTCACACTTCTCTGCGTTAAATTTCATCTGCTATGTGTCTGCCCATTTTACCAGTTTTTCAATGTCCTCCTGAAGTATGTTACTATCGACCTCATTGTTTACTACATTTCCGAGTTTTGCATCAGCTGCAAACTTTGAAATTACACCCTACGTACCAAGTCCAAGTCATTAATATATATCAAAAAGAGCAGTGGTCCTAATACCAACCCTTAGGGGACACCATTGTATACTTCCCTCCAGGCTGAAAAACAACTGTTCACCAGTACTCTCTGCTATCTGACCCTTAGCCAGTTTTGTATTGATTCTGCCATTGTCTCTTTAATCCCATGAGTTTTAATTTTGTTAACAGTTCTTTTGTGTCAATCGCCTTTTGAAAATCTATATAGACAACATCAACCATATTACCCTCATCAATCCTTCCCGTTTCTTCATCATAGAACATTGTCAAGTTAGTCAAACACGATTTGCCTTTAAAAGTGACTCTCTAAACTAAATTATAATGTCCATTTTATTTTTAAATTTTAAAATTAAAACCAGCAAATATTTTAATTATTGATCACCTGGCATTAATCATTACGCTATTTTTTTCTCATCATTTTCTTTGTCAAGTTCCTTTTGTTCTCACCCCTGCTAAAGGCCTTGACTTTTTGCTAGGGTACAGTTCCGTAAGCACTGGTCGCACCCTGATACTTTGTCAAATAGTAAAGTGAGTCACCAGACTGCTTGAGGGTGGGAGTAAGGAAAGGAATCACAGGCAAGTCCACACACGTACACTTTCAGTTCTGTAGCATTCAGATGCAGGAACCCTGGATGATGTTATCGTCTAATTCAGCAGTGCTAAAGCCATCTGTAGTGCCCCTTCTGGACCTTGGCTGAGGTCAGATGGAAAAATTATCCTGGGTTCCTACTCCTGATCTGAATCCAGCAATCATTGCTGAAATTGTGCATGGGTGGATATCAGATGAGGACACAATCAGGTTTGGAGATGATGCCCCTATGTGGTTGAATGGCCTGTCACCCTTCACTGTTAAGACTGACACAATGGGCTGGATCTTGCAGGAAACATAATGGCATGCGTAAATCGGCCAGCACATTCAGGGAATTAAGATAGAAGCCATGTGTTGCGAATCCCTAGAACTTGCTGGTCGATTTATGTTGCACTGCCATTCGCTTTGCACAAAGCCTCCCAGTTATTTTTAAGAAATTGCTGGATTTGCACATTAATTGTCCATTAAACTCACCACAAAAAGTTAGGGCTGGAACTTAACAACGTAAGTACCTTTTTACCGAAGTGGCAATTGTTAATGCAATGCCAATCAACCAGAAAATGGGCAAAACATTTTTTTTATGGCAGATAACAAACATGTAAGATTGAAAAGATATTCAGAGCTCAAAAGGGTAAATCTGTGCAATTTTGTTTCAGTGATATGTGCCAGTAGCAAAACAACTTGCTTTGGGTGCATTTATTTTTTTTATTGCAGTTTACTGCAAATCTCATTGCAGCTACAGTACCATCCACCATATCTGCTCACTTACAAACAAGATCATTCATTATATGTGTCATATTTTCAGAGCAGATGCTTCATAGAAATACAAGCTGGTAGGATAACGTATACAACTGGCAAACAAAGTTTATACTTAACAGATGGCATGTATCCAAATGATATATGAAAATAACAATGAGCATAATGATGAGAGAACAGTTTGCATTGACTTGTTCCTTTAAGTGGCAATTACTTTGATGTTTATCTTTCAGTTTAAAAAAAACAACATGCTCCCTTTAATGTGTGACAACTTTATCTTAATTTTTTAGTTTCTTCCTTTATGAGTGACTTACAATTAAGTCTTATTGTGGTAAGCTTATAAAGAACAGCAAATGACTTATATTGTTTAGAGGTCTATCTCATCAAGGTTTAAACTCCTGTCCTTACTTCAATCTTGCAGAAACATCTAAGAGCAACCTATGGATTTCCCAGAGCCTGGGTGGGTGCTGATATCATGCAGGAACATTGGAACTTAAAAAATATTTACTTTTTAAAATTTAAAATGATTACTCCATATACGATGAATGATTGACTCAGCTAGAAAACATAGAAAATAGGTGCAGGAGTAGGCCATTCGGCCCTTCAAGCCTGCACCGCCATTCAATGAGTTCATGGCTGAACATGCAACTTCAGTACCCCATTCCTGCTTTCTCGCCATACCCCTTGATCCCCCTAGTAGTAAGGACTACATCTAACTCCTTTTTGAATATATTTAGTGAATTGGCCTCAACAACTTTCTGTGGTGGAGAATTCCACAGATTCACCACTCTCTGGGTGAAGAAGTTTCTCCTCATCTCGGTCCTAAATGGCTTACCCCTTATCCTTAGACTGTGACCCCTGGTTCTGGACTTCCCCAACATTGGGAACATTTTTCCTGCATCTAACCTGTCTAAACCCGTCAGAATTTTAAACTTTCTATGAGATCCCCTCTCATTCTTCTGAACTCCAGTGAATACAAGCCCAGTTGATCCAGTCTTTCTTGATATGTCAGTCCCGCCATCCCAGGAATCAGTCTGGTGAACCTTCGCTGCATTCCCTCAACAGCATGAATGTCCTTCCTCAAGTTAGGAGACCAAAACTGTACACAATACTCCAGGTGTGGCCTCACCAAGGTCCTGTACAACTGTAGTAACACCTCCCTGTCCCTGTACTCAAATCCCCTCGCTATGAAGGCCAACATGCCATTTGCTTTCTTAACCGCCTGCTGTACCTGCATGCCAACCTTCAATGACTGATGTATCACGTCACCCAGTTCTCGTTGCACCTCCCCTTTTCCTAATCTGTCACCATTCAGATAATAGTCTGTCTCTCTGTTTTTAACAGCGAAGTGGATAACCTCACATTTATCCACATTATACTTTATCTGCCATACATTTACCCACTCACCTAACCTATCCAAGTCACTCTGCAGCCTCATAGCATCCTCCTCGCAGCTCACACTGCCACCCAACTTAGTGTCATCCGCAAATTTGGAGATACTACATTTAATCCCCTCGTCTAAATCATTAATGTACAATGTAAACAGCTGGGGCCCCAGCACAGAACCTTGCAGTACCCCACTAGTCACTGCTTGCCATTCTGAAAAGTACCCATTTACTCCTACTCTTTGCTTCTTGTCTGCCAACCAGTTCTCAATCCATGTCAGCACCCTACCCTCAATCCCCATGTGCTTTAACTTTGCACATTAATCTCTTGTGTGGGACCTTGTTGAAAGCCTTCTGAAAGTCCAAATACACCACATCAACTGGTTCTCCCTTGTCCACTCTACTGGAAACATCCTCAAAAAATTCCAGAAGATTTGTCAAGCCTGATTTCCTTTTCACAAATCCATGCTGACTTGGACCTATCATGTCACCTCTTTCCAAATGCGCTGCTATGACATCCTTAATAATTGATTCCATCATTTTACCCACTACCGATGTCAGGCTGACTGGTCTATAACTCCCTGTTTTCTCTCTCCCTCCTTTTTAAAAAATCAACAGAACACTTAAAGAGGGCTGAGCTGACACAAGTAAACATAAGGGCATTAGTGTGTTACTGATGATACTAGTAAATACTTTAATCACAGTTTTAAAATGATTTTACTAAGGTTGTGTTGAGTTTTTTAACTTCAGTACATGTTCTGGCTACAGCAAACACATCTAATAAAGATGATGTCATCATTAAACCATCACACATATTTGAGAGCGCGCCATATCGAAAGTTCCTGCAGGCAAATTTCATGGCTGAGCTAAAATGTGACAGTAGTTAGATATTTATGAAAGCAGGCAACTATATCCCTGGAGGTAGAGAGGAAAAGCTGTCTACACCAGGAATGCAAAGGATTACAGAAACAAATGAACTGTCAAATATGCCACAGGAGAAAGGATGATCTGATTAAAATGCATATACATTTTTTCTTAAACGGGTCCACTTTATAAATTTATTTTATCAGCAATCCTGCTTCCTTGTTTGAAGCTGATCTCAGTAAAAATATTCCATGGATTCCACTTTGAATGTGTGCTTCTTAGGTGTTTTTGACTGAAGTTGTGACTGAAGGCCTCAGGAAGCTTTCCCCGAGTTGTATATACTAGAATATTATAGAGGCTCAGCCTGATTGATAAAGCAAATTATGTATTTTCATTTACTCATATTACAGTTCAGAACTTGCGCACATAATTCAAATTGACCATTTGGTTCAATACTGACTGCATTATTCTAGGTGCCATCCTTTGTATGAGATGTGCCATTTGCCTCTTTCAGTGGTCCAACTGGGTGTTAAAGATCCCACAACATTATTTGAAGAGTAGGAAGTTATCTCTGCGTCCTGACCAACATTCTTCCTAAATCAAGCATGACCAAAAGCAGATTACCGCTCCACTGCAAAGGGCGTTTCTGAGAGATTGCAACCAGCTACTAATCCAAGGCCCCAATTTGAACTCAAGGCAGGGCTTAGGCGAGCAGGTGGCGGAGTGACTTAAAATCTCACCTGCCACTGAAAGAACAGGCCCAGGGTAAATTAAACTCTTGGGTCTCATGAACATACTGTTGAAAGCGGCTGCCAATTGCCGGCCTATGGAAAATCAGGCAGACCTTGGTCACCTGCCAGCATGTAGGAAGGTCCAAGGAAAGAAGTTCTAGAGGAAGGTCTCATAGCAGGGAAAGAGGGATATCCAGGACAGACTGAGACTGCACCTGGCCCCATAAAGGAAAGTAAAGCTTACCCATTTGCGCCTCTTCATCTTTCTGGAAGGTCCCAACTTTCTTCAGCCTACGAGGAAAACCACAATGATTTCCCTGCTCAGGCCGAAGTTAACATTGCAGTTGGGGCCTGATGATGTCATCGGACCCCAATATGTATATTTTTAAAAGACCCCACCGGCTTTGGGTAGGCGGCTAAGCCATCCATCCATCAGCCTGAGTAAAAATGATGGTCAGTGGGATCCCACCCAGTAGAGTTAAATTGCCTCCCACGTCTCTTTTAATCACACCTCCTCCTTCAACTGTGAAAGTAGATTAGCCCAGACTTTGGTCTTATCTATTGTTACTATCCAAATTGAAAATGTAAATCTATGAAATGGGATTCCTCCCAATTGGATTTCCCTCTTCCCCTTCACAAGAAGCCACATAATCCGTTCTCAAATGGCTTACTCTCACTGTGGTAAGGAGTTCAGCATTATTGCCAGACATACCAATATGTTAATTTTGAAATTAATTAAAATAAAACAATGCTGTGAACACACGGAGAATTCATAAAATTATAGAATCACAGAAACGTCTGCACAGAAGGAGGCCATATGACCGATGTTACAATAGTCACACATCATCCTGGCTTGGAAATATATTACCGTTTCTTCATCGTTGCTGGATCAAAATCCTGGAACTCCCTCCCTGACAGCACTGTGGGAGTACCTTCACCACACGGACTGCAGTGATTGAAGAAGGCGGCCTCTAGAGTCTACAACATCACTGTTCTCCCACTAGTTTGCGCTAATTCTAATAAAATGGAACACTGTTCCTGTTCCATTTGGTTGGGAATAAAAACAGAGGGGTTGGTAATTTCCTGGGTTTAGTGCCCAGGGAATGCTTACTTCCCGGATGCTAAGCATACTAATTCGAGGCAGAGATCCTGTGATGCAAGGTTTGTCTCTTTGATGTTACAATGGATTTTTTGGACTTTCCAGAAAAGGGAGAGAGGCAAACTGTCTCTGCAGGCTAAGGGCAGGAATTTAAATGAGGTGGGAAGGAGTACTGGAGACCCTCTTGCCTCATTTTGTTTTTTGTAAACCACAGGGTCAGATATTATGAGAGGCACCCAGAAGTGGACAAGGCTTATGCCCAGCCCTTCTCTGATTGGAGAAACACTGGCAGAAATTACGCAAAGATCAGCAGCAACTTTAGACCAGGGATCGGCGCTAATGACCTTCTGGCTACTGATTTCAGATTGTAGTTGAAAGGTGCTATCCATAACAGTGGCTGACATTAAGTGACCACTTCCAGATACAAGGCCCTATCAGCGGGTGTGACTGGGCCATTCAAATGATGTGGGCCACCAAATTTGAGTCTGAGTCCTGGACAGGTGCAGTAGTTATTGGATGTGCTGTAACTGTCCAATTCCCTGGCAGGTGGGCGGGGGTGGGGGGGGTGGGGGGAGGGAGGAGGAAAAGCAGCCCTTGAAAATACTGGAAATGTCCAACATGCCAGTCAGAATTGGAAGGAGAAACGGTGCGACCCTCCTCCAACTGAAACAGTAACTGCTCATTGTCGGAAATGCTGATGGATCTGCTGTATATTTCTTGCATTGTCACTGTTTATTTCAGATATCCAGCATTTGCAATTTTTTCTTTTCATCTCCACTTAGGACTTTGCTAATACCTTTTTCTGTAAATAGATAATCCTTATTCGAATCATCTACACTTTAATCTGAAATAATTAACATTCTACTATATTTTATGACATAAATGGATGATCTCCCATTACACCAAAAAAAGTAACTAAGTCTCATCTTATAGCTGCTAATAAACACATTGCTTTTTTTCATATTTGGAGAGTAACTGGAAGTGTGGCGGACATCCTGTTTACATGTGGGAGCAGCTTGGAGCAAATTTCCAGCAAAGGTTCTGCTTTACTTAAGATTTCTTCTTGGAACAAATTCTGAGCGACCACTTTTCTATTTCTCTAAATATTAAAATTGTGAGATATGAATGTGTTTCAGTTCGTTTGTGCAAACACATGTTGAAAATTTGTAATAATGCTGCAGATTGCGTCAGTGCCATTTGCATTGTTGTTGCTGTTATCAGGAAGGATGACAATATGGAATAAGATGCAGTTCCCACAAAAGCAATTATTCATTATTTTACTCTGGTGTAATTATTCCAAGAAAGTCTCTTAGAAGCTCATTTTCTTTCGGAACCACCTAATCACTACTGTCTGATTCATCTCCTCTTCCCTTCTATCTTTTCAACCTTGGTCGTGTCTTGCCCTATGGTTTTTGGACATTCAGATAGGTTTAAAATAGATGAATGGAACACTTCAGCAGTTCCCAAGCTAGCAAGAAATATATGGTTTCCAGAAGCTGATTACTCTGAAATTGGGAGCTGTGTCATCGGAGACAACTGGTTTGCCCCATAGCACAGGTTTTCAAAATACAGCCTATAACTCTTATCGTTCTGAATCCACCTCAAACAGAGCACAATGTATACTGTTCGAACATATTTGGATGAAGGGTACACACCCTAAACATCACAACCTTTACAGATATTGATTGGCCTGCTGTGTATTTCCAGCATTTTCTGTTTTTATTTCAGATTTATAGCATTTACATTTTTTCTTTTTATTTTGTTTAATGAGACTTTGCATTTCCTGTTTTTATTTTACACAATTAAGCCGTTCAAGTCATGACTACATGCAGAATCAAGCTCCTTTGACTGTGAAATAATGGGACTGAAATTGCGGTCGGAGGCTTCCCGCGGGCGGATGCCTCCGACCTGAAAAATTTCTACGCAAGTACCTGGTGGTCCCGGAGGAGCGTGGGATTCCTTTGGGGAGGCCTTCTCTTCCCGCGCTGCGAAGCGCGCTCCCATCCTCCACGTTCGAACGTAGAAGGTGCAGTCATGTGTGAATGCTCAACCAATCAGGTAAAGTATTCCCAATTAATAGCAATGGGAACTCCGTATCTACGAGTTCTCATTGCTATTAATTGAGAAAAAGCAAACAAACACACTAACACCAAATAAAAAATTAAAAACACATCTCACATAATTACAATTAATTGAAATTAAAGTTAACAAATATCTTAGAGAAAAAAAAATTCTGAGTTTTTTAAAAGTTTTTTAAATTATGGTTTAAAATAAATGTAACATAGTGGGTAGGGTTTTAAAAAATAAAATATGTTTTTTAAATTTAATTTTATTATATTTTTGTATGTTTTTAAACACTTATGCCTGTAAAAGTAGGCTATGCGCCTGCTTTTATCGGGCTCAAGAATTATGAGGACATTTGCTGGGCGAGATATGGGTAAATACTGCAATCATGACCCTACAAATGCCTCGCTCTTGATATACGGAAGATCTATCAAGCTCCAGCTTGACAGATCGGAAAAGCGGTTTTCAGTGCATGCACATTGTGTGCTGAAAACCGGCTTTTGAGATGCCTTCCCGGGTCTGTAGACACTCAGTACGTACCCGGGGAGGCGGGAATATTCAAGCCATTATGTTTCATAACATGTCATGCAATGCTCCACAATCCTGGAAGGTAATTTACTTCATCCCCAGCTGCTCATTGCGACTAAATGTTCCACGTAGTCTCCATCAGCCATGTGTTTTCTCTCTAAAGTAGTCATTTCAATGTTTCTCCTTTCTCCCCAGATTTTAAAGATGTTTTGAAAAAGAGAAAGAAAAGCAGCTATTTCTTGCTGATTTTTTCTTCCCTGGAGCCAGAAATTCAAAAGGGCCTAACAATTTACAAACTTCCCCTACAACAGTCTAAATAAATTCAGGTTATCCTGTTAGGACAGCAGTTGGGCTATATGATCAATGGAAAGTAAAATCAGATGCTGTATATAACAGATGATCTGCAACCATCAATTTTACCTCTAAAGTGACAATGACCCCACTGCAGCTTAGCATAATCAGAATAATTATATTCTGAAATTACCAATATATAGGATATCATCATCATAGGCAATCCCTCGGGATCGAGGTCATGTGACTGATTAACTCATTTTAAACAGTGGAAGGTGCCTGTGTGTGAATTCTTTTAACGTGGGGTGGCCGTTGCACACCAGCCACCACATGGTCTTGACGGAGCAAGGTCTTGATCCAGTGGCAAGGAGATCCAAGACAACTGGAGACCAGGCTCCGCCGCATGTGCCAATACATACACACAAACTCAGACATACTCCTACTGTCCTCCTTCCTTCCTCCTTCCCACAGGGCCTCTCTCTACATGGAATTCATAGTACACAAAGTGCAACATCCCCATCAACACCTGGGAAATCCTGGCCCAAGACTGCCCAAAGTGGAGGAAAAGCATCCGGGAAGGCGCTGAACACCTCTTCACTGAGAGCAAGTTGAAGCCAAGCATCGACAGCGGAAGGAGCACGTGGCAACCCAGGCACCCCACCCACTGTTCCTGCAACCACTGTCTGCCCCACCTGTGACAGAGACTGTAAGTACCACATTGGACTCTTCAGTCTCCTGAGAACTCATTTTTAGTGTGGAAGCAAGTCATCCTTGACCCCGAGGGACTCCTCCAGTCCCACCACCCAAGAAATATCCATGCTCTTCTAATTCTGGTCTCTTGAACATCCCTGATTCTAATCGCTCACCTATTGGTGGCTGTGACTTCAGCTGCTTAAGCCCTAAGCTCTGGAATTCTCTCCCTAAACCTCTCTGCCTCTCTATTTCTCTTTTATGATGCCCCTTAAAACCTACCTCTTTGACCAATCTTTTGGTCATCTGCTCTAATTTCTCCTTATGTGGCTTGGTGTCAAATTTTATTTGATAACACCCCTGTAAAGCGCCTTGGGACAGTTTACTACGTTAAAGGTGCTATATAAATAAAATTTGTTGTTGTATCTTATCATGTTGCACTGACCTTCAGAGAACTTGTGTCTCTGTGGATTGATTGCTGTTTCACAAATAAACATTTTTTGTTTGTTGTGAAGCTTTAACTATAAACAGAAACTACAGTGAATGTTTTATTTCCAAACAATCTTTAACCTTTAGAGTCATCATATATTTATTGGTGCTAAATGCCAAGGCATTCCATAGCATCTGTGATGTAATAAAGGACAAAGGGAAATAGATTGTACTCAACTGTTATTATCATATGGCTCTTGGGAACTAAACATTTTGTGTATGCTAACTTAGCATTTACTATTGTCCCAAAACAAAGCCTGAACAAGTGGTGAGTCAGCAAGCCAGGAGTAGAGTGTGCTGATAATTATTTAGGTACAGCACTTACTACTTTGGAGTTTAAAATCTCACAGCATATACAAGCCTAAGTACAAAACTAGAACAAGCTCATTGTAGCTACAGAAATAAACTATTTCCTCTAGTGGTGAGTCCAGAACAAGGGGACATAACCTTAAAATTAGAGATTGGCCATTCAGAGGTGATGTCAGGAAGCACTTCTTCACACAAAGAGTACAGGAAATCTGGACTATCTTCCCCCAAAAAGCTGAGGATAGGTAAATTTAAAATTTCAAAACTGAGATTAATAAGGTTTTAGTTAGGTAAGGATATTAAGGGTTATGGAATCAAGGCGGGTACATGGAGTTAAAATGCAGATCAGCCATGATCTAATTGAATGGCAGAACAGGCTCAAGGGGCAGAATGGCCTACTCCTGCTCCTACGTTGATCCAGAAAGGCCAAATTCAAAACCAACCGAGGATCTGTCAATTCAGAGGGTATACTTTGCCCTTTTCTTCTGTGAATACTTGGCAGTTTGCAAAACATGGCCACAATTGCTTATAGGAATTATCATAACATTTGAAGTCAACTATATACTGTTCAGAAATGTCTTTATTGACTAGCTTTCAAAGTTCAATCAAACAGAAGTGTAGCATGTGTAAGTAATACTGAACTGTGTGTGTATTTGTAAGAAATTAGTAGAGGGTATAGATTATATTTGGATGACATGGATATATATAATTTATAAAAATGCTGCACTAAGTGTGACTTAAGAGAAATTAAGATGCACGAGGTTCTCCAATCCCCCAAAATGCTCAGTGTATCCATGTACCAGTTGCTCCTTGAAATCATAAAACCTGCAGCACAAAAATAGGCCGCTGCACCTGTGCCAATGCATGAGCTTCAACTGGAGCTAATACTCTAATTCCCTTACTCAGCTATTTCTTCCTTTCATCATCTTTCTTTTTAAATACTTATCCTATTCCCTTTCAAATAGCATTATAGTCTCTGTCTCAATATCCACTTGTGGTAAAGCATTCTATATTCTATGGTGAGCTAATTTCATAAACACACATGATAATCATTGGATTAGTCAGGAGGTTTCTTTAGGATCTAAAATGATGCAGTCCCTCCCAGCCACAGACCTACATTTGTTTGTTGTAAAAGAAAATAAAGAAACTCTTTACAATACAACTATAGTCTGTTGAGTTTTTCAAATCAGCAAAAAAAATAAACTTCTCCTTCCATCATCTTGAAGTACAAGTTAGGTCTGGATGTCACAGTGCAGAAAGCACAAGTTGGGTTAGGGTTAGGGTTAGAGTTGAAAAATGCAGATTTTATGAGAATCTGTTTTGTAATGGTTCAGTTGTGAAATGCAATAATCTGTATACTTCTGAGCTGTACACAACAGGAAAGTTCTGGTTCACCTCAGTTAGATAATCACAGCTAGGCCAATAATAGGGCTACCTTAACCAGTCTCAATATTCCTGAGTTAGGGAGAAGAAACCAATAGCCAAGGTTCCAGCTCCTAATTGTTTCCAAGTTACCCCTACTGGAAAATGCACATACATGAATATTGGGTGAGGACAGGAACAGGCTTGGCTATAATGATCACCAAAGTTGGAAAAACTTGAATCAGCGCCTTCTTGATCAAATGAGAAAGAATTGTGGGGAAATGGAAATATCAAACCTATTCTTTTATTTATAGTCTCGCATCTAATAACAAAAAGTAATTTTCATTTTCAGAATTCTAGACTATTGATGAAGTTTAGAACTTTCCTTTTCTAAAGAAAACTTCATGCATCATGGGATGAAGAGATTAAGGACTTTTCGATTGTTAGTATCAGCCACATCGAAGTAGAGTTACTTGAAGGTCAAAACATAGGATTCCTATTTCTTCAAAGTGGGAAGCTTCACATTCAAAAATCAGGATTCTACTTGTTGTTTGGTTTAGATCAAAGGAATACCAACACACAACAGTGATTAGGCTTGAATCCCAGCTATTGTTGGGACTTGAACCTGCAACAATTGTTGTAAGCAGTAAAAGCAAACAACCACAGCTACGGCCCTCTCGATCAGTTCTTGGAGTCTCAAAACAGTGACAACGTCCTTAAGATACACCCACATATTTGAATTCAAAATATCACAAATTAAAAAGACTGAGG
Organism: Pristiophorus japonicus; assembly: GCF_044704955.1. Classification (NCBI taxonomy): domain Eukaryota; kingdom Metazoa; phylum Chordata; class Chondrichthyes; family Pristiophoridae; genus Pristiophorus; species Pristiophorus japonicus. The sequence goes on from NC_091981.1 coordinate 170,515,334, forward strand.
GCTAGAACCTCCACTTTTTTTGCCTGCTTAACGCCCATTTAATGCCCATTTTACTGCTGAAATGACGTATAACGCCCATATATCGACTATTTTGACACAAAATGGAAACTGGCGGGCATTTTTCGGAAACTTATCGCTGAGCATTACTTTCTCCATGTGCTTAACACCGAAAAAAAATATTACTGCCCGCCCACTATTTTTGGGCGGAATCAGCAGGATGGGTGACTTCAACGCCCATAATATCGCCCAGCGTTACTTTCTGCATGGAATTAAAGCCGAGATTCAATATTAACGGCCACCGACTGTTTTTTGTCGTAAAGAGCATATCTACCCAAACTAGCGGCCATGAAAATCGCCCATCATCAATTTCACCACCTCGCACACATTTCGCCTACAATATCGCTCGCTCAAAAAACTGCCCACAAAAAGTGGAACTAACCAGGATGAATCACAGCGTTATGGACGCCATGTTGTAGATCACATGTTGCGTCCTTTAAAAGGCTGCTGTGCTTCAACCTCGGTGGAGTTCGGATATGTTAAGTATCGCATAACTCCACGAGGCTAAGTACGGTGAGCTAGTTCAGGCATGACCTTACTCCAGTTTATTTATTCTCAAAGTCAGGATTCAACATGGCTGCCAACATTATATACACGGCTTGCATGTGTCCACCAGTGACCATTAGGACTCCGACAGTCGTGCCCTCCGGTGGCAGGTAAAACACAGTTAACATACATAACATCATTCCCTCCAAAGTCCTTGGTACAGGTTGTATTTACAAGTTAAGATGGTCTGGGACCTTCTGCTCCCTGGTTGATCTTCTCAGTTCGAACCCAAGCTTGGGTGAGTTAGTAGGACCATTGCTACATTGCGGAGCAGTCGATCTGACAGGACTGCAGGGGATGGTAGGTTCGTCTTCGTGAATGACACAAGGGTCAACTGATGGTTGGATGTGTGTTGGTTGGTCGATAATGATGTCATCTTCAATTTGTTCTGGGTTATCTGTGAATCGCAGTTTGGTTTAGTCGATATGCCTCTTGCACGTTTGGCCATCTATAAAAAAATCTTGGCCACACTGTGACTGATTGGAATTGAAAAGGTGTGTTCGTCAAGACATTCCTTGTTTGTGTGCAATTGGTGGAAAACAGAACTGCTGCAATGGGGCCTGTCCTTTCTCACCCTCTCTTAGTGACCAAATACATGCAGCAGACTCGACATCACCGAAGGAATGCTCCACTGCATTATGTGCCCAATGTAAGACGTGACAGGCAGATGAGGAGGACCAGACATTACACGCCTGCAAGTACAGGGACAAGCGGTCTTACCTCGACTTACCTGACACCACCTGCCTTCGGACACTGCGCTTCCACAAAGAGGTTATCACTGAGGTATGCCAGCTGATAAGAACAGATCTGCTGCCTGCCAGCACCATCAGAAATGCACTGTCCATCGAGGTCAAAGTCACTGCAGCACTGTCGTTCTATGCCTCGGGTTCTTTTCAGGCTACGGCTGGCGACATTTGCAGACTTTCTCAGCATGCCACATATTGCTGCATTAGACAGGTCACTGAAGCTCTGTACGCACACAGGAGGGACTTGATCAGCTTCCCTTTGACCAGGGAGGCAAAGAGTGAGAGGGCTCAAGGTTTCTCCAGAATTGCAAACTTCCCCAAGATGCAGGGAGCAATAGACTGTACGCACATCGTGATGCGGACACCTTTTCAGGATGCTGAGGTTTTCAGGATGCTGATTGTCCAGCTGGTTGTTGACCATCAGCAAATTATACTGGCTGTGCATGCTCAATTTCCGGGCGGCATCCATGATGCGCACATCCTGTGTGAGAGCACTGTATCTGATTTGTTTAACAATGAGCCACAAGGTCAATGCTGGATGCTTGGGGATAAAGAATATGGCCTTGCCACCTGGCTGATGACCCTACTGTGTGACACCCACACCGATGCTGAGAGGCGATACAACGAGAGCCACAGAGCAACTCGTAATATTGTTGAGAAAACTTTTGGCGTGCTGAAGCAGCGCTTCAGATGCCTGGACCACTCAGGAGGTGAGCTCCAATGCCACCCTGAGCAGGTAGCTCAATTTGTGGTGGTCTGCTCCATGCTGCACAACTTGGCTATCAGGAGGTGACAAGAATTGCCTGATGAGTCTGACAGTCTACCTCACCAGAGAGAGGAAGAGAAGGACGAGGAGGCGGATGCTGACATCGGGCCAGACAATCAGGCTGACGCTGAAGCCATGCCCCCGCCCCCCTGTAGACGGCATGAAAGAGCCCATGGTGGCATGATAGCTGCAAGAGCCTTACGTCAGGAGCTATTCAATGATCGCTTTGCCTGAAAGAATGTTGATGTTATTTACAAGGCTGACACACTGCTGGGTGTGCAGGTGATTCATCAATGGTGGGCATCACCTTGGTGACAGTTAAAGTTTAAGTTGATTGAAGTTAAGTGTGATTATACCCTTTGATGTTAAGGAATCACCAGAGTGTAATGGTGCAGCTATCTGAGCCAATGTACTACAAGGTTTTGTGAAATAGAAAACATTTAAACTGAACATTAGTCTAAAATCATCAGTATTTCTGTACGAACCAACCCTTCCACCCATTCCCCCCCACCGCCACCTCCACCCCCCGCTTCTCCTCCCCACCTCAACACCTTACCCTTACCCTCCTGACTCCAAGCCGCCTGGCTGAGGCGGTCCTCAGGCAATGCTTTATTGGGGGCAGGATGACGGCCGCACCGCTGTTTGGACAGGTACGGGAGAGGACGGTCCCGAGGTGGGAGCATGCTCCGAGCCAAAAGCAAGATGTTGCTGCTGGCTCTCATGTGTGCTTGGCAATGGGGGTGCGTCACCTTGGGGTTCAGTGCAGCGCTCCGGGACCACTGGGAGCCCTCTGTCACCATGTTCCTGACGACCAGCTCCAAGGCCTCCTCCATCCCTTCCTTTTTATATGTTATTTGTTGGACAAAAACTCTGTGCCAACTATGTTCTTGGTGTTTAGTAGGCCTTTTGCTGCTGGTGAATCTCCGTCATTCCTCCCACAACAGCCAAACAAGCACACACTACAGTCACACACGCTTTCAGTCCTTCTGAGCTCCCTCTCTCTCTCTATCCTCTTCTGCACATGTCATGGTGACCCTTGACCTCCAGAATCATGGGAATGGAGCGTTGTCATGCCGTTGCTAAGGACAGCCACACTTTATGGCAGAAGGTCAGAAAAATTTAATGTTACTGCCCATTTGATATCGCTCGCGGTAACACCCATTTTCAAAAATGTAAACTAGGTGTTTTCAGAATGGGCGAGAAGCCGACAATCTGAAAACGCTTTTTTAACACCCATGCCGGAAATAACGCCCATTTTTGGGTGCTGAGCTCAAAAGTGGAGGTTCTAGCCCTGAAATGTCTTTAAAAAGGGTCTTTTCAGTTGTTATCTGTAAATGTCCATAGCATGTAGATTTCATACAATGTGGAGAGATTGCTGTCCTTTGATCTCAACCTCAGATTCGTACAGTTGCATGCCACAGTTGCACTTATTAAATGATGTACTGTACATTGTGGCTGAGAGCAAGAAGCTTTTTTCAAGTGTGAAGTAAACGACCAAGTAAGAAGAAACGACCAGTATCTAGCAATCCAATATTTTAAAAAATGTTCGGTGCGCCTGGAATGAAGTTGAAGCAAAGGGGGATTTAGCAAGAGTTCTCCTCATTATCACTCTAAGCTGTGGTCCAAGTCAGCATGGATTTGTGAAAGGGAAATCATGCTTGACAAATATTCTGGAATTTTTTGAGGATGTTTCAAGTAGAGTGGACAAGGGAGAACCAGTTGATGTGGTGTATTTGGACTTTCAGAAGGTTTTCGACAAGGTCCCACACAAGAGATTAATGTGCAAAGTTAAAAAGAGGCAGCTCATGCAGAGCACGGAGTGCAGCAGCATAGAGTGACATTCGTGAGTTTGGTAAGTGGGTGAGTTCGGGCAAGTGGGGATGGCAGGTGCTGTTTTGTCTTGTTTTTCCTACCAGTGCTGACATTAGAGCAGCTGATAAGGAGTGCGAGAGTAGGAGACAGAGGCCCAGAGACCAGCCCAACCTGCTGCAGACAAAGATAAAGGGGTGTGAAACCGAGAGGTGACATCATAGCCAAGCTGGTAAGTGGTTGGCTGTTCGACTGGTAAGTATAACTCTCTTTTAGACTGACATTTAGATTGGTTTAATTGGCAGTGAACTACTAAGTAGCTGTTTGGTGTTTAAGTAAATTTTAGTAAGTAAATTAATTTAAGGGTTAAGTCATGGCAGGAGAGCTCGGACCCGTGTCATGCTCCTCCTGTGCTATGTGGGAAATCAGGGACACTTCCAGTGTCCCTGACTACTATGTGTGCGGGATGTGTGTCTAGCTGCAGCTCCTGACAGACTGCATGACGGCACTGGAGCTGCAGATGGACTCACTCTGGAGCATGCGCGATGCTGAGAATGTTGTGGATAGCACATTTAGTGAGTTGGTCACACCACAGGTAAGGGTTAGGACAGATAGTGAATGGGTGACCAAGAGACAAGGCAAGAGCAGGAAGGTAGTGCAGGAGTCCCCTGCAGTCATCTCCCTCTAAAACAGATATACGTTTTGGACACTGTTGGGGGAGATAACGTACCAGGGGAAGGAACCAGCAGCCAAGTTCATAACACCATAGGTGGCTTTGCTGCACAGAAGGGTGGGAAAAAGAGTGGGAGAGCTATAGTGATAGGGGACTCTATTGTAAGGGGAATAGATAGGAGTTTCTGCGGCCGCAACCGAGACTCCAGAATGCTATGTTGCCTCCCTGGTGCAAGGGTCAAGGATGTCTCGGAACGGCTGCAGAGCATTCTGGAGAGGGAGGGTGAACAACCAGTTGTCGTGGTACATGTAGGTACCAATGGTATAGGTAAGAAGCGGGAAGAGGTCCTAAAAGCTGAATTTAGGGAGCCAGGAGTCAAATTAAAAAGTAGGACCTCAAAGGTAATAATCTCTGGATTGCTACCAGTGCCACATGCTAATCAGAGTAGAAGGAGCAGGATAGTTAGAATAAATACGTGGCTTGAGCAGTGGTGCAAGTGGGAGGGATTCAAATTCCTGGGACATTGGAACCAGTTCTGGGGGAAGTGGGACCTGTACAAAAGGGACGGTCTGCACTTGGGCAGGACTGGAACTGATGTCCTGGGGGTAACATTTGCTAATGCAGTTCGCGAGTGTTTAAACTAATATGGCAGGGGAAGCTATGCAGTGAGACAGGGTGAAGTAATATGGAGTCAGAAACAGATGGTAGAAAGGTTAAAAGCAATAGTGGAAGGCCGAGTAAACAAAGGCAAGAAACAAAAAGGGCCACACTACATCATAATTCTAAAAGGACAAAGGGTGTTAAAAAAACAAGCCTGAAGGTTTTGTGTCTTAATGCAAGGAGTATCCATAAAAAAGTGGATGAATTAACTGTGCAAATAGATGTTAACAGATATGATGTGATTGGGTTTACAGAGACGTGGCTCCAGGATGATCAAGGCTGAGAACTCAACATCCAAGGGTATTCAACATTCAGGAAGGATAGAATAAAAGGAAAAGGAGGTGGGGTAGCATTGCTGGTTAAAGAGGAGATTAATGCAATAGTTAGGAAGGACATGAGCTTGGATGATGTGGAATCTGTATGGGTAGAGCTGCAGAACACCAAAGGGCAAAACACGTTAGTGGGAGTTGTGTACAGACCTCCAAACAGTAATAGTGATGTTGGGGAGGGCATCAAACGGGAAATTAGGGGTGCATGCAATAAAGGTGCAGCAGTTATCATGGGTGACTTTAATATGCATATAGTTTGGGCTAACCAAACTGGAAGCAATATGGTGGAGGAGGATTTCCTGGAGTGCATAAGGGATGGTTTTCTAGACCAATATGTCAAGGAACCAACTGGGGGGGAAGCCATCTTAGACTGGGTGTTGTGTAATGAGAGAGGATTAATTAGCAATCTCATTGTGCAAGGCCGCTTGGGGAAGAGTGACCATAATCTGGTGGAATTCTACATTAGGATGGAGAATGAAACAGTTAATTCAGAGACCATGGTCCAGAACTTAAAGAAGGGTAACTTTGAAGGTATGAGGCGTGAATTGGCTCGGATAGATTGGTGAATGATACTTAAGGGGTTGACTGTGGATGGGCAATGGCAGACATTTAGATAACTACAACAATTGTACATCCCTGTCTGACGTAAAAATAAAAAAGGGAAGGTGGCTCAACCGTGACTATCAAGGGAAATCAGGGATAGTATTAAAGCCAAGGAAGTGGCATACAAATTGGCCAGAAATAGCAGTGAACCCGGGGACTGGGAGAAATTTAGAACTCAGCAGAGGGGGACAAAGGGTTTGATCAGGGCAGGGAAAATAGAGTACGAGAGGAAGCTTGCAAGAACATTAAGGCGGACTGCAAAAGCTTCGATAGATATGTAAAGAGAAAAAGGTTAGTAAAGACAAACACAGGTCCCCTGCAGTCAGAATCAGGGGAAGTCATAACGGGGAACAAAGAAATGGCAGACCAATTGAACAAGTACTTTGGTTCGGTATTCACTAAGGAGGACACAAACAACCTTTCGGATATAAAAAGGGTCAGAGGGTCTAGTAAGAAGGAGGAACTGAGGGAAATCCTTATTAGTTGGGAAATTGTGTTGGGGAAATTGATGGGATTGAAGGCCGATAAATCCCCAGGGCCTGATGGTCTGCATCCCAGAGTACTTAAGGAGATGGCCTTGGAAATAGCGGATGCATTGACAGTCATTTTCCAACATTCCATAGACTCTGGATCAGTTCCTATGGAGTGGAGGGTGGCCCATGTAACCCCACTTTTTAAAAAAGGAGGGAGAGAGAAAACAGGGAATTATAGACCGGTCAGCCTGACATCGGAAGTGGGTAAAATGATGGAATCAATTATTAAGGATGTCATAGCAGTGCATTTGGAAAGAGGTAACATGATAGGTCCAAGTCAGCATGGATTTGTGAAAGGGAAATCATGTTTGACAAATCTTCTGGAATTTTTTGAGGATGTTTCCAGTAGAGTGGACAAGGGAGAACCAGTTGATGTGGTGTATTTGGACTTTCAGAAGGCTTTCGACAAGGTCCCACACAAGAGATTAATGTGCAAAGTTAAAGCACATGGGATTGGGGGTAGTGTGCTGACGTGGATTGAGAACTGGTTGGCAGACAGGAAGCAAAGAGTAGGAGTAAATGGGTACTTTTCAGAATGGCAGGCAGTGATAGTGGGGTACTGCAAGGTTCTGTGCGGGGACCCCAGCTGTTTACACTGTACATTAATGATTTAGATGAGGGGATTAATTGTAGTATCTCCAAATTTGCGGATGACACTAAGTTGGGTGGCAGTGTGAGCTGCGAGGAGGATGCTATGAGGCTGCAGAGTGACTTGGATAGGTTAGGTGAGTGGGCAAATGCATGGTAGATGAAGTATAATGTTGATGAATGTGAGGTTATCCACTTTGGTGTTAAAAACAGAGAGACAGACTATTATCTGAATGGTGACAGATTAGGAAAAGGGGAGGTGCAACGAGACCTGGGTGTCATGGTACATCAGTCATTGAAGATTGGCATGCAGGTACAGCAGGCGGTTAAGAAAGCAAATGGCATGTTGGCCTTCATAGTGAGGGGATTTGAGTACAGGGGCAGGGTGGTGTTACTGCAGTTGTACAGGGCCTTGGTGAGGCCACACCTGGAGTATTGTGTACAGTTTTGGTCTCCTAACTTGAGGAAGGACATTCTTGCTGTTGTGGGAGTGCAGCGAAGGTTCACCAGACTGATTCCCGGGATGGTGGGACTGACCTATCAAGAAAGATTGGATCAACTGGGCTTGTATTCACTGGAGTTCAGAAGAATGAGAGGGGATCTCATAGAAATGTTTAAAATTCTGACGGGTTTAGACAGGTTAGATGCAGGAAAAATGTTCCCAATGTTGGGGAAGTCCAGAACCACGGGTCACAGTCTAAGGATAAGGGGTAAGCCATTTAGGACCGAGATGAGGAGAAACTTCTTCACCCAGAGAATGGTGAACCTGTGGAATTCTCTACCACAGAAAGGTGTTGAGGTCAATTCACTAAATATATTCAAAAAGTGGTTAGATATAGTCCTTACTACTAGGGGGATCAAGGGGTATGGCAAGAAAGCAGGAATGGGGTACTGAAGTTGCATGTTCAGCCATGAACTCATTGAATGGCAGTGCAGGCTCGAAGGGCTGAATGGCCTACTCCTGCACCTATTTTCTATGTTTTTATGTTTCTATGTACTAAAATACACCTTTATGGATATCAGGTTAGGCTCAGTTCTGATAACTTTCGAACATAAATAACCTGCCACTATTAATTGTCTAGACTCACACATGGAAGAACACCATAAAATCTAGAGCTATATCCATTTGGCCCATTAAACTCATTCCATCCAGAGTCCATTGATGATTATTGCATCGTCGACTTTGGGCCTACACCATCTATTTATCCCTTACTTCAAGGAACACTACTTCTCTTCCTGTACCTCCCACGAAAAAACATCAAGCAGTGCTATTGGTATCTCCATAACCTTGAATCCCCTTACTTAACAGATATCAATGTCGATCCTTTTCAAATTGACCCCAAATCAACAACTCCTCAGAGTTTGTTCTACATCTGCAAAAGGACATAGACAGGCTAAGTGAGTGGCCGAAAATTTGGCAGATGGAGTATAATGTTGGAAAGTGTGAGGTCATGCACTTTGGCAGAAAAAAATCCAAGAGCAAGTTATTATTTAAATGGAGAAAGATTGCAAAGTACAGTGGGACCTGAGGATGCTGGTGCATAAAACACAAAAGGTTAGTATGCAGGTACAGCAAGTGATCAGGAAGTCCAATGGAATCTTGGCCTTTATTGCAAAAGGGATGGAGTATAAAAGCAGGGAAGTCTTGCTACAGTTATACAGGGTATTCGTGAAGGCACACCTGGAATACTGCGTGCAATTTTGGTTTCCATTTTTATGAAAGGATATACTTGCTTTGGAGGCAGTTCAGAGAAAGTTCATAAGGTTGATTCCGGAGATGAGCAGATTGATTAATGAGGAAAGGTTGAGGAGGTTGGGGCTCTACTCATTGGAATTCAGAAGAATGAGAGGTGATCTTATCGAAACGTATAAGATTATGAGGAGATTGACAAGGTGGATGCAGAGAGGATGTTTCCACTGATAGAGGAGACTAGAACTAGAGGGCATAATCTTAGAATAAGGGGCTGCCCATTTAAAACTGAGATGAGGAGAAATTTATTCTCTCAGAGGGTTGTGAATCTATGGAATTCGCTGCCTCAGAGAGCTGTGGAAGCTGGGACATTGAATAAATTTAAGACAGAAAAATATAGTTCCTTAAATGATAAGGGGATAAGGGGTTATGGGGAACGGGTAGGGAAGTGGACCTGAGTCCATGATCAGATCAGCCATGATCGTATTAAATGGCGGAGCAGGCTCAAGGGGCCATATGGCCTACTCCTGCTCCTATTTCTTATGCTCTTAGGTTCTTATATCCACTATTCAGTAAGAAGAAATTGCTTTGTAAGCAAGTACATTTTTATTTGCATCCTCTCATTTTATGTTCTTTGTCTAAGATTAACAGCTTTTTTACTCCACTTCATCTGTACTTTTCATTATTTTGGAGAACTCTCTCCCTCCTGCCTTCTTTTCTCCAACAAGAATAAGATTTTCCATAACAGTGTAGGTTATAGAAAAAGAAGTCCGGTTGTACAGAGTTTGTGAGGTTTGGACACTCTTCATGATTATATTTTATAGTGTTTTATAATAATCTTAGGAGACAATAATCCATTTAATAGAACTCTCTTAATTTAGCAAAACTTCAGATTCAGAGAACAGTTCTAACTAAAAATTGGTGCTTCAACTTAGAAACATAGAAAATAGGTGCAGGAGTAGGCCACTCAGCCCTTCGAGCCTGCACCACCATTCAATATGATCATGGCTGATCATGCAACTTCAGTACCCCATTCCTGCTTTCTCTCCATACCCCTGATCCCTTTAGCCGTAAGGGCTACATCTAACTCCCTTTTGAATATATCTAACGAACTGGACTCAACAACTTTCTGTGGTAGAGAATTCCACAAGTTCACAATTCTCTGAGTGAAGAAGTATCTCCTCATCTCGGTCCTAAATGGCTTACCCCTTATCCTTAAACTGTGACCCCGGTTCTGGACTTCCCCAACATCGGGAACATTCTTCCTGCATCTAACCTGTCCAATCCTCTCAGAATTTTATATGTTTCTATGAGATCCCCTCTCATTCTTCTATATTCCATTGAATATAAGCCTAGTCGATACAGTTTTTCTTCATATGACAATCCTGCTTTCCCGGGAATCAGTCTGGTGAATCTTCGCTGCACTCCCTCAATAGCAAGAATGTCCTTCCTCAGATTAGGAGACCAAAACTGTACACAATATTCAAGGTGTGGCCTCACCAAGGCCCTGTACAACTGCAGTAAGACCTCCCTGCTCCTTTACTCAAATCCTCTCACTATGAAGGCCAACATGCCATTTGCCTTCTTCACCACCTGCTGTACCTGCATGCCAACTTTCAATGATTGATGTACCATGACACCCAGGTCTCGTTGCACCTCCCCTTTTCCTAATTTGTCACCATTCAGATAATATTCTGCCTTCCTGTTTTTGCCACCAAAGTGGATAACCTCACATTTATCTACATTATACTGCATCTGCCATGCATTTGCCCACTCACCTAACCTGTCCAAATCACCCTGCAGCCTCTTAGCATTCTCCTCACAGCTCACACTACCACCCAGCTTAATGTCATCTGCAAACTTGGAGATATTACATTCAATTCCTTCATCTAAATCATTAATGTATATTGTAAATAGCTGGGGTCCCAGCAATGAACCTTGCGGTACCTCATTAGTCACTGCCTGCCATTCTGAAAAGGACCCGTCTATTCCTACTCTTTGCTTCCTGTCTGTCAACCAGTTCTCTATACACGTCAATACATTACCCCCAATACCATGTGCTTTAATTTTGCACACCAATCTCTTGTGTGGGACCTTGTCAAAAGCCTTTTGAAAGTCCAAATACACCACATCCACTGGTTCTCCCTTGTCCACTCTACTAGTTACATCCTCAAAAAATTCTGGAAGATTTGTCAAGCATGATTTCCCTTTCATAAATCCATGCTGACTTGTGTCTGTGTCTGCTTTCCAAATGCGCTACTATTTCATCTTTAACAATTGATTCCAATATTTTCCCCACTACCGATGTCAGGCTAACCTTAACTGATCATACCTGCTTTCAAAGATTAGTGCCAGCAGATCATAGATGTAACTCAAGTGGCAACATCTAAGTTACTTGTGATTTCTCAGATTTTTCCGCAATCTATAACATTGGAGTTGTTTACCAAGGAAAGATACAGGCGCAAGTAGCTTACATCTCCTAAAAGTAAACTTGGACAATTATCTTGAAAATAAAGCACATTATACAATTGCTAGGACAGCAGGAAGGTGGGCCACGTGGACCTTGGTATTCTGTAAGTTTTCTATATTTTCTTCCTTTATAAGAACATAAGAAATAGGCGCAGGAGTCGACCACTTGCCTCCTCAAGTCTGCTCCGCCATTCAATAAGATCATGGCTGATCTGATCCTGGCCTCAACTCCACTTCCCTGCCTGTACCCTTGACTCCCTTATTGTTCAAAATGAGATGTTTTGGCCTTTCTGTTCACTTGCTGTACCTGCATACGATACTTTTGCGTTTCATGTACAAATATCCCCAGTGGATAGCCAAGGGGCTATAGTGGAGGAGAAACTTAACACAACCACAATCACTAAGCAGATCGTACTCAGTAAGATAATTGGACTAAAGGCAGATAAATCCCCCGGACCTGATGGCTTGCATCCTAGGGTCTTAAGAGAAGTAGTGACAGGGATTGTAGATGCATTGGTTGTAATTTACCAAAATTCCCTGGATTCTGGGGAGGTCCCAGCAGATTGGAAAACTGCAAATGTAACACCCCTGTTTAAAAAAGGAGGCAGACAAAAAGCAGGAAACTATAGACCAGCTAGCCTAATATCTGTGGTTGGGAAAATATTGGAGTCCATTATTAAAGAAGCAGTAGCAGGACATTTGGAAAATCAAAATTTGGTCAGGCAGAGTCAGCATGGATTTATGAAGGGGAAGTCATGTTTGACAAATTTGCTGGAGTTCTTCGAGGATGTACCGAACAGGGTGGATAAAGGGGAACCAGTGGATGTGGTGTATTTGGACTTCCAGAAGGCATTTGACAAGGTGCCACATAAATGGTTACTGCACAAGATAAAAGTTCACAGGGTTTGGGGTAATATATTGGCATGGATAGAGGATTGGCTAACTAACAGAAAACAAAGAGTCGGGATAAATGGTTCATTCTCTGGTTGGCAAACAGTAACTAGTGGAGTGCCACAGGGATCAGTGCTAGGACCCTATTTACAATCTATATTAACGACTTGACAGAAGGGACTGAGTGTAACGTAGCCAAGTTTGCTGATGATACAAAGATGGTAGGAAAAGCAATGTGTGAGGAGGACACAAAAAATCTGCAAAAGGACACAGGCAGGCTAAGTGAGTGGGCAAAAATTTGGCAGCTGGAGCATAATGTTGGAAAATGTGAGGTCATGCACATTGGCAGAAAAAAATCAAAGAGCAAGTTATTATTTAAATGGAGAAAGATTGCAAAGTGACGCAGTACAGCGGGACCTGGGGGTACTTGTACATGAAATGCAAAAGGATAGTATGCAGGTACAGCAAGTGATCAGGAAGGCCAATGGTATCTTGGCCTTTATTGCAAAGGGGATGGAGTATAAAAGCAGGAAAGTCTTGCTACAGTTAAACAAGGTATTGGTGAGGTCACACCTGGAATACTGCATGCAGTTTTGGTTTCCATATTTATGAAAGGATATACTTGCTTTGGAGACAGTTCAGAAAAAGTTCACTAGGTTGATTCCGGAGATGAGGGGGTTGACTTTTGAGGAAAGGTTGAGAAGGTTGGGGCTCTACTCATTGGAATTCAGAAGAATGAGAGGTGATCTTATCGAAATGTATATGATTATGAGGGGGCTTCTCAAGGTTTATGCAGAGAGGATGTTTCCACTGATGGGGGAGACTAGAACTAGAGGGCATGATCTTAGAATAAGGGGCCACCTATTTAAAACAGAGATGAGGAGAAATTTCTTCTCTCAGAGGATTGTAAATCTGTGGAATTTGCTGCCTCAGAGAGCTGTGGAATCTGGGACATTGAATAAATTTAAGACAGAAATAGACAGTTTCTTAAATGATAAGTGGATAAGGGGTTATGGGGAACAGGCGGGGAAGTGGAGCTGAGTCCTTGATCAGATCAGCCATGATCTTATTGAATGCCATGGCAGGCTCGAGAGGCCGTATGGCCTCCTCCTGTTCCTATTTCTTATGTTCTTATGTTCTTATGTTCTTATGTTTTATGGAAGGAAAGCCTGAAGTGGTGACATTTTATAGAGGATAATTCAATAACAAAAATAAAATTATCGCATCCAAGAGGAAAGAAAAATAAAAAGACTTGCATTTATATAGCGCCTTTCACAACCACCGGACATCCCAAAGCGTGTTATAGCCAATAAAGTGCTTTTTGAAATGAAATAGCCAATTTGTGCAGCACAGCAAGTTCCCACAACAGCAATGTATTAATGACCAGGGAATCTGTTGATTGAGGGATAAATATTGGCCAGGGCACTGGGGATAACTCTTCTGCTCTTCTCCGTAATAGTGCCATGGGATCTTTTACATCCACCTCAGAGAGCAGAGAGGGCCTTGGTTTTTCTGAGGAAGGAGCTGTTTACTTCATTTTCTGATATGTATAGATAGGAGAGGAGGCCGAGTACTTTATGATCACTCCCCCACAGCTTTCTTTCCTGAATACTCGACCTCTGTTTGGTAGATCTTCAAAATGCCAGCTCGTAACTTACTTACAGGCAAGGGACACCTTACATAACATATTTGGAAGTATTAAAACACCCTCAAAACTTGTAGTAGTTCTTATTATAGCTACATTAAAATGACCACAAACAATTTTGATTATAAGATCATAAAATTTTAAGTATGGAAGGCAGTGAAATATAAATGTAAGTTCACTGATCCCCTGCTTTGAGCAGGAAACCACACCTGAAGAGAATGTGGTCACAGAATCAAAGCTTAAGGGCTAGAATTTCAGTTGTCGGCGAAAACAGTAGTTTTATGCCCAAATGCCCGTCTTCGCTGTGCTGCCAATTTTAGGCCTAAATTTCGGCCTTTACTTCATCGGTAAACTCGGCGTTGCACGAGGATTCGCGTGCAAACTGCGAGTTTTAGCAACTTTAATCCAGGGCCGGTAGCTCTGCGAGAGAGACCTTGGGAGGGGAGAAAAACAAAAAAAAGAAAATTGCAGAAAACATTCACAAAACCCTTACCTACTAAATTGCTGAACAATAATTTAAAATTAAAAACTTTAACTTACCTTTTTTGCATGTCTTCATACTTACCGCTGCTGGCAGTGCTGCACCATAGGTTTGACCTGTCAGTATTCTGGATGTGACAAAGAGTGCCGAAATTATGACGGTAACGCAATCCGTGGCGTTGTATGTTGTTTCACGTTGGCGCACCTCTCCCCGGCGATATGTGGAAGCGTCGCCGCAAAAAGGTGCCCGAAGATCCCGCCGACCAGATTTTTGCCGCGGATGGTCAAATTGCGGCGAAAACCCAGTCACAAAGTCGGCAAAATTCTAGCCCACAGTATTATAACTTTGACCTAAGCTCTCTATAAATGCATTTCTCTGCTGAGAGCATAAGATGGGTTCATTTACTTTATAATATTTTATTATATCTAAAGTGGAAGTAAAAATCCGACTTGCCCTTTAATAATACTGTGTATTAATTGTGTGACATGCCTAGACTGTTATATTCCGGTTCCCTCATCTAAAAAAAACATTTCTGAATCAAAAAAAGAAGAATTTTTTATTAGGGCATAGCATTACTAATAGAAATTTGGTAAGTATGAGAAGAATCTTACATTCAATTCACGAGAAATTGAAGAAATATGTATCCTGCGCAGATGTTAAAGAGATATTTGATGAGCTAAATAGAAATATTTGTTTTATACCACAGAGAATTGCCTATGAACCAGAATCGGCAGGTGGGTTAGGGTAATATTCCCAAACAAATATAGTGGTGCATACATTTTCAGTGTGAACACAAAGATTTAATTGACCCCATTTTAAATATTACCTCAGATTTATGTGACACTGGCATCTATGAAGGACAAAAGTGAGGCCAGGTATTGAATTTTAGAGGCATTAACAAGAAAGAACAGCCTAGAAATTGGATAATGCCTGAAAACGGGTGCGGGGATCGTGATGCACTATCAACCCATGCCCGCTCGGAGGACTGCAGGCAGCATGCAGAGTAGCCTGATTGCAGCATTCAGCCCAGCACTGAACATGCTGCTGAGTGGCTGAATGCTCAGCAGAGGTCCCATGTTCCTGCGAGGCTAGCTCCAATTAAAGCTAACGTGCACTACTTAAAGACAGTCGGCACCTCTTAAAGGGGAGGCGCCTTCTGCTCGCAACAGATGATTGAAATGGAAGAGAGTGGACAAGAAAGTGATAATGATGGCATAACAGGAGAGAGAGCATGCACCGAGATTCTCTGATGCAGCACTGGAGGCCTTGATCCAGGAGTACAATTCCAAAGAGCTCCTCTTTCCAAAGGGGGACAGGAGGCCTTCCAGGTAACAGACCAGAGTGCAGTAGGAGCAGATAGTCACTGTGGCCCATGGCCAGTGGCGGGGCTGAAAGAATGGAGTTTCAGAATCCAGAATGTTCTGGAATCCGGACTCCGGACCAATTGGTGGCAGGGGCCTCCGGAATCCGTAAAATGTTCCGGAATTCGGACCCACCGATGCTGCTGACCTCAGGGCCCTGCCGCTGTCTGACCTCGGGCCTCGCCGCCGTTGGCCTCACTCACCTCCGCTGTCCTTACCTCGGGATCTCCTCTCCGGCCCACCCGAACAGCTCCTCCTCAACGGTGCCAGCTGGCTCGAACAGCTCCTCGGCAAGGAGCCCCCCCATCCTTTCTGACATTCCGAAATCCGGAAATACTGAAACCTGGGCTCAGGTGTTTCTGGATTCGTGATGTCAGAAAGATGATCGAAAGTCTGGAAAAGCCTGGATTCCGAAAGGCCTCGGTCCCGCGGGTTCCGGATTCTCAACGCTGCACTTGTATCCTCATATGTTATTTTCCATCTCACATTCCACTTCCACCTCATCCCACAATCTGTCCTGATTTACAATCTGCACACAATGTAAACATGAAGCTCTTGCTTTCCCCCTTCCCGTCACTGCACCCCTATCCTTGTGCCTTTCTCATTTCAGACATCCAAGAAATCCAGCCTGCCCTGCCAGTGGTTCACCTAGAAGAAGGAGAGGAGACTGAAGAAAAAGAAAAAGAAACACTGTCGTTCGATTTCACACACCCAGCCACCAGCTCAGATCCTGATATTCTGCAGGATAGGTTAGACACGGGACCTGCATGTGGTGAGACACCGGGCACGAGTGGGCTGAAGCCAGGGCAGGGGGAAAGGGTGGCACAGGTGCCAGCTCCTGGCAGGGTGAGGTCGCACACAAGTTCTGCTGCACAGGACTCAGTTGAAGACTTTGATCGGGCAGCCCAAGAAGAATACTGATGGGCATGGTTGGTGCATTGGCAGGCCTGCCAGAAAGCCTGTGTGCAATGTCAAGGAGCATAGAGGAGCCCGACTCCAGCCTCGCACAGGACTCTGGGCAGAGCTTGAAGCCCATCCTTTCCAGCACGGAAGGGGTGGGCAGATCCATTAACGCCCTTGTGGACCCAACCATCATGCCGTATCTGATGGCCAAAGTCTCAGCTTCCATTGCAGCACCAGCAGAAGCCACCCAACACCTGAGTGCTGCAATGGAAGCTCACATTGAAGTCATGCAAGTTCTGCTTGCTGCCACGTGCATACAGACTGCTGCCATCATGGCTGGGTTTGTTAGTGTTGAAAGGGGCTTGCAGAGTGTCACAGCAGTCCAGCAGTCTGTAGTGCAGCAGATTACTATGATTGCTGCAGCGCTGCCCCGGGGAAGTGACAATGAATCTGTGGAGGCCGACACTGCTGTCCTCTCTCAGAGTGCCAGCATTCATACTACCATAACTGCCACTCCACCAGTGCCCTTGCTGTTGCCTGTCAGCCATTCAGCCAAGACTGCTGCTGCCCATGCGGAGGTGGTGCAGTCAGAAGTTGGGCCTACTAGGCCCAGACGTACTTGAGGTTGCCTTGCAAGGCCATTTGCAGTCTCCCCCACTGAAAGTCAATAACCTTCCATGCTGCAGCCATTGGGGTAGCACTGCATTGGAGCACGAGGTTAGGCAAAGGCACATGCAAGACACTCACAAAGGGATGCACAAGGGTGATTAGTTGATGTTTTGATGTAATATTGGATGGAAAGATGTATAAACGTGGATTGGATGTTTGCTTTGTGGAGGCTTTTATTTTAGCATTGTGGCAAAGAGGATGCTGTGATGGTCAGTTACCGAGAGAAGGTAACATGTGGTCCTAATATTGAATAGGGAATTGGAGTTGCGTTCAATAGTACGGCAAGTGGATGATTCGATCCCAGATATCCCAGTTAGAAAGGCTGTCTGAGTTGCCTCCTTCCTTCCGCTTCTTCCTTCTCTTCTACTTCCTCTTCCTCCTGAGCTGGTGGCCATGTCCCTGATGGCAAGGGCTGTGCCCTCATGGCCAAGTTGTGGAGGATACAGCAGACCACGACGAATCAGGACCTATGCTCTGCTGAGTACTGTAGGGCTCCCCCAGAGCGGTCCAGGCAGCAGAACCATTGCTTCAGCACCCCAATGATCTTCTCTATGATGTTTCATGTGGCATCATGGCTGTCATTGTACGCATGCTGGCCACGTGTGTTTGAGTTGCAGAGTGATGTTATGAGCCAGCTGAACAAGGGATAGCCCTTGTCATCCAGTGCCCACCCACTGGTTTGTTTTGGTGGCTCAAAGACTGAGGGAACAGCGGACTGGCGCAAAAAAATGGCATCATGACTGCTGCCAGGATACTGGGCATTCACCATCCTAATGTGCTGAGCATGGTCGCACACCAATTGCAGAGTCAATGAGTGGAAACATTTGCGGTTGCAGTACATCTCTGCATTTAGAATCGGCGCCTGCAAAGCCAGATGCGTGCAGTCGATGCCACCCTGGCCCATGGGGAAGTCTGCTATCCTGGCAAAGGATGTGCATGCTCCGCCTACTTCTCTCTGGTCAGAGAGATGACAATGAAGTCCCGGCTCCTGCATAAAGAGCTTCTGTCACCTCTCTAATGCAGCAGTGGGTAGCGAACTGGGAGATGTTACAGATGTCACCTGCTCCAGCCTGGAAGGATCATGACGCAAAGAAATTCAGGGCCTCGGTCACCTTCACAGCCACTGACAGTGGTGTCCTTGCCCCGGAGTGAGGCTGCAGGTCTGGTTGTAAGAGGTAGCAGAGATCCGTGAGCACCTCCGTCGTAAAATGCAGATGCCTCACAAACCGCTCCTGGCTCAGGTTGAGGTAAGAGTATTGCTCACGGAAGACCCGAGGTGGGTAAGGCCTCCTGCTGAGAGCCCTTCTCCCCCTCCTCCTCCGCCCTCTGCGAGCAGCTTGTCCTCTTCTTCGCTACCTCTGCTCCATCTCCCTGTCATGCTGCAGGCCAAGGGAAATGACAACTGGAGCACCCATTACTGGGAGCAAGAACCCTTGAAGTCAGAAGCAAGGCCCTCTCCACTTGCAGCACCAACTTTAAATAACTCTAGAAAGCTCCAAACACTTCCAAAACTTATACAGAGCCAGTAGAGAGTTGGTGATGATCCCTTTAAATAGCACTGGTTGGGGTGTCCTTGCTACTGCTGAATGCATGTTCAGATGTGAGAGGTTAACACAGGGCATTAGTTCCAACAACGACAGTGCTGGCATCAAATCCGCACTGTGCACTGATCACCCAGCTGTACCTCACTACCAATTCTCTCGAAGCCTCCACGGTCTCCAAATTGTCAGATTGCTTGTTTGACAGCCATTTCTGAGCAGAAATTTTCTCCAATTGAATATTGGGTAGACCAAAACCATTGTTTTCGGTCCCCGCCACAAAATCCGTTCCCTAGCCACTGACTTCATCCCTCTACTCAACTTCTGTCTGAGGTCGAATCACACTGTTCACAACCTTGGTGTCAGATTTGACCATGAAATGAGCATTCGACCATGGACACGTTTAAGGACTTTGGAGAGGAAAGGGAGGTTGTAGATGGGGCGGTAGTTTGCAAGGACGGAGGGATTGAGGGTTGTTTTTTTGAGGAGAGAGGTGATGTACCTGAGGAGAGAGAACCATTAACAATGTCAGCTAACGTGGGAGCATAACTAAGACCGCCTATTTCTACCTCCGTAACATCGCCCGTCTCTTCTCCTGGCTCAGCTCATCCGCTGCTGAAGCCCTCATCTATGCTTTTGTTACCGCCAGACTTAACTATTCCAATGCACTCCTGGATGGCCTCCCACCATCTATCCTACATAAACTTGAGGTCATCCAGAACTTGGCTGCCTGTGTCTTAACTCGCACCAAGTCCTGTTCACCTATCACCCGTGTTCGCTGACCTGCATTGGCTTCCAGTTAAGTAACGCCTCAATTTAAAAATTCTCATCTTTGTTTTCAAATCCCTCCATGGCCTCACCCCTCCCTATCTCTGTAATCTCCTCCAGCCCCACAACCCCCCGAGATATCTGCGCTCCTCTAATTCTGCCCTCTTAAGCATCCCTGATCAACCATCGCTCAACCATTGGTGGCCGTGCCTTCAACTACTTAGGCCCTAAGCTCTGGAATTCTCACCCTAAGCCTCTCCTCCTCTCTACCTCTCTTTCCTGATTTAAAACACTCCCTAAGACATAAGATAGAAGGAAAAGTTAATGGGGCAGATGTTCCTGTTCCTTCATCTGGCTGTTGGATGCCTTGGCACAGGATTTTCAGGGCAGTGAGTGAGCACATCCGATTTTCTGTCCATTTAAATTAATTGATGGAAAATCAGGCAGGGTTCCTAGGAGAGTGCATTCCTCCATACCTGCAGTACCTGCATTGTTGGAGGTGCTAAATTTCAAATGAGGTGTTAAACTGCGAACATGCTTGCCTGTTAAGGTGGATGTAAACGATCCCATGGCATTATTCAAAGAAGATTAGATAGTTTTCTCCGTTTCATGGCCAAAATTCATCCTTCAACCAAACCACCAAATAAAAGACAAACTGGTTATCTATTTCATTACCTATTATTATCTATTTCATTGCTGTTTGTGAGACCTTGCTGTTTGTGAATTGTCTGCCATGTTTGCTTACAAAAAAATGGTGACAACATTTGAAAAATGGGAAGCAATTTGGGATATCCTATTATGTGAAAGTGCTGTATAAATGCAAGTCTTATTTTGTTCTCAACACATTCTGATGTCAATTGAATAATATAAGTTGGACACAGAATTCAGCAGTTTGACAAGTCGTATGCCTGAAGTATGACCAATGCATTTCAAAACACATACACAGAGTCAGGATGAATCATAGTCCTCGGGCTGGAAATTCACCATCCTTGCGTCATTTTTTTGGCAATATTTTCCATTAAGGTGATCCACTAGTTTCACCGAAGTCTTGCGCCGGCGGTTTTGAAATACCGCTGAAAAGTGGGCCGCTGGCGTGCAAGACTGAAAATATCGCTATCGCCGTAGTTTGGACATTTGTCGCGAGAAAAAACGCCTGAGAAAAAATTGCAATACAGCCCCAAAAATGGCAGTACGTATGAAGACCTGCAAAAAAGGTAAGTTAAAGTTTTAATTTTTAAATTTTTTTGCAGCGATTACTTAGTTAAGGATTTTGTAAATGTTTTGTGATTTTTTTATTTTTTGTTTTTTGCTTTTTTTAGTATGTTTTCCTCCCTCCCAAGGCCTCTCTCACAGCGGCGATCCACCTCGGGCTAAAGTTGGCGAGGACCACGGATTCTGCCGCGAATCCTTGTGCAATGCCGATTTTTACCGCTGGGCGCATTTTATGCCAAAACTTAGGCCTTTAAAAAATGACGGTGTGATTAACGATATTTTCTTGGCGATAAATGCTGAAAAAATACTATTATGACCAAAAAATGAATTTCTAGCCCCTTGAGTTTAACGAGGGAGTGGGGGGAGGGGGCAAGAATAAAAATATAAGAACATAAGAAATAGGAGCAGGAGTAGGCCATTTGGCCCATCGAGCCTGCTCCGCCATTTAATAAGGTCATGGCTGATCTTCTACCTCAACTCCACTTCCTGGCACTATCCCCATATCCCTTAATTCCTTTAGTTCCCAAAAATTTAGCGACCTCCATGGATTAGAGAATTCCAAAGATTCACAACCCTTTGAGTAAAGAAATTTCTCCTAATTTCTGTCCTAAATGGCCTACCCCTTATTCTGTGACTGTGACCCCGTGTTTTAGATTCCCAAGCCAGTGTTAACCCTGTCAAGTCCTTGAAGAATTTTATATGTTTCAATTAGATCAATTAGGTAAGGAAACCAGAACTGTACACAGTATTCCAGGTATGACCTCACCAATAACCACTGACACCTGGGAGTCCCTGGCCAAAGACCGCCCTAAGTGGAGGAAGTACATCCGGGAGGGCGCTGAGCACCTCAAGTCTCGTCGCTGAGAGCATGCAGAAATCAAGCGCAGGCAGCGGAAGGAGCGTGCAGCAAACCTGTCCCACCCACCCCTTCCCTCAATGACTATCTGCCCCACCCGTGACAGAGACTGTGGTTCTCGTACTGGACTGTACAGCCACCTAAGAACTCATGTTAAGAGTGGAAGCAAGTCTTTCTCAATTCTGAGGGACTGCCTATGATGATGATGATCTAAACTGTGACATTTAAATGGAATTTAGATCTAATGATTTTTAATTTGCCTCTTTAGCAAAGGAATTGCTTGTTTATATACTTATGGCAAAGAAACAATTATTCTGATTTTAATTATCCCATTCAAGAACAAGTCATTTCATCTTATTGCCTTTGATCCCCTCTTTTTTAAATACAAGTAGTACTATTTTTAGGTTCATTGCCTCCGTGCTAATATTCTACTTTAAAGCCTAGTACTTATTTCAGTATCCTTGTTTATTCATGATCAAAAGTACTAGGACTATTCAAGGAGACAGCTTAAAGGGACACATCAACCTGAACAGTTTATTTGCTTCAATTTACCAGACACATATGAGTTGAATTTTTCCAGTTCTCTCGGTCATCCACCATACCTTCAGTGAAAGTTCTACAGAAACCTCAGATTATTGCTTGACTAGTCTATAGGACAGCTCTCCCAATTTTGGCACAAGTCCCCAGATGTTACTCAGGAGGAATTTGCAGGGTCGACTGGGTGGGTGTGCACTTGTTGTGTCCGGTGCCGAGGTCAATGCCGAGTGATCCGTCTGGTTTTAATCTCAGTATATTTCTTTGTAGCCATTTGTTACAACTGAGTGGTTTGCTAGGCCATTTCAGATGGCAGCTAAGAGTCAACCAAATTGCTGTGGGTCTGGAGTCATAGACCAGGTAAGGACAACAGAATTCCTTCCCTAAAGGACATTAGTGAACCAGATGGCTGCCAGATGGGTGCAGTATTGGAAGGGAAGTTCATTTTAAATGGGAACAAGCCAGAAGACGAGGCAAAATGAGAGAACTGAGGGACAGAAAGCTTGAGAGTGTAAACTAGAGGTCAGAACAGCAAGGACGTAAACCAAGTGGTTTAGGGCAGGGAATACGAGCAACAGTCAAATGTCTAGGAGATGGAGAACGAGCAAGAGATATAGATCTGGGAAAGAGAGAGGGAGCTAAATAACAGGATGTACAGGAATGAGTATGAAGCCTGGTAAGTCAGATACCTAGGAGTTGCTGATCAATTTGGTCTGGCATAAAATGCAGTCACATGCCAAAGGTAGTAATTTCTGGATTACTCCCGGTGCCACGCGCAAGTGAGTATAGAAATAGGAGGATAGTGCAGATTCCGGAGGCATTGAGGCCAGTTGTGGGACAGATAGGACCTGTACAGGGTTGCACCTCAACAGAGCCGGTAATAATATCCTCGTGGGAAGGATTGCTAAAGCTGTTGGGGAGGTTTTAAACTAGGTTGGCAGGTGGATGGGCACCAGGATGTAGCATTAGAAAGCAGAAACAAAAGATTGGGAGAGATAGATAGCACCAAAGCAAGAAATAGTAAGGTATTAGGTGTGGTCAGACTAAGAGAGAACACAGGATGGTCTAACATAGCCAAGTTTGTCGATGATACAAAGATGGGAGGGAAAACAATGTGTGAGGAGGACACACAAAATCTGCAAAAGGGTATAGACAAGCTAAGTGAGTGGGCAAAAATTTGGCACATGGAGTATAATGTTGGAAAGTGTGAGGTCATGCACTTTGGCAGAAAAAAATCAAAGAGCAAGTTATTATTTAAATGGAGAAAGATTGCAAAGTGCTGCAGTACAGCAGGACCTGGGGGTACTTGTGCATGAAACACAAAAGGTTAGTATGCAGGTACAGCAAGTGATCAGGAAGGCCAATGGAATCTTGGCCTTTATTGAAAGGGGATGGAGTATAAAAGCAGGGAAGTCTTGCTACAGTTGTACAGGGTATTGGTGAGGCCACATCTGGAATACTGCATGCAGTTTTGGTTTCCATATTTATGAAAGGCTGGGACATTGAATAAATTTAAGACAGAAATAGACAGTTTCTTAAATGATAAGGGAATAAGGGGTTATGGAGAGCAGGCAGGAAAGTGGAGCTGAGTCCATGATCAGATCAGCCATTATCATATTAAATGGCGGAGCAGGCTCAAGGGGCCGTATGGTCTTTTGCTGCTCCTATTTCTTATGTTCTTATGTTCTTATGTTCTTATGTTCTAAGATAGATTTGCAGTGTAGAGAACTTCAAATGTTACACCCTTGTTATAAAAAGTATATTAGGATAAACACAGCAATTATAGGCTGGTCAGTTTAACCTTGGTAGTGGGGAAGCTTTTAGAAACAACAACATTAACAGTCACTTGGACAAGTGTGGATTAATTAAGGAAAGCCAGCAATGATTTTTTGAAGGCAATCATGTTTAACCAACATGATAGAGTGCTTTGATGAGGTAACAGAGATGGTTGATGAGGGCAATATAGTTGAAAGAGTATGCATGGATTTCCAAAATGGCATTCAACAAAGTGCCACATAATAGGCTTGCCAGCAAAGTTGAAGCCCATGGAATAAAAAGGACAGTGGCCACATGGATAAGAAATTGGCTAAGGAGAAGGGGTAAGCCATTGAGGACTGAGATGAGGAGAAACTTCTTCACTCAGTGAGTTGTTAGCCTGCGGAATTCTCTACCGCAGAGAGTTGTTGATGCCAGTTCGTTGGATATATTCAAGATGGAGTTAGATATGGCCCTTACGGCTAAAGGGATCAAGGGGTATAGAGAGAAAGCAGGAAAGGGGTACTGAGGTGAATGATCAGCCATGATCTTATTGAATGGTGATGCAGGCTCGAAGGGCCGAATGGCCTACTCCTGCACCTATTTTCTATGTTTCTATGTTTCTATGTGACAGGAAACAGTGAGTAGTGGCGAACGGTTGTTTTTTGGACTGGAGGAAGGTATACAGTGGTGTTCCCAGGGGTTGGTATTAGGACCACTGCATTTTTTTGATCTATAGTAATGAACTGGATGTGGGTGTACAGAGCACAAATTCAAAATTTGCAGAAAGACACAAAACTTGGAAGTATAGTGAACAGTGAGGAGGATAGTGATAGACTTCAAGAAGACCTAGACAGGCTGGTGGAATGGGCTGACACGTGGCAGATGAAATTTAATGCAGAAAAATGCGGTGATACCTTTTGGTAGAAAGAATGAGGAGAGGAAATATCAACAAAAGGGTAAAATCCTAAAGTGGGTGCATGAACAGAGAGAGCTACGGGTATATGTGCACCGTGGCAGGGCAGGTTGAGAAAGCGGTTAAAAAAAACTTACGGGATCCTGGGCTTCATGAATAGGGGTATTGAGTCCAGAAGCTGGAAATGATGATGAACCTGTATAAAACACTGGTTCGGTGTCAACTGGAGTATTGGGTACCGCATTTTAGGAAGGATGTGAAGGCCTTAGGGAGGGTGCAGAAAAGATGTACAAGAATAATTCCAGGGATGAGGGACTTCAGTTACGGTGATAGACTGGAGAAGCTGGGGTTGTTCTCCTTGGAGCAGAAAAGATTGAGAGGAAATATGACAGCATTGTTCAAAATCATGAAGGTTCTGGACAGAGTAGATCGAGAGAAACTGTTCCCATTGGCAGAAGGGTTGAGAACCAGAGGACACAGATTTAAGGTGATTGACAAAAGAACCAAAGGCAACATAAGAAAAAACCTTTTTACTCAGCGAGTGGTTAGGATCTGGAATGCACTGCCTGAAAGGATGGTGGAGGCAGACTCAATCACTGCTTTCAAAAGAGAGTTGGATAAGTAGCTGAAAGAAAAACATTTGCAGGGCTATGGGAAAAGGGCGGGGGAGTGGGTCTAGCTGAGGTGCTCTTGCAGAGAGCCAGCAGGAGCTTGACAACTGAATGGCCTCCTGCTGTGCTGTAACTATTTTATGATTCTAAATGCAATGTGACTTCCGGCAGTTCGAATGCAGTCACTTTGGGCACAAGATTGGTTGGTCAGCTGTTATCGCCAGGTGCAGTTGGAATTACTGAGCTACCATTAGGATTTGTAAACTGCTGCTGACTAAGCAGCCACAATCAAGCATGCCAGGTAGATTCAAATCTTCTTCATGTTTTCCAATTTGATATACAGTAATCCTGCTGCGGAGAGTAGAGTATTTTTGTTCGCAGTTCTGCGCAAGAAGTTTTGAGATCTGGGATATTCCTTCACAATCCAGGAGGGTTGACAGATTTTTGAATGATAAGAGAGTCAAGGGATATGGGGAGCAGGCAGGGAAGTGGAATTGAAGCCTAAATCAGATCAGCCATGATCTTTTTGAATGGTGGAGCAGGCTTGAGGAGGCAAATGGCCTACTCCTGCTCCTATTTCTTATGTTTTTATGTAACCCTAATGCTGTCATCAGCTCTCCCCAAATAACAAGGAAATATTCGTTCATTGGATATATTCAAGAGGGAGTTAGATATGGCCCTTACGGCTAAAGGGATCAAGGGGTATGGAGAGAAAGCAGGAAAGGGGTACTGAGGTGAATGATCAGCCATGATCTTATTGAATGGTGGTGCAGGCTCGAAGGGCCGAAAGGCCTACTCCTGCACCTACTTTCTATGTTTCTATTCCCTAATCAAGGGTTCTGGCTCAGCCTTTCAAGCATCTGGCGGTGCATGGCTCCCCATAAAACTGGCACCCACTGTAAGAGGTAGCACCATCAGCTTCTGCACAAGGACACATTTAACTAAACGGCAAATGTTTTTTGAAGATGTGCAGACATATTGAACATTGGAAATGCAGTTGATTCTATACTTGGATTTCAGAATGTTGTTGACAAGGTTCCACATTGATGATTAATGGCTAAAAAAAAAGAGTCACAGAGGTGGGGTTAAAATATGGTGCTCGATCAATCGTTGTAAACAGGAAACTGACCCCAGAACTGACTTCACTGTATGAGATATGCACAGGCACACAGGCATGAATGGAAATGATTTTCTCTCGTGTTGCTAGCTGGAGTGCCCGAGAGATCAGTATTCCATTACGGGGTGTTCCCAGACAATCCAGGACTCAGGTGCATTTTTAACCCTAAGTTGCTCTCAAGAGTAGAGTCGGCAGAAACTTTGGTACAATCTAAAAAGAGAGCAGGAAGGACAGAAGCACATACATTTTAAATGGAGAAGAATTGAAAATTAAGGGATGAAATTGCGTACCGCCCCGGTAACAACTTCAAGGCGGGACTTCCTGCGCCAGGCACAGAAGACCTGCCCCGTGGGCTAAATTGGGCCTACCGCCCCCAAGAGGAAGTGGAGTGCAAATTCTCGTGCTCCACTTCCTCTCAGGGGTGGGACTGGGGCACTAACTTCGGGAATTTTCCAGCACTACGCGGAAAGGCGCATAATGCTGGTGGGAGCACAGGGGCCGCCCCTTCCATTAAAGGGGAGGGCATGCTGCGGACTCTGCACTGGGGAGAAAGGGCCACCACTACACCACTGGGGAGCGGGTTGCCGTGGAAGCAGCCTGGCACAGAAGCGGAGTGGCAGGCTGCAACATCGCGGCACGGACCCCGCGATTTGTAGAGGGCAAGGCCGTGACCGATAAGTCGATCATTTAAAACAATGTCAACACCATACCACCCCTTTAATTTTCATCCTGCAAGTGGACTGAAGTCCGGCATGCAATCCATGAAGCTGGTGCGGACATCGCCCGTGGCAGCCTCATGGGGTGCTACCGAATTTTCGCTCCGGGGCGAAAACAGGTCGTTGCGCACAGTGATGACGTTGTCATCGCCGGCGCTATAATATATAGCTCCATCTAGTGGACTACTTTGGTAATGCAACTGCTGATGTATAATAATAAAATGGTCATGTGCCCAGGTCACCTTGCTATCTTGTGTGCAGTGTGCTTGTGATGCTGTAAGGAAAATATCACAGGCACAGCGGCCCAGGATGCTAGCGGCAGAAGCGGGGCATTGCCGATTAGCGCCGCTGTTAACTCCCGTGAAATTTCTTCCCCTAAAACCTAATTGTTGAAAGGTTGCTGCATGTTTCAAAAATTGGTTCCAAATTTTACTAGTTTTTAAACTTTTAATTTAAACCTTCAGAGATTGTTTACAAAGTAATTGGATTTTACATTCCCTATAGAGTTTTCTTATGTATGAGTTCACTTTAGCACCCCAATGCCCTATTTCACTTATCATGACTGAACGCAGTGACATGTTTTTCTGATGACTGCTCAGAATCTGACCGTTAATTCCACCATTGTTTAGTTCAGATGGAGCATTAGAATGTGTCTCACAGATCAATATAAACCATCCTCCAGTAAGAAGCCCCTTAATCTCTGACTACACATTGACAGAATCTCTTAATTACACTTTTAGAATGTTCATTCCGGAGATGAGTCTGTCACTCAAAAATTGCTGTAACTCACACTAGCTTTTTCATTTATAGCTCTTTTTCTCCAAAATGCTACGTTTTTCATCAATTCTTTTTCAACAATATTTGTGTTATCGAATCAAGTTTCTGAGAGAACTCATAAATTTGACTTTCTACAAATTGATACTTTGTAGCCTTGAATACCAGGCTATCTTTATTCACTTAATAGTGATCAGGTTCCACCTTCCCTAGTTTTACTAGCTGTTTCATACTTCATGTACAACAAAGTCAGATGGCTGTGATTAACACAATTTAATTATGAACGAGATCTACAGTATTAAGTATAGAAATAATTATCTGTGAACATGATTAGAATAAGAAATAGAAAGAGGCTGTGATAGCACACTGATCTTTCACCTCTAGAACCTTTGCTTGAATCTACACCAGACTAATGGGATGAAAGTCTTCTCTATGTACCAGCTGTAAGGATCCTAGGTGAAATGAATTTGGGCAATCCCAATCCAATTCATAATGGCTGTGGAATAAATTCTCCGAAAACAAAACTAAGGGGATGATTTCAATTCTACTTGCCTGGCAGAAACTAGGCAGATGAGCAATTAAAATTGTTTAGGTTACTTATGTGCCCTGGAGACACCAGGAGTTGACCAGTTGTGATTTTTGCCTGCTCAACTGAACAGGCGATAAGGACAACCATCCAAAGCCGACTGGGTCCTTTGTAACAAATTCAATTTTATATATTTCTTATTTTTATTTAATTTTATTAATGAATAATAAAACTTAAATATTAAATTTAAATGATGCATTTTTAACTCAGCAGCCTGAGTGGGAAGCAGCAGTAAGTTTCCTGCCAAGCCAACCTAACAGGGGTGTGGACTCGGGACAGAAGAGGTCCAAAAGTAAATTCTTTAACTTTAAAAAAAATTAGTCTTGTTCCGCAAGGAACAGCAGGAGTGCTCTTCTGGGCCCCACAAGGCAAGCTTTGACCACCCCTCTGTGCGGACTCACTGCCGTCCAATTGTGAGACTCCCACAGGACAGCCGAGCCCGCCACTTACCTGGTCTCAGTTGGCATCCTCCAGGTGTATGATATGGAAGATGGATGCTGAAAGGGGAGATTAGAAAGGGGGGCCAAAATGTGGTTGAAGATTTGGGTTTTGAAAGGAAGAGAGTTGGAGTGATCGAGATGTTTAGGGAGGGAATTCCAGGTGGCTGAAGGCACGGCTGCCTATTCAGCTGAACGGTGGAGGGATAGAGTGAGAGGAACAGGAAGTTTGGGAGAGGATATAGAGTTGGAGGAGACTACAGAGAAAGGGTGGGTCAAGGCCATGGAGGGACTTAAAATGATGGTGAAGATTTTAAACTTGAGCTGTTGGGGCACAGGAATCATATAGATTAGCAAGGACTTGGGTGATGGACAATCAAAAATTAGCAAGAGAAAGAATGCCTGCAGCAGAGTTTTGCAAGTTGGAGCTGTCAGAGTGCTGAGGCAAAGCTCCAGGAGAATAGCATTGGCCCATGGGAGGGGCACCTGTTGTCATCTCTCAGGGCGACGGCATGCCTGCGCCACTGCCTCCCACCTCCCAGCCTGTAGCCACACGGGATACACCTCATGGGACCATTATGATAGGAAAATAAACAAGGCAGGCACTAAAGGGACTGCCCAAGGTTGATTCTTAATTCAGCAATTAAACTGTTAAATAAATATGAATTTCCAGTAGTTGCTTTGGAAAGTTTTTTGTTCTGAATTTATTGTTGGTGTTCATATTTGTAATCAAGTGAGGGAAAGACCCATGAGGCTGGATTGCACAAAGGCAACCAGATGATAGTTATCAGGATAGTGGGACTGTTGGAGTATTGGGCAGGGGAAGGATGGTTCAGGTGGAACTCTCATGTATCAGTTGTTCTCTAAGAGTTCTGGCAGCTAGGGGCACCACTGGTCGATGCTGCTCCTGATCTTACTTCTATTTGTGCTGCTGTTCCTTCTTCTTCCTGCTCCTGCACCCTTTCTTCCATTTCATGCTGCCCAGGCAATGTTACGGGCTGGTTGCTCAGTGGAGTACTGCAGAGCTCCTCTCAAACAGTCCACTCAGTGGAAGTGTTGCTTGAACAAGCCGATGGCCTGCTCAATGAGATGTCTGGTGGCCGCATGAATCTTATTGTTGGCGCGCTCTTTGTCTGTAGGGGGTGGGGAGGGCCATGATCCCTTTGGAGGACTGCCTCTATCTGTCACCCATGTTGGGTCTCCAGGTTCGGTCTGTAAGTCTGTGTGGTCCTCAGCTCGGCCTTCGAACTAAGGAAGACGGCATTCCTCAGTTCCCAGCTCGATCCCTTTCCTGCAAAGGCTGCTAAGCCTTGAGGGCATCAATATGCTCATCTGTAAATGCCGTGTTGACAGTATATAGCATTACTGTATCAGTGTGAAAATCAGTAATGAATTTTTACCTTTGTAAAAAAAGATTTTGCAAATTTTAAATTTTAAAATGTTTTTATGTCTAGACTATTAATTGTTTGCCAGTTTCCCTCTTTCAACTTGTGATTTATGTATTTGTATTGTTTTATTTCTTGAACTAAAATGTGGGTGGAAAAAGAATCACAATTTAAAAAAATAATATGCCATGTTAAAATGACAAAATTCAGTAACTATTGCACAATATAAGTATCGCCACCTCAAACATCCTGGTACGTCCCTTGCCTCCTTTATCTCATCATCTTGCCCTCTCATACCCGCTATGCCCCATTGATAAGTGGTATTGTTGGCCCCTGGTCTGATTATGTATTTCCAGTATTCTCTCGGCTGCTACTGATGTATGTTACTAAATCACAGCCAAGTGATAGGTACACTCAGGTGGGTATACTTGTCTCATAGCTGAACTGAAGAAATCAATAAGGAATGGATTTTCTTACTCATACACATACAGGACACAACTCACGAGTAAGCCATCAGTGCTGAACGTAATCCCAAATGTTTACAAAGTGAAATGGAAAAGGGCATTCTGAAGGCACTGGGATTTCTATAACATGCACAAGTGAAATACACAAGTTTTAAAATTAACACAACCACATCACTCAGTTAATAAAAAATGTTTGAAGGGTAGATAGAGTTTTGGGATGAATGTAGGATGGAGATGATAAGAACATGTGGGAATCTGCAATTCTCCCTGCAACTATATTTGTGATATAGCTTATGTTATGTTCAGAATAACTCCACAAGACTGTATTGTAAGCTCAAACTGTTGTGACCTTGGTCTCTTTAATGTGACTCCAGATTGAGGAAGCAGCATGGTGGATCACCTTTTATAACTGCTTGCCCAGGGTGCACAGGTGACCCATAGGTCTCCCACAGATGTGTCCCCTGGTGATGTCTTACATATTGGTGAGGTTTACATACATACATAACATCACTCCCCCACCCAAAGTCTGATGTACAAGTTATTTACAAGTTGAGGCAATCTGGCGCTCTGCGTTCCTGGGTCGATCGCCTGAGTTGAAGTCCTGACATGGGTGAGTTGATCGGATCATTGCTGCACGCCGCACGGCTGGTCTGATCGGACTGTCGGGCATGGTGGGTTCATCCTCGTGGTTGGCAGCGAGGTCGATTGTGTTAGTGGGTCGCTGGAAAGTCCTTTCACAGTGGTTCCTGGTTATCTGTAGTTCGCAGTTTGGTCTGGTCCAAATGTTTTCTCCTTTTCCCATTACATGGTTTCACAACAAACACTCTATTTTCATCACAAACACTCCATTCCCCTCTTTGGCTAATACAGTGCTAGCAGCCAACTGGGGCCCTGAACATCGTCTACATCATTTATTCTGATGTCACCTGGAGGAGCCGTGCGATCATGGTACATTCTCTGCTGATAGCATATGGAAGGCTCGGTTTGGAGTGATTCTGTCCGGTGACTGTAGTACCCAGGATAGCCGGGTCTGTAGGGAGTCTACCGTGACACATGTGATGTTTGGCTTTATGATTTGGGCTGCCCGCTCCGGACTATTGTTGCTGACCCTAAGGTCTGGCAAGCCAAGGATGGCAGATATGGCCTTGAGACTTTCAGTAGTGGCGGGAGGCCGCGTGGTCCCCGTGGGTCCTGGGCCATGGTATGGAGGCCCCAGACCACCGACTGTGTGTAGCCTCCCTGACTTTCTCCATAATGTTGCAGGGTTGCCCCATAGGGGGCAATCTGATGGGATAAGCATTTCGTCTTTGCGACGGATAAGCTGCAACATCCCGTCTAGCGGTTCGCCGTTAGCAGGCGGTAACGTGGGATCCTGGCTGGTCCAGGTCCTAAACTGGGGTCCGTTACGGTTGACCCTTCGCTTTCTAGCATTTCCATGACAACGAGTAGGTCTGCAGGCTGCGCCGTTTCCACCCCGGTGTTAGGCAACGGTAGCCAACTGAGGGCATCAGTGCCGCTCACAGTGCCTGGCCTGTGACGGATCATGTTACAGTCCACAGACAGTGTTAGACATATTCGAAACAAAACATCGATAATAGTGCCTCTGCTCTCCAAAAACTGTGTGATGGGCAGCTTGTCTGACTCGAGCAAATATTGGGACACTCTTTGGTACGTCTCTTTTGTCCCGTGAACGCAGGCTACTGCCTTGGTTAACTTATTGGATACATGTACAACTGGTTGGGGCTCGCCTGCTATTTTGGCTTGCTGTACAACATGCCCGACCTCGTGTCATAACACATCACTTGCTACAAATATTTTGTTAGATACATATACAACTGGTTGGTGTTCGCCCGCTACTTTGGCTTGTTGTAAGGTACCCCCGACCCCATATGATAATACATCATTAGCCGCGAAAGAGCGTTCACATGGATTACACAGTGCAAACAACATTGGAACGTAGTGGATTCCTGGCCTTCTCAGCGGCCACCCCTTTACCTTTGCCCCAAGCCCAGTCGTCTTCCTTACTGGGCAACACATGCCTCCGTTTCGTTGCGACAACATCCCATGGTCTGGATGCTCTCTCGTCTGGTGGTCTGGACGCACTTTCGTCCCGTGGTCTGGATGCTCTTTCGTCCCGTGGTCTGGATGCTCTTTCGTTCCGTGGTCTGCACGCACTCTCGTCTGTGTCCGTGATGATGACTGCCACGATTTGCTTCCCCAGCGATTTTGCCTCTGGAGTTGGGAAGACGCATTCGGATCATTTCGGCCGGAGTCCCACTCTGCTTGGTCGACCTGGAGCCTCTTCCATCGTCGTGAAGAGGTCGTCGGCTTTGGGTGATGGGTACCGTGCCTGTACCGCTGCTCGGTTGATCTTTACCTCCTCGTGGTCGTGATGAGCGGCCTGTGCCTCGGGGATCTGCCAATGGATCTGCACTTCGATGATGCTGGTTCAGCTGAAGGTGTGGGTTTGCTCAGCCTTTGAGAAGGGGAAACGTCAATCGCCAGAAAAGGCACACAGAGGTCTTCACAGTTCCATTGAATCTTCCCCATCCACTTCCTACCAAGCAGCATTGGCCCATCATCTGAAACAATCCACAATGGTAACTCGTGCACCGCTCCCTCATGGGATACACTTATGTCCGCACTACCAATAACTGGTATCAGTTCCTTGCTGTAGGTACGCAGCTTTGCCTGAATCAGGATCAGCTTGGGTCGTTGTGCTCTGTCACCCCAGAGCCTCTCAAATGCCTTCTGGCTCATTATTGATTGACTCACCCCCGTGTCCAATTTCATGGAGACTGGAGTGCCTTTGAGTTTAACTTTTAACATTATCAGAGGGCTTTTGGTGGTGAAGATGTGTATCCCATATACTTCCTCTTCATCCTGCTCGTTCAGCATGATCCTTGCTGGATCGGTCGTCCTCTCCTGACTCTACCACGTGGTGAGTCACGGGTCGTTTGCACATTCGCTGGAGGTGTCCCATTGTTCCACAGCCCTTGCACATCGTGCTTGAATCGACATTGATGGGCTCTATGACTGCCCGTGCAATGCCAACATGGTGTTAATGGATACGCATTCACGTCTCACGGCGGACTCTAGGTCACCCTAGGTCTGGCCTCTGCGATCATGTAGGCCCTGCCATGTACAGTTCTGCCTGCTGAAAGTATTATTTTATGCACAGTACTTGCCGGTGAGCTTCGATTCTGTGAAGATATCTGTTTCGTGTTATCGCTCGTGGATATGAAAGCCTGGGCTATCGTGATGGCCTTGCTCAGATCTAGGGAGTCGGCAGACAGCAGTTTGCGAAGAATGACCTCGTGGATGATTCCAAGCATGAAAAAGTCCTGCAACATTTCCCCCAAAGATGTCTTAGGTCGGCGACAAAGCGCGCCACGTTCTGGCCCTCGGAGCGATGGTGCGTGTAAAAGCGATACCTGGCCATTAAGTTGCTCTCCTTTGGCTTCAGGTGTTCCCGAACCAGCGTGCACAGCTCTGTGTAATTCTTGTCTGTTGGTTTGTCTGGTGCCAGCAGATTTTTGAGGAGGTCATATATCGAAGACCCACATATGGTGAGGAGTATCGCCCTGCGCTTGACTGCCGTCTTAGCCTTGTCCAGTTCATTGGCCACGAAAAACTAGTCGAGAAGCTCAACGAAGGCTTCCCAATCATCACCCTCAACAAATCTCTCAAGAATACCAACGGCAGCTATTACCACGTGAAAGTTCATGATCCATTACTCGTCGCCAATTGTTATGTTCAGAATAACTCCACACCACTGTATTGTAAGCTCAAACTGTTATGACCTTGGTCTCTTTAATGTGACTCCAGAGTGAGGAAGCAGCATGGTAGATTACCTTTTATACCTGCTTACCCAGGCTGCACAGGTGACCCTTAGGTCTCCCACAGGTGTGCCCCTTGGTGGCAAGTCTTACATATTGATGAGGTTTGCATACATACATAACAGGTTAGAAGGATCATATTCTTGCACTGCAGACATCACAGAAAAGAAAACACAAGAGACAGTAATACATTAGCTGGGAGTCAGCGCTCAAGAAGATTGCTGTATCAATATACACACTGTGTAGTATATGTATGGAAAGCTGTCAAGTGAATTAACAGTGCATCATACTGGATAATTAACTGTCCTCATGGAAATCTTACCTGTGACATTAACCAAGACAGCTTGGAGATGTAATGGCAGCATCAAAAATTCAAATAACAAACATGACGGGGCTGATTTTCTTCTACCCTGCTCCCAATTAGTGTCCCAAAAATGGGCATGAATCCTTTCCTTCCATTCGGCTCTTGAACAGGGTACAGTAATGTAAATAGCATACAACTGGAGGCCACTCAAACTCTAAAAAGTCGCCTGATCCTTTCCTGAGCCCCAGACACTTGCTTTCCTATCATGGAGCAAGAATCCCATCTCCCTTAACTATACAACTGCTCCATGCCACCTGGGATAACAAGAGAAGCTTCTCTTTCAAAGAAGCATTGGTGAGTTGCGAGACTGCATGATGTAGATAGTATACGCTGCAGCTACAATACACTGGTGATGGAGGAGGTGAATATTTAGAGTTGTGAATGAGGTGTTGATCAAGTGGGCTGATTCATTTTAGATGGTGTTAAACTTCTTGAGTGTTGTTGCAGCTGCACCAATTCAGGCAAGTCAAGAGTATTCCATCACACTCATTTTTGTTGGACAGGCCACATCGTCCATATGCCTGACAAAAGACTTCTTAAACAAGCACTCTACTCGGAGCTTCGACATGGCAAGCTATCCCCAGGTGGGTAGAGGAAACGCTTCAAGGACACCCTCAAAGCCTCCTTGAAAAAGTGCAACATTCCCACCGACACCTGGGAATCATAAGAACATAAGAAATAGGAGCAGGAGTAGGCCATTTGGCCTCTCAAGCCAGCTCCGCCATTTAATAAGATCATGGCTGATCTGATCATGGACTCAGCTCCACTTCCCTGCCCACTTCCCATAACCGTTTACTCCCTTAACACTCAAAAATCTGTCTATCTCCGCCTTAAATATATTCAATGACCCAGTCTCGACAGCTCTCTGGGGCAGAGAATTCCATAGATTTACAACCCTCTGAGAGAAGAAATTTCTCCTCATCTCAGTTTTAAATGGGCAGCCCCTTATTCTAAGACTATATCCCCTAGTTTTAGTTTCCCCTATGAGTGGAAATATCCTCTCTGTATCCACCTTGTAGAGCCCCCTCATTATCTTATAAGTTTCAATAAGATCACCTCGCATTCTTCTGAACGCCAATGTGTAGAGGCCCAACCTACTCAATCTATCCTCATAAGTCAACCCCCTCATCTCCGGAATCAACCTAGTGAACCTTCTCTGAACAGTCTCCAATGCAAGTATATCCTTCCTTAAATATGGAGACCAAAACTGTAGGCAGTACTCCAGGTGTGGCCTCACCAACATCCTGTACAGTTGTCGTAGGGCTTCTTGCTTTTATACTCCATCCCCCTTGCAATAAAGGTCAACATTCCATTTGCCTTCCTGATTAGTTGCTGTACCTGCATACTAACTTTTTGTGTTTCATGCACAAGGACCCACAGGTCTCTCTATACTGCAGCACTTTACAATTTTTCTTCATTTAAATTATAATTTGCTTTTCTATTATTTCTGCCAATGTGGATAACCTCACATTTTCCCACATCATATTCCATTTGCCAAATTTTTTCCCACTCACTTAGCCTGTCTATATCTCTTTAAATATTTTTTGTGTCCTCCTCACAATTTGCTTTCCCACCCATCTTTGTATCATCAACAAACTTGACTACATTACACTCGGTCCCTCCATCCAAGTCCTTTATATAGATTATAAATAGTTGAGGACCCAGTACTGATCCCTGCGGCACCCCACTAGTCACTGTTTGCCAACCATTTATCCTGATTCTCTGTTTTCTTGGTCCATGACCACCCAAAGTGGAAGAAAAGCATCCGGGAAGGTGCTGAACACCTCAAGTCTCTTTGCTGGGAGCATGCGAAAGCCAGGTGTAGACAGCGGAAGGAGCACACTGCAACTCAGGCACCCCACCCACCTGTAACTTCAACTGCAGTCTGCCCCACCTGTGACAGAGACTGTAGGTCCTGCATTGGACTCATCAGTCACCTGAGAACTCATTTTTAGTGTGGAAGCAAGTCATCCTCAACTCCAAGGGACTGTCTAATAGAGAGAGAGACTAGGATATTGATGGTAGGAGACTTGGCGATGTTAATGTCATTGAATGGGAGATACTTAAGCTTTCTCTTGCTAGGGATGGTCATTGCCTGGCACTTTTGTGCCACTTATTAGCTAAAAATTAAATACTGTCCAGTTCTTGCTACATGGACTGCTTTATTATCTGAGGAATTGCAAATGGAGCTGAATGCTGTGCAAACATCAATGAATAATCCCACTTCTGACCTTTTGAAGGTGGGAAGGTCAGTAATGAAGCAGCTGAAGATAGTTGAACCGAGGACACTCTACTGAGGAACTCTAGCAGCAATGTCCTCAGGCTCAGATGATTGGTCTTCAACAATTATCTTCCTTTGTGACAGGTATAATTCCAGCCACCAAGAGCTTTTCCCCAGTGACTTCAGTTTCATTAGGGCTTCTTGGTGCCACACTCAGTCAAATGCTACCTTGATGTCGAGGGCACTCTCACCTCACCTCTGATATTCAGGTCTTATGTCCATATTTGGACCAAGGCTGCAATGAAGGCTGAAGCTGAGTTACCCTGGCAGAATCCAAACTACATTGCTGAGCACATTATTGGCGAGTAAGTGTCACTTGATAGCACTGCTGATGAATCTTTCCATCAGCCGCAATGACTCAGTGGTAGCACTATCACCCTTGAGTCAGAAGGTTGTGGATTCAAGTCCCACTCCAGACACTTGAGTACGTAACCGAGGCTGACACCTCAGTGCAGTACTGAAGGACTGCTATACTGTCGGAGGTGCCATCTATCAGATGAGGTGTTAAACCGAAACCCCACCTACCTTCTCA
This sequence comes from Pristiophorus japonicus, assembly GCF_044704955.1. Lineage (NCBI taxonomy): Eukaryota > Metazoa > Chordata > Chondrichthyes > Pristiophoridae > Pristiophorus > Pristiophorus japonicus. The sequence goes on from NC_091981.1 coordinate 170,553,438, forward strand.
GGTTGATGTAAAAGATCCCATGGCATTATTCAGAAAAGAGCAAGGGAGTTCTCCCTGGTGTCCGAGCCAATATTTATCACTTGACCAATGCCAATAAAAAACAGATTATCTGATCATTCATCCCATTGCTGTTTGTGGGAGTTTGCTGTGCGTACATTGGCTGCTACGTTTCCATACACTACAACAATGATTACACTTCAAAAAGTACGTAATTGGATGTGAAGTGCTTTGGAATTTCCTGTAGTCATGAAATGCGCAACATAAATGTACATTCTTTCTCCCACTAATTGCGAGTATTGACTGACAATAAGAACATAAAAACATAAGAAATAGGAGCAGGAGTAAGCCATACGGTCCCTCGAGCCCGCTCCGCCATTTAATACGATCATGGCTAATCCGATCATGGACTCAGATTCACTTCCCTGCCCGTTCCCCATTGTTGTGTATCTGTAAAGCATGCACTTCCAAGTTCCGCCACCAGGGAGCGCATCCCCTGAAGTCGCAAGGGATCCCAGCATCCCTTGGGAGCACTGTATATAAGCCGGCCCCTAAGGCCTGTTCCTCACTCTGGAGTGTCTTAATAAACGGTTACTTTAACCTCCCTGTGTGCAGTCTCATCTCTGTTAGGAACACAATAACTCATCTGTGTTAGGAACACAATAACTTGCGACGAGTATACAAATCCAACGCAAACTGTGGGCATCCTGGAGAAGTTCTCGGAGGGTGAGGACTGGGAAGCATATGCCAAATGGCTACTCCAGTACTTTGTAGCCAATGAGCTGGATGGAGAAGGAAGCGCTGCAAAAAGGAGAACGGTCCTCCTCACGGTCTGCTGGGCACCGACCAACAGCCTCATGAAGAATCTTCTGGCTCCGGTGAAACCCACAGTCATATGAGGTGCTGTGTACACTGGTTCGGGAGCATCTTAACCCGAGGGAGAGCATGCTGATGGCGAGGTATCGGTTCTACACGTGCCAGCAATCTGAAGGTCAGGAAGTGGCGATCTACGTCGCCAAGCTAAGGCGACTTGCAGGACAATGTGAGTTTGATGGCTACCTGGAGCAGATGCTCAGAGACTTTTTTGTACTGGGCATTGGCCATGAGACCATCCTACAAAAACTTTTGACTGCAGAGACACCGACCCTCAGTAAGGCCATCGTGATAGCACAGGCGTTTATGTCCACCAGTGATAACACCAAACAAATCTCTCAGCACACAAGTGCTAGAAATGTTCATAAATTAACTGGAACTGTGTTTGTGAGCAGAAAAGTACAGGGCAGAAACCACGAGTCTGCAACTGCCAGCAGGCCTCAAGTGACCCAGATGACTCAGAGTCCGCAACAAAGGATGAATGCAAGGCAATTCACACCTTGTTGGCGTTGTGGAGGCTTCCATTCAGCCTATTCATGCCACTTCAAAGGGTATGTTTGCAAGAGCTGTGGAACAATGGGGCACCTCCAATGAGCTTGCAGATGAGCTGCAAGCTCTGTAAAACCTGCTAACCACCACATGGCAGAGGAAGATCGATCCATGGTGAATCAAAGCAATTTCGAGTCTCAGAGAAATGAGGCGGATGCTGAAGTACACGGGGTGCATACATTTTAAACGAACTGTCCACCTATATTGCTAAACATAAAATTGAATGGCTTACCCATAGCCATGGAACTGGACACTGGCGCTAGCCAATCCATCATGAGTAAAAAGATGTCTGAGAGTCTGTGGTGCAACAAGGCACTCAGACAGCCCTGAGCCCCAGCCACACGAAACTGAGAACGTACACCAAAGAGCTCATCACTGTCCTGGGCAGTGCCATGATCAAGGTCATTTATGAGAGCACGGTGCATGAACTTCCACTCTGGATTGTCCCGGGCGATGGCCCCACACTGCTTGGAAGGAGCTGGCTGGGCAAAATCCGCTGGAACTGGGATGACATCCAAGCGCTATCACATGTCGATGAGGCCTCATGTACCCAGGTTCTTAACAAATTTCCTTCCCTTTTTGAACCAGGCATTGGAAACTTTTCCGGGGCAAAGGTGCAGATCCACTTGGTCCCAGAGGCATGACCCATTCACCACAAGGCGCGAGCGGTACCTCACATGATGAGGGAGAGAGTGGAAATTGAGCTGGACAGGTTGCAACGCGAGGGCATCATCTCCCCTGTGGAATTCAGTGAGTGGGCCAGCCTGATTGTTCCAGTCCTCAAAAGTGATGGCACGGTCAGGATTTGCAGCGATTATAAAGTAACTATTAATTGTTTTTCGCTACAGGACCAATTCCCGCTACCTGAGGCAGACGACCTATTTGCGACACTGGCAGGAGGCAAGACGTTCACCAAGCTCGACCTGACTTCGGCCTATATGATGCAGGAGCTGGAGGAGTCTTCGAAGGGCCTCACCTGCATCAACACGCACAAGGGATTATTCATCTACAACAAATGCCCGTTTGGAATTCGGTCGGCTGCAGCGATCTTCCAGAGAAACATGGAGAGCCTAATCAAGTCGGTACCACGCACGGTGGTTTTTCATGACGACATATTGGTAACGGGCTGGGACACCGTCGAGCACCTACAAAACTTGGAGGAGGTCCTCCAGCGACTGGGTCGTGTAGGGCTGCGGCTGAAGAGGTCAAAATGCGTCTTCATGGCAACAGAAGTGGAGTTTTTGGGGATGGCATTGTTGGAGCAGATTTTTGGACATAATAAAGCCTAGGGGGACACTTGACTAGTATACCAAACATTTGTCCCCCTCGAATGAATTTTGTCAGAGACAATACTGATGCATTATTGTATGCTTGCCTTTACTGTTTTTAGGAAGCCTGACACTTTTTTCCTCTCTGTGATAACAGGGGAATTAGTCCTCTTCTTTGTTTATAATGGCCTGTCACAATGCGAGGCTGGCTTATATTAAGAGCCCAGCCTTGAACGGTAATTGTATGAAAAGCTTTGTAAACATAGTAATGCGATGACTGGATATAAGGACTGTTGCTAAGGCACGTGACGTAAAGTGACGTAATTTGTAAGATAAAGCAACCTCGCAGGCGATTTCAAATTGAGAAGGTGGTTCAGCAGGCGCGGGTCTCTAACACTTCTCCCAAAGCTTTGTCTCCGATTTAATAAACCACTCTTTAAATACAGTCTCGGAAATATTTTTCCACAACAAAATGGCGTCACGAACAGGATACTGTCCGATCAGACGTGATCAATTAAGACAGTATCTGGAATCTGGTGTTAGAGACTGAAAGAGAGGCGTACGGGCACGACGGGATAGTGTATAAGGTATGAGTAGGTAGATAGCGGGAGGAGGCTGACTAACCAGTTTGATTTTTTCCCTTTAGTAAATAAGGTCGGTGCGTTAGGGAGCTGATCACTCCAACCTAGAGCTGAAACACCGGTGGTAAAGAAACATGCTAGCTTTGTTGCGAAGACAAAGGGTCCCCACAGAGTATTCGTGGCCGTGAGTATTGCAGGAACAAAGGGAAACGTCCGAGACTAGCGAACATGGAAGGTAAGGAAGGGAATGTAAAACGCGGGCCGCCCGGGTCGTTAATTAATTAATTGTAACTTGCGTAATTATGTAATGCCATAAAAAAGCTGATAGTGACTATCTTAAGTGACATATGGATCCAAAAAAATAGAGCCGGCCAACCAATTAATAAGCTTTGTTGAATGAAGAGAGACTTTTGTGAATGAGTGAGAGTCCTGTGTGATTTTTTGACTGCGGAATGAATGTTTCTGAAAGTCTGTTTGGAAAATTAGTGCAGCTCCACCCACTTTTCCAAACAGAGTGAAAGTTTATTTAACCCTTTGTAGGGTTGTTTTGTATGTGGGATGTTTTAAGACATTTTAAGTAAGGAACGCACGTGTGGATATATTCGGATGATAAGTTACGGAGCTAGGAAATGCACAAAGGGTAGGTTTGTTGAGTAAAAGATAAAAAATACATGGTCCCGCTGGTTTAAAAAAAAATAATTTATTTGACACGCTCACTTACTTGTCGAAAGAAAACATGCAATGATTGATTACATTGGGTTGAAAGACATAAATTTAGTCGAGGAATGAGATAAAGAATGCCTTTTAAAATGCTCCAATTTTCCTTTGTGTAAAACCTTGACACGAAAGCTTCTAGTTCAGTCAAAAAAAAAAGGGTTTTTGAAGTGGGATTCGGAGATATTAAGAGAAGGCACAGCAAAATACTGAGATGGATTCTAAACTAAAAAAAAAATTAATTAAATTAAATCTGATCTCTTAAAGAAAAAAGGAGGAAATAAAACAAAAAGGTTTGGAAACAATCTAGAAATACCTTCAGGGCTCAGGTCAAACTCCTGGGCGAGTGACGAGCTATCTATGAAGGTGTAAAAGGGACGTTTGAAAAAAGGTTAAAACAGCAAGCTTTGGCAGTTTAGAAAAGACATTTTAATGACCTTGAAACTGGAATTTGAGATAACGAAAAGCAGCCCCAAAGCCTACGTGCTAGACTCCGTTCTAGTTATGGAGAAAAGAAAAAGATAAAGACACAACTTTGAAAGTAAACAAATTGAATGATTGGAAAGAAAAAGTGTCTTCGATTGTCTGATGATTTTAAATTAACAAATTTACGGAGTCACGAGCCCTCCGTGTAAAATACAAAACCTAATTTGAAGAAAGGTGATCTGAAAAAAAAAGACATAACGCACTAATTAGGTGCTGGAAAACAAAAGGGGTGTTTGCGATGGAAAAAGACATAACTTACTAAATACCAGTTGACATCAGCTGAGAATAAAAGCTCTTTTAGCAGCCAGTAATAAACCAAAACAGGTAGCGGTTATTAAAATGAAAGCCCACAGGAGGGAGCCGGACCGAACCAGTCCAGATTGGCTGGGTCACCAGGGAAATAAAGCTGCAGACGTAGCTGCACAGAAGGCATTAGAACAGGAAGAGTGTGAGGAAGCCTCAGTCAGTGCCGCTGGGGCCCGAGACAAACAGATTAGTATTGAGAAACTACACCAGGACACTTCTGAGGAAGAAATAGGTATGTGGACAAAGCAGGGCGCAACGCAAGGGAAGGATAACGTTTGGAGACGAAACGACAAGGTAATGGCGCCTGAGTGCATACAGAATACCTTATTGGAGTTGCATCATGGCCTGTCTCATTCAGGACGAGAGGCCATGACTGGGAGTCTTGGGAGAGATTGGTGGTGGAAAGGGATGGGGAGAGTTATCACCAAACATTGCCATCGATGCGTTACGTGCGCACAATATAATCCAGGCAGGTCCATTAAAATTAAAATGGGACACCAGCCCCATCCACGGGGGCCATGGGAACACGTACAAATTGATTTCACAGGTCCTTTGCCCCCATCCCATGGAAAAAGATATTGCCTAGTGATTATAGATCAATTTACCTGGTGGGTGGAAGCTTTTTCCACACGTGATTGCACTGCCTCAACAGTGGCAAGAATATTGACCGAGCAGGTAATTCCCCAATGGGGAGTGCCTCTTCAAATAGATTCTGACCAAGGCACCCATTTCACCGGGAAGATTGTAAAAACAATATGCCAGGTGATGGGCATAAAACAAAAATTCCACATCCCCTACCACCCGCAGAATTCTGGGATGGTAGAGCGCATGAACCGTACCCTCAAAAACACCCTGGCAAAGGCCATACAAACGTCAGGAAAAACGTGGATGGAAGTATTACCCATTATATTGATGAGGTTAAGAGCCACAACAAACCAGACAACCGGATTAACCCCTTATGAATTAATGACCGGAAGGGCGATGCTATTACCAGAGAACATCATAACAGGTGGAGCCGACGTAGGCCCATTAAAAGACAAAATAAAACGGTATGTTTTGGAACTAAGTACTCAATTAAAAGGGATGCGTAAATTAGTTAGGGACAATCAGGAAGAAAGAGACGCGGAAGCAGAGCTTACAAAGCTCCCTGAAGTTCTGTTGGCGGGAAGTCGCGTTATGGTATGGGTCCTCCCGGGAAAACCGGGGTTTGCCCCAAAATGGATAGGACCATATGAGGTTACAATCTGTGGGGATACTTGTGCCTGCATCGATATTAAAGGGAACGGGCAATGGAAGCATTGGACCCAGCTTAAGGTTTTTGAACCAGCCGTTTAGCACACGTATTAGTTGTTGTTGTTGTCCATTTACAGATTGACAGCGAGAGATTCTTCAAGCAAGCCATATGGCCATTTTGCCTTTGACTATTTGTTAAATATAGAGTAATAAGTTGAAATTATATGTTGCGATCGGTGCGATTATCATAGTTCGTGGTAGGTCCGGCCTGCTAGATGGACCGAAGCGAGAGTTACATCTGAATACCTTTTTGTACATGTCTTATATTTATGCGCAAATTGGGAACCTTTCTAGTTGCTGGGTATGTTCGCACATCCCCATACATAGCAAATGAGTCATCCTCTTGAGGTCAATCTCCCTTAACATTTCGGAAATAGCAGAGTGGGTAATGTGACAAAACGGTACAGGAGAAGTAAATGATACTTGGAATCAGAGTGGGGATAAAGAAACGTGGAGATCGGGGGGTTACCTTTTGGATGCATTTGACGGATGGTACCAGCTGGAATATAATAGGTCGGTACGACCCCCGTCCCTGGTTTTGACCAACACCTCAGGCGTTGGAAGGCCCACCGCTGACATTTGTTTCACTAGAAACCTGACTGGTGAGGAAACAGGTTTTGTAGCAGGATATAGCAATTGTACGCAATACTTTAACCTCACCAGGTGGAACATAACAGCCAGCGAAACAACAAACAAAGGGGTTCTTTGAAATGGAGGGTTTGAAGAATCAGACAAGTAGCCAGGACTGGGACCCTAAATTAGGTGGCGACGGGGGCTGAGAGAGAGAGATTTTGTGTGCGGGCACAAGGCCTACCCCTGGTTGCCTCAGGACTGGAGGGGGTCCTGCTATTTGGGTTATGTGGTGCCCCGTGTGCGGCAAACACAAACCCTAGCAGAAGTACATGTCTCCAGTCGACAAAAGCGAGATCTCAATCCCGCCAAGAGGTTCTTTGGGGTCATTATGTTCCCATACGGGATAGGACGCACCATGGATGAATTATGTAACCTAGAGAGGGTATTGGAACAGATAGCTAACGATACTGCTGAAGCTCTGGAGGACATCATGGCCGAGATGGTAGCAATAAAGACTGTAGCATTACAAAACCGAATGGCCCTCGATCACCTGTTAGCTGAAAAAGGGGGAACATGTGCCCTGATAGGATCTGAATGTTGCACTTACATTCCTGATAAGTCAGAAAACATAACCAAGCTCGCTGATCACATAAGAAGGGAGGTAAAGAAGTTATCCACGCCAGTAGGAGGACCTGGCTGGTTTGACTGGCTATTAGGGGAATCCTGGGGGTCCTAACTTATGCATGGAGTAATTATTCTGGTTGTAATAATAATTACTTGCTGTCGGATTATCGGGTATTTTAATATCTGCTGTAAAGTTATGATGGCCCGACTGATGCCAGTAGCCAGTGTAATCGCCGAAGAAGAAGCACACCTGATGGAAATACCTGAAGACACAAAGGATGAAGAAACAGACGACGTTGACACCGACCACTATCTTTGAAGGGTAGCCTAGAGCTACAGGCAAGGTGGACATACGGAACACCAGAGAAGTAACATACTCCAAAGGCCGTATATCATATATATATATATATATATATATAAAACACCATGCTACCATCATTATGGTCATCTGGATTTCGTGAACATCCTCCAGGACCAAAAGGGGGAACTGTTGGAGCAGATTTTTGGACATAATAAAGCCTAGGGGGACACTTGACTAGTATACCAAACATTTGTCCCCCTCGAATGAATTTTGTAAGAGACAATACAGATGCATTATTGTATGCTTGCCTTTACTGGTTGTAGGAAGCCTGACACTTTTTTCCTCTCTGAGATAACAGGGGAATTAGTCCTCTTCTTTGTTCATAATGGCGTGTCACAATGCAAGGCTGGCTTATATCAAGAGCCCAGCCTTGAACGGTAATTGTATGAAAAGCTTTGTAAACCTAGTAATGCGATGACTGGATATAAGGACTGTTGCTAAGGCACGTGATGTAAAGTGACGTAATTTGTAAGATAAAGGAACCTCGCAGGCGATTTCAAATTGAGAAGGTGGTTCAGCAGGCGCGGGTCTCTAACACTTCTCCCAAAGCTTTGTCTCCGATTTAATAAACCTCTCTTTAAATACAGTCTCGGAAATATTTTTCCACAACAGCATTCGGCCCACAGATGCCAAGACAGAGGCTATCAGGAATGTGCCCAGGCCACAGAATGTCATAGAGCTGCGGTCGTTCCTGGGACTCCTCAACTATTTTGGTAACTTCCTACCGGGGTTAAGCACCTTCTTAGAGCCCTTACATGTGTTATTGCCTGAAGTTGAGAACTTGGTATGGTGAAAAACACAAGTAATTGCTTTTGAGAAAGCCAGGAACATTTTATGCTCCAACAAGCTGTTTGTATTGTATAACCCGTGTAAAAGATTTGTGCTAGCATGTGATGCGTCATCGTATGGAGTCAGGTGTGTATTACAACAAGCTAACGTTGCGGGGAAGTTGCAACCTGTCGCCTATGCCTCCAGAAGCTTGTCTAAGGCCGAGAGGGCCGACAGCATGATTGAGAAAGAGGCATTAGCATGTCTTTTCGGAGTAAAGAAAATGCATCTGTACCTATTTGGCTTCAAATTTGAGCTGGAAACTGATCACAAGCCCCTCATATCCCTGTTCGCTGAAAACAAGGGGATAAATACTAATGCCTCAGCCCGCATACAAAGGTGGGCACTCATGCTATCAGCGTATAACTATACCATCTGCCACAGGCCAGGCACCGAGAACTGTGCGGATGCTCTCAGTCGGCTCCCATTGCCCACCACGGGGGTGGTAATGGCGCAGCCTGCAAACTTCTTGATGGTGGCGCAGCCCGCAGACTTGTTGATGGTCATGGAAGCATTTGAAAATGATAAATCACCTGTAACGGCCCGCCAGATTAGGACTTGGACCAGCCAAGATCCTCTGCTGTCCGTAGTAAAAAAATGTGTACTGCATGGGAGCTGGGCCAGCATCCCCGTTGAAATGCAAGAGCTAATCAAGCCGTTCCAGCGGCGAAAGGACGAGCTGTCCATTCAGGCAGACTGCCTGTTGTGGGCTAACCACGTAGTGCTACCCAAAAAGGTCAGGGAGACGTTCATCTCGGATCTCCACAGCACACACCTGGGTATAATAATGATGAAAGCGATAGCCAGATCCCACGTGTGGTGGCCCGGTACCGATTCTGTGAACGGCAATGCAGCGTGTGTGCTCAGTTGAGCAACACGCCAGAGAGGTACCACTAAGTTTGTAGTCTGGCCCTCCAGACCATGGTCAAGGATCCATGTCGACTATGCGGGCCCGTTTCTCGGTAAAATGTTCCTGGTGTTGGTGGATGCTTTTTCAAAATGGATTGAATGTGAAATAATGTCGGGAAGCACTGCCACCGCCACCATTGAAAGCCTAAGGGCCATGTTTGCCTCCCACAGCCTGCCTGACATACTGGTCAGTGACAACGGGCCATGTTTCACCAATGCCGAATTTAAAGAATTCATGAGCCGCAATTGGATCAAGCATGTCACCTCGGCCCCGTTTAAACCAGCCTCCAATGGTCAGGCAGAGTGGGCAGTGCAAACAATCAAATAGAGCCTTAAACGAGTCACAGAAGGCTCACTCCAAACCCGCCTGTCCCGAGTACTGCTCAGCTACCACACGAGACTCCACTCACTCACAGGGGTGGCCCCAGCTGAGCTACTCATGAAAAGGACACTTAAAACCAGACTCTCGTTGGTTCACCCCAACCTACAGGATCAGGTAGAGAGCAGGCAGCAGCAACAAAATGTAAACGATGGTCGCGCCACTGTGTCACGGGAAATTGATCTGAATGACCCTGTGTATGTTAAGCTATGGACATGGTCCCAAGTGGATCGGGGCACGGTGATAGCTAAAGAATGGAGTAGGGTGTTTGTAGTCAAACTAGACAATGGACAAATTTGCAGAAAGCACCTGGACCAAACGAGGCTGCGGTTCACAGACTGCCCTGAACAACCCACAGCAGACACCACCTTTTTCGAGCCCACAACACACACCCAAAGGATCAATGACACCACCGAAACCAGGAATCGAACCCATCACGCCCAACAGCCCAGCAAGGCCAGGCTCACCCAGCAGGCTCACCCAGGGCCAACAACACGCCAGACCAGCGAGGACACAGCCAACACACCAGAACAGACATTTGTACCGAGGCGGTCCACCAGGGAAAGAAAGGCTCCCGACCGCCTCACCTAGTAAATAGTTTTCACTTTGACTTTGGGGGGGAGTGATGTTTTGTATCTGCAAAGCATGCACTCCCATGTTCCGCCACCAGGGAGTGCATCCCCTGAAGTCCCAAGGGATCCCAGCATCCCTTGGGAGCATTGTATATAAGTTGTCCCCTAAGGCCTGTTCCTCACTCTGGAGTGTCTTAATAAACACTCAGGTCACTGTTACTTTAACCTCCCTGTGTACAGTCTCATCTGTGTTAGGAACACAATACCCATAACCCCTTATTCCCTTATCATTTAAGAAACTGTCTATCTCTGTCTTAAATTTATTCAATGACCCAGCTTCCACATGTCTCTGAGGCAGTGAATTCCATAGATTTACAACCCTCTGAGAGAAAAAATTCCTCCTCATCCCAGTTTTAAATGAGCGACCCTTTATTCTGAGATTATGCTCCCGAGTTCGAGTCTCCCCTATCAGTGGAAACATCCTCTCTGCATCCACCTTGTCAAGCCCCCTCAAAATCTTATATGTTTCGATAAGATCACCTCTCATTCTTCTGAATTTCAATTAGCAGAGGCCCAACCTTCTGAACCTTTCCTCATAAGTCAACCCCCTCCTCCCCGGAATCAACATAGTGAACCTTCTCTGAACTGCCTACAAAGCAAGTATATCCTTTCTTAAATATGGAAATTGTTATGTTTTTAGATGTTCTGATAATGACTCCACGAGGCATGTGTTGTACTTGAAATATCGTGCACTTAGTCCTTTATTGATAACTGCAAAGTGAGGATCACACCGAGTGGCCTGCCTTTTACACTAGGTCTGGCACACCTGTACAGGTAACCAACAAGTCTCCCACTGCGGTGCTCTCTGCTGACACACTTTGTAATAGTACAAACAGTAACACAGAAACATAGAAATATAGAAATATAGAAAATAGGTGCAGAAGTAGGCCATTTGGCCCTTTGAGCCTGCACCACCATTCAATAAGATCATGGCTGATCACATTCACCCTCAGTACCCCTTTCCTGCTTTCTCTCCATACCCCTTGATCCCTCGAGCCATCAGGACCATATTTAACGAACTGGCATCAACAACTCTCTGCGGTAGAGAATTCCACAGGTTAACAACTCTCTGAGTGAAGAGGTTTCTCCTCATCTCGGTCCTAAATGGCTTACCCCTTATCCTTATCAGAATTTTATATGTTTTATGAGATCCCCTCTCATTCTTCTAAACTCCAGTGAATACAGGCCCAGTCGATCCAGTCTCTCCTCACATGTTAGTCCCTCCATCCCGGGAATCAGTCTGGTGAACCTTCGCTGCACTCCCTCAATAGCAAGAATGTCCTTCCTCAGATGAGGAGACCAAAACTGACACATTGGCCCCAAGTTTCCACACGCGGCAAAACAGGCGCCCCTCCGAGCTGGGCGCCCGTTTTTCGCGCCGAAAACGGCGCCTGAAAAAAAACGCGCTATTCTCGAGCGCTTTGCAGCTCAATGTCAGCTTGGCGCGGCGCCCAGGGGGCGGAGCCTACACTCGCGCCGATTTTGTAAGTAGGAGAGGGCGGGTACCATTTAAATGAGTTTTTTTCGTGCCGGCAACCCTGCGTGTGCGCGTTGGAGCGTTCGCGCACGCGCAGTGTGAAGGAAACATTGGCACTCGGCCATTTTTGTAGTTCTTTGTAGCTGTTCAATTTTTAAAATTTTTTAATAAAACCACATTGCCCTTCCATGATCAGCACTGAGGCTTCTTGCAGCAGTGAGAAGGCTGCAGGAAGCCTCAGAAGTTGAGGCAGCCATTTCCCGACGGGCCTGACCAACGGCAGGGGGGCCTCCCCTACCCTGCTGTCGGAAACGGCTGCCTCCTCACTGCCTCCTCCCCCCCCCCGCCATCGGGAACGGCTGCCTCATCACTGCCTCCCCCCCCTCCCTGCCGTTGGGAACGGCTGCCTCCTCCCTGCCTCCCCCCCGCTGCCGTCGGTCGGGCCCTCACTGCCTCCTCCCCCGCCCCCCCCGCCGTCGGGAACGGCTGCCTCAACTTGTGAGGCTTCCTGCAGCCTTCTCCCTGCCTGAAGCACTTTCACACAGGTAGGAACATGGTTTATAAATTCTTTGCTTATAAATTTTGTATAATATTTGTATAAGTATAACTAAGGATTTATTGTAGAATGTAATGACTTCCTTCCCCCCCCCCCCGCCTCCCCGCCCCACCTCGTTCTGGACGCCTAATTTGTAACCTGTGCCTGATTTTTTAATGTGTAGACAAGGTTTTTTCAGGCCTACAAAAATCTTCACTTGCTCCATTCTAAGTTAGTTTGGAGTACGTTTTCACTGTGGAAACTTTCAAATCAGGCGTCAGTGGCCGGACACGCCCCCTTTTGAAAAAAAAATTCTGTTTAAAAGTGAAACTGTTCTACATGACTAGAACTGCAGAAAACTTAAATGTGGAGAATTCCGATTTCTAAGATACTCCGTTCTCCACCAGTTGCTCCTAAAAATCAGGAGCAAATCATGTGGAAACTTGGGGCCAATATTCCAGGTGAGGCCTCATCAAGGCCCTGTACAACTGCATTAAGATCTCCCTGCTCCTATACTCAAATCCCCTACCTATGAAGGCCAACATGCCATTTGCCTTCTTCACCGCCTGCTGTGCCTACATGCCAACTTTCAATGACTGATGTACCATGACACCCAGGTCTGTTACACCTCCACTTTTCCTAAACTGCCACCATTCAGATAATATTCTTCCTTCATATTTTTGCCACCAAAGTGAATAAACTCACATTTATCCACATTATACTGCATCTGCCATGCATTTGCCCACTCACCTAACCTGTCCAAGTCACCCTGCAGCCTCTTAGCATCCTCCTCACAGCTCTCACCGCCACCCAGCTTAGTGTCATCTGCAAACTTGGAGATATTACACTCAATTCCTTCATCTAAATCATTGATGTATATTGTAAATAGCTGGGGTCCCAGCACTGAGCCCTGTGGCACCCCACTGGTCACTGCCTGCCATTCTGAAAAGGACCCTTTTATTCCGACTCTCTGCTTCCTGTCTGCCAACCAGTTTTCTATCCATGTCAATACATTACCCCCAATACCATGTGCTTTAATTTTGCACATTAATCTCTTCTGTGGGACCTTGTCAAAAGTCTTTTGAAAGTCCAAATACACCACATCCACTGGTTCTTGCTTATCCACTCTACTAGTTACATCCTCAAAAAATTCTAGAAGATTTGTCAAGTAGGATTTCCCTTTCATAAATCCATGCTGACTTGGACCGATCCAGTCACTGCTTTCCAAATGCGCTGCTATTTCATCTTTAATAAATGATTCCAACATTTTCCCCACTACTGATGTCAGGCTAACCGATCTATAATTCCCCGTTTTCTCTCTTCCTCCTTTTTAAAAAAGTGGTTTTACATTAGCTACACTCCAGTCCATAGGAACTAATCCAGAGTCGATTGACTGTTGGAAAATGATCACCAAAGCATCCACTATTTCTAGGGCCACTTCCTTAAGTACTCTGGGATGCAGATTATCAGGCCCTGGGGATTTATTGGCCTTCAATCCCATCAATTTCCCTAACACAATTTCCTGACTAATAAGGATTTCCTTCAGTTCCTCCTTCTCGCTAGGCTCTCAGTCCCCTAGTATTTCCGGAAGGTTATATGTGTCTTCCTTAGTGAAGACAGAACCAAAGTATTTGTTCAATTGGTCTGCCACTTCTTTGTTCCCCATTATAAATTTATCTGATTCTGACTGCAAGGGACCTACATTTGTTTTCACTAATCTTTTTCTCCACTTATCTAAAGAAGCTTTTGCAGTCAGTTTTTATGTTCCCTGCAAGCTTCTTCTCATACTCTATTTTCCCCCTCCTAATTAAACCCTTAGTCCTCCTCTGCTGAATTCTAAATTTCTCCCAGTCCTCAGGGTTGTTGCTTTTTCTGGCCAATTTATATGTCTCTTCCTTGGATTTAACACTATCCCTAATTACCCTTGTTAGCCACGGTTGAGCCACTATCCCCATTTTGTTTTTACTCCAGACAGGGATGTACAATTGTTGAAGTTTATCCATGTGATCTTTAAATGTTTGCCATTGCCTAGCCATCATCAACCCTTTAAGTATCATTCGCCAGTCTATTTTAACCAATTCACGTCTCATACCATCTAAGTTACCTTTCCTTAAGTTCAGGACCCTTGTCTCTGAATTAACTGTGTCACTCTCCATCTTAATAAAGAATTCTACCATATTATGTTCATTCTTCCCGAAGGGGCCTCGCACAACAAGATTGTTAATTAGTCCATTCCCATTACCCATCACCCAGCCTAGGATGTCCAGTCCTCTAGATGGTTCCTTGACATATTGGTCTGGAAAACCATCCCTAATGCACTCCAGGAAATCCTCCTCCACCGTATTGCTACCAGTTTGGTTATCCCAATCTATATGTAGATTAAAGTCACCCATGATAACTACTGTACCTTTATTGCACACATCCTTAATTTCTTGTTTGATGCTGTCCCTAACCTTACAACTACTGTTTGGTGATCTGTACACAACTCCCAGTAGCTTTTTCTGCACTTTGGTATTCCACAGCTCTACCCATGTAGGATACATGACATCACTCTCCCCATGTAGGATACATGACATCACTCTCCCCCAAGCTTTTAGTGCAAATCGCCTCTGCATTGACTGTGCTCTCAGCTTAGCTCTATCTGGTTGACCCTTGGCAGGTCGTTTCCATTTGGGTGAGTGGGTGGTGTTTCATTGGCAGTAGAGTGCTGGTGGTTTCTGTTTATGTGTCCTTGACCACTCCATTCTCTCCCCCACCCCCCACCCCCTCCCCCACATACAGATGGTGTCGTTGGCTCATTACATTCATATACATTCAGGTCCAACAAAACATTTGCATTTACAGTATTGCATTCGTGGTACATGCTTGGAATATTCTTGGAGTCAGTGCTGGGGTTAGCGCCGATGCGTGAGGACAAACTAGTGCCAGGACTGCTGGATGGTGTCCAGGTAGTCTGGTAGCAGCACAGTGCCCAGTGCTGGCAGTGGGAACCTGGTTGGCTCAAGTTGCCAGCTCTCGGGGCTTTTGCCGTTGCTCCTAGGGTCGAACAGGTTCACAGATGCCTGTGACCTCCATGTCCTCTCCATGCGCCCCGGGTCACTGCTGCTCCCTGAGGACCAGTCGTCGAGCAGTGCACAGGGAACTGCTGACTCGCTTGCCTGGGCGTTACTTGGTTTCGGATTCTGGCTAGTCCCGGTCCCATTTGGGAGAACTGTTGCGGGTGACCCTTTATTCCCGGGTGTGGCCTTGGTGGCGATAGGGTCTGGGGGCTGCGCCTTGGCACAGTTTGCTCTTTCAGGCTCATGGCAGTTGGTGCCATTGGGTGCCTGAGAGGTGGAACCGATCAGGGTCAGGGTATTGATACTGGTACCGTTGCCCTCCTGCGATCGCTTGCTCTGCAGCTTGTATGCACTGGCTGCTTGTGGCCATGCTCTCTGGTCCCAAGGACGCATGCTACAGCATTGGGTAGCTCGCTGGGCCTGTATGCTCCCGATGGGTGTCTGCCTGTTGCATTGACTGAATGCAGTCTTTATCCTACAATGCACAACGTTTCATTACTCATTGTAAATAGCCTGTAGCTCCGATCGTGATCACGCGACTTTTCTTTGCTTTTCGCATGTGTAGGGTCTCTTATATTCTTAGCAGTTGACGAGACTCGAGTCTGATGGTAGTATCCAGGCAAACTTTATTGGCTCAGTTACATTCAGTTACATCTTGCAGCTACTAAGAATAAAGCGCGCACTACCGCGTGTTACAGTGTCAGTTATAGTCGTGAACGGGAGTTGTCCCATCCTTCTCTACATGGGCTATCCCCTGATTGGACCCCCTGCTGTTACTAGGGTCAGTTGTCAACTCCAGACTGGCCGCTGGTTATGACCCAGCTGTCCATTGCAGATAGCAATCGCCTTGGTCATGATGTGATTACCACATCATGTCACTTCCTCCTGCTGTTCACTGTTTCGCAGCATATTCCTGTTATCTGGTCGGAACAGCACTTAACCCTGTGACTGTGCTTTGGCCCCAACCACGCTGCAACCTTTTCCATTGTTAGTGAGCACGTACACAGCACACAGCTACTCTATAATTATAAATTAATCAGGTCCCAGTTAATTAGGTCCCACAATAGTTAATCAGGTCCCACAACAACTCTGATCATCAATTGCACATTTTACATCTAACTCACAGTTGCTCTTACATTGGTTGAGAGTGTCCCTTTAAGTGTGGTGGGTTGCAGGCCTCCTTTAAGAGAGCCTTGCTATCATTACCCCAATGTTCTTCTCCGTTTGGTGCCATGTGTTGCTCCATCAGCGCTGCACCTCATGGTTTGGGTGCCATTTTTCCTCCATCCATGATGTCGACTGCGATGATTCCCTTCTCCCCGGGTTCTGTCACCGAAGCTGGGAAGTCGCATTTGGATCCGGTTTTCGTCCTCTGGAGTCTTGGTACTGGAGCCTGGAAGGTGTGTTCGGGTCGTCTCAGCTGGATCATCTCCATGCAGTCATGCTGGGCGGTCTGTGCCTCGGGTGCTGTGCTGGTCTGCTCTCTGGTGCTGGGTCCACCCTCAGATGAGGGTTTGCTTTGCCTCTGAGAGCGGAGGACGTCGATTGCTGGAGGGATGAAATCTTCCCAACTCCAATGGATCTTCTCCATCCATCTTCTTCCAAATAGCATTGGTCCATCACCTGCAACAATCCACAGAGGTAACTTGTGCACCGCGCCATCATGGAGTACCTTTACATCTGCACTACCAACGACTGGGATAAGTTCATTGGTGTGGGTGCGCAGCTTTGCCTGAACCGGGACCAACTTGGGTCATTCAGTTTGATTGTCCCATAGCCTCTCAAAGGCTTCTTGATTCATTGCTGACTGGCTTGCCGCCATGTCCACTTCCATGAAGACTGGAACACCATTTATCTCGACTTCCATCCTCAACGGTGAACACTTGGTGGTGCAGGTAAACATGCCATATACCTCATCGTGGGGCTGAGCTGCATCTCTGAATATCATTTCATAATCCCCACTGGATTCATGGACATCTGCAGACTCTTCATCAACACAGTGAGTCATATTTCTTTTACACATTCGCTGGAGGTGGCCCTTTGTGCTGGAGTCCTTTACACACATAGTCTTTAAAGCGGCACTGGTGAGACCTGTGATTCCCTCCACAGCGCCAGCATGGAGCTACTCGGTTAGCCCCCCTTGGGGGACTCCGAGTTAAGGGACTCGGGGGGCCTGGCTTCTCTTCCCTGAGAAGGTTCACGTTCTACAGTCCAGCCTCTAAAATGCACCACTCTGTGCACAGTACTTGCCGGGTTTGAGTCCTGAGGATGAGTCATCTGCCTAGAGTCGCAGGTCGAGGTCATGAATGCCTGACTCACGGAGATGGCCTTCTGCAGTGTGACTGTGGTATCCACACAGTAGCTTATGAAGAAGGCCCTCATGGCCGATTCCAATGATAAAGACGTCCTGCAGCGCTTCGGTGAGGTGGTCGCCGAAATCACACGGTGCCGCCAGCCTCCTGAGGTCTGCAGCATATTTTGCGATTTCCTGGCCTTCAGGCCATTGATGGGTGTAAAACTGATGTCTGACTGTGAGGATGCTCTCTTTGGGCTTGAGTTGTTCTTGGATCAGCATTACAGGCTCCTCGTACTTCTTGGTCATCGTCTTCGCTGGTGCCAGCAAGTCCCTGACAAGGCCATAGACAGTGGGCCCACAACTGGTTAGCAGGGTAGCTCTGTGCTTATCAGCCAGTGTGGCCGGATTGTCGCCTGCCAGGTCATTTGCTGTGAAGAAATGGTCGAGCCTCTCCACAAAGGCGTCCCAACCATCACCATTGGCAAACTGCTGCAACGTACCAAGGGCAGCCATTTTCGCGTGAAGGTCCGTAATCTCGTCGCCAATTGTTATGTCTTTTGATGCTCTGATAATGACTCCATGAGGCAATGTGTTGTACTTGAACTGCAGTGACATTAGCCCTTTATTGATAACTCCATGGTGGCCTGCTTTTTATACTAGGCTGGCACACCTGTACAGGTAACCAACAAGTCTCCCACTGTGGTGCCCTCTGGTGACACACCTTGTAATAGTACAAGTAGTAACCATGTAGCTTACATTACCGAAATCAAAACTGTACGCAGTATTCCAGGTGTGGCCTCACCAATACGGTGTATAACTGTAGCAAGACTTCCCTGCTTTTATACTCCATCCCCTTTGCAATAAAGGCTAAGATTCCATTGGCCTTCCTGATCACTTGCTGTACCTACATACTAAACTGTTGTGTTTCATGAACCACGACCCCCAGGTTCTGCTGTACTACAGCACTTTGCAAATTTTCTCCATTTAAATAATAACTTGCTCTTCAATTTTTTTCTGCCAAAGTGCATGACCTCACACTTTCCAACATTATACTCCATCTGCCAAATTTTTGCTCACTCACGTAGCCTGTCTATGTCCTTTTGCAGGTTTTTTGTGTCCTCCTCACACATTGCTTTTCCTCCCATCTTTGTTTCATCAGCAAACTTGGCTACGTTACACTCGGTCCCTTCATCCAAGTCGTTAATATAGATTGTAAATAGTTGGGGCCCCAGCACTGATCCCTGTGGCACCCCACTAGTCATTGATTGCCAAGCCGAAAATGAACCATTTATCCCAACTCTCTGTTTTCTGGTAGTTAGCCAATCCTCAATCGATGCTAATATATTACCCCCAACCCCATGAACTTTTATCTTGTGCAGTAACCTTTTATCTGACATTTTGTCAAATACCTTCTGGCAGTCTAAATACACCATCCAATGGTTCCCCTTTATCCACCCTGTTTGCTACATCCTCAAAGAATTCCAGCAACTTTGTCAAACATGACTTCCCCTTCATAAATCCATGCTGACTCTGCCTGACTGAATTATGCTTTTCCAAATGTTCTGCTACTGCATAGTTGACGCTTTGACTGAGGCATACGAAAGCATGGGCCTTACACTAAACATTCGTAAGACAAAGGTCCCCCACCAGCCTGTCCTCGCCGCACAGCACTGCCCCCAGTCATCAAGATCCATGGCGCGGCAATGGACAACGTGGACCATTTCCCATACCTCGGGAGCCGCTTATCAACAAGAGCAGGCATTGACGACATGATTCAACACCACCCCCAGTGTGCCAGTGCAGCCTTCAGTCACCTGAGGAAAAGAGTGTTTGAAGACCAGACCCTCAAAACTGCTACCAACTTCATGGTCTACAGGGCTATAGTAATACCCGCCCTCCTGTATGGCTCAGAGACATGGACCATGTACAGCAGACACCTCAAGTCGCTGGAGAGATACCACCAATGATGTCTCTGCAAGATCCTACAATCCCCTGGGAGGACAGATGCACCAACATCAACGTTCTCAGCCAGGCCAACATCCCCAGCATTGAAGCACTGACCACACTTGATCAGCTCCGTTGGGCAGGCCACATTGTTCGCATGCCTGACACAAGACTCCCAAAGCAAGTGCTCTACTCGGAACTCCTTCACGGCAAACGAGCCAAAGGTGGGCAATGGAAACGTTACAAGGACACCCTCAAAGCTTCCCTGATAAAGTGCAACATTCCCATTGACACCTGGGAGTCCCTGGCCAGAGACCACCCTAAGTGGAGGAAGTGCATCCCGGAAGGCGCTGAGCACCTCGAGTCTCATCGCCGAGAGCATGCAGAAAACAAGTGCAGGCAGTGGAAGGAGCTTGCGGCAAACAAGTCCCACCCACTCTTTCCTTCATCGACTGCCTGTCCCACCTGTGACAGAGACTGTAATTCCCATATTGGACTGTTCCGTCACCTAAGAACTCACTTTTGGAGTGGAAGCAAGTCTTCCGCGATTCCGAGGGACTGCCTATGATGATGATGATGCTACTGCTTCTTTAATAATGGACTCCAATATTTTCCCAACCACAGATGTTAGGCTAACTGGTCTATAGTTTCCTGCTCTTTGTCTGCCTCACTTTTTAAATAGGGGCATTACATTGACCATTTGTTCTGCTTTTCCTGGACACAACATACGAATATACAAAACATCAGACAGGAAAATAACAACTGGCCCATCTAGCCTGGCCCATACAGTCGCGATATCTTATGCATCATGATGCTGACATTTCCTGGCACTGTGTAATCTCCTGGGAAACAAAAAAACAGAAAAAAACCCAGGTCTAATAGGGAAACAAAATCTGGACAATTCCTCTCCAATCCCACAGGTCCACTATTCTCTGGGAAAAGAAGAACTGCCAAACCTAGCTCTGCCCTTACGTAAGGTATAAGCATGACCCCTGATCCTCCATAACCTATCCAGCAAAATAATTTGTCCACGTAAACACAATCTAGTCCCTTCATTATTTTATAAACCTCTTTCAAATTGTTCCTAAGTCTTAAGTATTCAGTCCCAGCCGTTTAAGTCTATCTGGGTAGTTAAAGTGTTTTAAACTGGGAATTAATCTTGCAACCCTCCTCTGAACTCTTTCCCAAGCCTCATTATCCCCACCATATGAGAAGACCAAAACTGGACACTGCTTACATTAGTTTAACATTCTCTACAGTTGCACATAGCTTTGGATCATCCATAAACTTGTAGATTATTCCCCCAACCTCTACACCTAGGTTATTAATGAAGATACTTAAGAGCATCCGGTGGGACACCACTAGTCACTGGCTTCCAACTGTATAACACTACTCCCTCATCTCTGGTGGGACAGGACGCACATAGGGATGTTGATGTAGGAATCTGGCACATTGGCTGATTGGTATCATTCTGTGAGTAAGACTGTATCAGGCTATTGCTTGACTTGTCTGTGGGACAGCTCTCCCAATGTTTCCATCCGATGTTAGAGAGAAGGACTTTTGAGGGTTGACTGGACTGGGTGTGCTTTTGTTGCGTCCTGATTCAATGCCTCAGTTGCAGCCGAGTGGTCAGTTCAGTTTTGGTTTGTTTTTCTTTCTAGCATTTGATCCAACTCCCTGGCTGGCTTGGCCACTTCAGAAATCAGTTAAGAATCAATCATATTGGTGTGGGACTGGAGTCACTTACAGGCCAGATGACAGGTTTCCTTCCCTAAAGGACATTAGTAAACCAGTTAGGATTTTCCGACAGTCCAATGGCCTCATGGTCACTTTGCTAATTATTAGATGACAATGTAGTTTTCTTAATTCACGTCCACTACCTAGTCAATAAAACAAAGACCAGAAATACCTATACCAGTGTTTCAATTTTTATTAAAATTATATCAACTGCTTCTCGTGGCAAAGGATGTGAACAGCTAATTCAAAAATATCTATACCAGTTAGTTGGATGACAAGATGATTAATTTTATGATTGATTCACTTTAATGCGAGTATAAATTTTAATAATTTATTGGATTGTATGTAATTAATCAAGTGTGCACTAGTTTAATAATTGACTTTGAGTATTCCTCTGCCTTATTTTAATATGCTTTCCAAAAGATAATAAGTAGCACAACCGGCCAGTATTTTTCCATTTATGACAGCAAAGTGCAGTAGAGGCTCAATGCATACAAGTGTCTGGTTTACTGAATATGGAAATAGCTGTAGAGAATGATTAAAATGGGGAATAATAAAGTGGAACTTTATGAGAATACAAGAATCACTCTCTAATATGAGCTTCTCTTTTACAAATGTTCAGATGTGTATTTTCATCAACAGCGTATATGTATTTTGTAAAGCTATTTGTGCAGTAAATTGTATTACTTGCTCTTGATTATCCTAAATATGTTTAATGCCTGTGGATGGGAAGGGAGTATGCACAAAATGAATTTGGAGATCATAATTCATTCAATCTTGCATAGTTGTACCTAATCATTATAGTTAAGCAGTTGACAACGTAAATATAAATATTTAAGCAATATATTCAGTAAGTCGGTGGTTTAATTGCACCACAATATATTACTAACTATAGATAATGGCCTGGAAATTGCAGTCGGATGCTTGCCGCCTGCATACGCCTCCAAACCGCAAGAAAATGCCGTACTTACCTTGTGTCTCCGGATCTATGGACTGTTCTGGTCCTGGGTACGCCACAGATCCCAAAGCCGGACACGGTTCCCTGGGATCATGTGGGCCAGGCCAACCAATGACAAAGGGGATTCCTTTTATGCTTATGGGGATTCCATTTACGTACGGAATCCCCATAAGCATAATAGAAATCAACTAACAAATACAATTTCACAACATTGAAATAAAAATAAATAATCACAAGTGCAAAATTAATTAAAATACTCTTTGATTAAACATTTAAAATAAAAATTACATTTTTTAGAAAAATAAATTCAAACATTTTTAAACAGGACAAAGATAACCTAAACTAATTTTAAATGTAAGTGAATATTTAAATAATTAAAAAATATATATTTTAACATTTATTGTAATCCTTATGCTGGTAAAAGAAGGCCTTACATCTTTTACCAGACGTAAGGATATGGTGGGTAGTTGCTGGACAATAGTTGGGCAATTAGATAGATTTTTGGATATTAAGGGGTATGGGGATCGTGCAGGAAAGCGGAGTTGAGGTTGAAGATCAGCCATGATCTTATTGAATGGCGGAGCAGGCGCGAGGGGCCAAATGGTCTATGCCTGCTCCTACTTCTTATGTTCTTAAATAGGCCAATTCTGCACCAGTAAAAGTGAATTTGTAGCAGATGCATACGATCTGCCAAGGAGAAACTTGAGAGATTGGACACACACAAGCACACGCGCGCACACACACACACACACACACACACAAACAGGATTTGATGTGTGGCACCATTAAAAATGGTGGTATGATGATAGACGTTTTCTTGGGGGCAGGCCAACAGTGGGGTGTAAAGGCATAGACATTCGATTTGGCAAAGTGGGAGTGGTGAGATTTGACATGAGAGAGGGAAAGGTGCTCAAGGCAGAGGCTTCAGTCTCAGAGAAGGTATGGCAGTTATAGCGTGGGGTGGCAGCCCTGGAAAGGGAAGGAGTACCATACAAACATACGACAATGATGGGCAGGAAAAGATCCACTGGTCTATGCAGTCTTTCCCACACAACTGTGATGCCTTGTGCATCTCAATAATAGACACTGCCCATCCCATCAAAAGCTACATGATCTGCAAAAAAGCAGATAAAATCCCAGGCTTATTTGGGAAAAGAAATCTGGAAAGTTCTTCCTCAACCTCTAGTCTAGGAGACCACTCTGACCCTGATTAATGTTATACTGTACCTACTTTTTGTCACATAGTAACAGTTTCAGGCAGAAGATCTTCGGTCCACCTAGCTCACCTATCCACAGTATTCCCTTTGTGCATTTCCAATAACCTCTTGAATCCCATTTGTTAAAATAATCTGTCTAGTTCTTTATTGAAACCCATTAAGGTTTCCGTGCTGCTAACTCTGTTCCACATACATAATCACCCTTTTAGTGGAAACAATCCACCTGTATGTCCTATATTCTTTCTTTTTTACTTAATTTTTTTAAAGGGTGTTCTGAGCAGTAATTTGGGGAAGCCTGTATTATTTAAAATACCAGCTCTGCCATTAGTGTCACTATATACAGCATTTAGTAAAAGCTTTCCCTAGCAGCGACTGGTGAAACTGGTATTATGTTGTTGCTAAAATTCAAAGTAGATGTGGATATAGTCCTATAGGCTTGAATAAGGGATATCAAAATGGATTGGACTGTTGCCCTGATGGCATTCACCTGAGGGGACTCAGCGAAATGGAGACTGTGCTTTGCTGGCTACTTGCTCTTATATTTAGCTCAGTGGGGTCTGGTATTGTTCTCATTGACTAGAGATCCATGTGATAAAAAATTGGGAAATTACAGACCCATTAATTTGACTTCAGTTAAAGGGATGTTGCTAGAATGGATCATTAGAGATAGACTGTATGACTGACTTAACAGTGAAGGGCTTATTAGGGAATTATTAGGCTTATTAGGGAATCTCAACATGGCTTCGAGAAAAGAAAATCCTGCTTCACCAACCGAGTTGAATTGTTTGAAGAAGTTATGTGGGTGGATGTTAGAACTAGAAGGCTGTCAAAGTTGAAGACTGGTTGCAGTAGGGGTGGATGTCAGATGCCTGGTTGACATTGTATATTTTGATTTCCAAAACAATCTTGATAGGGTGTCACATAAAAGATTATTAAATAGGGTAGAATCTTGTGGAATTGGTGGGCAGATATCGAGTTGAATAAGGAATTGGTTGCATTCTTGTAGACACAAAGGTAGTTATTAATGGTAGCGATTCTGTGTAGCAATGGAGTCCCACTTGGATTAGTGTTGGGGAACTTGCTCTTTCCACCTTTATCAATGATCCAGATGAAGCTGTTGGGAGAACTGTCCGCAAGTTTGCAGATGTTACAAAGATACATGTGGGTGTAAGGATCTCAGATTTAAAAAAAATAAGTTGCAAGCATATCTAGATTTTTTTTTATTCATTCATGGAATGTAGGTGTCACTGGCAAGGCCAGTATTTATTGCCCATCCCAAATTGCCCTTGAGAAAGTGGTGATGAGCCACCTTCTTTAACTGCTGCAGTGATCTGGTGAAATTACTCCCATAATGCTGTTAGGGAGGGAGTACCAGGATTTTGAGCTGATGATGATAAAGAAAAAGTGATATATTTCCAAGTCAGGATGGTGTGTAACTTGGAAGGGAACTTGGAGGTGATGGTATTCCCATGCACCTGATACCCTTGTCCTTCTAGGTGATAGAGGTCACTGGTTTGGGAGGTTCTGTCAAAGAAGCCTTGATGAGCTGCTGCCGTGCTTCTTGTAGATGGTACACACTGTAGCCATGGTGCGTTGGTGGTGGAGGAAGATGTGATAGGCGAATAGACTTGTATCTAGCATATATCTTTTAATATAGATGAATGTAGCTTTATGCACTTAGGTAGGGACAATGGCAAGCATGTGTACAACATGTATGATTGCATGCTCAAAGCTGCAGAGCCGAAGAGTACATGAGGGTTATAGTGCATGAATTATTGAAGGTCCATGACCAGTGCCACCAGGCTATTGCAAAAACAAATAGGATGCATTGCCAGGGCAATTAAATACAAAGCTAGAAATACTATTCTGTCTCTGTACAAGGGTTCATTTAGAATACTATGTTCAGTTTTGGTCCCCTCACAAGGTGAGTGATATAGAGGCCCTGGAAAAGGTTCAGAGGAGGGCTGCTCAAATTATACCTAGTTTAAGTATGACAAAAGTATAACAAAAATGTAACAACAGGGAGTAAGATTTTGTAGACAGGGAATGTGGCAGATGGAAGATTTTTAACCTTTTATACATATACTCAATAAATCCGTACTGTGGTCTATTTGAATGAAAAGATGGCACCAAACACATATTTCAAGCCATATGTCTTGCTTATCTATACCTGGATTATGTTGTATTGGTGGTTATGTGGCAAAGGTCGTGTGGGCTAGTATTGCAAGAGGTAGTTGGCTGCTTATGGTCTACAAAAGGCTCATGGTTCTAACGTGGCTTTCTCAACATAGGAAGCTGCTGCTGGCTGCTTCACTGGACCTTGTTCCTAGGCAGCCTGCTGTTGTCTCCTTTGTTCCAGTGACTAATGGGGAAAGTTGTAGTTCTGGCATCAGCTCATGTCCTGAGAGGCAGAGGTATCAGGCAGGCCAGCTCCAGCTGCCAGCATTGCACTGGGATCTGGAGCTGTATCCCCACTGATCAGTGGGATGGTTGGTCTAATACAGCTATCAAATACTGAAACCCCCAAGTGACATCAGTGTACATTGCGACCACCAAGGCGGGGAAGTCAGTATGCCGACTGCTGTCTATTCTGACTGAGCCATGGGCACTTTTTAGGCGGGGGTTTGCTGTGGATTAGAGTGAAGTTGCCACATACTTCATTGATGTTTGCAATGAAAAACAGCTTTGCTGATGTTGCTGGAAAAGGGAGCTGTAGATACAACAGTCAAACTTGGAGATCCTTGAAGACTGACCTCAAAGTCTGCATGTAGGTATGATAGAATCAAAGAATGGTTACAACATGGAAGAAGGCCATTCGGCCCGTCGAGCCCGTGCCAGTTCTCAGCTAGTCCCACTCCCCCCACTCTTTCCCTGTAGCCCGGCTTCAGATACTTATCCAACTCCATTTGAAAGATAAAATTTAATCTGACTGCAGCACCCTTTCAGGAAGTGCATTCCAGATCTTAACCACTCGCTGTGTAAAAGTGCTTTTTCTTACATCGCCTTTGTTTTTTTTGTCAATCACCTTAAATCTGTGTCCTATGGTTCTTGACTGTTCTGCCAATGGGAACAGTCTCTCTCTATCTACTCTATCCAGACTCCTCATGATTTTGAACACCTCTATCAAATCTCCTCTCAATCTTCCCTGCTCGAAGGAGAATAACCCCAGCTTCTCCAGTCTGAAGTCCTGGAATCATTCTTGTAAATCTTTTCTGCACATCCTGAAAGGCTTTCACATCCTTCCTAAAGTGAAGCACTCATCGCTGGAGTGGAACTAAACTACAGAATCAGTGGGAACCTGTTCAACCTTCGTCGCCTCCAGGCCAGATCCAAGACCGTCCCAACCTCTGTCGTCGAACTACAGTACGCGGACGACGTATGCATCTGCGCACATTCACAGTCTAAACTCCAAGTCATAGTCAAAATCTTCACTGAGGCATACGAAAGCATAGGCCTTACACTTAACATCAGTAAGACAAAGGTCCTCCACCAGCCTGACACCAACACACAGCACTACCCCCCCAGTCATCAAGATCCACGGCGCAGCCCTGGACAACATGGACCACTTTCCATACCTCGGGAGCCTATTATCAACAAGGGCAGACATCGATGACGAGGTTCAACACCGCCTCCAGAGCGCCAGCGCAGCCTTCGGCCGTCTGAGGAAAAGAGTGTTCGAAGATCAGGCCCTCAAATCTGCCACCAAGCTCATGATCTACAGGGCTGTAGTGATACCCGTCCTCCTGTATGGCTCAGAGATGTGGGCCATATACAGCAGACACCTCAAATCACTGGGGAAATACCACCAACGATGTCTGCGCAAGATCCTGCAAATCCCCTGGGAGGACAGACGCACCAATGTTAGCATCCTCGACCAGGCCAACATCCCCAGCATCGAAGCACTTACCACACTTGACCACATTGTTCGCATGCCTGACACCCAAGACTCCAAAGCAAGCGTTCTACTCGGAACTCCTACACGGCAAGCGAGCCCAAGGTGAGCAGAGGAAATGTTTCAAGGACACCTTCAATGCCTCCTTGATAAAATGCAACATCCCCACCGACACCTGGGAGTCCCTGGCCAAAGACCGCCCTAAGTGGAAGAAATGCATCCGGGAGGGCACTGCGCACCTCGTGTCTCATCGCCGAGAGCATGCAGAAAGCAAGCGCAGGCAGCAGAAGGAGCCTGCGGCAAACCAGTCCCAAACACTCTTTCCTTCAACGACTGTCTGTCCCACCTGTGGCAGAGACTGTAATTCCCGTATTGGACTGTTCAGTCACCTAAGCACTCATTTCTAGAGTGGAAGCAAGTCTTCCTCGATTTCGAGGGACGGCCTATGATGATGATGAAAGTGTGGGGCCCAGAATTGGACACTACTCCAGTTGGGGCCGAACCCGTATTTTATACAAGTTGATCATAATTTCCACACTTTTGTACTCTATACAATTTATGAAGCCCAGGATCCAGTTAGCCTTTTTAACTGCTTTCTCAACCTGCCCTGCCACCTTCAATGATTTATGCATACATACCCCCAGGTCTCTCTGTTCATGCACCCCCTTTAGGATTGTAACATTTAGTTTATATGTCCTCTCCTCATACTTTTTACCAAAATACATCATTTCACAATTTTCTGGGTTAAATTTCATCTGCCACGTGTCCGCCCATTTCACCAGCCTATCTTGTCTTCCTGAAGTCTATCACTTCTCCTCACTGTTCACTATCCTTCCAAGTTTTGTTTCATCTGCAAATTTTGAAATTGTGCCCTGTACACCCACGTCCAAGTCATTAATATATATCAAGAAAAGCAGTGGTCCTAGAATCGACCCCTGGGGAACACCACTGTATACCTTCCTCCAGTCCGAAAAACAACCGTTCACCACTACTCTCTGTTTCCTGCCACTTAATCAGTTTCGTATCCAGGCTGTCACTGTCCCTTTTATTCCATGGGCTTCAATTTTGCTGGCAAGCCTATTATATGGCACTTTGTCAAACACTTTTTGGAAATCCATGTACAATGATCTTATTGAATGGTGGTGCAGGCTCGAAGGGCCGAATGGCCTACTCCTGCACCTATTTTCTATGTTTTTCTATGTTTCTATTACGTCAACCGCATTACCCTCATCAATCCTCTCTGCTACCTTATCAAAAAGCTTAATTAAGTTGGTTAAACCTGATTTGCCTTTAACAAATCCGTGCTGGCTTTCCTTACTTAATCCACCCCTATCCAAGTGACTGTTAATTTTGTCACTGATTACTTTCTAAAAGATTCCCTACTACCGAAGTTAAACTGGCTGGCCTGTAGTTGATTGGTTTAACTACAGATCTGTTTGCATCCCACTGAAATTGGCCTTCCCCTAGTTAAACATTTTTACTCTAGGTTTCTGCCTGTCCTTCTCCACATCTAATCTAACCCTTATGATCACTGTTCCCTAAATGTCCACCTACTGACACTTGCTCCGCTTGACCCACCTCATTCCACAGAACCAGATCCAGCAATGCCTCTTGCCTCGTCGTGCTGGAAACATACTGATCAAGAAAGTTCTCCTGAACACACTTCAGAAGTTCTTTCCCTTCTCTGCTATTTATACTATGATCTCAGTCTATATTAGGATAGTTGAAATCCCCCATTATCACTACTCTATAGTTCTTGCACCTCTCTGTAATTTCTCTGTAAATTTGCTCCTCCATATTGTAATATTGTTCCATCTAGTGGACTACTGCTCTACTTAATAGACTACTTGGTAATGCAGTCATTGCTGTTTCCAAGAATAAAAGGAATTGAGCCATCTTGGAGTCCTGTGTATGTTATGTCATAGAGAATATATCTCGTTGCCAATGAAGGATAGGATTTCTGAATACCCTAGTTGAATTTTTTGTTGATGGATGATTCCAGCCAAACAACAGAGAGACTAGAGAGGTCTTTGTGTTGCAGAACAGCTAAAAATTCAAGGTAAATTACAAGTACACATGGCTGAACTGCCAAAGTCCAGATAGCCACGACTATGGGAATGATAGGGCACTTGGGGGAGTTTCAACGTGACCGTGAGACTTTCGGAGCGTATGTGGCACGGCTGGAAATGTTTTTCACCACCAATAATATAATCAAAGTCCTCAATGATGAAAACCATAACCTGGTGGTGTTGGGAAGAAAACAGGCTATTTTCCTGACTGAATCAGGCCCTAAGGTGCATGAAACCCTGACAAATTGGCTTGTTCCCATCAAGCCAAAGGACACATCACTTATGGAGATCCTAAGCAAGTTAGAACAGCACTACAGTCCTGATCCCCTAGAAATTGCTCAAAGTTATCATTTTAGATCACAAAATCAATTACCTGATAAGGGTATCAGTGAATACATTATAGCATTAAAGAAGCTATCCGTTCACTGTCATTTCGGAAACTTTCAGGATCAGGCATTACGTGACTGCTTTGTTTGTGGGATGAAAAATGAAGCAATCAGGAGGTCGTTGTTGACAACCCCTAACTTGACTTTTGATTTAGCTTGTCAGACAGCTATGTCAATGGATATGGCCAACCAATATTCCCAATAATTTCGTACCATTTCCAGTCTTCAGACAACCGAGGTGAATTGCCTGCAGGTTAAAAGTAAAAGGCAGTTGGGCCCCAACCCTTCAGCAATTGGCAATGGTAACAGTGCATTGAAGTTGTGCTATTGGTGTCTGGGACAACATGTTGTTCAAAGTTGTCCATATGTGAAGGCAAATTGTTTCTTCTGCAGGAAAATTGGGCATCTTGCGAAGGCATGCCGACTGAAGAGTAAACCAACTTTCAAGGCAATAAGTAGAAATCCCCATAGACTACATAGCATGGAAGAAAAGCAACAGGATGAAGAGACACATGTCATCAGGAGCACGAGGCTAGTTAACAGCAATTCGAAAAGTATCATCATCCAAGTAGACGTTGCAGTAACCAAGATATCCATGTAAATCGACACTGATGCATCCATGAGTGTAGTACCGGAATTGCTAATCGTGACAAATTGCGTGATTTCCCATTGGAAAAATGCAAGATAGAGCTGCGAGGCTACTTAGGAGAGAACATTCCTGTGGTAGGATGTATCACCGTATCGGTGAAATACAAGGATCAATTTCAGAGCTTGCCTCTCTTAGTGGTGGCAGGAGACAAGCCTGCCTTACTAGGTAGAAATTGGTTGGGATCACTGAAGCTGAATTGGAATGAGATTTTTCATGTTGAAACGAGATTTGCATCAAAGGATGATGTCATCAAGAAGTATCTGAAGGTGTTCTGCGAAACAAGCAGTCCGATCCAAGGCTTCAAGGCGAGTGTCAGGGTATAGAAGGACACTAGACCAGTTTACTGCAAGTTACGTCTTGTACCACATGCACTCAAGGAGAAAGTTGAGCAAGAGCTCAAAAGACTAGAGACTGAGAACATTATCTTTAAGATAGATCTATGTAATTGGGCTACACCCATTGTTGTTGTACTTAAGTCAGATAGTAAGGTAAGGTTGTGAGGTGATTATAAAGTAACCGTAGACCAAGTTCGAGCGGGTAATCTCCGCAATACATTGCCAAATGTAGAAGATTTGTTCACAACACTGACAGGTGGTCAGATCTTCTCAAAGTTAGATCTTACAATACCTACTTATAACTGTAGCTAGATGAGGAGTCCAAGTCATGCTTGATTATAAACACTCAACTAGCCTATATCAATTGAATAGGCTACCATTTGGAGTATCTTCTACCCCCGCCATATTCCAAGGGGTGATGAACCAGATTTTGCAAGGCATTGAAGGGGTAGTATGTTATTTAGATGACATACTCATTTCAGTACCAAACAGGCAAATCCATAATAACATATTGAATGAAGTCCTCAAACGGCTAGAGAAGCACAGAGTATGAGTGACTGCTTGTAAATGTGAGTTATTTGAAAACTCTGTGGAGTACTTAGGGCACAGAGTAGACAAAGATGGTTTACATCCAACCAAGGGAAAGCTGGATGCAATTAAAAATGCTCTCACTCCCAAGAATGTCATTGAACTTCGATCATTTTTAGGTCTTTTGAACTATTATGGGAAGTTCCTACCAAATTTGGTTACAGTGTTACAACCACTGAATGAGCTGTTGAAAAAACAGGTCCATTGGAAGTGGTCAGAAGAATGCGACGCAGCGTTCAAGGAGTGTAAAAGCCAGTTGGTAGAGAGCACCATATTAGTTCACTATGCTTCTGAGACATGGACTATATACAGCAAGCACATCAAAGCACTGGAGAAGTACCATCACTGCTGCCTCAGGAAAATCCTGCAAATCCATTGGCAGGATAGGCGCACCAACATCAGTGTACTTGCGCAGGCCAACATCCTCAACATCGAAGCATTGATGACGCTCGATCAGCTCCGATGGATGGGCCACATCATCTATATGCCCGATAGGAGACTCCCAAAGCAAACGCCCTACTCAGAGCTCGGACAGGGAACGAGCCCCAGGTGGACAGAAGAAACGCTTCAAGGACAGCCTCAAGGCCTTCTTGAAGAAGTTCAACATCCCCACGACACCTGGGAATCCCTGGCACACGATCACTCAAAATGGAAGAGAATAATCCGTGAGGGCTTCGAACACCAAGTCTCTTTGCGGGGAGCAAGCAGAAACCAAGCGCATATGGCGGAAGGAGTGCATGACAACCCAAGCACTTAAAAAACGGCACTTCAACCAACATATTTTAAACCATCATCTATCTAACCTGCGACAGAGACTGTAGCTCCCGCATTGGATTAACAGTCATCTGAGAACTCATTTTTAATGTGGAAGCAAGTCATCCTCGACTCCGATGGACTGCCTATGATGATGATGATGATGTTCACTATGATGTATCTAAGAAGATCAAGCTAGCATGTGACGCCTCTCCATATGGAGTTTGGGCAGTGATCTCTCATGTACTACATAGTGGGGAGGAGAGAGCAATGGCTTTTGCTCACGCACTCGCAGTGCCTTTGAGCGGAATTACGTGCAAATCGAAAGGGAAGCTTTAGCATTAATTTTTGGGGTCATACATTTACCATTGTTACAGACCATAAGCCCCTGACAGCACGGAATGAATTGCCCGTGGATAAACATTGTATCATGTGGGGTGCAAGAATGGTTATCCCAAATAAATTCAGGCCCAAATTATTAGGAGATCTTCATGACCAGCACCTAGGAATGTGTTTGACCAAGAGTTTTGCACACAGTTACTTATTGTGGCCAGGTCAAGTAAAAGATATAGAGTACATCGTTAGTCAGTGTACAACATGTCAATCGGTAAGTAAGAAACCATCATCAGTACCATTACAGCCATGGAAAGGGCCTCCCAGGGTGTGGCAAAGGTTACATACAGATTTTGCTGAGCTCGAAGGATAGCAATTATTCATTGTGATTGATAGCCATTCAAAGTGGGGAGAGGTGTTTCCGATGCGGAAATTAACAACAAGTATAACATCAGACAACTTGTGAAGATTATTTTCTTCACATGGCCTCTAAGAAGAAATTGTGTCTGATAATGGACTACACTTTTGTACAAAAGAATTTGCACGGTTCACAAGCAGAAATGGTGTG
Source organism: Pristiophorus japonicus (assembly GCF_044704955.1). NCBI lineage: Eukaryota > Metazoa > Chordata > Chondrichthyes > Pristiophoridae > Pristiophorus > Pristiophorus japonicus. The sequence continues at coordinate 170,586,607 of NC_091981.1, forward strand.
AAACATACCAAGGTTCGACCGTACCACCCTGCTTCAAATGGTGCAGCAGAGCGCAGAGTACAAATTGTAAAACATGCCCTCATCAAACAAATGTTGGCTCCAAAGAAATGACAGTTGTCGTTGGCTAATTTTCTGATTACTTATCGTAATACTCCTCATACAACTACTGGTAGAACACCAGCAGAGTTGTTTCTCAAACGACAGCCACGAACCAGATTCTCATTGTTATAACTAAACTTGGCACATTGAGTAGAAGAAAAACAATTAAGACAGAAAGAGAATCATGATAGAGGTAGAGTAAGAGAGAGGTGTGAAATTAAACCAGAAGGTGAGAGTGAAGAACCATCACAAATGGTTAAAGTGGTTACCAGGAAGAGTGGTGAAGATATGTGGTCCTCGCACATATTTGGTTAAGATGTTTGATCATGGACAGGTTAGGTTTGTTCACAATGATCATATTTTACCTACAGATGTGGAAGGAGTTGAAAGTTGGAATGATTCGATTATTTCTGATGAGTCAGATAGTCTTATTACAAGTACAATACCAGTAGCAAATCCTACATCAAATGTACTTGAAAGAAGTCCAAGAGAAAGTCAGAATTTAAGTCTGAGTCCGAGTTAGGCAGACAAACAGTCTGAAGTTGTCGAGAGTACAAGCATAGATCAAGGGCATCCCTTGGAGGAAAACTTTTCTCAGGATCAGCCTAGAATGAATCTAAGTTCACACCATGTTTGGAAAGTTCTGTTTGAGAGCAAAGGTATCCTCTTTGAAACAGAAAACAAATGGTTAAGTTTGATTTATAAATATGGCAAATTAAGTACATATATTTTGTTATGTATAACCATGCAATTTATGTATGATGATTGTTTGTTATAATTACTTCTTCATAAAGAAGGGAGAAGTGTAATATTGTACCATCTAGTGGACTACTGCTCCACCAAGTGGACAACTGTGGTAATGCAGCCATTGCTGTTTACAAGAATAAATGGAATGGAGCCATCTTGGAGTCCTGTGTATGTTGTGATGTCGTAGAGAATATATTACACATCTTTACTACTATTTGGTAGTCTATAGAATACACCTAGTAGTGTAATGGCACCTCTATTATTTCTTAATTCCAGCCATATAGATTCTGTCCTTCACCACTCTAGGACATCCTCCCTCTCCAGCTCTGTAACATTCTCCTTAACCAATACTGCCACACCACCTCCTATCTTTCCTGAACACCTTATAATGAGGAATGTTCCTCAAACATCGTTCTTTTCAGGCAAGGTCACGAGTTCTGGGTCACATGACTCTGAACCTTTCTCCTCAGCCTCTGCTAGGACGGTGGCACATTCTCATCCACTTCCCACTTCCCTATCTCCCTCATGCTTTGTGCATCACCCTGTGCAAAATCCTCACTATTATCTCATTTCTCTGGGTGAAAGCATCATGGGTTGAAAAAGCATGTGGGTTTGAGGGGGTTGGAAAGAGGAACATGGAGCAGGAGATCTCTACAGGAATTCATGGGTGGGCTTTACTCTGATTTCATCTCCTTCTTAATCAGTGTCTTCCTTGTCTTTCTCATTATCATCACAGTTCACAAGGAAGTAGTTGTGTATCTGTTCGTTCCCAGCTTCCTTCTCCTGTGCCGACCTTGCTGCCAGCAAGAAGGGTACAAACTAAGAATGGATGAGCATTACCCTCTTGGGATTAAGGAGACAGAGAAAGAAAGAAAGTTTGTGGCTGTGTGGTTCTTCACAGGGATATCACAGTGTCAATGTAGATGTTCAGTCACTAAACTGGCGACCTAACACGCCCCTGATCTCGCCATCTCCCACATCAAGAGCACAGTGCCTTGCTTTGAGCTCCGTGGGAAGCTCCTCAGGGTGTGAGATGTTTCAGGTTGGGAATGCCCCCTCTGGTGGCCTGCTGTTCACATGCTACAATTTTCTTCTGAAACAAAATTGAGCAAATTAGGTAAAGCCAAGTGCCATGGGGGAAGTGAAGTAAGAGACGTGGTGCTATCATCCTGCTAAAGTGAAGGAAGAGGTTTCAGGATTATGGATGCAAGTAATTGCCGTGAGGGGCGATGGGTAGAAACATAGAAACATAGAAAATAGGTGCAGGAGTAGGCCATTCGGCCCTTCTAGCCTGCACCGCCATTCAATGAGTTCATGGCTGAACAGTAATGCCATACTGCAAGATCCTGAGGGAATGATTCCCTTAACAGGAGTGCATTGCGAAGGGTTTCGTTGTACAATTGTTATTTGTAGAGGGTGAAGAGTGTGCTGGTGCCCAAGGGAGCCAGAGAGAGTAGCTAGTGTGTCATCTTGTCTGCTCTGATTCGGTCATTAAACTTAATCCAGAAATGCTCTGTACTCATGGGGCGGGGGTGGTGGTGGGGGGGGGAGGTGAGAGTGTTGGCATTTAGTGCCAGTCCCTCCACACATGGCACTAGTTGGCAGATACCCAACCATCTGTTTCTCCTATGTTCTATTTCATCTAGCAAGGTTTGCAGGTTGGACTCAGTGAAACTGTGGCATCTTCTTCTTTGCCTCTGTGTCACGTCTTGCTTCCTTCTTTGCCTGCCTCTGACAAGTCCTCCTCTGTTAAACATTTTTGTAAAGTGGCACAAAAACATCCATAACACAGCCAGTCAGGCAAGTCAATAGCCAACTCACTGAACCAAGCACTATTTCTTATTTACCTGTTGTTTCCGTGGACTGCTGCTGCAAAGGCCAGCCAGAACTGGCTTTTTAAAGGCTGCACTCTAATTTCCATGCACCCCAGCACACTATTCCTATTTTACAGAGGCTTTGTGTCAACCACTACTCTAATGGCTATGTAAATGAGCTGACCCGCTGAATTCTGGTATCAATTACTTTTCAAACCATTACCAGGTGTACCTCATTATCCATGGGTGTAAAAGCGATACAACTCACACGGTAAAATTTCAGGGCTAATTAATTTAGGCTACAGGACGCAACAGAGGGGAGGGATCTGGGGGTATTGAAACAAACAGCACAGTATTTGGTAGTGGTAAGAAAAGCTCATCAGATCTTGAGATATATAGTCAGAGGCAAATAACACAAAACCCAGGAGGTGATAATGATTCTGTATAAGGTTGCACAGCATGACTATGGCTGGTGTACAATTCTGTTCCTTGTACTACAGAAAGAATATCCAGCCACTAGAGGTAGTGCAGAAAAGAACAACAATATTAATACATTGCTTAAGGCATCTGAGCTTTGACAAGTGGTTGAAGAGCCTAGGATAATTTATTCTGAGAGCATAGACTCCATCATTTACTCTGATGGAGACGAATAAGGACACCAACACACTCTTCACCCTCTAAAAATAACATTATTCAAGATATTTACGGGAATAGATAAATTGAACCCCAATAATGTGTTTGAGATTGCTACAAACTCCGGAACCAGGAACTCGGCGTAAGGTTAGAAGAGAGAAAATTCCAATGGAGGCTGATAATAGGGATAACTTTAAGATATATATTTGAAGGAGTGGGTGACTGAGAGGAATTGGGTTGGATTTTCGATTGGATGCTTTTTCGGGCAACAATGGCGGTGGGGCAGTGAAGTTGGCTCCGGGAAATGATTTGCATCTGCAGCCAAAAAATTCAGCAGCTGGGCCCTGAGTGTGGAGCGGAGCACTAGGGAGGCGTTCCACACCTCTCTTAGGGCACTAGGCCAACTGAGCAACTGAACATCCGTTGATAAAGCGCCAGTCTCGGAGCGCCCTAACAGAGGCTTCCCTGGAAAAAACAATTGCCAAAAAAACACGAAAAACATTCCCAATACTTTGCTCATCCACATAAAGATAAATAGCAAAGATAAAAGAAAAAAAAACAATCACACTTCCCTCATGTAATCATTCCTTCCCTCACCGCTGCCGGAACAGCTCGGACCGCCCGCTTGCCCAGGCGGTCACACTACGGCATGCTACGGGGCGCTATGGGTCCCACTCGAAACAAATTTCACCACGCAGTCGCAACCGGGGGCATTGCACACCAGCTCGCGCTCCTGGGCAGTACTGCTCAGCGCCCCCGCAAAACTGGCACCAAATTTGCCGGTGGGGAGTTGGAAGCTGCCCGCCCAGCCGGAATTCATTTGCATACCAATTACCGCCCCTCTGGGGCATCAATAGAGGCACCAGCCCAACAAAAATCCAGCCCATTATCTTTTGAGACCAGCCAGACAAACTGCAGCCTTTTCCAATCCTGTACTTCCCTGTGTTCCGATGTTGCACAAAAACATGGTTTGCAGGAATAGGTATGGGTAACTAATTTTGTGGTCTCAGGTGGATCTGTGATGCCTCCAGTACGGGCTTTGCAACTTATTATACACCTATTGACTGTAAATATCATTCTGAACATTTCTTTGTGCATGTTGACTGTTTTAATATGGATAGTGTGGGCTCTCTCCCTGGTTACTCCATGATGACAAAGGGATCTCCATCATGAGTGCATAAGCAAATTAAAAATATCTTTCCAAGTTACAAAACAAAACTGGGTTCTACAATTCATGCGGAAACAGGACAACAGGCCTCGTCACACATAATAGTACTGCACAGCAGTAAGAACTTACATTTGGAAATCTCAGTGATTGCTCACTCGCATGCTGTCACTTACATAATTTAGTAATGTGTAAGGATTAAGAATAATTACCTGTTGCCCTCAGTCACCAGAACTGTTTCTGTTAATGTTCCAGAAATAATATATGTTAGTAATCTGGACTGCTATAAAGTTCCATTTCTAATAGCAAGCTGTTGAAAAGCCAATTTGCTACATTTATCAGCAAGGCCTAGAGAGTTATTCTTTCGCAATCAATTGAGATAAATATCACATTCAATAGCTTACTATTAAATATATTTTATTTCTGCTCAACTTACAAGTATTCCCACCCAAAACCACAAAATTTGGCCAAGAGCCTTTTGACCTTGCCAGAGTTTAGACAGCCTCATTGAGATACAAAGACAAAAGCAAAATACTGCGGATTCCCCAACCCCGCACAGCCCGCTTCAACCTCCTTCCCAAGATCCACATACAGGACTGTCCCGGTAGACCTATCATTTCAGTCTGTTCTTGCCCCACAGAACTTATTTCTTCCTATCCACTCTCTTCCCACCTACATCCATGATTCCTCCAACGCCCTTCTTCACTTTAACAGTTTCCAATTTCCTGGCCCCAACTGCCTCCTTTTCACCATGGACGTCCAATCCCTTTACACTTCCATTCCACTTCAGCATGGCCTGAGGGTGCTCCACTTCTTCCATGAGCAGAGGCTCAACCAGTTCCCATCCACCACCAACCTCCTCCACCTGGCTTAACTTGTTCTCACATTGAACAACTTCTCCTTTAACTCCACTCACTTTCTCCAAATTGAAGGTGTTGCTATGGGAACCCGTTTGGGTCCTAGCTATGCCTGACGTTTCATGGAATATGTGGAACATTCTTTGTTCCAGTCCTACTCGAGTCCCCTCCCTCATCTCTTTTTCCGGTACATTGATGACTGTATCAATTCTGTTTCCTGCTCTCGCCGTGAACTTGAAAATTTCATTCACTTTGCATCCAATTTCCAACCTTCCCTCACCTTCACATGGTCCATCTCCGACTCTTCCCTTCCCCACCTCTACTTCTCTGTCTCCATTTCTGGGGCTAGGCTTTTGACCAGTATCCACTATAAGCCCACTGACTCCCACAGCTACCTGGACTACACTTCCTCCCACCCCACATCCTGTAAGGACTCCATTCCATTCTCCTAGTTTCTCTGTCTCCGTCGCATCTGCTCTGATGACACCACCTTTCACACTAGTGCCTCTAACATGTCTTCCTTTTTCCTCCACGTATCCATTCTATTTCCTGCACCTCTCACTCTCACTCCTTCCCCTCCCTCTCAGAACCACGACAGGGTTCCCCTTGTCCTCACCTTTCATACCACCAGCCTCCATGTTCAAATAGATCATCCTCCGTCATTTCCGCCACCTCCAGCGTGCCCCCACCACCAATCACATCTTCCCCTCCCCTTCCCTCTCAGCATTCCGAAGGGACCGCTCCCTCCTTGACAACCTGGTCCATTCAGCAGTCACCCCCACCCCTTCCCATGGCACCTTCCCGTGCAAGTGCAAGAGATGCAACACCTTCCATTTTATTTCCTCTCTTCCCACTATCCGGGGCCCCAAATACTCCTTCCAGGTGAAACAACGATTTACTTGTACTTCTTTCAATTTAGTATACTGTATTCACTGCTCACGATGTGGTCTCTTCTACATTGGGGAAACCAAGTGTAGATTGGGTGACCACTTTGCTGAACACCTCCGTGGGGAAGAGTGACCATAATATGGTGGAATTCTGCATTAGGATGGAGAATGAAACAGTTAATTCAGAGATCATGGTCCAGAACTTAAAGAAGGGTAACTTTGAAGGTATGAGGCGTGAATTGACTAGGATAGATTGGCGAATGATACTTAAGGGGTTGACTGTGGATGGGCAATGGCAGACATTTAGAGACCGCATGGATGAACTACAACAATTGTACATTCCTGTCTGGCGTAAAAATAAAAAAGGGAAGGTGGCTCAACCGTGGCTATCAAGGGAAATCAGGGCTAGTATTAAAGCCAAGGAAGTGGCATACAAATTGGCCAGAAATAGCAGTGAACCCGGGGACTGGGAGAAATTTAGAACTCAGCAGAGGAGGACAAAGGGTTTGATTAGGGCAGGAAAAATGGTGTACGAGAAGAAGCTTGCAGGGAACATTAAGACGGATTGCAAAAGTTTCTATAGATATGTAAAGAGAAAAAGGTTAGTAAAGACAAACATAGGTCCCCTGCAGTCAGAAGCAGGGGAAGTCATAACGGGGAACAAAGAAATGGCGGACCAATTGAACAAGTACTTTGGTTCGGTATTCACTAAGGAGGACACAAACAACCTTACGGATATAAAAGGGGTCATAGGGTCTAGTAAGGAGGAGGAACTGAGGGAAATCCTTATTAGTCAGGAAATTGTGTTGGGGAAATTGATGTGATTGAAGGCCGATAAATCCCCAGGGCCTGATGGACTGCATCCCAGAGTACTTAAGGAGGTGGCCTTGGAAATAGCGGATGCATTGACAGTCATTTTCCAACATTCCATTGACTCTGGAGTTCCTATCGAGTGGAGGGTAGCCAATGTAACCCCACTTTTTAAAAAAGGAGGGAGAGAGAAAACAGGGAATTATAGGCCGGTCAGCCTGACCTCAGTCGTGGGTAAAATGATGGAATCAATTATTAAGGATGTCATAGCAGCACATTTGGAAAGAGGTAACATGATAGGTCCAAGTCAGCATGGATTTGTGAAAGGGAAATCATGCTTGACAAATCTTCTGGAATTTTTTGAGGATGTTTCCAGTAGAGTGGACAAGGGAGAACCAGTTGATGTGGTATATTTGGACTTTCAGAAGGCTTTCGACAAGGTCCCACACAAGAGATTAATGTGCAAAGTTAAAGCACATGGGATTGGGGGTAGTGTGCTGACGTGGATTGAGAACTGGTTGGCAGACAGGAAGCAAAGAGTAGGAGTAAATGGGTACTTTTCAGAATGGCAGGCAGTGACTAGTGGGGTACCGCAAGGTTCTGTGCTGGGGCCCCAGCTGTTTACACTGTACATTCATGATTTAGACAAGGGGATTAAATGTAGTATCTCCAAATTTGCGGATGACACTAAGTTGGGTGGCAGTGTGAGCTGCGAGGAGGATGCTATGAGGCTGCAGAGTGACTTGGATAGGTTAGGTGAGTGGGCAAATGCATGGCAGATGAAGTATAATGTGGATAAATGTGAGGTTATCCACTTTGGTGGTAAAAACAGAGAGACAGACTATTACCTGAATGGTGACAGATTAGGAAAAGGGGAGGTGCAACGAGACCTGGGTGTCATGGTACATCAGTCATTGAAGGTTGGCATGCAGGTACAGCAGGCAGTTAAGAAAGCAAATGGCATGTTGGCCTTCATAGCGAGAGGATTTGAGTACAGGGGCAGGGAGGTGTTGCTGCAGTTGTACAGGGCCTTGGTGAGGCCACACCTGGAGTATTGTGTACAGTTTTGGTCTCCTAACTTGAGGAAGGACATTCTTGCTGTTGAGGGAGTGCAGCGAAGGTTCACCAGACTGATTCCCGGGATGGCGGGACTGACCTATCAAGAAAGACTGGATCAACTGGGCTTGTATTCACCGGAGTTCAGAAGAATGAGAGGGGACCTCATAGAAACGTTTAACATTCTGATGGGTTCAGACAGGTTTGATGCAGGAAGAATGTTCCCAATGTTGGGGAAGTCCAGAACCAGGGGTCACAGTCTGAGGATAACGGGTAAGCCATTTAGGACCGAGATGAGGAGAAACTTCTTCACCCAGAGAGTGGTGAACCTGTGTAATTCTCTACCACAGAAAGTTGTTGGGGCCAATTCACTAAATATATTCAAAAAGGAGTTAGATGAAGTCCTTACTACTCGGGGGATCAAGGGGTATGGCGAGAAAGCAGGAATGGGTACTGAAGTTGCATGTTCAGCCATAAACTCATTGAATGGCGGTGCAGGCTAGAAGGGCTGAATGGCCTAATTCTGCACCTATTTTCTATGTTTCTATGTTTCTATGTTCAGTATGTAAGTGTGTCCCTGAGCTTCCAGTCACCTGTCACTTTAACTCTCCACTCCACTCCCACTCTGATATATCCATCCTTCGACATATCCACTGTTCCAATGAAGCTCAATGCAAGTTTGAGGAACAGCACCTCATCTTTCGTTTAGGCACTTTATAGCCTTCTGGACTCAACATCGAGTTCAACAATTTCAGAGCATAACCTCTGGCCATCTTTGGCTCCCTTTCCCCCCATCTTACATTTTTTTTTTCTTTTTTCTTCTCTTTTTCCCCCTATTTGTTTATGATGGCAGCTATACCATACCATTACTATACCATTCACACCCTATCCAGATTAATTTTATTCTAACTTCTGTCATTACCATTTCAATTCTGCTCATCATTCCTTTTGTCTCTCTAATCTCTCCTGCCTTCCACTCGACCACAGATCTTCCCTTTTGTTCTTTCTCCCCCTCCCCCTTTTAGTGCTTAAGAATGTACTCTTTTCGAACAATCGGCAGTTCTAACAAAAGGTCGGCGACCCGAAATGTTAACTCTGTTTTTCTCTCCACAGAATGCTGAGATTTGCAGCATTCTCTGTTTTTATTTGAGATAAAAGACTAGCTTTAGAATACCATAAGGAGTGAGAAAAGGGTTCTGTACCTTAGGTGAATATACAGGAACTATTCCAACCCATTTCCCTCTCCTCTTGAGAACAATCTTGCCCCAGCTCACTTCTGATATATGATCGTTCTACTAAGCTCAGAAACTTGTTATATAGGAAATCGTGGAGGAGAAATTTTAGCAATGGTTCAGTGTCTTTGTACCAGGTAGCCACTTTGTCCCATGACATCCATATGTCACAGCAGCAATGGCATTGGCGAGTGGATGTATATGAAAACTCCGTCCTCACCTCATCCCTATTTGTACAGCAATTTATATTTTCAGTATAAGCCACTATATACTTGACAAGAATACCAGAGCAATTGTCAAACTTTTCCTCTACCTTCTCCATATTAGGAACTTTTTCTGTAATTTTTCAAGTCACATTAAGCTGATTGTGCAAGTGCAACATTTTTGCCTCCTGTTCTATGGAGCAGGGCTAGAATACTTAGTTTCAAACAATAACATAGAGATAAATAACAGTATAGGCACATATTAGTCAGCTTATTGACACACAATGCATCAAGACTCCCCCTTTATCTATTAACAATTATGTAGTGCATAATATATCCTGTTACAGATCAACCTATTTCAAATTCTATCCCCTATACTAATGTGTGGGCCAATAACTCTTTGTGAATCTGTATTCAGAAAGCTTCCATTTCTATGTATAGTATTAGTGCTAAGCAGAATGTCAGCAGCAGCAGTATGGATGTCAGTGACATTGCACTTCATGAGCAGCTCCAATCTACAAAAATCCCAACAAACTATCATTTTATTGCTCGACTAAAGCTTAGTAAATCGAAGCCTCAATCAAGCTGTTACATATTTAGTCAATTTAGTCAATTCATGTCTTAGCAGTGCTATGATATGAACATAGGGGTTGCAACCCATGATCATTTTATGTAATTTAGATGGATTTGCTGTGCAATTTGTTATCAGCCTGTGAAAAGGATTCTTTGCACACACTGCTGGAAAACAAGACAAGATTTTTCATAATTAATATTAACACTCCAAGAGACTATTTCCTTCCAGTTTTGCATAATTTCATAGAAAGCTGCCTGATGAGTCTTGCATTCATGAATCAATAGCTTATAACAAACACATTTGTATTTCATCCACATTTGAGGTAAAATGAAGGATATTGTAGGCATTGTGGTTCTTACACTCGTTCTCTTTCTAGAATAACATCAGATAATGAATGGGTGCAAGCTGCTTCCTATTCAGCAGGGCTTGGGGAAATCAATGCTGCGAGCCATCCAAGGCCATTTTGATCAGCCACACTCTTGTTGCAGATCAAACTAATGTAATTTAGAATGGTATGAAATAATCAAGTTGGAAATATATTTGAGCATTCCAGCCAATTATTCTTGAATCCCTGATTATATCACACATATATAGCATCTGAACAACATGTCATTAAATGCCAATTGTATTCATAAGAAATCCCATTTAAAGTTTCAGTAATTTTATTTTTGCATTTCCCATTGTGAAACTGTTTTACTTTTAATATGAGTATAATTTACCCTCATATTGTTTATTGTTTAAACTAATTTAATCATGAGAGAGGAGAAACAAGGTGCACAGAGGACTGGGAGAGGCAAATAGCACTAGAGTAAAGAATAGTTTCGAAATAGGAGGGATCAGACAGTGCAAAAGCGAAGCAGTCTCAGATGGGTTTGGAGTGCATGTGTGGAAATGCACGTAGTGTGGTAAAGAAGGTTGGTGAGCTGCAGGCACAAGTCGCCACATGGGACCATGATACAGTGGCAATAACAAAGATCAGGCTAAAAGGGGTGGATTGGAAACTTAATATTCCAGGTTACAAGGTATTCAGGAAAGATGGAGGGTGGCAGTTTTGGTCATATAAACTACTATAGCACTGGAGAGGGACGATGTAGTTGAGGGGTCAAAGACAGAACCTATTTGGTTAGAATTAAAGAACAATAGACAAGCTATTACGCTACTGGATGTATACTTTAGGCCACCAAATAGTGGGAAAGAGACAGAGGAGCAAATTTACAGGATAATTACAGAAAGATGCAAAAACTACAGTGTAGTGATGATGGAGGATTTAAATTATCCTAATATAGACTGGGATAATAACAGTGTAATGGGACAAAGAAGGGGAGAAATTCCTAAAATGTGTACAAGAGAATTTTCTTGATCAGTGTGATTCCAGCCCAGTGAAGAAGGAAGCAGTACTGAACCTAGTAACATAGAAACATAGAAAATAGGTGCAGGAGTAGGCCATTTGGCACTTCGAGCCTGCACCACCATTCAATATGATCATGGCTGATCATTCACCTCAGTACCCCATTCCTGCTTTTTCTCCATACCCCTTGATCCCTTTAGCCGTAAAGGCCACATCTAACTCCCTTTTGAATATATCTAATGAACTGACCTCAACATCTTTCTGTGGTAGAGAATTCCACAGATTCACAATTCTCTGAGTGAAGAAGTTTCTCCTCATCTCGGTCCTAAATGGCTTACCCCTTAGCCTTAAACTGTGACCTCTGGTTCTGGACTTCCCCAACAATGGGAACATTCTTCCTGCATCTAACCCAATCACATCAGAATTTTATATGTTTCTATGAGATCCCCTCTCATTCTTCGAAATTCCAGCGAATATAAGCCTAGTCGATCCAGTCTTTCTTCATATGTCAGTCTTGCCACCCCGGGAATCAGTCTGGTGAACCTTCGCTGCACTCCCTCAATAGCAAGCACGTCCTTCCTCAGATTAGGAGACCAAAATTGCACACAATACTCAAGGTGTGGTCTCACCAAGGCCCTGTACAACTGCAGTAAGACCTCCCTGCTCCGATACTCAAATCCCCTTGCTATGAAGGCCAGCATGCTATTAGTTTTCTTTACTGTCTGCTGTACCTGCATGCCTACCTTCAGTGACTGATGCACCATGACACCCAGGTCTCGTTGCACCTCCCCTTTTACTAATCTGTCACCATTCAGATAATAATCTGCCTTCTTGTTTTTGCCACCAAAGTGGATAACCTCACATTTATCCACATTATACTGCATCTGCCATGTATTTTCCCATTCACCTGTCCAAGTCCCCCTGCAGCCTCTTAGCATCCTCCTCGCAGCTCGCGCTGCCATCCAGCTTAGTGTCATCTGCAAACTTGGAGATACTACATTCAATTCCTTTGTCTAAATCATTAATGTATGTTATAAATAACTGGGGTCCCAGCACTAAACCATGCGGCACTCCACTAGTCACTGCCTGCCATTCTGAAAAAGGACCCGTTTATTCCCACTCTTTGCTCCTGTCTGCCAATCAGTTCTCTATCCACATCAATACAGGGGCCTATTTCCCTTGGTGGCGGGGTCAATTATGAGGGGGCATAGTTTTAAGGTGGTTAGTGGAAGGTTCAGAGGGGATTTGAGGGGAGGCTTCTTCATGCAGTGGGTTGTGGGGGTCTAAAATTCACTGCATGGAAGGGTGGTGGATGCAGAAACCCTCACCACATTTAAATGATGGTTGGATGAGCACTTAAAGTGCTATAACCTGCAGGGTTATGGACCTAGAGCTGGTAAGTGGGATTAGACTGGATAACCTCTTGTTGGCTGGCGCAGATACGATGGTAAGTACTGCAGGGAATCGAATACGGCCAGGGTGATCTCCTGGACTAGTTTTGATTGCCTAGATGCGTCGGAGAGGAATTTTCCCAGATTTCTTTTCCCCCAATTTGCCTGGCTTTTTATCTGGTTTTTGCCTCTCCCAGGAGATTGCATGGCTCCAGTTGGGGTGGAGTGTAGAATGTTTTGGTTCAAGGGGTACCGCAGTTGTGTGGGGCGGACTGGTTGCTCTTTACCTTTCCACCATTGTTCATAGGTTTATATGTAACCTTCAGGGCTGCTGACCGAGAGCCATATGGCCAGCGCGGACACGATGGGCCGAAATGACCTCCTTCTGCACTGTAGATTTCAATGTTTCTATGTTTCTATCCCTTGATTCCCGTGGTGTACATCCACACCCAGGTTGTGGTGAACAATTATTTTTCAGACTAGAGGGAAGTATAGAGTGGTGTTCCCCAGGGGTCGGAATTAGGACCACTGCTCTTTTTGATATATATTAATGACCTGGGCATAGGTATATAGGGCATCATTTTTAAGTTTTCAGATGAGGTGAAATTTGGAAATGTAGTAAACAATGATAAGGATGGTAATAGGCTTCAGGAGGACATAGACAGACTGGTGAAATGGGCAAGCACACGGCAGATGAAATTTAATGCAGAAAAGTGTGAAGTGATACATTTTGGTAGGAAAAATGAGAAGAGCCAATATAAACTAAATGTTACAATTTTAAAGGGGTGTAGGAACAACGAGACCTGGGGATGTATGTACACAAATCTTTGAAGGTGGCAGGCCAAGTTGAGAAGACTGTTAAAAAAGCACATGGGAACCTTGGTATAGAACACAAAAGCAAGTAATGCTAAACCTTTATAAAACACTGGTTAGGCCTCAGCTGGAGTATTGTGTTCAATTTTTGGCACCACACTTTAAGAATGATGTCAAGGCTTTAGATTGGATGCAGAAGAGATTTACTAGAATGGTACCAGGGATGAGGGACTTCAGTCATGTGGAAAGACTGGAGAAGCTGGGATTGTTCTCGTTAGAGCAGAGCAGGTTAAGAGGAGATTTGATAGAGGTGTTCAAAATCATGAACGGTTTTGATAGAATTAATAAAGAGAAACTGCTTCCAGTGTCAAAAGGGTCAGTAACCAGAGGATAGAGATATAAGATGATTGGCAAAAGAACCAGAGGTGACACGAGGAAACAATTTTTTTTACACAGCAAGATGTTGTGATCTGGAATGCACTGCCTCAAAGGATGGTGGAACCAGATTCAATAGTAACATTCAAGGAGAATTGGATAAATAATTGAAGGGAAAAAAATTACAGGGCTATGGGGAAAGAGCAGGGAAATGGGGCTAATTTGATAGCTCTACCAAAAAGCTGGCACAGACATGATGGGATGAGTTATCTCCTTCTGTACTGTATCATTTTATGATTCTATGATTAAGCATAATTTACCCTCATATTGTTTATTAAGTGAGCAGAATTTGCCCTCATATTGTTTTGTTTTCATTATTATGGGGTGAAATATGGATATAATGATGAAACAGAAACTTTCAATGCAGTTACAAAAGGAGATGAAGGTAGTAAATTTTTGATGAAATTTGGAGTGATATTGCAGGGACCACAGATCTCAAATAATTTGCAGCTGCTTCTTTGATTGCACACATGACTGCTGCTTTCTTATTATTTTTATATTTCCTCTATAAATGTTATTTTCTTACTTTTCCCTGCTTCCTCCTCCACTTCTTTTTCTTCTTCTCCTCATCTCCCACTTACAATTCCCAATTCAAAGAAGTCTGCTGTGATAAAGCATACTGACTTGCAGATTGGTGAAAATGAGCCCCACTCTGGACTCTCAAAGTTTTGCTAAGATTAAAGGTGTTCTTGGCTCTCCTATAAAGGGAGAATGATGGCTACTGTTTTGTAATGTTTCCGTGGGAACCCTTGCACCTCCTCTGGAATGGACACCCAAAGCTTATTTTGCAACCTCCTCACCATTGTAGGTGACTGAAATGTATGCATCGGTGAGTATGCTCACAGGTTTGTAGAGCTGTTGAAGAGTCGCCACCAAGCGCAGTTCTCCCCCGTCTGGAGTGGCAGCTCTCCTTCGGGAGCCGCTGCTCAGAAATCCGTACTTCCACGACTGTGGTTTTAGGTGGCAGGTGGATGAGAGGGCTGTGTTTGGCAAGATGACCAGGGTCAGGGACCTGCTCAGTGGCAAAGCGGGCTGGATGGCGCCAGACGAGCTGGCACGGTGTCTATCCTGGGCCGACGTTGGGCGCGCGGCCAATGCCATCGAGTCGCTAAAAACAGCACTGGGTCCTGACTCTGTTATGAGTGTCGAGGATACTCAAGCACATGGGGCGAGCCCATCCGAACTGACCCCCGTCCGGACAGAATTCCTCACCGGCGCCGAGCCCCGAAACCTCCCTCGGGAGCCGGCGCCTCATAACTTGAGCCTCCTCGGGGAAATCCCCTCTGTGCCTTTCAGTTCTGCGCAGAAGGGTTTCCTTTACGGGCTGCTCTTGCACACTCTCCACTTTGCCATTCTCGTCTGCCGACCGGACACGCCATGGCGCACCATCTTGCAGTCCGGAGGAGGCGGGGGTCCCCAATGGAGTGTACTCTACGCGGTAGTTCTCCCTCTATTTACTGGGGACTTGGCCTGGAGGGTGGTGCACGGAGCAGTCCCGTGCAATAAATTTTTAAGTCGGTTCACGGGCTCCCAGGCTGCCTGCAATTTCTTCAGTCTGGAAGAGTCCGTGTTGCATGTTTTTATGGAATGTGCGAGGCTGCAGCCCCTCTTCCATTATTTGAAGGGGCTGCTCCTCAAATTCTGGTTGCACTTCAGTCCCACACTCCTAATCTTTGGGCACCCTGTGCGGATGTCCAGGAAGCGGGCGGTTGAGGGGGTCGTTCAGCCCGACTGCCTGCCTCTCTTCCGCGCCTACATCCGGGCCAGGGTGTCCCTGGAGATGGAGCACGCGGTGTCCACCGGTACGCTCGCGGCCTTCCACGAGAGGTGGGCGCCGGAGGGACTGCAGTGCATCATCACCCCCGGCAACCAAATTTTAATTTGATTTTAATGTCTAAAGGTTAATTTGTTTAATTTTCTTGTTTTTTAGTGCCCCCCGCCGCCAGCTCCCCTTTAGCCAGGGGGCACTTGTATAATGTGTGCTTTGGGGTGCCCTCCAAAAAAACAAGGGGGCACCTGAAAATTTTTTGGAGTGTGCCCCCCACCCCCCCCCCCACTTTAAATCAGGGGGTACTTGATTAAAGTATTACAACAAAAATAGTTGTAGAGCTGTTGAAGAGTCGCCACCAAGTGCAGCTCTCCCCCGTCTGGAGTAGCGGTTGTTCCTCGGGAGTTTGTGCTCAGGAATCTGTAACTCCACGACTGCGGTTTTAGGTGGCAGACAGATGAGAGGGCTGTGTTTGGCAAGGTGACCAGGGTCAGGGACCTACTCAATGGCGGAGGAGCGGGCTGGATGGCGCCAGACATGTTGGCACGGCGCCCATCCTGGGCCGACGTTCGGTGCGCAGCCAATGCCATCGAGTCGCTAAAAACAGCGCTGGGCCCTGACTCCGTTAGGTGTGTCGAAGAGGCTCAAGCACGTGGGGTGATCCCATCTGAACTGACCCTCGTCCGGACAGATTTCCTCATCAGCGCCAAGCCCCAAAATCTCCCTCGGGAGCCGGCGCCTCACAACTTGAGCATCCTCTGGGAAATCCCTTCCGTGCCTTTCAGTTCTGCATGGAGGGGGTTCCTGTGCGGGCTGCTCTTGCACACCCTCCACTTTGCCATTCTCGTCTGCTGTCCGGACACGCCATGGCGCACCATCTTGCCGTCCGGAGGAGGCGGGGGTCCCCAATGGAGTGCACTCTATGCTGGAGTCCTCCCTTTAATATTGGGGACTTGGCCTGGAGGGTGTTGCACAGACCAGTCCCATGCAATAAGTTTTTAAGTTGGCTCACAGACTCCCAGGCTGCCTGCAATTTCTGCAGTCTGGAGGAGTCCGTGTTCTATGTTTATGTTGCATGTGTGAGGTTGCAGCCCCTCTTCCAATATTTGAAGGGACTGCTCCTCAAATCCTGATTGCACTTCAGTCCCATGCTCCTGATCTTTGGGCACCCTGTGCGGACGGGAGCAGGCAGGTCGGAAGGCCCCCTCGTAGGACTGCTCCTGGGCACAGTCAAGGTGGTCCAGGCAGTGGGCGGTCGAGGGGGTCATCTGCACGACTGCCTGTCTCTCTTCCATGGTTACATCCGAGCCAGGGTGTCTCTGGAGATGGAGCACGCTGTATCCACCGGTACGCTCGCGGCCTTCCTCAAGAGGTGGGGACTGGAGGGACTGGAGTGCATCATCACCCCCGGCAACCAAAGTTTAATTTGATTTAAGTTGACTGTCCAAAATTTAATTTGTTTAATGTGTCAGTTTTAGTACCCCCCTTTAATCAGGGGGCACTTGATTTACAGAACAACAACAAAATAGTTTTAGAGCTGTTGAGTTGGGAGTGGCTTAACCAGTCACATGATGTTCACAAGACTCAATAAAATCCCAGCCAGTTGTGTTCGGGGGATCCATGTTGAGGCAGATGGTTGTGAGCCTGGTGAATGAATTGGTAATGTGTAGTGATTGTTAAACCTTTTGATAAACCAACTAGTTCTTAATAGCAATGTGTTGCTATGAATTCTTAAGCAAAGAACCTATGAAGTAAATACATTATAGTGACCATAATGTACCCCAAGTAGTATGGGTGCCAACCCAACTTGTGTTAGTGAGCTCACCTTCCCCTGACCCAGTGGACTTTGCTGGTCTGAACATCAGAGGTCACTGGTAGACCCCAGCATTATGCCAGGATCAAAAACCTGTGAATTTTAGGGCTCATTATTTATTTTCTGCAGGATCCTTTTGAGTTCTCCTTCAGATAGAAATATAGAAAATAAGTGTACATTTCTAATACATTACAACATTTATTATCGTTATTTTTTTCTCCTGCTTTCTATATGTTGATTGGTACATTTTATGAAACTGACACTTAACCCAATCAGGTCCATGTGTGCCATACACTTTCAAGTAAAGCATTTTGAGATATGACACTTTGAGGTATGAGGAATGTACACTACATGTGAGATACAGTATATATATTTTGCCCACATTATATTTCCCTACATTATAATAAAGATAACACTTCAATAGTATGTTATTGGTTGTGAGGTGCTTTGGGGCGTCCTGAGAATATCAATGCATATAACTATATAAATGCATCGCTTGTTCACTGGTGGTTTGAGACATGACTGAGGAGTGAAGCAGAGAGGGGGAGTACAACAGTCAGGCATAGAATGCAACCCGGAGCCCTGGATAGAGAGTTGGGCAAGGTGGGAGCTAGAGTGGAGAGGAAGTAGGATATGAGAAGCGAGTTCAAACAGGGATGGTCCTAGGTCAGTTTGCTGTTATCTGGGTAAATCTAGGTCCAGGTAGGTCCAGAACCCGAGATATTCCTGTAGCTGAGACCAAGAACGCAAGTATTCATAAAGCCGTGGCCAGTAGAAGTGTTGTTCCTGAGGCTGAGGTCTATTGCAAAGATGTTCCTGAGGCCAAGATCAGGAATATAGGTATAGGAATATAGGACTCGTCGCTAGAATCCTCCTCAACTGTCCCTGTGGCCGAAGAGCTCCTCCCGGAGTCGCAGTGCAGAACGGACATGATTTTTGCGGCGTGACAGCTACAGGAAAAGTGCAGGGAGCAGCGCCAGCCCTTATACATGGCCTTCTTCGACCTTACAAAGGCCTTTGACACTGTCAACCGTGAGGGTCTATGGAGCGTCCTCCTCCGTTTCAGATGCCCCTAAAAGTACGTCACCATCCTCCGCCTGCTCCACGACGACATGCAGGCCGTGATCCTTACCAATGGATCCATCACAGACCCAATCCATGTCTGGACCGAGGTCAAGCAGGGCTGCATCATCGCCCCAACCCTCTTCTCAATCTTCCTCGCTGCCATGCTCCACCTCACAGTCAACAAGCTCCCCGCTGGAGTGGAACTAAACTACAGAACCAGTGGGAATCTGTTCAACCTTCGTCGTCTCCAGGCCAAGTCCAAGACCACCCCAACCTCTGCCGTCGAGCTACAGTACACGGACGATGCCTGCATCTGCGCACATACAGAGGCTGAACTCCAGGACACAGTCAACGTATTTACTGAGGCGTACGAAAGCATGGTCCTTACGCTAAACATCCATAAGGCAAAGGTCCTCCGCCAGCCTGTCCTCGCCGCACAGCACTGCCCCCCAGTCATCAAGATACATGGCGTGGCCCTGGACAATGTGAACCACTTCCCTTATCCCGGGATCCTCCTATCAACAAGAGCAGGCATTAACGACGAGATCCAACACCTTCAGCCACCTGAGGAAGATAATTTTTGAAGACCAGGCCCTCAAAACTGTCACAAAGCTCACGGTCTACAGGGTGGTAGTAATACCCACCCTCCTGAATGGCTCAGAAACATGGACCATGAAAAGTAGACACCTCAAGTCGCTTGAGAAATACCACCAATGATGCCTCTGCAAGATCCTACAAATTCCCTAGGAGGACAGATGCACCAACGTTAGCGTCCTCGACCAGGACAATAGCCCCAGCATTGAAGCACTGACCACACTTGATCAGCTCTGCTGGGCAGGCTATATAGTTCGCATGCCAGACACGAGGCTCCCAAAGCAAGCGCTCTACTCGGAACTCCTTCACGACAAATGAACCAAAGGTGGGCACCGGAAACATTACAAGGACACCTTCAAAGCTTCCCTGATAAATTGCAACATCCCCACTGACACCTGGGAGTCCTTGGCCAAAGACAGCCCTAAGTGGAGGAAGTGCATCCGGGAGGGCACTGAGCACCTCAAGTCTCATTGCCGAGAGCACGCAGAAATCAAGCGCAGGCTGCGGAAAGAGTGTGCAGCAAATTGGTCCCACCCACTCCTTCCCTCAACAACTATCTGTCCCACCTGTGACAGAGACTGTGGTTCACGTCTGGGACTGTACAGCCACCTAAGGACTCATGTTAAGAGTGGAAGCAAGTCTTCCTCGATTCCAAGGGACTGCCTATGATGATGATGTTCCTGAGGCTGAGATCTATTGTAAAGATGTTCCTGAGGCCAAGGTCAGGAATATAGGTATTCCTGAAGCTGAGGCAAAGAATACAGGCATTCTTAGGACCATGACCAACCTAGGTATTCCTGCGGCAAAGTTTGGTGAGTGAATCTGGGTCAGTCCTATATAATGTGCAGCATGTTTATACTATTACATAGAAACATAGAAACATAGAAACATAGAAACATAGAAACATAGAAAATAGGTGCAGGAGTAGGCCATTCGGCCCTTCTAGCCTGCACCGCCATTCAATGAGTTCATGGCTGAACATTCAACTTCAGTACCCCATTCCTGCTTTCTCGCCATACCCCTTGATCCCCCTAGCAGTAAGGACCTCATCTAACTCCTTTTTGAATATATTTAGTGAATTGGCCTCAACAACTTTCTGTGGTAGAGAATTCCACAGGTTCACCACTCTCTGGGTGAAGAAGTTCCTCCGCATCTCGGTCCTAAATGGCTTACCCCTTATCCTTAGACTGTGACCCCTGGTTCTGGACTTCCCCAACATTGGGAACATTCTTCCTGCATCTAACCTGTCTAACCCTGTCAGAATTTTATATGTTTCTATGAGGTCCCCTCTCATTCTTCTGAACTCCAGTGAATACAAGCCCAGTTGATCCAGTCTTTCTTGATAGATCAGTCCCGCCATCCCGGGAATCAGTCTGGTGAACCTTCGCTGCACTCCCTCAATAGCAAGAATGTCCTTCCTCAGGTTAGGAGACCAAAACTGTACACAATACTCCAGGTGTGGCCTCACCAATGCCCTGTACAACTGTAGCAACACCTCCCTGCCCCTGTACTCAAATCCCCTTGCTATGAAGGCCAACATGCCATTTGCTTTCTTAACCGCCTGCTGCACCTGCATGCCAACCTTCAATGACTGATGTACCATGACACCCAGGTCTCTTTGCACCTCCCCTTTTCCTAATCTGTCACCATTCAGATAATAGTCTGTCTCTCTGTTTTTACCACCAAAGTGGATAACCTCACATTTATCCACATTATACTTCATCTGCCATGCATTTGCCCACTCACCCAACCTATCCAAGTCGCTCTGCAGCCTCACAGCATCCTCCTCGCAGCTCACACTGCCACCCAACTTAGTGTCATCCGCAAATTTGGAGATACTACATTTAATCCCCTCATCTAAATCATTAATGTACAGTGTAAACAGCTGGGGCCCCAGCACAGAACCTTGCGGTACCCCACTAGTCACTGCCTGCCATTCTGAAAAGTACCCATTTACTCCTACTCTTTGCTTCCTGTCTGACAACCAGTTCTCAATCCATGTCAGTACACTACCCCCAATCCCATGTGCTCTAACTTTGCACATCAATCTCTTGTGTGGGACCTTGTCGAACGCCTTCTGAAAGTCCAAATATACCACATCAACTGGTTCTCCCTTATCCACTCTACTGGAAACATCCTCAAAAAATTCCAGAAGATTTGTCAAGCATGATTTCCCTTTCACAAATCCATGCTGACTTGGACCTATCATGTCACCTCTTTCCAAATGCACTGCTATGGCATCCTTAATAATTGATTCCATCATTTTACCCACTACCGATGTCAGGCTGACCGGTCTATAATTCCCTGTTTTCTCTCTCCCTCCTTTTTTAAAAAGTGGGGTTACATTGGCTACCCTCCACTCCATAGGAACTGATCCAGAGTCAATGGAATGTTGGAAAATGACTGTCAACGCATCCACTATTTCCAAGGCCACCTCCTTAAGTACTCTGGGATGCAGTCCATCAGGCCCTGGGGATTTATCGGCCTTCAATCCCATCAATTTCCCCAACACAATTTCCCGGCTAATAAGGATTTCCTTCAGTTCCTCCTCCTTACTAGACCCCCCGACCCCTTTTATAACCGGAAGGTTGTTCGTGTCCTCCTTCGTGAATACCGAACCAAAGTACTTGTTCAATTGGTCCGCCATTTCTTTGTTCCCCGTTATGACTTCCCCTGATTCTGACTGCAGGGGACCTACATTTGTCTTTACTAACCTTTTTCTCTTTACATATCTATAGAAACTTTTGCAATCCGTCTTAATGTTCCCTGCAAGCTTCTTCTCATACTCCATTTTCCCTGCCCTAATCAAACCCTTTGTCCTCCTCTGCTGAGTTCTAAATTTCTCCCAGTCCCCAGGTTCGCTGCTATTTCTGGCCAATTTGTATGCCACTTCCTTGGCTTTAATACTATCCCTGATTTCCCTTGATAGCCACGGTTGAGCCACCTTCCCTTTTTTATTTCTATGCCAGACAGGAATGTACAATTGTTGTAGTTCATCCATGCGGTCTCTAAATGTCTGCCATTGCCCATCCACAGTCAACCCCTTAAGTATCATTCGCCAATCCATCTCAGCCAATTCACGCCTCATACCTTCAAAGTTAGCCTTCTTTAAGTTCTGGACCATGGTCTCTGAATTAACTGTTTCATTCTCCATCCTAATGCAGAATTCCACCATATTATGGTCACTCTTCCCCAAGGGGCCTCGCACAACGAGATTGCTAATTAATCCTTTCTCATTACATAACACCCAGTCTAAGATGGCCTCCCCCCTGGTTGGTTCCTCGACATATTGGTCTAAAAAACCATCCCTTATGCACTCCAGAAAATCCTCCTCCACCGTATTGCTTCCAGTTTGGTTAGCCCAATCTATGTGCATATTAAAGTCACCCATTATAACTGCTGCACCTTTATTGCACGCACCCCTAATTTCCTGTTTGATGCCCTCCCCAACATCACTACTACTGTTTGGAGGTCTGTACACAACTCCCACTAACGTTTTTTGCCCTTTGGTGTTCTGCAGCTCTACCCATATAGATTCCACATCATCCAAGCTAATGTCCTTCCTAACTATTGCCTTAATCTCCTCCTTAACCAGCAATGCTACCCCACCTCCTTTTCCTTTTATTCTATCCTTCCTGAATGTTGAATACCCCTGGATGTTGAGTTCCCAGCCCTGCTCATCCTCGAGCCACGTCTCCGTAATCCCAATCACATCATATTTGTTAACATCTATTTGCATAGTTAATTCATCCACCTTATTGCGGATACTCCTTGCATTAAGACACAAAGCCTTTAGGCTTGTTTTTTTAACACCCTCTGTCCTTTTAGAATTTTGCTGTACAATGGCCCTTTTTGTTCTTTGCCTTGGGTTTCTCTGCCCTCCACTTTTCCTCATCTCCTTTCTGTCTTTTGTTTTTGCCTCCTTATTGCTTATTATCCGAGCCCTCAGTGCTACGTGATTCCACAGTAACACATGTCACCAGAGAATTTAGTGCCTGCCTTGAAGTTTCTCTCATAAAAACATAAGAATTATGAGCAATTGGCCCCTTGAATCTACTCCACCATTCAATAAGATCATGGCTGATCTTCGACCTCAACTCCACTTTCCCACCCGATCTCCATATCCCTTGATTCCGCAAGAGTCCCAAAATTTATTTATCTCAGCCTTAAATATAATCAATGATTCAGCATCCACAGCCTTTTGGGATAGAGCATTCCAAGGATTCACAACCCTCTAAGTGAAGAAATTCCTCCTCATCTCAGTCTTACATGGCTGACCCCTTATCCTGAGATTGTGCCCCCCTAGTTCTAGACTCTCCAGCCAGGGAAAACAATCCCTCAGCATCTACCTTGTCAATCCCCCTCAGAATCTTATATGGTTCAATGAGCTCACCTCTCATTCTACTAAACTCCACAGAGTACAGGCTCAATCTACTCAATTTCTCCTCATAGGACAACCCTCTCATCCCAGGAATCAATCTAGTGCAATGCCTCTAAAGCAAATATATCCTTCCGCAAATAAGGAGACCAAAACTGTAGACAGTACTCCAAAACCCTGTACAATTGTAGCAAGACTTCCTTACTCTTGTACTCTAACCCCCTTGCAATAAAGGCCAACATGGCATTTGCTTTCCTAATTGCTTACTGTACCTGCATGCTAACTCTCTGTATTTCCTTAACAAGGACACCTAAATCTCTCTGAACACCAACATTTAATAGTTTCTCACCAATTCAAAAAATATTGGGGGCAAAATTTCCCTGCGCCCTGATTGGTGGCAGTAATCTTTGGCTGGAACTTTTAGCGCACAGCACGGAAGTACCGCCCCCGCCGCGGAATTGCCCTTACCACTCCTGAAAGGAAGCAGAGTGCAATCTCCCGCATTTCACTTCCTTTGGGGGCAGTAACTGGGGCACTACTGGGGTGGGGAGGCAAGCGCTACGTGTAACGCTAACGCGCTTCAACGCCCCTCCCCTTCGATTAAAGGGGAGGCCCGCTGCACAATCTCCATGGCCGCTGATGGCTCCCACTGGGCTACCAGGGCAGCGTGTGGCCCAGCCAGGAGCCCGGCGCCCAAGACGGAGTGCTGGGCTGCACAATGGCGGCCTGGAACATGCAAGGGCTGCCACTGTCAACCTGATCTGAGACTCGACCAACAACAAAAGATGGCAGCCCAGGACGCTGGTGCCCTTCCCTTTGAGCACTGTCCCTTGAGCAGATGTCGGCTAGCCTTGCGTCCCGCGGCGGTAAGGGGTCGATGCGGGGCAGTAAGGGGTCGCCGCGCAAGGTGATGATGTCATCGCCAGATGCATGGTGGCCCAGGGCGCCGTCGCAAACTCCTGGGCAATGTCCCAGGAGGCGGTAGCACCCCACTCCTCCGGGCACTAACAGGGCTATAAAAAGGGGCAATTTTGGCCCCATTCTGTTTTTATTTTCTTCCTACCAAAGTGATTAACCTCACATTTCCCCACATTATACGCCAGCTACCACCTTATTGCCCACTCACTTAACCTGTCCATATCCCTTTACAAACTCTTTAGATCCGAAATTGCCCCTTTTGAAAAGGGCCGTTAGCACCTCTGGCCAACGTTTGTGCCCAGGGGCAAGCATTGGGACCAACGTGACCGGAATTGCCCCTGGATGCGGTTGGCACCCCGGGCGCCGGCGCACATGATGATGATGTCATCACCTTGCGCGCCAACCGTTTTGCGCCCCACAGGGAAAATTGCCCCATGGGAGTGCGGTAGGCTCCGTGTGATGTGGATCGTGAAGCTGACGGTGGTTGGGGTGCTGCAGCTGCCCTTAAAGGGGAGGGCCTAGCGCAGCAGCCACTATCTTATATTAATTGTCAGTCAGCTGTGGAGTCAGCCTGACAATGGTGGCCCAACCGTACCCTCCCTGGTGGCCCATTACGGAGCCAGTCCTAGGCCTCGCAGCATCCCTCTTCTTTAAGAAAGGGGGAGGGAAGTTGTGACGCATCAGTGCGATGCTGCACGTCCGCATCGCGCTGACTTCATCAGTGACATGCTGACGTTGTCATCATGGGGCTGAGTCGATTATCACGGTGCTGACTCACAGCATTGCGCTTCCGGCTCCCTCCTGCCCCTTGAGCGCCGTGACAGCGCCGGTGTTCGGCATCGTCATTTTTTGGTGTTTAAGAGCCTAATTCCGGGGCTCATGTGTCTTGCCAGTACCGGGCAATATATTTGCTTTATTCAAAGTTACCATCTCAAACCCAGCTTGAGGCAATTTTGGCTCCTGTGTGTCCTCCTAACAGCTTACTTTCTTATCTAGCTTTGTATTATCAGCAAACCTGGATACATTACACTCGGTCGCTTCATGTAAGTCATTAATAAAGATTGTAAATAGTGGCATCCCACTAGTTACAGCTTGCCATTTCCCCCAGTCTTCCCCAGCACAACTGTATTGGAATCAGTGCCTGATGCACCAGTACTAGTATTTAACGTTCTAAAATGGTATCAGATTTCACCAATTTTCGAACACCTTTTCCTTAATCCCCATATATACAGGGTTAACAACCTGCAAATCAATAGGAATACGAACATCGACGTCAATGACACACCAATATCTATCATCTGAATCAGAGTGTATCAGATATTAGTTACTTACAACAACACTAAAGCAAAATACTGTGGATGCTGGAATCTGAAATAAAAACAAAGAATGTTGGAAATCTTGGCGGATCATAAGAACATAAGAATATAAGAATTAGGAACAGGAGTAGGCCATCTAGCCCCTCGAGCCTGCTCCGCCATTCAACAAGATCATGGCTGATCTGGCCGTGGACTCAGCTCCACTTGCCCGCCCGCTCCCCGTAACCCTTAATTCCCTTATTGGTTAAAAATCTATCTATCTGTGATTTGAATACATTCAATGAGCTAACCTCAACTGCTTCCTTGGGCAGAGAATTCCACAGATTCACAACCCTCTGGAGAAGAAATTCCTTCTCAACTCGGTTTTAAATTGGCTCCCCCGTATTTTAAGGCTGTGCCCCCTAGTTCTAGTCTCCCCGACCAGTGGAAACAACCTCTCTGCCTCTATCTTGTCCATCCCTTTCATTATTTTAAATGTTTCTATAAGATCACCCCT
This sequence comes from Pristiophorus japonicus, assembly GCF_044704955.1. Taxonomy (NCBI): domain Eukaryota; kingdom Metazoa; phylum Chordata; class Chondrichthyes; family Pristiophoridae; genus Pristiophorus; species Pristiophorus japonicus. Next base: position 170,613,019 of record NC_091981.1, read on the forward strand.
CGTCCTTCTGAACTCCAACGAGTAAAGACCCAGTCCACTCAATCTATCATCATAAGGTAACCCCCTCATCTCCGGAATCAGCCTCGTGAATCGTCTCTGTACCCCCTCCAAAGCTAGTATATCCTTCCTTAAGTAAGGTGACCAAAACTGCATGCAGTACTCCAGGTGCGGCCTCACCAATACCCTATACAGTTGCAGAAGGACCTCCCTGCTTTTGTACTCCATCCCTATCGCAATGAAGGCCAACATTCCATTCGCCTTCCTGCTTACCTGTTGCACCTGCAAACTAACTTTTTGGGATTCATGCACAAGGACCCCCAGGTCTCTCTGCACTGCAGCATGTTGTAATTTCTCCCCATTCAAATAATATTCCCTTTTACTGTTTTTTTTTCCCAAGGTGGATGACCTCACACTTTCCAACATTGTATTCCATCTGCCAAACCTTAGCCCATTCGCTTAACCTATCTAAATCTCTTTGCAGCCTCTCTGTGTCCTCTACACAACCCGCTTTCCCACTAATCTTTGTGTCATCTGCAAATTTTGTTACACTACACTCTGTCCCTCTTCCAGGTCATCTATGTATATTGTAAACAGTTGTGGTCCCAGCACTGATCCCGTGGCACACCACTAACCACTGATTTCCAACCCGAAAAGGACCATTTATCCCGACTCTCTGCTTTCTGTTAGCCAGCCAATTCTCTATCCATGCTAATACATTTCCATTGACTCCGCGTACCTTTATCTTCTGCAGTAACCTTTTGTGTGGCACCTTATCGAATGCCTTTTGAAAATCTAAATACACCACATCCATCGGTACACCTCTATCCATCATGCTCGTTATATCCTCAAAGAATTCCAGTAAATTAGTTAAACATGATTTCCCCTTCATGAATCCATGCTGCATCTGCTTCATTGCACTATTCCTATCTAGATGTCCTGCTATTTCTTCCTTAATGATAGTTTCAAGCATTTTCCCCACTACAGATGTTAAACTAACTGGCCTATAGTTACCTGCCTTTTGTCTGCCCCCTTTTTTAAACAGAGGCGTTACATTAGCTGCTTTCCAATCCACTGGTACCTCCCCAGAGTCCAGAGAATTTTGGTAGATTATAACGAATGCATCTGCTATAACTTCCGCCATTTGTTTTAATACCCTGGGATGCATTTCATCAGGACCAGGGGACTTGTCTACCTTGAGTCCCATTAGCCTGTCCAGCACTACCCCCCTAGCGATAGTGATTGTCTCAAGGTCCTCCCTTCCCACATTCCTGTGACCAGCAATTTCTGGCATGGTTTCTGTGTCTTCCACTGTGAAGGCCGAAGCAAAATAATTGTTTAAGGTCTCAGCCATTTCCACATTTCCCATTATTAAATCCCCCTTCTCATCTTCTAAGGGACCAACATTTACTTTAGTCAATCTCTTCCATTTTATATATCTGTAAAAGCTTTTACTATCCGTTTTTATGTTTTGCGCAAGTTTACCTTTGGAATCTATCTTCCCTTTCTTTATTGCTTTCTTAGTCATTCTTTGCTGTCGTTTAAAATTTTCCCAATCTTCTATTTTCCCACTAACCTTGGCCACCTTATACGCATTGGTTTTTAATTTGATACCCTTCTTTATTTCCTTGGTTATCCACGGCTGGTTATCCCTTCTCTTACCACCCTTCTTTTTCACTGGAATATATTTTTGTTGAGCAATATGAAAGAGCTCCTGAAAAGTCCTCCACTGTTCCTCAATTGTGCCACCATTTAATCTATGTTCCCAGTCTACTTTAGCTAACTCTGCCCTCATCCCACTGTAGTCCCCTTTGTTTAAGCATAGTATGCTCATTTGAGACACGACTCCCTCACCCTTAATCTGTATTACAAATTCAACCATATTGTGATCACTCATTCCAAGAGGATCTTTTACTAGGAGATCGTTTATTATTCCTGTCTCATTACACAGGAACAGACCTAAGATAGCTTGCTCCCTTGTAGGTTCTGTAACATATTGTTCTAAGAAACAATCCCGTATGCGTTCTATGAATTCCTCCTCCAGGCTACCCCGTGCGATTTGATTTGACCAATCGATATGTAGATTAAAATCCCCCATGATTACTGCTGTTCCTTTTTCACATGCCTCCATTATTCCCTTGATTATTGCCCGCCCCACCATGAAGTTATTATTTGGGGGCCTATAAACTACGCCCACCAGTGACTTTTTCTCCTTACTATCTCTAATCTCCACCCACAATGATTCAACATTTTGTTCATTGGAGCCAACATCGTATCTCACAACTGCCCTGATATCATCCTTTATTAACAGAGCTACCCCACCTCCTTTCCCTTCTTGTCTATCTTTCCGAATCGTCAGATACCCCTGTATGTTTAATTCCCAGTCTTGGCCTCCCTGCAACCATGTTTCTGTAATGGCCACCAAATTATACCCATTTGTAATGATTTGTGCCGTCAACTCATTTACTTTATTTCGAATGCTGCGTGCGTTTAGGTAGAGTGTTTTAATCCTCGTTTTTAAACCATGATTTTTAGTTTTGACCCCTCCTGCAGCCCCTTTACATTCAGTGGCCGTTTTTCTTTTTTGCCTTGGGTTTCTCTGCCCTCCACTTTTACTTATCTCCTTTCTGTCTTTTGCTTTTGTCTCCTTTTTGTTTCCCTCTGTCTCCCTGCGTTGGTTCCCATCCCCCTGCCATATTAGTTTAACTCCTCCCCAACAGCACTAGCAAACACTCCCCCTAGGACATTGGTTCTGGTCCTGCCGAGGTGCAGACTGTCCAGCTTGTACTGGTCCCACCTCCCCCAGAACCGGTTCCAATGCCCCAGGAATTTGAATACCTCCCTGCTGCACCACTGCTCAAGCCACGTATTCATCTGAGCTATCCTGCGATTCCTACTCTGACTAGCACGTGGCACTGGTAGCAATCATGAGATTACTACTTTTGAGGTCCTTTGTTTTAATTTAGCTCCAGCTCCTTAAATTCGTCTCGTAGGACCTCATCCCTTTTTTTACCTATATCGTTGGTACCAATGTGCACCACGACAACTGGCTGTTCACCCTCCCTTTTCAGAATGTCCTGCATCCTTGACCCTTGCACCAGGGAGGCAACATACCATCCTGGAGTCTCGGTTGCGGCCGCAGAAACACCTATCTATTCCCCTTACAATCGAATCCCCTATCACTATCGCTCTCCCACTCTTTTTCCTGCCCTCCTGTGCAGCAGAGCCAGCCATGGTGCCATGAACTTGGCTGCTGCTGCCCTCCCCTGATGAGTCACCCCCTTAGGCAGCAGGCAGCTTCTGTGGAGAGCAAAACAAAGTTAACGTTTCGGGTTGGTGACGCTTCGTCAGAACTGCTGAATATTCGAAAAGAGCACATTCTTAAGCACTGAAAGGAGTGGGGGGAAGAAAGAACAAAAAGGAAGGTCTATGATAGAGTGGAAGGCAGGAGAGATTAGAGAGAGAAAAGGAATGAAGGGCCGAATTAAAATGGTAATGACAGAAGTTAGAAATCGGTGAATGTGGATAGGATGTGAATGGCGAAGTAATGACCAGCTGCCATTAGAGACAAAGAGAGAAAAAAGAAAAAAAACATAAGATGTGTGTGTGGGTGGGGGTGGGAGGATGGGAGCCAAAGGTAGGTGGAGGTTATAGTCTGAAATTGTTGAACTCGATGTTGAGTCCAGAGGCTGTAAAGTGCCTAAATGAAAAATGAGGTGCTGCTCCTCGAGCTTGCGTTGAGCTTCATTGAAATAGTGTCGGAATCCGAGGACTGAGATATCAGAGTAGGAGTGGAGCGGGGAATTAAAGTGACAAGCGACCGGAAGCTCAGGGCCACACTTACGGACTGAACGGAGGTGCTCCGCAAAGTGGTCACCCAATTTACGCTTGTTCTCTCCAATGTAGAGGAGACCACATCATGAGCAGCGAATACAGTATACTAAATTGAAAGAAGTACAAGTAAATCGTTGTTTCGCCTGGAAGGAGTATTTGGGGCCCTGGATTGTGGGAAGGGAGGAGGTAAAATGGCAGGTGTTGCATCTCCTGCGCTTGCACGGGAAGGTGTCGTGGAAAGGGGAGGGGTGTTAGAGGTGACTGCTGAATGGACCAGGGTGTCATGGAGGGAGCGGTCCCTTCAGAATGCTGAGAAGGGAGGGGAGGGGAAGATGTGATTGGTGGTGGGATCACGCTGGAGGTGGTGGAAATGGTGGAGGATGATCCGTTGACCGTAGAGGCTGATAGGGTGAAAGGTGAGGACAAGGGGAACCCTGTCATGGTTCTGAGAGGGAGGGAAAGGGGTGAAAGTAGAGGTGCGGGAAATAGAATGGGTTAACCATGGCGGGGGGGAATCCTCGGTTGAGGAAAAAGGAAGACATGTCAGAGGCACTCGTGTGAAAGGTGGCGTCGTCAGAGCGGATGCGACGGAGACGGAGAAACTGGGAGAATGGAATGGAGTCCTTACAGGATGCGGGGTGGGAAGAAGTGTAGTCCAGGTAGCTGTGGGAGTCAGTGGGCTTATAGTGGATACTGGTCGAAAGCCTATCCCCAGAAATGGAGACAGAGAAGTCGAGGAAGGGAAGGGAAGAGTCGGAGATGGACTATGTGTTGGTTACCTAGGGCTGCATTTAACAATTAGCTGTGAAAAATAAGATGATTCATCTAGGTGTTAAACGGTACCTATTATTACTATAAACATTTTGGTGGTGCATGAGATTTGGAGGCTAACTGCTTTTAAACTGTTTAAAATGCAGAATTGCTCTAAACAAAAAATCATATGCTGTATTTACATTTTTTTAATTCGTTTGAGATAAAGATGTCCCCAACTCCTAGACAAATTTGCTGTAGAATTTGCATTCTCATGGTGCAACATTTAATTGGATTTAGCACATAAATTAGCCTTGAGGTGCTACTGAATTCTAACAAGCCCGTTTAATTATTTTTTATTTGTTCCGGGATGTGGGTATCGCTGCAAGGTCAGCATTTATTGCCCATCCTTAATTGCCCTTGAGAAGGTGGTGATGAGGCACTTTCTTGAATCGCTACAGTCCATGTGATGAAGGTGCAGTGTTGTTAGGGAGGGAGTTCTGGGATTTTGACCCAGCGACATGGCCTTGTATCTACAATATATAACCGGGCATTGATGGAAATACACCTGTAAAGACAAAAGGTCGGTTCATATTTGGAAGCAGGTGCTGGGTTTAAAGTATCTTGGCCCAGAAATTGCGGTCAGAGGCTTCCCGCGGGCAGATGCCTCCGACTTGTCCCTTTTAACTGAAGGGGAGAAATGTTGTGACGTGTCAGCGTGATGCGACGCGCTGACGTCATTAGCGCAGGGCTGATAACAGATCGGGGCAGTAGACCATTGCAAGGGCACTTCTGCCCCTCACCCGACCAGAACACCGCACTACGGAGAAAAAAAAACAAAGTGATGAATTTCTCCGGTATCTTTAAAAAATGGTAGCTGCGCTTCGTTTTGGGCAAAGGGCAATTTCTACCCCTTGGAGTTTAATCTAAAATGCTGTCTTCCCCGATGTGAACGTTTAATTTAAAGCTAATAATGACTGCTTTACTAATGATTTCTGCTGTTTTAATGAATTTTTAATTCCTAAGCAAGTTTTGAAGGTACAAAGACTTGTGAAAAATGTTTTATCAGGAAAGGTTTTTAGTCTGACATTATTTGCTCTGCAAATTTACAAACCTTGAAAAGGAGTTAGCCCTTTCCTCTGATGGCTGTTTTTTTTGGTTCAAACAACTTTACTATCACTGAATGAACTTTTAAAGATATTAGACATTATTAATTTAATATTGCCAGAAGGAAAGTAAAATGTAATGGATTATAAAGAATTTTTAAAAATGTGTTAATAACTTGGACCGAGTGAGAATGCTTGATCTATGTTTTCTATCTTTAATATTGTACTGGACAGTAATGTCCTCCAGGTATCATGAATGAGATATGAATGGTAATTAATGGGATGTGTAAAATAGAGAGAGGAAGTGAATGAGGGCGTACGATAGAAACAAGGAAAGTGTAATAATGAATAGTAAATTGATAGCTTTCTCTAGGAGATATTTGTGTCCTTGTACATATACCTTTTAAGAAAACTGCATTGATAGCCTGGCCACTATCCAAGACATCGGGACCATGCAGTGGGAGATGACTACAATACAGTTATGAGTGTGCAAATGTGATTACGATCCGGAAATTAAATGGTGAATTTGCACTGAAGAATGGGTCTCAGACATGCTCCGTTACTTGACAACAGCAAGACATGAAATGGTTAATGTGGCTCAGGAGAGTGAGACAACTTTTAAAGCATTGATACATACTCCATCGAGAAGCTTCGAATTAATGAAAAAATCAGGGAAGAGTTAAACACACTGGTACCTGTTAGAGGTATTGAAATTGAAGTTGAAGTAGAGAGTTACATGAAATTTGGATTGGGACAATTAAAGGCTAGGGAAAAATACATTTAGCAAGAATTATCCTCAAGGTGGATATGAGTAAAAGTTAGTTCTGGAGAATCATTTTTAAGTCCATGACTTGTTGATTAGATGTTAAGCTATAATGTCACTTGAAATGATTGTGAGACTGAATTTAACTGTGACTGTAATAATTGTGTTTTGTAGGCAACAGAGCGTGGAAAAAGCCAGAACGAATCCAGTCTGAGATAGTTTTGGTGGTGCCCCCTGTATCACTACTACTATACCTACCATGCTTTACAGGTCTAACAGCACCTGTCCCATTGGGCTTAATATATCAGCACACCCTTAGGTTTGTATTATTTCACACGCTCTGGTTGTTCTCCAACTTGTAATGATAGTGTATTTAATATATGTCTATGGCTAACCAGCACCAAAAAAAAATTAATTGAGTACACCGAAAGAGAAGATCTGAAGCAACGTAGAAGAGACCCCAGGTGGGGCAAGATCAGGAAAGATAGAAGAAACAGAGGATACCCCAGGCTGGGCAGAATTCGAACACCGGAACAGTGAATTGAACTTGAGTAAAAGGTCGGAGGTTGCTCCTTCCCCCTCAAAAGAGTGAATTATAAGAAAGGGGAAAACTTCATTTCTGAGTCTCCCTACTAAGTAACACCCAAGTGGAGAAAGTAAAAAGCAAATAACATGGCAATTGCTAGAACAGTCAAAAGCTGGTTGTGAGAAGTCAATAAGGATATTTCCTTCTCAAAGTAGGGAATGCAAGAAATCGTTAATTTGAAGAAATAACTTGAGATAAGAACTGTTCATGCCACCAGCCATCTGTCCGATCGGGACTAATAACAGCTACTTGTCACGGTTGTATGTCTACTATGTCTATCCTGATTGTGTGTTGTGTTTGACTATATTTGAACTACCACTCCTTCATAAAATGCTTCAAACTCCAAAAACCCTTTGGTAATGTGTGTGTGATCTGTGATCTTAATCTTACAGTGGGCCGTCCCAACCAATCAAAGTAGAGGGATCCCCATTCACACTTATGGTGAGTCACTTAAAATACATTTTAAAAAGCATCATGTATTTAAAATTAATCAAAATGGAATTTAATTAATTATTTAAAACAAAAATGTAATTTTAATTTTTTTTAAACATTTTAAATGGTCTAAAAATAAACTTACCTTATTTAATAGGATTTTAAATGTTTAAATTATTGAAAAAAATATTTTTCTGTCCTTTAAAGTCTTACGTGATAAAAGCAGGCATTACATCTGCTTTTATCAGTTGTAAGAATTTCAAGGGCATTCGCTGGGCAGAAGTTGGGCAAATAGCCCAACTCTCTGCCCACAGAGACCCTTTACCTACGGATGCTTGCGATCTGTCAAGAGGATACTTGTCACTTCGCAAGTTCCGGGTTTAGGCGCATGCGCTTCGCATGCCTACACCTGGAATTGCGGGGCCCCTAAGGGTGCATGTGTACCTCGTACACGCCTGTAAGGGCTGCAAATTCAGGCCCTTTTTCTCTTTGCAGACACTGACAGACCTGCTGTGTAGTTCTAGTATATTCCTTTATTAATTTCAGGTGGGGTATTGGGTGATTTACTTCATTGTTACTGGTTTCTTGGAATTTGTTTAGATCACTTTTAGGGGTTGGAGCGGAATTCCCAGATTTTCTTCCCGGAATTGGTATGTTTTTATTCCTCTATTTTTATTTACCTGCTGGAGGGTATAAGTGTTGCTAAATTGCACCATTACTGTAAGAAAGTATGAGATAGGCTCAATGGATCATCAGTCTTTTCCTGTCCATCATTTTTGAATGTTTGTAATAAAATGAAGAATTGATTTAGAACTGATGAAAATTCCTGCTCGGATAAAATGTTTGCTACAAAGTTAGGGATGATTGTAGGTTCATGACCAATGTAGAGAAAATGTAGCTAAAGTTAACAGAGTATTGGATGTATTAATAAAACCATTCAGTATAAGCTAAAGGATATAATTTTGTCTGTGCAGGTCACTGGTCCCCCCACATGGTAGGTGATGTACCTTTTCGAAAGGCCTTTTTGAAAGGTCCACAGAAGAGCTATGAGAATTATTGCTAGCTTAAAGAATCTCAGCTACTTAGGTAGGCTTAAGGGCCTTGGACTACTTACTTTAGAACAGCTTATACTTAGAGGAGACCTGATAGAGGTCTATAGAATAATTAAAGGGCCGTTTAGCATGCCTATTGAGAGATTATTCCAGTTTAACAGATGGGGAGGACCAGGGGATGAGTTTAAACTGCACAAGAGTAGGAATAGACTGGATGTTAGGAAGTTCTTTGTTTCCTAAAGAGTAGTGAGCCTCTGGAATACATTATGGCTGGTCTGGTGAGTTCTGACTTTCTACATCCCTTCAAGAGGGAGTTGGACCAATTCTTGACTAGGGCAGTGATCGCATCTTACAGAAGATAAGTGGCTTTATAGATAATAATTTTCCATGTGATCTCCTGGACTAATTTTGATTGCCTGAAGGGGTCGGAGAGAAATTTTCCAGAGTATTTTTTCCCTTGTTGGCCCTGGGTTTTTCTCTGCTTTTTTGCCTCTCCCATTTACAGGACTGCAGTGGGCCGGTGAGTGTGGGGCGGGGGAGTGTATAGTCATGATGCTCCAACCATCATGAGGTGTGGGGCAGGCTTGATGGACCAGCTGCTCTTTGCTCTTTTCCTGTCTTTCAATTTCATATGTTCGTATAAACAGAGGGGGAGGAATGGGGAGGGAACCCCTTTCCTTCACAAGTCTAACTGGTATGTTTCCTTGATTTCCCAAAAGCTGTCGTACCTGCAAGGAATATTGCACTATATTTCTTCATTTAAAATGGATCCCCAGCACCTATGTCATGCACACTCGGGCTCTGCTCAGCAGAAGATACAACAGAACTGTTGGATAAGAAACCTCTTAGTTGTTTTGACATTAAAAGCCAAGCTCATAAAAAATGCATCTCTGTCATGATATTTATCCTTGATGTTCAAACCTGGTTACCTTTTGAACCTTTAGGTCGACACCTCCAACATATTTATAATTCAAACCTACTTTGCCATCCTGCCTAGCTTCCGGCAGGAATGAGATTGAATTGCACATACTCCTCATTTTTCTCTTTCTATATTAATGAAGACTGCTTATCTGTCACAATTCTTGGAGATTCAGATTTCTAAGGTTAAAGGAAAAATGGTATCAATAAGCTTTTTATCTTACCCTCAGTAATTTGAGATCTGAATGTTACTTAATTTATCGTGTCAAAGTTCTTCACCTCTTCCTTAATATATTTCACATTTACTAGCTATTTTTTCTACATGCACAGGTTAGCCTCAGCATCCATTATTCAGGCAGGATGATTCAAACCATGTCATGCCATAACCTGCTAATTAAAAGATCACACATGTGATTTGCCTTGATGGTGAATTCCCATCCCAAGTTATGCTGTCAGGGTGGGGAAGTGAATAAGTTTTATCAGTCTCAATCAATACATCCATGCATTTTAAAGGAAGCTGAAAACTAACAAGGTTTAAAAGGGAAGTCACACTATAGCACGGATATCTACAACTAGTCAACTTTGGGCATAATTTATGTATTGCTGCAATCTGGCTGCACAGTGTAAAATTCAAGGGTGGAATGACTACTGCTGTAACCAATATAGTTACTTTAGGTGAAATATTTTGAATACAAAGTACCAAAATAGTCATCTACTTAGCAAGAGGGGGTTGATTTTAAGTGTTCCCGTCGGTTGGGGAATGAGCACAGCGAGTTAACAGCCTGTTTTACACCCTGTCGGATTTTCCTTTCCATTGTCTTCAATTGACAATTCGGAAAACCGTGTGAGGTGTAAAATGGGCAGCTGACCTGCTACTGCCTGTTTCTCACCCAGCGGGAACATTTAAAATCAACCCTGAGGACTTGATATTTTCCATTTCCTACCTTGCAATAAGAAATTAGATTTTTAATAATCCTTTTACCGGTGCATTACACAACATAAATTAATTAAGGGAGCTGCATGAAGTCAGAAACAGAGCATAAACATCAAGCAGTTTATGTTTGTAACATGAAACCCAAGGTTGATTTTACTTAAATTCGCTAAAAAAATCACTATGGGGCAGCACTGAAAGAAAATGGAATATTGAACTAAAGAACCAAAATAACAGAGCACGAGGCAGGATTTCATTCAAACATTGTACAGTCCACAGGTCCAATATTCAACATTAAAGCACAAGGAAAACATTCAAGCCCCAAAGATAGTGCTGAGATAAGCCACAATGACACAGAATTACATAGGGCCCGATATTGGTGGCCTTACCGCCCAATGCCGCCTGCTGCCGCCGATTGCCGCCGAGTTTTGCCTCCGGTTTCCTCTCTCTCCCAGTTTCGACTTGGGCTGGAGCAGGCGAGAGGGGAGGACCACCAGGAACCACCCGCTGACGTTCTCTGGTGGCCAAGTAGCGCAAGTGGTCTCCCGCCTGCCTAGCTGCCAGATTGGTGCGGGCGGGAATCGGCGGGAGTCGGCACCAGCAGGGGGAAGGACCGCTGCATGAAGGCTGTTCTAATTCCGATGGTAGGTATGAAGAATGGAATAAAAAGTTAGTGAACATAATTTTAATTTTTTTTACCGCGACTTACTTAGATGGGGTCCCTGAAGTTGTTCTGTTGTTTTTCTTTGTAATGCTTTTTATTTGCAGGTTGTCCACCCTCCCTGGGCCCGATTCCATCCTCGGTGGAACTTGGGTGGCTAGGGCATTTGCTGCCGAGGTTGAGAGCTCCCGCCTGCTGCCGCCCAGATTGATGGCGTAAGCCGTTATTTTGCCGTCGGGCGGTACTGCCATCTCTTTTAGAGGAAACTTCCTGGCAAAGTACCGCCCAGTCGCTTAGCGGCCATTGGCGGTCCTTTGGGTAGAACTTGGGCGGGCCTTGGCCTTCATCAATTTCAGGCCCATAGAAACTACATCACAGAAACAGGCCAGTCAGCCCAACTAGTCTGAATTGATGTTTATCTTCTGCACAAGGAATAGTCTTACTACCAGGTGCTTGCCCTGTTTCTATATCCTTTTACTCCCTTTGCCTTCAACTATCGACTTAACTTATTCTCAAATGAGCTCGATCTCTCGTATCAGAATACTAAGTTAGGAAAAAACATAGGGGGAGAAATTCGGGGCATTTCACCTGGGTGTATGCCGCTACTGACTCCAGCAAAATTCCGTGGGAGTTTAGTGGTGCGCTAACAGGTAGCACTTTGTTTTTGCCAATAGCGCCCCAGGCCACTGTGCCAGCGATAACAATGCCCCGGAGTGAAAATTCGGTAGCGTCCCATGAGGCTGCCATGGGCGATGCCTGCGACAGCTTCGCGGGGCATGTATCAGGCTTTTGGCCGCTCGTGGGGCGAAAAGTAAAGGGGAGGTGTGGCGCTCACAAAGTTAAAAATGGCCAACTTACAGGTCACGGCCTTCTGATGTTGATAGCTCAGGGTCCGTGACGCAATGTTGCAGCTCAGCACCCCGCTTTTGTGCCAGGCTGCTGCCACAGCACCCCGCTTCCTAGTGGTATACCGGTGGCCCCTTCTCCCTAAATGCAGAGTCCACAGTGAGCCCTCCCCTTTAATGGAAGGGGAGGGCCCTATGTTCCCACCAATGCTACGTACCTCTCCACGTAGCACTAGAAAATTCCCGAAGGTTAGTGCCCAGGTCACGCCTCCAAGAGGAAGTGGAGCACGAGACTTTTGCTCCATTTCCTATTGGGGCAGTAAGCCCAATTTAGCTGATGGGGTGGGACGTCTGCATTTGACGCAGGAAGTCCCAACTCGCAGCTGTTACTTCCCCCAACCGGGACAATTAGCAATATCACCCCCTTGTACTTTTGAGCCTTGAAATGAGGTGACTAAGAGGAAACCTCTCAAAGGTACAGCAGAAGAAGGGAAATCCGGAACACTAGCTGAGGTTAAACCATGATAGTGGACAAGAGGACATATGTTCAAATTTGCAAAAGACAAATTTATGACTATGGTCAGGAAGTTCTTTTCCACACAAAGAGTGACCAATATATAGAATGGACTTCCAGGTATTGTAGTGGTGAGAAAAAAAATCTTAGAATAATTTAAGAAACAATTGAATGCTGTAACGGAAGGTCTGTAAGTTGTAGATGGATGGATGAGTTCAGATGGGAAGAATGGCCTTACTCAGCATCATTTATTTGATATTACTTATAAGTGTTACATTTTTGGGTAATTGATTTATACTGCAAGGTGAATGATTGGAGAAGGAAATGCATTTTTAGCTTTTATATCCATTATCTCCACCAGGTACTCCCAGGTCAGGTATAGTACAGTAAGCTGGAAAGTAAACTCCTGTATTCAACCTCTCACACCAGAAGAGGTTCTTCTATTGCGTTGGATGATATTTTCCATCTCGCATGCTAGCTATTATTCTGATCCCTTAATGACATTTGTGCCAAATTAGGGGCAGATTTGTTGCTTGAAATCCCCCCCGCTCCCCAATGTGAAATCAGTTAGGATCAATCATTTCAAATCTGGCAGAGGACTACCTTTTCACCACAGTAGTCTGCACTAGATTCAAAAATTAAAGAAAAAGTTATTATTTAAATGGAGAAAGATTGCAAAGTGCTGCAGTACAGTGGGACCTAGGGGTACTTGTGCATGAAACACAAAAGGTTAGCATGCAGGTACGGCAAGTGATCAGGAAGGCCAATTAAATCTTGGCCTTTATTGCAAAGGGGATGGAGTATAAAAGCAGGGAAGTCTTGCTACAGTTGTACAGGGTATTGGTGAGGCCACACCTGGAATACTACATACAGTTTTGGTTTCCATATTTAAGAAAGGATATACTTGCTTTAGAGGCAGTTCAGAGAAGGTTGACTAGGTTGATTCTGGGGATGAGGGGATTGACTTATGAGGAAAGGTTAAGTAGGTTGGGCCTCTACTCATTGGAATTCAGAAGAATGAGAGGTGATCTTATCGAAACGTATAAGATTATGAGGGGGCTTGACAAGGTAGATGCAGAGAGGATGTTTCCACTGATGGGGGAGACTAGAACTAGAGGGCATAATCTTAGAATAAGGGGCCGCCCATATAAAACTGAGATGAGGAGGAATTTCTTCTCTCAATCTGTGGAATTCACTGCCTCAGAGAGCTGTGGAAGCTGGGACATTGAATAAATTTAAGACAGAAATAGACAGTGTTACGTATGGAGAAAGAGTCAGACTGTGAGCTCAAAGTAAAGTGTGACCTTAGTCTTTTATTGCAGGTTTCCAGAGTGCCTCTCCAACCTGTCAGGCCTCTTAAATACCTGTGTTTCCAAGGAATTATGGGATCCCTTGGGACTCCAGGGGATGAGCCCTCTTTTTGCTGTACAGAGTAAATACAAGTTTACATATATAACAGACAGTTTCTTAACTGATAAGGGGTTATAGGGAGCGGGCAGGAAAATGGACCTGAGTCCATGATCAGATCAGCCATGATCGTATTCAATGGCGGAGCAGGCTCGAGGGGCCATATGGCCTACTCCTGCTTCTATTTCTTATGTTCCTATGTTCCTATGTTCTTATGAGAGACATATCACAGTGAAACATAGAAAAATAGAAACATACAAAATAGGTGCAGGAGTAGGCCATTCAGCCCTTCGAGCCTGCACCACTATTTAATAAGATCATGGCTAATCCTTCACCTCAGTACCCATTTCCCGCTTTCTCTCCACACCCCTGGATCCCTTTAGCCGTAAGGGCCATATCTAACTCCCTCTTGATAACATTCAATGAACTGGCATCAACAACTCTCTGCGGCAGGGAATTCCACAGGTTAACAACTCGCTGAGTGAAGAAGTTTCTCCTCATCTCAGTCCTAAATGGCCTAACTCTTATCCTAAGACTGTGTCCCCTGGTTCTGGACTTCCCCAACTTCGAGAACATTCTTCCTGCATCTAACCTGTCCCGTCCCGTCAGAATCTTATACATTTCTATGAGATCCCCTCTCATCCTTCTAAACTCCAGTGTATTAAGGCCCAGTTGATCCAGTCTCTCCTCATATGTCAGTCCAGCCATCCCTGGAATCAGTGTGGTGAACCTTCGCTGCACTCCCTCAATAGCAAGAACATCCTTCCTCAGATTAGGAGATCAAAACTGAACACAATATTCCAGGTGAGGCCTCACCAAGGCCCTGTACAATTGCAGTAAGACCACCCTGCTCCTATACTCAAATCCCCTAGCTATGAAGGCCAACATGCCATTTGCCTTCTTCACCGCCTGCATGCCAACGTTCAATGACTGATGAACCATGACACCCAGGTCTCGTTGCACCTCCCCTTTTCCTAATCTGCCGCCATTCAGAAAATATTCTGCCTTCGTGTTTTTGCTACAAAAGTGGATAACCTCACATTTATCCACATTATACTGCATCTGCCATGCATTTGCCCACTCACGTAATTTGTTCAAGTCACCCTGTAGCCTCTTAGCATCCTCCTCACAGCTCACACCACCACCCAGTTTAGTGTCATCTGCAAACTTGGAGATATTACACTCAATTCCTTCATCCAAATCATTGATATATATTGTAAAGAGCTGGGGTTCCAGCACTGAGCCCTGCGGCACTCCACTAGTCACTGCCTCCCATTCCGAAAAGGACCAGTTTATCCTGACTCTCTGCTCCCTGTCTGCCAACCAATTCTCTATCCATGCCAGTACATTACCCCCAATATGATGTGCTTTGATTTTGCACACCAATCTCTTGTGTGGGACCTTGTCAAAGGCCTTTTGAAAGTCCAAATACACCACATCCACTGGTTCTCCCTTGTCCACTCTACTAGTTACATCCTCAAAAAATTCCAGGAGATTTGTCAAGCATGATTTCCCTTTCATAAATCCATGCTGACTTGGACTGATCCTGTCACTGCTTTCCAAATGCGCTGCTATTTCATCTTTAATAATTGATTCCAACATTTTCCCCACTACTGATGTCAGGCTAACTGGTCTATAATTATCTGTTTTCTCTCTCCCTCCTTTTTTAAAAAGTTGTGTTACATTAGCTACCCTCCAGTCCTTGAAAACTAATCCAGAATCGATAGACTGTTGGAAAATGATCACCAATGCATCCACTATTTCTAGGGCCACTTCCTTAAGTACTCTGGGATGCAGACAATCAGGCCCCGGGGATTTATCGGCCTTCAATCCCATCAATTTCCCTAACATAATTTTCTGCATAATTAGGATATCCCTCAATTCCTCGTTCTCACTAGACCCTCGGCCCCTTAGTACATCCGGAAGGTTATTTGTGTCTTCCTTCGTGAAGAAAGAACCAAAGTATTTGTTCAATTGTTCTGCCATTTCTTTGTTCCCCATTATAGATTCACCCGAGTCTGACTGCAAGGGACCTATGTTTGTCTTCACTACTCTTTTTCTCTTCACATATCTATAGAAGCTTTTGCAGTCAGTTTTTATGTTCCCGGCAAGCTTCCTCTCGTAATCTATTTTCCCGCTCCTAATTAAACCCTTTGTCCTCCTCTGCTGAATTCTAAATTTCTCCCAGTCCTCTGGTTTGCTGCTTTTTTTGGCCAATTTATATGCCTCTTCTTTGGATCTAACACTATCCTTAATTTCCCTTGTTAGCCACGGTTGAGCCACCTTCCCTGTTTTATTTTTACTCCAGACAGGGATGTACAATTGTTGATGTTCATCCATGTGGTTTTTAAATGTTTGCTATTGCCTATCCACCGTCAACCCTTTAAGTATCACTCGCCAGTCTATTCTAGCCAATTCACGCCTCATGCCATCGAAGTTACCTTTCCTTAAGTTCAGGACCCTAATTTCTGATTTAACTGTGTCACTCTCCATCTTAATAAAGAATTCTACCATATTATGGTCACTCTTCCCCAATGGGCCTCGCACAACAAGATTGCTAATTAGTCCCTTCTCATTACACATCACTCAGTCTGGGATGGCCAGCTCTCTAGTTGGTTCCTCGACATATTGGTCAAGAAAACCATCCCCAATACATTCCAGGAAATCCTCCTCCACCGCATTGCTACCAGTTTGGTTAGCCCAATCTATATGTAAATTAAAGTCGCCCATGATAACTGCTGTACCTTTATTGCACACATTCCTTATTTCTTGTTTGATGCTGCCCCCAACCTCACTACTACTGTTTGGTGGCCTGTACACAACTCCCACCAGTGTTTTCATACACAACTCCTACCAGCGTTTTCTGTACTGTCATACTGTCACAGTATTAAACTGACAGCAGTGTAAACCATAGTTTGGCTTGGATTTTGCCGGCGTTCAGAGGGCGGGTTCAGAAGCGGGTCCACTATCAAAATATGAAAGATTGACAGCGGATTGACAGCCCGCTGTCAACCCGCCTCTGTGTCAGTTTCCCAAGTGCCGGGTCTGCCTGCACTTTTCAGACCCGACACTAAGCGGTGAGTGAGCCTATTGAAATAGTTAAGAGCTTGTTAAAAGGTACTTAAACAGCATTTTACCATCCACTTACCATTTTTCTAGTTTTGTTACCAGGCTCTGTGACTCCTCCATATGGAGGGAGTCATGGGAAGGCCTGGGTGCAGCCGTGCACCTTTGTGCAATGCTTTTCAGTGTTTGCAGCACGTCAGTGCTGCAGAACACTGACAGCACAATTGTCAAAATAAATTTGGAGATGGTCCCTTTAAGGAAACTGGCTGATGACGCATCGTCAAATGACGTCAGCAGACCCGCTTTCTTTTAATTGTCTGGGGACCTCGCAGGGCGGGCCCAATCAGGGGAAAGTCATGGGGGAATCTGGCATGGAGACAGCAGTGGGGTTACATTCCGCCACCTACATTGGCCACACTGATCCGGTTTCGGTAGGTGACATCGCAGCCTTTGTGTGCATGAAAAAGGCTGCAATAGAGGCAGCTCATTGCTTTTGAGAAAGCATTTACTTCCAATTTAACCACTGAAAATGCTGTTCATATGATTTCCTCTTTGCCGCATAATTTCCCACAGTGGCTGAAGTCAATTTCAATGATTCACATAGGTTATTCACAATTCTTATAATGAAAAGCTTAGCAATTTCACTTGTAGGGTATTGTAAACCCAGTTTTACTTCCGATTAATTAAAATTGAACACTTGATGTTGGGAGTGATGTGGGATTGTCCTAAGCTAAGTATATATTCTGGGAATTGGACAAAGGTATATTTAGAAAATCACAATGTGGGAGAGCATCAAACTCTAGCGTTGTCATTTTTTTGGCAAAGTAAATCCTTTACTTGTCTAATAGTTCGACAATCTAAAAAAAAATGCAGTGATTTCTATTTTTAATCAGCACTTTGGCACTCTGTTCCTTGTAGGGTCCCAGCTCACATCACAGAACAAATGATAACAATCACATTTTAATGGGTTTCTGTTGTGCTTTTGCACTGGGTTAGTGGAGTTCCAGGCAGATGCTGGTGAAAGCATGACACAAGTGGTATGGCCATTTTATGCTCTGAATAAATAAATTATGGTGGAGTTTTTCTTTTAAATAAAATTAAATATTTATTATTGACACCTGAATATTGGAGTGAGGTGTATATAAATATTTTTATTCATCTTATAAACCCTGCTGATACTCCACATCTGGGTCTGTATTGATTCAGTCTCTGCTATTTGCTTTACAATGCACCAAAAAATAGACATGTCTCTGCCAATTTTAGGGGAGGGTAACAAGAGACAGAATAAGGGGGGTAGAAATTCACTATTGCCCCATATGGGGTGCTAATTTTTCAAAGTTTGAAAAGTTAGCGCCAGGCACGAACGATTTCAAACTTTTTTTAAAAATTGCCATTTTCACTCCAAGAAGGAAGAGGAGTGCTAAATCAAATGCTGCACTTCTTTCTTGCAGTGCTATGGGCAGCATGTGGGGCAGAGAGCTCAGCAGCGGTGCACACTGGGCTGTGCAT
Organism: Pristiophorus japonicus; assembly: GCF_044704955.1. Lineage (NCBI taxonomy): Eukaryota > Metazoa > Chordata > Chondrichthyes > Pristiophoridae > Pristiophorus > Pristiophorus japonicus. Next base: position 170,631,390 of record NC_091981.1, read on the forward strand.
CTCTGACGCGTTTAAAGGGCTCTTCCCTCCCTTAAAGGGAATGGCCATCGCTGCAGGCTCTGCAATATAAAAGGTAGCTACCTGGACCACCAAGGGAGTGGCAAACCCGCGCGATCAGCCCGGCACTCAAGCAGAATGCTGGGCTGAACTATCGCAGGCAGGAACCTGCGAAAAAAACAGCAACAAGAAAGGCATGTTTTTTTTAAAAACTTACCTCGGCCACCTCGCCTTTAATCATCGGCCCCGTAGTGCCTGGCCGCCCGATCCACACCTCTTGCTTTTGCCCAGCACTGCTATGGGGGGGAAGTTAATTTTGGGTCCGGGGCACTACCGTGGTGATGCGCACGACGATGATGTCACGATCTCCGGGCGCAGGAGCTCGGGGCTCAACGCCGTAGCGCCACCACTAAACTCCCACCCAATATGGCGGGTGCTGATGTCAGCATTGTGCCCGGTCGCAAAGGCAAAGCCCCTTTAGCGTCCCCCGAAGGCAAAGCGAACGCTGGCAGTTCGTTGTCATCCCGATTGAAAATTCCAGGAATTTTTTTTTAAATGACGATATAAAACGCAGCATTAGTTCATGAGAGATATTACTTTTGTGGATATGCAAATGAGGTTGAGCGGAAACTTGGAAAAAAAAACTTCTCATAACCAGCGCAATTTTGGCCGCAAAACCGAAACTCCAGGCCACAGAATGCTTTTTTCTAAAATGCATTATCAAAGAGATAGTGAAGTATTGGGTCCAAGTGATTATAATTCAGAGCTACAAAAGCCCACTGGCATTTCTTCTGCATTATTTAATTTAAAAAAATGCTCAAATAAGCTTCACAAACAGTTTAAATACAAATCTGTACTAATAGGCTGTGGAGTTGATATTTTAAATATATGTCTATTTTAAGAGCACGGGCCTTACAGCATAAGCAAGGTTGAGGGCGATAGACATCCCAGGAGTCACCAATAGTTGTCAATGTGATAGGAAATCTGTACATTGGTATAAATTTGTACAAATTTTGTCAGATATATGTACACCACAATAGTGATCTGTGCTGGGACCACAACTGTTTACAATATACATAGATGACCTGGAAGAGGGGACAGAGTGTAGTGTAACAAAATTTTCAGATGACACAAAGATTAGTGGGAAAGCGGGTTGTGTAGAGGACACAGAGATGCTGCAAAGAGATTTAGATAGGTTAAGCGAATGGGCTAAGGTTTGGCAGATGGAATACAATGTCGGAAAGTGTGAGGTCATCCACCTTAGGAAAAAAACAGTAAAAGGGAATATTATTTGAATGGGGAGAAATTACAACATACTGAGGTGCAGAGGGACCTGGGGGTCTTTGTGCATGAATCCCAAAAAGTTAGTTTGCAGGTGCAGCAGGTAATCAGGAAGGCGAATGGAATGTTGGCCTTCATTGCGAGAGGGATGGAGTACAAAAGCAGGGAGATCCTGCTGCAACTGTATAGGGTATTGGTGAGGCCGCACCTGGAGTACTGCATGCAGTTTTGGTCACCTTACTTAAGGAAGGATATACTAGCTTTGGAGGGGGTACAGAGACGATTCACTAGGCTGATTTCGGAGATGAGGTGGTTACCTTATGACGATAGATTGAGTAGACTGGGTCTTTACTTGTGGGAGTTCAGAAGGATGAGGGGTGATCTTATAGAAACATTTAAAATAATGAAAGGGATAGACAAGATAGAGGCAGAGAGGTTGTTTCCACTGGTCGGGGAGACTAGAACTAGGGGGCACAGCCTCAAAATACGGGGGAGCCAATTTAAAACCGAGTTGAGAAGGAATTTCTTCTCCCAGAGGGTTGTGAATCTGTGGAATTCTCTGCCCAAGGAAGCAGTTGAGGCTAGCTCATTGAACGTATTCAAGTCACAAATAAATAGATTTTTAACCAATAAGGGAATTAAGGGTTACGGGGAGCGGGCCGGTAAGTGGAGCTGAGTCCACAGCCAGATCAGCCATGGTCTTGTTGAATGGTAGAGCAGGCTCGAGGGGCTAGATGGCCTACTCCTGTTCCTAATTCTTATGTTCTTATGTTCTTATGTGATTGTTGGTTTATTTCTTGAAACCCTGGGAAATTTGCACAAACATTTAGAAAATTTCTGGGAAATTTATCGAAGCAGAGATAAATTTTCATTTGTATAGATTTCCTAGCAAACTGGCTTGTGCTGACCTCAAATAATGGAGTGAAGTTTGGAAGCACTTCTACATGCAAAGGGTGGTCGAAGATTGGAATGCTCTTCTGCAAATGGCAGTTGATGTTCGGTCAATTGTTCATTTTAAATCGGAGATTGATAGATTTCTGTTAACCAAAGATATTAAGGGATGTGGCTAAAAGGCGGGTATATGGAGTTAGGTCACAGATTAGTCATGATCTCATTGAATGGCGGAACAGGCTCGAGGGGCTAAATGGCCTACTCCTGTTCCTATGGGCCCAAGTTTCCACACGATAAAAAACGGGCGCCCCTCCGAGCTGGGCGCCCGTTTTTCACGCCACAAAGTGCGCCTAAAAAAACCCTCCGTATTCTCCACCTCCCTGCAGGTCCTCTGGCCCTCGGCGCGGCGCAGCAGGAGCTGTAGGGGGGCGGAACCAGGTCCCTGCGCTGAAAACAGTGCCGGGACCTCGGCACATGCGTGCTACAGTGGGCACGCAAGTGCAGTAGCTCCAGGCGCCCGAAACTGTGTGGGAGGGGCCCGAAGCACGCAGCCCCTAGCCCTTGCTGAATGGCCTCACTGGGGCTGCGTGAATAAGGCTCCTCCCACGGCCAGCTCCTGCTTCCTGCTGACTCCCGCTCCTGCTTTCCCCCCCGCCCACCCCCCGGACCGGACCTGACCCGACCCGCCTGTCGCTGCCGCTCCTGCTTCCCCCCCGGACCGGACCCGACCTGACCCGTCTGCCGCTGCTTCTCCCGCTCCCGCTCCCGCTCCCACCCGACTCGACCCGACTCTACTCCCGCCCCCGCCCCCGGACTGGATCCGACCTGACCTCCCCCCCCTCCCCCTCCCCCTCCCTCTCCCCCCTCCCTCTCCCCCCTCCCCCCTCCCTCTCCCCCCTTCCCCCTTCCCCCCGCTCTCCCCACCCTCTCCCCCCCCCCCCCCCGCCGACCCGAACCTCTCTCCCCGACCCGACCCAACGCCACCTACCTCTGGTGCTGGGGACGGGCCCTGCCCGAAATCTCGGGCTCGGCCCGTTCAGCCTTCGGTCCCGATGGCAAACCGCTTCCTAAAGGCCTACCTGAAGAACTTTCACACAGGTAGGAACATGGTTTATTTAATCTTTTCTTTGCTTATAAATTTTTATTCAGGTTGGATTTATTTGTATAATATTTGTCAAAGTATAACTAAGGATTTATTGTAGAATTTAATGAGTTCCCTTCCCCCCCCCCCCCCCCCACCTCGTTCTGGACGCCTAATTTGTAACCTGCGCCTGATTTTTTAATGTGTGGAACAGGTTTTTTCAGTTCTACAAAAATCTTCACTTGCTCCATTCTAAGTTAGTTTGGAGTACGTTTTCACTGTGGAAACTTTGAAATCAGGCGTCAGTGGCCGGACACGCCCCCTTTTGAAGAAAAAATTCTGCTCCAAAGTGGAACTGTTCTAACTAACTAGCACTGCAGAAAAAAAATGTGGAGAATTGCGATTTCTAAGATAGTCCGTTCTCCACCCGTTGCTCCTAAAAATCAGGCGCAAATCATGTGGAAACTTGGGCCCATTGTTCCTAATTTAATATCCGGGTTTGCAAGACATATGACTGAAAAAACAACTATTGACTGTTATTAAAATAATTGCATTATTTGCTGTGACTACTTGGAATAATAAGGTCAATCTAAACTATCCAATTACTCACTGCAGTCCTGCATCGCAATGTGCCTTTATAATGATACATTCTGTATGAAACACTTCACTATCACTGGTTGTTTGTAATATGATACCCTGTAGAAATACTTTGAAGAATCCAGGAAAGAGTGGAATGTCCTCTTTGGGGGAAAGTGAAAAAAAATTGCATTTATATAGAATCTTTCATGAACTCAGGACAACCCAAAATGTGTCACAGGCAATGTGGTACTTTTGAAGTGCAGTCATTATTGTAATGTAGGCAAACACATCAGCCAATTTGCACACAGGAAGCTCCCACAAATAGCAATGAGATAAATGACTGATCATTTATTTTTAGTGGTGTTGATTGAGAAATAAATGTTGACCCAGGACACTGCTCTTTTTCAAATTGTCCACGGGATCTTTTATGTCCAACTGAACAGACAGCTGGGATCTCGGTTTAATGTCTCATTTAAAAGTCCTTTAGTACTGCACTGGGAGTGTCAACCTAAATAATATGCTCAAATCTCTGAAGTGGAACTTGAACCCATGATCCATGACTGACAATTAAATAAATGAAAAGATAAATATAAGTTTTGAGATGTTATACTTTAGGTGGCACACTGTCAGATGTACATATTTTTGTGTTATGCTTAAAGTCAGTCTGAACTGTAATTGACCTGAAGTTCTGCCTAAGGACATTTAGCTTCTTACTGACCCAGGAAGACATGGGCCCTGAAATTTCAGTTGGAGACATACATTCGGAGTACACTTCCAACCTGTGAAAGAATTGCGAACCTACATGTTGGCGGTGAGGCTGCAAAAACTCAGGCCTCGAGATGGAGGGCACCGTGATCATAGAAATCATAGAAACAGAACATAAAAACATAAGAAATAGGAGTAGGAGTAGGCCATTTAGCACCGCGAGCCTGCTCCGCCATTTAATAAGATCATGGCTGATCTGATCTTGGCCTCAACTCCACTTCCCTGCCCGCTCCACATAGCTCTCAATTACCTTATCGCTCAAAAATCTGTCTATCTCCACCTTAGATATATTCATTATCTCAGCCTCCACAGCTCTCTGGGGTAGAGAATTCCAAAGATTCACGTCCCTCTGAAAGAAGAAATTCCTCCTCATCTCCATTTTAAATGGGGACCCATTATTCTGAAGCAATGCCCCCTAGTTCTAGATTCCCCCACGAGGACAAACATCCTCTCTGCATCTACCCTGTCAAGCCCCCTCAGAATCTTATACGTTTCAATAAGATCACCTCTCATTCTTTTAAACTCCAATGAATATAGGTTCAACCTGTTTAAACTTTCTTCGTAAGACAACCCCTTCATCTCAGGAATCAATGTCGTGAATCCTTTCTGAACTGCCTCCACTGAAACATAGAAACATAAAAATAGGTGCAGGAGTAGGCCATTCGGCCCTTTGAGCCTGCACCACCATTCAATAAGATCATGGCTAATCATTCACCTCAGTACCCCTTTCCTGCTTTCTTTCCATACCTCTTGATGCTTTTAGCCATCAGGGCCATATCTAACTCCCCCTTGAATATATCTAACGAACTGGCATCAACAACCCTCTGCGGTAGAGAATTCCACAGGTTAACAACTCTGAGTGAAGAAGTTTCTCTTCATCTCGATCCTAAATGGCTTACCCCTTATTCTTAGACTGTGACCCCTGGTTCTGGACTTCCCCAACATCGGGAACATTCTTCCTGCATGTAACCTGTCCAGTCCCGTCAGAATTTTATATGTTTCTATGAGATCCCCTCTCATTCTTCTAAACTCCAGTGAATACAGGCCCAGTCGATCCAGTCTCTCCTCATATGTCAGTCCTGCCATCCTGGGAATCAGTCTGGTGACCCTTCGTTGCACTCCCTCAATAGCAAGAACGTCCTTCCTCAGAATAGGAGACCAAAACTGAACACAATATTCCAAGTGAGTCCTAAACAAGGCCCTGTACAATTGCATTAAGACCTCCCTGCTCCTATACTCAAATCCCCTAGCTATGAAGGCCAACATGCCATTTGCCTTCTTCACTGCCTGCTGTACCTGCATGCCAACTTTCAATGACTGATGTACCATGACACTTAGGTCTCGTTGCACCTCCCCTTTTCCTAATCTGCCGCCATTCAGATAATATTCTGCCTTCATGTTTTTGTCACCAAAGTGGATAACCTCTCATTTATCCACATTATACTGCATCTGCCATGCATTTGCCCACTCACCTAATCTGTCCAAGTCACCCTGCAGCCTCTTAGCATCCTCCTGCATCCTCCTCACAGCTCACACCGCCACCCAGCTTAGTGTCATCTGCAAACTTGGAGATATTACACTCAATTCCTTCATCTAAAACATTGATATATACTGTAAATAGCTGGGGTCCCAGCACTGAGCCCTGCGGCACCCCACTAGTTACTGCCTGCCATTCTGAGAAGGACCCGTTTATCCCTACTCTCTGCTTCCTGTCTACCAACCAGTTCTCGATCCACGTCAATACATTACCCCCAATACCATGCAAGTGTATCCCTCCTTAAATAAGGCGGCCAAAGCTGTCCGCAGTACTCCAAGTGTGGTCTCACCAATACTCTGTACAGTTGTAGTAAGACTTCCTTCAGATCCCTCTGTACTGCAGCATTTTGTAATCTCTCGCCATTTAAATAATAATTTGTTTTTTCATTGTTCCTACCAAGGTGGATAACGTCACATTTTCACACCTTATACTCCATCTGCCCCCACCACAAAGTATTGACCCCCCGTTTATCAAGATTCATGACGAGGCGCTGGACAATGTGGAGCATTTTCCATACCTTGGGTGCCTACAAGGGCAGAAATCGATGACGAGGTCCAACACAGCCTTCCGTGTGCCAGTGCAGCCTTTGGTCGCCTGAGGAAGAGAGTGTTTGAAGACCAGGATCTCAAACCCAGCACCAAGATCATGGTCTACAGAGCAATAGTGATACACGCCCTCCTATATGCTTTGGAGACATGGACTATGTACAGCAGGGACCTCGAAGCACTGGAGAAGTACCACCAACGCTGCCTCCACAAGATCCTGCAAATAATTGCAGGATAGGCGCACCAACATTAGTATTCTTGCTCAGGCCAACATCCCCAGCATCGAAGCATTGACCATACTCAATCAGCTCCGATGGATGGGGCACTTCGTTCACATGCCCGATACTAGACTCCAAAAACAAACGCTCTACTCAGAGCTCTGACACAGCAAGCGAGCCCCAGATGGGCAGAGAAAACGCTTCAAGGACACCCTCAAAGCCTCCTTGAAGAAGTGCAACATCCCCACTGACACCTGGGAATCCCTGGCCAAAGACCACCAAAAGTGAAGGAGAAGCATCCAGGAAGGCGCTGAACATCTCGAGTCTCTTCGCTGGGAGCACGCAGAAGCCTAGCGCAAACAGCGGAAGGAACGCATGGCAACCAGTGCAGTCTTCAACTGCCTGAGGAAAAGAGTGTTTGAAGACCAGGCCCTCAACTCTGCCACCAAGCTCAAGGTCTGCATGGCTGTAGTAATACCCGCCCTCCTGTACGGCTCAGAGATATGGACCATGTACAGTAGGCACCTCAATTCGCTGAAGAAATATCACCAATGATGTCTCCGCAAGATCCTGCAAATCACTTGGGAGGACAGACGCACCAACGTTAGCGTCCTCAACCAGGCCAACATCCCTAGCATTGAAGCACTGACTCAATTGATCAGCTCTGCTGGGCAGGCCATATTGTTTGCATGCCAGACATGAGACTCCCAAAGCAAGCGCTCTACTCGGAACTCCTTCACGGCAAACGATCCAAAGGTGGGCAGAGGAACCGTAACAAGGATACCTTCAAAGCATCCCTGATAAAGTGCAACATCTCCATGGCCAAAGACAGCCCTAAGTGGAGGAAGTGCATCCGGGAAGGCGCTGAGCACCTCGAGTCTCATCGCCGAGAGCATGCAGAAATCAAGTGCAGGCAGCCGAAAGAGCGTGCGGCAAACCTGTCCCACCCACCCCTTCCCTCAACGACTATCTGTCCCACCTATGACAGGAACTGTGGTTCTTGTATTGGACTGTTTCACCACATAAGAACTCATTTTTAGAGTAGGAGCAAGTCATCCTCGATTCCAAGGGACTGCCTCAGTGTCCTACCATGTAATTTGTATTCCCTTGCCTTGCTAGCCCTCATCAAATGCATTACCTCACACCTCAGGATTTCATTCCATGTACCACTGTTCTGCCTACTTGACCAGTTCATTCCTGCAGTCTACAGCTTCTTCATTATCAACCACAGAGCCAATTTTAATATCATCTGAAAACTTCTTAATCATAACCCCTACATTCAAGTCTAAATCATTGATTATATACCACATAAAGCAACTGAGCTCTGTGGAACCCCACTGGAAACAGCCTTCCATTCACAAAAACACCCATCAACCATTCCCCTTTGCTTCCTGCCTGAGACAATTTTGGATCCAACTTGCCACTTTGCCTTGGATCCAATGGGCTTTTACTTTCGTGACCAGTCTGCCATGTGGGACCTTAGCAAATGCCTTGCTAAAATCCATATACACTACATCAAATGCACTATCCTCATCGACTCTTCTTGTTACCTCCTCAAAAAATTAAATCAAGTTAGTCAGACACGACCTTCCCTGATGGCCCACGAATCCCAGGGACGTAGGCGGTGCAGAAGCATACCTGGGATCACGTCTGCTGGTCCTCCAAGCACATTTCCGAAGGGAATCCTCTAATGAGATGAAATGGAATCCTAAAATCAATCTAATTACAATTACTGAATTGGAATTTTATTTGTAATTACCTTCATTCCACCAATGTCTTTAAAAATGTAATTTTTTGATAATTTTAGACATCATCAAAACTGTAATCTGGTCCAATATTTGCAGAAACTCATTTCATACAGTGTATGTGTATAATTTATTATCTGAAAATGTTTAATTAATGTCATAGATATCTCCTTATATTGATACAAACAGGCCCTGTTTCTCTGTGGCCCGTGCAGATGGCCTGTCAATGCATACATTGACAGACCACAAAGTCCAGATTTCGCACATGTGCAAGCGGATATCCCAAACTTGCGGTGGCTTTCAAAGGAGGTATGGCGTCATACGCGCAGTTGATTGCCATGCCGACCACAAATTCTAGGCCATGGTAACTATTGCTGGTGATCTTAAAGGGACACAAACAGAATAATACATCAGGACCGGAATTTCGTTTATCTGGGCGGGTCGTGTGTCGGCGGTTGGTGTGGCAGGTCGGGACCCCTTTTTTCATTTCATGCTGCTCCTCAGAGCGATTTTCCCTTAAGGGCGTGACAGTATAAAGAGCAGCCATGCTAATGTAATAGAAGGCAGGTAAAGTAGAGAGGAGAAAAGCAATCTGTCAATGGTGTGATATGTTGTAGCAATGAGATGACAGTGGTTCCCGAATTTGCTGCAAACACTTCCAATCTCTAGAAACCTAAATTTGTGCAAACAATACACTGAGCAAAAGCATCTGCCTTAGGAAATTAACCAGGTGTCAGGTGGGAATATTTATTGTGCTTTCCATGCTGTACAGTAATGAGTTCCATCAATGGCCACTAAACTTCCACCTCAGGTTCACAGATGTGGTTCCCAAGCCACATGATTCCCATGCACATGCAGTGAAATTCCAAAGGTAGGGTTAAAGAGACTCTTAAGGGTCCAGCAACAACCTAATAATTATCTAAATTAGGTCGGCCGCCTCTGCTATTTGGGTCACGGCTGCGCAGGCAAATGTGGCTGAGTAAAAGGCGCAAGGAGGCGGGATGATGGCGGGTTCCCGACCCGCTCTTATTTATTTTAACCTTCACTCACGACCCACCTCCAATCCCGCACGCATGGCAGCCGGAACGTTCGGACCTATGTGTTACATAATGGTCTGGATTTTGAGAGGCCAATGATAGCGCATGCCATCATAAACCTTCAATATGCCCATGCAAGTTACAGGTTTCCACATGCGTTACAAATGCGTGAAAACCTGGAATGTAAGAACATAAGAAATAGGGGCAGGAGTAGACCATCTGGCCCCTCGAGCCTGCTCCGCCATTCAATAAGATCATAGTTGAGCCGATGTTGGCCTCAATTCCATTTACCTGCCGTCTCTCCATTACCCTTGAATCACTTATCGTTCAGAAATCTGTCTATCTCCACCTTAAATATATTCAATGACTCAGCCGCCATAGCTCTTTGGGGTAGAGAATTCCAAATATTCACGACCCTCTGAGAGAAGAAATTCCTCCTCTTTTCCATTTTAAATGGGTGACCCATTATTCTGAAACTATGCCCCGTAGTTCAAGATTTCCCCCATGAGGGGAAACATCCTCTCTGCATTTACCCTGTCAAGCCCCCTCAGAATCTTACACATTTCAATAAGATCACCTCTCGGTCTTCTAAACTCTAATGAATATAGGCCAACCTGCTTAAACCTGCAGTACTCCAGGTATGGTCTCACCAATGCCCTGTACAGATGTAGCAGGACTTCCCTACTTGTATACTCCATTCCCCTTGCAATAAATGCCAACATTCCATTTGCCTTCCTAAATACTTGCTGTACCTGCATACTAACATTTTGTGTTTCATGTACAACGATCCCCAGATCCCTCTGTACTGAAGCATTTTGTAATCTCTCCCCATTTAAATAATAATTTGATTTTTTATTTTTCCTGCCAAAGTATATAGTGTCACATTTTCCCATTTTATACACCATCTGCCAAATTTTTGCCCACTCACTTAGCCTATCTATATCCCTTTGCAGATTCTGTGTATCCTCCTCACAATTTGCTTTCCCACCTATCTTTGTATCATCAACAAATTTAGCTACATTACACTCAGTCCCTTCATCCAAGTCATTAATATAGATTGTAAATAGTTGAGGCCCCAGCACTGATCCCTGTGGCACCCCAATAGTTATAGTTTACCAACCTGAAAATGAACCATTTATCCCGACTCTCTGTTTTCGGTTAGTTAGCCAATCCTCTATCCATGCTAATATATTACCTGCAACATCGTGAGCTCTTATCTTGTGCAATAACCTTTTATATGGCACCTTATCGAATGCCTTCTGGAAATCCAAATACATGACATCTATTGGTTCCCCTTTATCCACCCTGCTCATTACATCCTCAAAGAACTCCAGCAAATTTGTCAAACATGATTTCCCTTTCATAAAACCATGCTGACTCTGCTTGACTGCATTATGATTTTCTAAATGTCCTGCTACTGCTTCCTTAACAATGGACTCCAGCATTATCCCAATGACAGATGTTAGGCTAACTGGTCTATAGTTTCCTGCCTTTTGTCTACTTCTTTTCCTAAATAGGGGCGTTATATTTGCGGTTTTCTAATGCGCTTGGACCTCTCTAGAATCTAGAAAATTGTGGTAGATTACAACCAATGCATCCACTATCTCTGCAGCCATTTCTTTTATGACCCTAGGATGCAAGCTATCAGGTCCAGGGGATATGTCCACCTTTTGTCCCATTAGTTTGCCTAGTACTTTTTCTCTAGTGATAGTGATTATTTTAAGTTCCCCTCCCCCAATAACCCCTTGATTATTAATTCCCCAGTCTCATCCTCTAAGGGACCAACATTTATTTTCGAGATACGCTCTTCCTTTTTATACACTTATAGAAGCTCTTATTGTCTGTTTTTATATTTCTTGCTAGTTTACTCTCACAAGCTAACTTCTCTCTATCATTTTTTTCATTGTCCTTTGCTGGTTTCTAAAAATGTCCGAATCCTCTGGTCTCACACTATTCTACACAACATTGTATGCCTTTGTTTTCAATTTGATGCCATCCTTTACTTCCTTAGTTAGCCACAGATGGTGCATCCTTCTCTTAGAGTCTTCTTTCTCACTGGAATATACATTTGCTGAAAGTTCTGAAGTAGCTCCTTAAATGATTGCCACTGCTTTTCTACCGTCTTACCCTTTAATCTATTTTCCCAGTCAACTTTAGCCAACACTGCCTTCATAACTTTGTAATTGTCTTTATTTAAGTTCAAGACACTAGTTTGAAGTTTAGCTTCCTCACCCTCAAACTGAAGTTGAAATTCTACTGTGCTATGATCACTTTTCCCAAGAGTATCTTTCACTGCAAGATCATTAATTATTCGAGACACATTACCAAATCTAAAAGAATCTGCTCCCTGGTTGGTTCTACAATGTATTGTTCCAAGATACCATTAGTATATACTCTATGAACTCTTCCTCAAGGCTACCTTTGCCAATTTGATTTGTCCAATCAATATGAAGATTAAAATCCCCCATGATTACTGCCATACCTTTCATACAAGCCTCCATTATTTCTTGATTTATACTGTGTCCTACAGTGTGGCTACTGTTAGGGGGCCTGAACACAACTCCCACGACCACAAGAGAACAAAGTTCGCATTGGGGGATCAAGGGGGATGGCGAGAAAGCAGGAGTGGGGTACTGAAGTTGCATGTTCAGCCATGAACTCATTGAATGGCGGTGCAGGCTCGAGACTCGAGATGCTCGAAGGGCCGAATGGCCTACTCCTGCACCTATTTTCTATGTTTCTATGTTTCTATGACAGATCGTCCGCATGCACCCCAAAAACACTTTCACTAGCGCAGATTTGGGCTAATTGCTCAACAACTGACCAGTGAATGCCCACAAAATCCTTACTTATGGTAAAAGTAGGCATAGGGCCTGCTTTCACCTGTCTTTTGTTCAATATAAACGTTATTTAACATTTTAAAAATGATTAAAACATACAAAAATATTTAAAATTAGTTCATGTAAAATTTGGGCCAGGTTAAAATGTTTTATAATTTTTCAAAATATTATATTTTAATTTGAAATGCTTAATCAAAGGGGCTTTTAATTAATTTTGAACATGGCAATATTTATTTTTATTAGAATTGTGTAAATTATTTATTTATTTAGGGATTTCTCATAAGCTTATGTGGATTTCATTCGTAAATGGAATCGCCATAGGCTTATGAGGAATCGCCCTTTCTAATTGGTTGTCCTAGCCCAAGTGATCTGAGGGTCGCTCGGAACCATCGCGTCCCTGGGATCTGTGGGCCTTTATGCAGGTGTATGCCTGCAGGCCCAGGACTCAAAGATTCCAAAGCTCTGGAGCCACCAGGTATTTTCATCTTTTTTGGGGGGACGGAGGCATATTTCGGAGGTACGGCCCCCACTGCAAATTTCGGCCCAATATAATGTTTATGTCCATATAATACTGCTGTGTCCTATGATTCACTGTGAGCAATGCTACAAAAGATCAGCTCGTGTACACATATATAATTCAAGACACTTCTGGATTAATTTTATGAAAGGTGGATGTTTGCCATTGCTATAGATACCATCCATACAAGGGAAAATTATATTGCTAGTAAGTTAAGACATATTGCTGGAGGTGGGGTAGCGTTGCTGGTTAAAGACGAAATTAACGCAATAGTAAGGAAGGACATTAGCTTGGATGATGTGGAATCTGTATGGGTGTAGCTGCAGAATACCAAAGGGCAGAAAACGCTAGTGCGAGTTTTGTACAGACCACAAAACAGTAGTAGTGAGGTTGGGGACAGCATCAAACAAGAAATTAGGGATGCGCGCAATAAAGGTGCAGCAGTTATCATGGGCGACTTTAATCTACATATAGATTGGGCTAACCAAACTGGTAGCAATATGGTGGAGGAGGATTTCCTGGAGTGTATTAGGGATGGTTTTCAAGACCAATATGTCGAGACTCCAAGTAGAGGGCTGGCCATCCTAGACTGGGTGATGTGTAATGAGAAAGGACTAATTAGCAATCTTGTTGTGCGAGGCCCCTTGGGGAAGAGTGACCATAATATGGTAGAATTATTTATTAAGATGGAGAGTGACACAGTTAATTCAGAGACTAGGTTCTGAACTTAAGGAAAGGTAACTTCGATGGCATGAGACGTGAATTGGCTAGAATAGACTGGCAAATGATACTTAAAGGGTTGACGGTGGATAGGCAATGGCAAACATTTAAAGATCACATGGATGAATTTCAACAATTGTACATCCCTGTCTGGAATAAAAATAAAACGGGGAAGGTGGCTCAAAAGTGGCTAACAAGGGAAATTAAGGATAGTGTTAAATCCAAGGAAGAGGCATATAAATTGGCCAGAAAAATCAGCAAACCTGAGGACTGGGAGAAATTTAGAATTCAGCAGAGGAGGACAAAGGGTTTAATTAGGAGGGGGAAATAGAGTATGAGAGGAAGCTTGCAGGGAACATAAAAGCTGACTGCAATTGCTTCTATAGATATGTGACGAGAAAAAGATTAGTGAAGACAAACATAGGTCCCTTGCAGTCAGGTCCAGGTAAATCTATAATGGAGAAACATAGAAACATAGAAACATAGAAAATAGGTGCAGGAGTAGGCCATTCGGCCCTTCTAGCCTGCACCGCCATTCAATGAGTTCATGGCTGAACATTCAACTTCAGTACCCCATTCCTGCTTTCTCGCCATACCCCTTGATCCCCCTAGTAGTAAGGACCTCATCTAACTCCTTTTTGAATATATTTAGTGAATTGGCCTCAACAACTTTCTGTGGTAGAGAATTCCACAGGTTCACCACTCTCTGGGTGAAGAAGTTCCTCCGCATCTCGGTCCTAAATGGCTTACCCCTTATCCTTAGACTGTGACCTCTGGTTCTGGACTTCCCCAACATTGGGAACATTCTTCCTGCATCTAACCTGTCTAACCCCATCAGAATTTTAAATGTTTCTATGAGGTCCCCTCTCATTCTTCTGAACTCCAGTGAATACAAGCCCAGTTGATCCAGTCTTTCTTGATAGGTCAGTCCCGCCATCCCGGGAATCAGTCTGGTGAACCTTCGCTGCACTCCCTCAATAGCAAGAATGTCCTTCCTCAGGTTAGGAGACCAAAACTGTACACAATACTCCAGGTGTGGCCTCACCAATGCCCTGTACAACTGTAGCAACACCTCCCTGCCCCTGTACTCAAATCCCCTTGCTATGAAGGCCAACATGCCATTTGCTTTCTTAACCGCCTGCTGCACCTGCATGCCAACCTTCAATGACTGATGTACCATGACACCCAGGTCTCTTTGCACCTCCCCTTTTCCTAATCTGTCACCATTCAGATAATAGTCTGTCTCTCTGTTTTTACCACCAAAGTGGATAACCTCACATTTATCCACATTATACTTCATCTGCCATGCATTTGCCCACTCACCTAACCTATCCAAGTCGCTCTGCAGCCTCACAGCATCCTCCTCGCAGCTCACACTGCCACCCAACTTAGTGTCATCTGCAAATTTGGAGATACTACATTTAATCCCCTCATCTAAATCATTAATGTACAGTGTAAACAGCTGGGGCCCCAGCACAGAACCTTGCGGTACCCCACTAGTCACTGCCTGCCATTCTGAAAAGTACCCATTTACTCCTACTCTTTGCTTCCTGTCTGACAACCAGTTCTCAATCCATGTCAGTACACTACCCCCAATCTCATGTGCTCTAACTTTGCACATCAATCTCTTGTGTGGGACCTTGTCGAACGCCTTCTGAAAGTCCAAATATACCACATCAACTGGTTCTCCCTTATCCACTCTACTGGAAACATCCTCAAAAAATTCCAGAAGATTTGTCAAGCATGATTTCCCTTTCACAAATCCATGCTGACTTGGACCTATCATGTCACCTCTTTCCAAATGCACTGCTATGACATCCTTAATAATTGATTCCATCATTTTACCCACTACCGATGTCAGGCTGACCGGTCTATAATTCCCTGTTTTCTCT
This sequence comes from Pristiophorus japonicus, assembly GCF_044704955.1. Lineage (NCBI taxonomy): Eukaryota > Metazoa > Chordata > Chondrichthyes > Pristiophoridae > Pristiophorus > Pristiophorus japonicus. The sequence continues at coordinate 170,647,035 of NC_091981.1, forward strand.
CTCCCTCCTTTTTTAAAAAGTGGGGTTACATTGGCTACCCTCCACTCCATAGGAACTGATCCAGAACAAAGAAATGGCAGACCAATTGAACCAATACTTCGGTTCTGTCTTCACGAAGGAAGACACAAATAACCTTCCGGAAATACTAGGGGACCGAGGGTCTGGTGAGAAGGAGGAATTGAAGGAAATCCTTATTAGGCGGGAAATTGTGTTAGGGAAATTGCTGTTATTGAAGGCCAACAAATCCCCAGGGCCTGATAGTCTGCATCTCAGAGTACTTAAGGAAGTGGTCCTAGAAATAGTGGATGCATTGGTGATCATATTCCAGCAGTCTATCAACTCTGGATCAGTTCCTATGGACTGGAGGGTAGCTAATGTAACACCACTTTTTAAAAAAGGAGGGAGAGAGAAAATGGGTAATTATGGACTGGTTAGCCTGATATCAGTAGTGGGGAAAATGTTGTAATCAATTATTAAAGATGAAATAGCAGCGCATTTGGAAAGCAGTGACAGGATCGGTCCAAGTCAGCATGGATTTATGAAAGGGAAATCATGCTTGATAAATCTTCTGGAATTTTTTGAGGGTGTAACTAGTAGAGTGGACAAGGGAGAACCAGTGGATGTGGTGTATTTGGACTTTCAAAAGGCTTTTGACAAGGTCCCACACAAGAGATTGGTGTGCAAAATTAAAGCACATGGTATTGGGGGTAATATACTGACGTGGATAGAGAACTGGTTGGCAGACAGGAAGCAGAGAGTCGGGATAAATGGGTCCTTTTCAGAATGGCAGGCAGTGACTAGTGGGGTGCCGCAGGGCTCAGTGCTGGGACCCCAGCTATTTACAAGAGACGTTAATGATTTAGATGAAGGAATTGAGTGTAATATCTCCAAGTTTGCAGATGACACTAAGTTGGGTGGCGGTATGAGCTGTGAGGAGGACGCTAAGAGGCTGCAGGGTGACTTGGACAGGTTAGGTGAGTGGGCAAATGCATGGCAGAGGCAGTATAATGTGGATAAATGTGAGGTTATCTATTTTGGGGGCAAAAACACAAAGGCAGTATATTATCTGAATAGCGGCAGATTAGGAAAAGGGGAGGTGCAACGAGACCTGGGTGTCATGGTACATCAGTCATTGAAAGTTGGCATGCAGGTACAGCAGGCGGTGAAGGCAGCAAATGGTATGTTGGCCTTCATAGCTAGGGGATTTGAGTATAAGAGCAGGGAGGTCTTACTGCAGTTGTATAGGGCCTTGGTGAGGCCTCACCTGGAATATTGTATTCAGTTTTGTTCTCCTAATCTGAGGAATGACGTTCTTCCTATTGAGGGAGTGCAGCAAAGGTTCACCAGACTGATTCCCGGGATGGCAGGACTGACATATGAGGAGAGACTGGATCGACTGGGCCTGTATTCACTGGAGTTTAGAAGGATGATAGGGGATCTCATAGAAACATATAAAATTCTGACGGGACTGGACAGGTTAGCTGCAGGAAGAATGTTCCCGATGTTGGGGAAGTCCAGAACCAGAGGACTCAGTCTAAGGATAAGGGGTAAGCCATTTAGGACTGAGATGAGGAGAAACTTCTTCACTCAGAGAGTTGTTAACCTGTGGAATTCTCTACCACAGAGAGTCGTTGATGTCAGTTCATTGGATATATTAAGAGGGAGTTAGATATGGCCCTTACGGCTAAAGGGATCAAGAGTTATGGATAGAAAGCAGGAAAGGGGTACTGAGGGAATGATCAGCCATGATCTTATTGAATGGCGGTGCAGGCTCGAAGGGCCGAATGGCCTACTCCTGTACCTATTTTCTATGTTTCTATGTTTCTATGTTACCGCCTCTGTTTTTTCCCCAGAAGGGAGTCAATGACTGTGGGAAGATCTTCTGAGCAGGCGGCAAGCTTCCAGCGCCCCACCAGGTTTTACGGTGCCAGTTTCGATGGGGTGCAAAGCATTACAGATGGGAAGAGGCGAGCCGGTGTGCAACGACACTGGTTGTGACACCGGCTTGATCTTTGGCCCCCGTCCAATCCGTAGTGCTCCGTAGAGCGCCGTGCTGAGACCGCCTGTGAAAGTGGGTGGTTCGACCTGCAGCGGCTGCAGTGAGATAAGTAATGTTGACCTCAGGCATGTGTGATTGTTTTTTATTTTATTTTATTTGCGATTTATGTTGTGGTGGTGTGAGTTATTTATTGAGAATGTTTTTTGTGGGTTTTTTTACAGGGTTTTTTTTCTCCCCAGGCCTCTCTTAGAGCGCTCCGAAGCAGACTGTTTAGCTCGGGATTTTTGCATGCTCAGCCGCCCTTGCACCTTAAGAGAGATGTGCAACGCCTCCTTTAGCGCTCCGTCTCACACTCAGGGCTCAGCTGCCCAATTTTGCTGACTAAGGCGCAAACTGTTCGTGTGCGCAACCTTTACCGCCCTGCCGCCATTACCGCCTCAATATGAGCAAAGCCGAAAATCAGGTCCTAGGAGGAGAAATTCAGCTGCTTTGCACTTTCAGTTACAAGAAGATAAGAAACAGGAACAGGTGTCGGCCATACGGCTCCTCGAGCCTACTCCACCATTCAATAAGATCATGGCTGATCTGATCATGGACTCGGGTCCACTTCTCTGCCTGTTCCCCATAACCCCTACTCCCTTATCGGTTAAGAAACTGTCTATCTCTGTCTTAAATTTATTCAATGTCCCAGCTTCCACAGTTCTCTGAGGCAGCGAATTCCAAAGATTTACAACCCTCAGAGAGAAGAAATTCCTCCTCATCTCAGTTTTAAATTGGCGGCCCCTTATTCTAAGATTATGCCCCCTAGTTCTAATCTCCCCTATCAGTGGAAACATCCTCTCTGCATCCACCTTGTCAAGCCCCCTCATAATCTTATACGTTTCGATAAGATCACCTCTCATTCTTCTGAATTCCAATGTGTAGAGGCCCAACCTATTCAACCTTTCTTCATAAGTTAACCCCCTCATCTTCAGAATCAACCTAGTGAACCTTCTCTGAACTGCCTCCAAAGCAAGTATATCCTTTCTTAAATTTGGAAACCAAAACTGTACCAGTATTCCAGATGTGGCCTCACCAATACCGTTTATAAGCAGAGCAAGACTGCCCTGCTTTTATATTCCATCCCCTTTGCAATAAAGGCCAAGATTCTATTGGCCTTCCTGATCGCTTGCTGTACCTGCATACTAACTTTTTGTGTTTCATGCACCAGGACCTCCAGATCCCGCTGTACTGCAAGACTTTGCAATTTTTCTCCATTTAAATAATAACTTGCTCTTTGATTTTTTTTCTGCCAAAGTGCATGACTTCACACTTTCCAACATTATTCTCCATCTGCCAAATTTTTGCCCACTGACCTACCTGTCTATGTCCTTTTGCAGGTTTTTTGTGTCCTCCTCACACATTGCTTTTCCTCCCATCTTTGTATAGTCGGCAATGTTAACGTCTGTGGGGCGCGGTAACGGGTTACCGACCAGGCGCGGTGAATTTACTGATGCTCAGGAACTTCCCTGACAGTTTTTCGCTGGCACTAACACCTACCGCCTCGCTCTCTTGCGCCACGCAGATCATGATGTCATCAGGTGCGCAGCACCCTATTTGCGCTCCGGATATGATATTTGGTCTCGCCCCCTGCTGCATCGCCAGGCATGAACAACGACAGCTACAAGAGGCGTTGTCACCTCGGCTGGCCGCTTGGGGATCGATATTTAAAGACAGTGGTGGTTAGGTAGGGCAAACTTTATTTATCAAAATTCTATCATTCAAAAGTTATCGCCCCAAACGGGGTGCTATGCAATTTCTAGCTCTAAGTAGCAATTTACTTTCTAGATAACCTTACAACAAACCACTTTACTTTTACTGATCTGGCTTTTATTAGCAATCTTTAAATATAAGGTAACAATATCGCACCCAGATGATCTTGCAGTACAATTTTGTACTCTGAACTTTAAAAAATGACTGTTGCAAAAAGAGTAGAGTACATGCTACTATATAACTTACATTCAATTTTTAATTAAAGTGTGAGTTTCACTGTTGGGGCCCATTTTTGAAAACAAATCATTTTTAAAACAATTGATTTTCTCCATAGTCTTTTAGCTTTGCTCAGACCAATTCAACGAACCTGTATGTAAGGATTAAGTATTGCCAATACCATTCGCAGAGCAAACTTGGAAGAGTTTCAGAATATAAAAATGCAAGAGAAAATAATTCCTTCACTCAGAGCCACCTTCTCTGCCTCAATACACTCACTGTATTACACTCCCTGGATCTAATAATGCAATCACCAGTGCGATTGCACCTTAGCTTTAGGTATAATCAAGCATGAAAGCCTATGGCCTACCATATGACTGATGCGTTCCGTATGCCCCAAATTAACTCCAGTGGCTGTAAGGTAAGAAATTTATGTAAATGTTTGAGCCATCAGCGACCCTTCACTAGTTGTGGACACCTGATGTTATGCATTCATATCTCAGGAGAATCTGCAAGACATTTAAATGAGCCGACCTCATGTAATGTTAGCTCATTTTGCACAGGCATGCCCACACCTGATTTGTTGCAGTCCCAGCACTACTGCATCAGGTCTACATTATCAACAACAACAACTTGTATTTATGTAACATCTTTAATGTAGTAAAACATCCCAAGGTGCTTCATAGGAGCGTTACCATACAAAATTTAACACCAAGCCACATAAGGAGAAATTAGGGCAGATGACCACAAGCTTGTCAAATAAGTAGGCTTTAAGGAGTGTCTTAAAGGAGGAAAGAGAGGTTGAGAGGTTTAGGGAGGAAATTCCAGAGCTTAGCGACTTGGCAGCTGAAGGCAGGGCCACCAATGATAGAATGATTAAAATTGGGGATGATCAACAGGCCAGAATTGGAAGAGTACAGATACCTCGGAGGGCTGTAAGACTATAGGAGATTGCAGAGATAGGGAGGGGTGAGGCCATGGAGTGATTTGAAAACAAGGATGAGAATTTTGGAATCAAACCATTGCATAACTGGGAGCCAATGTAGGTGATGGGTGAATAGGACTTATCAGTCCCATGGCTTAAATAAAAATGTTTTTTTTTTAATTATGTGTAAAAGGATAGCATAAAATTAAAGGATATGGTGTGTTAATCATAACTCTTTGTTGCTATTTGACTTTTTAGCCCTATTAGTGAGAAGCCTTCGTTAGTTACCTCTTGACAAAATGATTCACAGATAAGTGCAACTTGATTGATACTGAAGTTTGTTAATGATACCAAATTAGGGCCATGGCAAACTGTGAGGAACATTGCAGAAGAGTACAAGAGTGCATAGTCAAGTAGTGGAGTGGACAGATAGATAGCAAAAAAACAGTTCAATGCAGAGAAATGTGAAATATGAAGTAATGGTGCAGAAATCCTGGTTTCTTCTTCCCATGGGCGTTCGACTAAAAATAGGAGAAAAGATGGGCACTTACCTTTTGGTCGAACGCTCACCAGAGATTCCAGACTCAAGGCCTCCTCCTTTTGCGCAATGGAGCCCGTTCATGTTAGGATATCCGTAGGAGTCACGTGGGCCTGGACACCCAATCACGGTAAAGTATTTTCTCATTCATAGTAATAGGAGTTTTGTAAGTCTGAAACTCCTATTACTATGAATGAGAAACACCCCCAAACACCCAAATACTACATAAAACATTAAAAAAAAACACCTCATATAAATACATTATAGAAATTAAAGTTGATAGAAATGTTTTTGAAAAAAAATGTTGCCGATTTTTATAAAAAGTTTTATTTATTATGGGCAGGGTTTTTAACATAAATATGTATTTTAAATTTTATTTTTATATGTTTTTGATATATTTTTAAACTCTTACACTGGTATCAGGTGCAAGAGTTTTAAGGACATTCGCAGGGCAAGAGATGGACAAATAGCCCAATCTCTGCCGTGGGAATGTCCTCTCCATGAGATGCGGAGGATCTGTCAAGCCAGAAACTTGAAAGATCGGAAAAGCTGGTTTTCGGTGCATGCATATTGCGCGCCGAAAACTGACTTTTCCAATGCCTTCCCGGGTCCGTACACACTCCATACGGACCTGGGAAGGCCGGAATTTCAGGGCCAATACATTGTGTAAGAAAGTACAGTGAAAGGAAGCATGAATTAAATTGTAAGATTCTCAGTAGTGTGGAAGAACAGAGATGTGTAAAGAGAAAAAGGTTAGTAAAGACAAACATAGGTGCCTGCAGTCAATATCAGGGGAAGTCATAACAGCAAACAAGGAAATGGCAGACCAATTGAACAAGTACTTTGGTTCGGTATTCACTAAGGAGGACACAAACAACCTTCCGGATATAAAAGGGGTCAGAGGATCTAGTAAGAAGGAGGAACTGAGGGAAATCCTTATTAGTCGGGAAATTGTGTTGGGGAAATTGATGGGATTGAAGGCCGATAAATCCCCAGGGCCTGAGTACTTAAGGAGGTGGCCTTGGAAATAGCGGATGCATTGACAGTCATTTTCCAACATTCCATTGACTCTGGATCAGTTCCTATGGAGTGGAGGGTAGCCAATGTAAACCCACTTTTTAAAAAAGGAGGGAGAGATAACAGGGAATTATAGACCGGTCAGCCTGACATCGGTAGTGGGTAAAATGATGGAATCAATTATTAAGGATGTCATAGCAGCGCATTTGGAAAGAGGTGACATGATAGGTCCAAGTCAGCATGGATTTGTGAAAGGGAAATCATGCTTGACAAATCTTCTGGAATTTTTTGAGGATGTTTCCAGTAGAGTGGACAAGGGAGAACCAGTTGATGTGGTGTATTTGAACTTTCAGAAGGCTTTCGACAAGGTCCCACACAAGAGATTAATGTGCAAAGTTAAAGCACATGGGATTGGGGGTAATGTGCTGACGTGGTTTGAGAACTGGTTGGCAGACAAGAAGCAAAGAGTAGGAGTAAATGGGTACTTGTCAGAATGGCAGGCAGTGACTAGTGGGGTACCGCAAGGTTCTGTGCTGGGGCCCCAGCTGTTTACATTGTACATTAATGATTTAGACGAGGGGATTAAATGTAGTATCTCCAAATTTGCGGGTGACACTAAGTTGGGTGGCAGTGTGAACTGCGAGGAGGATGCTATGAGGCTGCAGAGTGATTTGGATAGGTTAGGTGAGTGGGCAAATGCATGGCAGATGAAGTATAATGTGGATAAATGTGAGGTTATCCACTTTGGTGGTAAAAACAGAGAGACAGACTATTATCTGAATGGTGAAAGATTAGGAAAAGGGGAGGTGCAACGAGACCTGGGTGTCATGGTACATCAGTCATCAGGCATGCAGGTACAGCAGGCGGTTAAGAAAGCAAATGGCATGTTGGCCTTCATAGCAAGGGGATTTGAGTACAGGGGCAGGGAGGTGTTACTACAGTTGTACAGGACCTTGATGAGGCCACGCCTGGAGTATTGTGTACAGTTTTGGTCTCCTAACTTGAGGAAGGACATTCTTGCTATTGAGGGAGTGCAGCGAAAGTTCACCAGACTGATTCCCGGGATGGCGGGACTGAGATATCAAGAAAGACTGGATCAACTGGGCTTGTATTCACTGGAGTTCAGAAGAATGAGAGGGGATCTCATAGAAACGTTTAAAATTCTGACGGGTTTAGGCAGATTAGGAGCAGGAAGAATGTTTCCAATGTTGGGGAAGTCCAGAACCAGGGGTCACAATCCAAGGATAAGGGGTAAGCCATTTAGGACCGAGATGAGGAGAAACTTCTTCACCCAGAGAGTGGTGAACCTGTGGAATTCTCTACCACAGAAAGTTGTTGAGGCCAATTCACTAAATATATTCAAAAAGGAGTTAGATGTAGTCCTTACTACTAGGGGGATCAAGGGGTATGGCGAGAAAGCAGGAATGGGGTACTGAAGTTGCATGTTCAGCCATGAACTCATTGAATGGCGGTGCAGGCTCGAAGGGCCGAATGGCCTACTCCTGCACCTATTTTATATGTTTCTATGTTTCTATGATTTGGGGTGCAGATACATAGATCTTTAAAGGTGAGAATGTAGGTAGCAAAAGCCATAAAAAGACAAATAATATTCTGGGCTTTATATATGGAAGCATTGAATGTAAAAATAAGGAAGTGAAGTTGAGTTTGTACACAGCATTGATTAAGCCACAGTTGGGAGTATTGCACTGCAATTCTAGGTACCCCATTATGGAAATAATGTTGAAGGCATGGAAAAGGCACAGCAAAGATTCATTAAAATTGCATCAGAAATAACAAGTTGCATTTATGAAGTCAGGTCTGAAAATTGGAGAATTTTTTCTCCCCACTGTTTAAGGGGAGATCTAATAAAGGTTTTCAAAGTCACAAAAACTCTGAGGGGGTAAATCTAGAAAACCTGTTTCAACTAATTGGACATTTGATAAGAATGGGGCATAAATTCTGAATTATCATCAGAAGATTGAAGCGCGAAGTTAGGCTTTTTCACACAGAGGTTAACTGGAACATGGAATGCTTTACCACAAGTGTCTATAATACATAATTTATATCATTTAAAAGGGAGTTGGATAAATATTTGAAAATAAAAAGATATAGGGAAAAAGCAGGAAATTGGGATCAGAGCACACAGCTCCAGTTGGAGAGTTAGCATCAGCAAAATGGGCTGAAAGCCCGTTCCATGCTATAATTTCTGTGATTATAAATGGAAAATGAAAATGAGAGTGCATGAGCAACTGGCAATAATACTGTCCTGTTTAATGCTGTGAAAAAAACCTAAATTCTACCTATTAAATTTAGCTTGTCATTATTAAAAAGTGACACAATAAAACTAAATTTTCTTTCAAAATATTTGCAGTTAGCTACCTTATAAAATAATGGACACATTTTACCCTGTTTGTATAGTTTGTCTGTGTGCATTGCTGATAAACATGGGAGGCAGAAAATCCTGTGTCTTTATAACATGAAATTTGCACAATCTGAGTGGGCCTAGGGGAATTTGGCAGAGAGCCCAGTCTAGTTGGGTCCCTTTTCTGCCCTGATGAGAAATTGTGATGGGCTCCATCATATGGGGCATTAAATAAAGTAAAAATAGGAGAAAAAAGAAAGGAGTATTGAGGTACAAAACATCAGTACTTATCCATATTCCCAAAAAATCTTTTGTTATCTGCAGCTTTTTTATAAGCTGGATTTGACAGAACTTGTGCTGATTATATGCAAAAATAACATGACTTTTTCAGGTGTCTAGTCCTTTGCTATTATAGAAATTCCATACCAAAATATCTGGCATTATAAACTGTCACAGCATTCTTGAATAATTGGATATAACACTTTATAATGTCCGCACATATACTCAATGTGCTCGGGATGTGTTTACACTCAAGGAAACAGTGCCACATTTCCTTGAAAATTCTCAAAGCTGATTGTTCAGCAGCACTCAGGTATTATGTTTCACAAGATTTTTTTTAGTATTAAAAGAGAATGATGGAAAAAAGCTATTAATACCTCAAAGTTATTGCAGAAACACAATACGCTAAGTCACTGAACACAGTATTTAGAATTTGAGAGGAACCTACTCAAAAACTTGTACTTGTATTTTTGTATTTGTTACCTTAAATAATGATTAAGGTAATACATAATTCACTACGGTGTTGGGCGTTTGAGGTATTTAGTTCCCCTGATGTGTGGGATAAATTCTAAATTCAACACAGGATATGGAGTGGTGAAGGGACATGTGCCAAGATTTTTCATGTAGGGAGGGGCATGAATCTTGTGGAAGGCAGTGAGTCAAGACTGAAGAGTGGAGTAATGAGAAGGGATGAATGTGGTGGAGGTTTGTTTCATTACTGTTGGGAGATCAGGATGTATGTATGTAGAAGTTACAATAAGATATCAAGGGAGAGACATTTGGGGCATTTGCACCTCCCGTTAGCGCACCCGACTTTTCGCCCGGGCACGACTCACGGGTGTTTAGCAGCGGCAATAACTAGTAATGCCTCGCTCCGCTGCGCTGGCGATGGCGACATCATCAGTGATTCCTTCCGACCCGCCTGCACCCACAGAGCAAGTGGAGCACATTATTTTGAGCTCCACTTGCTCCTGGGGGCAGTAACCCAAATTTAGGTCGCGGGTAGTATTTCTGCGCCTGGTGCAGGAAATCCCGCCTTGCGGCTGATACTGCCCCCAAACAGGGCATTACGCAATTTCCCCTGATAGAGAATTCAAACAGGCTGCATACAGACAGACTGAGAGAATTCACAGAGCCTCATTCAGAGCTGCGACATGAGTGGGAGCATGTTGCATTAAGTCATCAATCAACTTGACATTTTAGGACCTTTGGTAGCGAGCCAATTAAAGGTTAACAGAATATCAATTGAGCCAATAAGGTCAAAGAAGGCGCGTTCTTTTCTGTAAACTGATCAGGTATATGAACAGCCATTTTGGCCATGCATTCTCAGTAAGACAAAGGAACTGGCAATCAGCCAGAAGCTTGTTGCTGCTGCCAGAATAAAATTACATTAAAACTACAACCGGTGTTCGCATTTCATTGCAAATTAAGAGATCTAACAATTTTGGCGTCACGAACATGATCGCTGAGGGAAGAAACTGAATTTTGGACATCAGACCTACATACTGAGGTAAGGACTCCTCTTTATAAAAGCCCTCGGTCAAAAGTCTAAATTCGCCTCTCCTTCTACGCGATTCCAAAAGCCTCCAGTTTGCGAACCCTCCGGTTGGTAGTCGGCTCGAGGTCCCATAGACGTTTAACCTCGGCGGTGTGTTAGTTAATTAATCACCGACCTATTGATCAGCTGGAAAGCCTATGACTCGAGACCCCAGTAAAGAAATAAGTATTATGGCAGCAGGAGATAAGAGCAAAGAATTGCCTACAACTGTTAAAGGTGGGCAGGCACCATCTGAAGTTTCGATAGATGAAATCCTCGAACAGTTGAAATAATACAGAGAGCAACAATTCAACTTATCTAAAACCTTTATTAAGATTGAACAAAAGGACGGAACCTCCAAAGGACAATGGTACCTTGGACGAGATCAAAAGGGTCTGGGCAAAAATGACCCATATGAAAAATAAAGAGCGAATCAGATGGTCCCTAGCCGTTATGGGACAGATCCAAAAGCGGAATGAAATTATAACGCGTTCCCAACATGATAGGGACCTGACCAGAGAAAAGGACCAATTGCAAGCTGTTTGTGCACAGCTGCAGCAGAAAAAGCTTGAACTTGAAAAGTCGGAAGCGGAAGTTAAAGATCTTAAAGGTGAAATTAAAGAATGGAAAAAATCATGAGGTCAAGAGACAGTAATAGGAAAAGGAAAATGTATCGGTCAATTCCCAGGGTACCCATGTTTGGATAAATTAAAAGCGCAAACCCGAAGACACGACCGAGGAATAGATACGGATTCTGAATCCTCCGACAATACAGAGAAAAGGCTGCATGAAAAATATTTAGTTCATGATCCGGCAGACCCAGAGAAAATTGATAAATGGTCCAAGGAATTGCCCAATCCAAAGAAAGGGGGAGTGAAAACGTGGGACCAATTGGACCGCTTAAGAAATATATATCAACTTCATCCCTGGGACGGAGTGCAAATTTTGACCATAATGGTGCCAAAAACACAAGGAAGAAAATTGCACGACAAGGTAGAAGAAGCTTTGGGGCAGAATGAGCAAGAATTAAACGCAGGATGGGAGGTGATTAAACACTGGCTGCAAGCCTTCTGTCCAGCTAAGACAGACTGGGGAAAAATTGCAGCCTGCCAACAAAAAGGAACAGAGGAGGTCCTGGAGTATGATGAGTGGTTTAGATGCATGTGGCTAGAACATTCGGGTATGAATAATACGGATGAGGAAATGGATGAACAACTGTTTGGACCCCTGAAAGCAGCTTTCGTGGCAGGTCTAAAGCCAGAACTGTCCAAAATGCTTAAGGTAGTGTTACTGGACTGGGAAGGTAGAGGAGCTACCTTTGCAGCATTGGTGGATCGATGTAACCAATTAGATCGGGATATGGGAGCTAAAGTCTGAGCCCTGCAGGCTGTGGGATGGAAATCCCAGGATTCCGATAAACAGTTATTCGGAAAATTACCCGGAAAATGTCATTATTGTGGGAAAGAAGGTCACTGGGCCAAGACGTGCAGGGCAAAACAGCAAGGTCGTGGCTGGGGAAGAGGACGCAGCCAGGGATACAATTCAACCAACAAGCCAGGCTTGTCCCAAATAACGACCTCATAGAAGCATTTAAGCGACTGACAACACAACAACAGAAGGAGTTACTTGGGATAGCAAAAAACGATTAGAGCCCACCCTGGCCCACCCGTCCTCGCACTAATACAACAGAGGGGAGATGGGCTATATATAACTGTAAGGTTGGGCGATAAGGATGTGGACTGTCTTTTAGACACGGGGCGGAATTAACACGCTTACCCCTACAATATGGAGACTTTTTGCCGTTGGATGGTAGGGCACATACAGCCTATGGAGTTGGGGGCCATAAAATGGAAATTAAAAGGACAACACCGGTACTTATAGGGCTGGGTCCACATGAACTAACCACGCCGGTCTGGATAGGCCCAGTAGATCAACCCCTTTTGGGAATGGACGTTCTAATCCAAGTAGATTTATCGTTGCATTTTGAGGATGGTCTGGTGATATGGTCAATTAGACCTTTGAAGAAAGAAGAATTGAAGGAACACCTGATATGGGCTAAAGATAAGAATGATTGTGGCCTACTCCAGATGGAGCCTGCGTCATTTACCGGGACCAAGCCTCCATGCACTAAACAGTATCCCATCAGTCCAACTGCCATCGTGGGAATCTCAGCAATTGGAGAAACAAGGGGTGCTTATTAAAACGCATAGCTCCTCCAATAGCCCCGTGTGGCCGGTACAGAAATATAATGAGACTTGGCGTTTTGCTGTCGATTATAGGAAAGCTAACCAGTGTATTGATCAAAAAGCTCCTTTGGTCGCAGATCCCTCCACCATTTTTAATGCCCTCAAACCGGAACATAAATATTTCTCGGTTATAGATATGGCCAACAGATTTTGGTCGGTGCCTCTGGCACCGGAGGTTCGACAGTGGTTTGCTTTCACGGTCCAAGGACAACAGTATACTTGGACCCGGTTACCGCAGGGTTTCCACAACAGCCCTATGGTATTCCACATGGCTTTACAAAGCCATTTGCGAGAATTACCTCCCCTGTCATCCACAGTCATCCAATATGTAGACGATATCCTGCTCGATTCAAACACGGAAGAACAGCATGAACAAGATTTGCGAGCTTTGCTGGACAACCTTTGGCTGAAAGTACATAAAGCCAGCATCGACAAAGTACAAATATCCCAAGAAGAGGTTGTATACCTGGGACAAAAGATTTCACAAGGAAAGAGCGAACTTACCCAGGATAGAACTGCAACCATTTGGGCTGCTAAAAAACCCACCACTATTCAGGAACTAAGGTTTTTTTTGGGATTGTGTAACTTTAACAGAAATTGGATTGACTCCTTCACACAGCTTGCTCAGCCACTGAACGATATTTTAAAGAGGAAACGTGCCTCTAAAAAAGCCATCACCCTCACTAAGGAACAGCAAGAGGCCTTCCTGAGTTTGAAAAAGGCTTTGTGTTCGGCACCGGCTCTGGGAATCCCCGACAGTGGTAAGCCATTTACCCTGTTTGTCCATGAGAAAGAAGGATATATGACAGCTCTACTGACACAAGAACATGGGGATCGGCAAAGACCTATTGGCTATTATTCGGCAAAACTGATGCGGTAGCCCTCGGATGGGGAAGTTGCCTAAGGGCCATGGAAGCTACATGTCGAGTGGTAATGACCACTGCGGGTCTAGTCCCCGACCAAAAGCTGATTGTCAAGTGTCCCCACACCGTACACGCTTTGCTGTCTATGAATAGAATGTCTCAGGTGACGGCAGCTAGATGGACACGCTGGACAGCAGTTTTGGAAGCTCCTAATCTCCATATCGTCCGGGCCAGCCCGGTTAATCCCACAGCTATGCTCCCGATGTCAGAATAGAGGGAGCAAGAGGGGGAGAATGTGAAGAGCATGACTGCGTGGAGATTTTAAAAGAAACAGAAGAAGCAGCCTTAGCAGCAGAGGAGCTTCTGCACAACCCAGATCTCATCCTGTTTACAGATGGTTCCTCCTTTGTTGACAATGGTACCAGAAAAGCAGGATGGGCAGTTACAACCTTACATGAGGTAGTGGCAAAAGGATGTTTACCCTCAGGAACGTCAGCACAACAGGTCAAGTTACGGGCCCTGTCAGAAGCATGTCGAATAGCAGGAGGACAGACAGCTAATGTCTACACAGATTCGCGTTATACTTTTGGAGTCGTTCATGACTTTGATCTGTTATGGCGGAAAAGAGGATTCCTCACTGCTGCTGGTACACCTATCCGAAATGGAAAAGAAGTCCGAGACTTACTAGAGGCCATACAATTACCTCAGGAAGTGTCCATCCTGAAGTGTAAGGCCCATACGAAGGAAAATACCACGGAAGCACAGGGAAATGCCCTAGCCGACCAGGCAGCTAAAGATGCCACCTCACAGGGCGCTCCCCCAGAAGAACCAACACAGATGTGCAGATTGAAAGCACTCAGGACTCTGTCACGAGACCTTCAAACAATGCAAGGCGAGTGCTCCCGAGAGGAAAAATGGACATGGATTGAGGCAGGAATTAAGCTATGCGAAGATGGTGTCTGGAGACAAAGAGTTATCGACAAGCCAGTCGCGCCACAAGCGCTTATGCCTTTTTTAGCCCAACAGATCCACTCGTGGGGACACTTGGCCTCATAACAGATGACGGCACGGTTCGAGAAAAGCTGGTCAGGTCGGGGATTTAAAAAACGTGCCCAGCTGGTAGCAGACCGCTGTGTGGTCTGCCAAAAATTAATTCTGGACCCATCACGGTAATGCCCCAGCTGAGGTAATGCCTATCCCTGTCGGACCATTCCAGCATCTGCAGGTTGATTATATATCTCTTCCTTCATGCCAAGGATACACTAACATTCTTGTCATGGTCGACAGATTCTCTAGATGGGTAGAAGCTGTCCCAACTAAAAGAGCCACAGCCAATCACACTGCAAAGGTCTTGTGTAAGGATTACATTCCCCGATGGGGAATCCCGAGTAGCATTGACTCAGATCAGGGAACACACTTCACAGGTGTTGTCTGCCAAAAAGTCTGTAGGTTACTGACCATTACGTGGGATTTACACTGTCCTTATCATCCACAATCATCAGGACAAGTAGAGCGAATGAATCGAACTCTGAAACAACTGCTTCCTAAATATCACCAAGAAGGAACACCATGGCCCCAGGCACTACCAATAGTGCTATGTAGCATTAGGGCAACCCCAAACAGAACTACAGGTCTAAGCCCATTTGAAATTATAACAGGAAGACCCATGTCGCTGCCAGGAACTATCGATTTACGGAAAGCTGATGTTCGCTTAATGAGTGATACTTTGTTATCATACTGTCAGAACCTAACCAATGTTATTAGTTCTGTTTCCCAACAGGTATCGGCAGCTTGGGGTAATCCACCCGAAGGAGGACACAACATAATCAAAGGAGTCTGGGTCTATGTGAAAAAGTTGCATAAAGAACCTTTGGGTGCCAAGCGGGAGGGACCTTACCAAGTGTTATTGACCACCCAGGCAGCTGTTAAAGTTCAAGGAAAGAAAGTCTGGATCCACGCCTCACACATTAAATGAGCACCCGTAACTGAAGCTGAAATTTGAAACAGACAATTACTTTTTGCCAAAATGTATAAATTTACTGTATTACTGATTGTAGGTATTCTAGGCATGGGCCTACTTCTTACTAACCGACCCTCTGCACCAAAGGGAAATAGTAGGGTAGCAAGGGAATTACATGTAAATACCTTTATATATATGTCATACATTTATGCCAAAAAAGGTAACATTTCTAGTTGTTGGGTATGTGCGCATATTCCTATTCACACAAAGGGAGGGATTCCCTTGAGGCCAGTTCCCTTGAATATCTCGGAAATAGCTGAGTGGATAATTAATCAAAACAAAACAAGCAATGCGTTTCAGGATACGGAAAACTGGGCACGTAAATGGAAGTCAGCAGGTTACAATCTGATTACCTTTTAAAGGGGGATACCAACCGTGGTACAATAATTCAAAACTGCCCCCATTTTTTGTTATCACTAATACAACGGGAATAGGAAGACCGGGGGAATCGGTCTGCCTGATTAGAAACATCAAAGGAGGCCAAAATATGGGGTATAGTAACTGCTCCTGGAATTATAATATAATCAAGCCACGGAACCGTCCAAACTGGGCCGATGTGGGAGTTTTTAACGTAACGGGGATTCTGAATAAAACAGATGGAAAAGCCTGGACAGGCCCCGGAGTGTTGCTGACAAAGAAACAGCTAACATTCATTGCATATAATGGCACCTATTGGGTGTGTGGCCACAAGGCCTACCCTTGGTTGCCCCAGAATTGGACAGGATCCTGCTATTTAGCCTATATTGTGCCATATTTGTATCATATAAAGTCACTGTCGGAACATTTACACCGTCCTAAGAGAGCTATCACAGAAACAGAGAGGTTCTTTGCCATTCTGATCCCCGGGTATGGGACCGCCAAACTGGCAAGGGAATCCATTAACATGGCATCCACTGTGGAACGAGTAGCCAATGATACCTCAGAGGCCCTAGTTAAAATCAATGCAGAAATGGTAGCAATCCGCACAGTAGCCCGACAGAATAGACTGGCCCTTGATTACATCCTGGCTGAAAAGGGAGGTACTTGCACCCTACTCGGAACTGAGTGTTGCACATATATTCCAGATAGCTCCGAAGAAATTACCCACTTGGCGGAGCATATCCAAAAGGAGGTAGAAAAACTTAAGCAACCCCCATCATTCACTTTGTGGAGCAGAGCCATTGAATGGCTAGGTTCAATAGGAACTTCATTGGTGGAAGGTTTAATACTAGTCCATTGTAATTATTTTACTTTTATATTGCTTGTTTATGTTGATTAAATGTTGTTGCGACCAGGTGGCTGCAGTTGCTGTCCCTAAGGTGAGACACCTTGCAGGTACCAGCAGAACATCTGTACATGGCACAGGAGTATGTTATGCTTAAGGGAAGGTTGTTTACTGGTTGAATTAAGATATTGATTTGAATTAAATTGGAATAAGGTTAATTAACCTACTAAAACCAGACTTCCATTGTGGCCATGATGGAATTCGGGTTGGTGTAAATTTGTGTGGAAGCTACTAGTCCGGACATGTGGTGAAACACATCAACAAATTTTCGAAGGAAACTCTATTAACATGTATGACATTATTTTGTAGAATGTTTAACCAGTGATACCTGATGTTTTATGATTCAGTTTGTAAAAGAATCAAAGGGGGGATTGATCGAGAAGTCAAACAGGCTGCATACATACAGGCTGAGAGAATTCACAGACCCTCAGTCAGAGCTGCTACGTGAGTGGGAGCATGTTGCATTAAGTCATCAATCAACTTGACATTTTAGGACCTTTGGTAGCGAGCCAATTAAAGGTTAACAGAATATCAATTGAGACAATAAGGTCAAAAAAGGCGGGTTCTTTTCTGTAAACTGATCAGGTATATGAACAGCCATTTTGGCCATGCGTTCTCAGTAAGAAAAAGGAACTGGCAATCAGCCAGAAGCTTGTTGCTGTTGCCAGAATACAATTACATTAAAACTACAACCGGAGTTCGCATTTCATTGAAAATTAAGAGATCTAACAGCCCTATAAATGCCTGAGATCATTATATATCATCATCTATTGAAAAAACTTGCTTGATGGGATAAATAGCATTATATCTTTCCACGCTTTCCTTTGCTTTTTAAAATTAACTTTCTCACCTCTCTCCTCTCCTGAAAAGGTCCTATCAGATAAAGTCAATCCTGCCCTCACAAGATGTCCACACACTTCCAGCAAAGCCTCTGGATAGTGATCAGGACCTATAATCCTGACTAATTTTCCTTTCACTAACCTAAGGTGCAATGACCAAGTGTAGTGACTTTAACATGGTACCAAGCCTTATATCTCAGCTACAAACTGGATCAACTTGTTCAGGCATAGGGGGAATCTGTTTCATCTGTCCTAATATTGTGACAGAATATGATGGTGCAGGAATGAGGCATTAAGTTACCAAGTGGGCAAAACTGCAGACACTTGTGGCCAGTAATAAGTATATAGTTTACTACATCATTTTAATGCAACCAACAGAGTAACTAAGATGACAATCTAGCTCTGAGGAATTGCTTGAAAGGATCTTTATACAAAGTAATAGTCCTGTGTGGTCCAAAATGAAATTTCCTCAGATCATTTCTCGAGAAGAATTATGCCTGGAGATTGTTTAATTTCCCCCCCCACCCCGTGCTTCAAAATAAAACTGTGCAACTGCCAGAAGCACTGAGTGCTCACTGAGTAAAATAAATCAAAACTGCTTTAATATTTTCCTCTTATCAAATAAACTATAGCACAAATCAACCCTGTGAGAAAAAAGTGAAAACAATAAATAGCCACAATACCCACCCACATCAGACAAAAAATAAGAAATGATCTGAGACAAGAATTTTCGGAAAAAAAAATGTTTTAAAGCTTTCCGAGAGCAGCATGTCATAAATCGAGTGCTGTTTAATAAAGCAGACTTGTTGCTATGGTAACATTTCTGTAGAAAGAAGGAGAATGATCTGCAGTCTAAAATGAATTAAGCACATGCTTGAAAGTTACAATATCCTTTTTCTTATACTTTAAGACCCACGTTCAAAATAATGAATAATTCACGTTGATGTATGATGAAAACTTCTACAAGCAAGGCCAAAATATAACTCACAAGTACCAAAGTGCTACACCCCCCCTCTTCCCACATGGCAGGTATAATGGATATCACAACCACAATTCACCTTTCTTCAGCAGTCAGTCATAGAACAAGTAAGAATTTTTAGCTCAATGATGCAGAATAATTTATCAGCTATTGCATGGACATGACGCACCCTTGTCTACTTTATATTCTGTCATTGAGCAGTAAGCAACCATTAGGTATTCACAGAGGATAAACTAATTCTCTTGATCTTCCATGGTTTGATGTTGCTGTTTTTCTTTCACGTCCATTGTAAGGTCTCTGTGCATTGCAATATGGTGCAAAATTATGTTATAATTTTATTAATTTCTTCAGCGGATATCTTCAGGAATTAACCATCCATCCATCCTTCTCCTCAAAAACACTGTGATCTTAGATTGACTCATAAAGAAAGCATCATGCATAATCCTGCCCAAAATGCATATTAGGGCAGCTTATCTGAGTCCTATTTGTGAAAGAAGATAGATATATAATTCCAAACCATGACAGAAAACAGACAGTCAGTTAGTATCTATGGCTAGTTTGGTTATGCTGATTAACTGACAGACCTGTGGGAAGGTGCTCTCCATGATAACACGCATAAGATTAAGAACCCACCAAGTCAGGGATCATGAGTGTAAAAGTCTGGATCAGGATTTCATTTTTTATATCTCGCTTTAAAAATAATTATTTTTTCCTTTTGATCACCCCTGTCGTACATTGTTTGACTATCCGGACTGCAACAAGGTGACCACATCACATCAAACACTTATGCCAATGCCATAACTGAACAAGATACTAGGAAGTGTATGAGAGTGGTACATCGTGACTACCTCTACCCCCATTAAGGGAAGTGTCGCCTTGATTCAGTAACTTGTCATGCTAGGAATTGTTACCAATTGGATTTGAAATTTGAATGTAATGCTTGGTTCCTGAATCCTGTACATGGAAGAAAATGTAAGTAGGTTTGTTATAATAAGATTCTACACTTGGAAAATTTTGTACTGGAAACAGCCATGCAGCTATGCATTTATCCAAAACAGACAGGTTCAAGGAACGAGGGCCCAACTGGCCACTAGAAGTCACCTTTGAAATTCTCAAGTGAGTTTTGCTACAATTTCTTCCTGTTAACAGTGCATCAATGTTAAAGGAATGTTATGCATTGTACAAGTGGGTGTCAGATAATGTTTGTAGATCTTGTTCTCAAAGTGAAATATTCTATTTCTGCTTTGTGTAAAATTGGTTTGATATCCTGTGGAATATTCTAGATGCAATATTCATTTATATTTGCTGCTACCTTAAAATATTCAGGCTGACAAACTGGATCAATGCAAAAATTGTAATTTTAAGAACAATGGGAAAGGAGTCAGCTAATTTCATATTTTTGTGTTTTAGAGTTTACTCAATTGGAAACTTTATAGCCTTGTACTATAGCAATGCATCAAGGTACATAATGCTAGGATAATCAAACCATCTGTTGCTCCTATATCATGAGGGTAAAATCTGTGAGAGTTAGGATAATTGTAGAGTTAGGATAATTGTACTAGATCAGGAGACTTTGCTGGACATGATTAAATCTGGAGACTAAATATTGGCAGTTATATTATTCAGCAATATTGTGATGACCAAACCTATTAATCCTATTTATTATACAAAGCGTTTTTAGCAAAATCCACTTAACTGATCTATAATTTCAGAACAACGGGTAAGACGACCTTGCACAGGAATTCCCATGGGGTCTTCACTGCCCGTCCCTTACAGGGCTATTGACACAGGAGGAATCATGGACTCCTAACATCAGGAATTTCCACATTTTCCGACCTCCGAGGGACCTGAAATACAATCCAGGCATTTTTTCTAAAGAGTTCATTCTCGGGATGTGGGCATCCCTGACAAGGCTGGCATTATTTGCCCATCTATTGTTACCCTTGAGAAGGTGGTGTGAGCCGTCTTCTTGAACCACTGTAGTCCGGGTGGTGAAGCTGTCCCACAATGATGTTCGGGAGGGAGTTCCAGGATTTTGACCCTGCGGCAATGAAGGAACAAAGATATATGTCCAAGTCAGAATGGTGTGTGACTTACGAATATGCGAACAATTTGGACAGGAACGTGGAGGTAATGATGTTCCCATGAACATTGCTCTTGTCCTTCTAGGTGCTGGGGGTCGCGGATTTGGGAGGTGTTGTCAAAGAAGCTTGGCAAGTTGGTCCAGGAATGAGGCATTAAGTTACCAAGTGGGCAAAACTGCAGACACTTGTGGCCAGTAATAAGTATATAGTTTACTAAATTATTTTAATGCAACCAACAGAGTAACTAAGATGACAATCTAGCTCTGAGGAATTGCTTGAAAGGATCTTTATACAAAGTAATAGTCCTGTGTGGTCCAAAATGAAATTTCCTCAGATCATTTCTCGAGAAGAATTATGCCTGGAGATTGTTTAATTTCCCCCCCGCCCCACCCGCCCCGGCTTCAAAATAAAACTGTGCAACTGCCAGAAGCACTGAGTGCTCACTGAGTAAAATAAATCAAAACTGCTGTAATATTTTCCTCTTATCAAATAAACTATAGCACAAATCAACCCTGTGAGAAAAAAGAGAAAACAATAAATAGCCACAATACCCACCCACATCAGACAAAAAATAAGAAATGATCTGAGACAAGAATTTTAGGCCTAGACCTAGGGGCCTCACCGCTGCCCGACCTCGGGCCTCGCCGCTCGGCTCGCCCAACGACCTCCTTGGCGGAGCCCGCCTAAACATCTCCTCGGTGGGGCCGGCCCACCCGAACACCTCCTCGGCGGGGCCGGCCCACCCAAACATCTCCTCGGCAGGGCCTGCGCGACGACATCCTTGGCGGGGCCTGCACAACGACATCCTCTTCAGCAGGGCCAGGTGGCCCAAACAGCTACTCGGCGGGGGATCCCCCTCCCCCCTTTCTGACGTTCCCGAAATCCGGAAATACCCGAACCTGGGCTCGGGTGTTTCCGAATTCGTGACGTCAGAAAACAAATCGAAAATCCGGAAAAGCCCGGAATCCAGAACGGCCTAGGTCCCGAGGGTTCCGGATTTTAGGCGCTGCACCTGTATATGGCAAGTTGCTCATATTACAAGCGTTCTGCTGTTGTCACATCATAACCTAAATAACCTAAATATGGTATCACAATTAAAATTAACGTGCAGTTAGCTTATGTACTCTGAATCAACTGTATGGATAAGACCATTAGACCTATATATGTTCTTTTACAATACTATGTGTTAAAACTGTACACACTGCTTCTTGCAGGCCAAGCTAGAGGGAAGGAAATGGCATAGGGGTTTGTTGGCCATGAGACCCTTCCCAGACTAGGCATCTAAATTGGAGAACCTGTGATGTCACAAAGGGAAGTTTGTGCCAAGTGCCAAGAATAGGACATCTGTGGCATGTATGACAGTATCCAAGCATTGGTGAATGTGCAGTAATATTCTATTAACCCATGTCCGATCTGCAAAAATGGAATGCTCAGAGGTCTGGCTGCTTGAACGTTCCAAGAATTGCTCAACATCCAATCTCCTGGCCCATCCACTGCATTATGGTACAATGTTCTCAACACATCCCCCGAATTAATCTCTCTTGGATCTACACAGAACTAGAACAAAGTATCAGCATAAGCCAGATAGAACGGCGCCATGGAGCATTTTGGCGTAACTCTGGCAGCACCTGACCTCCTTGACCCCTCAATGTAAAAGTGCTTCAATACTTGTGCAGACGACACACAGGGGCATTGATTTTCAGCATGCTGCCTGGACATAAAACTGGCACTGTGGATCCATTGATTCATGGAAATGAATATCACCAGTTTTTGTAATGGGCGGCTGATCCACAATGTCAGTTTTATGCCTAGGCAGCAAGTTGAAAATCTTCTCCAGGACCCTAATGGCTCCAATGAGATTGTATATTATTGCAAGCCTGAAGCAATGCTTGGTAGTATTGTAATGATTATACAGGAGGAGGAGAGCTGCAGCCCCAAAGGACAGTAAAACAAAGAGCAATAATAATTATGTCGCTACTTTGATATCCACAAAAGGGATTTTCTGTGATGAAAATTTTGCCCCAGAAATATTCAAGCACTATGTCTTCAAATACCACTCAGACCGTTGTCTGACATTACTATGAAGGATTGGATTCCCTTTGCAACTTTTATCGACTACATATTTCCAATGAATTTTTCTTCAATACATTAGATCAGCATCAAAGAATTCCACCAGTTGCAGCTTCAGATGGGCTTTTGTCTTCACAGCAACAACAATACTTCTGCAGCTGTACTAGGCAGCTATAGTCTTGAGGGAGATACTTACAGGTTTACATTGGGATGGTTGGCACTTCAAGCACCCACCATCTGATTCTAACCACTCATCAATGTTACAAATAGTCGCACAGATAAAACTGCTGTACAATAGAAATGAGTTTTGCACATGAGCAACAAAACTTTTATTTTGAAAGGAGTAAACCTTACTGAATGTAGCTGCATCTCGATAAATCTCTGAATATTCACAATGACATGTTTGAAAGCCTTTGGAAAAGTATCTGATCCAAATCATAGTCATGCCAGCAATGGTACATATATACCAACCTAGAAAAGTAGCATAAACTGATCAATAGTTTCAAAAGAGTTGACATGGATGTGAATACAAGTCTGTCATGTGAAAACAGTTACGTGATTTAAACAATAGGTGTCCCCAATAATCCTTCACTTGTATTGGGACTGTGTGTAACATAGCCAAGTTTGCTGACAGTACAAAGATGGGAGGAAAAGCAATGCATGAGGAGGACACAAAAAATCTGCAAAAGGACATAGACAGGCTAAGTGAGTAAACAAAAATTTGGTAGATGGAGTATAATGTTGGAAAGTGTGAGGTCATGCACTTTGGCAAAAAAATCAAAGAGCAAGTTATTATTTAAATGGAGAAAGATTGCAAAGTGCCACAGTGCAGCGGGACCTGGGGGTACTTGTGCATGAAACACAAATGGATAGCATGCAGGTACAGCAAGTGATCAGGAAGGCCAATGGTATCTTGGCCTTTATTGCAAAGGGGATGGAGTAAAAAAGCAGGGAAGTCTAGCTACAGCTATACAAGGTATTGGTGAGGCCACACCTGGAATACTGCGTGCAGTTTTGGTTTCCATATTTACAAAAGGATATACTTGCTTCGGAGGCAGTTCAGAGAAGGTCCATTAGGTTGATTCCAGGGATGAGGGGGTTGACTTATGAGGAAAAGTTGAGTAGGTTGGGCCTCTACTCATTGGAATTCAGAAGAATGAGAGGTGATCTTATCAAAATGTATCAGATTATGAGGGGGCTTGACAAGGTGGGGATGCAGAGAGGATGGGGAAACTAGAACTAGAGGGCATGATCTTAGAATAAGGGGCCGCCCATTTAAAACAGAGATGAGGAGGAATTTTTTCTCTCAGAGGGTTGTAAATCTGTGGAATTTGCTGCCTCAGAGAGCTGTGGAAGCTGGGACATTGAATAAATTTACGACAGAAATAGACAGTTTCTTGAATGATAAGGGGATAAGGGGTTATGGGGAGCGGGCAGGGAAGTGGAGCTGAGTCCATAATCAGATCAGCCATGATCTTATTGAATGGCGGAGCAGGCTCGAAGGGCCGTATGGCCTACTCCTGTTCCTATTTCTTATGTACTTATGTTCTTATGTATTGGAGAGAAAAAACATAGATACATGAAAGTCTGAAGGGAGAAATCAGAATGTCGCGAGCACAAAATGGTTATTTTTAAGCACTTTTATTCTTCAAAAATGATTCATTTTCTTTTTCATAGATTAAAATCTAAGTGACATTTGGACTTTCAATTGGTCATCTCCCCAAATGATTGTTTACCTCTACAGTCACTGTTCCACAACCGAAACCCCCACTCTTGCCAATCCAGTTCACCGCGGCACTCTACTCTCTCTTGATCCAGTTCACAGAGACACTGAACTCTATCCAACTCCCTAGCCTTTCACAGAGACATGTTCTTCTCCTCTATCCCACCTCAGTTCATAATGGCGCTCTTCAAGATGAAATTAATTTCCCCCTCCAATTCAGTACAAACTTACAGTATTCTCTCCTCCCCATTCAAGCTAGAAATCTATTTACTCCCTCCGTTCAAGATGGTGTTCTTTTCCCCAACATTATCATGTCAAGATGGTGCTCTTTAGTTCACTTACCCAGTGCTCACTAGTACCCTTTCCTCCCCCATCCATGCCTCTCATTAATGCTGACACTCTCCCTCCCCATTCCCTCTTAGTTTGAACTGGTATTCTCCTTCCTCCCCCATCATAGACCACCATTCTGCCTCGTCCTTTTCCGATTCATTACCATCCATTACCACAATTCATTAACCCTTTCACTTTCCTCTCCCCTTCATTGGCATCTATTTTCCCTATTTTTTTTTACTTCAGGCCACTCATTCCTCCCATTCCTTGCCCCTCAACACTCCTCCTACCTGGGTGCCATTGCTAATGGAAGTGGTTCTAGTCACTGCACACTGTGGGCTAGAACTAGTGAGAGGATTCCAACCTGCAGTTTATAATGACTAAGATCATTCCCATTAGCCACAGGATGAAGTAGCACTGAAGGAAAAGGAGCCCGATCTGCACTGACTTTTATTAGCAAATGTTGATATGCTGATCAAGCTCCCATAATGCTGTCAACGTGAAATGCTGATGATTGGAATATATGATGGTTCAAGTTTGACTGAGTTTAATTGAAGAGCTGAGATTTGGGATATGGTTCAAACCTAGCTTGACTGTCACTGAAAAATTGCAATCAGTGCTTTTCTGCAAGAGCAAAACAGAAAGCACAGAACAGGAAAAGGCCTTTATAGCAAATAAATCCACTGCTTCCACAGATCTGCTCTATCATAGACTCTGCCCAAGCTATTATAACCTTCTAAGAAAAGTTCTGCATGAATATTCCCAAATTACAGAATGCTCACCCAACCTCGCATCAGCATTATTGTGTATTGTGAAGTATTTAGTCATATCAGTCTATACATATATTTATAACTTCTATTTCCAATCAGATACTTCTCCAGCTCCTTAAAGGAGTTAATTGTTTCACCCTCACCAGCTTTTGTTGGGAAAGAATCATCCACACACATTTGTGCTCCATATGGCCAAATCTAAATCATATATATTACTTGGGAAGCAGCACAAATTTTCCAAAAAACAACACTCTGTTGGATATTTTTTCTACAGATGAAGCTAATGCCACCATTATGATAAGAAATGAAAAACATTGTCAATATTTTTGTTTTAAAAGGTACATCAGAGTATTATAAGTAAAGCAATTATTTATTTGCAAAGCAAGAATACCATTGGCACAAAGTAACCAGTTAATCAATGGTTTTCTACTTTATCCATCAAACTCTATGAAGTTTCTGAATCAAAGAATCATAGAAAAGTATGGCACAGAAGGAGGGCATTCAACCCATCTTGTCTGTGCCGGCTGAAAAGGAGCTATCCAGCCTAATCTCACTTTCCAGCTCTTAATTCGTAGCCCTGTAGGTTACGGCACTTCAAGTGCACATCCAAATATTTTTTTTAAATGAGATGAGGGATTCTGCCTCCTCCACCCTTCAGGCAGTAAGTTACAGACCCCAACCACTGCCTGAGTGAAAAAAATTATCCTCAGCTCCCCACGAATCCTTCTACCAATTATTTTAAATCCAGGCCCCCTAGTTATTGATCTCTCTGCTTGGGAAAATGGGTCATAGAAACATAGAAAATAGGTGCAGGAGTAGGCCATTCAGCCCTTCTAGCCTGCACCGCCATTCAATGAGTTCATGGCTGAACATGAAACTTCAGTACCCCCTTCCTGCTTTCTCGCCATAACCCTTGATCCCCCGAGTAGTAAGGACTTCATCTAACTCCCTTTTGAATATATTTAGTGAATTGGCCTCAACTACTTTCTGTGGTAGAGAATTCCACAGGTTCGCCACTCTCTGGGTGAAGAAGTTTCTCCTCATCTCGGTCCTAAATGGCTTACCTCTTATCCTTAGACTGTGACCCCTGGTTCTGGACTTCCCCAACATTGGGAACATTCTTCCTGCATCTAACCTGTCTAAACCCGTCAGAATTTTAAACGTTTCTATGAGGTCCCCTCTCATTCTTCTGAACTCCAGTGAATACAAGCCCAGTTGATCCAGTCTTTCTTGATAGGTCAGTCCCGCCATCCCGGGAATCAGTCTGGTGAATCTTCGCTGCACTCCCTCAATAGCAAGAATGTCCTTCCTCAAGTTAGGAGACCAAAACTGTACACAATACTCCAGGTGTGGCCTCACCAAGGCCCTGTACAACTGTAGCAACACCTCCCTGCCCCTGTATTCAAATCCCCTCGCTATGAAGACCAACATGCCATTTGCTTTCTTAACTGCCTGCTGTACCTGCATGCTAACCTTCAATGACTGATGTACCATGACACCCAGGTCTCGTTGCACCTTCCCTTTTCCTAATCTGTCACCATTCAGATAATAGTCTGTCTCTCTGTTTTTACCACCAAAGTGGATAACCTCACATTTATCCACATTATACTTCATCTGCCATGCATTTGCCCACTCACCTAACCTATCCAAGTTACTCTGCAGCCTAATAGCATACTCCTCGCAGCGTACACTGCCACCCAACTTAGTGTCATCCGCAAATTTGGAGATACTGCATTTAATCCCCTCGTCTAAATCATTAATGTACAATGTAAACAGCTGGGGCCCCAGCACAGAACCTTGCGGCACCCCACTAGTCACTGCCTGCCATTCTGAAAAGTACCCGTTTACTCCTACTCTTTGCTTCCTGTCTGACAACCAGTTCTCAATCCATGTCAGCACACTACCCCCAATCCCATGTGCTTTAACTTTGCACATTAATCTCTTGTGTGGGACCTTGTCGAAAGCCTTCTGAAAGTCCAAATATACCACATCAACTGGTTCTCCTTTGTCCACTTTACTGGAAACATCCTCAAAAAATTCCAGAAGATTTGTCAAGCATGATTTCCCTTTCACAAATCCATGCTGACTTGGACCTATCATGTCACCATTTTCCAGATGCACTGCTATGACATCCTTAATAATTGATTCCATCATTTTACCCACTACTGAGGTCAGGCTGACCAGTCTATAATTCCCTGTTTTCTCTCTCCCTCCTTTTTTAAAAAGTGGGGTTACATTGGCTACCCTCCACTCCATAGGAACTGATCCAGAGTCAATGGAATATTCAGTCTAGCTAGGCCTCTCATAATTTTATACATCTCAATAAAGTCTTCCCTACAGCTTCCTGTGTTCCAAAGAAAACAACCCCAGCCTAACCAATCTTTCCTCATAGCTAAAATTCTTCAGTCCTGGCAACTTCCTCATAAATCTCCTCTATACCCTCTCTAATGCAATCACATCTTTCCTGTCATGTGGTGCTAGTGTTTTATACAGTTCAAGCAAAACCTTCCTACTCTTGTATTCTATACTTGGCCTAATAAAGGCAAGAATACTGTATGCCCTCTTAACCACCTTATCTACTTTTCTGACCAGTCTGCCTTGTCAAAAGCCTTGCTGAAATCCATGTAGACTGCATCAAACACGTTACCCTCATCAACCCTCCTTGTTACCTGCTCAGAAAATTCAATCAAGTTAGTCAGCCAGGACTTTTCCTTAACAAATCCATGCTGACTTTCCCTTTCTCCCTTTTTAAACAACGGTGCAGTGTTAGCAGTCTTCGGCACCACACCTGTAGCCAGAGAGGTTTGGAAAATGGTGGTCAGAGCATCCACTATTTCCTCCCTTGTTCCTCTTAACAACCTGGGATACATTTCATCTGGGCCTAGCAGTTTATCTACTTTCAAAGATGCTAACTCCTTAATAGCTCCTCTCTCACTATGTTTATCTAATCTAATCTTTTACCTTCATCCTCCTTAACTACAATGTCTGCATCGTCCCTCTTTTTTGTGACGACAGACACAAGTTTAAGAACGATACCCACATCTTCCGTCTCCACACACAAGCTTCCTTTTTGTTCTCTCATAAGCAACGACTCTTTCTTTAGTTATCCTTTTACTCTTTATCTATTTATAAAATATCTTTGGATTTTCCTTGATTTCACTTGGAAATATTTTTCCTTCCCTCTCTTTGCTTTCTGAATTTCCTTTTTAATTTCACCCCTGCACTTCTTATATGTCTCTTGGCTTTCTGCAGTATTTGGCTCTCAGTATCTGACATAGCTTCCCTTTTTACCCTTGTCCTACCCTGTATGCCCCTTCACAACCAGGGGGCACTAGATTTGGGAGTCCCGCCCTTTTCTTTTGTGGGAACATATTTGCTCTGGGCCCTCATTATTTTCTCCTTGAATGCCTCCTGCTGCTCTGACACTGATTTACCTTCAAGTAGCTGTTTCCAGTCCACTTTTTCTAAATCACATCTCAGCTCAGTAAAATTGGCCTCTCCACAATTGCAAACTTTTAAGAATGTAAGAACATAAGAAATAAGACCTGGAGTAGGCCATTCGGCCCCTTGAGCCCATTCAATAAGATGATGGCTGATCTTCTTCCTCGACACCACTTTCCTGCACTAATCCCATATCCCTTGATTCCCTTAATATCCAAATATCTATCGATCTCTGTTTTGAATATACTCAACTACTGACCTCCACAGCCCTCTAGGGTAGAGAGTTCCAAAGATTCACCATCCTCTGAGTGAAGAAATTTCTCCTCATCTCAGTCCTAAATGGCCGATCCCCTATTCTGAGTCTGTGATCCCTGGTTCTAGACTCTACAGCCAGGGGAAACATCCTCCCTGCATCGACCCTGTCAAGCTCTGTAAGAATTGTGTATGTTTCAATGAGATCACCTCACATTCTTCTAAACGCTAGAGAATATAGGCCTAGTCTGCTCAATTTCTCCTCATAGGACAATCCCCAGATGCCAGGAATCAGTCCGGTGAACCTTCATTGCACTCCCTCTATGGCAAGTATATCCTTCCTTAGGTAAGGAGACCAAAACTGTACATAACACTCCAGGTATGGTCTCTATATAATTGCAGGTCAACATCCCCAGCATCAAAGCATTGACCACGCTCGATCAGCTCTGATGGATGGGCCACATCGTCTGCATGCCTGATACGAGACTTCCAAAACAAGCGCTCTACTCGGAGCTCCGACACGGCAAGCGAGGTGGGCAGAGGAAACATTTCAAGGACACCCTCAAAGCCTCCTTGAAAAAGTGCTTCATCGCCACTGACACCTGGGAATCCCTGGCCCAAGACCGCTCAAAGTAGAGGAGAAGTATCCGGGAAGGCGCCAAACACCTTGAGTCTCTTCGCCTGGAGCAAGCGGAGGCCAAGCGCTAACAGCGGAAGGAGCAAACGACAACCCAAGCGTCCCATCCACCCATCCCTTCAACCAACGTCCCTTCAACCACCATCTGCCCCACCTGTGACAGAGACTGTAGGTCCTGCATCGGACTCATCAGTCACCTGAGAACTCATTTTTAGTGTGGAAGCAAGTCATCCTCGACTCCGAGGGACTGCCTAAGATGGAGAAGAAGATCATTGCAGTCAGACGTCTTTATTCTAATAATCAAATCCTCTTGCAATAAAGGCCAACATACCATTTGGTTTCATAATTGCTTGCTGTACCTGTATGCTAATTTTCAATGATTCGTGTACAAGGACACCCAGGTCCTTCTGAACACCAACATTTCCAAATCTCTCACCATTTAAAAAATATTCTGCTTTTCTATTTTTCCTCCAAAAGTTGATAACTTCACATTTCTCCACATTATCTTCCATTTGCCATGTTCTTGCCCACTCACTTAGTCTGTCTATATCCCCTTGAAGCCTCTTTGCATCCTCCTCACAACTTACATTCCCACCTAGCTTTATAGTAATAGCAAACTTGGATATATTACATTTGGTTCCCTCATCCAAATCATTAATATAGATTGTGAATAGCTGAGGCCCAGCACTGATCCTTGCGGTACCCCACTTGTTAAGTTTGCCAACCTGAAAATGACACATTCATTTCTATTGTTTTCTGTCGATTAACCAATACACAATCCATGCTAGTATATTACCCCCAATCCCCTGATCCCTAATTTTATTTAATAACCTCTTGTGTGGTACCTTATCGAATGCCTTCTGAAAATCCAAATACACCACATCCACTGGATCCCCCTTATCTATTCTGCTAGTTACAACCTCAAAAACAGATTCGACAAACATGATTTCCCTTTCATAAATCTGTGTTGACTCTGCCCAATCCTTTTATTATTTTCTAAGTGCCCTGTTACCATGTCCTTAATAATAGATTCTAGCATTTTCCCTACTACTGATATCAGGCTAACTGGACTGTAGTTTCCTGTTTTCTCTCTCCCTCCTTTCTTAAATAGTGGGGTTACATTTGCTGCCTTCAAATCTGCAATGAACCATTCTAGAATCTATGGAATTATGGAAGATGACAACCAATGCATCCACTATCTCTAAAGCCACCTCTTTCAATACTCTAGGATGTAGGCCATCAGGTCCAGGGATTTATCGGCTTTCAGTACCATTAATTTCTCCAGTACTTTTTTTTACTAATACTAATTTCTTTCAGTTCCTCATTCTCTCTAGACCCTTGCTTCTTCACTATTTCTGGGAGGCTTTTTGCACCTTCTTCCATGAAGACAGACACACAGTATTTGTTTAATTTCTCTGCCATTTCCTCATTTCCCATTATAATTATTCCTGATCTATCTTTGTCCCTTTCCATATCTACACTAAATCTTACTGAATTCTCATCACTACCATGAAAATGCTCTCCCACTAATACCCTTTCTCCTACATTTACTTTACTCCTGATCTATCTTTGTCCTTTTTCATAATTACGCTAAATCTAACTGAATTGTGATCACTACCGCAAAAATGTTCTCCCACTAATTCCCTTTCTGCCCAGCTTCATTCCCTAATAGTATTTGACGGTCTATAGTACACTCCCAGCAGTGTAATTGCCCCTTTTTTGTTCTTCATTTCAACCCCTAAGGCCTCATTTGATGATCCTTCTAACATATCATCCCTCCTCACAGTTGTAATTGTTTCTTTAAACATACCCCTCTTTATCTCGTCGTAAAAACCTATATCCAGGAATGTTGTGCTGCCATTCCTGCCCTTCTTTCAGCCATGTTTCAGTAATAGCTATGATATCATACTTCCACATATCTATCTGCGCCCTCAGTTCATTTGCCTTATTCACTAGACTCCTTGCATTGAAGTATATACCATGAAGCACTGCCAAATCCTTTGTTATCTAGTTTCTAGCCTTTGTTTCTTCTGCCTTCAAGGCTTATACTAAATTACTGTGTTCCATTTACAGCTTTGCTTCTCTCCCTTTTGAATC
Organism: Pristiophorus japonicus; assembly: GCF_044704955.1. NCBI lineage: Eukaryota > Metazoa > Chordata > Chondrichthyes > Pristiophoridae > Pristiophorus > Pristiophorus japonicus. The sequence continues at coordinate 170,679,275 of NC_091981.1, forward strand.
TTTGCTCAGATTCCCAGCTCCCTGCCAAGCTAGTTTAATCTCCCCCCAACAGCACGAGCAAACCTCCCCGCGAGGATATTTGTCTCGGCCCTGTTGAGGTGCAACCCGTCCGGTGTGTACAGGTGTCATCTCCCGCAGAACCAATCCCAGCTCCTCAGGAATCTAAAGGCCTCCCTCCTGCACCATCTCACCAGTCATGCATTCATTTGCTCTATCCTTCTATTTCTGTACTCACTAGCATGTGACACCGGGACTAATCCGGAGATTACTACCTTTGAGGCCTGCTTAACAATCTCTTTCCAAGCTTCCTAAAATCTGCCTGCAGGACCTCATCCCACTTTCTTCCTATGTCATCGGTACCAATATGGACCACAAACTCTGGCTGTTCACCCTCCTGTCTTTAAATGTCCAGTAGCCGCTCAGTGACATCCTTGACTGTTGCACCAGGGAGGCAACATATGATCCTGGAGTCACGTCTGCGGTCGCAGAAACACCTGTCTGTTCCACTAACTATTGAATCCCCTATCACTATTGCTTTTCTGACCTTCCTGTTCCCCCGCACCCCCCACACCCTCCCCCCCCGAACAGCTGAGCCGCGCATGGTGCTGTCAACTTTGCTCTGGCTGCACTCCCCAGAGGAAGCATCACTGTCAACAGTCCTCAGAACAGAAAACCGGTTAGAGAGCAAGATGCATTCAAGGAACTCCTGCACTACCTGCCTGGTATTCCTTGTCTGTCTGGCAGTCACCTATTCCCTCTCTGCCCGCACACTCTTAAGCTGTGGGGTGACCACCTCCTGAAACGTACTATCCACGAAGCTCTCAGCCTCGTGGATGCACTGCAGTTATACCAGCCGCTGCTCAAGCTCCGAAACCCGGAGCTCAAGCTCATCCAGCTGATGACACTTCCTGCACGTGTGATTGTCTAGGACGCGAGAAGTATCCTGGCCTTCCCACATGGCACAGGATGTACATTTGATGGGACTGAGATGCCTTGTCATGCCTCTATTTAATAAGCTTTAGTTTAACCAACTGACCTAACTTAGAGAGAAAAAAGTCAAAAATTTTCTCAAGTTTAACAAGAACCACAGAGATACTAAATAAGAATATAAGAAATAGGAGTAGGAGTAGGCCATTTGAATGCTCCGCCATTCAATAAGATCATGGCTGATCTGATCTTGGCCTCAATGCCACTTCCCTTCCCGCTCCCCATAACCCTTGCCTCCCTTATGTCGCCGGTGGGGGTAGTCTATAGGCTCCCTAACAATAATTACATTGTTGGACGGAATATAAATCAAGAAATAATGGAGGCTTGTATAAAGGAACGGCAATAATCATGGATGATTTTAACCTTCATATTGATTGGACAAGGCAAATTGGCCAGGGTAGCCTTGAGGAAGAGTTCATAGAGTGTATCCGGGATAGTTTCCTTGAACAGTATGTTGCGGAATCAACCAGGGAGCAGGCGATCTTAGACCTGGTTCTGTGTAATGAGACAGAATTAATAAACAATCTCCAACTAAAGGATACTCTAGGAATTAGTGACCAAAACATGGTTGAATTCAAATTCAGTTGGAGGGTGAGAAAGTTGGATCTCAAACCAGTGTCCTAAGCTTAAATAAAGGAGATGACAAAGTATGAGGGAAGAGTTGGCTAAAGTGGACTGGGAAAATAAATTAAAGTATGGGACAGTTGATGAGCAGTGGCAGACATTTAAGGAGATATTTCATAACTCGCAACAAAAATATATCCCAATGAGAAGGCAAGACTGTAAGAAGAGATAACCATCCGTGGCTAACTAAGGAAATAAGGAATGGTATCAAATTGAAAACACGGGCATACAATGTGGCCAAGATTAGTGGGAGACCAGAGGATTGGGAAACTTTTAAAAGCCAGCAAAGAATGACTAAAAAAAATGATAAAGAGAGGGAAGGTAGATTATGAAAGTAAACTGACACGATATATAAAAACAGGTAGTAAGAGTTTCTACAGGCACATAAAAAGGAAAAGAGTGGCTAAAGTTAATGTTGGTCCCCAAGAGGATGAGACTGGGGAATTAATAATGGAGAACAGGGAAATGGCAGAGACGTTGAACAAAAATTTTGTATCGGTCTTCACGGTAGAAGACACTAAAAACATCCCAATAGTGGATAATCAAGGGGCTATAGGGAGGGAGGAACTTAATACAAACACTATCACTAATGAAGTAGTACTCAGTAAAATAATGGGACTAAAGGCATACAAGTCTCCTGGACCTGATGGCGTACATCCTAGGGTCTTAAAAGAAGTGGCTGCAGAGATAGTGAATGTATTGGTTGTAATCTACCCAAATTCCCTGGATTCTGGGGCAGTCCCAGCAGATTGGAAAACCGCAACATTGCATGCCTTTGTTTTCAATGTAATACCCTCCTTTACTTCCTTCAGTAGCCACGGATGGTTGGTCCTTGTCTTAGAGTCTTTCTTTCTCACTGGAATATATCTTTGCTGAAAGTTATCAAATATCTCTTTAAATATTTGCCACTGCTTATCTACCGTCTTACCCTTTAATCTATTTTCCCAGCCCATTTTAGCCAACTACCTTCATACCTTTGTAATTGCCTTTGTTTAAGTTCAGGACATAAGTTTGAGACATAGCATTCTCACCCTCAAATTGAATTTGATATCTAGATACTTAACTTAGAGTCCTTCTTCAATAAATCTTTTGAGAAAAATTAGGATCCTATGCATTAAACAGTAGAGCAATAAGGACCAAAGGATACAGCTATAAAGATGTAAGATCTCAAGACAAGAGGGGAAGATTTCCTTTAGGCACACAATGTTAGTGGCATCAAAAGCATAACTGGAAGATTTCTGACGGTCACTGATTTTAAGCGAAATTGTAAGTGCAGACAGGAAACCTTCAAAATATATTTACAAGGTCACAGTATCAGCTGTAGCTCAGTGGGTAGTGCTCTCGCCTTTGAGTCAAAAGATTATGGGTTCAAGTTCCACTCCAGGGACTTGAGCACAAAAATCTGGGCTGACACTCCAGTGCAATGCTGAGGGAGCGCTGCATTGTTGGAGGTGCCATCTTTTGGATGAGATGTTAAACCGAGGCCTCGTCTGCTCTCTCAGGTGAATGTAAAATATCTCATGGCACTATTTCGAAGACGAGTAGGGGAGTTATCCCTGGTGTCCTGGCCAATATTTATCCCTCAATCAACATAACAAAAACAGATTATCTGGTCATTATCACATTGCTGTTTGTGGGAGCTTGCTTGTGTGTAAATTGGCTGCCGCATTTCCCACATTACAACAGTGACTACACTCCAAAAGTACTTCACTGGTTGTAAAGCATTTTGAGACATCCCGTGGTCGTGAAAGGCACTATATAAATCCAAGTTTTTTAAGTATTTCTTTTAAATAGGGGTAGAATTTTAAATATGAGCATAGAGGTAGTGGAAACATTTCAGCGTGGGTGTTATGCCTATCTGAATCATGTACAACTGGCCCCAATGAATTTCCAAGGATCAGGCCACATTATGTATTCAGAGCAAGTTCTTGACATATAATCTTCCAGTGTTTTGGAGCTCACTGTTTCACAGATGGAATATCTTCTGCTACTACAGGCTTTTAACAGCCTGTAACAGTCATTTAAAATGCAGTGCAGTTTGGAAAATAAAAGTTTATGACACTTATTAATATCCACACATTGCGAGAAGTAGCAATTTAGCAGAGCAGCCACATTTCCGGATTCAGCAATGGAAGTGCCTCTGGAAGAAGTGGGGCACAGTCGGACTACCTCATTTGGCACTCCAGGCATGATCACTACAGGAGATCTGTCAGAATGCCTGAGAGGAGGAGGCATTATATAACAGTGCAGTAGCTCCGAATATGGTTAAGGTTTGCAGACTTGAAAAAATCGTCACGGTAAGGCCACCCATCATTGGCTAACATGAAATAGATTAGGAATATATTTGATAATGTTTAATCCTGCTTGAATTACCTTGAAGTCTTTTGAATTATAATTATACATATGCAAGCTGCAACTTTGCCTAAATGTTTTGGCACAAAAAGGGCTTCACCAAAAAAATCCTTCTAACAAAATCTAACCGCATGATGTATGTTTATGTGATCACACCCACAATGGGTTGCAGGATTAGCAATTGGGTGTCACTTTGTGTGTTCCTGATATTTCAACATCTCAAAACTTCTTTTCTGCATTCAAGGCAAGGCAGTGTAAAACAGGAGAGACCAGAGGTCCGAAATTGCCATCCACACCAAATGGATTTTTCTCCGACCCAATCCATGGGGCAGAGAATCCAACGATTTTCAGGTCTGAGTTGATATTTTTTGGTCGGAGTGGTGTTGCTGTCGTAAGTGGGGCGGAAGTGCCGGTGGGTCGGTGGGTCGGAGCAGCCGTTGCTCCAAGTCATCAGTGCCAGGCTGATGGCGTCAGTGCATCGCCAATGATGTTAGCTCTGTACCACGAAATAAACCAAGCACAGGGGATTGTCTTCAAAGACAAGAGTTGTGACTGCTAGTAGGAAGTAGCTATTATTATTCTACATGCTCCTGTATTGCTGGCCATTGGCCAGCTGAACGTCATATCAAGTGGGAGCCCTTGAGATTCTTGAATGGCATGCCATTGTATCTAAGGTTCCAGGTGGCCAATTTGGTGATAGAAAATGCCTTCTCTCACTAGTACCCTTTCCTCCCCCATCCATGCCTCTCATTAATGCTGACACTCTCCCTCCCCATTCCCTCTTAGTTTGAACTGGTATTCTCCTTCCTCCCCCATCATAGACCACCATTCTGCCTCGTCCTTTTCCGATTCATTACCATCCATTACCACAATTCATTAACCCTTTCACTTTCCTCTCCCCTTCATTGGCATCTATTTTCCCTATTTTTTTTTACTTCAGGCCACTCATTCCTCCCATTCCTTGCCCCTCAACACTCCTCCTACCTGGGTGCCATTGCTAATGGAAGTGGTTCTAGTCACTGCACACTGTGGGCTAGAACTAGTGAGAGGATTCCAACCTGCAGTTTATAATGACTAAGATCATTCCCATTAGCCACAGGATGAAGTAGCACTGAAGGAAAAGGAGCCCGATCTGCACTGACTTTTATTAGCAAATGTTGATATGCTGATCAAGCTCCCATAATGCTGTCAACGTGAAATGCTGATGATTGGAATATATGATGGTTCAAGTTTGACTGAGTTTAATTGAAGAGCTGAGATTTGGGATATGGTTCAAACCTAGCTTGACTGTCACTGAAAAATTGCAATCAGTGCTTTTCTGCAAGAGCAAAACAGAAAGCACAGAACAGGAAAAGGCCTTTATAGCAAATAAATCCACTGCTTCCACAGATCTGCTCTATCATAGACTCTGCCCAAGCTATTATAACCTTCTAAGAAAAGTTCTGCATGAATATTCCCAAATTACAGAATGCTCACCCAACCTCGCATCAGCATTATTGTGTATTGTGAAGTATTTAGTCATATCAGTCTATACATATATTTATAACTTCTATTTCCAATCAGATACTTCTCCAGCTCCTTAAAGGAGTTAATTGTTTCACCCTCACCAGCTTTTGTTGGGAAAGAATCATCCACACACATTTGTGCTCCATATGGCCAAATCTAAATCATATATATTACTTGGGAAGCAGCACAAATTTTCCAAAAAACAACACTCTGTTGGATATTTTTTCTACAGATGAAGCTAATGCCACCATTATGATAAGAAATGAAAAACATTGTCAATATTTTTGTTTTAAAAGGTACATCAGAGTATTATAAGTAAAGCAATTATTTATTTGCAAAGCAAGAATACCATTGGCACAAAGTAACCAGTTAATCAATGGTTTTCTACTTTATCCATCAAACTCTATGAAGTTTCTGAATCAAAGAATCATAGAAAAGTATGGCACAGAAGGAGGGCATTCAACCCATCTTGTCTGTGCCGGCTGAAAAGGAGCTATCCAGCCTAATCTCACTTTCCAGCTCTTAATTCGTAGCCCTGTAGGTTACGGCACTTCAAGTGCACATCCAAATATTTTTTTTAAATGAGATGAGGGATTCTGCCTCCTCCACCCTTCAGGCAGTAAGTTACAGACCCCAACCACTGCCTGAGTGAAAAAAATTATCCTCAGCTCCCCACGAATCCTTCTACCAATTATTTTAAATCCAGGCCCCCTAGTTATTGATCTCTCTGCTTGGGAAAATGGGTCATAGAAACATAGAAAATAGGTGCAGGAGTAGGCCATTCAGCCCTTCTAGCCTGCACCGCCATTCAATGAGTTCATGGCTGAACATGAAACTTCAGTACCCCCTTCCTGCTTTCTCGCCATAACCCTTGATCCCCCGAGTAGTAAGGACTTCATCTAACTCCCTTTTGAATATATTTAGTGAATTGGCCTCAACTACTTTCTGTGGTAGAGAATTCCACAGGTTCGCCACTCTCTGGGTGAAGAAGTTTCTCCTCATCTCGGTCCTAAATGGCTTACCTCTTATCCTTAGACTGTGACCCCTGGTTCTGGACTTCCCCAACATTGGGAACATTCTTCCTGCATCTAACCTGTCTAAACCCGTCAGAATTTTAAACGTTTCTATGAGGTCCCCTCTCATTCTTCTGAACTCCAGTGAATACAAGCCCAGTTGATCCAGTCTTTCTTGATAGGTCAGTCCCGCCATCCCGGGAATCAGTCTGGTGAATCTTCGCTGCACTCCCTCAATAGCAAGAATGTCCTTCCTCAAGTTAGGAGACCAAAACTGTACACAATACTCCAGGTGTGGCCTCACCAAGGCCCTGTACAACTGTAGCAACACCTCCCTGCCCCTGTATTCAAATCCCCTCGCTATGAAGACCAACATGCCATTTGCTTTCTTAACTGCCTGCTGTACCTGCATGCTAACCTTCAATGACTGATGTACCATGACACCCAGGTCTCGTTGCACCTTCCCTTTTCCTAATCTGTCACCATTCAGATAATAGTCTGTCTCTCTGTTTTTACCACCAAAGTGGATAACCTCACATTTATCCACATTATACTTCATCTGCCATGCATTTGCCCACTCACCTAACCTATCCAAGTTACTCTGCAGCCTAATAGCATACTCCTCGCAGCGTACACTGCCACCCAACTTAGTGTCATCCGCAAATTTGGAGATACTGCATTTAATCCCCTCGTCTAAATCATTAATGTACAATGTAAACAGCTGGGGCCCCAGCACAGAACCTTGCGGCACCCCACTAGTCACTGCCTGCCATTCTGAAAAGTACCCGTTTACTCCTACTCTTTGCTTCCTGTCTGACAACCAGTTCTCAATCCATGTCAGCACACTACCCCCAATCCCATGTGCTTTAACTTTGCACATTAATCTCTTGTGTGGGACCTTGTCGAAAGCCTTCTGAAAGTCCAAATATACCACATCAACTGGTTCTCCTTTGTCCACTTTACTGGAAACATCCTCAAAAAATTCCAGAAGATTTGTCAAGCATGATTTCCCTTTCACAAATCCATGCTGACTTGGACCTATCATGTCACCATTTTCCAGATGCACTGCTATGACATCCTTAATAATTGATTCCATCATTTTACCCACTACTGAGGTCAGGCTGACCAGTCTATAATTCCCTGTTTTCTCTCTCCCTCCTTTTTTAAAAAGTGGGGTTACATTGGCTACCCTCCACTCCATAGGAACTGATCCAGAGTCAATGGAATATTCAGTCTAGCTAGGCCTCTCATAATTTTATACATCTCAATAAAGTCTTCCCTACAGCTTCCTGTGTTCCAAAGAAAACAACCCCAGCCTAACCAATCTTTCCTCATAGCTAAAATTCTTCAGTCCTGGCAACTTCCTCATAAATCTCCTCTATACCCTCTCTAATGCAATCACATCTTTCCTGTCATGTGGTGCTAGTGTTTTATACAGTTCAAGCAAAACCTTCCTACTCTTGTATTCTATACTTGGCCTAATAAAGGCAAGAATACTGTATGCCCTCTTAACCACCTTATCTACTTTTCTGACCAGTCTGCCTTGTCAAAAGCCTTGCTGAAATCCATGTAGACTGCATCAAACACGTTACCCTCATCAACCCTCCTTGTTACCTGCTCAGAAAATTCAATCAAGTTAGTCAGCCAGGACTTTTCCTTAACAAATCCATGCTGACTTTCCCTTTCTCCCTTTTTAAACAACGGTGCAGTGTTAGCAGTCTTCGGCACCACACCTGTAGCCAGAGAGGTTTGGAAAATGGTGGTCAGAGCATCCACTATTTCCTCCCTTGTTCCTCTTAACAACCTGGGATACATTTCATCTGGGCCTAGCAGTTTATCTACTTTCAAAGATGCTAACTCCTTAATAGCTCCTCTCTCACTATGTTTATCTAATCTAATCTTTTACCTTCATCCTCCTTAACTACAATGTCTGCATCGTCCCTCTTTTTTGTGACGACAGACACAAGTTTAAGAACGATACCCACATCTTCCGTCTCCACACACAAGCTTCCTTTTTGTTCTCTCATAAGCAACGACTCTTTCTTTAGTTATCCTTTTACTCTTTATCTATTTATAAAATATCTTTGGATTTTCCTTGATTTCACTTGGAAATATTTTTCCTTCCCTCTCTTTGCTTTCTGAATTTCCTTTTTAATTTCACCCCTGCACTTCTTATATGTCTCTTGGCTTTCTGCAGTATTTGGCTCTCAGTATCTGACATAGCTTCCCTTTTTACCCTTGTCCTACCCTGTATGCCCCTTCACAACCAGGGGGCACTAGATTTGGGAGTCCCGCCCTTTTCTTTTGTGGGAACATATTTGCTCTGGGCCCTCATTATTTTCTCCTTGAATGCCTCCTGCTGCTCTGACACTGATTTACCTTCAAGTAGCTGTTTCCAGTCCACTTTTTCTAAATCACATCTCAGCTCAGTAAAATTGGCCTCTCCACAATTGCAAACTTTTAAGAATGTAAGAACATAAGAAATAAGACCTGGAGTAGGCCATTCGGCCCCTTGAGCCCATTCAATAAGATGATGGCTGATCTTCTTCCTCGACACCACTTTCCTGCACTAATCCCATATCCCTTGATTCCCTTAATATCCAAATATCTATCGATCTCTGTTTTGAATATACTCAACTACTGACCTCCACAGCCCTCTAGGGTAGAGAGTTCCAAAGATTCACCATCCTCTGAGTGAAGAAATTTCTCCTCATCTCAGTCCTAAATGGCCGATCCCCTATTCTGAGTCTGTGATCCCTGGTTCTAGACTCTACAGCCAGGGGAAACATCCTCCCTGCATCGACCCTGTCAAGCTCTGTAAGAATTGTGTATGTTTCAATGAGATCACCTCACATTCTTCTAAACGCTAGAGAATATAGGCCTAGTCTGCTCAATTTCTCCTCATAGGACAATCCCCAGATGCCAGGAATCAGTCCGGTGAACCTTCATTGCACTCCCTCTATGGCAAGTATATCCTTCCTTAGGTAAGGAGACCAAAACTGTACATAACACTCCAGGTATGGTCTCTATATAATTGCAGGTCAACATCCCCAGCATCAAAGCATTGACCACGCTCGATCAGCTCTGATGGATGGGCCACATCGTCTGCATGCCTGATACGAGACTTCCAAAACAAGCGCTCTACTCGGAGCTCCGACACGGCAAGCGAGGTGGGCAGAGGAAACATTTCAAGGACACCCTCAAAGCCTCCTTGAAAAAGTGCTTCATCGCCACTGACACCTGGGAATCCCTGGCCCAAGACCGCTCAAAGTAGAGGAGAAGTATCCGGGAAGGCGCCAAACACCTTGAGTCTCTTCGCCTGGAGCAAGCGGAGGCCAAGCGCTAACAGCGGAAGGAGCAAACGACAACCCAAGCGTCCCATCCACCCATCCCTTCAACCAACGTCCCTTCAACCACCATCTGCCCCACCTGTGACAGAGACTGTAGGTCCTGCATCGGACTCATCAGTCACCTGAGAACTCATTTTTAGTGTGGAAGCAAGTCATCCTCGACTCCGAGGGACTGCCTAAGATGGAGAAGAAGATCATTGCAGTCAGACGTCTTTATTCTAATAATCAAATCCTCTTGCAATAAAGGCCAACATACCATTTGGTTTCATAATTGCTTGCTGTACCTGTATGCTAATTTTCAATGATTCGTGTACAAGGACACCCAGGTCCTTCTGAACACCAACATTTCCAAATCTCTCACCATTTAAAAAATATTCTGCTTTTCTATTTTTCCTCCAAAAGTTGATAACTTCACATTTCTCCACATTATCTTCCATTTGCCATGTTCTTGCCCACTCACTTAGTCTGTCTATATCCCCTTGAAGCCTCTTTGCATCCTCCTCACAACTTACATTCCCACCTAGCTTTATAGTAATAGCAAACTTGGATATATTACATTTGGTTCCCTCATCCAAATCATTAATATAGATTGTGAATAGCTGAGGCCCAGCACTGATCCTTGCGGTACCCCACTTGTTAAGTTTGCCAACCTGAAAATGACACATTCATTTCTATTGTTTTCTGTCGATTAACCAATACACAATCCATGCTAGTATATTACCCCCAATCCCCTGATCCCTAATTTTATTTAATAACCTCTTGTGTGGTACCTTATCGAATGCCTTCTGAAAATCCAAATACACCACATCCACTGGATCCCCCTTATCTATTCTGCTAGTTACAACCTCAAAAACAGATTCGACAAACATGATTTCCCTTTCATAAATCTGTGTTGACTCTGCCCAATCCTTTTATTATTTTCTAAGTGCCCTGTTACCATGTCCTTAATAATAGATTCTAGCATTTTCCCTACTACTGATATCAGGCTAACTGGACTGTAGTTTCCTGTTTTCTCTCTCCCTCCTTTCTTAAATAGTGGGGTTACATTTGCTGCCTTCAAATCTGCAATGAACCATTCTAGAATCTATGGAATTATGGAAGATGACAACCAATGCATCCACTATCTCTAAAGCCACCTCTTTCAATACTCTAGGATGTAGGCCATCAGGTCCAGGGATTTATCGGCTTTCAGTACCATTAATTTCTCCAGTACTTTTTTTTACTAATACTAATTTCTTTCAGTTCCTCATTCTCTCTAGACCCTTGCTTCTTCACTATTTCTGGGAGGCTTTTTGCACCTTCTTCCATGAAGACAGACACACAGTATTTGTTTAATTTCTCTGCCATTTCCTCATTTCCCATTATAATTATTCCTGATCTATCTTTGTCCCTTTCCATATCTACACTAAATCTTACTGAATTCTCATCACTACCATGAAAATGCTCTCCCACTAATACCCTTTCTCCTACATTTACTTTACTCCTGATCTATCTTTGTCCTTTTTCATAATTACGCTAAATCTAACTGAATTGTGATCACTACCGCAAAAATGTTCTCCCACTAATTCCCTTTCTGCCCAGCTTCATTCCCTAATAGTATTTGACGGTCTATAGTACACTCCCAGCAGTGTAATTGCCCCTTTTTTGTTCTTCATTTCAACCCCTAAGGCCTCATTTGATGATCCTTCTAACATATCATCCCTCCTCACAGTTGTAATTGTTTCTTTAAACATACCCCTCTTTATCTCGTCGTAAAAACCTATATCCAGGAATGTTGTGCTGCCATTCCTGCCCTTCTTTCAGCCATGTTTCAGTAATAGCTATGATATCATACTTCCACATATCTATCTGCGCCCTCAGTTCATTTGCCTTATTCACTAGACTCCTTGCATTGAAGTATATACCATGAAGCACTGCCAAATCCTTTGTTATCTAGTTTCTAGCCTTTGTTTCTTCTGCCTTCAAGGCTTATACTAAATTACTGTGTTCCATTTACAGCTTTGCTTCTCTCCCTTTTGAATCTTTGCTCAGATTCCCAGCTCCCTGCCAAGCTAGTTTAATCTCCCCCCAACAGCACGAGCAAACCTCCCCGCGAGGATATTTGTCTCGGCCCTGTTGAGGTGCAACCCGTCCGGTGTGTACAGGTGTCATCTCCCGCAGAACCAATCCCAGCTCCTCAGGAATCTAAAGGCCTCCCTCCTGCACCATCTCACCAGTCATGCATTCATTTGCTCTATCCTTCTATTTCTGTACTCACTAGCATGTGACACCGGGACTAATCCGGAGATTACTACCTTTGAGGCCTGCTTAACAATCTCTTTCCAAGCTTCCTAAAATCTGCCTGCAGGACCTCATCCCACTTTCTTCCTATGTCATCGGTACCAATATGGACCACAAACTCTGGCTGTTCACCCTCCTGTCTTTAAATGTCCAGTAGCCGCTCAGTGACATCCTTGACTGTTGCACCAGGGAGGCAACATATGATCCTGGAGTCACGTCTGCGGTCGCAGAAACACCTGTCTGTTCCACTAACTATTGAATCCCCTATCACTATTGCTTTTCTGACCTTCCTGTTCCCCCGCACCCCCCACACCCTCCCCCCCCGAACAGCTGAGCCGCGCATGGTGCTGTCAACTTTGCTCTGGCTGCACTCCCCAGAGGAAGCATCACTGTCAACAGTCCTCAGAACAGAAAACCGGTTAGAGAGCAAGATGCATTCAAGGAACTCCTGCACTACCTGCCTGGTATTCCTTGTCTGTCTGGCAGTCACCTATTCCCTCTCTGCCCGCACACTCTTAAGCTGTGGGGTGACCACCTCCTGAAACGTACTATCCACGAAGCTCTCAGCCTCGTGGATGCACTGCAGTTATACCAGCCGCTGCTCAAGCTCCGAAACCCGGAGCTCAAGCTCATCCAGCTGATGACACTTCCTGCACGTGTGATTGTCTAGGAGACGCAGAAGTATCCTGGCCTTCCCCACATGGCACAGGATGTACATTTGATGGGACTGAGATGCCTTGTCATGCCTCTATTTAATAAGCTTTAGTTTAACCAACTGACCTAACTTAGAGAGAAAAAGTCAAAAATTTTCTCAAGTTTAACAAGAACCACAGAGATACTAAATAAGAATATAAGAAATAGGAGTAGGAGTAGGCCATTTGAATGCTCCGCCATTCAATAAGATCATGGCTGATCTGATCTTGGCCTCAATGCACTTCCCTTCCCGCTCCCCATAACCCTTGCCTCCCTTATGTCGCCGGTGGGGGTAGTCTATAGGCTCCCTAACAATAATTACATTGTTGGACGGAATATAAATCAAGAAATAATGGAGGCTTGTATAAAGGAACGGCAATAATCATGGATGATTTTAACCTTCATATTGATTGGACAAGCAAATTGGCCAGGGTAGCCTTGAGGAAGAGTTCATAGAGTGTATCCGGGATAGTTTCCTTGAACAGTATGTTGCGGAATCAACCAGGGAGCAGGCGATCTTAGACCTGGTTCTGTGTAATGAGACAGAATTAATAAACAATCTCCAACTAAAGGATACTCTAGGAATTAGTGACCAAAACATGGTTGAATTCAAATTCAGTTGGAGGGTGAGAAAGTTGGATCTCAAACCAGTGTCCTAAGCTTAAATAAAGGAGATGACAAAGTATGAGGGAAGAGTTGGCTAAAGTGGACTGGGAAAATAAATTAAAGTATGGGACAGTTGATGAGCAGTGGCAGACATTTAAGGAGATATTTCATAACTCGCAACAAAAATATATCCCAATGAGAAGGCAAGACTGTAAGAAGAGATAAACCATCCGTGGCTAACTAAGGAAATAAGGAATGGTATCAAATTGAAAACACGGGCATACAATGTGGCCAAGATTAGTGGGAGACCAGAGGATTGGGAAACTTTTAAAAGCCAGCAAAGAATGACTAAAAAAAATGATAAAGAGAGGGAAGGTAGATTATGAAAGTAAACTGACACGATATATAAAAACAGGTAGTAAGAGTTTCTACAGGCACATAAAAAGGAAAAGAGTGGCTAAAGTTAATGTTGGTCCCCAAGAGGATGAGACTGGGGAATTAATAATGGAGAACAGGGAAATGGCAGAGACGTTGAACAAAAATTTTGTATCGGTCTTCACGGTAGAAGACACTAAAAACATCCCAATAGTGGATAATCAAGGGGCTATAGGGAGGGAGGAACTTAATACAAACACTATCACTAATGAAGTAGTACTCAGTAAAATAATGGGACTAAAGGCATACAAGTCTCCTGGACCTGATGGCGTACATCCTAGGGTCTTAAAAGAAGTGGCTGCAGAGATAGTGAATGTATTGGTTGTAATCTACCCAAATTCCCTGGATTCTGGGGCAGTCCCAGCAGATTGGAAAACCGCAACATTGCATGCCTTTGTTTTCAATGTAATACCCTCCTTTACTTCCTTCAGTAGCCACGGATGGTTGGTCCTTGTCTTAGAGTCTTTCTTTCTCACTGGAATATATCTTTGCTGAAAGTTATCAAATATCTCTTTAAATATTTGCCACTGCTTATCTACCGTCTTACCCTTTAATCTATTTTCCCAGCCCATTTTAGCCAACTACCTTCATACCTTTGTAATTGCCTTTGTTTAAGTTCAGGACATAAGTTTGAGACATAGCATTCTCACCCTCAAATTGAATTTGATATCTAGATACTTAACTTAGAGTCCTTCTTCAATAAATCTTTTGAGAAAAATTAGGATCCTATGCATTAAACAGTAGAGCAATAAGGACCAAAGGATACAGCTATAAAGATGTAAGATCTCAAGACAAGAGGGGAAGATTTCCTTTAGGCACACAATGTTAGTGGCATCAAAAGCATAACTGGAAGATTTCTGACGGTCACTGATTTTAAGCGAAATTGTAAGTGCAGACAGGAAACCTTCAAAATATATTTACAAGGTCACAGTATCAGCTGTAGCTCAGTGGGTAGTGCTCTTGCCTTTGAGTCAAAAGATTATGGGTTCAAGTTCCACTCCAGGGACTTGAGCACAAAAATCTGGGCTGACACTCCAGTGCAATGCTGAGGGAGCGCTGCATTGTTGGAGGTGCCATCTTTTGGATGAGATGTTAAACCGAGGCCTCGTCTGCTCTCTCAGGTGAATGTAAAATATCTCATGGCACTATTTCGAAGACGAGTAGGGGAGTTATCCCTGGTGTCCTGGCCAATATTTATCCCTCAATCAACATAACAAAAACAGATTATCTGGTCATTATCACATTGCTGTTTGTGGGAGCTTGCTTGTGTGTAAATTGGCTGCCGCATTTCCCACATTACAACAGTGACTACACTCCAAAAGTACTTCACTGGTTGTAAAGCATTTTGAGACATCCCGTGGTCGTGAAAGGCACTATATAAATCCAAGTTTTTTAAGTATTTCTTTTAAATAGGGGTAGAATTTTAAATATGAGCATAGAGGTAGTGGAAACATTTCAGCGTGGGTGTTATGCCTATCTGAATCATGTACAACTGGCCCCAATGAATTTCCAAGGATCAGGCCACATTATGTATTCAGAGCAAGTTCTTGACATATAATCTTCCAGTGTTTTGGAGCTCACTGTTTCACAGATGGAATATCTTCTGCTACTACAGGCTTTTAACAGCCTGTAACAGTCATTTAAAATGCAGTGCAGTTTGGAAAATAAAAGTTTATGACACTTATTAATATCCACACATTGCGAGAAGTAGCAATTTAGCAGAGCAGCCACATTTCCGGATTCAGCAATGGAAGTGCCTCTGGAAGAAGTGGGGCACAGTCGGACTACCTCATTTGGCACTCCAGGCATGATCACTACAGGAGATCTGTCAGAATGCCTGAGAGGAGGAGGCATTATATAACAGTGCAGTAGCTCCGAATATGGTTAAGGTTTGCAGACTTGAAAAAATCGTCACGGTAAGGCCACCCATCATTGGCTAACATGAAATAGATTAGGAATATATTTGATAATGTTTAATCCTGCTTGAATTACCTTGAAGTCTTTTGAATTATAATTATACATATGCAAGCTGCAACTTTGCCTAAATGTTTTGGCACAAAAAGGGCTTCACCAAAAAAATCCTTCTAACAAAATCTAACCGCATGATGTATGTTTATGTGATCACACCCACAATGGGTTGCAGGATTAGCAATTGGGTGTCACTTTGTGTGTTCCTGATATTTCAACATCTCAAAACTTCTTTTCTGCATTCAAGGCAAGGCAGTGTAAAACAGGAGAGACCAGAGGTCCGAAATTGCCATCCACACCAAATGGATTTTTCTCCGACCCAATCCATGGGGCAGAGAATCCAACGATTTTCAGGTCTGAGTTGATATTTTTTGGTCGGAGTGGTGTTGCTGTCGTAAGTGGGGCGGAAGTGCCGGTGGGTCGGTGGGTCGGAGCAGCCGTTGCTCCAAGTCATCAGTGCCAGGCTGATGGCGTCAGTGCATCGCCAATGATGTTAGCTCTGTACCACGAAATAAACCAAGCACAGGGGATTGTCTTCAAAGACAAGAGTTGTGACTGCTAGTAGGAAGTAGCTATTATTATTCTACATGCTCCTGTATTGCTGGCCATTGGCCAGCTGAACGTCATATCAAGTGGGAGCCCTTGAGATTCTTGAATGGCATGCCATTGTATCTAAGGTTCCAGGTGGCCAATTTGGTGATAGAAAATGCCTTCTCTCATTTTGTAAATGTCTTCCTCCATGTATGAAAAACTGTGATAGGGGCAGTTCCAAAGCAATCCCAACATTAATCTCACAGTGACTTCCCAAACAGAACTGAACTCAGCTAGATGCAATTGTGCTCCTCTAGAATGGAAGTTGGTATTGTAGGAGCCATTTCATAGATATAGTCTTCTTTAAGAATCTTTCTGTTTTGTTGAACGTTTGTAAATACTTTCTTCACTGGTGGCTTCCTTGCAAAATTGAAAACAATGGCCGGAATGACCAGTTCACCCACATGGCTCCCAGATGCTGTACCAAATTCCACCCTCCCCGCCTCCCTGATAACACCACAAAGTAGTCCTACAATGACCAAGCCATTCCTTTCAACCAAACCCCCATTGCTCAAGGTTAAGTAATGTCTCACCATTCACTCCAAGTGACAAACCCACTACCCAGGTAGCAGGCAAAAATGGACAAGGTGGCAAAGTTGTGCAAAGAAATAAATTTGTGTGCGTCATAAATATAACTGAGACTTAACAATAACATTTTGTCTTATATCCATGTGCATCTACAATTGTGTCCTTTTTCTTTTCTGCGTGCTTCTACGAGGTGCATCATCATCATCATAGGCAATCCCTCGAAACAAGGATGACTTGCTTCCACGCCAAAAAAGGATAAGTTCACAGGTGTTCCAATGAAGGTCCTAAAATTCCAGGTCCTGACCTACATCTTGAAGGGTGGAAGATGCCTATGCATGGATTTTTTTAACATGTAGTGGCCGTTGCACATCAGCCACCACACGGGCTTGGCAGAGCTAGGTCTTGGTCCAGTGGCAAGGATTCACCAGGATGACTGGAGACCTGCTCTGCTGCACGGACCTAGTGCGCACACATATCGCGGTGTGGGCTGGCCTGTGCTGTCCCTGGGCCCTGAACTCATGCCTCTCTTGGACCCCGATCATGTCCCTCCACCGTCACTCGCTGCTCCTTCACCCCGACCTCGCCGCTCCTGCTGTATCTGCCCATGCTCCAATCACCAACCTGGACCTTGATGACATCACTCTTCGCTGCCGTCGCAGCTCGTGCTGCTCCCTGAGGTGGTATGCCTCCATGCTCCTCCCAGGCCACTGCTTGCCGCTCCTTTTATGGCCTTGACTTGCCCGCTGGCGTTCTCACGCAGGTCGGGGCAACGAAGTGCAACCCCATGGCTTCAGCAGAGGTGGAACCAGACTGCTCACTTCCCTGCTGTAATTGCTTTGACATTTTTGCAAGATGGCCTCTGGGTTTTGATGCCTGTGAGGCCCCCACCAACGACTGCTCCTCCTGTAACTGTGCCATTGGGAGCTGAGGCAGCATGTGGGGCTCAGATGGAGGGGGAGGCAATGGAGGAAAAGGGGAGGCAAGGGAGGAAAAGTGGGAGCGCTTTGAGAAGAGCCCCCACTTCCATGTTCCCTCTGACCATCATCTCTCTCATGGGCCATCCGTACTTCTTTGCTAGCAAGAAGCTAAAAAGCACCTTGCTGCACATCAGTGAACCCAAGTCTATTTTAGTATCCTTCTTCGAGATGAGGTCAAAGAGGGTCTGCAATCTGTTGTTCACAGCCAGCATGTTCTCATTGAACTGGCGCATTTGCTGCCTATGCAGGTGGCCATCCTTTCCATGGAACAGCAGATCGTCGCAACCGCCTGCGGGATGGTAGTGCTCATATTGGAGGTGGACTCCTCCATTCTCTTCACATTTTCAGACATCGCAGCTGAAAATGCTGGCAGAGCCTCGCGCATTTATTGCTGCTCCTCCAAGATCACCCTCTTTCTCGATGATCCTCAAGATTCAGCATCTGCATGCAGCTGAGCAGAGCTTGACGCACCCTGCGTCCTCTGGCGAGGACACTGGGGGTAGGGGGTACTTGATGGACCCGTCAACACTATCTGCTCTTGCTCACTTATGATCTGAGACACCAGGTGACAACACTACTCTATCTCTCACAGGACGCACTGAGGTGTGCGCAACAGTGCTGGTCCTGGGAGCATATGGATCTGTTGATGTGCACCCTCAGAGACTGGAGCTTCCTCTGAGAAGTCATCTTCCTCCTCCGGCTGATCACTGGGGGTGGGGGGTACTTAATGTACCTGTGGGAGATTAAAAGAGCTGAATTAGAATTCATGATAAGAATGGGTAATGTTACCATTATACTGGCTGCTGACATCAGTTACCATGTGCTATGTGCCTGTGTGAGATTTATTTTCTGTCACCAGATTGCTGGGAGGTCCTCTCTCTCTGTCTCCCACCACCAGCAGCTCTGCAACTTGAGATTTCTAGCACCTCCTCCTCGGCTAGAGTCAAATTAGTGAATACTGGAGGGCCAATTCTGGTTCTCTGCCTCACCCTGTTGTTTCGCGTTTTCTTCTCCCGCAAGGAGGGAAAGAAGAGAACTTTGAGAGTGATGGAATGAATGTAAGGAATGGATGGGCTACATCTGTAGAGGGTGACTATGAAGGAGTGGCATGGCATTGCCAAATGGCCTCCTTCTGTGGTGTTAGTTGCTATGATTGCATTAGAATGAGGGTGAGTGTTAGTGATGGTTAGTCAGATGGGGATGGGAGCAGGTGCACAGACAGAGAGGGATGGGTACACCTGCATGGTAGGTTGGTGTGAGGAGTGATGTGCAGGAGAAGACTTGCGAAGGCAGAGTGATGGGATTAGGGTATCACGCACATCAGGATGTAGTTCCTGACCTCATTAGATTATTAAATCTCTTGCGGCACTGGATCCAGGTCTGCCTCATGACATCCCTGCTGTTGACCTCCTCCGCTATCTCTAGCCATGCCCTTCTTGATGTCTCTGGCTGTTCTTTTGCAGCCTACGTCATGGAAGAGGACCTCCCTTCGCGCTCTGACCCCCTGGTCCAGCACTTCCAGGGAGGCATCAGGGGATCTTGGTGCAGCCTTCTGTCTGTGTGACTCCATGACTCACACAACTATCAGTGATATGCAGCAATTTCTAGCTCTCCCAAACACCTTGATCTCTCCTGTAACAACTTTCAACTGGAATGTGCGCAAGGCTGCTTTAAATATCCGTGCTGAAAACTGAAAAGTCATCAGCCGGTCTGCTCCATTTAATTTGGCTGGGAAACCCACATGACTGTTTCAATTGATGCAATTGAGTTCAACATGCTGTTGAAAACTTCGGGATAGCGACCGGCTACATAGCCTGCACGCACCCGCCCCGACGCTCAGGTAAAGATTCCGGCCAATGATTCTGCTATTTGTCAAGAAACAAACAGAAACAGAAATCACAACCAACATGTGCACTGTACCGGGAAAATGATGTTGTAAAAGTACCTTTTGTGGTTCCCTGCTACCTGAGGCAATAGACAGTCAATTATGGAAAGACAACTCGTGTGAGCAGCAATTTTCACTAGGTTTCCTTTAAGGTCCAAACTTTCACTTGGAATAGTTAATTTGGGGTTATTGATTTCCATTTGACACTTAAATATGTTAGCTGCAGTCCATATCTAACATTTCCGCTTTGCACTAACATTGATTGTGAAGGTCCACCTGGTTAACACAATCAGTAGCTTAGATATACAAACCTTGAAGCTGCCAAGCATGATCTCTAGTCTGCTGAGTTAGCTCACCTCAGGTTTTATAATTGACCTCAGTGCAATTGAACTAGGGAGAATGGTCAACATTTGCCTAACACATGAAAAATAATAATGGAGAATCTGTCAGCATCTGCCACCATTACAGCTATGAAACTGACATCAACTTCTGGCATACGCACATACACAGTTAAACGTGGAAATCCAGAAGTTTCTGTCAGTAATTCCCTGCTCCTCCATAAGCTGCACTGTTGAACTCCCTGGAGCCAGCAATCAATTGAAATCACTGAATTAGCGAAAACTTCCCCATGCTGGAATATTGTTGTTAAAACCACTCGAAAAATAAAGCCTTGTTGAATGAGGTGCAACTGGGTTTTTAATGTTGTACTGAGTCATAATTACTACTGAACAACCATGCTGACCCTGAAAAACTAATTTTATATTTGTAGAATGTCAAATTTTTCCATGATCATAAAAATTCCATGGTTTTTAATATAATATATATTTTTAAGTTTGTTTCTGATATTTCAGTTTATACCTTAATCCCATGTGTATCTCCCAATCGTTATATTGGTCTCTGTAAAATGATTAAAAAGTAAATGAAAATCAGTGCATTTTACTTCCTGGTTTGCTATCTGAGAATTCTTCAATTGGTTGCTTAGCCAGCTTTATGATTGGTTGCTTAGTCAGCTTTATGACATCACTGTTGATGGACGTTGGAGATCCCCTAGACCTGGTACCAGAATGAAATTAATGTTAGATGAGGTGAAATCGACTCCACAGAAATCACTCGATCTTTGTGGGCAGCTTTCTTCAAGGTCAGTGGTGAACACCATCATTTCACCACTGATTGCAAAATCCGAGCCATTAGGAGGAAAAGTCATGCTCATCACTTCACCACCGACTGCAAAATATGGGCCAAAATTGATGACCATGGAAATGTGCTCCAGCAAGCGGTCAACACAATCAGGGTACATGAGAAAACTGGCAGAAAAAGGAAGATAGGAAGGGAAAAAAGATACAGGGGATGAATTTCCATAGCTATTCTACCACTCGTCTACATAACTTCAGTGGACGAGTTGCAGGAACTCCAGGAAAACGATTTACTCCAGGGATTCCATGGCTTTTCTGCCCAAGTTATGGCAGACGTGGAAGAACCGCTGCATAAATTCACTCCCTTAGTTTATTGAAGAATGGGCAATATCCTTGTTTCATTCTATGCTTTCTAATGTTCTTACTACTGGAATGGTATATGCTATTATAGGCATCTATATATGCGTAATCAGTTGGCTGGTAAAGTGCAGTTCAGAACTTCCAATCCACATGAATAACACTAGGGGGTGCTCTTGTTCCTGTGCTGCATTTAGTACCTACTTCAAAAGGTAGTTTGTTTTGTATAAATTCAATGCAGTTCCTAAAAGGCTGTACAATTGGAATAAGAAATGATCAAGCGATACAAGGAGAAATTTTGTATATGCTTAAGCATGAAGTCTATATGGCAAGTGATAATTTATTTAGCCTTGTATGCCATTTTCCTGTGTGTGTTTCATTACTACATGTAAATTATATATATCTATTACATATAAAAGGATTGCTACACAGATAGAAAATATATCATGAGCTAAAGAACATTAATGGTACGGTAAACTATTTGCAATCTGAGATAAAAATGCTTTTATTCTAGAGTCAGTCCCAGGCTGAAAGGAGTTAAGGACACTTTTAAAAAAAAATCATACAATGAGCAGTCTCACAGAATATAAATAACTTCGCTATTAGAAAATGCAGCACATTTCTCCCCCAGTTTGCTGCTCACAGGTCAACTGGGAATGAACAGATGCATGGATAAAGTAAAGAGTTCCACCACACACATTTTCTTCCTTGAAAGCAATTCATCTTATTTAAGAAATACTTCCTCTCACATGACCTTAATTTCATCGTCGTAACAATACACAACATAACTTATTCTGCTCACAGAACATTTTTATATATGCTTGTCCATTGTGCAGGTGGCAGCACAGGCGCATATATTTAAGTTTACACATTGTCTCTTTCCTGAGAGGTCTGCAGTTATATGTGAAGAGAGTTTGTTTGAATGTGTACTCACAGCTGTAAAAGTACATATTTAGAAATGTTCTCCCATGTTTTTTTCTTTATTGTTAAAGAAATAAATAAAAATAAGGAACAGACACTACCGGAAATAAATAGGCCCATCAGCATCTGAAAATAGCAACGGCAGGTTGAAATATTGAATGTAGATCGCTCATTAGAACGGGAAGATATGTGAGACCCTTTATTGGATTGAAATATCAGCCGCGCACTGCAGCATACTCAGCAATGAGAAAAAACTTCCATTTATATAGCACTATTGCATCCTCAGGCCATTCACAAAGCACTTCACAACCAACAAATTACTTTTGCAGTTAGATAGGCAAAAGTAGAGACCATTCCTGTATTACAGAACACTGGTAAATTCTGAATTAAGTGGAGCAAGTAATTTTCCTAACTGTATCCCTTCACTGTGACGTCAGATTTACTGACAAGGTATGAAGCAGGTGTACTTGCGACGCAACAGTCAAAAGTAGGCCTCAGAAATGCAATAAGCAAACAGTGATCAATTTCAGATTAACTGTCAGTAGGGAAGTGGCAGCAAGAGGAGTAGCCAGAAAATAGCAACCATTGGCCAGATTGCCCACCCCCACTGATGGAGCAAGGGGCCACTACAACATCCCACTGCCCCTGCAGGGCAATTTCCCCAGTAATGGAACAGGCGCCTACACCTATTATGCACAATAACCCCGTCCTTGGATTTGGAATGGGATCAGGTCCCTAGAAAATCTGGTGATGGATCAGGACTCCTGGAATTTCTGGGCTTGAGCCTACCTTAACCCTGAAGATGGTATAAGAAGTTCTGGGGGAAATAAATTTTGTTCCAAGGCAGCCCCAAACAAAAGGGGTACTGTACCAAGACTAAGGGCTAGAATCTCCACTTTTTTTTCCTGCTTAACGCCCACTTAAAGCCCATTTAACTACTGAAATGATGTATAACGCCCAGATATCACCCATTTTGGCACAAAATGGAAACTGACGGGCTGTTTTAGGAGACTTATCACCCAGCGTTACTTTCCCCATGGGCTTAACACCGAGAAAAAATATTACCGCCCGCCCATTTTTTTTGGGGGCGGAATCAGCAGAATGGGCGATTTCAACGTCCATATTATCGCCCAGCGTTACTTTTCCTCATGAACTTAACGCCGAGATTCAATAATAACGCTCGCCGACTGTTTTTTGTTGTAAAGAGCATATTTACCCAAACTAGCGGCCATGGAGATCACCCACCGTCAATTTCACCACCTCGCACTCATATCAGCCAGAATATCACCCGCTCAAAAAACCGCCCACAAAAAGTGGAACTAACCAGGACGGACGCCAACGGTGTGGCTGGCATTTGTGAAATCCCACTCTTCCGTGAGGAGCCGATCTCGGAAAGATTTGCCTGAAAGAGTGCTAATGTGAGTGACAACACTGACACACTGCTGTGTGTGTGCAGCTCAGGCATCAATGGTGCCCATCACCTTGGTGCCAGTTAAACTTTACGTTGATTGATGTAAAGTTGTATTTAACCCTTTCACGGTAAGGAATCACCAGTGTGTAGCGGTCCAGCTATCTGAGACAATGTGCAACAAGGTTATGATCAATAACTAAAGTTTAATACCAACATTGGTCTGAAATCATAAATAACACAGCCAATAACACCCAACCCCTAACCTCATCCCACTTTTTCCATCATTGACATAAATCACATGGTCAACATGTCCAGCAACACAGAATATAAAAGCAAAGCAGGAGTGTGGTCCCCAGCCCCCATACATTGCAACAAATTGCATACACCCAGATGGAGATATAACACAGCCATCACCTGCTGACATGCATTTCACTTTCCTTCCCCCCTCTCTTGTCCCCACCTTTATCCCTTCCCTTCCTCGCTCCACGACGCCTGGTCGAGGAGCTCCTCAGGCAGTGCCTCATTGGGGGGAATGAAGGCAGATGCAGTGGATGCACGGGTATGGGAGCGGGGGGTGCCGAGGGGGCAACATTCTCTGATGCAGAAGCAGGATCTTGGTCCTTGCTCTCATCTGTCATTCGCAGTGGTGGTGCGGAATCTAGGGGTGGAGTGCCATGCTCAGGGACCACTGGGAGCCCTCTGCCACCACTGTTCCTGGCTATCAGCTCCAGGGCCTCCTCCATTCCTTCCATGTTATATCTTATTTGTTGGACGAAAACTCAGTGCCAACTATGTTCTTGGTGCTTTAGTAGGCTTTTTGCTACTGGTGCATCTCCGTCGTGCCTCCCACAACAGCCAGACAAGCACACACCACAGCCACACATGCGTGCAGTGCCTCTGAGCTTCCTCTCTCTCTGTCTCCTCTTCTGCGCATGTCATGATGACCCTTGACTTCCTGAATCGCGGAAATCTAGCATTGCCATGCTGTTGCTAAGGATGGCCATATTTTATGGCAGAAGGTCAAAAAAATTTAACACGACCGCCCATTCGATATCGCTCACGGTAATGGCCATTTTCAAAAATGTAAACTAGGTGTTTTGAGAATGGGCGAGAAGCCGGTGATCTGAAAACACTTTTTTACCGCCCATGTCAGAAATAACGCCCCTTTTGGGGTGATAAGCTCAAAAGTGGAGGTTCTAGCCCTAAAGAACGCCAGTGGAACCAAAAAAATTATTTAGAAAAAATGGATGTTATAAAGACAGAACATGTAATGAGGAGTACTGACTGGAATCAGAACTGATTGGAGTTCCATATAGCTATTTATTTTATGTGATTTTTGAGCACTGAATGAAATTTGTCTGGATGCAATTAAGATGATGTTGGAGATGGCACAGCCAGCAAGCACTCTCAGATTATTTTTTAAAGGGAAAATGCAATACGTGTCAGAAGGGAAGTCCAACAGTCTCCTCTCCCTCTCACACAATTTTATTGAACCATGATTGCTTCCAGGTGGTTTGTTGCACTATCTTGGATCTTCTTTGTCTGTAGTTAGGTGTCAAGGTAGCGATTTAGAACATTCCGAAGCAAACACATTTCGACAGCTTGGAGAATAAAGGATGGAAATAATGGGGAAGCAGTACTGTACCATCCCGCCTGTGAGTACTTTTTTAAGTTATGAGGTTGATAATGAGGGCTAGGTGTCATGGTGGTCTACGTACTAGTGGGAATGTTGCTCTTCAAGAGATGTATTATGCAGTACCACCACCTTATGAATAATAATAACAATAATATAATAATAACTTTTATTTATATAGCGCCTTTAATGCAGTAAAACGTCCCAAGATGCTTCACAGCAGTTTTACAAGACAAAACAGATGAGTTTGTCACGGAGCCATAAAAGAAGAAATTAAGGCAGGTGACCAAAAGCTTGGTTAATGAGGTAGGTTTTAAGGAGCGTCTTAAAGGAGGAAAGAAAGGAAGAGAGGTGGCGAGGTTTAGGGAGGGAGTTCCAGAGCTTAGGGCCCAAATAGCTGAAGGCATGGCCACCAATGGTTGAGCAGTTATAATCAGGGATGTTCAAGTGGGCAGAATTTGAGGAGTGCAGATATATTATGGGGTTGTGAGGCGGAAAAAGATTACAGAGATAGTGAGGGGCAAGGCCATGGAGTGATTTGTAAAGAAGAGTGAGAATTTTGAAATTGAGGCGTTGCTTAACCAAGAGCCAATGTAGGTCAGAAAGCACAGGAATGATGGGTGATCATGACTTGGTGCGAGTTAGGACACGGATTGCTGAGTTTTGGATGACCTCAAGTTTACGTAGTGTAGAATGTGGGAGGCCAGCCAGAAGTGAGTTGCAGTAGTCAAGTCTAGAGTTAACAAAGGCATGAATGAGGGTTTCAGCAGCAGAAGAGTTGAGGCAGGGGCGGAGGCGGGCAATGTTATGGACAAAGGCGGTTTTAGTCATGCCGCAGATATGTGGCTGGAAACTAATTTCAGGGTCAAATATAACACCTAGGTTGCCAACAGTTTTGTTCATCCTCAGATTGATGCTAGGGAGAGGGATGGAGTCAGTGGTTAGTGAACGCAGTTTGTTGCAGGGACCAAAGATAATGGCTTTGGTCTTCCCAACATTTAATTGGAGAAAATTTCTGCTCATCTAGTACTGGATGT
Organism: Pristiophorus japonicus; assembly: GCF_044704955.1. Taxonomy (NCBI): domain Eukaryota; kingdom Metazoa; phylum Chordata; class Chondrichthyes; family Pristiophoridae; genus Pristiophorus; species Pristiophorus japonicus. The sequence goes on from NC_091981.1 coordinate 170,705,562, forward strand.
CGGACAAGCAATCGGACAATTTAGATACCAAGCAGGGGTTGAGAGAAGTGGTGGAGAGGTAGAGCTGGGTGTCGTCAGCATACATGTGGAAACTGACTCCATGTTTTCGGATGATATCGCCAAGGGGCAACATATAGATGAGAAATAAGAGGGGGCCAAGGACAGATCCTTGGGGGACACCAGAGATAACGATGCGGGAGTGGGAAGAGAAGCCATTGCAGGAGATTTTCTGGCTACAATTAGATAGATAAGAATTGAACCAGGCGAGTGTAGTCCCACCCAGCTGGACGATGGTGGAGAGGCGTTGGAGGAGGATGGAGTGGTCAACTGTGTCAAAGGTTGCAGAAGGATGAGGGGGGATAATTTACCTTTGTCACACTCACAAAGGATGTCATTTGTGACTTTGATGAGAGCCATTTCGGTACTGTGGCTGGGGCGAAAGCCAGATTGAAGGGATTAAAACATTGAATTCATTGAAAGATGGTCACGGATTCGGGAGGCAATAACACATTCAAGTTCCTTGGATGGGAAAGGGAGGTTGTAGTTGGGGCGAAAACTACCAAGCAAAATGGGATCAAGGGTTGGTTTTTTGAGGAGAGGGCGATGACAGCAGATTTGAAGGAGAAGGAAACAGTACCTGAGGAGAACCGTTAACAATGTCGGATAACATGGGAGCCAAAAAAGGAAGTTGTGTGGTCAGCAGTTTCGTGGGAATAGGCTCAAGGGAGAAGGAAGTGGGCCTGATGGACAAGATGAGCTTGGAGAGATCTAGAGGGGAGATCAAAGAGAAACTGGAGAAATATGTGAGTTTAGGGCTAGGGCAGGTGGGAGCATCTGATGAAGTTTGGCCCTGTGGGCTAGGTGAAGGAAGGGAGCTCACAGAGGCAACTGATCAGATGGTCTCAATCTTTGAGACAAAGAACTCCATGAGCTCCTCACACTTGTTGTTGGAGGTGAGTTTGGGAAGAGAGGGGAGAGGGGTTTAAGGAGACGGTTAGCAGTAGAGAATAGTAGCCGGGGGTTATTTTTACAATCCAGAATGATCCTGGAATAGTGAGCAGTTTTTGTGAACAAGAGTAGGAACTGATAATGTTTTATGTGTTCGAGCCAGATCTGGCAGTGAATGGCTAAACCAGTTGCCCACCACATCCATTCAAATCTACGCCCTTTTTACTTGAGGGAGCAAAGATGATGGCTGTACCAGGGGGAACGACCAGCGTGGGAGAGAGTAACCTTTTTAATAGGGAGTAGGACATCAAAGGTGGTGGTGAGGGTATGGTTGAGAGATTGGTGGCTGCAGAAATGTCATTGTTAAAACAGGGCCCAAGGTTGGACAGTTTTGAGTTGATAAGTGCAATTGTAAGAGAGTTTTTTTCCAGGGGTGGATGCAGAAGGAAGTAGGTTTGTATTGGGGAAGGGGGATGTGGGTCGAGAGCGATACACGGAAATGGTCAGAGATGGCTTTAAATTTAATTGACACAGTTGGAATAGCAAGGCCACGCGAGATTGCAAGGTCAAGGGGGTGGTTGTGAACATGGGTTGAGGAATTTACATGGAGGGAGCAATTAAGGAGGACAGGAGGGTAGTGAAATCAGAGAAGAGCATGATAAATTGAGATGGAGGTTGAAGTCACCGAGGATGAGAAGTCGCTCAGTGCATAGGCTGAGGGAGGAAAGCAGTGAAGATATATCCGTGATAAAGTTTTTATCATACTTGGGTGGGCGGTAGAGAAGGAGAATAATGAATAAGAGTTGAGAGGGGTGGAATAAGGCAAGATGTTCAAAAGATGAGAAAGTGCGGGAGGTGTAGGGGGACAGACCAAGGTATGATTTGGTGATGAGAGCTGTAATGCCACCACAGCAGTCTGGGCAGGGCAAGTGGTGGAAGGTATAGCTGGGAGGTGAGGCTTCAATTAAAAGTAGTGTATCATCATCCCTCAGCCAAGTTTTGGTTAGTGCCATGATGTCAATGCAGTCTTCCATGATAAGGTCATGGATGGAAAGGGCCTTGTTTGCAAGTGAACAGATAGCATACACATGGTCATTGCTTGGAGGGATGAGTTGGATGGGGAGGAGATTTGCAAGGTTAACCCTCGCTGGGCATGTTGGGCGGTAAGGTCGGTGAGAAAGTAGGATGGGACAGTTGAGGTTGCTGCTTGTGAGGAGACAGTGATGAGAGCCACGGTGGGCCCTTCAGAGAATGCCAAGAGAGGCACAGAGGGAAGTTGCAGGCTTGTCGAAAAGGGAGTCAAGTCTGTGATGGCGGCACGAGAGTAGGAAGGTTGTCGAGTAATGAAGTGTTGGCGTAGATGTTAAGTATGGAGAAAGAGTCAGACTGAACAATGTGAGCTCAAAGTAAAGTGTAACCTTAGTCTTTTAATGCAGGTCTCCAGAGCTCCTCTCCAAACTGTGCGGCCTCCTTAAATACCTGTGCTCCCAAGGGATTATGGGATCCCTTGGGACTCCAGGGGATGAGCCCAGGGTAAATACAAGCTTACATATATAACACCCCCCCCCCAAAGTCAATAGTGTAACTATTTACAATGTGAGTCGATCTGGGGCCCTTCTTGCCCTGGTTGATCGTCTCGGTGTGAAAGCTGGTGTTGTTGAATCATTTATTGGGCCCTCGCTGGGCTGCTGTGCAGCTAGCCTTGCTGGGCTGCCTGGTGTGTTGGGCCCTGCTGGGCTGCTGTGGATGATGGGTTCTGCTTCATGGTCAACCGTGGTGCCGGGTGCCACTGGTGTGTAGGTTGGGGGATCAAAGAAGGTAGGGTCCAAGGTGGGTTGCTCAGGGTAGTCCGTAAATCTGAGTTTGCTTTGGTCCAGGTGTTTCCGGTGAATGAGTCCATTTGAAAGTTTGACCCGAAACACCCTGCTCCCCTCTTTGGCCACGACAGTGCCGGGAAGCCACTTGGGACCTTGTCCATAATTCAATACAAATACAGGATCATTGATTTCAATCTCGTGTGATACATTTGCGCTATCATGGTATGCACTTTGTTGAAGCCGTCTGCTCTCTACCTGTTCATATAGATCAGGTTGAACTAACGGGAGCCTTGTCTTGGGTGCTCTTTTCATGAGCAGTTCAGCAAGTGGGATCCCAGTGAGAGAGTGGGGTCTCGTGTGATAGCTAAGCAGGACTCGGGATATGCGAGTCTGCAGTGAGCCTTCAGTTACCCTCTTCAAGCCTTGCTTGAAGCTTTTGCACTGCACTCTCTGCCTGACCATTGGACGTTGGTTTAAACGGGGCAGATGTGACATGTTTGATCCCGTTGCAGGTCATGAATTCTTTGAACTCAGCACTGGTAAAACATGGTCCATTGTTTCTCACCAGGACATTGGGTAGGCCGTGAGTGGCAAACATGGCCCGCAGGCTTTCAGTAGTTGCAGCCGACGTGCTAGCCGACATTATCTCACATTCAATCCACTTGGAATACGCATCTACAACCACAAGGACCATTTTATCCAAGAATGGGCCAGCATAGTCGACGTGTATCCTAGACCACGGTTTGGAGGGCCAAGACCATAAACTTAGTGGCGTCTCCCTGGGTACATTGCTTAACTGCGAGCATGTATTACATTTGTGAACGCAGGACTCTAACTCCACATCGATACTGGACCACCATACGTGGGATCTGGCTATCGCTTTCATCATTACGATGCCTGGGTGGGTACTGTGGCGGTCATTGATGAAGGTGTCTCTGCCTTTTCTTGGGAACCACAACTTGATTGCCCCACAGAAGGAAGTCTGCTTGTATAGACATTTCATCTTTGCACCGCTGGAACAGCTTTATCTCTTCCTGCATTTCCACTGGGACACTGGACCAGCTCCCGTGAAGTATACAGCTTTTGACTAGAGATAATAAGGGGTCCTGGCTTGTCCAGGTTTTGATCTGCCAGGCAGTGACGGGTGATTGCTCACTCTCAAATTCTTCCATAACCATGGCTAGATCTGCGGGCTGCGCCATTTCCACCCCCATGGTGGACAATGGCAGCCTACTGAGAGCATTGGCGCAGTTTTCTGTGCCTGGCCTGTGGCGGATGACGTATTTGTATGCGGACAACGTGAGCGCCCATCTCTGGATGCGGGCCGATGCATTGGTATTTAGCCCTTTACTCTCGGAAAACAGGGATATAAGTGACTTATGGTCATTCGAATTTTAGTCCAAACAGGTATTGATGCATTTTCTTTACCCCATAGGCAGACATTAACGCTTCTTCATCAATCATGCTGTTGGCTCTCTCAGCCTTAGACAGAATGCTGGATGCATAAGCAACCAGTTGCAATTTCCCGAAATCATTAGCTTGTTACAATACACACCCGACGCCATATGACGACGCATCACATGCTAGTACCAAACGCTTACATGGATCATACAACACAAGCAATTTGTTTGAGCATAACAACTTTCTCACTTTTTCAAAGGCATTTTCTTGGCTTTTGCCCCAAACCCATTCGTCCCCTTTTCATAGTAAGACATGCAGTGGTTCTAACAGTGTGCTGAGACCCGGTAAGAAGATACCAAAGTAGTTCAGGAGTCCCAGAAATTACCGCAGCTCAATCACATTCTGTGGCCTCGGTGCGTTCTCGATTGCCTCCGTCTTCGCATTGGTGGCCTGATACCATCCGCTGCAATCCTCCTTCCCAGGAACTCCACTTCAGGCACCAGAAAAACGCACTTTGAGCATTTTAACCTGAGTTGCGGTGGTTGAGTCGACTAAGAACCTCCTCCAGGTGCTGTAGACGTTCGACTGTGTTCCGACCTGTGACCAAGATGTCGTCCTGGAAGACCACGGTGTGCGGGACCGACTTCAGTAAACTTTCCATGTTTCTCTGGAATATCGACGGTGCTGATCGGATTCCAAATGGGCATCTGTTATAAATAAAAAGATCTTTGTGTGTGTTGATGCAGGTGAGGGCCTTCGATGATTCCTCCAGTTCCTGCGTCATATAGGCTGAAGTCAGATTCAGCTTCTTGAACGTCTTTCCTCCTGCCAGCGTTGCAAAGAGGCCTTTGGTAGTGGGTTTTGGTCCTGCAGGGAGAAACGATTGATAGTTACTTTGTAATCGCCACAGATTCTGACGATGCAGTCTCCCTTGAGGACTGGGACAAAAGGACTGGGACAATAGGACTGGCCCATTCGTTGAACTCGATCAGTGGAATGATGCCCTCTCTTTGCAGCCAGTCTAGGTCGCTCTCTACCCTTTCTCTCATCATGTACGGTACTGCTCTCGCCTTGTGATGGATGGGTCGCCCCCCGTAATTAGGTGGATCTGCACTTTTGCTCCTTGGAATTTCCCAATGCCTGTTTCGAACAGCAAAGGAAATTTGTTTAAGACTTGGGCACACGAAGTGTCGTCAGTGGGCGATAGCGGTCAGACGTCGTCCCAGTTCCAGCATATCTTTCCCAGCCAGCTCCTGCCGAGCAGTGTGGGACCATCGCCCGGTACCACCCAAAGTGGTAGCACCGCTCCATTGTAGGAGACCTTTACGGTATTACAGGAATCAGTTCTTTTGTGTAAGTTCTTAGTTTTGTGTGAACTGGAGTTAAGACTGGCCTTGAGGCCTTGTTGCACCACAAGCTTTTGAAAGTTTTTTTTCCCAGGATGGACTGGCTCGCGCCTGTGTCCAGGACACCGGGAGTCCATTTAGTTCAACATTCAGCATTATCGGGGGACAATTCGTGGTGAATGTGTGGACCCCATTTACCTCTACCTCCTCAGTCTGAGGCTCTAGTTCATCGTGATCCTCTGTGGATCTGTCCTCCTCTGCAACATGGTGGTTTGCAGGTTTAACAGGATTTGCAGCTCACCCACAGACTCGTTGGAGGTGTCCCATTGTTCCACTGCCCTTGCAAACGTACCTTTTGAATCGGCATGAATGGAAACGATGATCACCCCCGCAGCGCCAACAAGGTGTTAATGGCCTTGCATTCATCACCCTTGATGGTGAACTCTGAGACATCTGCGGACATGCAGCTGCAGGTATGTGTGACCTGCCCTGTATGTTACGATTTGAAAACAACATCACTTTGTTCACAGTACTTGTAGCAGCACTTGTGTGCTGAGAGATTTGCTTCGTATTGTCACTGGTGGCAATGAATGCCTGGGCTATCGCTACGGCCTTACTCAAGGTTGGGGTCACTCCAGTCAAACGTTTGCGAAGTATGGTTTCGTGGCCAATGCCAAGTACAAAAAAGTCTCTGAGCATGTGCTCCAAATGTCCTTCAAATTCGCAATGTCCTGCAAGGCGTCTTAGCTTGGTGACATAACTCGCCACTTCCTGGTCTTCAGACCTTTTGTAGGTGTAGAACCGGTACCTCACCATCAGAACGCTTTCATTCAGGTTCAAATGCTCTCGGACCAGTGTGCACAAATCGTCATATGATTTCTCTGTGGGTTTCGCTGGAGTGTGCAGATTCTTCATGAGGCCATACGTTGGTGCCCCACAAAATGGTGAGGAGGATCGCCCTTCATTTGGCAGCCTTCTCTTCCCCATCTAGCTCGTTGGCCACGAAGTATTGGTCGAGTCGCTCCACAAAAGTTTCCCAATCATCTCCCTCCGAGAATTTCTCCAGGATGCCCACTGTTCTCTGCATCTTTGGGTTCACTCTCTGTATATCGTTGCCAGTTGTTAAGTATGGAGAAAGAGTCAGACTGAACATTGTGAACTCAAAGTAAAGTGTGACTTTAGTCTTTTATTGCAAGTCTCCAGAGTGTCTCTCCAACCTGTGAGGCCTCCTTAAATAACTGTGCTCCCAAGGGATTATGGGATCCCTTGGGACTCCAGGGGAGGAGCCCTCTGGTGGCTGTACAGAGTAAATACAAGTTTACATATATAACAGTCAGGATTTTGGAGGACAGAGTATACAAGCGAGGAGAGATGAGAGGCGGTATAACGACATTAGATATTGACCATGGAGGAAAAGAGAGAAAAATCAGGAGAAGAGTAAAAAGAAGTTAATGGCTCGGGTCTGGAGCGGCAGCCAAAATGTGCATGAAGGCCCATTGTTTGTCCTTAAAGCGAACAGCAAAAGTTTATGAAGGCACAGCAGTAAATGGTGTCCAGGTTTAAGAAGCAGTCTGCAAGTTGAACTGCTACAATGCATTTGAACAGATAAATATATGAATCTGTTAATGGCAGAACATCAAAGAACCACAGAAATTGTGGCAAATAAACAAACAAACCATCTATTAGTAGCAAATGACTCAAATTAAGCACTGAAGGGTCCAATATGGCTTCGGCATGCACGTGTTCATTCCACGTCCCACACCATATATTGGTTAGGGTGCCTGTAACATTGTCCGCCTTTGACTTTCAATTGGCAAAATTCTCTTACCTGCTTTTATCACCTCCAAACTTAAAAATTATAATGCTGTCCTCCTATTAAATGCCTCCCGTTTTATACCTTCCCTAAATTCCAGCTCATTCAAAACTCTGTCGCTCGTATCCTGTCCCACACCAACTCCTGCTCATCCATCCTCCTTGTCCTCACTGACCTATCTGGATATCCAGGCCCCGAAGATTTAAAGCGTAAAATTATTTTCATCGTCTTTAAATCTCTCTAGTCTCTTCCAGCCCTACAATCCCTAAAACTCTGATTTTTATGATTCTGAGCTTTTGTGCATTACTCTACCCTTAAAATCCACCATTTTGACGAAGCGTTTCTACGTAAAGGTGTGATTAAATACAAGTTGCTGCATAATAATCCTGAATAGTATTTTTAGCCTCAGCTATATTGGCTGAAGGAAATCCTCCAATCAGGTTTCCGTCCCTGCCACAGTACTGAAATGGCCCTCATCAAAGTCACAAATGATATCCTAATGCGACTGTAATGGTGGTAAGTTATCCCTCCTCATCCTTCTCAACGTGTCTGCAGCCTTTGGCACGGTTGACCACACCATCCTCCTCCAGCATCTCCCCACCGTCATCCGGCTGGGTATGACTACACTCGCCTGGTTCAATTCTCATCTATCCAGTCGTAGCCAGAGAATCATCTGCAATGGCTTCTTTTCCCCCTCCCACACCATTACCTCTGGAGTACTCCAAGGATCTATCCGTGCCTTCCCCCCCGCCTCCTATTTCTCATCTTCATGCTGCCCCTATGTGATATCATCCAAAAACACATTAGGTTCCACATGTATACTGACGATACCCAGCTTTACCTCACCACCACCTCTTTCAACGCCCCACTGCCTCTGATTTATCACGCTACTTGTCCAACATCAAGTATAGGATGAACAGAAATTTCCTCCAATTAAATATTGGGAAGACTATGGGGTTGAAATTCAGCGGTGCAAGAAAGCTGGCGCACCTATGATTTTTTTCCCTGTACTTACTGCGCGGATCCTTGATGCGGTCGAAAGAGCCATTTTCAGGACTTTGACATTTTTTCAGAGTCCCAGAGGAAATGTGTCATAATGGGGGTGGGCCATAGACTCAAAGCCAGGATGAGTGGCTGAATATGGGTCGGACCTGGTCTCCGTCGCTGTCAATCAGCAGTGGAGTAGTGGTGACATCACAGCGCGTGTGTGTCACCACGCTCTCTCCCCTCTGTTAAAGTGGAGAGATTCAGTTATTTTTTAATCTTTGGTCACTGGGCCACCAGGGAGGGTTTCAGCCGGGCCAGCAGCCTGGCACCCAAGAGGGGGTGCCAGGTTGCCCATTGGCGGTCCGGCTGAACCCAGGGGCACTATCTTGCCGGCTGATCGGGAAGTCGGCCGGCAAAAATTAATAGATGCTGGACGTGGCACTGGGCCCTCCCCTTTAAGGGCCACCGCACTGCCGGGCCGCACTCAGGTGCACGGACAGAAAAATCTGTTGGGGGCACCACTCGGTGGGGGATTGACAGATCGAGCTGAATGTAGGTCGGTAAGTTTTTATTGTAATTAAAAGTGGCGGTGCACTAACTGATGACTCACTCGCATCAAGCGGTACGGGTTCCAGGCCGAAAAATCCCTGATCTGAATTTGGGTCGGGTCATCCAGTTGATCCCAAAGAGGCGGCAATTCGATTATGACGAATGGCGGCCGCAAACAGGCATTAACGGGTCTCTCTGAAACCCTGAATTTTGGCCCTATTTGTTTTCGGTTCCCACCACAAACTCCATTCCCTAGTTGCCAACTCCATCCCTCTCCCTGGCAACTGTCTGAGATGGAACCAGACTCTTCGCGACCTTGGTGTCATATTTGACCCCAAGATGAGCTTCCGGCCCATAGCCACTCCATCACCTACCTCCACCTCTCTAACATCGCCCATTTCCAACACTGCCTCAGCTCGTCTGCTATGGAAACCCTCATCCATGTCTTTATTCCAATGCTCCTGGCCAGACTCCCACTTTGCACCCTTCGTAAACTTGAGCTCATCGAAAACTCTGCTGCCCGTATCCTAACTCATATTGTTCACCCGTCACCCCTGTACTCGCTGACCTACATTGGCCCCTGGTCTGACAATTTTTAAATTCTCAACCTTGTATACAAATCCCTCCATGGCTTCGCCCCTCCCTACCTCTGTAACCTCTTCCAGCCCTGCAACCCTCCAAGATCTCTGCACTCTTTCAATTCTGGCCTCATGCGTATCTCCGATTTTCTTCGCTCCGGTAACTGTGCTTTCAGCTGCCCAGGCCTTAAGCTTTGGAATTTCCTTCCAAAACATCGCTGCCTCTCTACCTCTCTCTCCTTCTTTAAGACGCCCCTTAAAATCTTCCTCTTTGACCAAGATTTTGGTCACCTGGTCTAATATCTCTATGTGGCTTTGGTGTAAAATTTTGGTTGATAATTTCTCCTGTGATTTATTTTAGGACGCTTTACTACATTAAAGGCACTATATAAATGCAAGTTGTTGCTGTTGTTGTCAGCGCAATGGTTTCCACTGATTTGAAGAGGTTCACAGTATACAATTGTAGAAGGGTTCATGGTTCACCGTGCAAGCAGCCAATCCAGATATTTTGCACAATGGTTCATGTTTCGGCTCAAAAGCATGAAGAATTATTTTTGCAATATTGAGACTAAAGAATGTAGGAAATAGTCTTAATTGTAACAGGCTAATTCCACCATTTTTGGAAATAGTCCCTCCCCAAATACCCATAGTCTTGCAAACAGCAAACTTAAGCCTGCAGGAGTCACCATGAAGGTTTTAACTCAGCTGAGGCACAAATATACCTGTTGTATAATGTTAATGTCACCGCTATTGTCTGTCTGCCAAATTTTTGTTGATGATCTCAAAATGGAGCAAGCTACAACCAGCATAGCACCATTCAATTTTGAGTTGACCTCAAAAAAGCTCAATTGCATTTAAATAGACAATGTTGTCACATTGGGAAGCTTTTGGTCAAGTAAATGTTTTTCTTTACTGAATTGGGAATGGCTGTTAGCCTATGGAATGTTTCCTGTACTGTACTCAACAAAATGCTTTAACCCCAACCTCAGAAATGCACATTTCTGACATAAACCATCTTAATGGCCTCTCTCAGTGAGCGTGCCTATTTAGTGTTAAAGTAAGGCCAGTTTTGTGCTTTGGGCCCATTCTCATTTCGAAGTTGCCCAGCATATTTCCTGTAGGACTTTACAGACAGCAGAGAGAGGATACTTTTGTTCCATCTGTTTCGGTTTGAGTGAAGCCCAGGTAATAGAGCTGAAATACCAGTGTACTTAACCACTGTGTCGTTCAGCTTTCTCAGAACTAAGCCCCAATTTTAACTGGGAGCAAGGGGCAAGTGGGCCTGTGGGGCGAGTGTCAGGCTCACCCTGGCTCGCTGATGTGAGGCCCAGGCTATTTTTAACTTCTGGGCCTCATCTAAAAACATACCAGGCCTGACTCCCACCTGAACCTGGCATCAATGAACATCAGGCTTGGCAGGCGGGAGTTGGGAAAGCACGACAGGAGGCTGTGACTGGAGATCTGCGGGGTCCTTGGCTGTCAGGCAAGTGGTGATAGAGGGTAGGTGATTGTGTTTGGGGGAGGGAAGCCCGAGGCTGTGCTTCTCCTGGTTAACAAGGAAACCTTTTAAAAGAAAAATGACCTTTCGGCACACATCTGGACCTACTGCTCCTTGGTGCCCAATACTCCAGACGAGGTGTCGAATGTGGCTGTCCAACATTAATAATAGTTGGGGGTCTGATTGATGTAAAGCTGTGTTGCACAGATACTGCGCTCATTAGTCTAAACTTTAGTTATAAGTTTTTTCTGGTTTTCAGTTATACGGCAACATAATAATATGCAGGACTTGAAGAGACCATTGCAGTCCATCTCCCTTATTGCAAACTGCCTATAAATTTATAGTTATGGAGGAAGATGTGTATTATCTGTATCATTATTGTACAATTTGCTATTAAATACACAGTAGAATATCTTGCAAAATAATGTTGGAAGATTGTATTTTTCTAAAACATGACATTCTGCACATGGAACATATTTATTTCTCTCCACTCCCATGTGATTTATTGAAGTTAATTTATTTTTTGAACAGAACATAAAGTGCCTCTGCATCACAAAATGTTTCCATTCTATAATGCCATGGCTTTAAGCAGTGGCACACTTCAGTTTCGTCGCACACTGTGGGCCCGAACTTGGTGGAAGCCAAGGCCCGCCCAAGTGCCGCACGAACGACCGGGCGGTGCTTTGTCAGGAAGATCCCGCTAAAAAAGATGGCAGTACCACCCGGCGGCCAAATAACAGCTTACGCCTTCAATATAGGCAGCAGCGGGCGGGAGCTCCTAATCTCGGCAGCAAATGCGTTCCTCACCAAAGTGCCGCCGAGGATCGAGTCGGGCCTGGGGTGGGGGGGGGTGGGGGGGGACACACTGAAAAATAAAAATATTCACAATAAAAAAAACAACAAAACACCTTCAGGGGACCCCAAACAGGTAAAACCCTGAAAGAAATAAAATTAAAAAATATTCACTAACCTTTTTTTGCAGGTCTTCTTACTTACCGTTGGGGTTAGACCTGCCTCCACGCAGCGGTCCTTCCCCCTGTTGACGCCAACTCCCGCCGACTCCTGCCCACCCCAATATGCCAGCTCGGTGGGCGGGAGGTCACTTACGCGACTTGGCCGCCAGAGGCCGTCAGCGGGCGGTTCCTGGCGGTACTCCCCTCCCGTCGGATGCAGACCTGGAGGAATCTGTCACCGAGGGGAGAGCAGCTAAAAAACTCGATGGCGGCTGGCGGCAGTGGGCGGTAACGCCACCAATTTTGGGCTCTAAGTATTTTATGACAACTTACCAGTCAGTGGGGTCCATTCAAAGACAGGTGTAGCTCGACACACTGGCATGTTCCCTTCTGCAGAGACTAGCTGCAGAGAGTTTATTAGAACAAGCCACATAGGGGGTTTGTTAATTATTATCTGAGCAACAGTCAGGCTCAGCATGCTCACAGTTTTGCTTGCCATAACTAGAAGCATTTTCTCCACTATGAAGCATAAAAGATTCATTAAAACCCTGTGATTCTATTATCCCAGCAGAAACCAAAATGCCACCAGGTACTAAAGAATACAATGGCTTTGAGCACTTCATATCATCTCATAAATTAAGGATTTTCCCATTTACTCAATGTAATTTTTTGAGAACAGGCTAAATACTGTTCAATTAAACACACTTGGCATATGGGAGCATTTCCAGCTATTTTGTAACATTCATTAAAAAATGGGATTCCTCTTTCTTTTTTCATGTGTTCTCAGTTCTGTGTGTGATTAGCTTGGAATTGTATCTTTTAAAAGTTTTATAATAATTGTCTCCCTAAAGTATGTGGCATTTTCCTCCATTTGTCTCAACCCTCTTCTTTGTATTATCATATTCTTTGCTTAATTTTCACTCCACTTGTAAGATATAGTCCCGGATTTTGCAGTCAGCGGTGAAGGGACAATGCTCATTGCTGACCTCAGAAAAAAACTGCTCACAAAGATTTACCGGGCTCTAGAGTCTCGATTTCCCCTATTCTGATATGACTTTCAATCTGGCACCATCTGTAAGGGACCTCTGGCATCCAGCAACTGTGACATCATCCAGCAGGCTGATCAACCAATCAGATTGAAGAATTTTCACAGACAGCAAACCAGGAAGTAAAAAGCATGGATTATAATTTACTTTTTAATCATTTAACAGAAACCAAAATAAAGATTGGGACATGCATATAGGATTAAGGTAGAAGTTGAAATATATAAATAAACTTTAAAAAAGAATAAAGATCATCCACTTTTAAAATGTTATTGTGAGGAAATGACATTCCACACTTGTAAAATTAGTTTTGCATGGCTATAGAAGTTGTTCAGCAGTAATTCTGACTTAGTACACCTCATTCAACAAGACTTAACATTTTCAATAGTTTTTACAACTAGAGTAGTGTAAAAAAAGCTGATGTTCACTGCAAATCATTGATTTGGTATTGATTGCATCCGCAAAGATGGCAACAGCGCATCTTGTGGAGGACAGCAGCTAATATGCTGTCAGCGAATCATGAACAGCAACTTACGGATTTACGCAATTCACTGCACATGTGCGGACGCCAGCAGTTGCTGTCAGTTTTACATGGTAATGACGGCAAGTGCTGGCAGTTTCACCATCTTTACAACTGCAATTTCTGGGCCATAGTATAGTGGGGCAGAAATTCTGGCCTCCCGGGTCCGTACTGAGTGTCTACAGACCCAGGAAGGCACTGCAAAAGCTGGTTTTCAGTGCTCAATGCACATGCGCTGAAAACCGGCTTTTCCGATCTGTCAAGCTGGAGATTAGCAGATCTTCCGTATCTCAGGAGCGAGGACATTTGCAAGAGCAAGATTGCGGTATTTACCCATATCTTGCCCAGCAAATGCCCTCAAAACTCTTGTGCCTGATAAAAGCAGAGTTTTAAAATACACAAAAACATTTTAAAATAAAATTATAAAAACACATTTTACTGCTAAAATCCCTCCCCACTACGGTAAGTTTATTTTAAATCATAATTAAAAACACTTTTTTTTTAAAATCGGAAACATATATATTTTTTAAATACATAAATAACTTTAATTTAAATTAATAAAAATATGTGATGTATTTTTTCTATTTTTTATTATTGGTTTTGTGTGTTTTGGGGGCTGTTTCTCATTCATAATATTGGGAACTCCAACTTACGGAGTTTCCATTATTATAAATGAGAACATACTATACCTAATTGGCTGCCCAGAGCCATGTGACTCCAGCTCCAGGCCTGCGCACGTCCTGACGTGCACACGCTGCAACGTGCAGTCAGAGGAGGCCTCAGGACCGGGAACTCGCAGGATAAGGTAAGTGCACTTTTTTTTTTTAAGTTTGTTATCCGATTGCCCGCGGGAAGCAGTTGACTGGGATTTCTGGGCCAATATCTTTCTTTTGGACTGGAAATGGAAATATTGCTCCTGGCCAACCAGAAGTGTCATTGTAAGAAGTTACAAGAGAGATGGATGTCTAGATTATTGGTTAGATAACATTCCACTTCTGTGAAAAATCTGGGATCTAATTAACCTGGATTGGATTTCGGTACTAAAATGAAAATTTAGTCAGAATGTTCTCATTCACGAACATTCATATTTTGATAATTTTAATGGTTTAAAAATATTTTGCAGCTTGAAATCTTTGATTTTTTTTGATGTGCCAGAACCACTGGGCAGAGCTCCATATCATGATCGCTGTTACAACCAATGCCATCTCTGCTTCTACCATGGTGATGTAAAAAACAAACTAAATAAACCAATAACATACCATATACTTATACTACATTGTGTAAATGCTAACACAAGTGCAAGTGAGTTTAAGACAGTGACTCAGTCTTGTTATTCTGTTGATGTTCTTCAACTTACATTTGAGTTTTTTTTTCACAAAAGAACATAAAAAACATGGTTTGGAAAAAGTCTATTCAGCTCATTCTCTCTACAAAATTGTGTACAATTTGCTTCCTCATGGCCTGTACCCAATTAATTTAAACCCCCTGCCTTCCAAATGTAATCAAACAAAACTTTCCCTGGTTCCAACAATTTAGAAATCATCACGTTCCTTCAAATGACCACTTCTGTCCTTCAATCTTAACCATATATTTATCCAGGACTAAGGAGTTAATTTCCCTAACAGTAAGTAGTTTTGCTGGGATTCTATGTTTTCACTATTCTTGAGAAAAATACATTCTTATAATCTGTAATCTGCCTTGAAGTTTACTAATTTTGTGCTTGTGTCCTTTACCTTTAGTTCTGTGCAAGTTAATTGTTTTGTTTAAATCTATGTTAATATCTATGTCATTCTCTATTTCAGAGATTGAAATCACACTCATTTTCAATCTTTAATTCAATGAAAGCAAAGTAACAACCTGCATTATGCATAAAACTTAAACAAAAGAGTTACAGGTTCAGTATTGTACTTGCTGATTATACTTACAATGTTGTAGCTGAGACTTGAGCCCTGTTTGGCTCCTGATTATTGTGTTCTGTGAGCAGGTTGATTGCTTTTGAATATGGTCGAAGAAAAATACTACGCAATTTGTACTTCAACACGGTGCATGCAAAATAAATACTGTATGGGGCTGAAATTCAGTAACGCCTCATTTTGGGGTGGTAACCGAGGTGAGGCGGGACGTGTGTTTCTCCCATACCATTTACCTCATTCTCAGCCATTCAGCATATATTTCTATTCCATTTTCTCTCATGTACTCGTCTAGTTTATTTTTGAAAGCATCTACCATTCCCTGTGGTAGCGAGTTCCACATTCTAACCACTCTCTGAGTAAAGAATTGTCTCGCTATTTCCCCATTGGATTCATTAGTAACTGAGATGAGGAGAAATTTCTTCTCTCAGAGGGTTGTGGATCTGTGGAATCCGCTGCCTCAGAGAGTTGTGGAAGCTGGGACATTGAATAAATTTAAGACAGAAATAGTTTCTTAAATGATAAGGGAATAAGGGGTTATGGAGAGCGGGCAGGGAAGTGGATCTGAGTCCATGATCGGATCAGCCATGATCGTATGAAATGGCGGAGCAGGCACGAGGGGCCGTATGGTCTACTCCTGCTCCTATTTCATATGTTCTTATGTACTTCTGTTCTTATCTTGTATTCATGGCCACCAGTTTTGGATTCTCCCACAAGTGGAAACATTCTGTTCTTATCTTGTATTCATGGCCACCAGTTTTGGATTCTCCCACAAGTGGAAACATCTACCTTGTCCACCCCTTCATAATCTTAAAAACCTCTATCAGGTCACTTCTAAGTCTTCTCTTTTCTAAAGAACAAACCTGTTCATTCTTTCCTGATAGCGATAAACTCTCAGTCCTAGTACCATTTTTGTAAAATTTCTTTGTACTTTCTTCAGTGCTTCAATGTCCTTTTTATACTATGGAGACCTGGGGGCCGAAATTCCGCACTGCTGGAAACCTGGCACTCCTCCCGGTTTTTTGGGACCATTACCGCAAAAATTTTTTCAGCAGTGGCCCAATCCATATTCAGCTCCAAAAGTGAAAACATGGGTTCCAGCGATCGGGAACCCTTCCAAAGTGCATTTTTCAGCGGTGTGCCTGTCTTAATTGGCGCGTAATTACCATGGAGAAATTCAGCATGCCGGTAAGTGTTTCCAATGAGCCAGCTGCAAAAAGGCCAGGGTTTACAGCTAGGCCCTGAGGCGGGGGAAGGGGTAGGAGTGAAAGATGACTGGCGTGAGATGAGGAAGGGGGGTGAACAGATTTCCCGATGTGGAGCTCGAGACCCTGATGGATGTTGTGGAGGGTAGAATGCGAGTCATGTTTCCAGACGTGTGTTAAATAATACGTGGAATGAGATTGCACAGGTGATCTCAGGCACCTCCATATATCAAAGGACGCCGGTGCAATGCAGGAAGAGATTCCACGTTATCATCCGGATTATGAAAGTGAGTACCTCTTCCACCAACTGTTGACCTTGCATCTAAGAGACTCTCCTTCAACATGCTTTTATTTCCCATACTCACTGTTTCGTCACTCAAGCAGCATTTCATTATTCACGCCTCTATACATATATGTGCATGTTCTCGCAATGGAGGCTCTCTTTCATCTCACTTACAGCTGCATGTCACATACAAACACTTGTGCACTCAGTTGTCATGCGTCATCACGGTGGTACTCACCAACCATGCTTTCATTCGCAGGCCAAACTGGGTCACAATAGAGCCCAGCTAATGATGACCGGGGGTGGTGAAGCGAAGACACAGGTGCTCACACCTGTGGAGCAGAGGGCTCAGGCGTTGGTCAGTGGCCATGCTGCATTCCCTGTGGCCAACGGTACTGCTGTCGCCGATGTGGGTAAGTGAAGGCCCTCCTTGAATGACTCTGTCCTTCAATGCGCCAGCACCTACTGTTCCTTTCCTTCATGGAAGTCTGCTAGTTGCATTCTCCATGCCTTCATTCCCCATCTCCCCCTCACGGCAGCCCATTTATGCTTGCAGATGTCAGGGCCCCCCATGGGAAGCAGAACTGGCGACGCTGATGTGGGCAGCATTGGTAAGTGAAGCCATCGTTGAATGTGCTCGCTACCTGAATGCGCCAGTGTTTACTGTGCATTTCTGTCCAAAAGTGTGCTAGTTGTAGGCTCTGTGCGTCAATCTCCCACCTCCCCCTCACAGCAGCCCTTCTCCTTGCAGATGAAATACAGAGTGGCAGCAGACCATAAACAGAGACATCAGCTGCAGGCCTGAAGTGTAGGCTTGTGGACATATCTACAAGTAGTGATGGTGATATTGAGCTGTCGAGCAATGAAGGCACCATTGTCAGCACTCCCTAGCTCATCCACACAGGAGGAGGACACAGATAGCACAAGCACGTCACTGCTTCAACCCACACACACCAACTCAGGTACTGGTGGGAGTGCACGATGTGAGATAGTTGACGTGGTAGGTGGGGTGGCACTGGTTATTGCAACAAGGCCTAGCGGGCTGCAGCATGGTAATGGGGTTAGGCAACCTCAGGTGCTACCTCTCTGGAGAGCGAGTCCACACCGGAGTTCTGCTGACGAGGACTCAGATGATGCCATGCAAGTAGCGGCTTACGAGAAAAGCGTGGAGGTCATGCATTTCCATGTTGAGAGGCAGTCGGAAGTGGTCAGGAGTGTGGAAGAGTCCATTTCCTGAATACTTGACAGCTCTGTGCACACCGTGAAGCCCATCATTACTGTAAGATTGCAAAATTCATGGGAAACCCTCCCCCCCCCCGCCAGTGTTTGGACTCATTGGAAAGGAAATTTAATTTGAAACTATCAACCAGAAAGTTTGAGATCCTGAAGTGCACATGGAAGAAACTATGAGTTTTAATCGAATTTGGGATTTTACAAGGCAGATTGGGTCCGTGTGGGAAGGGCTGAAAACTAAAGGATAACTATCCTTCAAAAAAAACAGTTTTGAGTATTGAAGTTGTCTGGGGTATTGAAGCTAAACAAATTGTCTGGGGAATTTTGTAAACTCGAAAACCCTTCTCCCTGGGAGACATTAACAAAGCAACAATCAACCCAGAGATAGCCAGCCATCACCCTGAGCAAGAAACCAATCAGCACATACATAATGACAATGGCACATCCAGCCCACATGGAAAACCCAGGCCAAGGCAGACATTGCAAATACCAAAGCTAATTTTTCCCCATCAAGAAACAAATTTAAAAGATCGACACATCCGAAACAGGTTAACATTAATGGGCCCGCCAAAATATGAAAAAGAGATATCAAGCCCGCCAAAAATTAAAAAAAGAATCAGGGCTGATTTGGCACAAAGATTAGAACAGCTCTCAAATTATAACTGCGGCCCTGTTTTAACAAATGTTATGCAATGCATCAGAGGGAGAAAAGAGAGAGATCACCGCAGCAGTTTTAACAAGCCTCTCCAGCCTCGACAACACTCCCGGGGCCACCCTGCTCTGTTATCGAAGAAGAAGGAAGAACATCACCACGGCAGAGAAAGCAGCCCCAGTAACTCCGGACATCGCCATCGTGGCAGCAACCGACCACAGCCAACGTGGTACCATCGAAAACACCGCGATCGACCAACTCCGAAACAAAACTCCTCAAAGAAGAAACCGAAGATTCGAAAGTTTCTACTCTACAATCTAGTCCTGACTACCAACAGGTGAAGCATTAACTAAAGAGACTTTTGAAACCTATTTCTAATGAAAGAAAGTGGGTACTCACCCCATAAGTCCAATACGCACCCTACCGCATCAGCGGACACCATCCAACTGAAGACTATGCAGTGAGAAGTCCTCTACGACGTTTGGAATACGGTAAGCAGAACCTACAGAGTCCAGCGAACCCCGAAATCACGAACCGCCGTCAACTGACAATAAAGGATTGGTGAGCATAGTCCCTGTTTGCCCTGGAGTTTAACCTAGTCAGAGTTAGGCATTGGGAGGTGGGAGGTATATTATTTCTGTAACCCCTTTGAATGTGTGATAAAGTGTTCTTTATTTGAATGATTACAAGTTTGACATTGTATTTTCTTGTCCTCAATAAAATCGAAGTTCTTTGCGCCAAACGAGTTGTCTCTTGCACTTTGTCACATCTCCCAAATAAATCCAAAGTCTAGAACCCAGGAAGTGGGAGTGATTCGAACCGCTCAGAAGGTCAGAGGTGAACCTGGCCCACACACCAACCCCTACATTACCAGTGTGCAGGCGATGGTGGACTCCCAGGGTATCCGTGTGGATCTACCTGTGATACAACCTGCAGGTGATGTGGTAGCTGCCATTTCAGCACAGACATGAGGGAACGAGCGCATCGGTGCTGGATTGGAAAGGATGGCCGCAGCACTGGAAGCACAGAATGCTCTTATGCACTCTGGGCAACAGGCCACAGAGCATCGTAGTGCTGCCATAGAACGTCAAACTACTGCCATCACTGGTGGATTTGAGACTCTGGCTGCTCTCCTGCAGTCTCAGCTCGATGCCACCAGACACCTCAGTGTTGCGTTCGCGGCTGTGTCCAACACAGGCCATGGGGGACCTTCCGGTCTTGCGACACCGCACCGACCTGACCTCCTTCAGCTTGATGGTGGTGGTAAGGTGCCACTCCCGGGGAGTGATGCAGGCTCCTTGGACCAGGATCCTGATGATGTGCTCTCTCAGGATCACAACATTCCTGGCCCCAGACCTCCCACGCCGCCAGTGCCTCCACACATGGTTCCACCTGAGCCAAGCCAAACAGCACCCTCCCAGGAGGGTGCTGGCCAGTCTGCACCCGTCCTTTCCAGGCCCAAAGGTGTTCTAGAAGGACAGCTGTCGCTCCCACACAACAACCACAGCAACCTTCCCAGACCCATGATGCAACCACTTAGGTGTTGTGTTAGGGTAGGTATGCGTAAGAGGTGTTATAAGGACATGGACAGGGGTAAGAGATGATTATTTGTATAGTTGTTTATGTTGTGTTTTTGCACTTTATTTTTGGCACTTATATCTGGCTAACTGTTTCATTTGGGAGTGGGCAATTCTGTGTGAAGGCACTCATTGCGATGGCCATTGAAAGTGGGAACTTAAGGGTTATGTGTGGATGGGATTATCTGAAGCGAGCAGCTATGAGACACAGCTCCACCTCCCTGGCAGGGTTGCGATGGGGATGACGCCTCCTAGCTCTGGGGCGATGGGGATTCTCCTCCTCCTCTTCCTCCGACGCCTCCTCCTCATCATCAGGTGGTACTGCTGGCTCGATCTCCAGCGGCTATCCCCTCAAGATGGCCAGGTTGTGCAGCATGCAGCAGACCACGACGAATATGGAGACCCATTGAGGAGAGTACTGCAAGGGGCCACCAGACCGGTCGAGGCAATGGAACCTCTGGTCAAGGATGCCTATGCACTGCTCGATGATGCACCTGGTGCCAGAATGAGCGTCATTGTTGGCGCTGTCCTGGGGTTCCGCAATGGATTGAGCAGCCAAGTGGACAGGGGATATCCCTTGTGCCCAAGCAGCCAACCACAATCCTGATTCGGGCCGGCGAAGATGGCGGGCACACTGGTCTGGCGCAGAATGAAGGAATCATGACTGCTGCCTGGGTACCTCGCATCAACTGCCAGGATCCGATGCTGGTGGTCACACACGAGCTGCACGTTCAGCGAGGGGAAGCAGTTGCGGTTGACAAGGATCTCGGGGTGATGATGTGGTGCCCTCAGCCCAATGTGTGTGCAGTCAATGGCACCCTGTACCCTCAGGAAGCCTGCAATTTAGGCAAATCCGGCCTGCTGCTCCACCGGTTTCTCCCTTGTCATCGGGAAGGAGATGTACTGGACGCTTCTCCTGTAGACTGCACCTGTGACCTGCTGCATGCACCGATGTGCGGAGAATTGGGAGATATTGCCAATGTCTGCAGTGGCAGACTGGAAAGACCCCGTGGCATAAACATTTAAGGGGATGGTGACCTTGGTCTCTACAGTGAGGGCGGTCCTGAGCCTTGTTTGAGGCTACAGATCTTCTCGCAGAACAAGGCAGAGCTTCCTCAGTAATTCTGTCCAAAATCGTGGCCTTCGCAGGCATTGCTCATTACTGAACTGGAGGAAGGAGAAATGAGGTATGTAGACCCTTTCAGGATAGGGCCTCCTTCCCCCACCCTCTGCATTGGCCACCTCCCAATGCAGCTGTCTAGTCCTCCTCATTCTCGGGAGCCTCTGGAGGCTGTTGCTCTCAAGGCTCCACTTCCAGTATTTGGGGGGTGGGAGCTCAGCATGCCTCACCCTCCTCCTGACACCATCTCCCTCCTGGCTACCCTCTCTAGCTGCAGGTTTGCGCCCTTCTATCTGTTAGGCAGCCATGGCTGCTGCCTCCCTTACCCGCTGCTTTTCTAGACATTCTTGCCGGCGACGCCTTCTCCTGCATGCCGCCCTGCATCTCACCAGATGTACCAGGTGTTCCCCTGCCAAAACTGATCCCATTCTTTTTCAGGCTGCACCCTGCCAAGCAGGCCTCTGGAGCTCAGAATGAGGCCTACAGGCCTCCACTGAAGACTGATAGCAGGAAGTCCTCCAAAGTCTCTCAAAACCTCTAAACAGCACTCAGCAGGTTCAATGGAGGCAACAAAAAAAATCCAACCTTTTCTGAATAAATGGACCCGGTCGCGGGAATAATTGAGTGGTGTCGTATTCCACGGCAAAGTGGACCGACACAAAAACCTGGCGGGGTCACTGCCGAAAAAAGTCTCTCTTTAAAGTGCTGAAAATGGGTGGCTTGGCCGCGTAACAGTGACGTGCACCCTGATAATGTCACCCCGGCCCGAATTCCTTTACCGCTGATTCACCCTGCCAGTGCCGGCGGAAGTGCACACCTTTGGAAACCACCCCCACCCCGCGCCGAGCTGAATATGCTTCGGGGGGAACAAAACACCGGAACATGATGGCCAATCGAGTTTTTCGATCGGCTGCCGAAAACCCGCATTAACGGCCCCTCCAGAGACACTGAATTTCGGCCCCAGGACTGTGCAGGCTGACCAGGTTCCGATGCAAGTTTAACATAACTTCACTACTTTTGAGTGATTTATCCCAAGAAATAAATCCCAGTGCTTTGTTAGCTTATTTCATTGTTTTGCTGACCTGCAACGCTGCTTTTAATGATTTGTACACCTGTATTCCTAGATCCCTTTGCTCTCTACCACATTCAGTTTCTAAGGTGTAGGTGACGTTTCTATTTTTCTTACCAAAGTGCATCATCTCACATTTATCTATGTTAATGTTCATTTGTTACTTAAATGCCCAAGTTCTCTAATGTTGCATCATGTTGCATTCTTCCTCAGTGTTAACTACACATCTTAATTTGCTATCATCTGCAAATTTTGATATTGAATTACTTGTTCCTAAGTCCAAATCACTTATGTAAAATATGAATAACAATGGTCCCAGCACTGATCCTTGTGGAACATCGCTTTCTACCTTCCTCCAATATGAATAACTACCCTTTACCCCATCTCTCTGCTTTCTATTTGTTTCTGCTAATTTGCTATCTATGCGGCTATTTGTCCCTTGAATGGCCTAATCTGCGTCATGAGTCTACCGTGTGATACCTGATCAAAGACCTTTTGAAAATACAAGTATATGACAGCATTACTCTTGTCAACTCTTTCCACAACCTCTTCAAAGAATTCTATTAGGTTAGTTAAGTATGACTTAGCCTTTCAGAATCCTTCTGGGTTGCAAATGCCTCAAATTTAAAATTCTTATCCTTATATTTAAATCCCTCTATGCCCTCACTTTTTTCTATATTCTATAATCTCCTCCAGCCCTACAACCTCACGCGCCTTTGCTAAACTCTACATTTCTCTGACTCTGGCAACTTGTGCTTCCTTGCCAACCTCCTGACTTCTCCCCATTTTGCTCCACTATCAGTGTTCATGATTTCAGCTGAAACAGCCCCACACTCTGGAATTCACTCCCTAAAAAGGTTGCTGCTTGCTGATGATACAAAGATGAGTGGGAAAGCAAATTGTGAGCAGGACACAATAAATCTGGAAAGGCTAAGTGAGTGGGCAAAAATTTGGCAGATGGAGAATAATGTGGGAAAATGTGAGGTTATCCACTTTAGTAGAAAAAATAGAAAAGCAAATTAAAATTTAAATGGAGAAAAATTGCAAAGTGCTGCAGTACAGAGGGACCGGGATGTCTTTGTGCATGAAATGCAAAAAGTTAGTATGCAGGTACAGCAAGTAATCAGGAAGACAAATGGAATGTTGGCCTTTATTGCAAGGGGGACAGAGTATAGAAACCTAGAAACATAGAAACATAGAAAATAGGTGCAGGAGCAGGCCATTCGGCTCTTCGAACCTGCACCGCCATTCAATATGATCATGGCTGATCATGCAACTTCAGTACCCCTTTCCCGCCTTCTCTCCACACCCCCTGATTCCCTTAGCTGTAAGGGCCACATCTAACTCCTTCTTGAATATATCCAACGAACTGGACTCAACAACTTTCTGTGGTAGAGAAGTCCACAGGTTCACCACTCTCTGGGTGAAAAAGTTTCTCCTCATCTCGGTCCTATATAGCTTACCTCTTATCCTTAGACTGTGACCCCTGGTTCTGGACTTCCCCAACATCGGGAACATTCTTCCTGCATCTAATGTCTCCAGTCCTGTCAGAATTTTATATGTTTCCATGAGATCCCCTCTCAATCTTCTAAATTCCAGTGAGTATAAGCCTAGCCGATCCAGTCTTGCTTCATATGTCAGTCCTGCCATCCCGGGAATCCGTCTGGTGAACCTTCGCTGCACTCCCTCAATAGCAAGAATATCCTTCCTCAGATTAGGAGACCTCACCAAGGCCCTGTACAACTGCAGTAAGACCTCCCTGCTCCTATACTCAAATCCTCTCACTATGAAGTTCAGCATGCCATTTGCTTTCTTCACCACCTGCTGTACCTGCATGCCTACTTTCAATGACTGATGTACCATGACACCCAGGTCTCGTTGCACCTCCCCTTTTACAAATCTATCACCATTCAGATAATAATCTGCCTTCCTGTTTTTGCCACCAAAGTGGATAACCTCACATTTATCCACATTATACTGCATCTGCCATGCATTTACCCATTCACCTAACTTATCCAAGTCACCCTGCAGCATCCTCGTAGCTCACACTGCCACCCAGCTTAGTGTCACCTGCAAACTTGGAGATATTACATTCAATTCCTTTGTCTAAATCATTAATGTATATTGTAAATAGCTAGGGTCCCAGCACTAAACCTTGTAGCACCCCACTAGTCACTGCCTGCCATTCTGAAAAGGACCTGTTTATTCCCACTCTTTGCTTCCTGTCTGCCAACCAGTTCTCTATCCACATCAATACATTACCCCCAATACCATGTGCCTTAATTTTGCACATTAATCTTTTGTGTGGGACCTTGTCAAAAGCCTTTTGAAAGTCCAAATACACCACATCCACTGGTTCTCCCTTATCCACTCTATTAGTTACATCCTCAAAAAACTCTAGAAGATTTGTCAAGCATGATTTCCCGGTCACTGCTTTCCAAATGTGCTGCTATTAAATATTTAATAATTGATTCCAGCATTTTCCCCACCATCGATGTCAGGCTAACTGGTCTATAATTGCCTGTTTGCTCTCTCCCTCCTTTTTAAAAAAGTGGTGTTACATTAGCTACCCTCTAATCCAAAGGTACTGATCCAGAATCCATGGAATGTTGGAAAATGACCACCAATGTATCTACTATTTCTAGGGCCATTTCCTTAAGTACTCTGGGATTCATCCTATCAGGTCCTGGGGATTTGTTGGCCTTCAGTCCCATCAGTTTCCCTAACACCATTTCCTGACTAATAAGGTTTTCCCTCCGTTCCTCCTTCTCGCTAGTACCTTGGTCTCCTAGTATTTCTGGGAGGTTATTCGTGTCTTCCTTAGTGAAGACAGAACCAAAGTATTTGTTCAATTGGTCTGCCATTTTCTTGATGCCCATTATGAATTCACCTGATTATGGCTGCAAGGGACCTACATTAGTCTTCACTTTTTCTCTTCACATATCTATAGAAGCTTTTGCAGTTAGTTTTTATGTTCCCTGCAAGCTTACTCTCATACTCCATTTTCCCCCTCCGAATTAAACCCTTAGTCCTCCTCTGCTAAATTCTAAATTTCTCCCAGTCCTCAGGTTTTCTGCTTTTTCTGGCCAATTTATATGCCTTTTCCTTGGATTTAACACTATCCCTAACTTCCCTTGTTAGCCACGGTTGAGCCACCTTTCCTGTTTAATTTTTACGCCAGACAGGGATGTACAATAGTTGTAATTCATCCATGTGATCTTTAAATGTCTGCCATTGCCTATCCACTGTCAACCCTTTAAGTATCATTCGCCAATCTATCCTCACCAAATTAGATCTCGTACCATTGAAGTTTTCTTTCTTTAAGTTCAGGACCCTAGACTCTGAATTAATTGTGTCGCTCTCCATCTTATTGAAGAATTCTACCATATTATGGTCACTCTGCCCCAAGGGGCCACGCACGACCAGATTGCTAATTAATCCTCTCTCATTACACATCACCCAGCCTACGATGGCCTGCTCTCTATTTGGTTCCTCGACATATTGGTCTAGAAAACCATCCCTTACACATTCCAGGAAATCCTCCTCCACAATATTGCAACCAGTTTGGTTAGCCCAATCAATATGTAGGTTAAAGTCACCCATGATAACGGCTGTACCGTTATTGAACGTGTCCCTAATTTCCTGTTTGATGCCATCCCTAACCTGCCTACTACTGTTTGGTGGTCTGTACACAACTCCCACTAACGTTTTCTGCCCTTTGGTGTTTCGCAGCTCTACCCATATTGATTCCACATCATCCGAGCTAATGTCCTTCCTCACTATTGCGTCAACCTCCTCTTTAACCATTAACGCTACCCCACCTCCTTTTCCTTCCTGTCTATTGAATACCCCTGGATGTTGAGTTCCCAGCCTTGGTTACCCTGGAGCCATGTCTCCGTAATCCCAATTGCATCATATCTGTTAACAGCTATCTGCGCAGTTAATTCGTCCACCTTATTACAAATAGTCTTTGCATTGAGACTCAGAGCCTTCAGGCTTGTTTTTTCAACACTCTTTGTCCTTTTAGAATTATGTTGTAGTGTGGCCCTTGATTTTTCTGCCCTCCGCTCTTGCTTTTCTCTTTCCTACCTTTGGCTTCTGCCACCTTTTTACTTCCCTCTGCTTCCCTGCATAGATTCCCATCCCCCTGCCATATTAGTTTAACCCCTCCCCAACAGCACTCGCAAACACTCCGCCTCAGACATAGGTTCCCGTCTTGCCCAGGTGCAGACCGTCCGGTTTGTACTGGTCCCACCTCCCCCAGAACCGGTTCCAATGCCCCAGGAATTTGAATCCCTCCCTGCTGCACCATATAAAAGCTACAACTGTACAGGGTGTTGGTCAGGCCACACCTGGACTACTGCATACAGTTTTGGTTTCTGTATTTATTGAAGGATATACTTGCATTGAAGGCTGTTCAGAGAAGGTTCACTAGGTTGATTCCGGAGATGAGGGGTTGACTTATGAAGATAGGTTGAGTAGGCTGGGCCTATACTAATTGGTGTTCAGAAGAATGAGAGGTGATCTTATCGAAACATATCAGATAAAGAGGGAACTCGACAAGGTGGATGCAGAGAGGATATTGTCACTCATAGGGGAAACTAAAACTAGGGGGCATAGTCTCAGAATAAGGGGCCACCCATTTAAAACTGAGATGAGGAGGAATGTCTTCTCTCACTCTCTCTCTCTCTCTCTCTGTCTGTGTGAGTGAACCGGGGACCGAGAATGGGACCAGACAGCCTTCGGGTGGGGTTGGAGGTAAGTTGCTGCTATGCGTTTTTCAATTCTTTTAGTGTGTCCGGGCATCTGCTATGCCGATTTCCTTAACTCTCTGGAAGATTTTTCTGCAGAGGCCACATATGCTGGCCTAAGCACAACTGGTGTAACTCTCAGCTGGCCAAAATTCTCTAAATGGCCAGAATTGGCGCGGGTGGTTGGTCATGCCCGCTTTGGCTGAAAAAAAAACTGACCTAAAATAATCGTAACTAACTGAGTTACACTGGTGCGAATTGATTGGAGAACTGGTTTTTCAACTTAGGCCAAAAAGAGCAGCCTGCTCCTAAAAAATGGTGCAAATCACTGGGGAAAATTGAGCCCAAGAGTAGTCAATGATTAAAACATGCATGAAATAGTTCTGTGACGATTTAAACATTATTAATTCAAAACCTCAGTTCTAAGAAAGCAAAAAGCTTGGGACTTGTATAACGCCTTATCCCATCTGTCAGACACATCTCAAAGCACTTCCATATAAGGGAAATATTTCAGTCCCAGTGAAGCAGAGCAGGGCCTGAAATGCTGTGAGCACAGTGCTCACTGAAAACAGTAATGTCGGGCACTCTATTTTGTGAGATTGTTAATTAAGATCATGGGCTAGAACTTCCATTATTTTTTGCATGCTTAATGCCCACTTAATGCCCATTTTACCGCTGAAATGACGTATAATGCCCATATATTGCCCATTTAGCCACAAAATGGAAACTGATGCCAATTTTTCAGAAACTTATCGCCGAGCGTTACTTTCCCCATGTGCTTAACGCCGGGAAAAAATACCGCCCGCTCATTTTTTTGGGGTGGAATCATCAGAATGGGTGAAATCAACGGCCATAATATTGCCCAGCATTAATTTCCACACTGATTTAATGCCAAGGTTCAATAATACCGCCCGTCCACATTTTTTTGTCGTAAAGAGCATATTTACTGAAACTAGAGGCCATGAGATCGCCCAGCATCACTTTCACCACCTTGCACACATATCGGCCACAATATCGCTCGCCCAAAAAAATGCCCCGAAAAAGTGGAACTAACCAGAACTAATCACAGCGTTATGGGCGCCATGTTCTACAGCACACGTCGCATCCTTTAAAAGGCTGCTGTGCTTCAACCTCGGGGGAGTTCGGATGTACTCTGGAGGTCATTGGAATTGATGTGAACATCTGTACAAACATCTTGACCATACTGTGACTGATTGGAATTTAATAGGTGTCTTCGTCGTGGCATTCATTGTTTGTGACCAATCGGTGGAAAACAGAGAGCTACTGCAATGGGGCCTGTCCTTTCTCACCCTCTCTTGATGACCAATTACATGCAGCAGACTCGAGATCACTGAAGGTATGCTCTATTGCATTATGTGTCCAATGTAAGACGTGACAGACAGATGAGGAGGACCAGATGTTACACCCCCCACAAGTACAGGGAGAAGCAGTCTTACCTCAACTTGCCAACACCACCTGCCTTCAGAGACTGCGCTTCCACAAAGAGGTTATCACTGAGGTATGCTAGCTGATAAGGGCAGATCTGCAGCCTGCCAGCACCATCAGTACTGCACTGTTTGTCGAGGTCAAAGTCACTGCGGCACAGTCGTTCTACGCCTCGGGTTCTTTTCAGGCCACAGCTGTCGACATTTGCGGACTTTCTCAGTATGCCACACATCGCTGCATTAGACAGGTCACTGAAGCCCTGTACGCAAGCAGGAGGGACTTGATTAGCTTCCCCATGACCATGGAGGCACAGAGTGAGAGGGCTCTAGGATTCTCCAGAATTGCAAACTTCCCCAAGGTGCAGGGAGCAATACATTGCGATGCGGGCACCTTTTCAGGATGCAGAGGTTTTCAGGAACCGCAAGGGATTCCACTCCCTGAATGTCCAACTCGTTGTCGACCACCAGCAAATTATACTGGCAGTGAATGCTCAATTTCCGGGTAGCATCCATGATGCTCACATCCTGCGTGAGAACACTGTATCTGACTTGTTTAACAATCAGCCACAAGGTCAATGCTGGATGCTTGGTGACAAAGGATGTGGCATCGCCACCTGGCTGATGACCCCCTGCATGACACCCACACCGAAGCCGAGAGGTGATACAACGAGAGCCACAGAGCCACTCACAATATCTTAAAGAAAACCATTAGTGTGCTTAAGCAGTGCTTTAGATGCCTGGACCTATCAGGAGGTGAGCTCCAATACCACCCTGAGCAGGTAGCTCAATTCGTGGTGTGCTCCACGCTGCACAACTTGGCTATCAGGAGGGGACAAGAATTGCCTAAAGAGTCTGACAGTCCACCTTACCATAGAGAGGAAGAGGAGGCCGATGCTAACCGACCCAATCAGGCTGATGTTGAAGCCATGCCTCCACCCCTCTGTATTCTGCATGAAAGGGCCTGTGGTGGCATGATAGCTACAAGAGACTTATGACAGGAGCTCATCAATGATCGCTTTGCCTGAAAGAAGGTTGGTGTTATTTACAAGGCTGACACACTGCTGGGTGTGCAGGTGATACATTAATGGTGGGCATCACCTTGGTGACAGTTAAAGTTTAAGTTGATTGAAGTTAAGTGTCATCATACCCTTTGATAAGGAATTATCAGCGTGTAACGGTGCAGCTATCTGAGCCAATGCGCAACAAGGTTTTGTTGAATAAAAACATTTAAACCGAACATTTTATTGAAATCATCAGTATCTCTGTAAGAACCAAGCCTTCCCCCTGCCCTCTCCCCTCCTGCTTCTCCTCCCCACCTCTACCGCTTCCCCTTCCCCTCCTGACTCCAAGCCGCCTGGCCGAGAAGCTCCTCAGGCAATGCTTCATTGGAGGGGGGGTGTGGTGATGGCCAAAACGCTGCTTGGACAGATGCGGGAGAGGATGGTCCTGAGGTGGTAACATGCTCCAAGCCAGAAGCAAGATGTTGCTGCTGGCTCTCATGTGTGGTTGGCAATGGGGGTGCAGCACCTTGGGATGCAGTGCCATGCTCCGGAACCACTGGGTGCCCTCTGCCACCAGTGTTCCTGGCTACCAGCTCCAGGGCCTGCATTATTCCTTCCATGTTATATATTATTTGTTGGACAAAAACTCAGTGCCAACTATGTTCTTGGTGCTTAGTGGTCTTTTTGCTGCTGGTGAATCTCCCTCATGCCTCCCACAACAGCCAAACAAGCACACAGCACAGCCACACACGACTTCAGTCCCTCTCAGCTCCCTCTCTCTCGGTCTCCTCTTCTGCACATGTCATGATGACCCTTGACCTCCTGAATCGTGGGAATCGAGCATTGCCATGCCATTGCTAAGGATGGCGACACTTTTCAGCAGAAGGTCAGTGAGATTTGACACTACCGCCCATTTCCTATTGCTCGCGGTAATAGAGACTAGGTGCTTTGAGAATGGGTGAGAAGCCGGCGATCTGTAAAGCCTTTTTTACCACCCACGCCGGAAATAATGCCCATTTTTGGGCGATAAGCCCAAAAATGGAAAACCTAGCCCCATGTCTTTCAGGCCCCAGCCTGCTTTGCATCTGCAGTTACAGCTTGATGGGGCTTGGAGAGGGGTGGAGTGGACACAGAAAATCACCCGAGACTAAGGCCATTCAAAGTCTGCTGTAAAAATTAAATAAGTAGCTGGATATTGGGGCAAAATTATTTACTGCTGTAATGTTTCAAATATGGCTTCCAGTTTATCCAGAACTTGTTTGGGTAAAAAGTGGCTGGTAAAACCCAGTGGTTGGCAAAATAAACATGAAGGTATGAAAGAGGAAGTGAGCAAGTGACAGAGCAGCACTGAGTCCCAGTTAGATCGCTGGTCAAGTGGGGTTGTTGCTGCCTGAGATGGGTGCGCAGAAACAGCAGTGCAGAATGCCTGGGAGGAGCTTGCTAGACTCTTTGGCCTGGATTTTGCGGACGTTATGCCGGCCTTTGAACTGGACTGCAGGTTCTGGATTTCCGCATCGCTTGCACATGCACTAAATTCCGAACTTGCAATCTGTCAAGTTCCTACTTGACAGATGATCCACACTGACATGGAAATCCTACTTGCCAGGATAGAGTTGGGCTAATTGCCCACCAACAGCACAGCAATTACGCCTGAAAATGTTAGGGCCGGTGCAAACAGGCATAGCAGCCTATTTGCACAGCCTAAGGGGATAACCGTCAATAAAAATTCTTCAATCTGGTGAAAATCCTTTCCTTTAATGTTTATTAGCAGTCTGCAGACTTTGACACTTAAACAGGATTTATTAAAAAAATCCATTCAGCAATGAATATTATTGCATTATATGAATTGTTTTATTGTGAGGGTTCCACAGCAATCTTGCTTTCTCCCTTTTGACCTGCTCCCTGGCCTTCCTCCAAAGCCACTCCATTTGAATCGCTGGAAGGTGTACAATCTGATTGGAACACCGGCCCATGTCATCCCAGGTACACTTCTGCACACGGTGCACCCTGGGATCCGTGGGTCACTACGCTGCCCTCTATTCCGCAGCGTCTGAAAGGAACTTCTCGTTTGGGGCCTCGCAACAGGTAAGAACATAAGAACATAAGAAATAGAAGCAGGAGTAGTCCTTATGGCCCCTCGAGACTGCTCTGCCATTTAATACAATCATGGCTGATCCGATCATGGACTCAGGTCCACTTCCCTGCTCGCTCTCCATAACCCCTTATTCCCTTATTGTTTAAGAAACTGTCTATTTCTGTCTTAAATTTATTCAATGTCCCAGCTTCCACAGCTCTCTGAGGCAGCGAATTCCACAAAACCACAACCGTCTGAGAGAAGAAATTTCTCCTCATCTCAGTTTTAAATGGCGGCCCCTTATTCGAGGATCATGCCCTCTAGTTCTAGTCTCTCCCATCAGCGGAAACATCCTATCTGTATCCACCCTGTCAAGCCCCCTCATAATCTTATACATTTCAATAAGATCACCTCTCATTCTTCTGAATTCCAATGTGTAGGCCCAACCTACTCACCCTTTCCTCATAAGTCAACTCCCTCAGCTCTGGAATCACACTTGTGAACCTTCTCTGAACTGCCTCCAAAGCAAATATATCCTTTCATAAATATGGAAACCAAAACTGCACGCAGTATTCCAGGTGTGGCCTCACCAATACCCTGTACAACTGTAACAAGACTTCCCTGCTTTTATACTCCATCCCCTTTGCAATAATTCTATTGGCCTTCCTGATCACTTGCTGTACCTGCATACTAACTTTTTGTGTTTCATGCACAAATACCCCCAGGTCCCGCTGTACTGCAGCACTTTGCAATCTTTCTCCATTTAAATAATAGCCTGCTGTTTGACTTTTTTCTGCCAAAGTGCATGGCGTCACACTTTCCAAGATTATACTCCATCTGCAAAATCTTTGCCCACTCACTGAGCCTGTCTATGTCCTTTTGCAGATTTTTTGTGTACTCCTCACACATTGCTTTTCCTCCCATCTTTGTATCATCGGCAAACTCGGTCCCTTTCTCCAAGTTGTTAATATAGATTGTAAATAGTTGGGGTCCCAGCACTGATCCCTGCGGCACTCCACTAATTACTGATTGTCAACCCGAGAATGAACCATTTATCCCTACTCTCTGTTTTCTGTTAGTTAGCCAATCCTCTATCCATGCTAATGTATTACCCCCAACCCCATGAACTTTTATCTTGTCCAGTAACCTTTTATGTGGCACTTTGTCAAATGCCTTCTGGAAGTCCACGTACACCACATCCACTGGTTCCCCTTTATCTACCCTGTTCGTTACATCCTCAAAGAATTCTAGCAAATTTGTCAAACATGACTTCCCCTTTGTTATATATGTGGATTTGTATTTACTCTGTACAGCCACCAGAGGGCTCTTTCTCCATACACAATAACTGGCGATGAGATACAGATAGCAAACCCAAAGAATAGTGGACATCCTGGAGAAATTTTTGGAGGGAGATGATTGGGAAACTTTTGGGGAGCAACTCGACCAATACTTCGTGGCCAACGAGCTGGATGGGGAAGAGAGTGCTACCAAATGGAGGCCGATCCTCCTCACTGTCTGTGGGGCACCAACGTATGGCCTCATGAAGAATCTGCTCACACCAGCGAAACCCACGGAGAAATCGTACGACGATTTGTGCACACTGGTCCGAGAGCATTTGAACCCGAAAGAAAGCGTTCTGATGGCGAGGTACCGGTTCTACACCTACGAAAGGTCTGAAGGCCAGGAAGTGGCGAGTTATGTCGCCGAGCTAAGATGCCTTGCAGGACATTGCGAATTTGAAGGACATTTGGAGCACATGCTCAGAGACTTTTTCGTACTTGGCATTGGCCACAAAACCATACTTCGCAAACTTTTGACTGGAGAGACCCCAAACTTGAGTAAGGCCATAGCGATAGCCCAGGCATTCATTGCCACCAGTGACAATATGAAGCGAATCTCTCAGCATACAAAGGCTGCTACAAGTGCTGTGAACAAAGTGATGTTGTTTTTGAATCGTAACGTACAGGGCAGGTCACACATATCTATAGCTGTATGTCCGCAGATTAGTCAGAGTCCACCATCAAGAGTGATGAATGCAAGGCCATTATCACCTTATTGGCGCTGTGGGGGTGATCATAATTTCCATTCATGCTGATTCAAAGTGTACGTTTGCAAGGGCTGTGGAACAATGGGACACCTCCAACGAGTGTGCAGGCGAGCTGCAAAGCCTGTTAAACCTGCAAAACACCATGTTGCAGAGGAGGATAGATCCTCGGAGGATCACGATGAATCAGAGCCTCAGATAGAGGAGGCAGAGATACATGGGATGCACACATTCACCATGAATTGTCCCCCAATAATGTTGAATATTGAACTAAATGGACTCCCGGTGTCAATGGAGCTGGACATGGGCACGAACCAGTCAATCATGGGCAAAAAGACTTTCGAAAGGTTGTGGTGCAACAAGGCCTCAAGGCCAGTCTTAATTCCAGTTCGCACAAGACTAAGAACTTACACTAAAGAATTGAATCTTGTAATCGGCAGTGCTACCATAAAGGTCTCCTATGACGGAGCGGTGCACAAGCTACCACTCTGGGTGGTACCGGGCGACGGTCCCAAGCTGCTCGTCAAGAGCTGGCTGGGAAAGATACGCTGGAACTGGGACGATGTTCGAGCGCTATCGCACGTTGACGACACTTCATGTGCCCAGGTCTTAAACAAATTTCCTTCGCTGTTCGAACCAGACACTGGGAAATTCCAAGGAGCAAAAGTGCAGATCCACCTAATTCCGGGGGCGCGACCCAACCATCACAATGCGAGAGCAGTACCCTACTTGATGAGAGAAAGGGTAGAGTGCGACCTAGACCGGCTGCAAAGAGAGGGCATCATTCCACTGATCGAGTTCAGCGAGTGGGCTAGTCCTATCGACCCAGTCCTCAAGGGAGACGGCACCATAAGAATCTGTGGCGATTACAAAGTAACTATCAATCGTTTCTTCCTGCAGGACCAAAACCCACTACCAAAGGTCTCTTTGCAACGCTGATGGGAGGAAAGACGTTCACGAAGCTGGATCTGACTTCAGCCTACATGACCCAGGAACTGGAGGAATCATCGAAGGCCCTCACCTGCATCAACATGCACAAAGGTCTTTTTATTTATAACAGATGCCCGTTTGGAATCCCATCAGTGGCGGCGATATTCCAGAGAAACATGGAACGTTTACTGAAGTCGGTCCCGCACACCGTGGTCTTCCAGGATGACATCTTGGTCACAGGCTGGAACACAGTCGAGCAACTGCAGAAACTGGAGGAGGTTCTTAGTCGACTCAACCGCGTGGGGCTCAGGTTAAAACGCTCAAAGTGTGTTTTCCTGGTGCCTGAAGTGGCGTTCTTGGGAAGGAAGATTGCGGCGGACGGCATCAGGCCCACCAACGCGAAGACGGAGGCAATCGAGAATGCATTGAGGTCACAGATGGTGATTGAGCTGCGGTCGTTTCTGGGACTCTTGAAATATTTTGGTAACTTCTTACCGGGTCTCAGCACCCTGCTAGAACCACTACATGTCTTACTACGGAAAGGGGGGCGAATGGGTTTGGGGCAAAAGCCAGGAAAATGCCTTTGTAAAAGCGAGAAAATTATTATGCTCAAACAAATTGCTTGTGTTGTATGATCCATGTAAGCGTTTGGTACTAGCATGTGATGCGTCGTCATATGACGTTGGGTGTGTATTGCAACAACCAATGAATTCGGACAACTGTAACCGGTTGCTTATGCATCCAGGAGTCTGTCTAAGGCTGAGAGAGCCTACAGCATGATTGAAAAAGAAGCGTTAGCGTGTGTCTATGGGGTAAAGAAAATGCATCAATACCAGTTTGGGCTAAAATTCGAATTGGAAATTGACCATAAGCCACTTATATTCCTGTTTTCCAAGAGTAAAGGGATAAATACCAACGCATCTGCCCGCATCCAGAGATGGGCGCTCACATTTTTTTTTTTTTTTTTGAAATTCGTAGCCAATCGTTCCAATTCTTTGTCAAATCACAAACGCCAGAGGTCACCTTGGGCACATTCACATTGTCCACATACAACTATGCCATGCGCCACAGGCCAGGCACAGAAAACTGCGCCGATGCTCTCAGGAGGCTGCCATTGCCCACTATCAGGGTGGAAATGGCACAGCTCGCAGATCTAGCCATGATTATGGACGCATT
This sequence comes from Pristiophorus japonicus, assembly GCF_044704955.1. Lineage (NCBI taxonomy): Eukaryota > Metazoa > Chordata > Chondrichthyes > Pristiophoridae > Pristiophorus > Pristiophorus japonicus. The sequence goes on from NC_091981.1 coordinate 170,741,485, forward strand.
TGAGAGTGAGCAATCACCCATCACTGCCCGGCAGATCAAAACCTGGACAAGCCAGGACCCCTCATTATCTCTAGTCAAAAGCTGTGTACTTAATGGGAGCTGGTCCAGTGTCCCAGTGGAAATGCAGGAAGAGATAAAGCCGTTCCAGCGATGCAAAGATGAAATGTCAAAACAGGCAGACTGCCTTCTGTGGGGCAATCGAGTAGTGGTCCCCAAGAAGGGCAGAGACACCTTCATCAATGACCTCCACAGTACCCACGCAGGCATCGTAATGATGAAAGCAATAGCCAGATCCCACATGTGGTGGCCCGGTATCGATGCAGACTTAAGAGTCCTGCGTTCACAGATATAATACATGCTCGCAGTTAAGCAATGTACCCAGGGAGGCGCCGCTAAGTTTATGGCCTTGGCCCTCCAAACCGTGGTCTAGGGTACACATCGACTATGCTGGCCCATTCTTGGGTAAAATATTCCTTGTGGTTGTTGACATGTATTCCAAGTAGGTTGAATGTAAGATAATGTCGGCTAGCACGTCCGCTGCCACTACTGAAAGCCTGCGGGCCATGTTTGCCACACACGGCCTCCACGATGTCCTGGTGAGCGACAACAGGCCATGTTTTACCAGTGCTGAGTTCAAAGAATTCATGACCCGTAACGAGATCAAACGTGTCACATCTGCCCCATTTAAACCAGCGTCCAATGGTCAGGCAGAGAGAGCAGTGCAAACCATCAAGCAAGGCTTGAAGCGGGTAACTGAAGGCTCACTGCAGACTCGCCTATCCTGATTCCTGCTTAGCTAACGCTCAAGACCTCACTCAGTCACTGGGATCCCATCTGCTGAACTGCTCATGAAAAGAGCACAAGACTGCGCTCTCGTTAGTTCACCCTGACCTACATGAACAGTTAGAGAGCAGGTGGTTTCAACAAAGTGCACACCATGATAGCGCAAATGTGTCACGCGAGATTTAAATCAATGATCCTGTATTTGTATTAAATTATGGACAAGGTCCCAAGTGGCTTCCCGGCACTGTCATGGCCAAAGAGGGGAGCAGGGTGTTTCGGGTCAAACTTTCAAATGGATTCATTCACCGGAAACACCTGGACCAAAGCAAACTCAGATTCACAGACTATCCTGAGCAACCCACCATGCACCCTACCTTCTTTGACCCCCAACATACACACCAGTGGCACCCGGCACCACGGTTGACCATGAAGCAGAACCCATCATCCACAGCAGCCCAGCAGGGCCCAACACACCAGGCAGCCCAGCAAGGCCAGCTGCACAGCAGCCCAGCGAGGGCCCAACAAATGATTCAACAACATCAGCTTTCACACCGAGACGTTCAACCAGGACAAGAAGGGCCCCAGATCGACTCATATTGAAAATAGTTACACTATTGACTTTGTGGAAGAGTGTTGTTATCTATGTGGACTTGTATTTACTCTGTACAGTCACCAGAGGGCTCATCCCCTGGATCCCATAATCTCTTGGGAGCACAGGTATTTAAGGAGGCTTCACAGGTTGGAGAGGCACTCTGGAGACCTGCAATAAAAGACTAAGGTCACTCTACTTTGAGCTCACAGTGTTCAGTCTGACTCTTTCTCCATATACAACACCCTTCATAAATCCCCTTCGTAAGTGCGCATTCGGTTCGAATGCCGGCGACATAATCCTTAATTACGCCACCGACTGCAAAATCCGGGCCAATGTTGTATACAGTAACTACAGGACCAGGGAACAGGTGTGAGATACACTCTAATCCAGCAGGGTAAAACTACTCACAGTGCCATGTGCTACATAGGAGGCCTAAGATTGCATTCCACAAAGTGTTGATCATCAACATTTCCACATTCATTGCATGCCTATGCCAAGCCCTCACAAAATGATTTTTCTAAAACATCTCATATATAGTCATGTCTCAACAGAGCATCTATTCAACTGTAACTTACAACTGAAATTCTTGGCACACTAACTACTTCCAAGAGTTTCAACCTTTTAATCATTGTAATGCAGCACAGTTGCATGATGCATGGTCATTTACTGAAACCCAGGAGGCACAAGTCTGTCACTATTTATGAGCTCCTTCAACTTACAACAGCTCAAGATTACTTCTCTGCTTACATCTAAGATGGCGCATAATACAAGAGAACAGCCCCAAACTGGAGAAATGCTCAGAAATCAAAAGCCCTCAACTTCCTTGGAGGAGGCCACTTGGGACATCCATGCAGCGAGGGCAAAGAGGAGTGCCTGTCTCCCCCAAGCTCAGAGTTATGAGCATCCTGCTCTTACGTTTAGTTCACCTTCTCACTTACTGTGACATGGGCAAATACAACAAAATATTACATCGGATGATTACAAGGTAAGCTTTGTTTGAAGGTATTTCTTGCACCCGACAGTCCAACACATTATTTTTGTAACATTATAGAACTGGAAGTGCATTCTGCTAGCATGCTAATGGTTCAAATAAAAAAGCACCAAACAGTATCCGACATCTCTCTCATCAACACTTGCTTTTATCAGCACAGCTGAACACATCTGGAAGATGCATTTAGTAACCTTGAGAAGATAGCACTAGATGATAATACACAGGTGAGGAGGAGCAAGTAGTCATGCCAGAGGAGGAGCAGGACCCTGCTGGCCAGAGAACCACATGGTTTCCATCAATGATCTGTACTTTCTCAAATGTAGCAGTACCAGTGAAATTGGGCAGCTGTTATTATCCTGTCCTCTTGGGAAAGGAGAGGTAAGTGCTAGCCATGCTGACTAAATCATCAGTCAGCAGCTTGATACATATGTGGCCACCAGATCAGCACTGCTATCATTAGTGGAAAAGGCGAGAGCAATAGTGGCCTTGCCCACCAGTAGCAGTGCCATGCTTATATTGCAAGTTGATTGTAAATGCCCTTGTAGAAAATGGCAAAGCTTTACAACTGTTTCTCCACTGACCCACAGCCGATGGAGGCAACTGTTCTCAGTCACTGGTGGGGAGGTGCGTCAATACCTGCAGTTAAGAGTTGGTGGTATAATGATAGGTGCAACCAGTACAGGTCAGGTTACTGCCAATCGCCCTGTAAGTGCCTTCTTTCATCTCAAAAAGCTATCACCACATTCCCTATTCATAGAACCCCCATCTCCCAACCTCAACCAATCATTTAAAACATTTATTGAGTTTCCTCAATGGACGCAAGGGTCCAATTTGCTGAACGGGGATAGTAAATTTTTTTGTAAACTCCTACATGACTTGAAGGGACAAAGTGAAAATCCCAGAAGACTTACAGTATTTTTAACATAACATAATTGAACTAATGCATTGAAAAATAATGTAATCGTGAGATGTATTTGTATTTATATAATTGGGATCCTGGCAGTGAATATATCCATGTTTATGTATGTGAATGAAGTACTGACAGAGTAAAAACCAACACTATTTAAACAACATTCCCAACATGATTTTAAAGGCTCCATTAGAAGGAGAGAGTCAAATTGAGATAATCAGTCTCATAATGATAATATTTATGCAACACAATGCGACATTTCAGCACAGATTGCACCATTGCACTTCGTGTATGACAGACAAATAGATTAAGTTCTCAAAACTATTTTTTAAATAGACTGTGTGCTCCTTTAAATATTGCTGTTGATTTCTCAGATGGATTTATTTCTTCCTGCACGCTCTCAAAAGCTGTATGAGAAGAAATAAAGGCACATTACAGCATTGCAGTGGACTTTTGACATGTCTTTCCCATGAAATCATGACTGGCAGTGGGTTTCCAAATAAAATCATAACCGTTAATAATTGAACAACCTTCTAAACTTGATTTCTGGCATTTAACCTGCTTGAGTTGTATATAACAGACATCAGCCACTGGTACATGCTAATTCTAACCTTTCTCCTTGTGCATGCTGTTTATGGATTTTAGCTTATAGAGATCTGAACTAAAAGTGATGGAAATGTCAGATAGAATTATTTTTTAAAGCATGTGTCTGCAATGTACAGAAACCCATCACTATGCTTAATAATCTAGTCTAAAAACTGCATTACTAAGAAACCCACATAAGTAATTTCCATGTGTCTGTTATTGGGTTTCTGCACTCTCTCCTACAGGGATATATCTCAGAGATCCTTGGTGAGAAGAGGCAAGTTTTTTGAACCCCTGAGCTTGGCACAGTATATGGTGGTTGGTTGTCTTCAACATGGTGGAATGATCTGTGGACAGCTTGTAATGTAACAGGCACACTGATGTTCTAGATGTCTAAGTCCAATGCTGCACACCAGCTTTACTCATCACCGACTAATTAATAGTGACCCTTAAGTGAAAGGCTCTGACAAAAAGACTTGCCTTCCAAGAGACTGACTCCCACTCCATAAAGCTGAGGAACAGGTCATTGAAGAGTACTTTCTTTCCCGACAGTCATTTCTTCTTTTTACACAAGTCCGCCACAGCTTGGCTCTAAATCTCACATATGGGGTGAAGGAGGCCCTTTCATTGCATTTCTAGGAACTCTGAATGGCAAAAGTGAACTGTTCAGACACACACCTTCTATGCTACAGGTGCATTGGGACTTTGCTATCATTGAAGAGAAACAAGACCAGATTGTCCCTTGCTCCTTCTAAGCACAGTGTCATAGATAAAAATGGCTTTCACTAGAACATCTAGCTACAGAAATGAATCAGAAATTGAGACAAACAGCCCTTATATTTTTGAATAAATACTGTTAAGATCCTCTCTTTAGCTGTGCAATGCCAAAATATTGGATTTTAGAGGCACACACCACCATATCTTGCTGGGTTAGCCCATTCCAGATGACAAGTAGAGCACAGAAGATCCGCAGATGAAACAGCCAACACACAATATCATCTGCAAAAAGAACAGGGCAATTAGCAGATTCCATGAGACTTATGGTAACATCCATTATATTGGGAATTGCAGCCTCGCCGGGTCCATACGAAGTGCACATGCACCCGGCGAGACCTCGCAACTGCCGTATTTCGGCAAGCAATGCACAAGCTCCAAGAACCGGCTTTTCCGATCTGTCAAAATTTCTTTAGACAGATCCAACGCATCCCTGCAGAAAGAACATCTGCGGGTGGCGGGCAGAGATTGGGCTATTTGCCCAACTCTTGCCCAGCGAATGTCCTTCAAACTCTTACGTCTGGTAAAAGCAGACGTATCGCTTACTTTTACCAGCGTAAGAATTTTAAAACATAGAAAAATTAAATTTAATCACTAATTTTTACATTAAAAACCCTGTCCATTAAGGTAAGTTTCTTTTTAACCCTATTAAAACACATTAAAAAACATTTTTTTTTTCTGAAACATTTAATTACATTCAATTTCAATTAATTTCAAATATGTGAGGTGTTTTTTTTTATTTATTGTGCTGTGTTTCTTGTTTTAGGGGGTATTTACATTGATAGTAATGGGAGCTCATAAAAACGGAGTTCTCATTATTATCATAGTGATTGGTGGTCCAGGCCCACATGATTCCAGCATATATGTCCGTACGTAGAACACATGTTCCTATGCGCTGCACAGCGAATGAAGGCCTCAGACCAGAATCCTACTTTCCTTCGGGACCATCAGGTATTTTCGTAATTTTTTTCAAGTCGGAGGTGTTCGTCCGAAGGAAGCCTCCAGCCGTAATTTTCGGCCCATTATTGATGAAAATATGGAACAGGATGAATGACTGTGCACAATCTTACATCACCTTTGACAGATATAGGCTCAATGTATCTCAGACATAAATGAATGAGAGAAAATTAAAACTGACAAATACAGTTTGAATACAAGTGGATTTGATGGATTTGTCTGCATTATTATATATATTGAAATAATCATTTTCAAAAACATCACATGCAGATAAAGATATTCTTGATATCTCCATTTGTATGAATGTGTCCCTGTAATCAAATCTATGTGCTTTGGACCATCAATCTCCCATGCACAATTGACAGCAATGCAATCCAGGAATTGCAATGAATATGTACAGGGGCTGCCCATAACAGCAAAGTCTAGACTTTCCATTATCATCGGTTTGTGGCTGACTCTTAAAAAGGTCAGAGACAGTGCTCTCACGCAAGATGTGTGCATCATGAATGCTACCTGGAAAATTTGCATTTAATGCCATGATTAGTTGCTTGTGGTTGACCACGAGCTTCATGTTCAGGGAGGGAAATCCTTTTTGGTTACGGTAAACCTCTGCATTCTCTAAAGGTGCTCACAGGGCGATATGCATACCGTCTATTGCACCCTGCACCTTGGGGAAGTTTTCTATTCTCGAGAACCCCAAAGCCCTCTTACTCTGTGCCTCCCTGGTCATAGGGAAGTTTATAAAGTCCATCCTATGAGCGTAAAGGGCTTTAGTCAGCTGTCAAATGCAGCAATATGTGGCATGCTGAGAGATGCTGCAAATGTCACCAGCTGAGGCCTGAAAGGAGTCTGATACATAGAAGGAAAGTGCCACAGTAACCTTAACCTCAACAGGCAGTGTGGTCCAGATGGTGCTGGGAGGCTGCAGATCTCCCTTAATTAGCTGGCATATCTCTCTGACGACCCCCTTCTGATGCACATGTTATCGAACAAGTCCAAGTATGATCACTTATCCCTGTAAATGCGTTGGGTGTAAGGTCTTCTCCTCCTCAGCAGTCTTCCACCTCTTTGATTGGGCACATAATGCTCTTCAATGAACCTGCTCCCATCTCTATTCTGCAGCATGTGAGTAGTTATCAATCAATACTGGCTGAGAAGTTACAGGCCCCATCACTATAAATGCCCAAATCTGTCTTCAAAATTATTAAGTTGTCCTCTACAAACACAATATAAACTCAAAAGTCACCACAATATGATTAGATGATTGTCAAGATTTTAAAACACCCTTAAAGTTACTCACACATTAATTCAATGCTCCCATCAACTTGAAACAGCCTTTTATTAAAAGTTCTCCAATTTACAAAATGGTATCCATACTGCTGGGTTAAGGTCAGGTAAGTGCAGCTTTTCTTGAGCGACTTTTTGGGCGAGCGATCATTTGGGCGGTATACGGGTGAAATGCCGATAGTAGCGCTCGGCGATAATCTGGGTGGTATTTGGGAGTTAGTTTCCATTATAATCAGTCTTCTGGGCAGTGCACGAGTGATGTCGTCAGATTTTATTTAAAAAAAAATATGGGCGAGCGGTTCAGCTCATTCCCAGTGATAATTGTATGCTGAAAGTTCCGCCGGCGATAAATGGGCGGTAATCGGGCGTTAGTTTCCATTTATAATCAAATATGGGTAGTAAGCAGAATCTTGGCAGTTATATGGGCGGTAAATGGGCAGATAGATGCCGAAAGTCTAGCCCCAATTCTTTGGATGAGATGAATTTAACAAACAAAATATCATTCTTCCATTTCATACATGAGTACTACTCTTCGGAGACTGGCCAAACGCAAGCTATGCTCAACGTGGCATGGTCACATGGAATGGGCTGAGCTCGCTGAATTTTGTGATGCAAGCCTCTCTTAAAGGAATCACTTCCATAGAAACCTGCTCAGGGAGTCAGGTCTAGAAGCTGGTTAGCTGCAACTCAGAAAGTTTAGCACAAAGGAGGAAATACACCATTCAGAGAAGCTAGGTAATGAGATTGTGTTTGGGTTCCAATTTGTATTGAGGACTCCATTATGTTGTTTGAATGAATTTGGATTTTTCAATATGACTTTTAGGGGATGAAATTGCTCAGCGCCCCGATTGGGAGTGGTAACCTACTCGGGGCAGGACTTCCTGCACCCAACGCGCAAGTCCCACACTGGCCGCTGAATTGGGCTTCCTCAAAGGAAGTGGTGGACCGCAATCTCACGTGCTCCACTTCCTGTAGGGACGGGACCAGTGGCACTAATGGGACACAGTCAGCAGCACTATGTGGATGCTCTGCGTAGCTCAATGTCCCTCCCCTTCGTTTAAAGGGGAGGGCCGCTGCGCACTCTGCAAGGCCTGATAGCCTCCACTGGACGACCAGGGCAGCGTGGTACCGGGGCTGCAGCCCAGCATCCAAAACGGAGTGCCAGGCTGCAAAAAGCAGGTCTGAGAACCGACCCGAGAGTCGGCAAAACTTCAAAGATGGCAGTGTGAGCCGCTGGCGCCCTCCCCTTTAACTTCCACCTGCAAGTGGATGTCGGTGAGCTTCGTGCCAGCCTCGCGGACCACAGGACGGAAAGGGATTGCTGCACTACCTGTGGGACGCGGTGCTGCCGTGACAGCGCCTCCGCAAACTCCTGTGCAATTTCCCGGGAGCCAGTAGCACCTCCTCCCCCCCGCGTTTTGTGCCCCGTTAGCGCCCCCTGGAGGTGCTAACGGGCTTTGAAAAATGGGCAATTTTTCCCCCTTAATACCTGTTTTAAGAATGACTAAAAGAATAGACCCAAATCAGTGAATATGGACATTTCTGGTGTCTGCTCTAAAGTTAAGCTAAGTAAGACCCATGGAGTGGGAAATATTAGGGCAATGCTTGCACAGGAACTGTGAGATGGATAAAGGAATGGACTTGGTAAAGAGCATGATGGATTAAAGTAAGAACAGCAAATGGAGGATATCTCCTGTGCAGCCAATCACAATGCAGACAAAATTACAGACGGGCTAGTTTAGGATCGATAGCCTGCAGAGGAACATATCGAAACACCAATGAAGCCGCTGACTTTGGCAAACTTGACCGAGTTCCAAAGGTATCATGGATATTATTATTGATTGAAACTGTTCTGGGAGAGAAAGACTTGCCGTACTTTCAAAGAGATAAGCAGAGCGTTAAAAAGACAGCTGTCTCCTCAAGCCGTGAGAAGAGAGAGAGGAAAACTACTAGCAGGCTGTTCTGTCCACAGTCAGTGGACACAACCATTTTACAGTGATTTCTAGAGATCAGAAGAAGCAGTCAAAGAGAAGTCATCTCTGATAATTTAACCTCCCCACCCCCCTCCCCCCACCCCCGCCACCCGTCTCCCGGAACAGACAAATTGATCATTCTGAGTTTAAAATTATATTCTCCGGAATAAGGTTGTACAGTATCTTTATCTGGAAAAGAATTTAACGGACTAAAAATTCGCTAACCTTGCGCCCATTTTTTTTGCAATATTTTGCCACTTTTGGCGAAAAACCGTGCGGCAGGAAATTCGGAGAAGTCTTGTGGCGGCGTTTTTCAAATACCGCTGGAGAGAGGAGCGCCGCCGTGCAGGACTCGAAATATTGCTTTCGCCAAAAATTGGACTCTGAGTGCACCCGTATTAAGGACGAAAAGAAATGCCAAGGAAAAAGCTGCATTGCAGCCCTTGGAGCAGTGGTAAGTATGAAGGCCTGCAAAAAAGGTAAGTTAAAGTTTTATTTTTTAATTCTTTTGCAGCGATTCGATAGTTGAGTGTCTTGTGAATGTTTTGTGATTTTTTTATTTTTTGCTATTTATTTTTTTATGTTTTCTCCCCTTCCTAGGCCCAACTTGCAGCGGTATCAGCCTTGAAGTAAAGTTGCAGAAAATTTGCGGTTTGTGCCACAAATCCGCGTGCAATGCCGATTTGTACCGCTGTGCAAATTAAAGCTTGAATTTACGGCCTCATAGCGATAGCTTTGCCATAACAATCATTTGGGCGGAAAAATACAATTGTCGCCAAGAACCGAATTTCTAGCATTATGTCTTAATGTCAATGAAACTTATTTGGAAAGGAGTATCAGTCTCGGTTCATTCTTATCTTTCATACCCTAAATAATTAAAAACCCAACAGAAACAGGCAGTATCTAGAAAATGTCCACAATCAGCTCGGATCCTCAAGGCCCATTCGAGGCTGGCACATGCTGACATCATAACAGATTGTCAGTTATTTGTGTAGTTCTGACCTATTGGTAGATAAATCTGTTTGTCTAAAAAAACCTTAGATATTAACCTTTTCTGTAGATGCAAGGAGACAGACAACTGGTGCTATATCTTGAAGCCCATCATAGATATAGATGACTGATGGCCACAGACCTTTCACTTACTGATACCACTGACACAGCAAGTCTTAGGAATGCTGAGCTAATGATAGTTAATGTGAACCAAGGGTAAAGGTTATGGAAGAGGTATAATGTAATGGCCTGTAGCTAAGGTATAATAACTGGGTACCATTGTAACGGGAAGTTAGGAAGATCGACGGTTGGCCACCGTGCTCCTCAGCTCAGCAACTGTAACTTGAGGGTTCCTGCAGTATTTGCATTACCATGTGAGTTGTCTGTGAGTATCATTTTCTCTAATATATCTACAAATGAAATTTGCTGAATTTGGAACTTTTATTTCTGGCACAGAGACAACAGCTCCAAGCTTGTCTCTCTAGTATTCTCCAATACAACCCTTAGTTGCTAATACAAATGTGACTAACTATGAAATCTCCAATTACTACTGCAGTTCTGCACTTCATTTTCCCCTTTTTAGTAACCACTTGCCCCTCAGTGCTATGGGTTTGCTCATGGTTGTCCTCCACCAAATTGTTGTTATTGCTACAAGTGTACTTGTCAATTCAATACTCTCAGGAGAACCCTGCACCACCTCGTCTTCCTATTCCAGTGGATGGTAATCCGCTTCACTTCCTTAAAAACGTACTCTGCCTGAGGGGTGATCATCTCCTGCAGTGTTCATTCCAAGAACATGTCATGCAACTGAAAGTGCAACGTGCCCTCAGCTGTTTTTCAAGCTCAAAAAGCTTCAGCATGAATTCAAGCAGTAATAGACACCCTTAGTATGTGTGGTCATCAAAGACACATAAAGCATTCAGGACCTCTAAAAATCACACACGTAGCACATGTAGTGGACTTTAAACTAAACAAAACTGATTTTTATAAAAAATGCAATAATATTAAACACAACTAAGATATTTAACTCAAGTATAATTTTTCATTAACTGCACCTCAAGATTGAACGCCCTTTCAGACTAAACTCCCACCAAGGCTAAACTCTGCACTCTCCTGGCCTGTCACACTCCAATGGCATGGGGGGACTTGTGGGTAAAATTTAAAAAAATTAAGGGTTCAGATTTAAACGGCAATTTAAGGGGTAAGAATTCCGCAAAAACATCGACAGCAAAAGCATAAACTTTTGGACTTAAAGTTTTGGACATTGCTTTGATTTGGCTGTTGCTGCACAAAGGCAGGCAGCCTGAAGTAGGACAGGTCCAAACATGTCCCACAGGTGGGCAGGAATCAATGGCTGAAATGGCAGGAAGATGGTTGAAGGACAGGGCCCTTTGTCATGTAATCAGTGAGAGATCAACAAGATTGGTCGGTGCTCAAGACACAAAGGACGCCTTTCGACCAGCCAGACTTGTTGGAGTCTTATCGAGGAAACAGTCCAGTAACAAAGGAACAGCCGAAGACATGTTTTTGCTCTTTTAGTTGTATTGCCTCAGGCGAAGGACAGTTGAACTTTTGGCGCGAGAAGAAGCATTTTGCAGGTATAAGAGTGGCAGGTTTCGGCTGCCATTTCTCCCTCTCTCTCTCTCTCCCCCCTCTTCTACGCCTGCTTGCGTCGTTCAATGCAAAAGGACTGAGCACTCCACCTGGGACGGAGAAAAGAAACACCATCTATGAATAAAGAGAGCCTCGCTCTTTTGATTGGGAAGCTGGCCTTGAGACTGGACTTGAATACCACAGATTGGTACAGAACCAGAATATATGCCTCATCGGGAGGAGCAGCGAGTAAGCCAGAGGGGTAATTGGTGAGCTTTTATCCCACCCCACGCATCTTTAAGACCACCGCATAGTGTGAACAGGTGTTGTGTGTCCCAACCAAGCCTTAGGGGTTTCATGGGGAGGTTTTAGCACGGATCGTAAGCGTACGCACAATTCTGTGGGACAGATTCAGTGGTGTACTTTTGAATCCGAGCAGGGGTGTTTTAGTTGGGGGCCTGTTCAGATGGGCCAGGGTTGTGTGTTGTACTGTGGTTATGTGTTTTACACCACCACGGTGTGTTTTACTGGGTGCAGGTGTGTGCTTTAACTTGAATAAAAGCATTGTGATGGTTGAGACCGAAAGATCTGGCTATAACTGTGTTTTTCTGTTCACCACTATAATTCCGGTGTCTAGAACTGTTGTAAGGGGCATGATTCGAAACCACCAAGGGCAAAACCACTTACAAGACTAAACTCCCACCAAGGCTAAACTCTGCACTTTCCTGGCTTTTCACACTCCAATGGCATAGGGGACTTGTGGATAAAATAAAAACATTTAAGGGTTCAGATACACACATTTTTAAAAGTAAGGCAAATTGCTAATAAATTGTATGAGATCCTAGATTTGTAAACAGAGACATGGGCCCGATATTTACTCGTGCCATGAGGAGAGCAGGGAGAAGGATTTCCGGATGGTATACATAAAAGTAAGGGAAGGGGAAGGGAGCGGGAGTCGGAGATCGCAGTGGGAGTTGGAGGGGGCGGGGTGGGGGCGGGGGTACAGAGGTAAGCTCTTTGGTTCAAAATGATTAGTTTGGTTGTACTTCGAACATTGGGTCATATCTTGGTGGAGTGGGGCATCTCACAGCATGCGACATTATTTAGACTTTTTCCTGCGCCCTTCAGCTCGAATATAGTTTACACCATAACTTGCTGGAAGTGCGAGCTGATAATGGGTATCTGGGACCTTAGAGAACAATGGGACAAATAATGGATCTATTTAATGAATAAGATTTAAGGATTGAGAAAGAAACAATGGAACGACAGAGAAGGAGGGTGAATTAGAATGGGTGAATACGTGTCAAGACAGGTACAGATATAGAAAGAGAGAGAAAGAAAGATTGGATTAAGGGAGAGAAAAGAGACAGAAAAGAAAAGTAAGGTTTTTTAAAAATGTAAAATGACATTTTAAAAATCTCTAACAGCAATTTACTAGTTGCAGGAATAGGACTCAACATTTTAAATTGTTCCCTTTCGGGGCCAGAGAGATTGATTGGCATTACATTAACAATTGTTACTTTGTTAAAAGGATACTTATCTTGTTAATTATGAGCCCTAACTTTCTGCGGTGAGTTTAATGGGCAATTAATGTGTAAATCCAGCAAGTTTTTAAAAATAACAGAGCGGCTAAGGGTGAGATGATGTTTGCGCAAAGCTTATGACGGAGCAGCGTAAATTGATCAGCAAGTTCTGGAGACTTGCAACTCACGCCATATCTTCTTCCCTTGAATGTTCTGGCTGATTTACACATTAATAACAGCATAGGCTGCAAGCTTGCCATTATTTTTCCAGGAAGATTTAGCCCATTGTGTCCAGTTTTAGATGTCTTATTTTAGGAAGGATGCTGAGTCCATGGAAAAGATACAGAGGAGAATACCACGGCTTTAGTTATGAAGACAGAAAAGAAGAATTGGGGCTCTTTCTATAATAACAAAGAAATTGAGATCATCTGAGGAAATGTTCATAATTATAAGGGGGTTTGATAAATGTGATATTTGGGGATTTTTAAATCCTTTTTACACAGAAAGGGTCCGTAAATAAGTTACATTTAAGTGGTGTTTACAAAGGTTTAAAATTCTCCACACAACTTGGGAGATTTATTGGTGCCAAAATTCAGCTCCCCAATAAGGCCTGTTACCGTCTGTTTGCGGTGGCCATGCGGCGGTGTCGAGCGGCCACCGATTTCTGGTCGAATGGCCGCCGCAAGCTATATTCAGCTCGGGAGGTTTTCTGGCGGTCCCCACTTGCGCCCCGCCACTGCTGACCGGCCGTGCGTGCATCATCAGTGCACACACCGCCGGGAACCCCGGCCTCCCGTGAAATTTAGCGAGCAAAATCTTATTGCCGCCAAGCGATGCCCCCGACAGCTTTTTCTGTTGGTGCACCTTGTACGCTCTCTCTCTGCCCTGGCTGTGCGGTGGCTATTAAAGGCGAGGATCCAATGCCACGGCCGCCATTTAAATGTTTTTGCCAGCCGACTTCCATGTTGGCCGGACTATTGTGCCCCCGGGTTCGGCCGAGCCGCCAACAGGCAGCCTGGCACCCCCTCTTGAGTGCCAGGTCGCTGGCCTGGCCGAAACCCTCTCTGGTGGCCCAGTGTCCGATTGCGACTGATGGCCAATTCTCTCCCTTCTAACAGAGGCGAGACACGTGGTGATGCAGACGCGCAATGACATCACCACCGTTCCACTGCTCAGTGACAGGCTCCACTACCGCTCCTCACCAGCACTTACAACCGCACTTCCGCCCCTTTTATGACCAACTTCCTGGCAGATTGAAAAAAAACAAAGAGGCGAATTTCACGAAAGAGAGGACTTCTTCCAGAACGGCAGTAAAACTCTTCAAAAAAGGTGGGAGCACCAGCTTTCCGACAGGACTTAATTTTGGCCCCACTGTTTTCAAAGCAGAGAGCTGTTAGTACATGAAATACCCTATCTGAAACAGTGATGGAAGCAAAATCTAAAACAGTTTTTAAAGGGATAAATTAATATTTGGGGGAAACTTTTTAAAAGAGTATAGGAAAAAGGCGAGGGAATGAAGGTAAGTTGCTAGCTCATTTAGTCAGTCAGCACAGGCAAATTGGGCTATTAAATTCTCTGATTCAATATTGCTTGCCCTTAAAGAGAAGCTACCAGTAATTGTTCTTTTAAAAATTCTACAGTATTTTGCTTTTGTATAGACTTGTAAACCTTGCTTCCACTGTTGAGAAAGTGTTTGAAAATATTATGAAGGATAATATAAGGGAGCATCGTGTGGGGCTTGAACTACGACCTTCTGATTTAGAGGCAAGCATGCTACCACTGAGCCAAGGCTGACAACTATAGCTATATATACACACAGAATTATAGTTGCCTATTAGTAGTTTTGTTTGTAATAAATAACTGATTAACTATTTCAGGGTATCTTTTATTTCCTTGGCTTTGAAAATGCGAAACAGGAGAGTTTACAGGCTTCTGTGGTCTATGTAATGTAATGACTTTCATCCGGCACAGACACGAAGGCCTCCTGCTGTACCGTAAATTTCTAAGATTCTATGAAAAGGAGCGACAGTCTTGTGGCCAACATTAAAGTAACAAGAGTGCTGCCAAAGATTCAGGCTTCAATAATGATACTTTGGAGTTGCTGCAGGAAATGCAGTGAAAGTAGGAGGTCCTATTTGATGCTGTACGGCACTCCTCGGTGAAAGCCCAGGTGTAAGCTGCATGAATGGGGCAGTCCCCCAGGTCCACTGTACATGAAAGCAAATAAGGAAAAAGTTCAGGGGCATCAGGTGAGATGTCAAGGTAAATTTAGACACTTCTGTATACATGTGTACTGCTCCTTCATACAAAGTAAATGCTCATCTGCTACAGCCTCAGGGAAATAAGATACAAGGCGCACAGCTAATAGCTTCATCTGTGTGCTCTGCTTATAAACTAAGGCAGATCACAACCATCAGGAGGGATCTAGGACAGGCAATGAGCCTGCAATGCTGAAGCTGCTGTTTTATGCCCTTTTTGACTGAGAATCTTTTGAAGGCCAATGCAGGGGCAATTTTTGATGTGTGGATCCACAACCCAACAAGTATCCTCCATTTATTACGATTTGCCATTTGACATTGACTACCATTTCAAAAACTCAAAGCAGCTATATAAGAACATTAGAAATAGGAGCAGGAGTAAGCCATACGGCCCCTTGAGCCTATCCGCCATTCAATAAGATCATGGCTGATCTGATCATGGACTCAGCTCCACTTCCCCGCCTGCTCCCCATAACCCCTTATCCCCTTATCGTTTAAGAAACTATCTATTTCTGTCTTAAATTTATTCAATGAACCAGCCTCCACAGCTCTCTGAGGCAGTGAATTCCACAGATTTACAACCTTCTGAGAGAAGAAATTTCTCCTCATCCTAAGATCATGCCCTCTAGTTCTAGTCTCCCCCATCAGTGGAAACACCCTCTCTGCATCCACCTTGTCAAGCCCCCGCGTAATCGTATACGTTTCGATAAGATCACCTCTCATTCTTCTGAATTCCAATGAGTAGAGGCCCAACTTACTCAGCCTTTCCTCATAAGTCAAGCCCCTCATCTCTGGAATCAACCTAGTGAACCTTCTCTGAACTGATCCAAAGCAAGTATATCCTTTCGTAAATATGGAAACCAAAACTGCACGCAGTATTCCAGGTGTGGCCTCACCAATACCCTGTACAACTGTAGCAAGACTTCCCTGCTTTTATACTCCATCCCCTTTGCAATAAAGGCCAAGATACCATTTTTTGGCCTTCTTGATCACTTGCTGTACCTTGCATACCATCCTTTTGTGCTTCATGCACTAGTACCCTCAGGTCCCGCTGTACTGCAGCACTTTGCAATCTTTCTTCATTTAAATAATAACTTGCTTTTTGATTTATTCTGCCAAAGTGCAGATAATAGACAACACAAATAAGGTCATACAAAATGTTGTGTAACATTGACTCAGGGATACACTATAAATTTTACTCCTTTCCTCTTCCTTTAGGTTCTGCCCAAGATGAGGAGGCTGGAGAAAGTGATGCCATAAAACTAGGTACATCACTCCGCCCCTCCAAAGCATTGATACAGAAACTAAGGCTTAAAATTCAATGGTTTAGCATCACCCATTACTGCCATAATTGGGCGAAAAATTGCCAGCTGCTGCTCTTTTACCAGTGGGTCCCACAGCGGCCTCCACAGCAGCGATCACGGAAATCATTGAAATGAAGCAGATCGTGCAACACTCACTTGACACCCAATTTGCTACATTGGACTTTGCTGCTCCATTTACCAGCACGACTTAACTACGACGAGCTGAGCAAGCATTGAGAAGCAGGAAGGAGGCTTCAGCAGGTAGTTAAAGGGATCATCAGCAACAACTAGCAACCGACATGTTTCTGCAGTTTGACTAGCTCTGTAACTTTCTGCAACTCTAGCAGCTTTATTAACTTATTGCAAGGTTCAAAGGTAACAGGGTGTGTTGTTGCAAGTGGAGAATGCCTTCATTATTATTTAAAGGCTTCTGCTCAGACCACTTGCTCACAGGCATGGGGGCTCTAGTGGCAGTCCACCCTTTGTTCGAGTATCTCCGGGAGAGGGAGTGCAGGCAGAGAAGAAAGGGAAAAGGTGAGCATAGGGGAGGAGAAGGTGGGTCAAGAGGGGTCTCAACAGGAGGCCTTACCCACCTAGGGGTTTCTGAGAGCCCTTCTCTAAAATCCACTTAAGTGAGGAGCAGTGTTTTAGGAGGCTCAGCTTCACCAAGGAGGTGGTCACAGGACTCTGCCATCTCCTGCAAACAGACCTGCAGCCTCAGAGCAGGGCGACCACAGTTCTCCCAGGGGCAGTCAAGTTCAATGTGGCCCTTAATTCCTTTGCTAGCGGATCCTTCCAGTCTGCACCAGGAGACATAGCTACATCTTACAGTTCGCTGTCTATCATTGCATCTGGAGGTCACTGAGCCTCTCTACACCAGGAGAAGGGATTATGTTGTCTTCGCTCTCAACAGAGAGAAGCAGGTGAGTATGCATATGGCTTTGCCAGGATAACGGGCTTCCCCATGGTGCAGGGTGCCATCGACTGCACACACACGAGGATTTGCGGGCGCTATATAACAATCCTGAGATCTTCCGTAAAGGCTGCCAGTCACTTAATGTGCGGATGGTGTGTGACGACGCCCAACGCTTCCTCATGGTTAATGCCCGCTATCCTGGTAGCAGCCATGATGCCTTCATCCTGCGTCAGTCCAGTGTTCCATCAACCTTCCAGCCACCACAGTAAACTCAAGGATGGCTGCACAGAGACAAGGGCTACCCACTCTGCACCTGGCTCCTGACTCCCCTTCGCAACCCCAATACTCGTGCCCAGCACTCATATAATGAGAGCCATGCTTCCACTGGGAACAGCATCGAACAGAGCCTCAGGCTATTGAAGCAATGGTTCCATTGCCTTGACTGCTCTGGAGGAGCCCTCCAATACACGCCGGAGCAGATGTCCTGTTTTTGGTGGTTTGCTGCATGCTTCACAACTTGGCCACCTTGGCACCAGAGATTGTGGGACCCCTCAGGAAGAGGACAAGAGCGAGGAGGAGGAAGAGGCTGAGGAGCAAGAGGAAGAGACCAAGGAGGGAGGGAGGAGGCAAGCAGCCAAACCCCCTTCAGGACTGGGCTGTCCGTGAATGCCTCATCAGACTGCGATTCCAATGAATGAAACCCCAGATCACCGTTGCTCATCACTTCCCCATCATACCATCCCTCTGTCATGGAATATCACAGCATCCGCCTGGCCACAAAGCAGAAATGAGAGACACCACAAAAGATTCCAAACAAAATTAATAAATTTATGGTAAAAATGTGCACTAATCATCCTTCTGCAATCCCTTAGTGCCTGTTATTCATGTGCCTTTTCCTACTCTAATGCTCCCACGCTGTGCTCCCCCAATGGCTGCAGCATGGCTGGTGGAAGGCTGCTGAATTTCCATGGAGGAGACCTCAGATGGCCATGCAGGATGGCCTCGAGCAGCTGTGGCCCTAGAAGGACTGCATCACCTCGGCCTGAGAGGCAGTGGCAAGGGCAATGGTGGGTGGGAACAGGACTGCTGTCATATTGAGAGGACAGCAGGGTCCTGCTCCAGTGACCCACTGCCACCCCCTCGGGACAACACCTCAGCATTCCTAGCAATCTATTAGAGCGCAGATTACTGGGATCCTGCGATACCCTGCAAGCCCTGGTCAACATTGGTAAACCTAGCCACGATGGCAGCGGTTTGACCTTGAGTGGCATCAAGTTGAGTTTGCATGAGTCTGAGCTTCCACTGCAGCAGTAAGACTTTGGGTCGCTTCCGCCTATGCTGCAGCCACGATATTGCCCATAACATACGCCATCACATCTGGGTCGACACGATCTCTTCTGGAGTCTCCTATCATTTCCAGCCTGGAAATCCTGGGCTACAAGCTCTGCGCAGAGCCACACACAATGTTTGAGGGGGATTGCTCCACGCTCCTTGACATTCAGTGTGCATGGCCATCACCCTTCTTCTGAAGGCCACCCCATCCAGGTCCTCATCTGAGCTGGTGCAGCAGAACTCATGCACGAACTTGTCCTCCGGGAAGCTGGCTCCTGAGCTACCCTTTCCCCCTGGCATTGCTGCAGCCCACTCGCAACTAGTTCCTCACCCTGTGCAAATCTCGCTACTATACCAGCCTCTAAACTACACATAGTGCCAGTTTCTGAGCTGGTGTCTGCAAGTGACAGATGCAGTGACATGGTGTCTTCGTCCTCCTCTTCTCCCCCTTCACTCTCTTGCATCATCCTGGGGACAGACTGCTCGGGTGCTTGTTGGTGATAATCAACAAGAGTTGGTTATGGTGACGGGAGGTAGGGGGGAAGCAAGATAGTCATGCATATAGCACGAGTAACTTTAAAGTGAGAAGGGATTGTGGGCTTCGGGGTGGGGGGGGGGTGGAGGGGGATGTGTGAAGAAGGATTAGGAATAACCATATGGTTGTTGTCCCCAAGGGGTTCAACCTCGCCAGTTGCTATGCTGTGCCGCGCAATGAGCTGGAGAACTCCCTCCTCGAATAGGCTGACGTCCTGTATTTCAGCCTGATCTCCACCTGTCTGCTGCTCCCTCTGATAATCTGCCACCTTGGCCTGCTAGAGAAAGAGAAGTGTGCGAGTGAGTGTCGTGCAATCTGTTTGGGTGATCAGCCTGCCATAGTTGAATAGTTATCAGTGTGTGCAAGGCGAGAGGTCAGTGTGACTGTTGCAGCAGTGGTAAGGTTGTGAGGGTGAAGTGAAGCTCTGAATGTGAGGTGTGAGTGGTGAAAGCGGCGTGTGTGAGGCTTGTGGTGCATTTGCTAAAGCATTCACTCACTGTGACTACCCCTGAGAGGTCATTAAACTTCTTTCTGCACTTGACACCACAGTGCTCGCCGTCATATGTTTGGCTATCTCCTACCACATTGTACGGGAGGTGTATGGCGAGGGCTTCCTGCCAGAAAGAGGACAACCTACCTTTTCTCCAGGACCACAACGGGTGCCTCAAGAGTTCCACCCGAAAACCTCCTGGCTCTCTCCCTATTAGGACGCTCTGCCATTGCTTTAGACTTGCAACAACAACAACAATGTCTTCTTCTTCTTCTTCTTCTTCTCCTTCTTCTTCTAGCTGCAATTGTAACTACCTTGACAATGAGATGCTGTAACCTCAATGCACCTCCCCTTTATGAAGTGGAAAAAGCCTGCAGCAAACATAACTGGGAATTAGACTGGCCCCAATATTGGTCCATCTGTTAAGCCAATGAACAGCAGTTTTAGCACTGAAATCATGACTGTAATCACGTTAATGAGGAGTGAGCATAAATTTTGCATGCTAACTACACCATTTTGAGGTGGTGCAGCTTAACATCATTAGGCCTGAACAGTGCTCGTTTTGTGACTATCTCTAATTGTTAGGCCTAACACACTTAAGAATATAGTTAGTGAGTTTTAGGAAGAGGCACTAGGTGAATTACAAGTCACAGGTGAAGAGGAGCAAGTGGAGGTAGCAGAAGAGGACAATGAAAAATCTGATCATCCAGCATAATAAAAAAATAAATAACTTGCATTTATATAGCACCTTTCACAACCTCAGTGTCCTGGCCAAAATGTCACCCACAATCAACACCACCAGAACAGATTATTGGTCAGTCATTCATCTACGGTTTGCAGGACTTGATGTGTGCAAATTGGCTCTTGTGTTAGCCATTGGCTCTTGTGCTAACCTATATATCATCAATGACTCTGATACAAAAGCAAAATACTGCGGATGTTGGAAATCTGAAATATAAATAGAAAATGTTGGAAATACTCAGCAGATTAGGCAGCATCTGTGGAAAGAGAAGCAAAACTATGTTTCTCTCTCTCCACATATGCTGCCTGACCCGCTGAGTATTTCCAGCATTTTCTGTTTATACATGAACAATGACTGCAAGTCAAAAGTAATTCATTCTTTAGGACATACTAAAGACGTGATGAAGTGTTGCATAAATGCAAGTCCTTTCTTTTTTTTAGTACTTCAGTGGCATGTATACCTGCTGTTTATTACTATTGGAAATGGCTGATCAGAGTGTTAAAAAATGTTTTGTAGCTTCTAACCGTAATTATGCATTATATTGTAGTGAATAAAAAATTCTTATTTTTATTATTAATACTCAGTCGTTTTCTATTTCTCATACAGAATGCCAAGAAGAAATGTGCTCTACAAAAATGAACATCATCCAACCTTCTCACCTGAAACTGAGTGGAACCATGCACAGACCATTGACTCTCATATTGATAGGGCAAATGGATTAACCTCCTGCTATTTATAAAAGTTGAAAACACATTGAACTGTATTATCTTCTATTCCAACTGCAGTAATTCAGTGTTTAAAAAAAAACAACCATTTCTGTAGCTTATTATGATCAGCCCTTCTGCAGCTTCCTGAGAATTTTAATTTTAATATATTATGCACGAAACAATGGGCTAGAATTTGCAGTGGCTCACTGCCCGGTTTCTTGGCAGTATTGGCCATTTTGGGCGATAACCGGGTCGGCGAGAAATTGCCCAGCTGAGTTATACCGCCGATTTCGAGGTCCCGGCTGGGGAGCGGACCACTGGTATGCACTCGCCACAGATCACCATGGCGCGATATTTGGCTCAGCGGTGATCTGTAGGTAAGTATAAAAAAAACGCCCACGAGAATCAGCGGAGCTGGGCGGTACGTGAGTAGCTCTGCAAGAAAAAGGTTAGTAATTGTTTTTTTACTAATTATTTTAAAGTTCTGTTGTGGTGATTTAAGTTAAAAGGGTCCCGAGAACAACTTCATTAATTTTTATGTTACATTTATTGAAAAAATATTTTTTAAGTTTTTCTTCTCCTAGGCCTAATCCGCAGCATTGGGGAATTTATTAATTATCGCCCATTTTCTTTAAGAACCGCCCAATCGACCCAAAATTCACATTATTCACCGAGAATCGGGGTGCAACGTCCATTTTTTTCTCTGGGTGGATTTTTTTATTTTTTGGGGGAATGTTTTCACCGGCGATAATCTTGGGAATCTTAGCGGTCTTTTGTGCGGCAATCGGGAACTGGCGGATTGTTAGGAAATTCTAGCTCAATATTAATTAATTGAAAAACGTTTCTTGATGATTGCAATTTGTGTTTAAACAGACCACTGCTTTCCCAAAAAGGTCATTCAACATGTGCATAGCACGATGGCCCATCCTTTGCTGAAAAAATAATAGTGTGTAAATGAAGCACAGTGTTATTATTGTGCAAATCGGGCAGCAACATGTGGTGAGAAAGAGATACTCCGTGAATTGTAAATAGCCACAAGTTGCTGGATGATTTGTGCCAATTTGCCATTAGCTTAGTGAAAACAGCAGCTTGTCCTCAACCTGCCAATGATTTTCATGAAGTTGCTGCATTTACACATTAATTGCCCATTATACTCAGCACAGAAAGTTAAATCAGGTAAGTAATAGTATAAGTACTGTTTTAAAGAGGTGATGATTATTAATGACTCCCAATCAACCTCTTTTGCCCAGAAAGTAAACAATTAAAAATGAGATGCAACTATTTGTACAAGTGCAGCGTCCAAAATTTGGAGTTCCAGAATCCGGAATGTTCCGGAATCCAGACTCCGGACCGATTGTTGACAGGGTCGTCCGGAATGCGTAAAATGTTCCGGAATCCAGATTCGCTGACCTCGAGGTCCCGCCGCTGCCCCACCTCGGGCCTCAACCTCACTGGTCCGCCCAAACACCTCCTCCACGACAGGGTCCGTCCGAATAGTTCCGCCATGGCGGGGCCTGCCCAACCATCTCCTCTTCGATGGGGCCCGCCCGAACAACTCCTTGGCGGCTGGACCCTGCCCGACGACCTCATTGTCGCGGCTGGCAACCCGAATAGCTGCTCGGCGAGCACCCCCACCCCACTTTCTGACGTTCCGAAATCTGGAAATACCCGAACCTGGGCTTGGATGTTTCCAGATTCGTGACGTCAGAAAGACGTTCCAAAGTCCGGAAAAACACGGGATCCGGAATAACCTTAGTCCCGAGGGTTCTGGATTCTGGAAGCTGCACCTGTACTGCACTTTTTTTGACAGACAGGTGTCTGTCCAACCCCCCCTCCCCCACCGTCCCCCCTCCCCCCACTGCCTGTACAACACTTTTTTGACCAACAGATGACAAGCCCTGCCCCTGTCAAGGATCATTCCATGCACGTGGTGCCGAGAAGCAGGACTTGAGGCTCCGACTCTCTCCCCCCCCGGTGGGCCTGGGGCCTGAGAACGGCCAGCGTGGGCCCGATAATGAGAGAGAGACTGAGGTGGAGAGAGGCTGGGGGAATAGAGGCTGGGGGGAGGATAGAGAGGGTGGGGGTGAAGAGAGAGGCTGGAGGAGAGAGAGACCTGGATGTGGGGGGAAGGAGAGACACGGGTGGGGGAAGACGGATCATATGCTCCCAACCCCCTACATGGGACATCGTTGGAGTGGATGATATCCAGAAGTCACGACACTGTCACTATTCAATTCATACCCAAAAAACCTGTTAAAAATCCGTACAATGCCTGCCCCATCTATGGTGGTGGTGGTGGGTGGGGCGGGGGGGTGGGGGGCAAGGTGCACTTGCGCTGTAGTAAGGCACTTTGGCTGGGGGAGACATGAACTTGGACTGGGATAAGGCACTTTGGCTGGGGGAGGGATGTACTTGGACTGGGATAAGGCACTTTGGCTGGGGGAGGGATGTACTTGGACTGGGGTCAGGCACTTTGGCTGGGGGAGGCATCAACTTGGACTGGGGTAAAGCACTTTGGCTGGGGGAGGCATGAACTTGGACTGGGATAAGGTACTTTGGCTGGGGGAGACATGAACCTGGACTGGGGTAAGGCACTTTGGCTGGGGGAGGCATGAACTTGGACTGGGGTAAGGCACTTTGGCTGGGGGAGGCATCAACTTGGACTGAGGTAAGGCACTTTGGCTGGGGGAGGGATGTACTTGGGCTGGGGTAAGGCACTTTGGCTGGGGGAGGCATCAACTTGGACTGGGGTAAGGCATTTTGGCTGGGGGAGGCATGCACTTGGACTGGGGTAAGGCACTTTGGCTGGGGGAGGCATGAACTTGGACTGGGGTCAGGCACTTTGGCTGGGGGAGGGATGTACTTGGGCTGGGGTAAGGCACTTTGGCTGGGGGAGGCATCAACTTGGACTGGGGTAAGGCACTTTGGCTGGGGGAGGCATCAACTTGGACTGGGGTAAGGCACTTTGGCTGGGGGAGACATGAACTTGGACTGGGGTAAGGCACTTTGGCTGGGGGAGGAATGTACTTGGACTGGGGTAAGGCACTTTGGCTGGGGGAGGGATGTACTTGGACTGGGGTAAGGCACTTTGGCTGGGGGAGGGATGTACTTGGACTGGGGTAAGGCACTTTGGCTGGGGTACGAAAGTATTTGGACTGGGGTAAGGCACTTTGGCTGGTCCTTGCTGTCTTCTGCAGAGCTCTGTCCTCTGTCACTTCAGGAAGTCAAAGTGGATCGAGTTACAATTTGCAAAGTCAGTGAAACCTTGAGATGGGCGGTTCCAGTTACACATTCCTGTGAAACTTCAGGGTATGGATATCCTCCAAGTGGACCATTCAGAAACAAAGGGTAGAGCATGTTGGCCATTTTGGCTGTACAAATAAGCATGTCCTTAAAAATGTGGAATCTCATTTCTTCAGGTTGTGAATTGTTGTTAATTCATTTAATTCATTCAATGTAAAATTTTAAATTAAAACTTTAAAAACACTTTTCCTTTCGATCATTTTTCTTTCTTTTCATTCAATCTTTCTTTCCCTCTCTTTACTTCTCTTTCCATACCTGATTTGATATTGAATTCACCCACTCTAATTCATCATCCTTTGCAATCCTTCCTCTATTTATTTCTCAATCCTTTAATCTCATTGGTTAAGGGTATAAGGTTACGGAGATACACTGTTTGTCCTATCATTCACCAAGGTCCCAGATGTCCTGTTGCCCTTGCCGTGCCATTATCAGCTCGCACTTCCAGCAATTTACAGGGCAAAACATTTTGAGCGGAAGGGTGCAGGAACAAGTCTAACTAACTGTGAGATGCCTTGGTCTAGCAAATTCTGGGCCATTGTCTTTATAATAAAAATACTCTTTGCTTTTCTTATTCCTAAGGTTTAATGGCAACACCTCATTAAAAGTAAATGATTTAGGGTCTTGGATTCAATGCAAGTCTGTGCTGAGTTTACTGAACTCAGTCAGAGTGTCAGGAGGGGAGCTACAACTGGCCTCAATGCCCGAGTTTGGAAGGTAAAAACCGGGAAATGCTCCTGCTCCTGATCACTGTCAGTGACCCCTAATGTTACTGAGCATGTGAAAGTTGGGGAAGACTAGGATCAGGCTCAGTTATCATGCTATGAATGGCAGCAGTCTGCCAATGTTGAAAGGGGGAGAAGGTTGCATTGGTTGCACCTCCTGTTAGCGTCCCCGGGGAGGAGGCGAAATTGTGCAGGAGTTAGCAGAGGCGCAAAGCAGTAGGATCTCGCTCCCGCCGGCAGCACCCCGGGCCACTGCGCCAGTGATGATGTCATCGCTGTGCGCAGTCACCCATTTTTGTCCCAGAGCGGAAATTGGGTAACGTCCCGTGAGGCCGCTGCGGGCGATGTTTGTGCTGCCTCACGGGTCACAAACGAAGAGGAGGTGCGTGCCGCCATTTTTTTGTTGCCGTCTTACTGGTCCGGTGTTTCCTTTACGATTTTGAGGAGTCCGTGCTGCGATGGTGCAGCTCGGCACTACGCTTCTGTGCTCGACTGTGGCCATAGCACCTCGCTCCCTGGTGGCATAGGGGTGGCCCCTCACCCCACTGCAGAGCTCTCAAGCGTGCCCTCCCTTTGACGGAAGGGGAGGGTCCTGTGCTCGTGCCAGTGCTACGCAGCGCTCCGCGTAGTACTGGAAAATTTGCGTGCTTAGCGCCTCGGTCCCATCCCCGAGAGGAAGTGGAGCGCCCGGCATTGCGCTCCACTGTCTCTCAGGGGTGGCAATCCCGATTTCACGGCCAGGTCGGGACTTCTGCGGCAGGTGCAGGAAGTCCCGCCTCGGTTACTACCCCAAAATGAACGCTATTGAATTACAGCCCCAAAATCTTATAAATAAATAATGGCCAGAAGTACCAGAGATGGACTAACATCCCTGGAACCATATATTAGAAAAGGCCAATTCCTTGAGAAGAGGAGAGCAGGACAGAAAGTTTGGTGGAAGAAATTGTTGAGAAAAAAAAATCACACAATAGATCAAATTATTCCCATATAGTTTTGATCATTCAAAAGCCATGGTACGAATGACAAGATGCACAATAATATTTGGAAGCAGTCTCTAATATGAAAAAGAGATGTTCTTTGATGCAAGCAACAAGAAAGTTGTTGGGCTGAATTTTCCCCAATTATCTATGCCATTTTTTGGGCACGTACCATTTTTTTGGGAGTAAATTCAAATCTCCAAGTTTCCAAAAAGTTTCTGTGCTAGAGTAATTCACTTAGGTAGAATTTTTTTAGGCTATGATTTTTTAATCTCATTGGGGGCGTAACCTGCCACCCGGCCGATTCTAGCCATTTCAGCAAGTTTGGCCAGTTTCGATTTACTCCAATTTTTCTTAGGACGGCGTTTGTGACCACTCTGGAAAAAGCTTCTGGGTTGTTAACAAAATCGGTGCAGGTAAGAGAATCAGTGCAGCGGATTCAGTTCCACGGCTGGGACAGTAGCAGCAGAGGGGGAGAGGAGAGAAGGAGGGAGACGTGAGATGGGAGGGCGGGGGTGGGGGGGGAGGCCATTCATCCAGGGTTAGGAGTGGCAACCGGCACTGGGAGGAGGGAGGCCTTTCGGCCAGGGTTAGGAGCAGCACCGGGATGGGGTGGGAGAGGAGGGGGGATAGACTTTTGGCATAAACTCTTTAATAATTTAATGCTGGTAAGCTGCTGCAATGTGCAAGGTGCTTGTGCAGGTTGCTGTGAGCTGGCCAGAATGTGTTGTATGTTTCACTTTCCAGCCCGCAGTGCGTCCCTCATTACCCTGGCAACCCGATCTTTTTGGCGCAAATCTTAGGCTCCGCCCACAAAGCTAAAGGACAGGCTTGGGGGCGCTAAAATCAACAATTCAAACGGGGAAAGTCGGATGATTTTCTTTTGGCATAGTTGGGCCCCCAAAAAACGGGCGAAACTCTTCAAGTACACCAAAAAACGACTTTGGAAAGATTGAGCCCATTGTATCAACTATAGGGTAAGCCTACTTTATTTTAACTCAGCATTAGTGCAGTAATGAAGCTGAAACTCTCAACATCCAACATGCCCACTCTGAAATTCGATCGCGGCCCATTTGGAATGGTAAGTTTTTACTCAGAAATTTTAACGCGTGGCAAATTGTGGCAAATTGGGCATTTTTGCCCCAGGAGTAAAGGGGGTGAGAGCGGTAAATGAGGCGCTAATGGCCTCAGCTGAGCGCTGCAGGGCGCTGTTCACAGCCGTTTATCCAATTTCAGCTGAGTTCCACTCATCAATCAGCCTTCACTCCTAACTCCGGCCCCATCTGGTTCTGAAAGGGGAGGTCATTTGAACCTGCTGCTGTTCGTTTTCAGCATTGCTGAAGTCATTCACTCATCTTCAGAGTTCAGGAAGGGACTGAAATGGCGACTGGAAATCTCCTTTCAAGAGAGAGGGCCACAAGATTCAGCAATGTGGCTCTGGAGGCATTAGTGGGGGCACTCGAGAAAAGGAGGGATTCCCTGTTTCCCTGCCTCGGGAAGGTGGGCCATCAGCGCAGGTTTTCCGTGCCATGTGGCAAGAGGTGTTCCGGGAGATGTCGGCCAGCACTGAGGTGCAGAGAAATCTCACCCAGTGCCGCAAAAAATTCAACAACCTGTGTCGGGTAGTGAAGGTCAGTACAAGCTTCCACATCGCCTCCATACCAGCCTCTCAACCTCTGTCTGCGCACACACTGTGCAAAGCACCACTTCCACATCACTCAACCACCAAGCTTCTGCAGATACTCACACTCACATCCTCATCTCACGCCTTGCCTACATTCACAGATATTCAACAACGGCAGGCATATCTTCCACATACATAGCTGGACTCCCACTCACATGAGTTTCTTTCTTATGTAGGCCAAGATGGCACATAACAGACGGGAGCTGCAGAGGACTGGGGGAGGGGAACCTGACCTTGAGGAGTGAGTGCTGCGGCTCATGGATCCGCAGGTGGTGGGCGCCATGGCTGGTGGAGACGTCGACCCTGCTGGGGGCAACAACAGTATCTTTATCCCCTCTCCTTTTATAACCACTTCTCCCCTCCCTCCCACCCCACAACAGCATACTTTATCATTTTCCAGCTCCTGATACCGTCTGTATTCCTTGCTCTAATCCTGCCCCACTGCCCTAGCCTTAATGCCAGTCTTGTGCCATTTATGCTTTTGGAGAACCAGTAGAAGCTGTCCATCCTGCACCTGAGACCCCTCCAACACATTGTGGAGGGAGAGGAAAAGGAGGAAGAGGAGAAGGAGGAGGAGCCAAGCACTGTATCATTGCTTCTGTCACCCACAGACACCAGCTCACAGACTCGCTTGCTAGAGGTAAGCTTAATGGAGGGGTCTGCACTGGATGATGCACCGGGGCCTAGCGGGCTGTAGCAAGGCCAAGGGGAAAGGAAACCTTGGGAACATATCCACAAAGGGTGAGTTCGCACGCGATTTCTGCACCAGAGGACTCAGATGAGGACCTCAATGGGGTGGCATTCACACAAAGGATGATGGCCATGCACTCTGATTTGATAAGTATAATGGCAAGGGTTCCCGAGAGCCTCTCGGCAGTGGTACGGAGCATGGAGCAGTCTGCCTCCAGCATTGCACAGAGCTCTGCGCATACCATGGAGCCCACGATTGCCAGTCTGCAGACGATGGTGGACTCCCAGAGAGACCGTGCGGATCCAGATCTCATGACGCTTGTCATGGGCGATGTGGCAGCTTCTATTGCAGCTCAGGTGGATGCAACTCAATGTCTTAGTGCTGCAATGTAGACAATGATTGCTGGTATAGAAGCTCAGACTGCTCTCATGCAGTGTCAGCTGGATGCCACTGGGTCCAACAGCTCTAACTGCTGCCATCGCTGCTGGGTCCAACACAGTCCACCGAAGATCTCACGGTGTTGCAACAGCCCACCAAACTGTACTCCAGATAATTGGTGGGGATGCTGAGGCCCTGCCCCGGGGGAATGGCAGTGGGTCAGTGGAGCAGGAACCTGCTGTCCTCTCTCAGGATGACAGCATTCCTGAGCCCACCACTTCCACTCTGTCATTGCACTTGCCGCTGGCAGTTACCCAGCCAGTCCAGACTGCCACCGCCCAGCCTGAGGTGGGGCAGCCTACAGCCGGGCCATCCAGGCCCAGAGCTGGTCAAGGGCGTCCTCCACAGCTATCTGTAGTATTTGGCCCTAACACACAGCAGCCTTCCACCAGCCATGCTGCAGCCACAGGAAACACACTGTGGAGGAGCACTAGATTAGTTAGACCACATAGGGCGTATTAGGAAATGTATAAGGGTGATTAGTAAATACATTATGTAAGCCTTTGCTGTTATGATATAAATTTTGATTGGAATGTTTAATCTTTGCTGTTGTCTCCCCTTTCAGCTTTGGGGCTTTGAAATGGAAGGGAAAATGAATGTGGTCATGGGAACGTCGAGAGGAACCAGGAAGTGGGATGGAATTCACTTGAATTGAATTCTGATAAGATGGTCGCACACCTCCCTTGCAAAATCGCGATGGCCTCACTGCCTCCTCCCTTGCTGGTGTTGCTGATCCTGCTCCTCTTCCTCCTCCTCCTGCTCCCCTACTTCCTCCTCCTCCTCCTCCTCCTCCTCCTCAGGTGGTGCGGCTATGCCTGGTGGCAATGGCTGTGCCCTCATGATGACGAGGTTGTGCAGCATGCAGCAGACAACAATGAAGAGAGCCACTTCCCACTTCCCGAGGACTCTTCCCGAGCGGTCACGGCAGTGGAACTGTTGCTTGAACACTCCGATGGTCTGCTCAATGATGTTCGTGGTGGCGGCATGGTTCTCATTAAAGTAGTGTTTGGGTTGCCGGGGAGAGTCATGAGCCCCGTGGATAGCGGATAGCTCTTATTTCCGAGCAGCCTGAGCGAGCTTGATGTGATGGCTGGAAGAGAGCTGGTACACTGGTCTGGCACAAGATGAAAGCATTGTGGCTGCTGCCAGGATAGCGGGTATTGACAGTGTGGATTTGACGTGGTCACACCCCAACTGCACATTCAGTGAGTGGAAGCCTTTACAGTAACAGCAGATCTCAGGATTGTGATGCGGTGCCCGCAAAGCGATGTGGATACTGTGAATGCCACTCTGCACCATGGGGAAGACCGCTATCCTGGCAAAGCCAGATGTATGCTTGTGCTGTTTCTCTCTGGTGATGGGCAAGGAGATGTAGTCCCTCCTCCTTCTGTATAGAGCATCTGTGACCTTGCAGATGGAGGAATGGACACCATACTGGGAGATGTTGGAGATGTCTCCTGTCGCTCCCTGGAAGGATCCATTGGTGCGATGGTGACCTTGACTGACAGCGAGAGAGCTGTCTTCACCCTGGTCTGAGGCTTGGGGTTTGGTTGCAGGAGGTGGCAAAGCTCTGTGACCACATCCGTACTGAAGTGCAGCATTCGAACACACTGTTCCTCAGTGAAATTGATGTAGGAGAACTGCTGCCGGAATATCCTGCGAGGGTAAGGTCTCCGCTTGCCAGCCCTGTTGGCCCATCTCCTTCTGACCACATTTTGCTGTCCTTCTCCCTGTCCTGCTCTCTGTCTTTGGTTTGTGCCTCTCCCCGTGCTACTCCCAGTGTCTCTCCCAGTGTCTCTCCCAGTGTCTCTCCCAGTGCCTCTTCCGTGTCTCTCCCATGTCTCTCCCCGTGCCTCTCGCCATGTCTCTCCCTGTGCCTCTCCCCATGCCTCTCCTCATGCCTCTCCCTGTGCCTCTCCCTGTGCCTCTCCCCATCCCTCTCCCAGTGCCTCTCCCTGTCTTGCCCCGTATCCTAATCCCTGCCTTTCTCTATGCCTTACTCTCTCCCTCTCTCTCTGTCTTTCTCTCTGCAATTGTCTCCGCTTTTATCGTCACCTAAGCATCCTCCGATAGTGACATCGGAGCAGGAGGTCAAGTGCCACCACAGACCTCATGAAGCGAGAGAAATGTTGTGATTTGAAATCTGCTCTGAGTGATACAGGGGAATAGTTAGGAGGCAGAACAGTCCTTGAAGCAAAAATTGCTGTGATGGGTCCACCAGCCACTCTGCCTATATGTTTGAAAACAGAAAAAAGTAATGGCCAACAGAAATTATGTTTCAAGATGGAGCCTTTTAATAGCGCTGCTCCAGCCGATTCCCGACTGCAACTTAACGGCTGAAGCTGTTGTCGTCACCGCCAAGAGATAAGTGAGGGTGCGCGGCCAAATTTCACTTCCGGGGCGGTAACGGGGCGACGTGCACGGCGATGACGGAGCCAGGCGCTACCTTTTAAATAAAATACTGGGACATTCTTTGGTGGTAAAGGCATTCGGTGGAATCACCACAGAATTTCGGGACCAAAAAGTATAAAGACATTATATGAACCTATTGAGGACACGTAAAGTTACAAACTTAGCTGAAGGTCATCAGGTTATGAAGAGCCTGTATGCATCTCTTACTTTAATTTCTCTTTTGTCATCTATATACATGCTGTTTGTCGCCACCAGATGGTGTCATTGTTGGAGGCCACTGAGCAGCACGCACAAGGTGCTGCTCTGGTATAAAAGGCCAGCCATTTTGTGGGCCTAAATACAGCAGAAGCAAGGTTATACCTTGCTTAGTTAAACAGTATTCAGTGTGAGGGATAAATTGTAAGGTTGCAAATAGGGGGTCGAATTATGCTGAAGATAGTGAACTTATAAATTGCCTATGTATGTAACACTTGCTTGTATAGGTATAGCACACACATTAAACAAGAGCTTAACCTTAGTAACACTTAAACAGCCGAAGTCAGCAGTTTTGTTTAAAAGTCCCTGAGGGGGAGAAGCCTCCTTTTACCCCAACAGATGGGAAGGTGTCGATTAATTATATCAGTCAGTCCACCTTGAAGGTGAGAAGCCTCTTTTTTACCCCAATACTCAGATTGAACCTTTATCGCATACATAACATTTGGCAACGAGAATACAAGAATGAGCACGATTGGATTTTTAGAGCAATTCGTGGAGCGAGAAGATTGGGCAGACTTTATGAGCCATTTGAACTAGTACTTCATGGCCAACAAAATGAAGGGGGTCGACGATGCAGATCGGCAACAGGTCGTGTTCCTCACTGTGTGTAGTTCAAAGATCTACGGTCTGATAAAGAATCTACTCATGCCTAGTGATCTAACAGAGAAAACATACAAGGAGTTGTGTACATTGGAACGGGAGCACCTCAAGCCAGACGACGTCATCATCATCTCGAGATACAGATTTTATACACACGTTCGATCGAAGGGCCAGAACACGGCGGAATTCGTTGCCGATCTGAGACATCTAGCGGGACCGTGCAAGTTCGGGATGGTGTTGGCAGACATGCTGCGGGACTTCTTTGTTATCGGTATCAACCACGAGGTGATCCTGCGCAAACTTCTGGCGGTGGAGGAGTTGGATTTAAAAAGGGCAATCCAGATGGCTCAATCATATATGACGACGGACAGGAGTTTAAAGCAAATATTGGTGAAGAACCGAACCTCAGCAAGTACTGTAAATGCGATTGGTTCAGCAGAGCGGCACATGGCAGGGCCTATCCAGCTGTGTTCGCGATTGATTCAGCGTTCGGCAGAGCGGCACATGGCAGGGCCTATCCAACAGCCTTCGGGAAATCTGTGGCTGCCCAAAGACCGCCAGCGGGAATGTATCCGACTTCTCCGTGTTGGCGTTGTGGGGGAAATCATCGGCACCAGCAGTGCCGATTTAAGCAATATAGTTGCAAAGGCTGCCTGAGAGTGGGGCATCTCCAGCGCAAGTGTCTGCAGATGAGCAAGCGAGCTGCGACACACCATGTGGAGGATGAGAGTTAAACTAGCGCGGTTCCGGATACGCAATCCGAGGTGCCAGAGGAGGAAGTGTATGGACTGTACTCCTTCATAACCAAGAGTAAACCAATTTTGATTAATGTGAAGTTTAACGGGATATCGATATCGATGGAACTGGACACAGGCGCGAGTCAATCGATCATGAACGAGAGGGCATTTAATCAGCTGTGGGATACTCAGACTGTGAGGCCCAGGTTGAGTCCTGTTAACGCCAAGCTGTCATATAATGGTGCGGTTCACGAGTTACCGCTGTGGATTGTTCCAGGCAATGGCCCAACGCTGCTCGGCAGGAGCTGGTTGGAGAAAATCAGATGCGACTGGAACGACATAAAGGCGTTGTCGGAGGAAGATACATGCGCCCAAGTCTTGAGCAAGTTCACCTCGCTGTTCGAACCGGGTATCGGCAACTTCACGGGAGCCAAGGTGCAGATCCACAGGGATTCAGATGCAAGACCCGTCCATCATAAAGCTTGGGCAGTGCCATATATGATGAGGGAGAAGGTTGAAATTGAACTGGACAGACTCCAGTGTGAAGGGATCATATCACCGGTCGAATTTAATGAATTGTTCCTGTGCTGAAAAGTGATGGCACAGTCAGAATCTGTGGAGACTACAAGGCTACGATCAACAGGGTTTCGAAACAAGATCAGGACCCATTATCGAATGCTGATGACTTGTTTGTGACACTAGCCAGAGGGAAGTCGTTCACAAAACTGGACTTGACCTTGGCCTATATGACGCAGGAGTTATCGAGACATGGAAGAGATTTACGTGCATTAACACGCACATAGGACTATTTATTTACCACAGGTGCCCGTTTGGAATTCGTTCAGCTGCAGCAATATTCCAGAGGAATATGGAAAGTCTACTGAAGTCCGTTCCCAGAACCGTCGTGTTCCAAGATGACATCCTGATCATCGGTCATGACTCCAAGGAACATTTGAACAACCTGGAAGAAAATCTACTGCGTTTGGACAGAGTGGGACTCAGACTGAAATGTTCGACGTGCGTCTTCATGGCACCAGAGGTCGAATTCCTTGGGAGAAAAATCGCCGCTGATGGCATCAGACCTACTGACATGAAAACCAAGGCCATCAAGAATGCACCCAAGCCGCAGAACATGACGGAGCAATGTTCGTTCCTGGGTCTACTCAACAACTTTGGTAACTTCCTATCTAAATTGAGCACCTTACTTGAACCACTGCACATGCTATTGAGAAAAGGCAACAACTGGGTGTGGGACACATCGCAAGACAGAGCTTTCAAGAAAGCCATCAATCTACTTTGCTCGAACAAGCTGCTGGTACTTATGATCCATGTAAACGTTTAGTTTTGGCCTGTGATGCATCGTCATATCCAATTGGTTGCGTGTTACAACAAGCCAATGCTTCGGGGAAACTTTTAGCCTGTCTTGTATGCATCCAAATGTTTGTCTAAAGCAGAAAGAGCCTACAGTATGGAAGAAAAAGAAGCTTTAGCGTGTGTGTATGGTGTTAAAAAGATGCATCAATACCTGTTCGGTCTGAGTTTCGAATTAAAGATCGATCACAAGCTGCTCATTTCATTGTTTTCCAAGAGCAAAGGTATTGTGTTCCGAACACAAATGAGACGGTACACAGGGATGTTAAAGTAACAGTGACCTCAGTCTTTATTAAGACACTCCACAGTGAGGAACAGGCCTCAGGGGCCGGCTTATATACAGTGCTCCCAAGGGATGCTGGAATCCCTTGGGACTTCAGGGGATGTGCTCCCTGATGGTGGAATATGGGAGTGCATGCTTTACAGATACACAACATCACTTACCCGCAAAGTCAAAGTGAAAACTATTTGCAAGGTGAGGCGGTCGGGAGTCTTTCTTTCCCTGGTGGACCGCCTCGGTACAAATGTCTGTTCGAGTGTGTTGGCTGTGCCCTCATTGGGCTGGTGTGTTGTTGGCCCTGCAGGGCTGCTGGGTGAGCCTGGCCTTGCTGGGCTGTTGGGCGTGATGGGTTCAATTTCCTGGTC
Organism: Pristiophorus japonicus; assembly: GCF_044704955.1. Classification (NCBI taxonomy): domain Eukaryota; kingdom Metazoa; phylum Chordata; class Chondrichthyes; family Pristiophoridae; genus Pristiophorus; species Pristiophorus japonicus. Next base: position 170,776,562 of record NC_091981.1, read on the forward strand.
CGGGGTGGTGTCGTTGATCCTTTGGGTGTGTGTTGTGGGCTTGAAAAAGGTGGTGTCTGCTGTGGGTTGTTCAGGGCAGTTTGTGAACCGCAGCTTTGTTTGGTCCAGGTGCTTTCTGCAAATTTGTCCATTATCTAGTTTGACTACAAACACCCAACTCCCTTCTTTAGCTATCACCATGCCCACGATCCACTTGGGACCATGTCCATAGTTTAGCACATACACAGGGTCATTCAGATCAATTTCCCGTGACACAGTGGCGCGACCATCGTTTACATTTTGTTGCTGCCGCCTGTTGTCTACTTGATCATGCAGGTTGGGGTGGACCAGCGAGAGTCTGGTTTTAAGTGTCCTTTTCATGAGTAGCTCAGCCGGGGGCACTCCTGTGAATGAGTAGGGTCTCGTGTGGTAGCTGAGCAGTACTCGGGACAGGCGGGTTTGGAGTGAGCCTTCTGTGACTCGTTTAAGGCTCTGTTTGATTGTTTGTACTGCCCGCTCTGCCTGCCCATTGGAGGCTGGTTTAAACGGGGCCGAGGTGACATGTTTGATCCCATTGCGGGTCATGAATTCTTTAAATTCGGCACTGGGGAAACATGACCCGTTGTCACTGAGCAGTATGTCAGGCAGGCCGTGGGTGGCAAACATGGTCCTCAGGCTTTCAATGGTGGCGGTGGCAGTGCTTCCCGACATTATTTCACATTCAATCCATTTTGAAAAAGCATCCACCACCACCAGGAACATTTTACCGAGAAACAGGCCCGCATAGTCGACATGGATCCTTGACCATGGTCTGGAGGGCCAGACTACAAACTTCGTGGTGCCTCTCTGGGCGCATTGCTCAACTGAGCACACACGCGGCATTGCTGTACACAGGATTCTAAGTCAGAGTCGATACCGGACCACCACACGTGGCATCTAGCTATCGTTTTCATCATGACTATACCTGGGTGTGTGCTGTGGAGATCCGAGATGATCATCTCCCTGCCCTTTTTTGGTAGCACTACACGGTTACCCCACAACAGGCAGTCTGCTTGAATGGACAGCTCATGCTTTCACCGCTGGAACAGCTTGATTAGCTCTTGCATTTCAACGGGGATGCTGGTCCAGCTCCCATGCAGTACACAATTTTTTACTAGGGAAAGGAGAGGATCTTGGCTGGTCCAAGTCCTAATCTGGCGGGCCGTGACAGGTGATTTATCAATTTCAAACGCTTCCATGACCATCAACAAGTCTGCGGGCTGCGCCACCATCAACAAGTTTTCAGGCTGTGCCATTTCCACCCCCGTGGTGGGCAATGGTAGCCGACTGAGAGCATCCACACAGTTCTCGGTGCCTGGCCTGTGGCGGATGGTATAGTTATACACTGATAGCGCGAGTGCCCACCTTTGTAAGTGGGCTGGGGCATTAGTATTTATCCCCTTGTTTTCAGCAAACAGGGATATGAGGGGCTTGTGATCGGTTTCCAGCTCAAATTTGAGGCCATACAGGTACTGATGCATTTTCTTTACACTGAACACACATGCTAATGCCTCTTTCTCAATCATGCTGTAGACCCTCTCGGCCTTAGACAAGCTCCTGGAGGCATAGGCGACAGGTTGCAACTTCCCCACAACGTTAGCTTATTAGAATACACACCCGACTCCATATGACGATGCGTCACATGCTAGCACAAGTCTTTTACACGGGTTATACAATACAAGCAGCTTGTTGGAGCAAAAAATGTTTCTGACTTTCTCAAAAGCAATTAATTTGTTCCCCATAGCCAATTCTCACCTTTACGCAATAACACATGTCGGGGCTCTAAGAGGGTGCTTAACCCTGGTAGGAAGTTACCAAAATAATTGAGGAGTCCCAGGAGCAACCGCAGTTCCGTGATGTTCTGTGGCCTGGGCGCATTCCTGATAGCCTCTGTCTTGGCGCCTGTGGGCCGAATGCCGTCCGCCGCGATCTTTCTCCCCAAAAACTCCACTTCAGTTGCCATGAAGACGCATTTCGACCTCTTCAGCCGCAGCCCTACGCGATCCAGTCACTGGAGGACCTCCTCCAGGTTTTGTAGGTGCTCAACGGTGTCCTGACCCGTGACCAATATGTCGTCCTGAAAAACCATCGTGCATGGTACCGACTTGAGTAGGCTCTCCATGTTTCTCTGGATGATCGTTGCAGCCGACCGAATTCCAAACGGGCATCTGTTGTAGATGAACAATCCCTTGTGTGTGTTGATGCAGGTGAGGCCCTTCCAGATCCTGCGTCATGTAGGCTGAAGTCAGGTCGAGCTTGGTGAACGTCTTGCCTCCTGCCAGCGTCGCAATAGGTCGTCTGCCTTAGGTAGCGGGTATTGGTTCTGTAGCGAGAAACGATTAATAGTTACTTTATAATCGCCGCAAATCCTGACCGTGCCATCACTTTTGAGTACTGGAACAATCGGGCTGGCCCACTCGCTGAATTTCACTGCGGAGATGATGCCCTCGCGTTGCAGACTGACCAGCTCGATTTCCACTCTCTTCCTCATCATGTGAGGTACCGCTCGCGCCTTGTGGTGAATGGGTCGTGCCTCTGGGACCAAGTGGATCCGCACCTTCGCCCCAGAAAAGTTTCCAATGCCTGGCTCAAAAAGGGAAGGAAATTTGTTGAGAACCTGGGTATATGAGTCCTCATCGACATGTGATAGCGCTCGGATGTCATCCCAGTTCCAGCGGAATTTGCCCAGCCAGCTCCTTCCAAGCAGTGTGGGGCCATCGCCCGGGACAATCCAGAGTGGAAATTTGTGCACTGTGCCTTCGTAGGTGACCTTGACCATGGCGCTGCCCAGGACAGTGATGAGCTCTTTGGTGTACGTTCTCAGTTTTGTGTGGATGAGGCTCAGGGCTGGTCTGAATGCCTTGTTGCACCACAGTCTCTCAAACATCTTTTTACTCATGATGGCTTGGTTAGCGCCAGTGTCCAGTTCCATGGCTACGAGTAAGCCATTTAATTTTACATTTAGCATTATAGGTGGACATTTCATCAAAAATGTGTGCACCCCGTGTACTTCAGCATCTTCCTCCTCTCTCTGAGGCTCGAAATTGCTTTGATCCACCATGGACTGACCTTCCTCTGCCACATGGTGGTCAGCAGGTTTTGCAGAGCTTGCAGCTCATCTGTAAGCTCTTTGGAGGTCCCCATTGTTCCATAGCTCTTGCAAACATATCTTTTGAAGCGGCATGAATAGGCTGAATGGAAGCCTCCACAATGCCAACAAGATGTGAATTGCCTTGCATTCATCCTTTGTTGCAGACTCTGAGTCACCTGAGGCCTCCTGGAAGTTGCAGACTCATGGTTTCTGCCCTGTATATTTCTGCTCGCAAACATCGTTCCAGTTAATTTATGAACATTTCTAACACTTGTGTGCTGAGAGATTTGTTTGGTGTTATCACTGGTGGACATAAACGCCTGTGCTATCGCAATGGCCTTACTGAGGGTCGGTGTCTCTGCAGTCAAAAGTTTTTGTAGGATGGTCTCGTGGCCAATGACCAGTACAAAAAAGTCTCTGAGCATCTGCTCCAGGTAGTCATCAAACTCACATTGTCCTGCAAGTCGCCTTAGCTCGGCGACGTAGCTCACCACTTCCTGACCTTCAGATCGCTGGCACGTGTAGAACCGATACCGCGCCATCAGCACGTTCTCCCTCGGGTTAAGATGCTCCCGAACCATTGTACACAGCTACTCATATGACTTGTCTGGGTTTCACCGGAGCCAGAAGATTCTTCATGAGGCTGTAGGTCGGTGCCCCGCAGACTGTGAGGAGGACCGCTCTCCTTTTTGCAGCGCTTCCTTCTCCGTCCAGCTCGTTGGCTACAAAGTACTGGCATAACCGTTCGACATAGGCTTCCCAGTCCTCACCCTCCAAAAACTTCTCCAGGATGCCCACAGTTTGCTGCACCTTTGCGTTGGATTCGTATACTCGTCGGCAGTTATTGTGTTCCTAACACAGATAAGACTGCACACAGGGAGGTTAAAGTAACAGTGACCTCAGCCTTTATTAAGACACTCCAGAGTGAGGAACAGGCCTTCGGGGCCGGCTTATATACAGTGCTCCCAAGGGATGCTGGGAACCCTTGGGACTTTAGGGGATGCGCTCCCTGGTGGCGGAATATGGGAGTGCATGCTTTACAGATACACAACAAAAGATATCAATACCAACACTTCATCCCGCATCCAAAGGTGGGCGCTGACATTATCTGCCTATGATTATGTCATTCGCCACAGACCTGGCACAGAGAATCGTGTCGATGCTTTGAGCCAGTTTCCGTTGGCCACACCGGAGGTGGAAACACCACAACCGGCAAATTTAATGTTAATCATGGATGCTTTTGAGAGTGAAGGTACTCCTGTCACGGCTCAACAAGTTAGGACCTGGACCAACCAGGACCCGATATTATCAGAGATAAAGGGTTGCATCCTCAAAGGGGATTGGTCTACCATTCCTCAGCAAATATGCGAGGAGGCCAAACCGTACATTCGTCGCAAGGACAAAATGTCTATTCAAGCAGATTGTGGGGCAATCGAATTGTAATGCCTAAGAAAGGGAGAGAGAAGTTTGTGTGTGAGTTACACAGCACACATCCTGGTATAGTGATGATGAAGGCCATTGCCAGGTCCCACGTATGGTGGCCAGGTATTGATTCTGAGCTGGAAGCATGCGTGCATCAGTGCAACATCTGCATGCAGCTCAGCAAAGCACCAGCGGAATCGCCGCCGAGTCTGTGGTCATGGCCATCCAAACCATGGTCCAGGATCCATGTAGATTTTGCAGGTCCCTTCTTGGGCAAGATGTTTTTAGTGGTGGTGGATGTTTATTCGAAGTGGATAGAATGCATAATCATGTCATCCAGTACGTCCACGGCAAGAATCTCAATGTCATGTTCGCGACACATGTCTGCCTGACAAATTGGTGAGCGACAATGGATCTGCTTCAACAGTCAGGAGTTTCAGGAGTTTGTAAAACTTAACAACATAAAACATGTAAGGTCATCACCGTTCAAGCCTACGTCCAACAGGCAAGCAGAACGTGCAGTACAAATTATCAAGCAAAGCTCGAGGAGAGTAACCCAAGGATCACTGCAGACCCGCCTGTCTTGCATACTGCTGAATTACAGGACAAGCCCCCACACACTCACAGGGGTCTCGCCTGCTGAACTCATGATAAAAAGAGGTCTTAGACCAAGTTATCTCTTGTACACCCGGATTTAAGTAATCATGTTGAATACAGAACACAGAGTCAACAAGGGTACCACGATCGTGCAACATTGTCACGCGAGATTTCTGTTAATGATCCTGTATATATGTTGAATTATGGTCAGGGTCCCAAATGGATTGTTGGTACGGTCATGGCCAAGGAGGGCAACAGAGTATTTATTGTCAAGCTCAAAAATGGGCAAACATGCAGGAAACATATGGATCAGACAAAGCTGCGGCACACAGACGAACCGGAACAATCGGAGGAAGAGACAATCGATGACCAACCAACCTACCCCCAGTCATCAGAGGACTCAGTGGTCATCAGTGAATCGGGACTTTCAATCAATGACATGTTCAATGAAAATAGACTTTCAATCCCTGACATGGCCATTGCCACTCCCATCAGGTCAGGCACCCAGCCACCAGTCACAACAGACTCTGAACACTCACCCAAGGCTGGAGTTGAACTGAGACGGCCAACCCGGGAACATAAAACACCGGATCGTCTCAGTTTGTAAAAACTGTGTTAATATCTCAGAGGTGGGGTATTGTCATGTATGTACTATTGGGATCACTAGCCACTAGATGCCGTCACTGATGGAGGCATTGAGCTGCACGCACGTGTGTGCAGCCCAATTATAAAAGACCAGACATTTGTATATTAGTCACTTTGGGCCTCCAAACAGGGTTGTTAACCCTAGCGGGGTGATTTTAACTGCAGAAATTGGGATGCCCACATGCTGACTAATCCATCAGCCAAATTTGGTGGGAGGCAGTGAATTGACCAGATAAGGCAACTTTATAGTTTTATTCACAATTTTGTATGGATTCCTTGTGAGCCAGGAGCCATAAGCAATTATTGGGCCTCCCCAGCCCTGAACTTCCCTCCCCTCCCACCAACAGCAGCTCTTTGGAGAACCCCCTCCCAGCACTAACCTTGTGCTTCCCTTAAATTCCCGTCCAATTTCCCGCTCGTGCCTGTCGACTGTGTCATCATTCACTTTAGCTTCGGGCAGGAGACGATTTAAATGAGGAGCTAAAATGGCACGGGCTTCGCACTGATTTCTTCGTGGGGGCTTTTCTTTCCTGCCCACACCTGCCATCCGCAAATGCCCCCAGAGTAAAAATCGGGGCTAATATTACTGAGGCAGACTAGCCCATGACCTGCGAGTTATTGTTATTGACAATGGATGCAAAAAAGCAGGAAGATTCTTACAATTCCCAGCACCCCTCATTTCAATTTACAACAAAAAAGGAATAACTTAAAGACAGGAGGTAATAACCTAAATGATAAACTTCTAATTAACTTAGCAGGAGCAGATATGTCTTGTAAGTCCCAGGGCTTCGGAAAATCGGTCAAATGTTTTCAGCTATTTAGAGAGGTTATAAATAGGTAGGAAAATAATAATGAAGGTAAATGTGACCCTGACATTGACCTGCACTCCATCACACCTTTCACTGAGAACCTTGCAACAGTGGTTACACACTGAACTGAACAGTGATGAACTAATTAAAGATGAATAAAAATATCTGCTCCTCAAGCTGCCCTGAATGAGTAGAAATATTTCAACACAAGTACAAATGCATTATTGGCTGTCACTGGGACAAGTGCGTCAGGTCAAAATTACTCTGTTTAAAATTACACCATAGGAAACATTATCAAGACTAAAATAGTAACACATATGGTACCACTGTGACTTCAGAAGCCAACAATTTGACCTGCTTGGTAATTGTTCTGTGCATCTTATCATACACCTGTGAAGAGGCATCATTTCACGTGTATCTAGGACAGGAATGATTTCACTGAGACAAGTGATCACTTTCTGCTACCTATTGCAAAAACAGGTATGATTTTCCAAAAAAATTTCAGCATAAATATAAAACAAAAAGTAACTGTGCATTATGGGTCAGGAAAGACTTCTGATGAATGACTGAGCATATTGGTACAGCAGTAGGACCTGAAAAGATCAGCATAAGAACATAAGAAGTAGGCCATCTAGCCCCTCGAGCCTGCTCCGCCATTCAAAAAGATCATGGCTGATCTGGCCGTGGACTCAGCTCCACTTACCCGCCCGCTCCCCATAACCCTTAATTCCCTTATTGGTTAAAAATCTATCTATCTGTGATTTGAATACATTCAATGAGCTAGCCTCAACTGCTTCCTTGGACAGAGAAGTCCACAGATTCACAACTCTCTGGGAGAAGAAATTCCTTCTCAACTCGGTTTTAAAATGGCTCCCCCATATTTTGAGGCTGTGCCCCCTAGTTCTAGTCTCCCCGACCAGTGGAAACAACCTCTCTGCCTCTATCTTGTCTATCCCTTTCGTTATTTTAAATGTTTCGATAAGATCACCCTTCATCCTTCTGAACTCCAACGAGTAAAGATCCAGTCTACTCAATCTATCATCATAACGTAACCCCCTCATCTCCGGAATCAGCCTCGTGAATCGTCTCTGTACCCCCTCCAAAGCTAGTATATCCTTCCTTAAGTAAGGTGACCAAAACTGCACACAGTACTCCAGGTGCGGCCTCACTAATACCCTATACAGTTGCAGCAGGACCTCCCTGCTTTTGTACTCCATCCCTCTCGCAATGAAGGCCAACATTCCATTCACCTTCTTGATTACCTGCTGCACCTGCAAACTAACTTTTTGGGATTCATGCATGAGGACCCCCAGGTCCCGTTGCACCGCAGCATGTTGTAATTTCTCCCCATTCAAATAATATTCCCTTTTACTGTTTTTTTTTCCAAGGTGGATGACCTCACATTTTCCAACATTGTATTCCATCTGCCAAACCTTAGCCCATTCGCTGAACCTATCTAAATCTCTTTGCAGCCTCTCTGCGCCCTCTACACAACCCACTTTCCCACTAATCTTTGTGGTCATGTGCAAATTTTGTTACACTACACTCTGTCCCCTCTTCCAGGTCATCTATGTATATTGTAAACAGTTGTGGTCCCAGCACCGATCCCTGTGGCACACCGCTAACCACCGATTTCCAACCCGAAAGGGACCCATTTATCCCGACTCTCTGCTTCCTGTTAGCTAGCCAATTCTCGATCCATGCTAATACATTTCCTCTGACTCTGCGTACCTTATCTTCTGCAGTAACCTTTTCTGTGGCACCTTATCGAATGCCTTTTGGAAATCTAAATACACCACATCCATTGGTACACCTCTATCCACCATGCTCGTTATATCCTCAAAGAATTCCAGTAAATTAGTTAAACATGATTTCCCCTTCATGAATCCATGTTGCGTCTGCTTGATTGCACTATTCCTATTTAGATATCCCGTTATTTCTTCCTTAATGATAGCTTCAAGCATTTTCCCCACTACAGATGTTAAACTAACCGGCCTATAGTTACCTGCCTTTTGTCTGCCCCCTTTTTTAAACAGAGGCGTTACATTAGCTGCTTTCCAATCCGCTGGTACCTCCCCAGAGTCCAGAGAATTTTGGTAGATTATAACAAATGCATCTGCTATAACTTCCGCCATCTCTTTTAATTCCCTGGGATGCATTTCATCAGGACCAGGGGACTTGTCTACCTTGAGTCCCATTAGCCTGTCCAGCACTACCTCCCTAATGAAGTGATTGTCTCAAGGTCCTCCTTTCTCACATTCCCGTGACCAGCAATTTTTGGCATGGTTTTGTGTCTTCCACTGTGAAGACCGAAGCAAAATGATTGTTTAAGGTCTCAGTCGTTTCCACATTTCCCATTAGTAAATCCCCCTTCTCATCTTCTAAGGGACCAACATTTACTTTAGTCACTCTTTTCCATTTTACATATCGGTAAAAGCTTTTACTATCTGTTTTTATGTTTTGCGCAAGTTTACTTTCGTAATCTATCTTTCCTTTCTTTATTGCTTTCTTAGTCATTCTTTGCCACCATTTAGTCTGTGTTCCCAGTCTACTTTAGCCAACTCTGCCCTCATCCCACTGTAGTCCCCTTTGTTTAAGCATAGTATGCTCGTTTGAGACACTACTTCCTCACCCTCAATCTGTATTACAAATTCAACCATACTGTGATCACTCATTCCGAGAGGATCTTTTACTTGGAGATCGTTCATTATTCCTGTCTCATTACACAGGACCAGATCTAAGATAGCTTGCTCCCTTGTAGGTTCTGTAACATACTGTTCTAAGAAACAATCCCGTATGCATTCTATGAATTCCTCCTCCAGGCTACCCCGTGCGATTTGATTTGACCAATCGATATGTAGGTTAAAATCCCCCATGATTACTGCCGTTCCTTTTTCACATGCCTCCATTATTCCCTTGATTATTGTCTGCCCCACAGTGAAGTTATTATTTGGGGGCCTATAAACTACGCCCACCAGTGACTTTTTCCCCTTACTATCTCTAATCTCCACCCACAACGATTCAATATTTTGTTCATTAGAGCCAATATCATCTCTCACAACTGCCCTGATATCATCCTTTATTAACAGAGCTACCCCACCTCCTTTCCCTTCTTGTCTATCCTTCCGAATTGTCAGATACCCCTGTATGTTTAATTCCCAGTCTTGGCCACCCTGCAACCACGTTTCTGTAATGGCCACCAAATCATACCCATTTGTAATGATTTGTGCCATCAACTCATTTACTTTATTTAGAATGCTGCGTGCGTTTAGGTAGAGTGTTTTAATACTAGTTTTTAAACCATGATTTTTAGTTTTGACAATCATAACAATAAAAGTTTTCTCGTCAGCGGTTCTCTGTTGCACACAATCCTTTGCAATATTTTGACACAAGATGGAGCTGAGAGATAAGTCTCATAACAAGAATTACAGTGAATGGATGGGCTAGAGAATGGCAGACAGATTTCAATATGGGTAATTGTAATGTAGGTAGGTGGGTAGGTAGGTAGGTAGAAAGGTAGGTAGGTAGATAATATAGGAGTGTGCATCAAGGTGTGAATATTGATTGCTCAAGAAGGTTTCTAGTGAATGTGGAGCTGTTAACAATGTTAGCATACATCTCAAGGACGTTTGATTATAGGTCAAAGCAAATTATTTCAACCTAGTTTAAATCATTCGTCAGATGACATTTAGAATATTGTGTATATTTTTGGATATCCAATATACACAAGGACATCATTATTAAAGAAGCAGTAGCAGGACATTTGGAAAAGCAAAATTCAGTCAGGCAGAGTCAGCATGGATTTATGAAGGGGAAGTCATGTTTGACAAATTTTCTAGAATTCTTTGAGGATGCAGCGAACAGGGTGGATAAAGGGGAACCAGTGGATGTAGTGTATTTGGACTTCCAGAAGGCATTTGACAAGGTGCCACATAAAAGTTTACTGCACAAGATAAAAGACCACGGGATTGGGGGCAATATATTAGCATGGATAGAGGATTGGCTAACTAACAGAAAACAGAGAGTAGGGATAAATGGTTCATTCTCGGGTTGACAATCAATAACAAGTGGGGTGCCGCAGAGGTCAGTGATGGGACCCCAACTATTTACAATCTATATTAACGACTTGGCGGAAGGGACTGAGTGTAACGTAGCGAAGTTTGCAGACGATACAAAGATGGGAGGAAAAGCAATGTGTGAGGAGGACACAGAAAATCTGAAAAAAGACATAGACAGGCTAAGTGAGTGGGCAAAAATTTTGCAGATGAAGTATAATGTTGGAAAGTGTGAGGTCATGCACATTGGCAGAAAAAATAAAAGAGCAAGTTATTATTTAAATGGAGAAAGATTGCAAAGTGCTGCAGTACAGCGGGACCTGGGGGTACTTGTGCATGAAACACAAAAGGTTAGTATGCAGGTACAGCAAGTGATCAGGAAGGCCAATGGAATCTTGGCCTTTATTGCAAAGGAGATGGAGTATAAAAGCAGGGAAGTCTTGCTACAGTTGTACAGGGTATTGGTGAGGCCACACCTGGAATACTGCGTGCAGTTTTGGTTTCCATATTTACGAAAGGATATACTTGCTTTGGAGGCAGTTCAGAGAAGATTCACAAGGTTGATTCCAGAGATGAAGGGGTTGACTTATGAGAAAAGGTTGAGTAGGTTGGGCCTCTACTCATTGGAATTCAGAAGAATGAGAGGTGATCTTATCGAAACATATAAGATTATGAGGGGACTTGACAAGGTGGATGCAGAGAAGATGTTACCGCTGATAGGGGAGACTCGAAGTAAAGGGCATAATCTTAGAATAAGGGGCTGCCATCTAAAACTGAGATGAGGAAAACATTTTTCTCTCCGAGAGTTGTGGATCTGTGGAATTCGCTGCCTCAGAGCGCTGTGGAAGCTGAATAAATTTAAGACAGAAATAGACAATTTCTGAAACGAGAAGGGAATAAGGGGTTATGGAGAGCGGGCAGGGAAGTGTACCTGAGTACATGATCGGATCAGCCATGATCTTATTAAATGGTGCAGCAGGCTCGAGGGGCCATATGGCCTTCCCCTGCTCCTATTTCTTATGTTCTTATGTTCTTATCAATGGATTGGACAAGGTTCAGAGAAGTGAGAGACAAAGATGGATTTTGTTTCTTCGGAATCTAAGTTATGAAGACATATTCAGAGCCGAACCTATTTGCAATGGAGAAAAAAAGACACATCAACCCTGAAATTCAACGGGGTTTCTCCTGATGTTCTGCCATAACTCCACCGGGATGCAAGCAGAACCCCAGAGAAATGGCATAAACAGTTGGAAACAGCCATTCGCACCATTTCTCTGGGGGTTTCTTCAGTGTCCCACTGTTATTACAGTCAACCAGGAGAATTCCCATGGAATTTCAGAATTACTGTACTATATTCATCCACACTATTTTAAAAGGGATTAAAGGATATGAGAAACAAGCAGCAGAGTCTGGTAATCTAGGTGGCTCATGTGGAGAAAAAGACAGGTACATTACCTGTCCCGTACTGGGATATTTTGAAGCTTGGATTTTTTTCAATCAGCATTATTTTAACACCAGCATTAATCCATTTGAAATAAATGGGTTACTGCAGGCATTAAAAAAATGATTGGGCAGTCCAGGCATATAATTGTACAATTTAGGAAGAATATAATGCAATTCTTTAAAATACTGAGAAGCATAGATTAAATGTATGTAAACAGGCATTTTAATTTGTACTGTGAGTGCAGAACTGGAGGGCATGTGTAAAAAATTAACTTACTTCAAGCAAGAGTAGAGATCAAAAAATTAATTTTTCCCACACAGTAGTGTGTGGAACCGGCTCATCGCAGGAAACGTTAATGATATTCTAAAAAGAATTGGATAAATATATTGTTCGGAACAAGAATGAATGTCGCAGAAGTAGGTATAGAACGAAATAATCAAAATGGAAAAACCTGAGCTGCTGACATCATTGAAATGTTATCTGCATAGGGTTTCTGGGCCACACTTGAATACTGGAGGTGCGAGGACAGATAGGTACTCAGCTTGTCTGTGTGGTTTATCTGTAGCTTGGGAGAAATTTATGTAACTTTTCTTCAGGAGCTCCAGTAGAAAATTGATCGGGTAGATTGCACATGATTTATAAAGGATGTACATGATGCGCCTAAATGACTTTTTCTTATGTTCATATGTATAGCATAATATCTATTTTTTCTCAATAATTATTCACATAGCTGAAACGTATAAAATATAAATATCATCATTGTACATTCATCGACAATAACTGTAGCAGCTTCATGGGTGTAATCATAGCAAATCCTGTGAGCGAGTTTTATAAGGGATGTTTTAGGTTTCTCAGAAATTAATTTTAATTTTAAATCATGGGTAATTTGGGTCATAATATTGCCAGCATTTTTTAAGATTATTAGCAAGTGATTTTATCAGAAGAGGTTTACATATATATTAATAGTTCACATATAAAGGCTATTATAGTGAATGTATGTCAAATTTTAGCACTTATAATTAAATGAGCACTTCTACGATATTGTGCATATGTAAGAGGTGGGATCAGAAAGGGAAACGAGTGATGTGAATGAGTTGATGTCTGGAGCTTGGACTGATGAGATATATGTGAATTCCTCTATTAATTTACAGAACAAATGTGGTTGATGTTTCAATTTATGTTCTGTAAAGCATGATCAGTGATTGCCTAAGGTATTTTCAGTATATTTCTAACAAGCTTTGAGCAATGCAAATTCTGAGAGAAGCAATAAAACAGACTTTTATTTGAAGATTGCCTCAGGGTGTATTTATCAGTCAGCTTAGCCACCATTTTATTGGATAAAATGGAAAATGAGATTGGACAGCACAATTCTTTTTAAAAATTACCTATCTATGCAATTAGTTAGTTCTGGACATGTATTTTTATAGGAATAAGGAGATGGATGTTTCCAAGACCCAGTTCACAAATGCACCAAGTCACTTGTAATGGTTTATAGTGCTCCATCAAACAGGTGGATGGGTGCTTCACTTGTTTGATCAAAGGCCATGCAAGTTACCTGCCGTGAAGTCCCAACTCATCGCATAAAAATCAATGAATAATTGGAAGGCAGATTTCACTTGTAACACTAAGGTTGTGAATCCTAAACTCTCTGATATTGTCTCCTCACTATTCTCTGTTCACTGCCAGGACATATCTATCCTAATCTTTGCCATATTTATGTAACTTGAGTTTCCGTGCCCATTCGCATGCGCATTTTGGCTCCGGCTCCAGACCTGAGCATGCCATTTCCCTTTTTCTTCACTTTTCTTTACCCCTCTTAAGCCCTTCTCTCATGCCTTCTTTCATTTCTCCCCTCTTGGTACTCTGCCCCCCCACAAATCCCCACCCCAACTTTTCACTACTCTTTAACCTTCCAATCTGCTGCCGCCGTCCCAGGCTTGACTCCTTCATGGATAAGCCACCAGCTTTCCGTTCATGGCATTGTTCAATGGTCCCATAAAGGAACTCATCATTACCTCCTCATAAGCAGCAACATCAACTGCCCTAACCTAAGCACCTGCCAACCTTGCCACCCGGTGAGCCCATGAAGGCTATCTCACCAACCTCCTTCCCGTCCCACTTCCCTTCCCCCTACTGACCCTGTGGACTGTGCCAGTGGATCACCTATAACCATTCCTCTCCACATCTCCCTCCAGAATGTCCACTCACTTGTGAACAAGGCCCTTTCCATCCGTGACGTTATTGTGGATGATTACATCTGCATCATGGCCTTGACAGAAACTTTGTTTACATGGGATAACATCCTCCCCCTTACTGAAGCCTCCCAACTTGGCCATACCTTCTACCACCAGCCCCGCCCAAACCGCCATGGTTGGGTTGTGGCATTTATCGCCAAATCTCACCTTGGTCTGTTCCCCTACTCCTCGAGCACCTTCTCTTCCTTTGAGTATCCCATCTTGTTCTATTCTTCTCACATCTCTTTTAAAATCCTCATTCTCTATTGCCCACCTAAGTACCACTTCAAGTTTTTCACCGAGATCCTCACTGCTTTCCTTCTTCAACTTCTGCACTGAGCGACTTCTCATCTTCGGTGATTTCAACCTCTAGCTCAACTTGTCATGCCCTCTCTCCTGAATTCACTCTCCTCTTGTCCTCCCTTAACTTCTCCCTCCATATAAACTCTCCTACCTGTATTCACAGCCACCCACTCAACTTTGCCATTTCCCATGACCTCTCTAGTCCCCATCATCTTAATCACAGATAAAGCATTCTAAGATCACTTTCTTGTATCCCTCTGCACTCACGTACCTCTTTTCCCTTTCCCATTCCAAATCCACTTTCTTCTGTGTCTGGCCTGGAAAAAAATCCCCTCATGAGACCTGGTTATAGCCTTCATCATGACTATGCCTGGGTGGGTATTGTGTGGGTCGCGTATAAACGTTTCCCTGGCAAAAACACGCGATTACCCCATAAGAGACAATCCGACTGGATGGACATTTCATCTTTGCATCGATGAAACGGCTTAATTTCATCTTGCATTTCCCCGGAATGGCCGACCGGCTTCCATTGAGGATGCAACTTTTTACAAGTGATAGTACAGGATCCTGGCTGGTCCAGATCCTGATCTGGTGAGCAGTGATGGGTGACCCCTCACTCTCAAAAGCATCCATGACCAGAAGCAAGTCTACAGGCTGCGTCATTTCCACCCCGGTAGTGGGCAATGGTAGCCGACTGAGGGCATCAGCACAGTTCTCTGTGCCTGGTCTGTGGCGGATAACATAGTCATAGGCGGACAATGTTAGTGCCCATCTTTGGATGCGGGATGAAGCATTGGTGTTTATACCTTTGCTTTTTGAAAACAGCAGAATGAGCAGTTTGTGTTCAGTTTCAAGCTCAAACCGAAGTCCAAATAGGTATTGGTGCATTTTCTTAACCCCATATACACATGCTAAACCCTCTTTCTCGACCATACTGTAGGCTCTTTCAGCCTTAGACAGACTTCTAGATGCCTTTGCAACCGGTTGAAGTTTACCCAATACATTGGTTTGCTGTAACACACAGCCGACCCCGTACGAAGATGCATCACAAGCTAGCACTAATCGTTTACACAGGTCATACAGTACAACTAACTTATTAGAACAAATTGGTTTCTGGCCTTCTCAAAGGCTGTTTCTTGAGATTTACCCCAAACCCAGTCGTCACCCTTACGTAGCAACATGTGCAAGGGTTCCAGCAAAGTGCTTAACCCAGGTAGAAAGTTACCAAATGGTTGAGGAGTCCCAGGAACGAACGTAACTCCGTCACACTCTGTGGTCTGGGTGCATTCTTGATGGCCTCTGTCTTTGAGTCCATGGGTCTGATGCCGTCTGCCGGAATCTTTCTCCCCAAAATTTTGACCTCTGGCACCAGGAAAACACACTTCGAGCATTTCAGCCTGAATTCCATTCTGTCTAGTCGACTTAGAACCTCTTCCAGGTTGTGCAGATGTTTGGTGGTGTCACGACCGGTAATCAGGATGTTGTCTTGAAACACGACAGTACGCGGAACCGATTTCCGCAGACTCTCCATGTTCCTCTGGAAGATGAAAGCAGCCGAGCGAATCCCAAAAGGGCACCTGTGGTATATAAACAGTCCTTTGTGCGTGTTGATGCACGTTAATTTTTTTTGAAGATTCAGCCAGCTCCTGTGTCATGTAGGCGGAGGTTAGGTCCAACTTGGTGAATGACTTCCACCCCGCTAACGTTGTGAACAGGTCATCCGCCTTGGGTAGCGGGTACTGGTCTTGTAAAGAACTCGGTTGACCGTTACCTTGCAGTCTCCGCAGATTCTGACCATGCCATCGCTTTTCAACACCGGAACAATCAGACTGGCCCACTCGTTGAACTCGACTGCCGATATGATTCCCTCTTGTTGAAGTCTGTCCAGTTCAATCTCGACTTTCTCCATCATCATATATGGAACTGCTCAGGCCTTGTGATGAACGGGCCTTGCATCGGGGACGAGATGGATCTGCACCTTGGCACCTGTGAAGTTGCTGATGCCTGGTTCAAATAGCGACGGAAACTTGCTCAACACTTGGGCGCACGAGGCGTCATCCACTGAAGATAATGCTTTGATGTCGTCCCAGTTCCATCAAATCTTTCCCAGCCAGCTTCTGCCAAAGAGCGTTGGGCCATCACCTAGTACAATCCACAGTGATAACTCATGCACAGCTCCATCGTACGATACCTTCACTGCTGCACTGCCAATGACTGGTATGAGCTCTTTGGTGTAGGTGCGCAGCTTTGTCTGAATCGGGCTCAGTTTGGGCCTTTGTGCCTTGCTGCCCCAAGTTCCTCAAAAGCCTTCTGGCTCATAATTGACTGACTCGCCCCCGTGTCCAACTCCATTGATACCGGAATACTGTTCAATTTGACTTTCAGCATGATAGGAGTGCTCTTGATGGTGAAGGTGTGTACCCCATACACTACTTCCTCGGGTTGAGTTGCCTCTCTTGTTTGTTCTGTGTGATCCGCGCTGGATCGATCATCCTCTGCCGACTCTGCCACGTGGTGAGTCGCAGCACTCTTGCACATTTGCTGAAGGTGCCCCATTGTTTCGCAGCCTTTGCACATGTAGTGCTTGAATCGACATTGATGGGCTCGATGATTACCCCCACAGCGCCAACATGGTGCTAATGGATTTGCATTCACACCCGATTATGGACTCTGAGTCATCCTCGGTCTTGCGGCTGCAGAGTGTAGACCCTCCATATGCAGTTCTGCCTGCTAGCGACATTATTTTATGCACAATAATTGCCGGTGAGCTTTGATGCTGGGAAGATATCTGTCTGGTATTATTGCTTGTGGATATGAATGCCTGGACTATCGTGATGGCCTTGCTCAGGTCTAGGGATTCGGTGGACAGCAGCTTGCGAAGAATGACCTCGTGGCCGATGCCAAGCACAAAAAAGTCCCTCAACATTTCCCCCAAAAATCCAGCAAATTCGCAAGTTCCCACAAGACGTCTCAGGTCGGCAACATAACTCGCCACGTGCTGGCCTTCGGAGCGGTGGTGCGTGTAGAAGCAATACCTGGCCTTGGCTTGAGGAGTGGTGCAGAAGGGAGGGATTCAAATTCCCGGGACATTGGAACCGGTTCTGGGGGAGGTGGGACCAGTACAAACCGGACGGTCTGCACCTGGGCAGGACCGGAACTAATGTCCTAGCGGGAGTATTTGCTAGTGCTGTTGGGGAAAGGTTAAACCATTATGGCAGGGGGATGGGAACCTATGCAGGGAGACAGAGGGAAGTAGAATGGGGGCAGGAGCAAAAGATAGAAAGAGGAAAAGAAAAATGGAGGGCAGAGAAACCCAAGGCAAAAAGCAAAAAAGGCCACATTACAGCAAATTTCTAAAGGGGCAAAGTGTGTTAAAAAGACAAGCCTGAAGGCTCTGTGTCTCAATGCGAGGAGTATTCGCAATAAGATGGACGAATTAACTGTGCAGATAGCAGTTAATGGATATGATGTAATTGGCATCATGGAGACATGGCTCCAGGGTGACCAAGGCTGGGAACTCAACATCCAGGGGTATTCAACATTTAGGAAGGATACACAGAAAGGAAAAGGAGGTGCGGTGGCGTTGCTGGTTAAAGAGGAAATGAATGCAATAGTAAGGAAGGACATTAGTTTGGATGATGTGGAATTGGTATGGGTGGAACTACGGAATACCAAGGGGCAGAAACCGCGAGTGGGAGTTGTGTACAGATCACCAAACAGTAGTAGTGAGGTTGGGGACAGCATCAAACAAGAAATTAGGGATGCGTGCAATAAAGGTTATCATGGGCGACTTTAATCTACATATTGATTGGGCTAAGCAAACTGGTAGCAATGTGGTGGAGTGTATTAGGGATGGTTTTCTAGACCAATATGTCGAGGAGCCAACTAGAAGGCTGGCCATCCTAGACTGGGTGATGTCTAATGAGAAAGGACTAATTAGCAATCTTGTTGTGTGAGGCCCCTTGGGGAAGAGTAACCGTAATATGGTAGAATTCTTTATTAAGATGGAGAGTGACACAGTTAATTCAGAGACTAGGGTCCTGAACTTAAAGAAAGGTAACTTCGATAGTATGAAATGTGAATTGACTTGAATAGACTCGCGAGTGATACTTAAAGGGTTCACAGTGGATAGGCAATGGCAACCATTTAAAGATCACATGGATAAACTTCAACAATTGTACATCCCTGTCTGGAGTAAAAATAAAACGGGGAAGGTGGCTCAACTGTGGCTAACAAGGGAAATTAAGGATAGTGTTAAATCCAAAGAAGAGGGATATAAATTGGCCAGAAAAAGCAGCAAACCTGAGGACTGGGAGAATTTTATAATACAGCAGAGAGGACAAATGGTTTAATTAGGAGGGGGAAAATAGAGTATGAGAGGAAGCTTGCTGGGAACATAAAAACTGATTGCAAAAGCTTCTATATATATGTGAAGAGAAAAAGATTAGTGAAAATAAACGTAGGTCCCTTGCAATCAGATTCAGCTGAATTTATAACAGGGACAAAGAAATGGCAGTCCAGGTAAACAAATACTTTGGTTCTATCTTCACGAAGGAAGAACACAAATAACCTTCCGGAAATACGAAGGGATCGAGGGTCTAGTGAGAAGGAGGAACTGAAGGATATCCTTATTAGGCGGGAAATTGTGTTAGGGAAATTGAGGGGATTGAAGGCTGATAAATCCCCGAGGCCTGATTGTATGCATCCCAGAGTACTTAAGGAAGTAACCCTAGAAATAGAGGATGCATTGGTGATCATTTTCCAACAGTCTATCGACTCTGGATCAGTTCCTATGGACTGGAGGGTAGCTAATGTAACACTACATTTTAAGAAAGGAGGGAGAGAGAAGGTGGATAATTATAGACCGGTTAGCCTGACATCAGTAGTGGGGAAAATGTTAGAATCAATTATTAAAAATGAAATCGCAGCACATTTGGAAAGCAGTGACAGGATCGGTCCAAGTCAGCATGGATTTATGAAAGGGAAATCCTGCTTGACAAATCTTCTGGAATTTTTTGAGGATGTAACTGGCAGAGTGGACAAGGGAGTACCAGTGGATGTGGTGTATCTGGACTTTCAAAAGGCTTTTGACAAGGTCCCACACAAGAGATCAGTGTGCAAAATTAAAGCACATGGTATTGAGGGTAATGTACTGACGTGAATAGAGAACTGGTTGGCAGACAGGAAGCAGAGAGTCAGAATAAACGGGTCCTTTTCAGAATGGCAGGCAGTGACTAGTGGGGTGACGCAGGGCTCAGTGCTGGGACCCCAGCTATTTACAATTTACATTAATGATTTGGATGAGGGAATGGAGTGTAATATCTCCAAGTTTGACACTAAGCTGGGTG
Organism: Pristiophorus japonicus; assembly: GCF_044704955.1. NCBI lineage: Eukaryota > Metazoa > Chordata > Chondrichthyes > Pristiophoridae > Pristiophorus > Pristiophorus japonicus. The sequence continues at coordinate 170,796,528 of NC_091981.1, forward strand.
GCGGTGTGAGCTGTGAGGAGGACACTAAAATGCTGTAGGGTGACTTGGACAGGTTAGGTGAGTGGGCATATGCATGGCAGTTGCAGTATAATGTGGATAAATGTGAGATTATCCACTTTGATGGCAAAAATACAAAGGCAGAATATTATCTGAATGGCAGCAGATTAGGAAAAGGGGAGGTGCAACGAGACCTGGGTGTCATGGTACATTAGTCATTGAAAGTTGGCATGCAGGTACAGCAGGCAATGAAGAAGGCAAATGGTATGTTGGCCTTCATAGCTAGGGGATTTGAGTATAGGAGCAGGGAGGTCTTACTGCAGTTGTGCAGGGCCTTAGTGAGGCCTCACCTGGAATATTGTGTTCAGTTTTGGTCTCCTAATCTGAGGAAGGACGTTCTTGCTATTGAGGGAGTGCAGCGAAGATTCACCAGACTGATTCCCGGGATGGCAGGACTGACATATGAGGAGAGACTGGATCGACTGGGCCTGTATTCACTGGAGTTTAGAAGGATGAGAGGGGATCTCATAGAAATATATCAAATTCTGACGGGACTGGACAGGTTAGATGCAGGAAGAAAGTTCCCGATGTTGGGGAAGTCCAGAACCAGGGGACATAGTCTAAGGATAAGGGGTAAGCCATTTAGGACTGAGATGAGAAGAAACTTCTTCACTCAGAGAGTTGTTAACCTGTAGAATTTCCCTACCGCAGAGAGTTGTTGATGCCAGTTCATTGGATATATTCAAGATATGGCCCTTATGGCTAAAGGGATCAAGGGTAATGGAGAGAAAGCAGGAAAGGGGTACTGAGGTGAATGATCAGCCATGATCTTATTGAATGGTGGTACAGGCTTACTGGCCTACTCATGCACCTATTTTTTACGTTTCTATGTTTCTATGTTTCTGGCCATTCAGACGCTCTCCTTCGGCTTGAGGTGGTTCCGAACCAGCGTTCAAACTCTGTATATGTCTTCTCCGCTGGTTTCTCTAGTGCTAGCACATTTTTGATGAGGCCGTATATTGTGGACCCACACTCGGTGAGGAGAATCGTCCTGCGCTTGATCGCTTTATCGTCCCCATCCAACTTGTTGGCCACGAAGTACTGGTCGAGATGCTCAACGAAGGCTTCCCAATCATCACCCTCTACAAATCTTTCTAAAATACCAACGGCAGCAATGACCGCATGAAAGTTCATATTCTGTTACTCGTCCCCAATTGTTAAGTGTGGAAGAACTCCACAAGACTGAGTACTGTGAGCTAAAACTGATGTGACCTTAGTCTCTTTAATACAACTCCAGAGTGCCTAAGCAGCATGGCAAACAACCTTTTATACTCCCTTGCACGAGGTGTGCAGCTGACCCTTGGGCCTCCAACAGTTGCGCCCTCTGGTGGCAAGTCTTACACAGTTACAATGTTTACATACATAACAAAACCTACCTCCGAAGCTCTTGGTCACCTGCCTCAATATCTCTTTATGTGGCTTGGTGTCAAATATTGTCTGATAATGCTCCTGGAAAGTGCCTAGGAATGCTTACTATGTTAAAGGCACTATGGGCTGCATTTTCGGTCTTCTGCCACCCCTGATAGTGCCCCAGAAGGGCGGCAATGGTGGCAGGAACGGTTTCTGAACGGGCGACCAGCCGGGAAATTAGTCGCTGGTTTTGCGAGGTGCTGAGCAGCATCGCTGGGGATCGTCGAGCCCGTGTGGAATGCCACCGGTTTCGACTGCACTTCGATTTTGTATTGATGCCGAGCCTGTAGCGCCCCGTAGCATGGCTGAGTTGGAATGCCTGGTGAACCAGGTGGTTAGAGCTGTCCCGGTGGTGGTGAGTGCAGGCAGCAATGAATGAGCTAAGTGTGATTGTTGTGTTTATTTTTATTTTTGCGATTTATCCTAATGTGGGTTGGTCAAGATATTTGGAATGTTTTTTATGCCGATTGTTTTTTCTACAAGCAAGCTGCTCTTAGGGTGCACCGAGGCTGGCTCTTTACCTCAGGACTTTCAGTTGGTCAGCTGGCCTAATGCCCTAAAAGAGGTGCTCTCTTAGCATTCCGCTCTACACTCAGGGACAATCTAATGAATTTTGTGGCTGAGGACGCAAACCATTTCCCTCCACGAAATGACCAGATCCAAATATCCAGCCCTATATAAATGCAACTATATAAATGCAAGTTGTTTTTATAGATATCTGATTTAAAGACAGAAAGACATTTGGGTTGTCATTCAATATCTTAAGAAGTATTCAGTCATGACGACCAACCAGCAATATAAACTATGGAGCACTATGTACTGACCAGAACATTAATGTTTGAGTCTTCAGGCTACCTGTCTGAGGTACCAACTAGCAGACCCCACGTCCAACAGTGGACATTTCACCACTGTCATAGGATATATCACCACCCCTCTCCTTACAGTCACTAGGATTGGTGGTACTTGAGGAGAGAGGAAGGCCACCCACATCATCATTTAAATGTGGCAGGGCAGCAAATGGGTGGGTAGCTGAGTTCCCTGCTTTGGGATGGGACAAATAAAAATTCCTTGCAGCATTAAAAGGCATAGGAATCCAATGATAGGCCTTTTGGTCTCATTTCCTTCCATTTTTCACTGCTATAATAGCGGAAGAAAATCCAGTCACATGGGTCCTGCGTGGAACAGTGGGATAATAAGGACAACGCCACACAGGTGTTAAAGTAGATGGTCACAACAAAAGTACAAAAAATCCCAAATCAAATCAGAAATAAGCTTAAAACTGATGTGAATGCTGAGCTTTTAAAATTATCTCCAACCTTTTACTGCGTACCTCGACACCTTGGATGTGCATTTACAAGTGAAACATAAGAACATAAGAACATAAGAACATAAGAAATAGGAGCAGGAGTAGGTCATTTGGTCCCTCGAGCTTTCTCCACTATTTAATAAGATCATGGCTGATCTGATCATGGACTCAGCTCCACTTCCCTGCCCACTCCCCATAACCCTTTATTCCCTATCACTCAAAAATCTGTAGCTCCGCTTTAAATATATTCAATGAGCCAGTCTCCACAGCTATCTGGGGCAGAGAATTCCATGGATTTACAATCCTCTGAAAGAAGAAATTCCTCCTCCTCAGTTTTATTCTGAGACAATGACCCCGAAATTCCCAGTCCCGGGAAGGACCGTTACTGTTTGTTTGTGGCGGCCATTCATCGAAATTGAATGGCTGCTCCTTTGGGCTCAACTGGCTGCCCTGATGTTGATTCAGCCTGGGAGGTCTTGCAGTGGTGTGGGCCACCGCTGACTCTTCAGGCGGTGTGGGGCTTGCGATAGTAGTGACGCGCTAAAAGTGCGCACCGCTGCTGCTCCGCCCTGGACCCATTTTCAGCGTGGAAAAGCCGGACCTTCAGCTGATGGTGCCCCCGCCAGCTTTTAGGGCCATTGCAGAGTGGCAGAGATCCCGCAACCATGGGAGCGCAGAGAGACAAGAAGGTAAGATCCAAACCTGAGAATGTTCGGCACAGAATCCGCACATGAGGGGAGCGAGAGAGAGAGGGAAAGAGAGAGAGAGAGGGAAAGGGAGGGAGAGAGGGGGTGAGAGAGAGAGGGTGTGATAGATTCACAGACCAAAAGCACACACAGCTTCTTAAAATGTATGCAGCTTCAGAAGTCTCCGGAATTTCCTGGTTCTTGTAAGCTAACTGTTTATTACCTTTAGTTGCAGTAACACAATACGTCCACATCCACAGTGTGGAACTACAGATATTACACTTCTCCCTCCTTAATGAAGAAGTGATTATAACAAACATCATACATAACTTGCATGTTTATACATAACAAAGGATATGGACTTATTTTGCCATATTTACAAATTTAGCTTAATCACTTGTTTTCTGTTTCGAAGAGGATACCTTCGCTCTCGAAGAGAACCTTCCAAACATGGTGTCGAATCTAAACTCATTTGAGGCTCATCCTGAGGAACGTTTTCTTCCAAAAGATTTCCTTGATTTTCATTTGAACTCACTCTACCTTGAGACTCTTTGTTTTCCTGACTCGGACTCAGACTTACATTCTGATTTTCTCGTGGATTTGTTTCCAGTACATTGGATGTAGGATATGCTACTGGTATATCAAAACTATCTGATGAGTCAGAAATAATCAAATCATCTCCACCTTCAACTCCTTCCACGTCTGTACGTAAAATATGATCAATATGAACAAACCTAACCTGTCCATTATCAAACAACTTGACCAAATATGTGCGAGGAATACATATCTTCATCACTCTTCCTGGTAACCACTTTACCCATTTATGGTGATGGTTCTTCACTCTCACCTTCTGAGTTAATTTCACACTTCTCTCTTTTACTCTACCTCTATCATGATTCTCTTTCTGTCTTAATTGTGTCTCTTCTACGGACTGTGCCAAATTTGGTTTTAACAACAAGAATCTGGTTCATGGCTGTCGTTTGAGAAAGAACGCTGTTGGTGTTCTACCAGTAGTTGTGTGAGGAGTATTATGATACGTAATTAGAAAATTAGCCAATTTGTGATCTAATGACAACTGTCGTTTCTTTGGATTTGGATCCAACATTTGTTTTATGAGGGCACGTTTTACAATTTGTACAGTGCGCTCTGCTGCACCATTCGAAGCAGGGTGGTATGGTGGAACCTTGGTATGTTTCACACCATTTTTGCTCATGAACTGTACAAATTCTTCTGAATGAAATTGTGGTCCATTATCCAAAACAATTTCTTGTGGGTGGCCAAATGAAGAAGATAAACATGGCAAAATGTCCAATATTTTATTTGTTGTTTTCCACATTGGAAACACCTCAACCCACTTCGAATGGCTATCAATCACAATGAACAATTGTTGTCCTTCCAGCTCAGCAAAATCGATATGTAGCCTTTGCCACACCCTGGGAGGCCATTTCCAGGCTGTAATGGTACTGATGGTGATTGCTTGCTTACCGATTGACATGTCATACGCTGACTCATGATGTACCCTATAACTTTATCAAGACCTGGCCACCATAATTAACTGCGTGCAAAACTCTTGGTCAAGTACATTCCCACGTGCTGGTCATGGAGGTCTCCGAATAATTTGGACTTGAATTTATTTGGTATAACCACTCTTGCACCCCACATGATACAATCTTTATCGACTGATAATTCATTCCTACGAATGAAGAATGCATGAATATCTTTGTCAGTTACCTGGTTTGGCCATCTATTTGCAATATGATCATACATCTTTGACATAACTGGGTCACGTTTGGTTGCTCCACCAATCGCTTCAGCTGTGACTGGCAGTTAAACAATGTATGAAAAATAGAACACTTCTTCCCTATTGGGTGTAACTTGTGATGGGGAAGGCAATCTAGACATAGCATCAACATTACTGTGATCAGCTGATCGTCTGTATTCAATATCATATGTATATGCTGACAAAATCAAAGCCCATCTCTGCATTCGGGCTGCAGCTAATATTGGAACTGGGGACTTTGAATGGAGGATTGCTGTCAGGGGCTTATGGTCCGTAATGGTGGTAAACTTACGACCATACAAGTATTTGTGGAACTTCTTGACCCCAAAAATTAATGCCAAAGCTTCCCTTTCGATTTGCGCATAATTACTCTCACTGGCATTGAGAGTGCGTGAAGCAAAAGCAATTGGTCTCTCCTCCCCACTACTTGATACATGAGAGATTACTACCCCAACTCCATATGGAGAGGCATCACATGCTAGCTTAATCTCCTTAGATATGTCATAGTGAGCTAACATGGTGCTCTCTACCAATTTGCTTTTACACTCCTTGAATGCTGTATCGCGTTCTTTTGACCACTTCCAATTGACCTGTTTTTTCAATAGTTCATTCAGTGGATGTAATACTGTAGCCAAATTTGGTAGGAACTTCCCATAATAGTTCAAAAGACCCAAGAGTGAACGAAGTTCAGTGACATTCCTGGGAGTGGGTGCATTTCTAATTGCATCCAGTTTTCCCATGGTTGGATGTCAACCATCTTTGTCTACTCTGTACCCTAAGTACTCCACTGAGTTTTGAAATAACTCATACTTACGAGCAGACACTCGTACTCTGTGCTTTTCTAGCCATTTGAGGACTTCATTCAATAAGTTATTATGAATTTGCCTATTTGGTGCTGAAATTAGTATGTCATCCAAATAACATACTGCCCCTTCAATACCTTGCAAAATCTGGTTCATCACCCCTTGGAATATGGCAGGGGCAGAAGACACTCCAAACTGTAGCCTATTAAATTGATATAGGCCTAGATGAGTATTTATAGTCAAACATGACTTGGACTCCTCATCTAGTTCAAGCTGTAAGTAGGCATTCGTAAGATCCAGTTTTGAGAAAATCTGACCACCTGTCAGTGTTGTGAATAAATCTTCTATATTCGGCAATGTATTGGGGACATTACCCTCGAGAACCTGGTTTACGGTTACTTTATAATCACCACACAATCTTACCTTACCATCGGACTTAGATACAACAACAATGGGTGTAGCCCAATTACATCGATCTATCTTAGAAATAATATTCTCAGTCTCTAGTCTTTTGAGTTCTTGCTCAACCTTTTCTTTGAGTGCATATGGTACAGAACATGGCTTGCAATAAACTGATCTAGTGTCCTTCTGTACCCTGATGCTTGCCTTCAAGCCTTGGATCGGACTGCCTGTTTCGCAGAACATTTTCGGATAACTCTTGATAACATCATCCGTTGATGCAAATCTCGTTTCAACAGCTTCAGTGATCTCAACCAATTTCTTCCTAGTAAGGCAGGCTTGTCTCCTTTCACTACTATTAGAGGCAAGTTCTGAAATTGATCCTTGTATTTCATCGGTACGGTGCTATGACCTACCACAGGAATTTTCTCTCCCGAGTAGCCTCGCAGCTCCATCTTGGATTTCTCCAATGGGAAATCACACAATTTATCGAGGTATAGCAACTCCGTACTACACTCACGGATGCACCAGCGTTGATTTCCATTGGTATCTTGAATCCCGTAACATCTATGTGGATTTTGATATTTTTCGAATCGCTGTCCGTTAACCTCGTGCTTCTGATGACGTGTAACTCTAACATCTCCACGACCTGTTGTTGTTCTTCTATGCTATGTAGTCTCTGGGGATTTCTACTCATGGCTACAAAAGCTGGACTCATAGCTTTGAAAGCTGGTTTACCCTTCAGTCGGCATGCCTTCGCAAGATGCCCAGTCTTTCTGCAGAAGAAACACTCTGCCTTCACATATGGACAATGTGTTGTCCCAGGCACTGATAGCGCGACTTCAATGCTTTGTTACAAATTCCAGTTTCTGAGACTTTGGGCTCCCATTGCCTTTTATCTTGAACCTGCAGGCGATTCACCTCGGTTGACTGACGACCGTAATTATTATGAAATTCTCGGGAATATTGATCAGCCATGCCCATCAACCTCGCTATCTGACAAGTAATCTCAAAAGTCAAGTTATCCGTTGTCAATAATTTTCTTCTGATCGCATAATTTTTCATCCCACAAACAAAACAGTCCCGCAATGCTCGGTTTTGAAAGTTTCCGAAATTACAGTGAATAGATAGCTTTTTTAATGCTACAATGTACTCACTGATATTTTCATCAGTCTTTTAATTTTATATACCGAAACGATAGCTTTCAGCAATTTCTAACGGTTGCGGTGCTGCTCCAGCTTCGTTAAAATCTCTTTAAGCATTGTGTCCATTGGCTCGTCAGGCACAAGCAGATTTAGCAGGGTTTCATACAATTCAGGACCTGCTTCCGATAAGAAGATAGCTCGCTTCCGTTCCAACACAGCCCAGTTCTGATCTGCATTCTCTGGAACTTTGATTATGATATTTGCAGTGAAATACATTTCCAGCCGGTCCACATATACTTTAAAACATCCCCAGTCTTGTTTATATTCACCCAAATGTTCCATTATGCCTATGGTGCCGCCATTTCAAACTCTGCAAGAACTAGTATGCTCATTTTTTACCTTGGATTTTGTAGCTATTTCCAAAGACAGAGAAGCTTCCAAAGTATCTCTGTCGGCTGACTGAATACTTCACCAACAAAATTTCAGCTTTAAATCATTCAAAAAATCCCATCTTGTCGCTAAATGTGATAGATTCACAGACCACAAGCACACACAGCTTCCTAAAATGGATGCAGCTTCAGAAGTCTCCGGGACTTCCAGGTTCTTGTGAGCTGACTGTTTATTCCATTTAGTTGCAGTAACACAATACATCCACATGCACAGTGTGGAGCTACAGACATTACAGAGGAAGAGGGTGAGAGACAGAGGGAGAGAGGGAAATAGAGAGGGTGAGAGAGCGAGAGAGAGGGAAAGAGAGAGACTGAGAGAGAGGGAGGGAGAGAGGGAGTGAGAGAGGGAGTGAGAGAGGGAGGGAGAGAGGGAGAGGGAAAGAGAGAGGGTGAGAGAGAGAGGGTGTGAGGGAGAGGGAAAGAGAAAGAGAGAAAGTGAGAGAGGGTGAGAGAGAGAGAGGGAAAGAGAGGGAGAGAGAGAGAAAGAGAGGGAGAGGGAGGGAGCGGGAGGGAGCGGGAGGGAAAGAGGAAGGGAGAGAAGAAGAGAGAGACGGCGAGAGAGGGAGAGAGAGAGAGGGAAAGGAGCAACAGAGAAAGGAGAAAGAGATAGAAGTGAGAAGAGGGAATGAGAAAGTTTGATTGGGAGAGAGAGAAATAGAGAAATAGGAATAGAGAAAGAGAAAAAAAAACTAGAGAGAGAGAGAGAAATAGAGATCCCAAGATTCACAGCGAGAAAACTGAAATCTCAATCCAGGGGCCCAGACCGGAAACGTCGCCCCAGCTCAGCATTCCGAGCAGTAACAAATGGGAATCTGATCCACCTCCGCCGCCTCCAGGCTAGATCCAAGGTCGTCCCATCCTCTGTCATCGAACTACAGTACACAGACGACGCTTGCGTCTGCGCACACTCAGAGGCCAAACTCCAAGCCATTGTCAACACCTTCACCAAGGCCTACGACCCCCCTGGTTATCAAAATTGAGGCCTTGGACAACTGCACATGATGATCATAAGCGTGCCTAACCTGCAACTTTGCCTCAGTGTCTTCCCTGTGGCTGCCTCACGGGTCTGGGAAGGCTGCTGTATTCTCCGTGTGGAAGCTGCAGATATCCTACTAGGACGCCCTCGAGCAGTTTTGGGCCTGGAAGGGCCAGCTCGAGACAGGTCAACACCCTCCTGGGAGGGTTCAGTCTGACTTGGCTCGGCCGTGGCCATGCGCGGAGGCACTGGCGGAGTGACAGGTCTGGGGCCAGGAATGCTGCGAGCTGGAGGGAGTGCATCATCTGTATCCTGGCCCAAGGAGCCTGAACACCTCACCGGGGGTGGCACATTACCACCACCAGCAATCTGAGGGAGCTCAGGTCCATGCTGTGGCACCACACTGGAAGGTCCCCCGTTGCCCGTGGTGGCCCCAGTCATGAAAGCAACACAGGTCTCTGGGGGCATCCAGCTAAGACTGCATGTGAGCAGCCACAGTCTGAAAGCCACCAGATATGACAGTATTTAGATGCTCCGTCGACTTTTGCAGAGCCGCGGCCATCCTCTCCAAAGCAGCACCGATACCCTCGTTCCCTCACAATGGCAGCTGTCACATCACCCGAGCGGGCAGGGAAGTGGAGCTGAGCCCAAGATCAGATCAGCCGTGATCTTATTGAATAGCAGAGCAGGCTTGAGGAGCCAAATGGCCTACTCCTGCTCTTATTTCTTATGTTCGTATGTACTGTTACCGAACCAATGTTTTCCCCAATGCAAATCTCTGCTTTGTGATATGATTAGACGTAGAGGACAAATGGAGTATGATAGCATGAGAGATGCTGTGTGTCCACCTACTGGTACCTTCACACCAGTATTTGCAGACAAAAAATAACATACCTCCCTTTGGCAGAGGATTAGTGCATGTGGTGTCTCCAACTCTGAAAATATAAAAGAACATAAGAGCATAAGAAATAGGAGGAGGAGTAGGCCATACAGTCCCTCGAGCCTGCTCCGCCATTTAATACAATCATGGCTGATACGATCATGGAGTCTGGTCCATTTCCCTACCTGCTCTCCATAACCCCTTATTCCCTTATCATTTAAGAAACTGTCTATTTCTGTCTTAAATTTATTCAATGTCTCAGCTTCCACAGCTCTCTGAGGCAGTGAATTCCACAGATCCACAACCCTCTGAGAGAAAAAATTTCTCCTCATCTCAGTTTTAAATGGGCGGCCCCTTATTCTAAGATTATGCCCTCTAATTCTAGTCTCCCCTATCAGTGGAAACATCCTCTCTGTATCCACTTTGTCAAGCCCCCTCATAATCTCATACGTTCGATAAGCTCACCTCTCATTCTTCTGAATTCCAATGAGTAGAGGCCCAACCTACTCAACCTTTCCTCATAAATCAAACCCCTCATCTCTGGAATCAACCTTGTGAACCTTCTCTGAACTGCCTCCAAAGCAAGTATATCCTTTCGCAAATATGGAAACCAAAACTGCACGCAGTATTCCAGGTGTGACCTCACCAATACCCTGTACAACTGTAGCAAGACTTCCCTGCTTTTATACTCCATCCCCTTTGCAATAAAGGCCAAGATTCCATTGGCCTTCCTGATCACTTGCTGTACCTGCATACCAACCTTTGTGTTTCATGCACAAGTATCCCCAGGTCTCACTGTACTGCAGCACTTTGCAATCTTTCTCCATTTAAATAATAACTTGCTCTTTGATTTTTCCTGACAAAGTGCATGACCTCACACTTTCCGACATTATACTCCATATGCCAAATATTTGCCCACTCACTTAGCCTGTCTATGTCCTTTTGCAGATTTTTTGTGTTCTCCTCACACATTGCTTTTCTTTCCATCTTTGTATCGTCAGCAAACTTGGCTATGTTACACTCAGTCCCTTCCTCCAAGTCATTAATATAGATTGTAAATAGTTGGGGTTCCAGCACTGATCCCTGCGACACCCCACTGGTTACTGATTGCCAACCCAAGAATGAACCATGTGACAGCAGACTCAGTGGCACAGATACTTGTTAATGCCTGACTTAACTTTGTGCTGGATGGTTTTTCAAAAGCACCTTAAACATAGCATGTCATGCTTTACATGTTGTGCATGAAATACAGTGTTCCAGGATGATCACAAGCCAGCAAACCCTAATTGGTCATACCAGCTAGGATGTCAACAACCAAATTTGCAGACTTACCTGACGTCTGTGGGGAACTGTCTTCACAGAGTCCAGGTCAGCAGGGAGCCAGATGGAGAGCTGTGCCATCTACTGTAAGGACACCTACTGCTACAAATACTACACAGCCAGTATGACAGTAACGGTCACCTGCGCCTTTAAGTCAGCCTCCACATCCTTGCAGGTATGCTGAATAAATGGGAAAGTGGCTATTGAGTGGCAAATAGAGCCAGCTTTCTTGGCAACCACTTCTTTACAGCAGCAGATCTATTTTCAAAGCCATCAAACAGTAGTCAGATGCTGGGCTGCTCCATCACTAGCCTGCAGATTCAACCTGGCACCTTGGGTTTTCTTTCCCTTCATTTTTGCCTGTTATTTCTTAATCTCCTGCCCTTTCAGCAAAGATTGCTTATGGGTTGAGATAGCTTTTGAGCCTTTCTTGCTGAAAGCATTCCAAATTTGAGCAACTATTTTGGATTACACTAATTTAATGGCCACCATCTTATAAAATGACATGCACTTTTCCACTTACACTACTGAGAAATACTGGGTTTAGTCACGGTCAAATCAGGGCCTTCCAAAAGGCTCAACAGACGGGACTGGACAGGTTAGAATCAGGAAGAATGTTCCCAATGATGGGGAAGTCCAGAACCAGGGGACACAGTCTTAGGATAAGGGGTAGGTAATTTAGGATTGAGATGAGGAGGAACTTCTTCACTCAGAGAGTTGTTAACCTGTGGAATTCCCTGCCGCAGAGAATTGTTGATGCCAGTTCATTGGATATATTCAAGAGGGAGTTAGATATGGCCCTTATGGCTAAAGGGATCAAGGGGTTATGGAGAGAAAGCAGGAAAGGGGTACTGAGGTGATTGATCAGCCATGATCTTATTGAATGGTGGTGCAGGCTCGAAGGGCTGAATAGCCTACTCCTGCACCTATTTTCTATGTTTCTATGTAACACACAACTCACAATAGGATCAGGGTGGGGAGGGGGAAGGATTGGTGGGGAGGATAATTTGCCCCTTTATCTGCTTCAGTGCAAACATTTGCACAGCAAATTTTTTACATTTTGGATTAATTTGTAATTAAGGTTATAAAAGTTGTAGAGACTGATGCAATTACTGCAAAGGTTTGAGTGGAGCATACACACCGGCATGGACTGGTTGGGCCAGATGGCCTGTTTTTGTGCTCTATTCTGTGTAATTATGAATGTACAAAATTGATGGGCAGGCAAAAAACAGCTGGTCCATCAAGCTTGCCCCACAACTCATGATGGTTGAAGCACCATGACTAGACATAAGAACATAAGAAATCGGAGCAGGAGTTGGCCATACAGACCCCTGAGCCTGCTCGGCCATTCAATAAGATCATGGCTGATCTGATCTTGGCTTCAACTCCACTTCTCTGCCTGTTCCCCACTCCCTTATCGTTTTAAAATAAACCAAAACTGTACGCAGTACTCTAGGTGTGGTCTCACCAACCACAGTTGGAGCAAAATATCCTACTTTTATACTCCAACCCCCTTGCAATAAAGGCCAACATTCCATTTGCCTTCCTGATTACTTGCTGTATCTGCATACTAATTTTTTGTGTTTCATTCACGGTGTCTAACTTGCCAGATTGCTTGTCCGACATCCAGTTCTGGAGGAGGAGAAATTTTCTCCAATTGAATATTGGGAAGACCGAAGCCATTGTTTATGGTTTCCTAGCCATTGACTCCATCCCTCTGCCCAATTTCTGCCTGAGGCTGAACCTGGCTGTTCGCAACCTTTGTTTATATTTGACCCTGAAATGAACTTTCAACCACATATCTGCAGCATAACTAAGACCGCCTATGTCCGTCTTCGCCCTTGCCTCAGCTATTCCAAAGCACTCCTGACTGGCCTCCCATATTCTACCCTACATAAACTAGAGGTGATCCAAAATTCGGCTGTCCGTGTCTTAACTCGCACCACGTCCCGTTCACCCATCACCCCTGTGCTAGTTGACCTACATTGACTTCCAGTTAAGCAACGCCTCGATTTCAAAATTCTCATTCTTATTTTCAAATCCCACCATGGCCTCACCCTTTCCTATCTCTGTAATCTCCTCCAGCCCCACAACTCCCCAAGATATCTGCGCTCCTCTAATTCTGCCCTCTTGAGCAACCATTGGTGGCCGTACCTTAGAAACATAAGAACATAAGAAATAGGAGCAGGAGAAGGCTATTTGGCCCCTCAAACTTGATCACACATTCAATAAGAACATGGCTGATCTGATCTTGGGCTCAGCTCCACTTCCCTGCCCACTCCGCATAATCCTTCACTCCCTTATCGTTTGAAAATCTGTCTATCTTCACCTTAAATATATTCAATGACCTAGCCTCCACAGCTCTCTGGGGCAGAGAATTCCACAGATTTACAACTCTCTGAGAGAAGAACTTTCTCCTCATCTCAGTTCTAAAGGGGCGACCCCTTATTCTGAAACTCTGTCCCCTAGTTCTAGATTCCACCATGAGTGGAAACATCCTCTCTGCATCTACCTTGTCGAGCCCCTTCAGTATTGTATACGTTTCAATAAGATCACCTATGATTCTTCTAAACTCCAATAAGTATAGGCTTAACCTTGCTTCAAAAGTCAACCCCTTCATCTCAGGAATCAACCTCGTGAACCTTCTCTGAACTGCTTCCAATGCAAGTATATCCCTCCTTAAATAAGGAGACCAAAACTATATACAGTACCTTTGTTGCCATGGCCCCAAGCTCTGGAACTCACTGCCTAAACCTCTCCTCCTCTCTACCTCTTTTTCTTCCTTCAAGACACTCCTTAAAACCTACCTACCTCTTTGACCAAGCTTTTGGTCATCTGTGCTAATTTCTGCTTATATGGCTTGGTGTCAAATTGTTTTATCTCACAATATTCCTTTGAAGCACATTGCTATGTTTCACTATGTTAAATACAAGTTGTTATTATTGTTGTTGTTGAGGACACCCAGATCCCTCTGTACCACAGCATTCTGTAGTCTCTCTCCATTTAAAAAATATTTTGCTTCTCTATTCTTCCTACCAAAGAGAATAACCTCACATCTGCCAAATTTTTGCCCACTCACTTAACCTATCTATATCCCTTTGCAGACTCTTTGGGGCCGAAATTGCTCGTCCATCCATTTCTCAGCGGTATGCCTGTGGTATGCCGTTTCATACCACTGGGTATCGCTGGGGCAGAGTGAGCGTGATTTTCATCATTTTTTTCTCGGTGGTATGCTGAGCGGAGTGCAGCGAGCGGAGCGGAGTGCAGCTGGCAGAGTGTGGGCAGTGAGTCCTTTTCACTCGGGAATCTTCGGGTCCCAAGTTCTGTACACTCGCATGCTGCTGCGAAGCTCCGCCCCCCGAGAGACACAGACCAGAATTGACAGAGACTGCCGGCCTGAGAGCGCTGTACAGGTATGTGGAGAAGATTGCTTCTTGCGGGAGAGATTGCTTCTTGAGGGGGGCGGGGAGATCGCCATTTGGGGGGAGATCGCTATGGGGGGGGGGGGGAACAGATCGCTGTGGGGGGAGAACAGATCGCTGTGGGGGGAGAACAGATCGCTGTGGGGGGGAGGATGAGACTGGGGGGGTGGGAGAGACTGGGGGGGTTGACAGATAAAAACATTTTCACAGGTGAAGATGCATACCGCCGACTGAAGATCGACTTCAAACCACCTTTTCCGGGGCAGTCTGCAGGGTCGGCGGTATGTTGTTCATAAGTCATCAATTTGTCAATTTTGGGCAGTATGTCGGCGGTGTGCAGGGGCGGACGGTATGCATACCGCCCGGCGGTATGCCACTGATGAATTTCCCGCTGGTTGGTATGTGGGCAGTATGTTGGTATTTTTCAATCAATTTTATGATTTGGGGCGTTATGTCGGCAGTCCGAGGGCGGTATGTCCACCAATTTTGGTCCCTTTGTGTCCTCCTCACAACTTGCTTTCCCACCTATCTTTCTATTGTCAGCAAATTTGGCTACTATACACTCAGTTTCTTCATCCAAGGCTTCTTCATATAGAGTGTAAATAGTTGAGGCCCCAGCACTGATCCCTGTGGCATCCCACTAGTTACAGTTTGCCAAACTGAAAATGAAAATTTATCCCGACACTCTGTTTTCTGTTAGTTAGTCAATCCTCAATCCATGCTAATATATTACCCCCAACACCATGAGCTTTTATCTTGGGTAAACACTTTGCCATTCCCTACCCCCTTGGCCATGTGTAGTGTATTTGCTTCATGGGTTCTTTGCTTAAGATTTCATAGCTATACATTAGCTGTAAGAACTAGCTGGTTTATTAGCAAAGGTTTAACAATGAAACTGAACACTACCAATTCATACATCAGCCCAACTCATCATGGGGAGCCTGAGCTCAATTAACTGGGTTTTTATTGCATCTTGTGAACATCATGTGACTGGCTAAGCAACAGCTCCACAACTCAAAAATAACTTTCAATCAAGTGCTTCTTTTTTTTTGAGGGCACCAAAAACCACAAATTAACAATGGAAAATTAAAGAGAACCTTTTTCAAATCAAATCAAATTAAAATTCTGTTCCCCGTTGAAATGATGCACTCCAGTCCCTCCGGCGCCCACCTGTCGCGAAAGGCCGCGAGCATACCGGTGGACACCGCATGTTCCATCTCCAGGGGCACCCTGGCTCGAATGTAACCGCAGAAGAGAGGCAGGCAGTCAGGCTGAATGCCCCCCTCGACTGCTCGCTGCCTGGACCAGTTAATGGCCCCCTTGGCCTCAACAGCTCCATAACTCTTTTGAGGACAAAAATAAACATTAAATCAAGTGCCCCCTGATCTGGGGGACATTCCAAACATTTTTCAAGGCCCTTTTTTGTGTTTTATTTGTGGGTTTTTTGGTATTTTTTTGTCGTTTTTTTTTTCAACAGCTCTACAAATCTGGGAGCATTCTCACAGGTGCATACATTACACCATGTAATTTCCTAAGAAATTCAAAAAAACCAGAAAAGTCCCACGGCCAATAAGGCACAAAATACTCTGGAGAATTCCTTTCCGATCTGCTCGAGCAATCAAAACCACTCCAGGAGATCACACGGACCAAGTCTTATCGATAAAGACACATTACTTTCTATATGATCTGATCTCTGTCCCAGTCAAGAATCAGTCCAGCGCCTGTTTGAAGGCAAACAGAGGATCAGAACCCAGCAAACCAGTCAGCAATGTAGTCCAGAGTCTTGATACTCTCTGGGAAAAGAAGAACTGCCTATCACCCAATGTATTCCTTCTCTCATTTCTACTCATTTCCCCTGGTTCTCCCCAATCTGTTAAACTGGAATAATCTTGCACTAGGCATGCTATCCAGCCCTTAAATTATTTTATAGACTTCTATCAGGTCATCTCTAAGTCTACGCTGCACTAAAGTAAATAGACCAAGGTCCTTAAGCCCATCTAAGTCACTGAGGTTGTTTTTGCTAAGGATCATTAATGACATGGCAGTGCCAGTAGAACATAAACTGCCTCAGTGGCACTATCCGTCAAACTTACTTTTTCCCCTAATATGTTCAGAGCTGTCCTTTTGTTGTGATCTGCTATTTATTTCTCTGTTGTCTTTGTTTCTGTTCTGCATAACCTATGTAACTCGGTAAAAAGATAAAGATAAAATTGGCAAAACAATTCACTGTGACAACATACTGTTTTGCATCATTATGACATTTAACACACAGTATGTGTGTTCTTTACAAATCTCTAAAGTAGCACAGCCTTGAAACCAGGGCATTTGTGGAATCCCTTAGAAATTATCGTTACATTTTGTTTTGCCCATATTAACAATATTATTGTAATAGATCAAACAGGAAAGTTTGAAAACAAGCCAATTATTTTTCATTTTTGGGAGTCAGTTAATAATTCAATGTTTTAAAGCAAGTAGGTAAAATAAAAGTAATTAGGCTGCTATGAATTTATTAGTAGTCATTAGAGGAAGCCACTGCAGTTTAACAGGCTGTGCATCCAGGGGAAGCATATTCAGCTACACTTCAGGAGGCAAGACTAAAAGACAGCAGCAGTAAATCTGTCATGCACGTTCTACCCTAGAGACACACTTCATAAATTAATTAATCATTCACCATTTTGACCCTGAAAATTAAGGCACATTAGAGGGAGTATCTTCTGTGAAACAGGTTATCAACCCAAAAGGTTGTTTTAGTGTTTTAGAGACTTCAACATTTATTTGTTAAAATTCACAAATAAAATGCATACTTACTGTTACAATATGACAAATATTCTTAAAAACATGCTCAAATATCTTCAGTACTCTCCTTCGATCAGGTGACCTATTGCTGGGAATACTCAAATCATCTTTCTTCCTGTCACATGATACAAGCATCATATTCAAGAGTTCTTTACACAAGGAATAAAAACAAAAACAAAGCAGTATAATATCGACAAGATTACAGATGCCTGACAAAGTATTCAAATTTTAAACTTAATCTTGGAGTTTAACTTATGTTAAAAAGAAGCAAAGTATAGAGGGAGTACTTTCAGTGTAATTATAAATGAAAAATTGCAACCTGGCCTCTTTCTATTGCCTCAAAACAAAAAGCTAACAATGGCTGGCACTCTCTTTACCCAGTGCTATCCTCCTTAACTAGGACTTCAAACCCCACAAACATCACCATGTCCTTTGGTATATGTTAGATGCTATACTAAGAATTTTATCTCCAGTTCTCCCTTCCTTCTTTACCAGACCTGTCAAAGTAACAGAATTGTCCTCTAGAGGAAGCCCAAGTACTAACGACAGTTGAGACTTACATTCATATTTGGATCTCTTAGTTGAGAGTTCAAGCCTCCAGCCTTGCAGTTGTCAAGCTCCTAGCTACATTATTTTGATGTAGAAATACTTCTGTCATCCTCAAGGAAAATCTTGCAATTTATGTCAGCTGGGCTTGCTCAGCTCTGACCTTTCATTGGACTTGTTAAATCACAGACAATAAAATTTCCTGTTAAGAATGGATTTGACCATTACAAAAGCTTTTGTCACTTACTGTATCTTGGCAAAAAATACACTAATCTAGTATATTGAGTTCCAGAAACAAATATTAAGATTATGAAAAGGCATTTGATCAGAAATCTTCCTGTCTACTCATACTAATGTTGAACTGTCAGCAAATTGATTTCAAATTGTTATTGCCCAAGACAAGCAAACCTTTGACTGAATATTTGATTGGGTATTCATCCAGTCAAACAATTTTACTGCTAGCTTAAAGGGACACAGGGTATAATATACCTGTCTAATTGTTTTTGTTTGGCTTATAGAATCATAGAAAAATTATGACACAGAAGGAGGCTATTCGGCCATCATATTCGTGTCCATTTTTCAAAAACTTTTCCCAACTCATTACAACTGATATTCCGTGTGTAGAAGCTCTGAGTAGTGCACCTGCAAAGTAATTTACAAATTATAGAATTAACAGTAAATGTAAATTTTGGTAACTGATGAGAGCCTTATTGAATAATGTTTCATCAATTGAATTGACATGGCCCAGCAAGCCACTTAGTTAAGGACAATTAGGTATGGGCAATAAATACTGGTCTTGCAAGTGACATCCACATCCCATGAATGAATTTAAAAAAAATTCATGGCTATTGTGCCAAACTTAATAAGGTATCGGATGGGATAGTGGCAGGAATTGAGGCAAAAACGGGTGGTAAGGCCTCCAACTGCACTCCTTCCCGAACCTCAATTTCCCTCTACAATCATCAGGACTGCTGCTGGAAACCATTCTCTGTTCACCACATGTTGGTGTGGTGCGGTGTGGTGCGGTGGGGCTGGGGTGCAAGGAATAGTTGATTCCTCTTCTTACTGTCTCTGCTAACCCCAGTGTCTTGATTGAGGCCTAAAAAACCAAATTATTTCTCTTTTCAGGTCACTACCACCTCCTTTAACTGACCAGTTGCCTGGGAGGACAGATGCTCCAACCCTTTCCCGGAATTGTCCTGCGGGAGTAGTGCCGGCACCAGTCGGTACCCTTTCTGTGGCTTGGAGGCGCAGCCACCCTTAAAGGGGCAGTGGTGCTGCCGGCGATACCAGGTTATTTTATTTTGTCAGCCGACTGCCAGGTCGAGCCAACAATTATGGCTGCAGGTTCGGCTGGGCCGTCAACAGGCAGTCTGACACCCACTCTTGGGTGTCAGGCCGCTGGCCCGGCCAAAATCCTCCGTGGTGGCCCAGTGTTTGCCACCAAAGTGGCTGCAGAGTTTGTCGCGGCGCTCCCCTTTAACTGATGGGGAGGGACATTGTGATGCACCAGCGGGATGATATCATCAGCGTGGTGCTGATGACTTCGAGCATCGGTTACTCCGCCGCACCCCATACTTCCACCCCAATAATGAGGTCACTCCCGCCCCGCTCCAACAAAAAGCACAAAGTGCTGAATTTCTCCGGTTTGGCCGCCTCATGCATTTGAAGGATGGTAGGTGCAACTGGTTTCAGGCGGTGGGCAATTTCGGCCTCATTATCTTCTACTCTATCTTATAAACACACTACTGAAACTTGTGTTGCAACAATTAATTTTTGCCATGTTTCACATTATCCATCTGCTTTATGGCATCCACCAATTGCGGAGGAGGGAGTACATGACACCTGAAAAAGTAGGAAGTAGAGCAAATTCTAACACTGTCTACAGGAGCTCTCAGGAAGATTACATAAGAGATGATTAGAAACAAAGCAATTTCTATGGTTTCTCTTTGGTGATAGAGGCATAAACAATGTCCAGATGTGGTAAGTTAAGAAAGCCTTATAAAGGTTTCCTGTACATTGATTTGGAACATTTAAACATTGGGGGCAAATATTCCCCTTCTGCATTCAGCCTGTGGTCTCCGCCTATTAAAGTGAATGAGCAAAAAATCGCAGCAGGTGAGCACAGAAGCAGAATTTCAACCCCCAACTTTAAAGACACTGTAGCCTGTATAATGGACTCTCCCAGCAGTGTGGGCTACTGCCGACTCTCGTGGCGGTGTGGGGCTTGCGGCAGTAGTGGGGCTTCGAGGTAGTCGGGAAACCAGGTTTCACGCAGGCTCTGCTGTTCAACTAATGGAAGCAGCCAGTGCTGCCTGTTAACAGTTCCCACCTCATGTTCATTTCTTCAGAAAAAGTGCATCATGGCTTACCACAGTGGGGATATCTTTGAGCGCCAGTGCTGCAAATATACTTTAAGCTAGACACTGTCTGTGGATGCTGCACCGACCATGCCCCAGCCCCAATTAGAGGGTTAATCAGTTGCAAGTTCTTGTCAATGCTGTTCAGATCAGTAGGAATCTTGGATAGGAGGGAAACGGGCCAGAAACTTGGTCCCTACCTCCGACCAGCATTTACATACAACAGGTGGGGAATACGTGGTCAGCAGTAGTCCAAAGGGGTGGATCAGGAAAATTAAGGTTACTGCAGGGAGCCAATGATAGGCCATTATCCCGCCCAATTTGGCACATGGGACCCGAAATTCACGGTCCCAGGAAGGACCGTTCTTGCCTGTTTGCGGCGACCATTCGTCAAAATCGAATGGCTGCCGCTTTGGGCTCAACTGGCCACCCTGACATAGATTCAGCCTGGGAGGTCTTGCAGTGGTGTTGTCCACCACCGACTCTTGTGGTGATGTGGGGCGTGCAGCATTAGTGACACGATAAACGTGCGCACCGCTGCCGCTCTGCCCCCGGACACATTTTCCACTTTTAGGGCCGGTGCAGAGTAGCAGAGACCTCGGAGCCGTGGGATTGGAGAGAGACAAGAAGATTCAAACCTGAGGATGTTCAGCACAGAATCCACACTCAATGGGAGAGAGAAAGAGAGGGAGAGAGAGGGAGAGAGAGAGAGGGCAAGAGGGAGAGAGAGAGGGAGAGAGGGGAGGGAGAGAGGGAAGGGAGAGAGAAAGGGAGAGGGCAAGAGAGAGGGAGTGAGAGAGGGAGAGAGAGAGGGAGAGAGAGAGGGAGAGGGAAAGAGAGAGGGAGAGGAAGAGAAAGAGAGAGAGAGAGGGAGAGAGGGGAGGGAGAGGGGAGGGAAAGGGAAAGAGAGAGGGCGAGAGAGAGGGAGTGAGAGAGGGAGAGGGAAAAGAGAGGGAGAGGTAGAGAGAGACAGAGGGAAGGGAGCAAAAGAGAAAGGAGAAAGAGATAGAAGTGAGGAATGGGAATGAGAAACAAAATGAGAAAATTTGATTGGGAGAGAGAGAAATAGAGAAATAGGAATAGAGAAAGAGAAGAGAAAAGGGGGAAAAACACAGAGAGAAAGAGAGAAATAGATATCCCGAGATTCACAGAGAGAAAACCGAAATCTCAATCCAGGGCTCAGACTGGAAACGTCGCCCTAGCTCAGCATTCCAAGCGGTAACAAATGGGAATCTGTTCTACCTCCGCCACCTCCAGGCTAGATCCAAGGTCGTCCCATCCTCTGTCATCGAACTACAGTACACAGATGACACTTGCATCTGCGCAAACTCGGAGGCCAAACTCCAAGCCATCGTCAACACCTTCACCGAGGCATACAAAAACATGGGCCTTACACTAGACATCCGCAAGACAAAGGTCCTCCACCAACCTGACCCCGCCACACAGCATTGCCCCCTGGTTATCAAAATCTACGGTGAGGCCTTGGACAACGAGGACCATTTTCCATACCTCTGGAGCCGACTGTCAACAAGGGCAGACATCGATGACGAGGTCCAACACTACCTTCAGTGTGCCAGTGCAGCCTTCAGTCGCCTGAGGAAGAGAGTTTTTGAAGACCAGGACCTCAAATCTGGCACCAAGCTTATGATCTACAGGGCAGCAATGATACCCGCCCTCCTAATGGCTCAGAGACGTGGATTATTTCCAACTGACATCTCAAAGCACTGGAGAAATACTACCAAATCTGCCTCTGCAAGATCCTGCAAATCCATTGGGAGGACAGATGCACCAGTGTCAGTGTTCTCACTCATTCCAACATCCCGAGCATCGAAGCACTGACCACGCTCGATCAGCTCCACTGGGCGGGCCACATCGTCCGCATGCCTGACATGAAACTCTCAAAGCAAACGCTCTTCTTGAAGTCTCGACACAGCAAGCAAGCCCCAGGTGGGCAGATGAAATGCTTCAAAGACACCCTCAAAGGCTCCTTGATAAAGTGCAACATCCCCACCGACACAAGAGAATCCCAGGTACAAGACCACCCAAAGTGGAGGAAGAGCATCCAGGTGGGTGCTGAGCACCGAGAGTCTCGTCACCGAGAGCATGCAGAAATCAAGCGCAGGCAGCGGAAGGAGGGTGCGGCAAACCAGGCTCTCCACCTACCCTTTCCTTCAACCACTGTTTGCCCCACCTGTGACAGAGACTGTAGGTCCCACATTGGAGAGTTCAACCACCTAAGAACTCACATTTAAAGTGGAAGCAAGTCATACTCGACTTTGAAGGACTGCCTATGATGATCTTGTGTGTGCCTAACCTGCGATTTTGCCTCAGTGTCTCCCCTGTGACTGCCTCATTTGTCTGGGAAGGCTGCTGTGTTTCCTGTGTGCAAGCTGCAGATGTCCTTCTAGGATGCCCTCAAGCAGCTTTGGGCTTGGAAGGGCAGCTGGAGATTGGCCAATACCCTCCTGGGGCGGGTCAGTCTGGCCTGGCTCGGGCAAGGCCATGCATGGAGGCACTGGCAGAATGACAGGTCTGGGGCCAGTAATGCTGTGAGCCAGAGGGAGCGCATGATCCGTATCATGGCCCGAGGAGCGTGGGTAACTCACCAGGGCCAGCACAATACCCCCACCACCAATCTGAGGGAGCTCAGGTCCGTGCTGTGGCACCACACCGGAAGGCCCCCCGTGGCAGACTCAACTGCGAAAGTAACACTGAGGTCTTGGGGGGCATCCAGCTGAGACTGCATGCGAGCCACAGTCTGAAAGCCGCCAGATATAACAGCACTTAGATGGTCCGTCGACTCTTGCAAAGCCGCGGCCATCCTCTCCAAAGCAGCACCGAAATGCTCGTTCCCTCACGCCTGTGCTGCAATGGCAGCTGTCAAAGAGTAAATTTCCCGTGGGAATAACGCCCCAATTAAGACTGCAAACTTTCAAGTTTGAAAGATAATAAGACTGGAACACTTTTTTGTGGTGAAAAGATGAATTTGGATCCAATGGCCTCCGCAAACCGTGCAGCGCTAATCGGAGAAAAAAGGCATTAACACCACCAGCTTTCTGGCTGCACTGAATTTCAGCCCCATGATAGCAGACAAAATACTTGCCTGGTACACACTGCACTTACTAATAATTCATATATGCACTTAAAGATGTTTCTGAGATACAAGGTGTTATGTAAATGAAAGCCTTTCTCAAGCAAAATTTTCTTCCATTTATCGCAAATGGGAAGTGGGCTCGGGGAAATTCACCCATAGTTAATTATCATTTGAACTAGATTAGCCTGGACAAAAACAACAACAACTTTTATTTATGTACCGCCTTCAACATAGTAAAACGTCCCAAGGCATTGCACGGGAGGATTATAAGACAAAAAAATTGACACCGAGCCACATCAGGAGAAATTAGGGCAGATGATCAAAAGGTTGGTCAAAGAGGTAGGTTTTAGGGAGAGTCTTAAAAAGGAAAGAAACATAGAAACATAGAAACATAGAAAATAGGTGCAGGAGTAGGCCATTCGGCCCTTCGAGCGTGCACCATCATTCAATATGATCATGGCTGATCAGGCAACTTTAGTACCCCATTCCTGCTTTCTCTCCATGCCCCTTGATCCCTTTAGCCGTAAGGGCCACATCTAACTCCCTTTTGAATATATCTAACGAACTGACCTCAACAACTTTCTGTGGTAGAGAATTCCACAGGTTCACAATTCTCTGAGTGAAGAAGTTTCTCCTCATCTCGGTCCTAAATTGCTTACCCCTTACCCTTAGACTGTGCTCCCTGGCTCTGGACTTCCCCAACATCGGGAACATTCTTCCCGCATCTAACCTGTCCAATCCCATCAGAATTTTATATGTTTCTATGAGATCGCCTCTCATTCTTCTAAATTCCAGTGAATATAAGCCTAGTCGATCCAGTCTTTCTTCATATGTCAGTCCTGCCATTCCGGGAATCAGTCTGGTGAACCTTCGCTGCACTCCCTCAATAACAAGAATGTCCTTCCTCAGATTAGGAGACCAAAACTGTACACAATATTCAAGGTGTGGCCTCACCAAGGCTCTATACAACTGCAGTAAGACCTCCCTGCTCCTAACACAAATCCTCTTGCTATGAAGGCCAACATGCCATTTGCCTTCTTCACCGCCTGCTGTACCTGCATGCCAACTTTCAATGACTGATGTACCATGACACCCAGGTCTCGTTGTACCTCCCCTTTTCCTCATCTGTCACCATTCAGATAATATTCTGCCTTCCTGTTTTTGCCACCAAAGTGGATAACCTCACATTATACTGCATCTGCCATGTATTTGCCCACTCACCTAACCTGCAGCCTCTTAGTATCCTCCTCACAGCTCACACTGCCACCCAGGTTAATGTCATCTGCAAACTTGGAGATATTACATTTAATTCCTTCGTCTAAATTATTAATGTATACTGTAAATAGCTGGGCTCCCAGCACTGAACCTTGCAGTATCCCACTAGTCACTGTCTGCCATTCTGAAAAGGACCCGTTTATTCCTACTCTTTGCTTCCTGTCTGCCAACCAGTTCTCTATCCACGTCAATACATTAATCCCAATACCATGTGCTTTAATTTTGCACACCAATCTCTTGTGTGGGACCTTGTCAAAAGCCTTTTGAAAGTCCAAATACACCACATCCACTGGTTCTCCCTTGTCCACACTATTAGTTACATCCTCAAAAAATTCTAGAAGATTTGTCAAGCATGATTTTCCTTTCATAAATCCATGCTGACTTGGACCAATCCTGTCACTGCTATCCAAATGCGCTGTTATTACATCTTTAATAATTGATTCCAACATTTTCCCCACTACCGATGTCAGGCTAACCGGTCTATAATTCCCTGTTTTCTCTCTCCCTTTAAAAAGTGGAGTTACATTAGCTATCCTCCAGTCCATAGGAACTGATCCAGAGTCTATAGAATGTTGGAAAATGGCTACCAATGCATCCACTATTTCTAGGGCCACTTCCTTAAGTACTCTGGGATGCAGACTATCAGGCTCTGGGGATTTATCGGCCTACAGTCCCATCAATTTCCCTAACACAATTTCCTGACTAATAAGGATTTCCTTCAGTTCCTCCTTCTCGCTAGACCATCGGTCCCTTAGTATTTCCGGAAGGTTATTTGTGTCTTCCTTCGTGAAGACAGAAACAAAGTGTTTATTCAATTGGTCTGCCATTTTTTTGTTCTCCATTATAAATTTACCTGATTCTGACTGCATTTGTCTTCACTAATCTTTTTCTCTTCACATATCTATAGAAGCTTTTGCAGTCAGTTTTAATGTTCCCTGCAAGTTTACTCTCATACTCTATTTTCCCCCTCCTAATTAAACCCTTTGCCCTCCTCTGCTGAATTCTAAATTTCTCCCAGTCCTCAGGTTTGCTGCTTTTTCTGGCCAATATATATGCTTCTTCCTTGGATTTAATCCCTAATTTCCCTTGGCTATCCACGGTTGAGCCACCTTCGCCGTTTTGTTTTTACACCAGACAAGGATGTACAATTGTTAAAGTTCATCCATGTGATCTTTAAATGTCTGCCATTGACTATCCACCGTCAACCCTTTAAGTATCATTCACCAGTCTATCCTAGCCAATTCACGTCTCATACCATTGAAGTTACCTTTCTTTAATTTCAGGACCCGAGTCTCTGAATTAACTGTGTCACTCTCCATCTTAATGAAGAACTCTACCATATTATGGTTACTCTTCCCCAAGGTGCCTCACACAACAAGATGGCTAAATAATCCTCTCTCATTACACAACACCCAGTCTAGAATGGCCAGCTCTCTAGTTGGTTCCTCGACATATTGGTCTAGAAAACCATCCCTTATACACTCCAGGAAATCCTCCTCCACTGTATCGCTACCAGTTTGGTTAGCTCAATCTATATGTAGATTAAAGTCACCCATGATAACTGCTGTACCTTTATTGCACGCATCCCTAATTTCCTGTTTCATGCCATCCCCAACCTCACTACTACTGTTTGGTGGTCTGTACACAACTCCCACTACCGTTTTCTGCCCTTTGGCAGCTCCACCCATACAGATTCCACATCATCCAAGCTAATGTCCTTCCTTACTATTGCGTTAATCTCCTCTTTAACCAGCAACACTACCCCATCTCCTTTTCCTTTCTGTCTATCCTTCCTGAATATTGAATATCCCTGGGTGTTGAGTTCCCAGCCTTGGTTACCCTGGAGCCATGTCTCCGTAATCCCAATTACATCATATCCGTTAACAGCTATGTGTGCAGTAAATTTATGCATCTCATTACGAATGCTCCTCGTTTTGAGACACCGTGCCTTCAGGCTTGATTTTTAACACTCTTTGTCCTTTTAGAATTATGAAAGAGAGGTAGAGAAGTGGAGAGGTTTAGGGAGGGAGTTCCGGTGTTTAGGGCCCAAGCAACAGAAGGCACCATCCTATGCATTGATTTAGTCTGGTATCTTGAACCAATTTATTTTGATTCCATATTAGTTGAATTTGTTTAAAATACGTTCTTAAACCCTCTGAACTACATTGACCAGACATCAGACAATCAGAAAAATCAAACTGAGTTCTGTATCGATCCAAATACTCCATTTGCATCAGCCGCTGAATGAGCTGGATCACATGCTTCAACTGTTCCATGCCACACCTGCAGGGATTAGCCACCAAAATAATTAACCAGAATTAAAACCAAATCCACTCATTATCAAGTGATAAATGACTTGGGTGATACGAACCGATCAATCTAATTTCAATTTGGTTATGGAATAGGAAGGAAAGGGCTAATCAGAAATCTAAAAGGAAATTTTGTGGCGGCAGAGAGCATGGCTGAGGTACCAAATGAGAACTTTGCATTTGACTTCACTAAAGACAAGGATGATGCCAATGTCAATATAAAGGGGGAGAGAGTAGAGAAATTGGATGTGATAAAAATAGGTAAAGAGGAGGCAGTGTTCAAAGTAGAAAAGTCACCTGGTCCGGATGGGATGCAGCCTAGTTTATTGAGGTAAGTAAAGGTGTAAATAACAGTGGCTCTGGTCAAAATCTTGAAATCCTCCTTAGATATGGGAGTGGTGCCTGAGGACTGGAGTACTGCAAATGTAACACCTCTGTTCAAAAAAAGGGAGCGGGATGAACCCAATGGGCTGGATTTTCTGTTTACATTTGCTTCTGTTTTCGCCCCAGAGGGGTGGCGGTGAGCTCTTCTGGGCGGGCGGTCAGCTAACAATGCCCTGCAGAGGTGTTCGGGGTCGGTTTAGCGGGGGGCGCGGAACAGTACCACTCGGAAGAGTTGAGCCAGTGTGCACGCCCCTGGTTGTGTCACCAGCTCGCTTTTGGACTCCCGCCCGACCTGTACGCCCCACAGCATGCCCTGCTGGGACCACCTGAAAAAACGTGCAGTCCAAATTATACCAGCTGCAGTGAGGTAAGTAATGTTCATCTCAGTTTGTTTTTTCTTTTTTTTTGTGTGATTTATGTTGTGGTGGCATGTGCCAAGGATTGGGAATGTTATTTTTCAAGTTTTTTTTTCTCCCCAGGCCTCTCTTCGAGTGCTCCCGGGCCGGGTCTATCGCTCAGGATTTTGCCATGCTCAGCCGACCTTGCACTCTAAGAAAGGTATACAATGCCTCCCTTTGTGCTACGCCCCACAGTCAGGGCCCAGCTGCCTAATTTTGATGACTGAGGCGTAAATTGTTCCCGGGCGCAAACTTTACCGCCCCGCCGCCATTACCACCCCGAAATCAGCAAAGCCGAAAATCCAGCCCCAATAATTATAGACCAGTCAGTCTAACAAGGGGAAACATCTAGACACCATAATCTGGGACAACATTAATTGTCACTTGGAAGAACATGGGTTAATAAATGACAGCCAATTTACCTTTGTTAAAGGTAAATCGTGTCTGACAAACTTGATTGAGTTCTTCGATGAAATAAGAGTTAATGAAGTTAATGCAGATGTTATTATGTACATGGACTTTCAGAAGGTATTTGATAAAGTGCCACATAATAGAAGTGTTGGCAAAACTGAAGATACAGGTAATGGGATTAAAGGGGAAGTGGCTGCATGGATACAAAATTGTCTCAGAGACAGAGGGGCCAAAATTGCCCCTTTCTATCAGGCCCGTGGTCTCCTGAAAGCCAGCGAACTGGCCACTGTGTCGCTGCGGAGGGGCCACCATGTTTGATATTGCCCTCCTTTACTTTTGGAGCAGTGTAGGGGACCGCTCCGCCCATTTGCCCGCTGCGTGGTGCATGCGCCAACCCCATACCGATCGGCGGCAACTCCTTTCCGAAATTGCCCCACGGGAAATAAATTGCCCGTGGGAGTGGCACCGCCGCTGGTCGGTGCCCCGATAGCTTTTGCTGTCGAGAGCCTTTCTGTGGCTGGGCAGCATGGCTGCCCTTAAAGGGGAGATGGCGCTGCCAATGACTTCATGTTATTTTTTTTTTTGTCGGCTGACTGCCAGGTCAGGTCAACAATTATGCCCGCGGGTTCGGCCGGGCTGCCAACTGGCAGCCTGGCACCCCACCCCCCCGGGTGCCAGGTTTCTGGCCTGACCGAAACCCTCCCTGGTGGCTCAGTGTTTGCCACTAAAGTGGCTGCAGAGTTCGCAGCGGCTCTCCCCTTTAACTGATGGCGAGGGACGTAGTGACGCGCCAGCGCGATGACCCGCCCTCACTTCTGCCCCGCTAGTGGCGCCTACTCTGACCCAACCTCACTTCTTCCCCTCTGCCCACGCCAGCACTGCTCCAACCGGAAACATCACCTTAAAGCTGAATTTCTCGAATTGTCCGTCCTATGCACAGGGACGGACTGAACTCTTCGAAAGTGTGGTGCGACCCGTTTCCAGCGGAGGGCAATTTTCGCCCCAGAAAGTACAGTTGTTTTTCAGACTGGAGGAAAGTGTCCCCCAGGGTATGGTATTAGGTTCACTGCTCTTTTTTATTTTTTATATTATTGACCTGTATTTGGGAATATTAAGAAAAATGTCAAACTTTGCAGATGACACAAAACTTGTAATTGTAGTATACAGTGAGGAGGATAGTTAGCAGCAGACTTCATCAGGATATAGATAGACTGGTATAATGGGCAGACACATGGCACATGAAATTTAATGCAGATAGGTATGAAGTGGGGCATTTTGGAAGGAAGAATGAGGAAAGGCAATATTATTTAATGCTACAATTTTAAAGGGGGTGCAGGAACAGAGAAACCCAAGGGTTTACATACACAAATTTTTGAAGGTGGCAGAACAAGTAGATAAGTCTGTTAAAAAAGCATACGGAATCTTGGAGCTAGATTTTTGGCTCCCTTGCGCCTCCTGTAGCACCCCGGAGGGTAGTGAAGGGTGTTTTTAGGCGTCCAGCTTTTTCCAGGCGGTATCAGGACCACCCCGCCACCATTACCGCCCTGAAATCTCAAAAGCCGAAAATCCAACCCCTTATAAATAGAAGCACCACACTATAGGAAGACGAAGGACTTGGAGAGGGTGTAGAGCTGATTTACTACTATGAAACCATGGATGAGGGATTTCAGTTATGTGGAGAGACTAGAGAAGCTGGGGTTGTTCTCTTTAGAGCAGAGAAGGTTATTCGGAGATTTAATAGAGTTGTTCAAAATTATGAACAAAAGGATATTGATGAGGCCACACCTGGAGTACTGCGTACAGTTTTGGTTTCCGTATTTAAACATAGAAACATAGAAAATAGTTGCAGGAGTAGGCCATTCGGCCCTTCGAGCCTGCACCGCCATTCAATGAGTTCATGGCTGAACATGCAACCTCAGTACCCCATTCCTGCTTTCTCACCATACCCCTTGATCCCCCTAGTAGTAAGGACTACATCTAACTCCTTTTTGAATATATTTAGTGAATTGGCCTCAACAACTTTCTGTGGTAGAGAATTCCACAGGTTCACTACTCTCTGGGTGAAGAAGTTTCTCCTCATCTCGGTCCTAAATGGCTTACCCCTTATCCTTAGACTGTGACCCCTGGTTCTGGACTTCCCCAACATTGGGAACATTCTTCCTGCATCTAACCTGTCTAAACCCATCAGAATTTTAAACGTTTCTATGAGATCCCCTTTCATTCTTCTGAACTCCAGTGAATACAAGCCCAGTTGATCCAGTCTTTCTTGATATATCTGTCCCGCCATCCCAGGAATCAGTCTGGTGAACCTTCGCTGCACTCCCTCAATAGCAAGAATGTCCTTCCTCAAGTTAGGAGACCAAAACTGTACACAATACTCCAGGTGTGGCCTCACCAAAGCCCTGTATAACTGTAGTAACACCTCCCTGCCCCTGTACTCAAATCCCCTCGCTATGAAGGCCAACATGCCATTTGCTTTCTTAACCGCCTGCTGTACCTGCATGCCAACCTTCAATGACTGATGTACCATGACACCCAGGTCTCGTTGCACCTCCCCTTTTCCTAATCTGTCACCATTCAGATAATAGTCTGTCTCTCTGTTTTTAACACCAAAGTGGATAACCTCACATTTATCCACATTATACTTCATCTGCCATGCATTTGCCCACTCACCTAACCTATCCAAGTCACTCTGCAGCCTCATAGCATCCTCCTCGCAGCTCACACTGCCACCCAACTTAGTGGCATCCGCAAATTTGGAGATACTACATTTAATCCCCTTGTCTAAATCATTAATGTAAAATGTAAACAGCTGGGGCCCCAGCACAGAACCTTGCGGTACCCCACTAGTCACTAAGGAGGTATATACTTGCATTGAAGGCTGTTCAGAGAAGGTTCACTAGATTGTACCAGAGATGAGGGGTTGATTTATGGGGGTAGGTTGGGCCTATACATATTGGAGTTTAGAAGAATGAGAGGTGATCTTATTGAAACTTATAAGATAATGAAGGGGCTTGACAAGGTGGATGCAGAGAGGATGTTTTCACTGGTGGGGGAAACTAAAATTAAGGGACATAGTCTCAGAATAAGGGGCCGCCCATTTAAATGAGGAGAAATTTCTTCTCTCAGAGGTTTGTAAATCTGTGGAATTCTCTGCCCCAGACAGCTGTGGAGGCTGTGACAATGAATATATTTAAGACAGAGATAGACAGATTTTTGAGCGATAAGGGAATAAAGGGTTATGGGGAGCGGGAAGGGAAGTGGAGCTGAGTCCGTGATCAGATCAGCCATGGTCTTATTGAATGGCGGAGCAGGCTCGAGGGGCCATATGGCCTACTCCTGCTCCTATTTCTTATGTTTTTATGAAGGGTTTGGATAGAATAGATAGGAAAAACCTGTTTCCTCTGGCAGGAGGGTCGATAACCAGAGGACGAGGGGGAGATGAGACTTTTTTTATGCAGAGAGGACGCGGCGCATTCACAGACACCCGCGAACTTCCCTGGCAGTTTTGCACTGGCACAAACACTTACCACCTTGGTCTCTTGCGCTCCATAGATCGTGACATCATCAGGTATGCAGCGCCCTGTTACCGCCCCGGATGTGGTATTCACTCCCGTCCCCTGCTGCATCGCCGGGCATCAACAACGGCAGTAACAGGAGGTGTTGCCTCCTCGGCTGCCCGCTTGGGGAGCGATACTTAAAGGCAGTGGTAGTCAGATAGGGCAAACTGTATTCTTGTCACCAGTCTGGTGCCTGCTGAATGTTTCTGCTGGTTCATTGCTGCGCGATGCCTCGGCTCTCCATTCTCTGAGAGTGATTGGGGCTGTAATGGAAGTTGCGCACGTCCCCTAGCCCCACAGAAGTAAGAAGGTTACAAAACATCATTGGCTCTTCCCCTTAAGTGAGGGAAGGAGCTTCTGATGCCGGCAGCACTGCACTGAACATTCTCCAGCCCTCTGCCGCTCCCGCTCCTCTCGCACACTTTAGTGTCCTAAGAGAAGTGGTAGCGCTTGATTTAGCACCCCATTTTCCTCTTGGAGCGCTAAAGCTGAAGTTCCTGGGATGAAAAAAGGATTATTACCTGGTGATACTTTTCTCATGTTTCAAAAGTTATCATCCCAAATGGCACGCAACAGAATTTGTAGCTCTGAGTGTATAGCTCTTTCAAACAGCTGGTACAGGCACAATGGGCCAAAGGGACTCACTCTTTCTGTGCTCAAAGAGTCTAGGATTTCAATTCCGTGAAAATCATGCTCAAACCCAAGACCGTACTTTATCTGAGGTGAATAAGTCAGTTGCAAAAAGAATACAGTGCACTCTGCACTTATATAGCTCAGTCTTTACCTTTACCATTTAATGTACTATTAGTACCATATCTTGGTGTGCTATAATAATGTTTACAGTACATCCATACATAAATTTTTAAGCTATTACTTCTGTGAACAAACAGGCTCTCCAACTGTGCAACATTAATTATTTCAAAAATGTCATGTTTCGAACACATTTGTTGCATTAATACCTAATTATTTCAGAAGACATTACCTAGCATTTAGTTCCTGACAATCCAAAGGAAAGCTACATTAATAACATTTAAGCACATAAGATTCCCCTTAGATTTCTGTACAAATTCATTGGAATTAATGTATTATAATTTCGTGCTGACCTGCAAGAGAAGAGCTTTGTCATTGCCGATACAACTAAACATATTTTAAATACCTTGATCATAAAAGGGGAAGTTGATCTATTTAATAACACCATTATCATACATGTTTGAAGAGATGCAAGTGTACTCTTACTGGTGTGTCTCAGTCATATTTTATTACTGTGGTTTATGCTTTGGAACTGATGCTTACAGGCAACGTAGCAGCAGACATTTTAACATAGCTATTCTGATCTGGAATAGCCCAACCACAAGGAGGGAGGTGGGTGCATTGCTGACCCCGTGCGTGTTACTCGGGTCCAATGTTTCCTCTTATTTTTTTGGGTTGCACGGCCCATTCAAAATACCATGCATGCTTAGTTTTTCACATTGAAAAGCTGTCAAGCTGCGTGGGAGGTCCGGAGAGCTGCGCAACCGTTCAGCTCAAAGGGAATATTGCTCAGGTCAACCTAATTTTAATACTGTAAGTGAGATTTAGGCATGGAAAATGGAAAACAACTCTAATTGTACTTCTGGTACACTCCTGATTCAGTGAAGCGGAGAGGCTTGGGACTGAGATACATGGGTTCCCAGCCTACACTGGGAGGTTCCTTGTAAGGGGTACAGCCTCAACCTGTCCCTCACCAGTGGTATAAAGGGGATGAGGCCTACCTATGGTTGGAGTTCTTTCTTCCACAACCTCAGTGGGATCATGTCCGTTGTGCCCCTTAGTGGACGGAATCCGCACTGTGACTCTGGGAGGAGCTTCTCAGCCACAGGGAGAAGGTGGTTGAGGAGAACTCTAGCGATGACCTTCCCAGTGGCTGATAACAGGGAGATTCCTCTGTAGTTTCCGCAATCGGACGTCTCCTTTTTTAAAGATGGTCACGATTACTACATCTCCGAGATCAAAGAAATGAGGTCATGCATTTGTGCCAATAGTGCCTCTCCGCCATATTTTAGTGCTTCAGCGGGGATTCCATCCGCTCCCATTGCCTTGTTGTTCTTGAGCTGACGGATGGCCTTTTCTACCTCATGCAGGGCTGGGGTTTTGCTGAGATGTTGGCGCAACAACTGCAAGAGAAATGCAGGGACCAGTACCAACCCTTGTATATGACCTTCTTTGACCTTACTAAGGGCCTTTGACACTGTTAACCGCGAGGGACTATGGAGCGTCCTCCCCCATTTCGGTTGCCCCCAAAAGTTTGTCGCTATTTTTCGCCTGCTCCACGACGACATGCAAGCCGTGATCCTGACCAACAGATCCACCACAGGTTCCCGCTGGTTCTGTAGTTTAGTTCCACTCCAGAACCAGCGGGAACCTGTTCAACCTTCATCACCTCCAGGCCAGATCCAAGACCGTCCCATCCTCTGTCGTTGAGCTACAGTACGTGGACGACGCTTGCATCTGCGCACATTCAGAGGCTGAACTCCAAGTCATAGTCAACATCATCCAAGGCGTACGAAAGCACGGGCCGTACACTAAACATCCATAAAACAAAGTCCTCCACCAACCTGACCCCACCACACAGCACTGCCCTGCCCCCAGTCATCAAAATCCATGGCGGGCCCTGGACAACGTGGACCACTTTCCATACCTCGGGAGTCTATTATCAGCAAGGGCAGACATCGGCGACGAGGTTCAACACAGCCTCCAGTGCACCAGTGCAGCCTTCTGCCACTGAGGAAGAGAGTGTTCGAAGATCAGGCCCTAAAATCTGGCACCAAGCTTATGGTCTACAGGGCTGTAGTGATACACGCCCATCTGTATGGCTCAGAGATGTGGACCATATATAGTAGACACCTCAAATCGCTGGAGAAATACCACCAACAATGTCACCGCAAGATCCTGCAAATCCCCTGGAAGGACAGATGCACCAACGTTAGTGTCCTCGATCAGGCCAACATTTTCAGCATCGAAGCACTGACCACACTCGACCAGCTCCATTGGGTGGGCCACATTATTCACATGCCTGACACAAGACTCCCAAAGCAAGCGCTCTACTTGAAACTCCTACACAGCAAGCGAGCTCCAGATGGGCAGAGGAAACGTTTCAAGAACACCCTCAAAGCCTCCTTGATAAAGTGCAACATCCCCACTGACACCTGGGAGTCCCTGGCCAAAGACCGCCCTAAGTGGAGGAAGTGCATCCGGGAGGGTGCTGAGCATCTTGAGTCTCGTCACCGAGAGCATGCAGAAAACAAGCACAGGCAGCGGAAGGAGCATGTGGCAAACCAGACTCCCCACCCACCCTTTCCTTCAACGACTGTCTGTCCCACCTGTGACAGAGACTGTAATTCCCATATTGGACTGTTCGGTCACCTAAGAACTCACTTTTGGAGTGGAAGCAAGTCTTCCTCGATTTCGAGTGACTGCCGATGATGATGATGGGATCTGACTTAAGGTTGAATGCTGGTATGTCCAGTAAGGAGAGGCATAATGGCCCTTGGAAGAGTAGAATTGCACCCTACTGGGCAGGTTTAGGCCAGCGAAGTGACCTGGAACCCCCCATCCCATCCAAAATGGTTTAAATATTTTAGTATTGGCAGATGAAGCAATGATCAGAAATTTTCCAAAGTGACAAGGCAAGAGGGAATTAAATGCCAATTTTTGGTTTAGGTTTAGGTTTAGCTTGTCTCTGAGTCAGAAGGTCATGCTAGCCTCACACTAGGACTAAAGCACAAAATCTAGGCTGACATTTCATTCCATCAGAGGTTGTATCTCTCCAGTCCGGGACTCTCTCATCTGGAAACATCCGTGGTCCGGCATTAGTTGAACCTAAAGGGATGGATGATTTATCTCTTTTTAAGTTTTCATCAGCTGCAACAGCTGCCATCAGTGTGTTCGGTGATCAGCTGGGAGCGGCTGTCAGTCGGTGAGTGCATGCACGGGTGCTGAGGAAGCTGCTCACAGGCTGCCAGCACGCACTCACAGGAGTCCGGCGCTGTCCACCTGTACCGATAAGCGAGACCTCCTGTGGTTCGGGAAATTCTCTGTTCCGGCACCGGTCAGGGTGCCGGACTGGAGAGGTACAACTGTTCTAAGAGAATGCTGCATTGTCATAGGTGCTGTCTTTAAGACGGGATATTGGCCCGGAAATTCGGGTCGGAGGCTTCCTCTGGACGAACACCTCTGACCCGAGAATTTTTTACAAAAGTACCTGGTGGTCCCGGAAGCGTTCAAGATTCCGGTGGGAAGCCTTCTCTTCCTGCGCTTCGGAGCACGCTCCCGTCCTCCATGTTCGCCGTAGAAAGTGGAATCATGCATGACTGGACAACCAATCACGGTACAGTATTCTCATTGATAACGATGAGAACTTCGTATCTCCGAGTTCTTATTGCTTTCAATGAGAAACAAAAACACATTAAACACAATGTAAAAAATTTAAAAAGTCTCCTCACATATTTAAAATTAATTGAAATTAAAGTTTCTTTTTAGAAAAAAAATATTTTTTTGATTTTTTTTTCAAGTGTTTTAATAGGGTTTATTATAAACTTACCTTAGTGGACAGGGTTTTTAACCATAAAAATGTGTATTAAAATTTTATTTTTATATGTTTTCAAACTCCTACACTGGTAAAAGTAGGCTATGCGACTGCAAGAGTTTTAAGGACATTTGCTGGGCAAGAGTTGGGTAAATAACCCAATCTCATCCGCGCGAATGTCCTGGCTATGGGGATGCGGAGGATCTGTTAAGCCAAAACTTGACAGATCAGAAAAGCTGGTTATCAGTACATGCGCATTGCGCGCCGAAAACCGTATGCCGTACGGACCCGACGAGGCTGGAATTTTAGCCCCATTAGACATGGATGTAAATGAACCCACAGCACTATTGTATGAAGAGCAGGGAACTTTTTCTGGTTGACATTTATCCCTCAACCAACAGCATTAACAAGAGATTAACTGATCATTTATCTCAGCACTGCTTGCGGGACCTTGCTGAGCGCTGCATTTACCTATTATATTTCAAAAGTAATTCATTGACTGTGAAGTATTTTGGGACATCCGGAGATGTGAACGATACTACAGCAATGCAATTTTTAAAATCTCTTCCCATCAGTGCAAACACAATGCTGAGGTAACTGCAGCAGAGAATTAAAAGTGAAAAACTCCGCTACAGGCGCAGCATTGAGAATCCAGAGTTCTGGAATCCGGAATGTTCCAGAATCCGGACCGATCGGTGGCAGGGTCGTCCGGAATCCGTAAAAAGTTTCTGAATCCGGACCCAACCATCCTGCCGACCTCGGGGCCCTGCTGCTGCCTAACCTCGGGCCTCGCCGCTCTCGCTTGCTTCACCCTGCTCGCCTCACCGCCGCCGCCCTTACCTCGGGGCCTCTTCGCCAGCCCGCCCGAACACCTCCTCGGCAGGGCCGGCCTGCCCGAACACCTCCTCGGCGGGAATTCTCCTCCCCCCCATCCCTTTCTGACGATCCAAAACCCGGAAATACCCAAACCTGGGCTTGGGTGTTTCCGGGTTCATGACATCAGAAAGCAAATTGAAAGTCCGGAAAAGCCCGGAATCTGGAACGGCCTCGGTCCCGAGGGTTCTGATTCGGCGCTGCACCTGCACACTGAGATCAGAGAAATACTGATCTACCAAATTGCCCGAAGAATATTACATAGCAGTGCATGACAGAAGTCTCAATTTTAATTCCCTCAGATGCTATACTAGAATATATAAAAAGTCTTGCATATGGTGTAATTCCCATCTACATTAACTTTACTTCTGATGTCAGATCTCCAGTCACACTTTTTGTGGTCAACACTTTTAATGGCAAAACCCTATGGGGTAGAAATTGACCTGCGCCCCGAAACGGGATGCACCCTCCGTTTTTTGAAGTATTTCTCCACCGCAATCCATATCGGGAGTGTCATGTATGTAACCTTCATGTAACTGTAACCTTCAGGTAACAACACTGTACACTGTATACACCTAAGAAATGCACACCTTGACTACAGGCGGTGAACTTGTGGGAGACACTCCTCACCTGGTCATCCAGGTATATAAAGGGACGTCCCACGCAGGGTCATCACTTCTTGGTCCTGTGAGTAAAGGTACAGGTCACAGAGTGACCTTGTCTCCAGTATGTGCCTCGTGTTGATTTACAGTAGAGTGTAAGGACACAACATTTGGCGACGAGAAACGGGAATCAACAACTTACGAGAATGGCCACCAGTAGCACAGAGGAACGGTACTGTGTTGGTAAGGACTGGGATGATTTCATTGAGAGGCTCCAAAAGGGCTTTGTCACGAAGGACTTGCTGGGAGCGGCAGCAGCTGACAAGCGAAGGGCGCATCTACTGACCAGCTGTGCACCTAAGACATATGCGCTGATGAAAGACCTGCTTGCACCCGAGAAGCCGGCGGACAAGACCTTTGAGGAGCTCAGCAAACCGATTGGTGAGCACCTCAAACTGGCGAGCAGTATACACATGGCCTGACACCGATTCTATACGCACCGACGTTGGGAAGGGCAGAGCATACCGGACTTTGTTGCAGACCTTCGGCGCTTGGCCAGCCTCTGTAAGTTCACAGACACCTGCAGGGGGGAGATGTTATGGGATTTCTTCATTGAGGGCCTTGGTCATGCCGGGATTTTTAGGAAGCTAATTGAGACCAAGGACTTGACCTTGGAAGCAGTGGCATTGATGGCTCAAACCTTCATGGCGGGGGAGGAGGAAACCAACTCTGCTCTCAACGTGGCGATGGAGCAGGGAGTTAACATGCTAAATGCGACTCAGAACCCCACAGGCAGGCAAGGGCAATTCGACACCAACCAAGCAGTAACAGACTCTAGGGTGGGTCCTCAACACAGACAATGGCAGGTTGAATGGACATTTACACCATCACAAGGGACAATACATCCCGGGATCGGGCCATTGACACCCACTAACAGAGTGCTCAAGAGTAATCAAAGAGACAATCAGAGAGGAATGCCTGGTAACAGCTCTTTTGTTCACAGCAATCTCAGCTCATGCTGGAGGTGCAGGGGCAGACATGCTGCAGGTTTCAACAATTAACTGAAGAAATTGTAACTTCAGTGGACATTTGGCCAGAATGTGCAGGAAGCCCGCAGCGAGGCTGGTTTACGAAGCGGATGAACCACAAGAGGGGTCTGCGAGGCAGGGTTATGCCTGGGACACAGCAATGGACGCTGAAGTTCAGCGGGTTCAGGTGGCAAACATCCACAGCTCATATACAAAGACGCCATCTATGATGATGAGAGTACTGTTAAACGGCATCCCGGTACACATGGAGCTGGACACAAGAGCCAGCCAGTCACTTATGAGTGTCCAACAATTCGATAAACTATGGCCACTCAGAGTTAGCAGACCTAAACTAGAACACATTGACACACAATTACGGATGTACACCAAAGAGATCATCCCATCCTCGTCGCCAAATGTTGTTTCCTTACACTCTACTGTAAATCAACACGAGGCACATACTGAAGACAAGGTCACTCTGTGACCTGTACCTTTATTCACAAGACCAAGGAGTGATGACCCTGCGTGGGACTTCCTTTTATATACCTGGATGACCAATGGAGGAGTGTCTCTCACATGTTCACCCCCTGAGGATCCCAGTGCTAGGCAGTGCAATGTTGGTGGTCACACATAATGGATCAGAGAACCGGCTGCCACTCTGGATTGTCGCAGGAAATGGTCCCGCATTTTTGGGGAGGAGCTGGCTAGCCGAGATGAACTGGAAATGGGGGGATGGGCTCGCCATTTCATCCATGGAGAGAAGTTCATGCTCACAGGTCCTACAAAAGTTTGAGTCACTATTTCAACCTGCTGTCGGGACTTTCAAAGGTACCAAAGTAGTGATACGCATCACCCCGGACGCCACACCAGTGCACCATAAAGCCAGAGCTATGCCGTATGTAATGCGGGAGAAAATTGAGAGTTAGTTGGACAGGTTGCTAAGAGAGGGCATAATTTCGCCCGTTGAATTCAGCGACTGGGCAAGCCCCATCGTCCCTGTCCCAAAAATGGATGGCTCGGTCAGGATCTGTGGCGACTACAAGGCCACCATCAACCGAGTGTCACTACAAGACCAATACCCGCTTCCGAGAGCGGAGGATCTTTTTGCCATGCTGGCAGGCGGCAAGCTGTTCACCAAGTTGGAGCTCACTTCGGCCTACATGACCCAAGAACTGGCTGAAGAATCCAAGCTACTGACCACCAAGGGGCTGTTTGTTTACAACAGGTGTCCATTTGGCATTCGCTCAGCAGCCGCTATCTTTCAAAGGAACATGGAAAGCCTACTCAAATCCATCACTGGAACAATCGTATTTCAGAACGACATCCTTATCACGGGTCGAGACACCAAGGAACACCTCCACAACCTGGAGGAGGTGCTACGCTGACTGGACCGGGTAGTCCTTCGACTAAAGGAGTCCAAGTGTGTGTTTTTGGCCCCAGCGGTCGAGTTTTTGGGCAGGAGGGTTGCCGCAGACGGGATCCGGCCTACCGAATCCAAAACGGAGGTGATCCGTCGCGCGCCCAGGCCCGGTAACACATCAGAGTTGCGTTCATTTCTGGGACTATTGAACTATTTCGGGAACTTTCTGCCGAACTTAAGCACATTTTTGGAGCCGCTACACATGTTCCTGCGTAAGGGTTGCGATTGGTTTTGGGGGGACTGTTAGGAACGGGCTTTCAATCGGGCGCGGAACCTGCTTTGTTCTAATAAGCTGTTGACCTTGTACAACCCCTCTAAGAAATTGGTTTTGACATGCGATGCATCATCCTATGGGGTTGGGTGTGTGTTGCAGCAGAGTAATGATGAGGGCCAACTCCAACCTGTGGCTTATGCTTCCAGGTCGCTCTCCCAAGCAGAAAGGGGATATGGGATGTTTGAAAAGGAAGCACTCACATGTGTCTACGGGGTGAAAAAGATGCACCAGTACCTTTTTGGCAGAAGGTTCGAGTTAGAAACGGACCACAAGCCATTAACATCCCTGATGTCCAACAGCAAAGCTGTCAATGCCAATGCGTTAGCTCGCATACAGCGATGGGCTCTCACGCTGGCTGCGTATGACTACACCATACGTCACCGGCCAGGCACCGAAAATTGCGCTGACGTGCTCAGCAGGCTCCCACTGGCCACCACTGAGGGAGCAGTGGAGCAAAGCACTGAGATGGTCATGGCTGTCGATGCTTTCGATAGCACAGGCTCCCCCATCACAGCCCACCAGATCAAAACCTGGACAAACAGAGATCCCCTCCTATCCTTGATTAAGAAATGTGTCCTGACTGGGGATTGGGCGCCCGCACATGGAGCATGCCCTGAAGAGATCAGACCGTTTCACAGACGGATGGATGAACTCTCCATCCAAGCCGACTGCCTAATATGGGGCAGCTGGGTAATCATGCCCCAGAAGGGAAGGGAAGTATTCATCAGGGAACTCCACAGCGAGCACCCAGGCATTGTGTTAATGAAGGCCATTGCCCGGTCACATGTATGGTGGCCGGGAATTGATGCAGACCTGGAACACTGTGTTCACAAGTGCACAACGTGTTCCCAGCTGGGCAATACCCCCAGGGAGGCCCCACTCAGCCCGTGGCCCTGGCCCACCAAGCTATGGTCATGTATTAACGTAGACTCTGCGGGTCTGTTCATGGGGAAAATGTTCCTCATTGTTGTTAATGCGTACTCGAAATGGATCGAGTGCATCATATTGAATTCGTGCATGACATCCACCACAGTGGAGAGTCTGCGTGCGGTCTTTGTGACCCACGGCTTGCCGGACATCCTGGTTAACGACAATAGCCCATGCTTCACTAGCTATGAATTCCGGGAGTTCATGTCGGGTAATGGCATCAAACACGTCAGGACAGCACCGTTCAAGCTGGCTTCCAATGTCCAGGCGGAACGTGCAGTCCAAATCATAAAACAAGGCATGCTCCGGATTCAAGGACCCTCCCTTCAATGCCGCCCATCGCACCTCCTGCTGGCCTATAGGTCCCGACCGCATTCGCTCACGGGACTCCCGCCAGCGGAACCACTCATGAAACGCACACTTAAAACTCGGCTGTCCCTCATTCACTCAGTCCTGTCAGACATTGTTGAGGGCAAGCTCCAGTCCCAAAATGACTGCCATGACCGTAACTCACAGGGGAGATGTATAGAAATCGATAACCCTGCGGCCAGCCCGGACGAGCCGGAATCACCACAGGTGACAAAGACGCATGCTAAGGCTCAACAACCAGAGCCCCAACTGCGAAGCTCCACAAGAGAGCGTTGACCGCCTGAAAGACTCAATCTTTGACCCAAAGACGTTGAGGGGGGGGGGAGGTGATGTCATGTATGTAACCTTCATGTAACAACAATGTACACTGTATACACCTAAGAAATGCACACCTTGACCACAAGAGGTGAACTTGTGGGAGACACTCCTCACCTGGTCATCCAGGTATATAAAGGGAGGTCCCACGCAGGTCATCACTCCTTTGTCCTGTGAATAAAGATTAGGGTCACAGAGTGACCTTGCCTCCAGTATGTGCCTCATGTTGATTTACAGTAGAGTGTAAGGACACAACAGGGAGGGGCAATTTCAGCCCCTATATATCAACAATATGCACCTATTGAATTGTAATTCCAGGCCTCCTATCATTATTGAATCTGCTCTTCCATCACCCACCTTTTCCTCCACTTCTTTTTCCAGAAATCTACCTGATGCCAATTCAGCTTCTAAAAGTACTTTATACTACTACACCAGCGGCAGGTCGGGGCCATAAAAGGAGTGGAGGTGCGGTGGCCCGGGAGCAGCGTTGAGGCATACCACTTTAGGGAGCAGCGTGAGCTGGTGCAGGAGGGCGACGGCAGCGAAGAGTGATGTCATCAAGGTCCAGGCTGGTGATTGGAGCGTGGGCAGATACAGCAGGAGTGGCGAGAGACTGTGGAGGGATGTGATCGGGGCCCAGGAGAGTCGTGAGTTCGGGGCCAGGGGCCCAGGGGCTGCACGGGCCAGCCCACACTGCGATATGCTTGCGCACTAGGTCCTTGCAGCAGAACAGATCTCCAGTCATCTTGGATAACCCTTGCCACTGGACCAAGACCTAGCTCTGTCAAGCCCGTGTGGTGGCTGGTGTGCAACGGCCACCACACATTAAAAAAATCCACGCACAGGCATCTTCCACCCTTGAGGATGTAATTCAGGACCTGGAATATTAGGTCCTTCATTGAAACACCTGTGAACTCATCCTTTTTTGGCCTGGAAGCCAGTCATCCTCGTTTCGAGGGACTGCCTATGATGATACTGCTACAGCCTTCTGTTTTTTTTCTTACTTGCCTTTGCCCACTGTGATTGCCAATTCTAGCCTGGACTTAGAAACCTGCTTCCCACTATAAATTACTGCCCTGATCTTGACCCACTCTCATTGACACTGAAATCTCCCTGCCTCTGCTCCCAATTGCTGCTGCTTGCTCCCATCGTTCCACTTTCCCTTTGGGAGAACTTTTCATCATTATCCTCAACCGAGAATGTCTCTGTCCCAACCTGGCCTCACTCTGTCCTGCCCCAACCGGCAGGCTGACTTAGGGTAGTCTACTAGCCCACTTCTTTCCCATTCCTAGCTGCTTCCCTTCAATAGGCTGTTCACCAATCACATTACCTCCCATTGCTCCAGCTTATGCTGCCCAACCACAATGTCAGCCACCACATCTATATTATGCTCCCCAATTCCAATGTTTGCTGTCTCCTGCTCTCTTTACTCACCTGAAGGTAACCAGTCTCAGATCTGCCAGTTGCTCTTCCTGAGAAACCGGCTATTTATTTTTAAATGCTCATAGTGCAGCCCCAACCTCTTCGGCTGCTCTTTGCCCATTGCCCAACCCGGGCCTGGGGGGTTGCTCTTCTCTAGTCCCAGACAGCTGGAAAACTAGCTTTAATGTTTTAAATGCTCAGAATGCAACTGGAAATAGGAAATAGGTGGACACAAGGTTAAGGGACCAAATGGGAAAAGAACAGGGTTAGGGAGAAGCAGAAGGGGAAAGCAAGAGGGGAATTTAAGAGGTGGGGGGGGAAGAATGAGAGGAGAATAGGACAGCAACAGTGCAAAAAGCATCGAAGAGAGCAGCAACAGGAGAGACACTGGAGAAATATGCATTGGAGAAAGAGTAGCAGATATTGGCAAAATGGGTTATGGAGAACAAAGAACAAAAATAGGAGGAAAAACACAAATGAAAACAATCGGACACAGAAGGAACAATGTCACTTGGAAGCAAAAGAGCCCATGGAAAATTGTAAAACATATCATAGATGAGAAAACAAGAAATTCACACTGTAGCAACATGAAGATGATAGATAACACATCCTGTAACGTACAATGAACAGTGCCATGTGATATTCTTTTTTACTGCTGTTATTTCTGTAAAAGAGTGGC
Organism: Pristiophorus japonicus; assembly: GCF_044704955.1. Classification (NCBI taxonomy): domain Eukaryota; kingdom Metazoa; phylum Chordata; class Chondrichthyes; family Pristiophoridae; genus Pristiophorus; species Pristiophorus japonicus. The sequence continues at coordinate 170,840,767 of NC_091981.1, forward strand.
ATTAAAAAGTTGGTGAGTTAAATCTTATTATATGCCGGCTTTATAAACCCCTACTTGAACCCAGTGAGTGTGCTGTAGACTTGCACTGGAAGACGATTACCCTACCTTTTATGGGCTCAAAATTGGCCCACCCATTTTTTCGGCACCTTCACCAGAGATGCGCTGACTTTGTGGGCTGAAAACAGCGGCAAAAACATGTCCCCGGATTCTGGCCGCTCTGTGGCCTCTCCCATGGCTTGGCGCAGCATGGTCTGTCGATTAGGGGTTGGAGCTAGGGCCCTGCACGAAAGGCAGTGCTGGCAGCTCTCCGCATGCGCACTGGAGCGTTCGCGCATGCGCAGTAGCTCCTGCCAATGATGATGATGATACGTGCTGCAGCGTGGGACCCGATGCATCCCACCCCTATCCTGGGCCGAGTGGCCTGCCGCACAGGCCGGCCTGCTGCCTTCCGGGCTAAGGCTACAACAAACAGGTTGGTGCGGGGAGAGTTTTGATCGGGTAGGGGGGAGGGGAGAGTTTTGATTGGGGGGGGTGGGTAGAGTTTTGATCCGGGTGGGGAGGAAAGAGTTTTGATCTGGAGGGAGGGAGGAGAGGAAAAGAGTTTTGATCGGGGGCGGGTGGGGGTGGGGAGGGGGGGAGGAGGAGAGTTTCGATCGAGGGGGGAGGGGCAAAGGGATTTGATCGGGGGGGGGGTGCGGGAGGAGAGTTTTGATCGGGGTGGGGGGCCAGGGGGGGAGAGTTTTGATCGCGGGGGGGAAAGAGTTTTGATCCGGGGGGGAAGAGTTTTGATGGGGAGGAGATGATGATCCGGGTGGTTGAGTTTTGATCCTGGGAGGGGGTTATCCCGGGGGAGTTTTGATCTGGGGAGGTGTGATAACGGTGTAGCTTACTCAAGACTTTCCTTAGCCCTGTTGATGAAAATACTTTCCTACATAAGAACATAAGAATTACGAGCAGGAAGTACTTCTATTTTTTATTTGGATATTTTGAAAAAATTATGTAAATATGTTTTGTCTCTTTACTACTTTTATTTTTGTAGTTTAAGCTTCCATGAATGCTTCTGTTGTATAGTAAATTAACTTTGCGAAGTTTGTCATATGATGTCCTGTATAGCTGTTTGATCCTATTCACATTCTTTAGTCAAGTCATTAGTACCTACCTGTGCTGATTTCTTAACTCTCCGCAAGGGTTTTCTGTGCGGCCGCAAGTGGCCACATATGCTGGCCTAAGTTAGTTTGGAGTAACTATTAGCTATCCAAAGTAGCTTAAATGGCCAAAACGGGCATAGGTGGCTGGTAACGCTCCATTTTGAAAAAAACTAAACAAAACTAAAAAAATCCTAACTCACTTACAATGGCGCAAATTGAATGTGCAAAATGGGGATTTTTAAGATATTCCAGAAAAATCAAGTTGCTCCAAAAAAAAACGGAGCAACTCCTGGGCAATTTTGAGCCCTATATAATTCCCCAACAATGTGCTGCAGAGAGAATCAGCTAGAATATTTATGAGAACACTGTTATTAATAACTAACTAACCATTTTCTTGGCTCAGACTTTTATAAATCGTTAAACCAACTGCTCCCCCAGGACACCATGAATTTCTCATTCAAATTTGTACTGCTTTTTCATCCCTGCCCTCAATAACATTTCACAATATTCCTCTAACAAAAGGTACATGAAACCGTTATACCCCAGCACAGATTGTCCAGAACTGGTAAAGAATTTGATCAAAGAATAAGCAACAGCAGACTTTAACAGGTTTCTGATTTAGCAGCAGCTAAGAAGCCGTAGGCTAGTGAGTGAAATTGGTGCCAGCCATACTTGGCTAAAACAAAATGCTAGGGCTCCCTTTTGAATTCTGGTTGGCGCATTTGACTGAATCATTGAGTCCCAAGCTCAGTCAAGTCCGGTGATTTTCTGGAACCATTCGGATGTCTGACAGAGTAGACATTTAGGCCCCAAGTTTCCACATGATTTGCTCCTGATTTTTAGGAGCAACTGGTGTAGAACGGAGTATCTTAGAAATCGGAATTCTCCACATTTAGTTTTCTGCAGTTCTAGTCAGGTAGAACAGTTTCACTTTGGAACAGAATTTTATTTTCAAAAGGGGGCGGGTCCGGCCACTGACGCCTGATTTCAAAGTTTCCACAGTGAAAACGTACTCCAAACTAACTTAGAATGGAGTAAGTGAAGATTTTTGTACGCTTGAAAAAACCTTGTCTACACTTTAAAAAATCAGGCGCAGGTTACAAATCAGGCGTAAGGAATGGTGGGGGGGGGTTTAAAGGGAAGTTTACAAACATTAAACACTTCAGTTTTACAAATAAAGAGCCATCATCAATAATAAATGATAAATACATCAATAAATCAACCAATAAATCAATCAAAAAAAATTAATAAGAAATAATATATTTTTTTAAAAATCAATAAATAAAACATTTTCTACTTACCGAATGCAGCACCGGGAGCTTGGGGGGGAAGGAGAAGGGGGAGGCTGAATGGGCCGGGCCTGAGACTTCGGGCAGGGCCCGTCCCCAGCACCAGATTTACAGGTAGGTGGCATTGGGTCGGGTCGGGGGGGTAGTGGAAGGGAGGTCGGTTCGGTTTGGGTTGGGGGGAGGGAGGTCAGGTCGGATCCAGTCCGGAGGCGGTGGGGGGGGGGGCGGGGGGAGCGGGTGTCCGGTCCGGTCCGGGGGAGGGGGGGAGCAGGTGTCGGGGGGTCCGGTCCGGGGGGGTGGGGGGAGCGGGTGTCGGGTCCGGTCCGGGGGCGGGAGCGGGTGTCGGGTCCGGTCCGGGGGGGGGGGGGAGGTGGGGGAGCGGGTGTCGGGTCTGGTCCGGGGGCGGGGGGGAGCGGGAAGCGGGAGTCGAGTCGGGTCGGGAGGAAGCAGGAGCTGGCCATGGGAGGAGCCTTATTCACACAGCCCCAGTGAGGCCATTCGGCCAGGGCTAGGGGCTGCGTGCTTCGGGCCCCTCCCACACAGTTTCGGGCGCCTGGACACTTGCGTGCCCACTGTAGCGCACATATGCAGAGGTCCCGGCACTGTTTTCAGCTCAGGGACCTGGCTCTGCCCCCCCCCCCCCCCCACAGCTCGTGCTGCGCTGCACCGAGGGCCAGAGGACCTGCAGGGAGGTGAAGAATACGGAGGGTTTTTTTAGGCGCCGTTTTCAGCGCGAAAAACAGGCGCCCAGCTCTGAGGGGTGCCTTTTTCACCGCGTGTGGAAACTTGGGGCCAAAGTCTGTGGAGTTATTAGTGATTCATTAGAACATTTCCTGTTTGGAGTGCCCTTAAGAAATGGAACAAGATTCACTGCTTGATGCTGATTTTGGCAAATAACCCAATATAGGGGAAACTATTTGGAGGTGAACTTCAAATCACAGATCAACTTAAAATCACATCTGCATAAGGATAGGTCATGTGTAGGACTGAGAGATGATCAATATCCTCACAATTGAGGCCAATCTGATAACTCATGAATGATAAGGTAATACCTGTAAGGGATTTTGAAATTCAATATATTTATCCTGTCGCACCAGTGAAAACATAATTTTAGCAAGTATTTTACTGGTTTTTTGGGACTACAAATATCTGTTATAGTCATTCTGTCAGATCACTTTGCTATTATGTCACTATACCAAGGAAACTTTAACCTTTCTACACAATGCTGTACCTCCACACAGGTACTATATATAGAGGGCACATGACAAGAGGCCATATCTTCTAAGTGGGCTCACCTAGGAACTTAAGAGTTGACAAATTTTCAAGTAAGTTATAGTTAGAACCGCAAGTGAAAAGTGGATCATGTTCCCTGTGGTTCCTTATGTGTTTTGTGATAGAGTTCTGGTCTCCTTATCTGAGAAAGGAATATACATATCTTAGAGGCGGTACAACAAAAGTTTGCTAGATTGATCCCTGGAATGAGAGAGTTGTCCTATGAGGAGAGATTGAGTAGATTGGGCCTATGCTCTCTGGATCTCATTGAAACAATTAAGATTCTGAAATGGATTAACAGATAGCTGCTGAGAGGTAGTTTCCCCTGGCTGAAGAGTCAAGAATTAGGGGCATAGTCTCAGGATAATGGGTCGTCCATTTAAGATTTTTTTAACTCGGAGGATTATGAATCTTTGGAATTCTCTATCCCAAAGGATTGTGGATGCTGAGTCGTTGAGTATATTCAAGGCTGAGACAGATAGATTTTTTAACTCTAGGGGAACCAAGGGATATGGGGATCAGGCGGGAAAGTGGAGTTGAGGTCGAAGATCAGCCAGGATATTATTGAATGATGGATCAGGCTCGAAGATTCATATGGCCTACTCTGCTTCTAGTTCTTGTGTTCTTTTATTCTTATATTAGATAAATAATTCACAAAAAAATAGTCATTTTGAATGTTAAATGCGATGCAAGATTGCAGTTAGTTCCACTGATGTCACTTTGAAACAGTTTTTTCCCCACAGTCACATCTACTCAGCTAAGATCCCATCTTCACAAAATATGGAAACTCTTCCATTATAATGATGTAATCACATGCAATATAAATCCTAGTGCATCATAGCCTGGAAATGATGGTGAGTGATGCTTTCATCCAAACTTTTAATGTGCTGGTATCAATTCCTCTTTCCACTATTATAAAGAGGTGCATTTAAAAATAAACACATTACTATCTCCATTAAAACTTTCCACTGAATGTAACGTCATTTCTATAAAAAAAAAGCACCATGAATGACAAAAAATTCACAGCAAAGTTAACGTAGCATGACATGAGTTGCAATCTGGTAGTAGGTGCTTGTTTTTTTAGAACTCAAGGTAGCAGGCCAGGTAGATATGGTGGTTAAGAAGGCATATGGAATACTTGCCTTTATTAGTCAAGGTATGGAATACAAGAGCAAGGAGCTCATGCTTGAACTGTATAAAACACTGGTTATGCCGCAGCTGGAGTACTGCGTGCAGTTCTGGTCACCACATTACAGGAAAGATATGATTGCACTGGAAAGGGTGCGGAGGAGATTTACAAGAATGTTGCCTGGACTGGAAAATTTTGGCTATGAGAAAAGATTGGAGATACTGGGTCTGTTTTCTTTGGAACAGAGAAGGCTCAGGGGTGTCCTAATTGAGGTGTATAGAATTATAAGTGGTCTGGATAGAATGGATAGGAAGGACCTGTTTCCCTTGGCAGAGGTGTCATCAACCAGGAGGCATAGATTTAAAGTAACTGGGGGGAGGTTTAGAGGGGATTTGAGGGGAAATGTCTTCACCCAGAGGGTGGTGGAGGTCTGGAACTTACTGCCTGAAAGGACGGTAGAGGCAGAAACCCTCACCACATTTAAAATATACTTGGATGTGCACTTAAAGTGCCGTAACCTACAGGGCTATGGACCAAGAGCTGGAAAGTGGGATTAGGCTGGATAGCTCTTGGTCGGCCGGCGCGGACATAATAGTCCGAAATGGCCTCCTTCCATGCTGTAAATTGCTATGATTCTATTATTTTATTCTATGCAATAAAGCCTAGCTGGATCAGTCCAAAAACCATAGGGTATCTTATGTAGACTGCCAAACTGATTTTCAAATGACCCAACCTTTATCTAAAAGAATGGTCACTATTCTGCCAATTAGAACACAAGAATGAAAAAGTTCCTCTCAGCCCATCCAGCTTGCTGCATCATTCAGGTCCTGTGTCAGGTCTCAGTCCAAACATTTTTCACCTTATTCCACCCCAAACCCATATCCTCTACTCTTTGCTCTAATCCCCTTATAAATGTTTAAACTAAGCTAATAGCCACTGCACTGGAGACACACCAAATCATAAAACACTAGAGTAAATTTTGCAAGACTCCATCAGCAAGGCAGACTCTAGGTCGGTGTGGGTCACAAAATTGGGCTTTTTACTTTACTTGTCTTATGTTTAACATAGTAGTTTCTTCCCATTCTCACTCCAAGTTTGGACAACATCAGAGAACCTCGTATGACTTCAGTTTGGTTAGGTGAGCTTGTTCTATATTTGGGATATGTTCAATCAAGTAGCTTCTCCCCATCCATGTCCATCACTGACCCATGCTTTATGTTTTTAGACCCTCTCACGCATATCTGGACATGGTCAGACAACATCTGAAACAGATATAGCTCTTGGAGTAGAAGTAAAAGTTAACCTTTTACTTTAAATGCTTTTAGTACATTTTCACTATCTATTGCTATCATGTCCATGACTTCCCTCTCCTCTTTAAGTGTAACCTTCACATCATCCAGTTCCTTTGTGAAAACAGATGCAAAGTACTCATTTAATACTTTAGCCATGTCTTCTGCCTCGACATAAAGATTTCCCTTTGGGTCCTTATTGGCTCAACTTTTTCCTTAGCTAATCACTCAACTTTCTGTTTGTAAAATGTTTTGGAGGTTCAATTTAATGTTGACTGCTAATCTTTTCTCACAGACTCTCTTTGTTTCCAATATTAACTTTTCCAATTCCCTCCTGTACTTTCTATATTCTTCCTGATTCTGAACTGAATCTTGCTCCTGACATTTGTCATAAGCTTCCTTTTTATGTTTCAACTTTTATTTCCTTTGTCATCCAGGGCGCATTAGCTTTGGATGCTCTATCTTTTCCCTTGAAAGGAATATGCCTAGTTTGTACCTGAACGGTCTCTTCCCTGAATGCCCTCCAATGCTCTGTTACTTGCTTACCCTGCAATCACCTTTTCCAATTTACCTGTGCTAGGTCCCTTCTTAAATCACTGAAATTAGCTCTTCCCCAGTTGAGCAGTTTTACCTTCGATATTTTCTGGTCTCCATCCATAATAACTGAATTATATTGTGGTCACTGTTAGTGAGATGATCTCATATTGTAACACACTCCACTTGTCCTACTTCATTTCCCAGAACCATATCTAACACTGCTTCCTTCCTTGTTGGACTGGAGACATATTGATCGATAAAGTACTCCTGTACACATATCAGAAATCCCTCTCCTTCCCTACCCTTAGCACTATGTTTTCGGTCTTATATTTGGGTCATTAATCTCCTAATATTACTACTCTGTTTTTGTTACACTCCTTTGCATGTTGCCACCAAATTTATTCATTTATCTCCTTCTCACTGTTTGGAGCTCAATAAAAGAACTCCCAAAAATATAACAGCTCTCCCTCTGTTCCTTAACTCAAGCCAAATCGATTCGGGGGAAGAAATTCCAGCGCGGAAGTCCTGCCCTGGCCACAAAATTGCGGTTAGCGCCCCTCAGACGATGTGGAGCACAATCTCCGCACTCCACTTCTTCTTGGGGCGGGTCCAGGGGGCGTTACTGGGGCGCGATCGGCATGTGGATGCGTCGCGTAGCGCTGATGCTTTTCAATGCCCCTCCCCTTTGGTTAAAGGGGAGGGCCACTGCGCACTCTGCCGGGCCTCTGATGGCCTCGCAAAATGGAATGCCGGGCTGCACTATGGCGGCGCGGACTACAGAATAGAAGAAGTTGTTGGGCCAACTGTTGAGTCGGCCAAACCGTCAAGATTGCAGAGCGTGCGCTCCTCACCTCCCCTTTAACTTCTGCCTCACGAGCAGATGTCACCACTCAAGATAGCCACATAGGACACAGGGCAACATCCACCATGGGACAGAAAGGGGTCGGTGCATGGGGCTAAGGAACGGCGGCCCAGGGCACTACCATGGCAGTGCCTCTGCTACCTCCGCGCAATCTCACAGGAGCCGGTAGCGCCCCCCCCCAGGGAAAAAGTGTTTTGCACCCCTTTAGCAACCCCCCTCCGAAGGTGCTAAGGGGCGTTACAAAAAGGGGCAATTTTGACCCCTCAATTTTAGAACCATCTCATACACATTTTCTATTTAGAACTGTAATATCATCCTTAATAAATCCTGCCATGCCTCCTTCTCTTTTTCTACTCTATTATTCCTGAATATTTGGTAACCAGGAATATTGCCCCGGAATTTGTGGTTGGAGGTGTACCAGAAGGTAAGCCTCCAAACTGAAAAAAATTCCCAAATGCCTGGTGTCTCTGGAGCTTCGGAGTCTGCGAGTCCTGGGCCTCCAGACGTCTGCCTGTGTAAAGGCCCACAGATCCCAGGGATGGAAGCATGTGGGCCAGGCCAACCAGTTAGAAAGGGGTATTCCTCATAAGCTTATGGGGATTCCATTTATGAACAGAATCCCGATAAGCTTATGAGGAATCGCCAAATAAAACACAAGTTCAATAAAAATAAATATTTACATGATCAAAATTAATTAAAAGTGCCTTTGATTAAGCATTTAAAATAAAAATGTAATTTTTTGAAAAATAATAAAAACTTTTAATTCTGGCCCAAAATTTATGTGAAATAATTTTAATGTTTTTGTATGTTTTAATCATTTAAACATTTTTAATTTAGCATTTATTTGAACCCTTATGCTGGTAAAAGCAGGCCTTATGCCTGCTTTTACAAGGCATAAGGGTTTCATGGGCATTCGCTGGGCAGTAGCCACTCTGCGCCAGCAGGTGTTTTTGGGGCGCATGCGGACAATTTGTCAAGCAGAAACTTGACAGATCGCAAGTTCCGGGTTTTCGTGCATGCGGAACCCCAAAACCTCCGAGGGTATTCTGAGAACTTATGACGGTGTGCATATGTCGTCATCTGCTCCATAAAATCCGAGCCATTTAGGTATGCCTCTGTTAATGCAACCACGTCATAATCCCATGTAGCAATTTGTGTCTGCAGCTCACCAACCTTATTCGTTACACTACGGACAATGTCTCCTTCATCACTTTTGCTATTTTCTTTAATCTGATCCCTGCAATTTTTGGGATATTTCAAATTTTACTGTTTTTCATATCTCTCTACCCTCTGATCTAATTTCTGCTATTTTCTGGTTCCCCTCCCACTGAAACATCATGAAGCTTTTGTGCTATCAGATCGTTCCAAGCCACTGCAGGGAAAACCTGACAGGGAAACCCTGCAGTCTGCAGGGCACAAATGTATCAAGCAAGTAACAATTCTGTATTTGCAATGGGCAACAACTCCATCACTATTCCTGTACAAAGGAAACAGCTAGACTGACGGTTGAGCTTTCGAAGGGAGGCAGCATTTATTGAGTGCAAGATGTTGAAGAGAAAAATCCATGCGTGCTTCTTACATCAAGCCTTATTGCCTACATAAACATTTAATTGATGCTCAAGTGACAATCGAAACATCATTATGCATGTTGATGGCCATTATCCAAGCCATTGTGGCCACATCTTTTGCAGGAGAAAAAATACAGAGAGAATACCCCGAGGAGACCACAGGTATTCTCTCTATCCATGGCTGATAACCTCTCTAAGAACACCTAATAGCAGAGGAGCACCTTGAGCCAGATGTCTATTAATGTGTTTGTTGGTTCCCAATTGCTGCCTCCATCTGCAAGAAAATAGTTCCATCCAGCAATGACACATTGGAAGAATGTGTGCAAAAGGGCAATGATAAAGTACAATGCTAAAAATAGTACCTCATAGAGAAACACGAGTTCTCAGCTTAGGTTTATAGCTTGATGCATCTCAAGAGATGTGTGGAAAAGTGCTGTACATGCTAACCTTGGCTTTTGTCCTGGAATCAACAACTTCTTTAATTTCTGCCAGATACAAGGGACTAGGGGGACTATATATTTTTTTAATTAATTCTCAGGATCTGGGTATCCCTGGCATGGCCAGCATTTATTGCTCATCATTAGTTGCCCTTGAGAAGACGGTGATGAGCCTTCTTCTTGAATCGCTCCAATCCATGAGTTCAGTCAAGGACCTCCTTCCATGCAGCTAGCATTTATGCTTTTATTGGAAGATGCCCTTCAGTCCCAAACTAGGCAATCTTTCTTTGCAACACCTTCAACTCTTATGAACCAAAGTAAGCAGTGTTGTCCACATATCTCCACTACTATTGTGAACAATGAGTCCACTTTTCTGCCACTCAACTTTCTCTTAATGGCAACGGGCAGCACTTTAAAAGTTGGCAGATCACCTGATTTCATATGCCATAGCTGAATGTGGAGCAGCCCAAGCTCTCGGGACAAGCTTTGCATGTATGTGTAGCCGATTAAAAGGAGGGGGGGTGGACTCCCACTGTAAAGTTCAATGCAGCCCAGTCTTTGGATTAAGAATAAATAGGTTATTCCTTAAGTTAAATAAGTAAAACTTGAAATTTATTTAGTTTGTAGTTTGCTTCTCTTATTTTGATTTTAACCCTCTTTATAATCAGATAATCAATTTTCTTTACTTTAAAAAACTTCTATCCTCTAAATCTGCATTTTTACCAGATTAACAGCGCTTATTAATGGATATTAAGTGAAGCGTGCTTCTATAAAGAGATCTCTACAGTATTCTCCAAACTCCATCTAGTGGAAATAATGATTTAGATAATGGCATGAGTTAGATTTCCAAGTGACTATTTACAAGTTCAGAAGAAAAGGAATTAGGTTGACAGAATGAGTAAGTGTTGTAATATTTATCCCAAGGTTCAATCTGACCAAATGAACAGAAGTACTCCACAAGTGCACAATAATATTATCCATATTTACTCTGTGGTGCTTTGTGCCACAAACGAAAATTCAAAATCAATAGCTACAAAAGATATAATGGAGTGACTGGAGTACAAAATATGATTTTGTCCAGAATTATTTTACAGTGAAGTAGTAACTTCATCATATTCATTTTTAATTATCCAGTGAGAAAGAAATTACAAACTTTAGTTCAAAAAATTGCAAGTAATGCAATCATGTACATTTCTTACAATTCTTGATTTTCTTCACACAAATATAAATATGTGAATATTGAGTTTTCTGTAAATGATTTAAAGCACTACTGTAGTGCTTGGTCTGTTCAAATCTATCAGTACCGCATGTAAATGGATTTCATTTGCGATAACAGCAAGTGATAATTCAACAGGAAGTGAATAAACACAGCTGCCAATTTCTTGTCTAATGCTGTAATTTCTCATTTTAAAATTAAAGGCTGTATTTTCATTTGCTATATCGCTCAAAATTACAGAAAATGCAGGGAAATAGAGTGGAAGGCCCTTCACTGCATCCCTGTACCTACCAGCTATGAGAAACTGTTCATCATACAAGAGTCATCATAGAAACTGCTGATTGTATAAATTAGGTGTTGATGTTGGAAATTGCTGATTGTGCAAGATTATCACTCGGCTATGGTCATGGGTTGTCATATGATATAATTAAGAAGAAGAATTGACTCTGGTGGCATACCACTCACAAGGTCACAAAACAGCTGGTTAAGCAGAAATTTTAAAAGGGATGAAAAGCTCTCCTGCTTTGACCTCAGTATCTGGACTTGTGCACATCATACCTGGACTTGTGGAATAGCGGAAACCAGATGGATGGAAGGGAATGCCCACAGATAGAAGGAAACCACAAATGAAAAGAACTACAGTATAAAAGGAGCCTCTAGTAGAGAAGGACTAAGAACTGCATCGCAGCCAGTGGAAGAAGGAGGATGAGTAAAGGCAGATTGTACTGCTACTGTAATGAGAATTTGAATATCATACTTTGTAACAAAAATCAATGTTGATTAATCTATGATTTTATTAACTATATTTTCATAAAGACAAAGAATTACTGTGTTTCGGTTTCCTCAATAGAAAAGCATATGAAATTGCCATAATTTGATGTTAAAATATTGGATCTAAAAACAGGAAGAGCAATTCGATCTATCAGGCCGGTTCCTTTCACAGACTGTAGGGGTGATTTTATCCTTGGCCACTCGGCAGAAACTGGGCAGTAGGCAGTTAAAATTGACCAGGAGACTTACCTGCTGACATCCCGCTGTCTTCCTGCTGTTTTTGAATTTAACCCGGAACAAGCGGCGAGAAAACTGACAGGGTTGTTCCCTAAATATGCAGGTCGGGCTCCAATGACATCATTGGGGCCTAAGCACTATTTGAACTGGTGGCCTGAGCAGGCAGCCATTGTGATTTTTTGGTGAAATTGGTGGAAAGAAGGGTTGGGGCCAGAAGAGACTCAAAGTGGTCATTCTTTAAAACTTAAAAAAAATATATCTTCATGAGGCCAGGAAGAGCAGGAGTGCTCCTCCAGGCTCCATAAGGAAAATGTTGGCCTCCCCTGATCTATGCTCCCCGCAACAACATCCCCCGCCGCCCCCCCCCCCCCCCCCACCTGATTGAGAGCACTCTCCTCCCAATTGAGAGACCTTTCTGAAACACCTTCCCCAAGAGACTTGCCCGAGCGCGGGTGACTGTTCCTTTGGTCCCAAACCGCTCCCACCGACTGGGAATCTGTGTCAACAAGCTTCCAAGAATCAGCCGAAGCATTTCTGTTAACTACATCAAATGTGATCATCAAGATGGCCACCAGCAAGTTATTTTACATTTTCTTCACATCTGATTTATAGTCGATTCTCCTCCACAAGACCAAAATCTGGCCAAAATGGCAGACTGGTGGCCAAGATGACAGACCCTATGCTAATACCAATCTGTAATACTGTCTTCTCGGGTTAACCTCTCAGATATTGCCCATTCAGAATACCCTCATTTACCCCCCCCCTCCCCTCCCCCCCTTTCTTTAAGGGAGAGCCTGGTCTGCACACAGTATCTCCCTCTGTTGCCATAAACAAGACTGGGAACCATTTGAGGAAAATCCATATTTAAATGCTTTCTAAAGACAGCACTAGGCCGTGTCGATGATAACAGTTTGAAGAAATATTAAGTGAGATTTTACTCTTCATTGTGCTTAAGGGATACTTACTTTCCAGGAACAGCGAAGAGGACATTTGGGTGGAAATTCTCCGTTCCCAAACCTATGTCACTGGGCCTGAATCTGGAGTAGCCACAGACCCAGTACTTTCATACTAATAAGGTGGAATTTCTGGCTTTGCTGCCTCAATTTCCTTCTATTTGGTCTCATGGACATCCATGGGGAGGCGTGTCAAATAAAGCTAGTATTGGGACGTGCACCAGTATCTCTGCAAGCCAGATTGTCTGCAGAGGGCCTGAGGTCAGCACTAAGATGGAAGAGCAAAAAAGGTATTTCAGTTTTTAAAATTTTTCGTCCTTTCTGATGACCTTTGGGCTTCAAGGCAGCAGGCAGAAGTCTGTGATGCTGACATCCAGGAGTGTAGTTGCAGGCCAAAGTGCTCCTATTTCCATTACCCACTCTCAATCATGGCACATGGCCCTGCCAGGGGAATGTGTCTGTGCAGGAGTGTGCCTATGACATGGAAATTAAAAATCCATCCCCTTAGAAACACAGCAGACCTCAGGTGCCCAGTGAGGGCCCCAAAGGAAATTTAGCTCAATTGTTTTGTTCATTCATGGGATGTGGGCATCGCTAGCAATACCAGCATTTATTGCCCATCTCTAATTGCCCTTGAGAGATTGATTGTGACCTGCATTATACAACTGAGGGACTTGCTTGGCCATTTCAGAGGGCAGTTAAGAGTCAACCACATTGCTGTGGGTCTGGAGTCACTTGTAGGCCAGACCGGGTAAGGATGGCAGATTTCCTTCCTTAAGAGGACATGAGTGAACCAGTTGGGTTTTTACCCGTCACCATTACTGATACTAGCTTTTTATTCCAGATTTATTTAATTAACTGAATTTAAATTTTCTAGCTGCCATGGTAGAATTTGAACTCAAATCTCTGGATCATTAATCCAGATTTCATGGATTACTAGTCCAGTAACATAGCCACTATGCTATTGTGCCCGACTGAACACCTTGAATCTTTTCAGTTGATTAGAGAGAGCCAGCATGGACTTGTAAAGGATAGGTCATGCCTGATGTATGTGATTAAATGTTTTGAAGAGGTGACTAAAGTAATGGACTGGGGAATGTCTATGAATGTTATTTATATGGACTTCCAGAATGTATTTGATAAAGTCCCTCATAAGAGACTGTTATCTAAAGTTGAAGCTCATGGAATTGAAGGTAAATTATTGACCATGGTTAGGTAATTGGCTGAGGGGCAGCAGACAGAGTGTAGGGATAATGGGCAGGTACTCTATTTGGCAGGATGTGACTAGTGGTGTCCTGCAAGGATTTGTTTTGGGGCTTCAACTATTCACTATATTAATAACTTAGCTGATAAGATAGAAAGCCACATATCCAACTTTTCCAATGAAACAAAGATAGGCGGCATTGTAAATAGTGTAGATCGAAGCATAAAATTAAAACTATTTATTTAATTAACTAAATTTAAATTCCTCAGCTGACATGGTGGGATTTGAACTCAAATCTCGGGATCTTTAGTCCAGGCCTCTGGATTACTTGTCCAGTAACATAACCACTATGCTACTGTACCATGTGGTGAAATAACCTCATCATCTAAGGCCACACAGAAGAAGAATTATCTCCTTTGATGTGAAGGTAATAAATCAGCAATGCACAGTAGCTGTAATCTAGGATGATTAGAAAGAACTTTCAGGTATTTTGCATCTTATCACATCATCAAAATTCTTCGGGGCTGAAATTGCCCCTCTCTTTAAGGTCCATTACTGCTTCGAAGAGGTGGTAATGGGGCAATAAGGCCTTTCCGACCGGGGGCAGGCAGATGGGCCAACCCATCCGAAATTGTGCCCGAGCCGAGGGCAGCGGAAAGGGGCAGGTGCCAAACCCTTACCGCCCGGCGGCGACCCCCTTCCGCCTCACAAGGGAAATTGCCAGGCGACAGCTTTTCCCAGTAGGAAGCTGCCAATGGTTGGGTGGCGCATCTGCCCTTAAAGGCGAGGGCACTCCACCGTGACCGCCACTTTATTTTAATTATCGGCCGACTCTGAGTCGGCCCGACAATGGCGGCCACAGGTTCGGCAGGTGGCCAACAGACAGTCCGGCACCCCCTCTTGTGGCTGCTGAGCTCACAGCGGCTCTCCCCTTGGGCATTGCTATGCATCAGTGCGACACGGTCGACTGCGTCCGCATCGTGCTGATGTCATTAGTGTCGCGCTGACATGCTCAGCGTGGCGCTGATAACACCGCCCGCCTCGCTCCCGACGCACTTCCACCCCGCAGCAGCCCGAAACACTGCACCGACAATTTTTAAAAGTTTAAGAGGCCAACATCCCTCTACTCTCCACCCCAAGGATTCAGGCGGAGAATCATCATTTAATTCAAATTATCCGTCCCAATCGCGGCAGAGGGCAATTTCGACCCCTTTATATTTTCAGTGAATTATTTTGAAAGCCACCATTTTTGTTATGTAGGCAAATACTACAAGGTCCCACAAACTGCAAATGAGAAAAATAACCAGTCAATCTGGTGGCATTGAATGAATGAGTTATGGTGACCAGAACACGGGGAGACCTCACTGTTCTTCAAATAGTGTCATGGTATATTTTATATCCACCCAAGCAGGCCAACGGTGTCTTGATTTAACATCTCATCCGAAGGATGGCACGCAAGACAATGCAGCACCTCTGAGCACAGCACTTGTGTGTCAGCCTGGGTAATGCATTCAAGTCCTGGAGTTTATCATATAACTTTTTGACTCCGAGGCAAGAGTGCTACCAGCTGAGTCAAGATTAGAGCGAATAGTTAGAACAATATGAGAGTACATTCTATGCATAAAGTATTCTCTACTGTGAAATATCTAAGAGATGACCTGGGTTACACAAATAAATGAACAAAGGCAGAGTTCATAAACATGCAGCACAATTATCACATGAGAGGAAGACACGCCTATATTATCAGCATAGGAACAAGACTGGGCCATTCAGTCCCTCAAGCCTATTCCACCTTTTGATTAGATCATGGTTGATCTGTACCTCAACTCTTATTACCCACCCTTATCCGTTGATACCCTTGCATAACAAAAATCTATTGATCTCATCTCAGTCTTGAAAATTTCAATTGACTCAGCGAGTTTTCCAGATTTCCACTGCCCTTGTGTGAAAATGTGTTTCCTGATTTCTCTCCTAGCTCTAATTTTAAGATTATGCCCCTTTTTCTGAATTCTGCACCAGAGGAAATAGTTTCTCCGCATTTAACCTATTGAATCCTTTTACCATTTTAAAGAACTTGCTTAGATCACCTCTCAAACTTCTAAACTCAAGCGAATACTCTAGCAGATTTTTTCTGCAAAAGAATTGACATTCTATTTTGCACTCGAATGGATGAAATGATTTACATTTATCAATGATTGTTTTTGCCACACAGAAGCTTTGGAAATGCCATTTAAATAAATCACAGTATCCTCTCTGTATCAGCAATATATGAGCCTCTTTTGTATATAGAGTAGGAGCAATTTGTTTAGGTATGAGGATGGCTTAGTCCATGCCAAATCTGAATTTCTCAAGTGTTGCACTGACGTGCCCTGACTGTCAGTCCTTCGTGGATTAGGACTGGAAGAGCATCATAAGGGCTGTTAGTGTTTACATTATACCTCTGTGGTTATGACAGGAAGACATCAGCTGCTGTTTTGCATCTTAACACTTTTTATCAATGTGAAAAGTCCTACAGAGACTACCAGCCGCTGTGGAATACCTGACTGGAATTCTGCCAGAGCATGTTCAAATGCAGATAGCAGGTGAATTTTCATATTTCAAAAGCTAAGTTTATACAAGGGCAGGGTGGGGAATTTCACAAGTCCATGGTGCAGGGGTAAGGAGCAGGTGGGAGCCTCATCTGCTGGCAGTGCACGAGAAACTCAGGCACACCCAAAGTTCTGTTTTGCACCATCATCAATGAGGTTCCCTGCTGGCAGTGTGGACTTGGAAAATTACTCCCAACATGTTCACAGATAAATTGCTGGGGGAAAAAAATCTTGAGGGATCAGATGTTAAACTTCAAATAACATTCTAATTGTGAATAGCATAGTGATGTGGTTTGGAAAAGCCAGCAACTGGCAAATGTATGACTGTGGTGGCAAAGCTTGGTCAGCAATTTAGACAGAGGAAAAGTCTCTGTGATTGGAACAATGTTATAGCTAAAGTAATAACTAACTTTCTTTCTTATAACTTTTAAAAAATTTGTAATTCAACCATTGGATAGAATCATAAAAACACAGAAATTACAATACAGAAGAGAGCCACTGAGCCCTGATGTCATGGATGATTCTAATGCTTCAACTGCTGCAGTCTAATCCCAATTCACTGCTCGTTGCCTGTATTCTTATCCAACTGTTTCAAATATTTATCCAATCCTCTTTTAAGTATTCTAGTCTCTGCCTCAATAATCACTTGTGGTAAAACATTTCATGCTCCAATAACCCTCTATATGAAAAAAAAATCTAACTTCCCTTCTTTACTTAGTGATAATCCTCAGTCTATCCTTTCTTGTTTGACACCTGTTTGATGCCTAAAACGACAATGGTTTGGGCCTCCTGATGCCAGTTTTTGGTGCACAGGATGGCCTTTCTGCTGGCTTTGCATCTACTTTGAGCAGAAGTCAATGATTGTCCCCCTTCTTACTTGCAGTACCTTGTTCTGTGCATACTGAAGTAAAGGTTCTTTCTAAGGTAAAGAATGTGAGTGAATATTTTCAGCAAAGACTAACTGGGAAGTTATGATTTGATGGGCTGTATCAGAATTTTAACAATTGTTAGAATGGAAGCAGCTATGAGTGATATATTAAACCACATTTATCAACATGGAACCTAATGAAGCAGGGCTGAGAATGTGTTTGCGATGAGCAGCATGGTGTACCTGTGTGGTTTGTAGCACAGTATGGGTTCTCAGCTGTAAATGAAATGAAATATCTGCTTTTTTTTGTATTTTAATAAACTGCTTTGTTCATATCACAAACAAACTTAGCAATTAAAAGAGAAAGGGTTATGATTAGCACAAAGGTATACCCACAATCTGCTGTTTACTACAGACATTCATTGAATTGATATCAAATTAAATTAAGCAAGTTTTTTCACACTTTTAAGTAGCAACATTAACATTGTATTTTAATGGTATACAGTTTAAGGTTTAAGATACGCATCATCAAAGATTTTGATCCCTCCAAAGTGTGAAAAATACAAGCCAGACCAAAAGTACCTTTCATTATATTTGGATGCAAGATATATTTTCTACTTGCTGTTACTGCTAGCACCAGAACAACGCAGGAAAATCATTAGGCAATTGATCTCGCTGGATCTTCACCTGCATCACATGAACTTCCAGTTGAATATCACGGAGCTCTCAGCAAAAACATTCAAGTATTTCACTTTAACATTTAAGTCAGAGATGGCCTTCACATTAGCGCACGCCATGAAAAATCGGGCAGGGTGTGAAACAGGCAGCTGTTCAGATCCCGTCAGTTTCCTACCAAGTGAGTTATGTTAAAAATATTCCCTAGTCCAGGGGGGTCATTGATGGCACCAATATGGTCATATGGGGCCCTGCGCACAGCATAAACTAAAATGGCTTCCACTCCATCAATTTGCATCATCCATGACCATTAGAACTGGATCATGGAAGTGAATAACTGTATTCCAGGCAGCCATTTTAATTTTAAGGCAGTTCACTGATGTATGATTATTTGGTGAAGAGAAAACAAAAAACATTGGCTGACCTCTGCAACCCTGGGTCCTAACTATCATCTTTCACACAACAACGACTGGCATTAATATAGCGCCTTTAACCTAGTAAAACATCCCAAAGCACTTCACAGGAGCGTTAGCAAACAAAATTTGACACCGAGCCACATAAAACGATATTTGGACAGGTCAAAGAAGTAGGTTTTAAGGAACATCTTAAAGGAAGAGAGAGAGGTGGAGAGGTTTAGGGAGAAAATTACAGAGCTGAGGGCCTGGACAGCTGAAGGCACGGCCACTAATGGTAGAGCGATTGGTATCAGAGACGCTCAAGAGGGCAGAATTGGAGGAGCGCAGATATCTTGGGATGTTGTGGGGCTGAATGAGTTTACAGAGTTAGGGCGGGGTGAGGCCATTGAGAACATTTGACTGCAAAGTAAGCATATCTGTATTTCTCTTAGTAAATAAAAACATTTTAAAAACTACAAGTCTTAGCAATTTACAATAAAAATAAAGAAAATGCAGAGCAGTGTCATCATCATGAGAACTGACAGGTTATCATTTTGGAAGCGTTCAGGTTAGAATAATTCTAACCGAGGAACTTTACCCAAAAGGCGAACCTATCATTTTCTTCTTTCAGATGGATATGCACCTAAGGAGTGATTTTTGCATTTTCTATTTTCAATTCTATGGGCCGTAAATTGCGGCCTGTCCGGGTGCGTATGATGTGTGCACGCGCTCGAGGAGGCCTCGCACGTGCGATGCACATGCGCCAAGAACCGGCATTTGTGAACTGTCAAAACTTCTATGATCTATGATTTTTCCAGCTATATTTTGCAGGGGGGTGCCATGGAGGTGCGGGAGATTGGTGATGACACACTTACGATGGTCGGCAGCAGCGGGGCGGAAGTGGGGACCGCCAGAAAAATCCCTGAGCTGAATTTCGCTGGCGGCGGCCATTAGACCCAAAGTCGGCGGCCGCTTGACTCGGCTGCCTGGCTGCCGCTTTCTGACAGTAAGTGGCTTTTTGGGGAGCTGATTTTCGGCCCCTTGAGCTATTTGCCCAACTCCCGACCAGTGACTGTCCTTCAAACTCTTACGCCTGGTAAAAGCAGTAAGAGTTTTAAAAGATAGAAAAATAAAATGTAATCAATAATTTTTATGTTCATTAAGGTAAGTTTATTTATTGTGTAGTATTTCTGTGTTTTTGTGGATATTCTCATTGATAGTAAAGGGAGCTCATACAAACGGAACTCACCATCATTATCAATGAGAATATTACATTATGATTGGTGGTCCCGACTCACGTGATCCCAGGTTGCGCTTACGTTCATGGGATGCGTGGGCCTCTGCGCTGGGCTTCCCAACAAGGCCTCGAACCGGAAGTCCTGGTTCCTCTGCGACCACCAGGTACTTTTGTTGAAAAGATTTCGGTCGGAGGCATCCATCCGCAGGAAGTCTCCGACTGCAATTTCTGGGCCAATATCTCTCCCAGTCTTTCTAGGATTGCAGAGAAATGTTCAATTTGTTATCTGCTGATATTTGTGGTACTGGCAGGCAGAATGTTCGGTTGTCAGGTTGCCATCAAGCACAACATTCCATGAGAATGCCCCCCAAAACACAGAAAATTTAAATAAAACTTCTTTATATTTGCTCCTGTCAGCTGGAATTTATTTGATTCTGTTTTTGTTCTCGGCTGTTTGAATTGTTTATGCTGGATTAGACATGTCAAGAAAAGGCTGGCAAACTATGCAGCCAACAGCAGCACTTGTGAATAGATTTTGAAGTTTGATTTTCTGATGAGTAATTAAAAAAAAACGAAAAATGTAATTCAGTCTTAGTCTGTGCATTATACTTCAAACCAGCAAGCAAAATAGCTTGACAGCCTACCCATTATTTCTTGATTTACCTTGTCTTCTCTCCTACTCTTTTCAAACCTGGTTGTGCCTTGCTTTCTCAATTAAAATGTATCAATGTTCGCAGCTAGACTACCACCGTCACATGTATCAAAACAGTTTTGTGTTTTCTGTTTGTGATTAAAGACCCAGCTGAAGATGTCTCAGCTTCAGACAATGTAAAGGCTACAACATTCTCTCAGAGAAAGAATTTATCTTATAAATGGGTTGATAAATTCCGCTCATACGCTTGAAAAATTCCATATTAAATTTTCTGATAATACAGGTAAGATGTAAAATGGGATTTTAAAATAAATAAATTAATTGTTATTATTTCAAGTTGACTTTAGCCAAGGCTAGTTATAAACATGTGAACTGTCGTGTCATTAACAACTTGCATTTATAGTGCCTTAATGTAACAAAATGTCACATGGTGCATCACAGCACTATAAATCAGAAAAACAAATCAGAAGACATTATGAGGGATAATCAAAGACATGGTCAAAGAGGTACAGGATAGGAAATGGGAATTACGGCTCATCCAAGGTTGGTTATTGTACAAGCAGGCTGACAACACAGAGCAGTGGAAAGGCTGACATAGCTGGTGGAGAGGTAAAGCTCGATATTATCAGCATACATGTGGAAACTGACCCGATCTACGGATATGTCAACAAGAGTCAGCCTTGAGATGAAAAGGAAAAGGGTCAAGGATAGAGATAACGGTATGAGGGCACAAAGAGAAGCTATTGCTGGAGATGGTCAGAGAAACATAGAAACATAAAAAATAGGTGCAGGAGTGGGCCATTCGGCCCTTCGAGCCTGCACCACCATTCAATAAGATCATGGCTGATCATTCCCTCAGTACCCCTTTCCTGCTTTCTCGCCATACCCCTTGATCCCTTTAGCCATAAGAGCCATACCTAACTCCCTCTTGAATATATCCAATGAACTGGCATCAACAACTCTCCGCGGTAGGGAATTCCACAGGTTAACAACTCTCTGAGTGAAGAAGTTTCTCCTCATCTCAGTCCTAAATGGCCTACCCCTTATCCTTAAGACTCCCCTAGTTCTGGACTTCCCCAACATCGGGAACATTCTTCCCGCATCTAACCTGTCCAGTCTTGTCAGAATCTTATATGTTTCTATGAGATCCCCTCTCATCCTTCTAAACTCCAGTGTATAAAGGCCCAGTCGATCCAGTCTCTCCTCATATGTCAATCCAGCCATCCTGAGAATCAGTCTAGTGAACCTTCGCTGCACTCCCTCAATAGCAAGAACGTCCTTCCTCAGATTCGGAGACCAAAACTGAACACAATATTCCAGGTGAGGCCTCACCAAGGCCCTATACAGCTGCAGTAAGACCTCCCTGCTCCTGTACTCAAATCCCCTAGCTATGAAGGCCAACATACCATTTTCCTTCTTATATATATTGTAAAGAGCTGGAGTCCCAGCACTGAGCCCTGCGGCACCCCACTTGTCACTGCCTGCCATTCTGAAAAGGATCTGTTTATCCCGACTCTCTGCTTCCTGTCTGCCAAATAGTTCTCTATCCACGTCAGTATATTACCATGTGCTTTGATTTTGCACACCAATCTCTTGTGTGGGACCTTGTCAAAAGACTACAATTGGATGGTAAAAGTGCAACCAAGCAAGGGCAGTCCCACTGAGCTGGCTAGCAGAGGAGAGGCATTGGAGAAGGATGGTGTGATCGTCGACCATGAAATGTCATGTCTCTGCAAAGGATTCCCACATCCTTTCCACCAATGTAACAACACCGGCCTCCATATCTACCTCAGTCCATTTGCTGCTGAGAACCCCATCCATATTTTTGTAACCTCCATACTTGATTATTCCAAAGCTTTTCTGGTCTGGCCTCATCTGTCCACCAGGATTCTGTCCACCAGTATGGAAATTCCACTGATGAGATTTTTGAACTGCAGTTATACAACCTTCACAAAGCATGTGAAGTGCTTTTCGGTATGCATGACATAAAATTGGGGTCAGTTTGGTCCACTGCACCTTCTTGGAAGTTTACCTTTGATTGCTTTTGATAGTAGCAACACTCACACCCATACCCTCATAACATTGAAATTAGCCACTGGAAAACAACATTGTGCAGATGCATCCAGGTTTACATATACAGACCCCAGTACAAGGTGGTACATTGATATAGCTCAAGTCTTCTGGATGAACATCTCTGCAGGTACCAGTCTGAGAGAGATATCTGTAGTATAACTGCAGTCTGAATTGGAAGTTATGAGTGGATTATAATACCAACAAACATATATTTTCATGTCATGTCACTGAATTTGTGTAAACTTCTCTGTCTCATGAGCACTTTACATTTTACAAAAACATAAGTATAGCTGACAATGGTGGCTGAGAGTCTGCTGAGAGACAGTAAGAGGCCCAAAAATCTCCGACTTTCTTATTTTCAAATATATTGTAATATTCAAGCTGCTAATGAATCAAATATCTAGAGATTTAAGCTAACTCAATCAATTCACCTCTGGTATTCAGCTCTTTGTCCATGTTTGGACCAAGGCTAGTGGTCCTGGCGGAACCCAAACTGAGCATCAGTGAGCAGTTATTGGTAGCACTGTTGACGACACCTTCCATCACTTTGCTGATGATTGAGAGTAGACTGATGGAGTGATAATTGGCCAGATTTGATTTGTCCTGCTTTTTGTGGACAGGACATGCCTGGGCAATTTTCCACATTGTCGGGTCGATGCCAATGTTGTAGCTGTGCTGGAACAGGTTGGCTAGAGGTGCACCTGGAGAACAAGTCTTCAGCACAACAGCAGAGATGTTGTCAGGGCCCAAAGCCTTTGCTGTATCCAGTGTACTCAGCCATTTCTTGATATCACGTGGAGTGAATCGAATTAGCTTAAGACAGTCTTCTGAGATGATGGGGACCTCAGGAGGAGGCTCATATAGATCATCCAGTCGGCACTTCTGGCTGAAGATGGTTGCGAATGCTTCAGCCTTGCCTTTTGCACTCATGTGCTTGGCTCCGCCACCATTGAGGATGGGGATATTCATAGAGTCTCCTCCTCCCGTTAATTATTTAAT
Organism: Pristiophorus japonicus; assembly: GCF_044704955.1. Classification (NCBI taxonomy): domain Eukaryota; kingdom Metazoa; phylum Chordata; class Chondrichthyes; family Pristiophoridae; genus Pristiophorus; species Pristiophorus japonicus. The sequence continues at coordinate 170,864,166 of NC_091981.1, forward strand.
TGTCCACCACCATTCATGACTTGATGTGGAAGGACTGCGGAGCTTTGATCTGATCCATTGGTTGTGGGATCGCTTAGCCATGTCTATAGCATGCTGTATCCGCTGTTTAGCATGTAGTCCTGTGTTGTAGCTTCACTAGGTTGGCCCTTTATATTTTTAGATATGTCTGGTGCTGCTCCTGGCATGCTCTTCTACACTCCTCATTGTACCAAGGTTGATTCCCTGGCTTGATGGCAATGGTAGAGTAAGGGACATGCTGGGCCATGAGATTACAGATTGTGGTGGAATACAATTCTGCTTCTCCTGATGCCCCACGTTGCCTCATGGATTCCCAGTTTTGAATTGCTAGATCTGTTCTGAATCAATCCCATTTAGCACAGTGATAGTGCCACACAACACAATGGAGAGTGGCCTCAGTGTGAGCCTTCGTCTCCACAAGGACTGTGCGGTGATCATTCCTACCAATACTGTCATGGACAGATTCATCTGCGACAGGTAGATTTGTGATAACAAGGTCAAGTAGGTTTTTCCCTTGTGTTCTCTCACCACCTGTGCAGGCCCAGTCTAGTAGGTATGTCCTTCAGGACTCGGCCAGCTCAGTCAGTAGCGGTGCTACCGAGCCACTGTTGGTGATGGACATTGAAGTCCCCTACCTAGAGTACATTCTGTGTTGTGTGTTAATTGCCTGTCCACCTGGTTTTGAGAGATTTGTTGCACAAAAAAAATGTATTTATGATCTAAATCCCCATTTTTGCGGCATTACCCAAGTTACATAGGAATACAGCACAGAAACAAGCCATTCAGCCCAACCAGTTGATGCCAGTGTTTATGCTCCATTTGAGCCTCTTCCCGTTGTTCTTCATCTAACTCTATCAGGATAACCCTTCTCTCTCATATGCTTATCTAGCCTTGCCTTAAATGTATCTATACTATTCATTTGAACCACTCCCTGTGGTAGCAACTTCCACAATCTCACCACTCTATGGTTAAAGACATTTCTTCTGAATTCCCTATTTGATTCCTTGGTGACTATCTTATATTTTATATATGGCCTCTAGTTATGCTCATCCCCACAAGTGGAAACACTCTTCCTGTATTATCCTTGTGATTCTTTTTTGCACCCTCTCCAGTGACTCTGTATCCTTTTTATAATATGGCAACCAGAACTGTACGCAGTACTCAAAGTGTGGGCTAACCAAGGTTCCATAAAAGTTTACCATAACTTCTCTACTTTTCAATTCAATCCCTCTAGAAATAAACCCTAGTGCTTGGTTTGCTTTTTTAAAAAACTTTTTTTAGTCTTGTTAACCTGTGTTGTTACTTTTAGTGATTTGTGTATTTGTACTCCGAGATCCCTTTGCTCTTCTACCCCATTTAGATTTGTATCTTCCAAGTAATATGTGGCATCCGTAATTTTCTTACCAAACGTTGTCACAATATATCAAGCACTTTGGGGGAGAAATTCGGTTGGATTGCGCTAAAGGGTTTGCAGGCGTGAGCACCGGCATTAGCACTCTAGGCAAATTCAGTGTGCCAGTACCGGTAGCGCTGAGGAGTATCGCCCGAGAATGTAGTGCGGTGTGCAATGCACCCGGTAGCGACACAGAAGCAAAATTTGGTTTGTGCTGCATCTATAGCACCCCGTAGTGTCACCGCCAGAGAAAGCTGGCATGCAGAGCTGTCCTGGGGCGCTAAGGAAAGGAATAACTGCATGAGGTAAGCGCAATTGATTTTTTTAAATGATGCGATTTAACCTTATTTGGGGTGCGTAATGTATAGGAAATGTTTTTTGTGTTTTTTATTCCAATTCTTTTTTGCAGGGAGGCCTCTCTTAGGCCGTTTCGAAGCCGGCTCTTTAGCACAGGATATTCAGTTGCGCACCTGGCCTAGTGCCCTAAGAGAAGTGTGGAACGATTCCCTTAGTGCTCCACTCCATTGTCAGGGTGCAAAAACTGAATTTTGCTGTTTCCGTCGCTAACATTTTCCGTCACTAAATTTAGCGACTGCCCGACATTAGCGTCTTGGGAACCCTCCAACCAAATCTCTATCCCTTTATATTTCCTCCCATCCTTTCCCCCACAACCTCCCCTCCCCCCACCATTATAATTGATAACAAGCATGATAACTGTGCCAGTGATCTATTCACTGCAGTTGAACCATTGTTGACAGTAAAATTAATACATGCCACTCGTGTTCTAAGTTTCAGAGTGAAATTGAGTTGTTTTTAGAGTGCTAGTTGTACTGGGTCATTGCCTGATCCTCCTCCACCTCCCAGGTGAAATTGTGGAGCATATCTACATTGAATCTCCTCCCCTAATACAGGTTGCATATATCAGGGGTTTTACCACACTACGGAGATACACAGGGCTCCATTTTCCCCAGTGATTTGCTCCATTTTTTAGAAGCAGGCTGCTTTTTTTGGCCTGTTAAAAAACCACAGTTTCCCCAATCAATTTGCACCAGTTAGTTCTGATTTTTTTAGGTACATTTTTTTTCAGCCAAAGGGGGTGTAACCTGCAACCCGTGCCAATTCTGGCCATTTAGGCAAGTTTGGCCAACTGAGAGTTACTCCAGTTCTGCTCAGGCCAGTGTATGTGACCTCTGAAGAAAAACCTTCTGGAGAGTTAAAGAAATCGGTGCAGGTAAGTGCAGCAGATGCCCGGACAGCAGCAACAGGAAAGGTAAGTGAGAGGGGGAGAGAGAGGTGGGGGGTGGGGGAGGGGGGCGGTGAAGAGAGAGGTGGGGAGGTGGGGGAAAGAGAGAGGTAGGGGGAGGGAGAGGGGGTGGGGGAAGCCTTCTGGGTGTTGTTAGGTGCAGGGACTGGAGGGAGGAGGTCATTCGGCCTGGGATAGGGGTGGGGGAGCAGACCGGGAGGCCACTCAGCTTGGGCTAGGAGCGGGAGAGCGCACCTGTAAGCCCTTCGGCCTGGACTCGGAGTGGGAGAGCGCACCGGCAAGCCCTTCGGCCTGGGGTAGGGGTGGGGGAGCAGACCGGGAGATCACTTGGCCAGGGCTAGGAGCGGGAGAGTGCACCGGCAAGCCCTTTGGCCTGGGCTAGGGGCGGGGGGAGCGGGACCAGTTTCAATAATTGGAGGTAAGTTGCTGCAATATATTTTAATGGCCCAGAAATCGCGGCCTCCCCGGGTCCGTACGAAGTTTCTACGGACCCAGGAAGGCATCGGAAAAGCCGGTTTTCAGCGCGCAATGCGCATGCACTGAAAACCGGCTTTTCCGATCTGTTAAGTTTCTGGCTTGACAGATCCTCCGTATCTCAGGAGCGAGGACATTTGCCAGGGCAAGATTGCTGGATTTACACATATCTTGCACAGCAAATGTCCTCACAACTCTTGCGTCTGATAAAAACAGATGCATAGCTTACTTTTACAGGCGTAAGTGTTTAAAAACATACAAAATTATTAAATTAAATTAAAAAACATATTTTTAAAAACCCTGCCCACTACGTTATTTATTTTTAACCATCATTAAAAAAAAATTTTAAAATCGCAAATTTTTTTTCTTTAAAAAAACATTTCTATCAACTTTAATTTCTATAGTATATTTATGTGAGGTATTTTTTTAATGTTTTATGTAGTGTTTGGGTGTTTGGGGGTGTTTCTCATTCATAGCAATAGTAGTTTGGGATTTACGAAACTCCTATTACTATGAATGAGAAAATACTTTACTGTGATTGGGTGTCCAGGCCCATGTGACTCCTGCAGACGTCCCAACGTGAAATTGCTCCATTGTGCAAGAAGAGGAGGTTTCCAGTCCGGCATCTCTGGCGGGCATTCGACCAAAAGGCAAATGCGCATCTTTTCTCTTTTTTTAGTCGAACGCCCGCGGGAAGAAGTAATAGGGAATTCTGGGCCAATGTGTTTTTAAGTTGTTGCAATGTGTTTTAATGTGTTTTTAAGTTGATGCAATGTGTTTTGATGTGTTTTTAAGTTGATGCAATGTGTTTTAATGTGTTTTTAAGTTGATGCAATGTGTTTTAATGTGTCGGGAGCTGGCTGTATGTTTCACTTTGCAGCCTCAGCTCGCATTGTGTCCTTGGTTGCCATGGCATCCTGATCTTTTTGGTACAGATCAAGGCTCCACCCCCAAGACTAAAGGATAGGTTAGGTCATGCCAAAATGAAGAAATCCAAACTTAGAACATTTTTTTTGGCGTACTTGGGCCCAAAAAAAATGAGTGTAACTCTTCAAGTACCCCAAAAAAAAACCTTTGGGAAAATTGAGCCCACAGTAAGGAATTCATTTCTTTGTCACCAGCCGCTTTCTGGCTGAGATCAACTAATTCAATGCAGCCTGTGGATCGAACATGGGATCACCTCAGTCTATACAGCTTCCTACTTAATGGATGTACATGCTGAGACAATTACTATGGCCATTGTTAATGTATCAACAGCATGTTAAAAAGTCCAGTATACACTCTGCTTGGAATTTATTATTAGCATTATATCCCATACTGAAGAGAAAATGTTTTATTTGTGTAATTCCATAATATGTACAAATGCAATGGACATTAAAAATGTTTCAAATTACAATGATAGGCATACCATAGAAGCTTTTATGCAGGGGTGTGTGATAGTAACATTAAACATTGTAAAGTAAACAATTTTCAGTGAGTGCTGCAGGAGCATTTACAGTGCAGTATTGGTAATGATTCCATAGCAACCTATCTTAAGGTATTGCTTCTTCCTAATTTATTCATAAATATTTAATTTATTTCTTTAGTTACTATCCTGTTTCTCAATCAGATTAGCCATTTACAGGGATGATTGATTTAAACAAATGAAAGAGAGAGTTTAAACCTGTAGATAAATCAGTGAAAACTGTTTTTTTCCCCCACTGGGAAACCAAGATAAAGCAGAAAATCCATAGTGCAGGACATCGAGAAGGTATAAAATAATGAGAAAAATAAATCTGGAAGTATTGATCACGTGACATCAAGTTTCAGTTTTAAATGTCTAAAGATTGTAGGAGGAAGGAAATAACAAGAGAAACAAGGAGCTGCACAGTGTAAAAGTTCTGAAAAAGAGTATGATTGAGTATTATACTGTGTAACGAGTCTCGATTCCAACATATGATACAAGGAAGGTAAGGGAATGAGAATGTGACACAGAAAATTTTCAGCTAAAAAAAAACAAAAAAAAGGGAACGTTCAAAGGTACAATGGAGTTCATAAGGTAGAGACTCAAGGAAGGCTGCAACAGATAGAGAGTGGAGCTTGGAGTTAAGAGAGGAATCACCGATCAGTCCTGAAGCTTCCTCTTATATCCTGTTAAAGAATACAAGTGAATTGTTAAAAGATCCTTCCTGGTAAGGTGGAAAATACTCAAGTACTGGATGGACTTGGACGTTAGAGATTTAAGAGTTGTTGATGTGAAAGTAATTTGTTTGACATGAGGGATGAAATTTTAAACTTTTTGAAGCTAGTTTCAATATTTTGAAATTATGAGAGTTCCATTTGAGGTCAGAGAAGATAGTAAGACCACAAATGTCAATACAGGGAGTGGAAGAAGATCTAAAGCTGGAGCCATTGAAGATAAATGACTGTAGTGACAAAGTTGAAGAAACTGTATATTTGAAGAGTTGAAACAATCAAGAAGCAGAAACAGAGTCCATAAATTCTTGTGAAAATGAATTAGACAGTTGCTTAAATATAAAATAAAAGGGGAATAAACAAGAAAATTGAATTAGACTGGATAATGTGGAGCAAAAAATATACAGTGGAATCATCTGCAAGAGTGGAAAGCATTTGACAGAGTGCATAGGTGATTGGTATGAAAAAGGAATAGCAGGGGGAAGAGGGCAGAGCCATTAGGAATCATCATCATCATCATAGGCAGTCCCTCGAAATGAGGATGACTTGCTTCCATGCCAAAAAAGGATGAGTTCACAGGTGTTTCACTGAAGGACCTAATATTCCAGGTCCTGAACTACATTCTGAAGGGTGGAAGATGCCTGTGCGTGGAATATTTTAACGTAGGGTGGCCGTTGCACACCAGCCACCACACGGGCTTGATAGAGGCTAGGTCTTGGTCCAGTGGCAAGGATTATCCAAGACGACTGGAGACCTGCTCTGCTACACGGACCTAGTGTGCACACATATCGCAGTGTGGGCTGGCCCGTGCTGCCCCTGGACCCTCGCCTCTTCTGGTCCATTAGGAATAAGCTATAAATGACAGCATCGATTAAATGCATGGAGAGGAAACTAGATAACCACGAGTACAATTTGGCAGATCATCATATAATGGCAACTTCGTTATAAATGCCAGATCCTATCACAAAGCTTTAACGATGTCCAAAGCAATGACAGATGTTTCACAAAAGCATCCAAGGAGAGTTCAAGTCACTTGCAATATATTCAACAAGGTTACCAATGCAAATAGCATGCCAAAAATTGAGACTGGTGATCATGGACAACAGAACTTTCAAGATAATAGATATTTTGAAATGTCCATAACTTTAGAATGTACAGGTGCAGCGCCTAAAATCCAGAACCCTCAGGAACAACGCCGTTCCAGATTCCGCGCTTTTCCAGATTTTTGATTTGTTTTCTGACGTCACTGTGGTGTTTGCAGGCACTCTAGTAATGACTCCACGAGGTAAGGTATTGCACTTGAACTGCTGTGACCTTAGTCCATTTATTGCAGCTCCTGAATGAGGGTACAGTAAGGTGGGCTCCCTTTTATACCTGGTTACCTGCGGTGTACAGGTGACCTCTAGGTCTCCACCAGTTGCACCCTCTGGTGGTACAGGCATATTGTACACAGTGTAGAGATACATTCATTGGTCTTATGTAACTGTACATTGAGTGTACAGGGTAAATACATATATTATACATACACAACATCACTCCCCCCTAAGTCTTATGCCACTGACCTTTGCACTGGGATGCTCTGGCCCTTGACTTGAGTGCGCAAAGCCCTTGCACTTTGTCTGTGCTTGGGAATGGCTCTCTCCATATCGACCCCCAAGTCCTGATTGCCACAACATTGGGAAATAGTCAGCATTGGACGGTTGGAGGTTGAAGTGGGGGTTTGAGTGGGTTCTGGGTGTGATCCATGTGTCCATGGCGACATATTAGGCGGGAAATTGTGTTGGGGAAATTGATGGGATTGAAGGCCGATAAATCCCCGGGGCCTGATTGTCTGCATCCCAGAGTACTTAAGGAAGTGACCCTAGAAATAGTGGATACATTGATGATCATTTTCCAACAGTCTATCAACTCGGGATCAGTTCCTATGGACTGGAGGGTAGGTAATATAACACCACTTTTTAAAAAAGGATGGAGAGAGAAAACGGGTAATTATAGACTGGTTAGCCTGACATCAGTAGTGGGGAAAATGTTGGAATCAATTATTAAGGATGAAATAGCAGCGCATTTGGAAAGCAGTGACAGGATCAGTCCAAGTCAGCATGGATTTATGAAGGGAAAATCATGCTTGAAAAATCTTCTGGAATTTTTTGAGGATGTAACTAGTAGAGTGGACAAGGAAGAATCAGTGGATGTGGTGTATTTGGACTTTCAAAAGGCCTTTGACAAGGTCCCACTTAAGAGATTGGTGTGCAAAATCAAAGCACAGTGAATTGGGGGTAATGTACTGACGTGGATAGAGAATTCGTTGGCAGACAGGAAGCAGAGAGTCGGGATAAACGGGTCCTTTTCGGAATGGCAGGCAGTGACTAGTGGGGTGCCGCAGGGCTCAGTGCTGGGACCTCAGCTCTTTACAATATACGTTAATGATTTAGATGAAGGAATTGAATGTAATATCTCCAAGTTTGCAGATGACACTAAACTGGGTGGCGGTGTGAGCTGTGAGGATGATGCCAAGAGGCTGCAGATTTTGGACAGGTTAGGTGAGTGGGCAAATGCATGGCAGATGCAGTATAATGTGGATAAATGTGAAGTTATCCACTTTGGAGGCAATAACACGAAGGCAGAATATTATCTGAATGGCAGCAGATTAGGAAAAGGGGAGGTGCAACGAGACCTGAATGTCATGGTTCATAAGTCATTGAAAGTTGATATGCAGGTACAACAGGCGGTGAAGAAGGCAAATGGCATGTTGGCCTTCACAGCTAAGGGATTTGAGTATAGGAGCAGAGAGGTCTTACTGCAATTGTACAGGGCCTTAGTGAGGCCTCACCTGGAATATTGTGTTCAGTTTTAGTCTCCTAATCTGAGGAAGGACGTTCTTGCTATTAGAAACATAGAAACATAGAAAATAGGTGCAGGAGTAGGCCATTCGGCCCTTCTAGCCTGCACCGCCATTCAATGAGTTCATGGCTGAACATTCAACTTCAGTACCCCATTCCTGCTTTCTCGCCATACCCCTTGATCCCCCTAGTAGTAAGGACCTCATCTAACTCCTTTTTGAATATATTTAGTGAATTGGCCTCAACAACTTTCTGTGGTAGAGAATTCCACAGGTTCACCACTCTCTGGGTGAAGAAGTTCCTCCGCATCTCGGTCCTAAATGGCTTACCCCTTATCCTTAGACTGTGACCTCTGGTTCTGGACTTCCCCAACATTGGGAACATTCTTCCTGCATCTAACCTGTCTAACCCCGTCAGAATTTTAAATGTTTCTATGAGGTCCCCTCTCATTCTTCTGAACTCCAGTGAATACAAGCCCAGTTGATCCAGTCTTTCTTGATAGGTCAGTCCCGCCATCCCGGGAATCAGTCTGGTAAACCTTCGCTGCACTCCCTCAATAGCAAGAATGTCCTTCCTCAGGTTAGGAGACCAAAACTGTACACAATACTCCAGGTGTGGCCTCACCAATGCCCTGTACAACTGTAGCAACACCTCCCTGCCCCTGTACTCAAATCCCCTTGCTATGAAGGCCAACATGCCATTTGCTTTCTTAACCGCCTATTGAGGGAGTGCAGCGAAGGTTCACCAGACTGATTCCAGGGATGGCTGGACTGACGTATGAGGAGAGACTGGTTCAACTGGGCCTCTATACACTAGAGTTTAGAAGGATGAGAGGGGATCTCATAGAAACGTATAAGATTCTGACGGGACGGGACAGGTTAGATGCGGGAAGAATGTTCCCGATGTTGGGGAAGTCCAGGGGACACAATCTTAGGATAAGGGGTAGGCCATTTAGGACTGAGATGAGGAGAAACTTCTTCACTGAGAGTTGTTAACCTGTGGAATTCCTTACCGCAGAGAGTTGTTGATGCCAGTTCATTGGATATATTCAAGAGGGAGTTAGATATGGTCCTTACGGCTAAAGGGATCGAGTGGTATGGAGAGAAAGCAGGAAAGGGGTACTGAGGTGAATGATCAGCCATGATCTTATTGACTGGTGGTGCATGCTCGAAGGGCCGAATGGCCTACTCCTGCATCTATTTTCTATGTTTCTATGTTTCTATACCCCCATTTCCCCTCCCCCCCCATACATAGACGATGTATGTGGCTCGACTGTTGCATTTACATGCATGCACAAAAAATAAGATTGGTTACATCACTGTTTGGGTTTAGCAGTAGTGGAACAAGTACATTTTACAGGTAAGGTACATACGTGGTATTACAGTCTTCCCCCTGGGGTGTAAGTGCAGGTGGGTGAGGACGCTAGTTCCAGAGTGACCGGACTGTGTTCACGTTGTCTGATGGCGGCACTGCGCCCCCTGCCAGCTGGGTGAGCTCGGATCGCTCCCTTGGCTGGGTCTCAGGGCCTTTGCTGTTGCCTAGTGGTGGGCAGAGCCACAGGAATGTGTGGCCTCCCTGTCTCCCTGCTGCCCTTCAACGGTAGTGGGAGCCTGGTCATCCCAGGTCCCATCGGGAAGGCTGGAGGGTGCTGGCCTCTTGCTCCCGGTGCTGGCCATGGTGGCCAGAGGGATACGGCTGATCTGGGGCAGGGTGCCAATAGTGGTGCCTGTGCTGTCTGCTGATCGCTGGCCCTGCAGTGGGTAAGCTCCCACTCTGTGTGGCCACACTCCCTGGGGCATCACCTTGGACCCGGAGGCACAGGCTACATAATTGGGTAGCCCGCTGGACCTGGATGCTTCAACGGGAGATTGCCCTTGGTTTTGTCGGCGTGCATCTTGAACCCGGCATCACACATTACTCCATCGTTTACATTCATGATACATTGGTTCCGATCGCTCTCAGATACGAGTTCACATTTGTCAATTACATCTTTACGCTCAATTACATATTTTCCCTGTATATTACCAGCATCGCTGTACAATGTTACATTTAGATACATGTGTTAATCAATTACATCTTTTCCAGCGGTATCGCTGTACAAAAAGTGGAACTGTCCCTTTAATTGTTCTAGGTTGCCGGTCTCCTTTAAGAGGGCCTTGCAATCTTTACCACAATCCGGTTCGCTGCTCGGCATCATGTGTTGCTCCCTCAACCCTGCCCCTCGTGATCTGGTCGTGGCCATCTTGATTTCAGGCACTTCGCCTCATGGTGCGGGCGCCATCTTTTCACTCTCCTAGAGGTAGGCTGCGGTGATCCTTCTCTCCCCAGGTTCTGCCACTGAAGCCAAGAATTTACCTTCTACGTTGATCTTCTCCCTTCTGAGTCCTGCCACGACCCGGAAGGTGTGTTCTGACTGTTCGGATTGGATTATCTTTTCACTTCTCCTTGAGATCGGCTGCGGTGATCCTTCTCTCCCCAGGGTCTGCCACTGAAGCCGAGGAAATACCTTCTACGTCGATCTTCTCCCTTCTGAGTCCTGCCACGGCCCGGAAGGTGTGTTCTGTCCGTTCGGGTTGGATCATCTCGCCGTTGGGTAGTGCGTTCTGTGTCGTCGCTGCGCAGTCGAGCTGGATGGTAGGATATTCAGGTGCTGCGATGGATCCAAATTTGGGGCCGCCTAGGACGTCGATCACCGGAGCCTGGAGGCTTTCCCAGCTCCAACAGATTTGGATTTGCTTCATCCAACTTCTTCCTAGCAGCATTGGACCATCACCAGCAACGATCCATAAAGCTTGCTTGTAGGATACCTGGACACCTGGACATCCACGCTGCCAACGACTGGGTTGGTGTTGTTTGTGTAAGTGAGCAGCTTCGCCTGGATTGATAGAATTTTAGGTTGTTCGATAAGGTTGTCCCAGAGTTTCTCGAAGGCTGCCTGGTTCATCAGCGATTGGCTCACCCCTGTGTCGACCTCCATCGAGACTGGAACACAGTTGATTTCAACTTCTATCTTCAACGGGCAACTCTCGGTGGAGCAGGTAAACACTTGTACACCTCTTCATGAGGCTGAGCTGCCTCCTAGACTCTCTTTTTGTCTTCATTAGCGCTGGAGCCCGGGTGATCAGTCATATCTTCAGCGACTCGGTGAGTAAAATTTATTTTACACATTCGCTGTATATGGCCTTTAGTGTTACAGCCCTTGTAAGTATAGTCTCTGTATCTGCATTGGTGGGCTATGTGATTTCCTTCACAGCGCCAGCATAGGGCTGGCCGATTGGCCTCCTGCAGCGGACTCAGGGTTGCGGGGCTCGGGGTCACAGGCTTGCCACTGAATTGCGCCATTCGATTCACTGTACTTGCCGTGTTGGAGTCCTGGTATTGAGTCATCATCCTTCTGGAATTGCAGGCCGAGGCCATGAACGCTTGGCTCACGTTAATTGCTTTCTGCAGGGTGACTGAGGTGTCCGCAGGGAGCAGCCTGTGGAGGAGGCCTTCGTGGCCGATTCCGATTACAAAGATGTCCCTCAGTGCTTTGGTGAGGTGGTCACCAAAATCACACGGTGCAGTCAATCATGTCAGGTCTGCAGCATATTTTGTGATTTCTTGGCCTTCAGGCCGCCGGTGTGTGTAGAACTGGTGTCTGGCTGTTAGGATGCTCTCTTTTGGCTTAAGCTGTTCCTGTATCAGGGGTACGAGCTCCGCGAATGTTTTCGTTGTTGGCTTCTCTGGGGTTAGCAAGTCCCTGACAAGGCCATGAACGGTGGGCCCACAACTGCTGAGCAGGATGGCTCTGCGCTTATCAGCCAGCAAGGTCGGTGTGTTTCCAGCCAGGTCGTTCACGATGAAGTAGTGTTCGAGCCTTTCCACAAAGGCATCCCAATCTTCCCCATCCGCAAATTGTTGAAAGTTGCCAAGGTTAGCCATTTTTCGCTTGGAATTCGTATTCTCGTCGCCAATTGTGGTGTTTGCAAGCACTCTAGTAATGACTCCACGAGGTAAGGTATTGCACTTGAACTGTTGTGACCTTAGTCCATTTATTGCAGCTCCTGACTGAGGTTACAGTAAGGTGGGCTCCCTTTTATACCTGGTTATCTGCGGTGGACAGGTGACTTGTAGGTCTCCACCTGTTGCACTCTCTGGTGGTACAGGCATATTGTATACAATGTAGTGATACATTCATTGGTCTTATGTAACTGTACATTGAGTGTACAGGGTATATACATGCATAAGAGTCAGGAATCTGGAAACACCCGAGCCCAGGTTCGGCTATTTCCAGATTTTGGAACATCAGAAAAGGTGAGGGGGATTCCCGCTGAAGAGCTGTTCAGGCCGTCGGGCCATCCAGCCCCGCCGAGGAGGATGTCGTTGGGCGGGCCCCGCCAAGGTTGTCGTCGGGCAGCTCCGCCAAGGATGTCGTCGTCAGGCGGGCCGGCCCCACCAAGAATGTCGTTGGGTAGGCCCTGCCAAGCAGGTTATCAGCGGGCCCCCACCGAGGAGATGTTCAGGCGGGGCCCCGCTAAGAAAGTGTGCGGGTGGGCGGGGCCCCGCCGAGGAGGTGTTTGGGCCGGTCCCACCAAGGAGGTTGTCGGGCGGGCCGGCAAGGAGGCCCCGAGGTAAGGGCAGCAGCGGCGAGGCCCCGAGGTCAGCAGGGTCATCGGGTTCGGATTCTGGAATATTTTACGGATTCTAGATGACCCTGCCAATGATCGTTCCGGAGTCTGGATTCCGGAACATTCCAGAACTCTGGATTCTCGACACTGCACCTGTACTAATCTAAGGGCGGTAAGAAAGCATTTTGATGATAAAAGTGATCAGCTTTCTTAGGAAAAGGGTCAATTTCCAGGGATGAAAAAAAGGTGTGCTGGGAGTGAGATAAATTAAAGAAATGGCTAAGATAGCAGTACATTTAGAGACACATAATTCGAGGATAACAGGAGAAATATCACCAAAAATGAATACTGATAGCGCAAAGTTTTTAAACAAAAGTAAAAGCCATTATTAACATTCTGCAAATCCTCTAAAATTAGAGTCACTGTTTCTGGAATTTTCTAGTAACTGCCTAGTTTAACAGAATATATTGCTGGCCCATTTCGGTCAGCTGTTGTTACAAAATTTACAAGTGCTTTAGATGTCCAATCAAATAATTGCTTTCCCATATACCAAAATGGAAAACTGCAGGATGGTTTTAACACCCAAAGGCCCTTAGGTCATCATTCATTGTGAATAAGCCAATGTGAACGAAAACAAGATCGTAAATGATGAAGCATCAGAAAAACATATCACCTTGTGCCTTACTATATATTCACAAGTAACTAACACAATCAAAACAGATTAACTGGTCACTTGTCACATTGTTGCTTATGGGACCATGAGGTGTGCAAATAGGCTGCCACATTTCCTTGTATAACAAGAGTGACTGCACTTCAAAAGCAATGCATTGGCTGCAAAGTGCTTTGGGATATGTTAAACTTTATTTTAATTTTAAAAAGTCAAGCTTCAGGATATCAGTAACAAATTTCATATGAATATCCTCTGCGTTATTTTAACCAACATTTTGGGGTAACATTGTTATTATATCAGACAAAGCAATTATATCCAAGTTAGATATTGGCCGGATTTTGCGGTCAGCGGAAAATGAGTGGCACCAGACATTCTTTACACTTACACTTGCCCACAGACTTTCTACGGGCTTTTGCACTGGAAGTTGCATTACTAGAAATCCAACACAGTGTGGCGCCCTCTACAAGGACTCTGGCACTGGGACCTGTGTGAACAGGACATGCAAAGGTGTGTCTCCTTAACCAGTCAGATTGAAGGATCCTTACTGAAGCATGCAGAAACTGAGCCAGGAGGTATGTTAGAATAGTTAATTCAATGCCAAATCATGTACAGAAAGCAAAATAAAGAGAGGGGAAGAAAGGTGGTATTAAGAGAGAGAGAGAGATTAAAAGGACAGAAAGAAAAAGTTTTTAAAAAGTTTTATTTAATTTAAAAATAAATCTCCAACAATAATTAAAATCTGAAGGAATGAGACTCCACAGTTGTAAAAGTTAATTTTCAGTGCTGGAGAGGTTGTTTGGCAGTAATTAAGACTTATCACGCCGGTAAAAATTCACTTGCAATTCAATAGACAAGCCCTAACTTTTTCTGGCGAGTTAAGTGGGCATCTTGTGGGTAAGTACCGCAACGTCACACCACTCGTGTATTTCAATGACGAGTCTCTCAGCGAGATATCGGTATAGTGAAGTATCTGGAGGAACAGCGCAACTCAGACAGCAACTTCCTGATTTCTGTGTTGAACTGCCCATGTGTGGTCGCCAGAAGTTGCTGTCTGATTTACTCTTTAATAGTGGTGAGCGCGGATAGGCGCACTGTTATTTCTACCAAAAAAATCTAGGCCATTGTATTTGTTACTAATATTACACAGCATGATTTCAGCCTAAATGTGTTGATGCTAAAACATGAACATTACATTACATAATGTTACAGCACAGAAGCAGGCTATTTGGCCCAACTTGCTTCCACCTTACTTCATCTCACCCAATCAACATATCCTTCTATTTCTTTCTCATCTAGCTTCCCCTTAATACATCTATGCTATTTGCCTCAATCACTATGTGGTACCGAGTTCCACATTCTCACCACTCTCTGGGTAAAGAAGTTTCTTCTGAATTCCTTATTGGATTTATTAATGACTATGAATTTATGTCCCCTAGTTTTGGACTCCCCCACAAGTGGAAAGATCCTCTCCATGTACCCTATCAAATCCCTTCATAATTTTAAAGAATTGTCTTTGGTCACCTCTTTTCCAGAGGCCCAGCCTGATCAGCCAACTCTTTTAGTTCTGGTATCATCCTTGTAAATCTTTTTGCATTTTCACCAGTATTTCTATATCTTTTTGTAATATGGAGACCAGAATTATCGACCCAATTAGTTTTATCAACTTTGCATGCATGTGGAATAACCACAATACATTCAGTGGATTGTGGTTATTTTAGAAAATGAGCACATTAATGGATTTTGCATATGTCCAAAATGTATCCAAGTGGATTTGACTGTGATTAATTGAGTTTGTTTTTAAAAATATATCTCGTAAAATATGAGATTTGTTAGAAACCTGTCATCAGAGAGCTGAGCAACAAGCCCAAGAGAGAGGAGGGAATGTGCCCAGAAATGAAGCCATGGTTTATGCATACTCAGGAAGCTATTCGAAAGAGCTTTTCACAGAATTAATGGTGATTGAGCCAAAGGAGATCAAAATCAAGGACAGCCAGGTGTAATAGTCACAGCAATATCCCACAAATAACAATGAGATGAATGAGTAGTTAATCTGTTTTGGTGGTATTGATTGAGGGAAGAATGTTGGTCAGGGCACTTTTTTTGAATAGCACAATGGGATATTTAATATAAAGGCATTATTTTAACATCTCGGCCAAAAGACAGCACCTGTGACAAGCAGCACAGTTTCAGTACTGCACTGAAGTCAGCCTAGATTATGTGCCTCAGTCTTGAAATTCAATTTGATGCCACCGAGTCAAAGGCAAGCATTCATGCGTGTGAAATAGAGTTAGGATCATAAATGCCTGCGGGCATAAGCCACAGGACGACTGAGGTTTTAGAAAATGATATCTAGCAGTGATTATAAAGGGATTATTTGCCCAATTTTTGAGACACTTATGCCAGTTTGATTTCAATATAACTGAACTATTGAACTTAAGCCACTCAATCTCCATCCCTAACTATTGAGTAACATAATGCAGTACAGTCCATTCCATCCCAAGGCTATGGAATGATGATAATGTTATTGTGCTCTTTCATTCACTGGAAATGTAAAAAGTCAGCTTGGTGTTGGCGGTTGACCTCAAGACTGACAAATCGTAGATTTTTACTGCAACTTAAAACAACATAGTATAAACAAATTAGACCATAAATCCACAGAAAATTATTTTTCTTAGCTGTCAAATGTGGATTACTTTCAACGTGTGTTTTCTGAATTAATCCACTGTTTTGGAACCGATCATGTAATTAAAAATTCTGAATTCTGATTTGATGCCTATTATTTAATCAGATTGCATTGAGGATATCTGTTCATGGTAACCCCACAATAGACTGCAAGTGGCAACCCCCATACTTACTTGAAGCCATGGATCAGTTGATACCATACTGGGGAGCTGTGGTCGAATCCTTCAATCAATCAATCAGCTACCTTCAGTAATCCAATACAATTCACACAGCTTTTCATTCTTACTTTATTTATTCAGACCATTCTGTTCAATTGGTTTTTGAATTCTGAATATATGGCAGCTCAATCCAACTATTAGATACAACTGAGAAATTGCTAGAAGCCTTGTTTTTGTTTATATTTTATTTAAAAATCTATCTTCTAGATAATTGAAAGTTTTTGAGTATAGCATATGTTTGTAGGGCATGGAAAATGTTCATCAGAATTCAAATGGTCACACTCTCAAAGCGTCCATCACACGTGAAATTCTAATTGGTCCAAATATCATGTTAAAAAATATTTTTAAAAAAACAACAAATTACAAAACGATCAGTTAACTACATGATACTGATTGCCTAAAATGTGACCAAACAGGTAGGAAATTCATCAATGAAGAACCATCAAGCAGCAAATAATTTTGCCGATCAGCAATTAACAGGAGGAAGAAACCAATATTTTTTGCAAGTACATTTAGTGGCTTCGTTTTTTAGTAACTCTAAGATATAATGTCAAAAATAAAATGTTTATCTTAATGCACTTTAAAAAACTTAAGCAATAACAAACGATTAAACTTACAGTGTCTGTTGGCTGAAAAATAAACTCTAAATTACAGTGGAATATGGTGCTAGCAGATGTACCCATCCCAAAGTGGTGCATATTTGCAAATGACAGAACAATGAGGATAAAACTCACTCAGAAATTCTGTTATTTATGCCAGAATTGCACCCAACTTTCATAAGCCTATAGAAAAGAGGGTTAAATTATCTGCATGACTTGTTAAACCAGACTTTGAGTATCCAGAGTCTGTGTTTGAAACATCAGCTTTGACTGGAGTAATTGGAGAAAATCCTTTCTAAAGTATGTTGCTAAGAAAGGATTCTGCAAGCTGGCTTTCAGCAGTTTCAAGCAAGAAAATGTTTTCTTCCCACTTTTCTGTTACAGAGCCCTTACTGTGGGGTTCGTGAAGACCATCCCCTTGAATGGAGGCAGAACAGGAATGGAAGGAAAAGGAACTGAGAGAGGCACACAGGATAAGACTATGCCAAAGGAGAAGACCAACTTGGAAGTACTCTTCCACCTGAGTCTACTGACCATGCTGCTTTTTTGAGATCTATCAGAAGAGGTTTGTTCAAGGAGGCTATGGTTCAATACAGGTATATAAAAAAGAAGAGAGTAGCTAAAGTAACCGTTAGTCCCTTAGAGGATGAGTCTGCGGAACTAATAATGGGAAACAGAGAAATGGCGAAGACGTTGAACAAATATTTTGTATCAGTCTTTAGAGCAGAAGACACTAAAAACATCCCAATAATTGATAATCAAGTGGCTATTGTGTGGAGGTGGGGAGACTTAAAACAATTACTATCACTAGAGAAAAAGTACTAGGCAAACTAATGGGACTAAAGGTGGACAAGACCCTTAGACTTGATGGCCTGCCTCCTAGGGTCTTAAAGGAGGTGGCTGCAGAGATAATGGATGCATTGGTTGTAATCTACCAAAATTACCTGGATTCTGGAGCGGTCCCAGCATACTTAAGAACCTCAAATGTCTCGCTCCTATTTAAGAAAGGAGGGAGACAGAAAGCAGGAAACTATAGACCATTCAGCCTAACATCTGTCATTGGGAAAATGCTGGAGTCCATCATTAAGAAAGTAGTAGCAGGACTTTTAGAAAATCATAATGCAGTCAAGCAGAGTCAGCATGATTTTATGAAAGGGAAATCATGTTTAACCAATTTGCTGGAGATCTTTGAGGATGTAACGAGCAGGGTGGATAAAGAGGAACTAGTAGATGTCGTGTATTTGGATTACCAGAAAGTATTCGATGTGATGCCACATAAAAGGTTACTGTACAAGATAAGAACTCAAGGGGTTGGGGTAATATATTAGCGTGGATAGACAATTGGCTAACTAAGAAAGCAGAGCATCTGGATAAATGGGTCATTTCCAATTTGGCAAACTGTAACTACTGGGGTGCCACAGGGATCAGTGCTGGGGCCTCAACTATTTATAATCTATATTAATGACTTGGCTGAAGGGACCGAGTGTAATGTAGCCAAATTTGCTGATGATACAAAGATAGGTGGGAAAGCAAGTTATGAGGAGGACACTAATAATCTACAAAGGGATATAGACAGGCTAAGTGAGTGGGCAAAAATTTGGCAGATGGAGTATAATGTGGGAAAATGTGAGGTTATCCACTTTGGTAGGAAAAATAAAAAATCAAATTATTGTTTAAATGGGGAGAGATTACAAGATGCTGATATACAGATGGATCTGGGGTCATTGTACATGAAATACAAAAGGTTAGCATGCAGTTACAGCAAGTAATCAGGAAGTCAAATGGAACATTGGCCTTTATTGCAAGGAGGATAGAGTATAAAAGTAGGGAAGTCCTGCTACAACTGTAAGCCACACCTGGAGTACTGCGTACAGTTTTGGTCTCCTTATTTAAGGAGGGATATACTTGCACTGGAAACAGTTCAGAGAAGGTTCATGAGGTTGATTCCTGAGATGAAGGGGTTGTTATATGAAGAAAGGTTCAGCAGGTTGGGCCTATACTCATTGGAGTTTAGAAGAATGAGAGGTGATTTTATTGAAACGTATAAGATTCTGTAGATGCAGAGAGGATGTTTCCACTAGTGGGAGAATCTAGAACTAGGGGGGCATAGTTTCAGAATAAGGGGTCACCCATTTAAAACAAAAATGAGGTGGAATTTCTTCTCTGAGGGTTGTGACTCTTTGGAATTCTCTGCCTCAGAGAGCTATGGAGGCTGGATCATTGAATGTATTTAAGTTGGAGAAAGACAGATTTTTGAACAATAAGGGAGCCAAGGGTTATGGGGAGCAGGCGGAGAAGTATAGTCGAGGCCAGGAGCAGATCAGCCATGATCTCATTGAGTGGCGGGCAGGCTCGAGGGGCCAAATGGCCTATTTCTGCTCCTATTTCTTATGTTCTTATGTTCAATAAAGAGACACAGAAGAAATTCTATGGGATGATGCTGGTGTCTATTATGCTGGTGTGTATTGTGTGCTAGCTCTTCTTATTACTGGGCACAGAACACAAGAACATAAGAATTAGGAGCAAGACCATTTGGCCCCTCGAGCCTGCTCTGCCATTCAATAAGATCAAGGGGCCGGAATTCAGGCCTGCCAGAAACATGTTTTGTAAGTGTTTTCACCGCTGAGTAGGATGAGGTCAACTCTTGATCGATATTCAGCTCTTTGTCGTTTTTTTTAAGCGGCCAGGAAGTCAGTCATAATGGGGGTGGAAGTACAATGGTAAATGCTGGTGAGGGGCGGAAGTGGAGGTTCCATCGCTGTCACTTAGCAGGGGAGCAGTGATAACATCATTGCGTCACCACTTATCTTCTCTCGTTTAAAGGGGAGAGAATCACCGATTATGTAGGATCGGCCACTGGGCCACCAGGGAGGGTTTTGGCCAGGCCAGAGGCCCGGTACCCAAGAAGGGGTGCCAGGCTGCCTGATAGTGGCCCGGCCGAACCCAGGGCACAATAGTCCTGCCAATATAGAAGTTGGCCAGCAAAAAGAATAAAATGCAGCCGTGGCATTGGACCTTTGCCTTTAATGGCTGCTGAGCAGCCAGGGCTGATAGAGGGAATGAAAGGTGCACTGAAAGAAAAAGCTGTCGGGAGCACTGCTCGGCGGGCATAAGATTTCTCGGGCTGAATTTCGAGGGAGGTGGGGGAGTCCCGGCAATGTGCGAACTGATGAGGCACTCACGGCCACTCGGCAGCGGTGGAGCAGACGTGGGGACAGCCAGAAAAACCCCCCTGCTGGTGGCAATTCGACCAGAAATTGGTGGTTGCTCGACTCCGCTACATGGCCACCGCAATCCAGTGGTAACAGGCCTTATTTGGGAACTGAATTTTAGCCCCCATTGCTGACCTTCCACCTCAACTCCACTTTACTGCACTATACCCATATCCCTTGATTCCGTTAAGGCCCACCGCACCTAAGATTCTGACGGGACTGGACAGGTTAGATGTGGGTAGAATGTTCCCGATGTTGGGGAAGTCCAGAACCAGGGGACACAGTCGAAGGATAAGGGATAGGCCATTTAGGACTGAGATGAGGAGAAACTTCTTCACTCAGAGAGTTGTTAACCTGTGGAATTCCCTGCCACAGAGAGTTGTTGATGCCAGTTCATTGGATATATTCAAGAGGGAGTTAGATATGGCCCTTATGGCTAAAGGGATCAAGGGGTATGGAGAGAAAGCAGGAAAGGGGTACTGAGGGAATGATCTCATTGAATGGTGGTGCAGGCTCAAAGGGCCGAATGGCCTACTCCTGCACCTATTTTCTATGTTTTTATCTTTCTATGTTAATCCACATACCTTTTAATAATGTAGTCCTGGAAGGTTGTTGGCACGCAAGAGCCTGCATACGCACAATATCACTATGCGCCCAGAATATATTTAAAAGAAGCCCAAGCATCATAATGCACCTGGAATACATGAACAGGTGTTGCACAGGAGGGATAGATGCTTTAATCTTTCTTTTAACCTGGGTGGTCTTGTCCTTCCAAAATGGCTCTCCTCTTCTTTTTTGGGAATCCAAAGCCCAATCATCAAAAGGGGTGATTACGCGCCAAACAATTTTGGCTGGAAAAAAAATACAAAACTCTCATGTGCAGCCAGCAGTCCTTTAAAGGCTCTTGGGACACAAAATCCACCCACACAATCTTGTACATTTCCAGCACATCACGCACTACGCACCATGAACACCGTCATGCTATGTGAATGAAAAGAACTCGCATTAAGAACCAAGGTCTGTTGATCTGGATGCAGGCATTTCCAGAATCTCCGTGGCAGTAGGCCCAGCACAGTGCAACCAGAAGGGCATATTGCTCCCTATGAATTACTACAGTGTCTGTTATAATATAGACAAGAGGCATATGACAGAACAAAAGGCTTGGTTTTTCATCCTATGTGACCATTATTATAAGTACACAAGAAGCGTGTATATTTGTGGGCTCTTAAAAAATAAGGCCAAGTCAACTGGACAGTTGATTAAAAATGCTTCTCTGTGAAAATGGCTCATTGTGCTATATTGGCAGTTTGGTTTTATTGAGAATGCAATAGATATTTAGGTGTGCATGCAACGAAGTGCAGATTTCCACAGAATTTTGCACAAAGATTTATCCAGAGTTCAGCCAGATTTTGACCCTGCCTATAACATGCATTTCTATAATGAGAGTAGAATCAAAAAATCATTGCCTGCAGTAACCAGCTGGCACCGAGACTTTCTGCGCCCAGCGAGGACTGCAGCGCTACACGGATGCTCCACGTAGCACTGACACACTTCAGTGCCCCTCCCCTTTGCTTAAAGAGGAGGCCAGCTGTGCACTCTGCAAGGCCTCTGTTTGCCTGCACCAGGGCAGTGTGGGACTGGGTTTATAGCCCGGCGCCCAAAACGGAGTGCCTGGCAGGAATGTTACCCCACCTCCCTTCGACAGGCGGGAGAGTGTCGGAGTGGGGGTTAAATTGGTAAATATGTGAGACCCAATACCAATTTTCTGGGAACGCGCTGGCTTTCCCACCCTCCCTCCAGCCAGCTTCTCAATCTGTCCAGCTCCCAGGCAGGAAATGGAGTAAAAATAATGATAATGAGATCCTGCCATTAAATTTGGCAGGACCTTCACGTTCCCAGCATTTTGGGTACCATCCCCCCACCACCCCAGCAAACACGTATCCGCGCTCCCGCCCCGTAAATATTGGGGCCCCTGTATTTAAATAAGATATAGCATCAAGGTTTAATTATGAAGGAATTCTACCTTAAAACTTCTTTAAAAATAAAACACAACTTTATAACTTCTTTAAAACAAGCTGGATTTGGAAATCCTAGCCATGAAAGAATTCTAGGGGTAGAAATTGACACCTTCCCAAAATGGGGTGCATGCACGGCATTTGAGCGTCCAGTACCGCCGATAAGGATGAGGTGGTATTAAGATAGAAATTCCCTTTTTTTCAGGCCCGATGTGGAGCAGAGTGCTCATGCCTGGTAGGAAGGGCTGCTTTCAGAGGTGTTGCTATATTAATGACTTGGAAGAAGGGACTGAGTGTAACATAGCCATGTTTGCTGACGATACAAAGATGGGAGGAAAAGCAATGTGTGAGGAGGACAGAAAAAATCTGCAAAAGGACATAGACAGGCTAAGTGAGTGGGCAAAAATTTGGCAGATGGAGTATAATGTTAGAAAGTGTGAGGTCATGCACTTTGGCATAAAAAAAATCAAAGAGCAAGTTATTATTTAAATGGAGGACGATTGCAAAGTGCCGCAGTACAGCGGGACCTGGGGGTCCTGGTGCATGAAACACAAAAGGATAGTCGGGCCCGAAAAAAGGGAATTTCTAGCTTAATACCACCTCATCCTTATCGGTGGTACTGGACGCTCAAATGCCGTGCATGCACCCCATTTTGGGAAGGTGTCAATTTCTACCACTAGAATTCTTTCATGGCTAGGATTTCCAAATCCAGCTTGTTTAAAAGAAGTTATAAGGTAGTGTTTTATTTTTAAAGAAGTTTTATAATTCCTTCATAATTAAACAGCAGGTGATCAGGAAGGCCAATTGAATCTTGGCCTTTATTGCAAAGGGGATGGAGTATAAAAGCAGGGAAGTCTTGCTACAGTTATATAAGGTATTGTTGAGGCCACACCTGGAATAATGCGTGCAGTTTTGGTTTCCATATTTACGAAAGGATATTCTTGCTTTGGAGGCAGTTCAGAGAAGGTTCACAAGGTTGATTCCGGAGATGAGGGGGTTGACTTATGAGGAAAGATTGAGTAGGTTGGGCCTCTACTCATTGGAATTCAGAAGAATGAGAGGTGATCTTATCGAAACGGCTTGACAAGGTGGATGCAGAGAGGATGTTTCCACTGATAGGGGAGACTAGAACTAAAGGCATGATCTTAGAATAAGAGGCTGCCCATTTAAAACAGTGATGAGGAAAAATTTCTTCTCTCAGAGGGTTGTAAATCTGTGGAATTCACTGCCTCAGAGAGCTGTGGAAGCTGGGACAGAGGGCTTGATCTCCCTGTGCGAGGAGACGGTCACGATAAATCGTGAGCATCTCCAGCGGTTCATGCGGGAATTTTCCCGGATGTCTGCTGCCCAAGCGGAGGCAATGAAGCAGACGCTGGAGGCGATGCGTGCACAGACCGCCGCCACCAATGCCTTGCGGTATGCGTTGCTGGCTGAGCTTAGCGCTGCATCCCAAGTCAACTGTTGTATATTCAAATATAAATATAACTATAAATGTGAGTGGATCTATCAGTAAAAGGATGTTAAAAGCCCTTTGTTTTAGCAGCCTACTCCCTTCCTCCGATGTTCAAAATGGTGTCCATAGTGCCGAGTTTTGTGAGGAAGGCCAGGAAAACGCAACTATTCTCCAGCGATGTTCTCGGTGAGCTATCAGCCCAGCGATGTGCTGGTGATGTGCTGAAAGTTAGGCTGGGCGATGTGCGGGCGATCACCTCAGCGATCAGCTCGGCGATGTGAGCCGAAAGTCAGGGGGATAATTTTTTGGCGATGATCCAGCTTGAATTTCCACTTTTTTGTCAAAATGGGCAATGCAGGGCCATTTTGGGCAATATATGGGCGATATATGGGTGATGTGAAATGGAAAATCTAGCCCATAATCTCTGGATTATTACCCGAGCCATGTGCAAATTGGCATAGGCATAAACAGATTCGGGAGATGAACATGTGACAGAAGGAGTGTTGTGGGAAAGAGGGGTTCCATGTCTTGAGACATGAAGGAAGTGTACCATTGGGACATGCTCCACCTTAACTGGGCTGTGACCAGGGTCCGAGTTGAAACGATAAATAGGGCAGTCACAAGGACTTTAAACTGGTAAATGGGGGAGAAGGGCTCAGGTGGAAAAGGTAATATAAATAATAGTTCTAAAACAAAGAAAAAGGAAGAGAGTAGAACAATAGTCAGAAATTGTTCTTTAGGCACAACAGGTAAAGGGAAACCTAAAAGACATAAAGTAATTAAAGCAGGAGAGAGAAATAAGAAATGTGCGAGTAAAACATCAAGGGTTCGAAATTGCCCTCCGTCCAAAATGGATCACACATACCGTTTTTCAAAGTGTTCTGTCTGCCCCAACACATGGGGTGGACAATCCAGAGAAATTCAGCTCTTTGGCTTTTGTTTCCAGTTGGTGTCGGGAGAGGGGCAGAAGTGCGGTCGGGTCGGAGTAGCCGCCACTAGCAGGGTGGAAGTAAGGGTGGGTCAGAGTGATCGACGCTCCAAGTCATCAGTGCCGCGCTGATGATATCATGGCGCTGGCACATCGCAACGTCCCTCCCCTTCAGTTAAAGGGGAGGTCCGCAGCGAACTCTGCAGTCACTTTAGTGGCAAACTCTGGGCCACCAGGGAGGGTTTTGGCCAGGCCAGCAGCCTGGCACCCACGAGGGGATGCCAGGCTGCCTGTTGGTGGCCTGGCCAAACTCGCAGGCATAATTGTTGGCCCGACCTGGCAGTCAGCCGACAATAATAAATAACATGGAGCACCACTTCGCCTTCAAGGGCAGCTGTGCCACCCAGCCACAGAGAGGGTACCGACAGAAAAAGCTGTCAGCGGCACTGACCGGCGGCAGTGCCGCTCCCACGGGGCAATTTCTGAAAGGGCCAATTCTTCCCATGGGGCAATTTTGGAAAGGGGTCGTCCTTGGTCGGTAAGGGGTCGGTGGGAAAACAAGCGGGGTCAGTCCCCTGCACCACTCCAAAACTGAAGATGGGCAATATCCTCAATGGCACCCCTCCGCGGTGACTCGGAGGCCAGTCCGTACTGACCCGTGGCCACCACTTTCATGCGGTCTCATAGAAAGGGACAATTTCGGCCCCTAGAGCAGAAGGACAGGTTAGGGTGTGGCCCAAATAAATGTTCTTTATACAAGCAGACGGAGTATTAGGAACAAATTGAATGAATTGTAGGCGATAATTTAACTTTTAGGGTATGACATGATAGCCAATACTGAGACATGGCTGCAAGACGGTCAGGAGCGGGAACTAAATATTCCAGGTAATATGGTCTATAGGAAAGATAGGGAAAATGGTAGAGGGTGAGAAGGAGCCTTAGTGATTAAGGATGAAGTCACTTCAATGATAAGAGAGAATATAATGAGAGATAAGCAGGCAGTGGAGACATTATAGATAGAATTAAGAAAAAGAAAATAATTTAACAATGTGGTGGGAATGGTGCATAGACCCCCTGATAGCAGCTGTGAAGTGGTAGAACATTTATGTGCAGAGATTAGACAAGCATGTAGCAAAAGCAGAGTGGTTTTAATAAGGAAATTTAAATATCATGTAGAAATAATATACGGATAGACAGATTAGCTCATGTCAGAAGGGTAGTGAATTTCTTGAGTGTGTTCAGGATAGTTTTCTACGACAATATGTTGTAATACCAACAAGGGGGCAAGCCATATTAGATTTAGTAATGAGTCAGACTTAGTTAACGGCCCAATGGTGCATGAACATTTATCATAATATGATCAAAATCAATGTAGTGTTTGAAAGAGAGAAACGCAGTTGTAGATTGTGGGGTGACTTCAATGTGATGAGACAGAGACTATCCACAGTAAACTGGGCAAATCTGTTAATGGGTATAACGACAGAAAATCAGAGGGAGATGTTCAAAAAATAAGTTAATGTAATACTGAATGAGTTTATATCCCTAAGGGGCAAGAGCACTACTTGTCAAAAAAAAACTGTTACGGATGAAATAGGCAGTCCCTCGAAACGAGGATGACTTGCTTCCACACCAAAAAAGGATGAGTTTACAGGTGTTTCTATGGATGAATAAAGAGGTAAGGGACAACATAAAATTAAAGAAACAGCATACAAAAATGCAAAAACAAGCATAGATCCTGGCAACTGGGAGAGATACAAATAACAAGGAAAGTTAACAAAACAGATAGTAAGAGCTATGAAAAGAAACGTGCAAGGGATATCAAAATCAACACAATATTTTTTTATAATTGTATTAGGAAAAATAGGTTCGTAAGGAGCAATGTGTTCCCCTTGAAAACTAACGGTGATATTGTCAATGAAAATATGGAAATGGCGGACTTGCTGAATAATTACTTTGTGTCAGTATTTACAGTAAAGGAAATGGATAACCTGTCAGACATCCCAAGGAAACTAATATTGAATCAGGGACAGGGACTCACCAAGATTAACATAAGCAAAATAAGAGTAATGAAGAGTGACAAACTCCCAGGACCAGATGGTTTCCATCCCAGGGTTTTAAAAGTAGTAGACGAGAACATTGCAGATGCCCTAACTATAATCTTCCAAAGTTCTCTTCATTCAGGAACCACTCCTTTAGATTGAAAAATTGCGCATGTCACTCTGCCTTTTAAAAAAGATGACAGAGGGAATTCCAAACAATTTAGCCCAGCATCTGTTGTCGGGAAATTACTAGCGTCTATACTTAAGATTGAGTGACTTTAAAAAAAATTTGTTCCTGGGATGTGAGCATCGCTAGAAAAGCCAATATTTATTACCCATCCCTATTTGCCCTTCAGAAGCTGTTGGTGAACCACCTTCTCGAACCGCTGCAGTTCACATGGTAAAGGTACTCCCATAGTGCTGTTAGGAAGGGAGTTGCAGGATTTTCACCCAGCGACGTAGAAGCAACAGCGATATAATTCCAAATCAGGATGCTGTGTGACTTGAAGAGAAACTTGGAGATGGTAGTGTTCCCATGCGCCTGCTGCCCTTGTCTTTCTAGGTGGTAGAGGTCGTGGGTTTGGGAGGTGCTGTTGAAGAAACCCTGGAGAGTTGCTGCAGCACATCTTATGGATGGTACACAGTGCCGATGCAGTGCACTGGTGGTGGAGGGAGTGAATGTTTAAAGTGGCAGATGGAGTGCCAATCAAGCGGGTTTCTTTGTCCTGAATGGGGTCAAACTTCAAGTGTTTTTGGAGCTGCACTTATCCAGGCAGTGGAGAGTATTCCATCACACTCCTGACTTGTGCCTTGTAGATGATGGAAAGGCTTTGGGGAATCAATAGGTGAGACACTCACCGCAGAATACCCAGCCTCTGACCTGCTCTTGTAGCCACTGTATTTATGTGGCTGGTCCAGTTAAATTTCTGGTCAATGGCAACGTCCAAGATGTTGATGGTGGGGGATATGGCAATGGTAATGCTGTTGAACATCAAGGGGCAGTGCCTAGACTCTCTCTTGTTGGAGATAGTCATTGCCTGGCACTTGTATGACGCAAATTTTAATTGCCACTTATCAGTGCAGGCGTGAATGTCGTCCAGGTCTTGCCACATTTGGGCATGGCCTGCTCCATTATCTGAGGAGTTGTAAATGGAACTGAACACTGTGCAACCATTATCAAACATCCCCACTTATAGAACTACGATGGAGGGAAGATGATTGTTGATGCAGCCATTTCTTGATATCATGTAGAGTGAATTGGCAGGAAACTGGCTTCTGTGATGGTGAGGACCTCAGGAGGAGGCCGAGTTAGATCTCCCACTCTGCACTTCTGACTGAAGGTGGTTGCGAACGCTTCAGCCTTGTCTTTTGCAGTCACGTGTTGGGCTCCGCCATCATTGAGGATGAGAATGTTCATGGAACCTTCTCCTCCTGTTAATTGTTTAATTGTCCATCATCATTCACAAATGGATATGGCAGGACTGTAGAGCTTTGATCTGATCCATTGGTTGTGGGATCACTTAGCTCTGTCAATAGCATGCTGCTTCTACTGTTCAGCATGTATGTAGTCCTGTGTTATAGCTTCACCAGTTTAGCACCTCATTTTTAGGTACAGCTGTTGATGCTCCTGTCATGCTCTGCCACGCTTGATGGTACTGGTAGAGTGAAGGATATGCCGGGCCATGAGGTTACAGATTGTGGTGGAATACAATTCTGCTTCTGCTGAAATCCCACAGTCCCTCATGGATCCCCAGTTTTGAACTGCACGATCTGTTCTTATTCTATCCCATTTAGTACGGTGGTAGTGCCAGACAACACAATGGAGAGTGTCCTCAGTGTGAAGACAGGACTCCATCTCCACAACAACTATGCAATGGTCGCTCTTACCAATACTGTCATGAACAGATGCATCTGCGGTAGGTAGATTGATGAGGACGAGGTCAGGTAGATTTTTCCCTTGTTTTGGATCTCTCACCACCTGCCGTAGGCCTAGTTTGGCAGCTATACCCTTCAGGACTCGGGCACCTCTGTCAGTAGTGGTGCTACTGTTGGTGATGGACATTGAAGCCCCTACCCAGAGTACATTCTGTGCCCTTGCTACTCTCAGTGCTTTCTCCAAGTTGTGTTCAGCATGGAGGAGTACTGATTCATCAGCTGAGGGAAGGCTGTAGGTGGTAATCAGCAGGAGGTTTCCTTGCCCGTGTTTGACCTGAAGCCATGAGCCTTCATGGAGTCCGGAGTCAATGTTGAGGACTCCCAGGGCCACTCCCTCCCGACTGTATACCACTGTGTCACCGCCTATGGATGTTATTTAAATGGACTTCCTGAAGGCATTTGATACAGTCCCTCATAAGAGACTGTTATCTAAAGTTGAAGCTCATGGAATTGAAGGCAAATTATTGATGTGATTCGGAAATTGACTGAGCGGCAGGAGACAGAGAGTAGGGATAATGGGCAGGTACTGTAATTAGCAGGAAATGACTAGCAGTGTCCTGCAAGGATCTATGTTGGGGCTTTAACTATTCACCATATTTATTAAAACCTTTGATGATGGGATAGAAAGCCACATAGCCAACATTGTCAATGACACAAAGATAGGCAGCATTGTAAGCAGTATAGGTGGCAGCATAACACCATAAAGAGATATTAATAGATTAAGCGAATGGGCAAAACTGTCGCAAATGGATTTCAATTTTCAATGTAGACAAATGTGAGATCACCTGCTTTGGACCTAAAAAGGATAGAGCAGAGCACTTTCTAAATGGCAAAAAGCTAGAAACAATGGAGGTCCAGGTCTATGTACATAGATCATTAAAATATCATGGACAGGTACAGGAAATAATCAAAAAGGCTAAAGGAATGCTGGGCTTTATATCTAGAGGACTAGAATACAAGGGGGTAGAAGTTATGCTGCAGCTGTACAAAGTCCTGGTTAGACCACACCTATAGTACAGTGAGCAGTTCTGGGCACCACACCTTTAGGAAGGATATATTGGCCTTGGAGGAAGTGCAGTGTAGGTTTATCAGAGTGATACCTGGACTCCAAGGGTTAAATTACGAGGAACGAGTTTCCCTGGAATTTAGAAGGTTAAGAGGTGATTTGATTGAAGTTTTCAAGATATTAAGGGGAACTGATATGGTAGTTAGAGAGAAACTATTTCTGCTTGTTGGGAATCTCAAAATTAGAGTCAGAC
The DNA here is from genome assembly GCF_044704955.1 of Pristiophorus japonicus. Classification (NCBI taxonomy): domain Eukaryota; kingdom Metazoa; phylum Chordata; class Chondrichthyes; family Pristiophoridae; genus Pristiophorus; species Pristiophorus japonicus. The sequence continues at coordinate 170,893,950 of NC_091981.1, forward strand.
CTTTAAGGGGTGAAGTTAGGAAACACTTCTACACGGACGGACAGACAGGCAGAGAGAGAGAGAGAGCCTTTAGACAGGGTTGGAGATAAGTTGCTGCTATGTGTTTTTCAATTCTTTTAATGTGTTGGGAGCTGGCTCTATGCTTCACTTTGCAGCCTCAGCTCGCATTGTGTCTCTGGTTACCATGGCAGCCCGATCTTTTTGGCGCCCATCAAGGCTCCACCCTCAAAACTAAAGGTCGGGTTAGGGCATGCCAAAATGAAGAAATCCAATGGGGAAACTTAGAGTATTTTTTTTGGCGTACTTGGGCCCCAAAAAATTGGGCGTGACTCTTCAAGTACGCCAAAAAAATGCTTTGGGGAAAATTGAGCCCATGGAGTGAGGTCACAGGTCAGCTCATTGAATGGTGGGACAGGCTCAAGGGATTAAATGGCCTACTCCTGTTCCTATGTTCCTATATTTTAGCATCAATTTGTATAAAATTAAATCCTCAAAATAAACTGCTATTTGCATTTCATCTGCTCAGAGTCTCTATAGATATTTTTGACTTTTATCTCTTTCCTCAAGAGTACGCAATTAATTTTGTAATTATATTTGCTATTTTAGGAATATGTATTACATTATATTTCTCAAAATTAAATGCTATTTACATTTCATCTGCTCAGTTACCAAGTCTCTGTAGATTTCCATAAATTGACTCCTTTCTCCAAACATTCTGCTTTCCCATATAATTTATTAAAAGTTGCTAATTTGTAGATTCTATTTTCAATACTTCTGATACATTTATATATTAATAATTTATAAATACTGTGAGCAACAGCATTATGAGCATTAATACTTAGAGTAATCACAGCTGCCTATGTAGAACTATTATCAGTGACCACATTTTCTAATATTTACCAATTTACAATCTTCTTTATCCCAAAAGCTTTCATTTAGCCCACAATTTGCTTTTCATGCAACTCATCACGGAGCTTTTAAAGTCTAGACAGAACATCCATTGCATTAACTTCATCCACCAATTATATTATGTACTTAAATAATTTCCCTAAATTTATTAAGCATGAACTACCTTTCATAAATCCATTAAGGCTTAGAACTAATTGCTCTTGCCTGACTTCCTTCATAACAGATGCCCATGTTTTTCCTCAAGCACATTATCCGTTCATTTTTAATTCACATTCTTGCTTCTTTACATAATCTCATGAATTAACACTTATCTGTGTTGAATTCCATCTGCCACCTCTCTGCCCATTGACCTGTCCTGTCTGTCCAGAAACCTTTTGATTATTGTAAATTGGTTAGCATCATTGACTACAACATCCAATATGGTGCTATCTGCAAAAGACACCTTGGAGAATGTTTTGTTCTCAAAGTCATTTATAAAAATTATTAACAGTGGGCTTGACACCAATTCCTGTGTGGATTTCTCTGGCAACCATTCTCCCCTCTAATACCTCCCATGCACCACCACTCTTTGCATTCTATCTTTTCATCATACACCAATTGACCTAGAACCATATCAGAATTTCCCCCTATATAAAACGTGTGGATTTGGAAAGTAGGGGCAGTTAAAGTGTTAAAAATGGGATTCCCGACCTGATCCCACCTCCAACGCAGCCACTTCCGGTTTTACCGGAGGCGGGGCGGGACAGGAGAGCGGACGACCAACCTGCTCCCAGGGTGCGGTACCTTAATTTAAATATTGTAATAAGGCTGGAAGCTTGCTTTTTCCACCTCCATTTTGTGTTTAACTGCCTGTGGTTGGGTTTCACACAAATTGTGAAACCCGGCAGTTAAACCGAGGCGGGGTCTGCTGGATCCAGGAGGTAAGTGGCTTTATACCTTCCTCCTGGACCCAGGGTGCCTGCCTAACCCAACCCCCACTATCGGAGACCTGTTCACAAGGATTCCAATCGTCTTCCCGGGCCTCCGATCACCACTATGAGGCCTCCTCCCATGATGATGAGGCCAGCCACGATCCTCTCTCCTCCCCGCCGATCCCTGGCCAAACCCACCCCCCAATCCCGATCCCTGGCCGACCCGCTTCCCCCCTGATCCCTGACCGGCTACCCCCAGCCCTGATCACTGGCCGAGTCCGCCCCCCATCCCCCCCACCCCCTCACTTGTAATCTCCGACCCTTGCTGATGCTTTCTTCCCCCTCCAAACCCTGCCGATGCATTCTTGCCCCCTCCCGAATCCCAACCCCTGCCGATTCCACCTCCCGCAATCCCTCCTCCAGACCGGTGCCTCACTTCTGAGGTCTACCCACCCGCAGCCAGCCAGCCTCTCAAGCTGGCTGGTTGCGGACGGGAATCCGAGACCTCACATTCAAATCAGGCCCTGCCATTAAAGTCGGCCTCGGAGGCCCCACGCCCCCAACCTGCCTACCTGGGAAAAATTCTGGTTATATGATTGACCTAATTCGTTGCCATTGGCACACATCTTCTGAATCAGTCTTTTATGTGGGAGATTGTCAAATAACCACCTGAAAATGTAGATAACATCCATAACCACACCCCAATAAACCAGATCTGTAACCTCCTCAAAAGAATCTAGTTAATTGGTCAATAACCACTGTCTTCTGAACCCATGCTGGCTTTCTCTAATCAGACCCTGATCTTCCAGAAGGCATTTGACAAAGTGCCACATAAAAGGTTACTGCACAAGATAAAAGTTCACAGGGTTGGGGGTAACATATTAGCATGGATAGAGGATTGGCTAATTAACACAGAACCGAGTCGGGATAAATGGTTCATTCTTGGGTTGGTAACCAGTAACTAGTGGGGTGCCGCAGGGATCAGTGCTGCGACCCCAACTATTTATAATCTATATAAATGACTTGAAAGAAGGGACTGAGTGTAACGTAGCCAAGTTTTCTGACGATACAAAGATGGGAGGAAAAGCAATGTGTGGGGACGCCACAAAAAAATCTGCAAAAGGACATAGACAGGCCAAGTGAGTAGGCAAAAATTTGGCAGATGGAGTATAATGTCGGAAAGTGTGAGGTCATGCACTTTGGCAGAAAAAAATCAAAGAGCAAGTTATTATTTAAATGGAGAAAGATTGCAAAGTGCCGCAGTACAGCAGGACCTGGGGGTACTTGTGCATGAAACACAAAAGGAGAGTATGCAGGTACAGCAAGTGATCAGGAAGACCAATGGTATCTTGGCCTTTATTGCAAAGGGGATGGAGTATAAAATCAGGAAAGTCTTGCTACAGCTATATAAGGTATTGGTGAAGCCACACCTGGAATACTGCATGCAGTTTTGGTTTTCATATTTACGAAAGGAGATGCAGTTCAGTGACGGTTCATTAGGTTGATTCTGGGGATGAGGGGGTTGACTTATGAGGAAAGGTTGAGTAGGTTAGGCCTCTATTCATTGGAATTCAGAAGAATGAGAGATGCTCGTATCGAAACGTATAAGATTATGAGGGGGCTTGACAAGGTGGATACAGAGAGAATGTTTCCACTGATGTGGGAGACTAGAACTAGAGGGCATGATCTTAGAATAAGGGGCCGCCTATTTAAAACAGAGATGAGGAGAAATTTCTTCTCTCAGAGGGTTGTAAATCTGTGGAATTCGCTGCCTCAGAGAGTTATGGAAGCCAGGACATTAAATAAACTTAAGACAGAAATAGACAGTTTCTTAAACGATAAGGGGATAAGGGGTTATGGGGAGTGGGCGAGGAAGTGGAGCTGAGTCCATGATCAGATCAGCCATGATCTTATTGAATGGCAGAGCAGGCTGGAGGGGCTGTATGGCCTACTCCTGTTCCTATTTCTTATGTTCTTATGTTCTTATGTTCCAGATGGTCTCCTAGGCATGTGTTCATCAAATTCTCAAACATTTTCAAGATAAGACTTACTGGTCAGTAATTTGAGGGTTAATCCCTTGCCCTTTAAAAAAATGAGCTTGAATTCTAAAAAAGCATTTTAGCCTGCAAATAATAAATCTCACTTAAAAAAATTATTCTGTGAATAGTCGAAGAAATATTTCTGTACATTTCACAAATATGAGTGAGAAATTTCTGTACATTTCACAGATATGAGTGGGAAATCCAAAGCCTTGCAGCACTCTGATTTTATTGGAAAAGCACCTTGCCAATGCTAGGAAAACAAATCAAACCCTGTGTGCCTTAGCTGCATTCACTCCAACCCAGGAAAATAATCCTTACTGCAGCACCACAGCATTGGCATTTCCTACATTGGCCATCATTATGCTCACCCTGAGTTAATACTAATCAGTATCAAGTTCTACATGAATCATAGGAATCCTCCAAAAAAAAAGTTTTAAAAAATGATCAAAAGTTAAATAAATTCATCCTGAGAATTATAACATGTTGGTTCTTGAACTGTCTGATTAATAGGAATCTCATGCCAAGACAGGCAACTAGTCAGTGATTAGCAAATGTAAAATGGAAGATTCGACAGATAGTTTGCAGATTCATTTGCCTCTGGATTGGGCAGGGAGAAATGTTGCAGACCTTTCCTGAAGAGATGCAATTAGGCAAGGAGTAATCATGATTCAATGGACATCATGTTGGCTCTGCAAAAGAATGGGCTTGATAGGCAAGATGATGTTTTTCTTGTTCCACGATTTAAGTAAGTCTCTTCAAAAGGTCTGTTTTTTTATTTCAATTTGAGCTTGATTCCTCTCGTAGGTAGTTACCATTTGGGGGATTAGCAGGAGTTGTTGAACTAGATGAGCCAATAGAGCAATTAATTCTTCAGATATGGCTTTGGGAATAATTGTGGGAAATCAGCTATTCACATTATATTGAATTGAGATTTCAGTTGTTCACATTATCTGGGTCAATTGGCAAGGGATATACATAACTACTTGGTTAGAGAAAAAAAAGAAAAAGTGTTTTGGATTCAACTCCCAGTATTCCCTGAAGCTTGAATCTTTCAACAGGTAAACAAAGTGCTGCACTTTGTACTGCCACATAAAAGGAGACTTGACAGCACTGTGACCCATTTCTACCTCTACCCCTCAGGCTGAAGCAGAATGGGTAAAGGGAAATGGTCTGGTTACAGATATCAATTTATCTGCTCCAGTAAGGCACAGTTTGCAGAAATATCAACTGATCTGAAACCTTTCTCTTCAACCAATTAAGAGGGAAGTATCATTTAAAACAAGGCCAGGATTTAAATAGTGCTCTATGCATACTCTTGAGATTTTTCCATGAAGAGTATCCACTGGAAAAATTGTAAGCCTCTGAATGTAGCAACACACTGGGTGCAAAAAGTGCAAATAAATCATTCATGCAGGTCCTGTGGAGTGCTGGCACAAACAGAAGAAGATGAATATAATGTTCCATTTTTAGATGTGATTTGACATGCTTAATGGAGTAGCCTGAATCAATAAATTATAGCAATATAAATGTTGTACCAGAATGGTTCCCTATGTGACATATTAGCTAAAATTCCATTACAAAGCTTATTTCAGCATATTCACACAAAAGATGAACGTTATGAAACTGGAAAAAGTATCATAACATAATAACATTATCAATAAGAATCTCATGTTTTATGAAAATCATTATAGAAAACTAAACATAAAAAGACTTTATTATGGTCTTATCTGATTTATGCTATTTTTAAGGTTTCTTACTCCGGCTTTCTTCTAAACTATGTAACTCTTCTTCTTAGGCAGTCCCCCTAGTCGAGGATGATGTGGTTAAGGAAGACCCTTGTCATTGTATGCTTTGTCTCCTCCCTGCACCTTCATTATTTTGGAATCAAAATGTTTTGCTCTAACTCATGCTTTCCCAGGACCTCAAAACTATGGAACTCCTTACCTTATACCTCTTAGCCTGGAAATTAAAAAAGTCAAGAGACACCAGGTTTAACAGTCAGGGATAAATGCCTAGAATTAGGGCAATGTTATTTTAATGTGAATAGCACCATCAATATTCAAATTACCTGACATTTTGATTTTTTTTGTATTTTATGTGCTTCTAGTAAGTTTTCTGGCCAAATGCAAAGTAAGGGCATCAGTTTGATATGTGCTTAATCTGATTTTTCCATTAAAACGTTATTGTATTTTGCTAATGCATATCTTAAAGCTTCAATAGTAATAGGCAATAATGGCTGTGGCTGAGAAATGTGAAAAATAATACAAATTAGACTTGCTTATCCAAAGTCATAGAAGTAATAGTTTTAGACTTGGAGGACATTTCAAAATTCAGGAATATTACTCTGAAATCCAGTGTGATAAGATTAAAATTCAGCCTAAAATAAGGATGCCCCAATTAAATTGAAAGAGTTGAAAGAAATGCCTTACCTTCCTCAGTCTGCCCTTCTTCCAACAAACCATAGAATTTACAGCACAAAAATACAATTAACCCATTAGAAGCAATTTAAATAGTGCTCTATGCATACTCTTGAGATTTTTCCATGAAGAGTATCCACTGGAAAAATTGTAAGCCTCTGAATGTAGCAGCACACTGGGTGCAAAAAGTGCAAATAAATCATTATGCAGGTCCTGTGGAGTGCTGGCACAAACAGAAGAAGATGAATATAATGTTCCATTTTTAGCTGTGATTTGACATGCTTAATGGAGTAGCCTGAATCAATAAATTATAGGAAGTACCACCCAACATGGGTACAAAATTGCCAAAGTGCCTGCTCGCCTGCCCATTTGTACCACTCCCACGCTGAGCTGGCTGACAAGTTGGGCTTGGGGAGTGGAGGCAAAGCAATCCCAGGTGGGCCTGAAATGAGGCAGTAGTGTGCGAGAGTTATTCTGGGGGACCCAGGCGGGGCAGGAGTGCTCTTTCTGCACCCATCAAAAAAAATGTAAAGTTATCCGGGCCATTTTGTGAGAAGCCTCTTTGAGTGCCAGTGATTAGGCTGCTCTACGCATGCTGCAATTGCACAGAGTATGCACTGCACATGCTTCACCCATTTGTAACTGAAAATTGTAACTGGGATCCTACAACAGGCGTCGGACTCCAATTTTCATATTTAAGCAGCATCCCACCCGTTTTAGGCATACAGGCTATTGTCTATTTACAGGCCTGCCAAAAGATTGCATTAGTGGGGCCTTGGGCATTAATGGGGCAGCTGAGGTGACCCTTTCAATTTTCAATTGCTGGCTGTCTATTTTACAGTTGAGAAACAAGCAGGCAGCAGTTGTAAATCACCCCTTCGTGACTGTGTCAGCCCTTTGCTAGAGAATACAAAATGAATTCTCTTACCCTGCTCTTTCCCAATATTCCTGCATCTATCTATAAATATCAAATATTTATTCATTTTTACCTTAAACAATTTTGGGTCTCAGCCTCAGCTACTCCCTGTAGCAAAACATTCCAAGCTCCAGCTATTCTATGCATCAAGAAATTTCTCCCAATCTCTGCCGTCACTATCTTAGCGATAATTTTAAATTCATGAACCTAATGGCCGAACCATTGTCTTGCAAAAATGTATTACCTCTTTACTCTATGTGTCAGACCCAAAATACTACTGGCCTTTTTATGAATTTATCTATCTGTACTCGCACTTTCAGGAAATGATGTATTTGAGCCTTATGTCTTGCTGTTCATCTACATCATTCAAAGTCTTTACATTGAGTGCACCACTAAGAATTTCGAGGCAGACCCTCCAATTGGCTGCTGTAATTTTGGAGGATCAGAGGATACCTTGTTTATGCATCTATCTGGGGCTTCTACCAAAGTTGCAATAGTTGGTCATGAGAAATCCCTGAGGAAATTCATCACATATATTTCCATTCCTTGTTTATCTCCCCAAAATGTCATCTGCTCTTCCACCTGTCGACTCATTTCGCGAACCTATCTATGTACTGCTATAGTTTTTTTTTACAATCCTCTTCCTTGTTTTCCCTTCCTGTTATTTTTGTATCCAACAAAATTTGAGACAGCACTCCCAATCCTCAAGTGCAAATCATTTTTGTTTATATAATTGAGAATAAAAGTGGATCTAAAATTTATTCCTGGAGTACAACATTGACAATCCAAACCCCAACCCTAGCCATTTGTTTCCTGTTTGTCCATCAACTTTCTATCCCTACAGCTACATTCCTTCTTATACCAGAAACCTAGTTTTTTGTAACAAGCAACCCATGAGAGATCTTATCAAATGCTGTCTGAAAATTCATAACACTATGGGGCCGATTTTCAGTAGCCCATTGCTGCCGACTGCCGCACACTGCCGCCGACATTCCTTCTGCAGATCTGCCCAGTGCCACTTTGGAGGTGGCCTGGAGCAGGCAGGAGGGGAGAGCTGCCGGGAACTGCCCGCTGACGTCAGCGGATGACTGAGTGGCGCAACTAAGCTCCCGCCCGCTGAGCTCCAAGATTCCTGTGGGCAGGAGTCAGCGGGACTCGGCGGCAGAGCAGGGGTGGATCGCTGGCTGCAGGTTGGTCTGTCCCTGACGGTATGTCTGAGGAACCTGGAAAAAAGGTAAGTGAACATTTTGTTTTTAATTTTCAACAGCGACTTACCTGCATGGGGTCCCCAGAAGGTCTTTGGATAGTTTTTGTATTTTTTATTTGTGGCTTTTTATTTTCAGGTCTTCGACCCTCCGTGGGCCCGACTCCATCCTCGGTGGCATTTGGGCAGCAAGCACCTCTGCCGCCGAGAATGCGACCTCCCGCCCACTGCTTCCCAGATTGGCAGCATACGTCTTCCATTTGCTTCCCTCCGGCCTTCGAGAGACCTTCTTCATGAATATCCCACCCAAGGTACTGTCTAGTACCTTGGCGGCCATCGGCGGCACTTTGGGCGACACTTGGCGGGCAGAGGCCTTGCTGAACATCGGCCCCTAAGTTTACAGCATTCCCATTATCTGTCCAATCAGTTAGTTCTTCAAAATAAAATCTACTAAATTTTTCAAACAAGATTTGCCTTCAACAAATATAGATTTGATGAGTTTGCCTAGAATGACATTAGACTAGCTGATCCATCATTTCCTGGTTTATCTTCTCCATTTTTGAACAGAGATGTTACACTGGCTATACTCAAGTCCCCCAACACAACTTGTTTATCTGGGGAGGACTGAACAATTATGATCTGAGCCTCTCTAACCTATTTCCACCGCCTAGGATGCCGCCTAGAGTGCATGTCTTCAAAGCCCAGTGAATTCTTGAGTTCTGCTTTTTTTTTTTAATCAATTCCTTTTCTAGAATGAACTCTAACAATTGTTCCACGTTCTTTCCTGGTATATCTTCCTTCCACCATAAGTTGTAAAAATTGAGACAAAACATTTATTTCACATCTCTCTCTACTTTCATCCAACTAGACTCCCCATCAACCTTGAGTAAGCCAACCCTTTCTAACTTTTCATTCACTTCTTACGTGCTTTTAAAAGTTCTGATTATTTATTTTATGTTATCTGCTAGCGTTTTTACAAGTAGGAGATCCGGAGAGTTCAGACCAAATTTGTGCCCTTAAAGAAAAGGGGTGGGACTAACATATCTAGAGCCTCTTGGATGTCGAGGTACATACAGGGTAGGATAAAGAAAAAAAGGGAGGCTTATGACAGATATCGACGGCTAAATACTGCAGAATCTCTGGAGGAGTATAGAAAGTGCAGGGGTGAAATTAAAAAGGACATTTGGAAAGCAAAGAGAGAACATGAAAAATTCTTGGCAAGTAAAATCAAGGAAAACCCAAAGATGTTTTTTAAATATATTAAGATCAAGAGAATAACATAAAGAAAGGGTAGGGCCATTACAGACCATGAGGGTAATCTGTGTATGGAGGCGGGAGATGTGGGTATGGTTCTTAATAAATACTTTGCATCTGTTTTCACAAAGGAAAGGAGCGATACAGACACTGCTATCGAGGAGAAGGAGTGTGAAATATTAGATGAAATAAACATAGTGAGAGAGGAGATAATAAGGGGTTTAGCAGCTTTGAAAGTAGATAAGTCCCCAGGCCCAGATGAAATGTATCCCAGGCTGTTGAGCTAAGCAAAAGAGGAAATAGCAGAGGCTTTGACCATCATTTTCCAATCCTCTCTGGCTTCAGGTATGGTGCCAGAGGACTGGAGGACTGCTAATGTGGTACCTTTGTTTAAGAAGGGAGAAAGGGATAGACCAAATAATTACAGGCCAGTCAGCCTAACCTCGGTGGTGGGAAAATTATTGGAAAAAATTCTGAAGGACAGGATAAATCTTCATTTAGAAAGAGACGGATTAATCAAGGACAGTCAGCACTGATTTGTTAAGGGAAGGTCGTGTCTGACTAACTTGATTGCATTTTTTGAGGAGCTAACAAGAAGGATCGACGAGGTTATGCTTTTGATGTAGTGTATATGGATTTTAGCAAGGTTTTTGATAAGGTCCCACATGGCAGACTGGTTACAAAAGTAAAAGCCCATGGGATCCAGGGCAAAGTGGCAAGTTCGATTCTAAATTGTCTCAAAGACAGGAAGCAGAGGGTAATGGTTGCTGGGTGGTTTTGTGACTGGAAGGCTGTTTCCAGTGGGGTTCCACAGGGCTCAGTACTAGGTCCCTTGCTTTTTGTGGTATACATCAATGATCTAGACTTGAATATAGGGGGTATGATTAAGAAGTTTGTAGATGATACTAAAATTGGCTGTGTGGTTGATAATAAAGAAGAAAGCTGTAGACTGCAGGAAGATATCAATCAACTGGTCAGGTTCGCAGAACAGTGGCAAATGGAATTTAATCCAGAGAAGTGTGAGGTGATGCATTTGGGGAGGGCTAACAAGGAAAGGGAATACACACTAAATGGTAGGACACTGAAGTGTAGAGGAACAAAGGGACCTCGGAGTGCATGACCACAGATCCCTGAATGTAGTAGGCCGGTAGATAAGGTGGTTAAGAAGGCATATGGAATACTTGACTTTATTAGTCGAGGCATAGAATACAAGAACAGGGGGATTATGCTTGAACTGTATAAAACACTGGTTAAGCCACAGCTAGAGTACTGCGTGCAGTTCTGGTCACCGCATTACAGGAAAGATGTGATTGCACTGGGGAGGGTACAGAGGAGATTTACGAGGATGTTGCCAGGGAGTAGAGAATCTTAGCTATGAGGACAGGTTAGATAGGCTGGGTTTGTTTTCCTTGGAACAGGTGAGGCTGAGGGGAGATCTCATTGAGGTGTATAAAATTATGAGGGGCCTAGGTCTAGTGGATAAAAATAGCCTATTTCCCTTAGAGGGGTCAACAACCAGGGGGCATAAATTTAAAGTAATTGGTAGAAGGTTTAGAGGGGATTTGAGGGGAAATTTCTTCAAGCAGAGGGTTGTGGGGGTCTGGAACTCACTACCTGAAAGGGTGGTACAGGCAAAAACCCTCACCACATTCAAAAAGTACTTGGATCTGCACTTGAAGTGCTGTAACCTGCAGTGCTCTGGACCTAGAGCTGGAAAGTGGGATTAGACTGGATAGCCTCTTGTTGGCCGGCACAGACACGATGGGTCGAAATGGCCTCCTTCCGTGCTGTAAATTTCTATGATTCTATGATTTCTTTTTACCTCCCCATTAGACTTTCTATAGTCCCGATTTTCTTTAATAGTGTTAGCCCTAGTTTTCTTCCTCTGATCTACAGGCTATTAAAAGCCAAAGTTTACATCACGTAAGCACTATTTCTTGATTTATTATCACTTCTAATCTTTTCAATGTTGGTAGTATCCTGCACCACAGGCTTTGGCTCTTCATCTAGATTTCTAAATTAAAAATTAGAAATGGAATTAGTTAACATTAAGAGATTAAATCTCATTCCAATGTTAATAAGGACACATAGGGGTAATATTCTGACTTTGTGTTCCCAGACGAAGCCTTGCCTGCCAGGAGCATACATCAGAAATTCAAATGTGCACAGTGCATCATTTTCTGACTATTAATTGAAATGAGCTGAAAATGATGCCCCATACGTGCCTACATTTCTAATGTGCTCTTGGCAGGTGGGAACGTCACTGGAAGCGCAAAGTCAGAAAATTATTCCTACAGAGCAGATTTATTTTCAGTGGATAACTGATTCCCAACATTTAAATACACAGTCATTTAAAGATTGGACTGTAGATATGAAATGCTCAATGGACTGAAATTATTAGTAGCAATATTTGCTGAATCTCAAGATGGTATCCCAAGTTCTCCAATATGAAACTTAGATATATCGATATATCAAAATCTGCGTTTAAGTTGAATTGTCTCTTTATAGGCATGATTTGTGAAAGATAGGTCATGTCTGACTAATCTAGTTGAACTTTTTGAGGAAGTCACTAGTATGTGGAAAGAGGTATGTCTGTGGATGCTATCTATATGAACTTACAGAAGGCATTTGTTAAGGTTCTGTACAAGAGATTATGAGCAAAATTGTGAATGCATGGAATTGAATGTAACCTTGTGATGTGGGTTGGTAATTGGTTGGTATGTAGGAAGCAGAGAGTAAGAATAAAGGGTTTGTTCTCAAATTGGCAGGATGTGACAAGTAGTGTTCCCAGGAATCTGTTCTGGAGCCTCAGCTTTTCACCATGTATATCAATAACCTGGATAAAGGGATAGAGAGTTGTCTATCTAGGTTTGCAGATGACACTAAGTTAGGAGGTACAGTAAGTTGTGTGAGGGGAGAAGGAAGTTACAAAGGGACAGACAGATTTAGTGAGTGGGCAGATGAAGCTGGAGATGGCAGATGGAGTTCAATATGGGGAAGTGTGAGGTCATCCACTTAGGATTGGAGAAAGACAAACCAGAATATTTTCTGAATGGTGCGAGACTCGGAGATGTGGTGGAGCAAAGGGATTTCGGTGTCCATGTACACAAATCACGAAAAGCTAGTGCATAGGTACAGAAAGTAATCAAAAAGGCTAATGGAACATTGGCCTTTATCACAAGAGGGCTGGAATTCAAAAGTGAGGAAATTATGCTTCAGTTGTACAGAGCCTTGTTCAGACCCCATCTGGAGTGTTGGGGGCCGAAATTGCTTACCACCGGAAACGCGGAGCACCTACCCAGTTTCAGTTGTTTTCACTGGCGCGGTGAAATTTCGCACTTTGGCATTATTTTTTCAGTGGATTGGAAGTCGGTCATAATAGGGGTGGATATGCGGCGGTGAGCGGAATTGGGAGTGGGTGTCGTGTCCGCCACTGTCGCTCATCAGCATAGCGCTGATGATGTAATCACGGTGCCATGTAATCATGTCTCTCCCCTTCACTTAAAGGGGAGAGAAGCTGCGATTCTTTAGGTTAGGTCCAATGGGCCACCAGGGTGGGTTTTGGCTGGGACAGCAGCCTGGCACTCAAGAGACAGGTGCCAGGCTGCCTGTCGGCGGCCCGGCCGAACCCGTGGACAAAATTGTCAGCCCGACACTGCAGTCGGCCGATAAAAAGAAAACAAATGGCGGCCGTGGCAGTTGGTCCTCCCCTTTAATGGCAGCCGCACTGCCATTTTGCAAGTACAGTGCACAGGCAGAAAAAGCTGGTGGTGGCACCGAGCGGCGGAATTTCTAGATCGGGGGTGGGGGGGGTGGTGGGGAGAAATATCAGCAGTGCGTGCTCTGATGACGTACTTAGGCTGGATCGGCAGATGCGGAGTGGTAGTGGGGGGAGCAGTCACCACTGGGATACCACAAAAGTGGAATTTTCAAAATGGCGTCCATTCCAGGAAAAATCGGCGGCCACTGCACTCCGCAGTGTGGCCACCGATTTCCGGCAGTCTTAAGGGAAAGGGCAATTTTGGCCCCCTGGAGTTTAGAGCACCAAACTTCAGGAAAGATATATTGGCCTTGGAAGGGATACAATGTAAATTCGCCAGTATGATAATGGGGCATATAGGGTTAAATTAAAAGGACAGGTTGCATAAACTTGGCTTATATTCCTTGGAGTTAGATGGTTGGGGTGATCTATTTGAGGTATTGAAAATGATTAAAGGATTCAATAGAGTACATATGCATGGGCCGCGATTTCACCAATCGGTGCGAGTTGGGTGTGGGTGGCATTGGTGGTGTGTGGGGAATGTGCTTGCAGCTGCAGCCCGCCCTCTAACAGCAATCTTCCATGGCTGGGGCTTGTTAAACCCAGCCTGTGGGTTTCCTGACCAATGGAGGCCCCCAGTCTCTCTCCCCCCCAGTTTCTCTCTGCCCCAGTCTTTCTCTCTCTCTCTCCCCCCAGTCTCTCTCTCTCTCTCTCTGTCCTTGTCTCTCTCTCACTCTCTCTCTCTCCCCCAGTCTCTCTCTCTCCCCATTGCAAGTGGGTCTGATGAGCCTGGATGAGGTACTGCAACATTGACAAACACTGCACAAATGTGCATAGCTGCACCCAGGCTCTCCCATGACTCCGTTCAGATGCTTATGGAGAGAGTCACAGCACGCAGGGAGGGAAGAGACCTCCCCAGGGCACCAACGCAGCCTGGTTTCACATTGCACAGGAGGGCACAAGTAGGGATGTCATCGAGAGGAGCTGGTTGCAGTGGCGGAAACCTTTCAATGGTCTCAGTAGATCACTAAACGTTAATGTAAAGCCTCACTCAACCTCATTTTCGGCCCCAGAATATTTTTTGAAAATCATGTGATAACTGCATAAAATATAAAACTAATGATTTGTGTGGGAATTCAAGGCTGCCTTTACTGACTTTAGCAGTTTACGGCTTGTTTGGAATCATTCTACAATTTTAAGTGGATTAGAAATCTGACTGAATTCAAGTTCAGCCAATTCAGACCAACATGAGCAAATCTGAGATTCTGCAATTTAAGGCTTGATTTTAACTCAGGATGGGAGTTGAGCAGGCGGGGTCAAGATGGGCGGTAAACCATCCCAACCTCAGCAGCATGCGGCCCAGGAAATGTTAACTGCCGAGCTCATCTGCAAAGACTAAGTCAGTCGCTCACTTAAAACTGGCAAGAAGTGGCAGTTGGCCGACAGCCAGGAAGAGACCTTCGTACTCTGATAGGTAGTGGGTAAGTGAAGGGGAATCAGGAGGGTTTGCGATGGGAGCGGGGAATGGGTCCAGGCCAGGAGATGCCATTACATATCTTGCGGACCCAGAAGAGCACTCCTGCGCCACCTGGCCTTAGAAGGAAAGCCAAAAATAATAAAATACTTACTTTTTTGGGTCTCCTCTGGCCCCAACTCCTCTTCCCATTGGATTGATCTGGCAGGAAAGCTAAAATGGCTTCCCCGCACAGGCATCTGGTTAATCTCGCCCCGATGGAGGTATCAGATATTTAAAGAAGGACATCACTGTTTCCAGTGGGTGTCCCTCTTGCCTGCACAAAAGAACTGATTACAATCAGAACCTGTAGGATCGATGTGGTACATTGGCGGGCAAATCTCATGTACACCATTAACTGCACGTCTGGTTTACACTGAGCAAACAGGGTTAAAATCTTCTCTTTACTTTCTAATTCAGATTCAGTGCTGCTTCATAAGCCTAATGCACACGGTAACGTATGAGATACGGTTCGGCACATCTGCCATAAATCATATATACATCAGCTGTACATTGCAAACACATCAACCATAAATCAGTCAGACATCCAGAACATACAAAATATTCGAAAATGCAATTGACTTTTTTGACTATTTGTGGCCTTCAGAGTACCTGTTATAAGCCAGTATTGCAGCTCCTAATAACTCTAACACACTAGCTACTTTTGAAGTATTGTAAATGGAGCAGGTAATCAACAATGCTATATCCAGCCCTGGATGCCATGAACTGTTTTGGCACAGAGGATGGCAGATTGGATTTATGTTCTCAAGTGGCTGACAAACTCCCACAGCAAACATTCCGAATCAGGCAACCTTAAAGTGTTTTTGGAAAGGGGTTCGCTTGCCGTGTCAAAGCTCCGCGTAGAGCGTTTGCTTTGGAAGTCTTGTGTCGGGTATGCGGAAAATGTGGCCTGCCCAACAGAGCTGATCGAGCATGGTCAATGCCTCGATGCTGGGGATGTTGGGCTGATCGAGAACACTGACGTTGGTGCATCTGTCCTGCCAATCGATTTGTTGGATCTTGATGAGGCAGCGCTGTTGGTACTTCTCCAGCACTTTGAGGTGTCGGCTGTATATAGTCCACGTCTCTGAGTCATATAGGAGGGCTTTGAAGACCATGAGCCTGGTGCTGGATTTGAGGTCCTGGTCTTCAAACACTCCCTTCCTCAGGTGACCGAAGGCTGCGCTGGCACACTGGAGGCGGTGTTGGACCTCGTCGTCAATGTCTGCTCTTGCTGACAGTCGGCTCCCGAGGTATGGAAAATGATCCATGTTGTCCAAGGCCTTGAATAGATCATACTGCTGAGTACCATATCCCACCCAAGTAGCTAATTAGCAGCAGTTCAAAGCTATGGCTTCATGAAAAGGGGGTCAATTCTGATTTTTTTCCTTAAGAATTAGTACAGCCTTCAGAGGTACAGCACACTTCCCTGTCCTGGATCCCACCAGTGAAGACCATTTCTATCCATCCAATACGTCTCATCACATTCAGCGTACTGGTCTCTTGTCTTATGTTGGGTCCTGACTGAGCCAAGTGAAGCGGGAACCCCTAGTGTAGAGAATCGCCAGGCCAAACTCCACTTGCAGAGCTGCCCTCTCATGTCATTTGTCTTGTAAGGAATAAGCAGAGGTTCTGCCCCTTACAAGGCTGCCTGGAAATTTCCTGGAACAGCTAGTACCCAACGTGGCCAGGTTCTTGTCATATTCTGTGGATTCTGCCAGAGTCCTGCTGCAATTACGGCTGGAGTCCAGCTGAATACTCTGGGAAATTCAGGGCCAACTAAGTGCTGGAAACTTGAAATAAAAATGGAAATATTGGCAATACACAGCAGGACAGTCAGCAAAGGCAGAGAGAAAAGTTAGCATCTCCAGAGAGAAAAGACAGGTTAACCTTTTGTTAACTTATCTTTTCTCCTCCAGATGCTAACTGACTTGCTGTTTGTTTCCAGCATTTTCTGTTTTTTGTTTCAAACTTAATTATATAAGTTATATCACTCATCCATGTAAGTTCTAGTTAGCCATCACTAGTTATAACAGTATTTCTGAAATATACATTACTATCTGTGATCATTGGGAATGCAGAGTAAGTGTTTCAAGTCTGATCTTAGCACCCACCAGGATCAATATCATGAGACATCCATCTCTGTCACTGTCCTATTATTATTATTCATATTTTGTAAAAGCACACTAACTAATCATAACTTATAGCCACTAATTAGGCAAATATCTAATGTTAATGAATACTAATCAGATGTAAATCAGATATAATGAGGCACGAAAGAAACAAGCACAAATCTGGTACGTGCACACACTAATCTGGCAAAACTCTGATACAAATCTGGTACTAATTGCATTATTGCTACTTGTATTTTCTTCACAAATTGTGGACTTAAAAATTAAGCACCAGTATATAAAATGCAGAAATGTATTTAATGGCCAAAACAAACAAATAAACAAAGCAAACCACACCAACATGTTAGATTCATTAAAAATCATTATTCTGGACAATAATATGTAATTACATGTACAATAACTTTATATGTAACTACAACTTTGTTAATAGTTTCTTTGCCAACAATTTGTCAACATTGGTTGGTGAAACTTGAAATAATGTATATACAGTGTACTCTTGCTCACACACATTTTTAATGACATTTCTTGCTCCCTGTAACATTTCTCATTGTTATATTTGTCATCATCTGTTTTTCTGCTTGTCGCTCCCCTTTCTTCTGTTACCCTCTGTATGTCTCTCACATACTCCCTTGTCTGTGTATTTCTCGATCCACAGCTCTCTTTTTCAATCTCATACCTTGCACATCTCTTCTTTGCACTGTATCTTCTTTCTTTGGTTTATCTTTCACACTTTGCAAGTACAGGTTGAACCTTACCTGGAACTCCCTCCGGAACCATCTCTTGTCCGGAACCATTCCTGGCCACCGGGTGGCGCATGTGCAGAACTCCGACATGAACAAATTGAAGTCCTTCCTCGCTGCTGACTCCCGCAATCGCTGGCTTGACCCCGCGATCCACTGCGCCCCCCTCCCCCCGACATGATCTCTCTGCTGCACTTCCAGCCCCAAGCCAGCCAGCCCCGATATCTCCTTGCTCAGTACCTATACCATTCAATTTAACGTGACCACCCCTCGTCCGGAAAAATCTGTCATCCAGAACAGGCCAAGTCCCGAGGGTTCCGGATAAGGGATGTTCAACCTAACTTTACCGATTTACACAATTTTCAGTTTGAAGCCAGAGGCAGAAAAACGGTGGGGGGGTGGGGGAACAGGGCCAGGACAACGATTTACTTCAATGTAAAAGAAAACGGGCGGAATGTAATACAGGCTGCTGATTCGCTATCTTCCATTTTGCGCTACTGCCCTATACAAATTTATACCCTAATGCCCCTAAAATAATACCAACTTCTCTGCTATTTTACTGGAGCTGTAACTGGACCTGTAACTAGTCAACAGCAAATTGTTCATTACATGATGACTTAATTTAATTTGAATCACTCTTTTTAGGATTAAAGTCCAGCATAATTGAAGGTACCAGATAGGAGCTATTGCCTTGAATTGATAACATTTGTTATATTGAGAGCCTAAGGGCTGCACTTTTGGCTTTGCTCATTTTGGGCCAGTAATGGCGGCAGGGCGGTAAAGTTTGCGCCCGGGAACAGTTTGCATCTCAGTCAGCAAAATTGGGCAGCTGAGCCCTGAGTGTGGGCTGGAGCACTAAGGACGGCATTGCACACCTCTCTTAGGTTGCTAGGCCAGCTGAGCATGCGAAAATCCCGAGCTAAACAGCCGGCCACGGAGCCCTCTAAGAGAGGCCAAGGGAAAATACACCTGAAAAAAGGACACCAAAAACATTCCCAATAAATAACTCACACCACCACAACATAAACCACAAAAAAAAATAAAAAACAATCACACTTACCTGAGGTCGACATTACTTAACTCACTGCTACAGGTCGGACTGCCCGCATTCATAGGCGGTCCCAGCACGGCACTCTATGGAGCGCTCTGGATCAGGCGGGAGCCAAACATCGAGCCGGTGTTGAAACCAGGGGCATTGCACACCGGCTCGTCTCTTCCTGGTGATAATATTCCACGTCCAGCCGAAACCAGCCCTGAAAATCCCAGCGGAGTGCTGGATGTTGGCCGCCCATCCGGAAGAGCTCACCGCCGCCATTGCCGCCGCTCCAGAGTGAAAACAAAGGAGACAACAAGCCGAAAATAGAGCCCCAAGCATGTATATGAAGTTTAAAGCAATGACTTACATTGTCTGTTTGCACTGCCAGTGGCCCCTTGCCCACTGAGTGCATTCTGGAAAGTGGACAAGGCTTTTGCCACCAGTGAAAAATCAAAAAGGACCTCTCACATGGAACCATCTTCCAACACTACTTTATGTAATGCAGACCCTTCCTACAGTGCCTATCCAATTACAAGTCACCAGTTCTCTTTCTGCCATAGGGGCTGAAATTCACCCTCACCCGAAACGGGTCGCACTTACCGACCCTGGTGTTTTCTCTGCCGCATCGGATGAGGTCGCCTCTTTCGCGAAATTCAGCTCTTTGCCGTTTTTTGTTTAAACGGCCCAGAAGTCGGTCATAATGGGGGCGGAAGAGGGGCGATAAGCACTCTAGAGGGGCGGAAGTGGAGGGGGACGGAGTCACCGCTGCTGTTAATCATCAGCGGAACGATGATGACATCATGACGCATGTATGCCACCACGTCTCTCCCCTTCACTTAAAGTGGTGAGACACTGTGATTTATTAGGTTAGGTCCACTGGGCCACCAGAGAGGGTTTCGGCTGGGCCAGCAACCTAGCACCCAAGAGAGGGTGCCAGGCTGACTGTTGGCAGCACGGCCGAACCTGGGGTCATAATTAGCTAGCCGATGTGGAAGTCGGCCAGCATAAAAAAAAATGCCGGCCACAGCAGTGGGACCTCGCCTTTAATGGCCGGCGTGCAGCCAGGTCCCACACATAGAAAACAAGATGCACTGACAGAAAAAGCTGTCAGGGGCACCACTCAGTGGATGGAAGATTTTTAAAGCTGAATTTCGCCAGCGGTGCGCGCTTTGCTTATGTACTTAGGACCAGTTGTCAGCGACAGGGTGGAAGTGGAGACCGCCAGAGTAATCCCCGAGGTGAATTTCGCTGGTGACGGCCATTGGATCGGAAAATGGCAGTCACTCGACTTCGCTGCCTGGCCGCCGCTTTCCGGTGGTAAGCGGCCTTTTTGGGGAGCTGAATTTTGTCTCCGTAGTCTTTTTTGCTCACGTGTTCCTCTGCTGCATGCATATATTTTTCTTTTACTCAGTGCCCATAACCTCCATAACCCTCTGTATCTTTTTTGACTGTTCTGCTTCTCCCAGTTCTGGTTCATTTTACATAGCTTATTGATCCCAAGATAGATATGGATAAGGAAGGCCACCCTAATTTATACATCCAGAAAAGCTTAACAGTTCCCCACCACAGCATTCTAATGTTTCCACCCTACCAAGCATTCAGTGTCAATAATCATTCTCTGTGTGAGAAACCTGGGTTTCCATGCATAAACAGTGAAATTAAAGCAAAAATAGGTTTAAAAAAGAGACAATATAGGGGAGGATAAATGAAAGAAAACCATGAGAAATATACAAAGTAATGAAGGGAAGCAGAAAGGGAGATTCGGAAGACAAGGACAGAGTATGAAAGAAGACTGGCAGTCAACATACAGGGAAATAGCAAATGCTTTTCTGAGCACGTAAGAAGTAATAGTTAAGGGAGGGGTAAGAACACTTGGACACGAAGGGGAATAATGTTGTACTTTAGAGTGAGGGAATAGCAGAGATGCTTAGTATGTACTTTGCTTCAGTTTTACAGAGGAAGGTAAATGAGGCATTTGAGAGAATCTGAGCAGATTCCAGAGGTCACCATGCTCAGGTGGTATACATCCCAGGAATTTGATGGAGGTTGGTGAGGAGATAGTGGAGGTACTAACTATAATTTTCCAAAATAGGAATTGTGCCAAAGGTTTAAAAAGTGTTAAATCAAGTAAAAGTGTTTCTTCTTGTCTTTTATCTTTGCTTCCACACAGAAGCGTCTCGCTTCCATGAAATTTTAGGCCAGTTAGATTTATTTTGGTTATATGTAAACTTCAAAGCCCCGATTGTGAACAATTAGAAAATTCTGTGCTGTGAATGGCAGACTGACAGTGTTAAACTTGCCTACAGTATACTTAGCTTACTGTGTGCAATTTTATTCCATCAAACCATTTGAATAATTAGAATAAGCTCGCAGCATAGCATTGGCCTTATGCCAACATCCAACCTAATTTGAAAATCTGGTTTGTAGCTCAAATCTAAATGGAATGTACCTACTGAAAGTAAGCAGCTTTTCATGAGGGTACATATTTAGCATTTCTAAAGTTTTAAAATTGATTTTTAATATTTGTTAGCCTTTTCCAAGGCTGTGGCAGTGGTGGTGCGACACGGGGGCGGGGGGTGTTGGAATGGCGGTGGGGGGGGGGAAGTGCGGGCGGGTGGAGGGAAGAAGACCTAGACACCAACAAAGTGAATGAAAATTCATGATTGAGGCACAAAATGGAGTCTGTGGGAAAATAATGGAACAGTGCAGCACCTGACCTGTTTGATAGCTGGCCAAGTGAACATGCTGCTTCATGAGGAGGATCACCATATTTGGTTCTCCAGAACATCTTCCCCAGAGGACAACAGTGCCATGTCAGCAAGGATCAATGGTCTGTATAGTACATAGATGTCATCTACAATGCTCTGCCTGCTTGGAACACTGCTCCCCAGAAAAAGCTCTGTGCCCTGTTGAGCTGATGCCTCTTTTTTAAAGAGAAAGTGATGTAAGCTTCAATCCTTCCAAACAAAACTTCTGTCATATTCCTGAAGCATCATGTAGACAACCAACTGATTAGTTTGGCATATGCCACTGATAGCTGCTTGAAAGGATCAGGTAGCATAAAAACTTAATACAGTAGTGACCTTCAAGTCCACAGGAAGAGCCTTCTATGTGGTGCACGTTGTCTGCACATCAACCTCCAAGAGAGGGCGTAGTCACACAGAAACATAGAAACATAAAAAATCAGTGCAGGAGTAGGCCATTCGGCCCTTCGAGCCTGCACCACCATTCAATATGATCATGGCTGATCATGCAACTTGGGTACCCCATTCCTGCTTTCTCTCCATACCCTTGATCCCTTTAGCCGTAAGGGCCACATCTAACTTCCTTTTGAATATATCTAACGAACTGGCCTCAACAACTTTCTGTGGTAGAGAAGTCCACAGATTCACAATACTCTGAGTGAAAAAGTTTCTCCTCATTTCGGTCCTAAATGGCTTACCCCTTATCCTTAGACTGTGACCCCTGGTTCTGGACTTCCCCAACATTGGGAACATTCTTCCTGCATCTAACCTGTCCAATCTCGTCAGAATTGTATATGCTTCTATGAGATCCCCTCTCATTCTTCTAAATTCCAGTGAATATAAGCCTAGTTGATCCAGTCTTTCTTCATATGTCAGTCTTGCTATCCCAGGAATCAGTCTGGTGAACCTTCGCTGCACTCCCTCAATAGCAAGAATGTCCTTCCTCAGATTAGGAGACCAAAACTGTACACAATATTCAAGGTGTGGCTTCACCAAGGCCCTGTAAAACTGCAGTAAGACCTCCCTGCTCCTATATTCAAATCCTCTCGCTATGAAGGCCAACATGTCATTTGCCTTCTTCACCGCCTGCTGTACCTGCGTGCCAACTTTCAATGACTGATGTACCATGACACCCAGGTCTTGTTGCACCTCCCCTTTTCCTAATCTGTCATCATTCAGATAATATTCTGCCTTCCTGTTTTTCCATCAAAGTGGATTACCTCACATTTATCTACATTCTACTGCATTTGCCATGCATTTGCCCACTCAACTAATCTGTCCAAGTCACCCTGCAGCCTCTCAGCATCCTCCTCACAGCTCACACTGCCATCCTGCTTAGTGTCATCTGCAAACTTGGAGATTACACATTCAATTCCTTTGTCTAAATCATTAATGTATATTGTAAATAGTTGGGGTCCCAGCACTGAACCTTGCGGTACCCCACTAGTCACTGCCTACCATTCTGAAACAGACCCGTTTATTCCTACTCTTTGTTTCCTGACTGCCAACCAGTTCTCTATCCACGTCAATACATTACCCCCAATACCATGTGCTTTAATTTTGCACACTAATCTCTTGTGTGGGACCTTGTCAAAAGCCTTTTGAAAGTCCAAATACACCACATCCACTGGTTCTCCCTTGTCCACACTACTAAATTCTAGAAGATTTGTCAAGCATGATTTCCCTTTCATAAATCCATGCTGACTTGGACCGATCCTGTCACTGCTTTCCAAATGCGCTGCTATTACATCTTTAATAATTGATTCCAACATTTTCCCCACTACCGATGTTAGGCTAACCGGTCTATAATTCTCTGTTTTCTCTCTCCCTCCTTTTTGGCAATCATCTTTCTGAAGCAGAGGCACCAAAGGCAGATTTCTACTTCTATGTCTAGGCTGGTAAAGGTGGATCCTTGGGTAAAGACAGGTTCCTGCATAACTAGTGAGGTATAGTTGCACCGACCTTTCTTGATCATTCAAGAACTGCTCAATTTGCTTCAAATCTAGAATTATTATTAGAACTCCTAAAGGAATTTCCATCCTGTCGCCTTTGATTGCTGCAAGTGAAATAGTAGCGGGAAGAAAGACTGTTACAAGAAATGGAGTTGGAAATAAGGCTTGCAATGCAAAAAATTCTGATCTGAATAGCAATAAAAATTAATACCTAACTTTCCAACCAACAATTAATAGTGATAAATATCTTTAAGAACTGTACTCCTATAGGCCACTCCTATTTCATATGAGCAGAGTGTGCTATTGGCAAGGGGTCAGCGAGAAGACCACTGAATTTGTCATGGGAATTGTACATATATATATTATATATATTTATATTATATAGATATATATATATAGATATATGTATGGGGCATTGTATATGAAAGCAAGGAAGTAATTTTGAATTTGTTCACGACGTTGGGTACAGTTGGAGTATTTTGTGTAGTACTGGACACCCTGTTATTGGAACGGTGGGCTGAATTTTCTGTGGTGGTAGTGGGCACGATCAGTGGTAGGTTGGGTGGGAAAATTGTTATTTTTGACAGCGGTCAGAAACCCACTGTCCACTCACTCTTTCCCACAGGCGCATGTGTCATCGTGGAGCCGACCTGACTTGCAGCAGCAGGGGACACAATTGAAATCATTATGAGGTACTTTACAGACACTTAAGAGCCTTTCCTCACCCCTTACTTTTTAAATTTCCCTGCATGGCCACAGGATTCACAAAGCTCGAGAATCACATCTGTCAACCTGATGTGGGAGTTCTGTGGTCATTGCTCCAGCTGATTATTTGACACCATGGAAAACAAACCAAACATGTTGATTACATCAGCTAACAGATTGATGGAGATTCTGTTCTACTTGAAAAGCTACTGGTAAATGTCAGTTCAGAAATTCCTTAAAGGATGTGAGTGCTGAAAACTCCCATCCTACCCTGGATGGTGAGGGAAATACATTTTTCACTGTCCATTCTCAGCTGTTGCCTTCCAACAGAACAGTAATTGCAGTGAATTGATCAGCACAATAAAAATAACATATACTTTTTAAATACATTTGTGTGTTGTTTCTGGTCAGGTTTTTCTCCTAGTATACTGTGATTGTCCAGTTACACATTAAATAAAGTCATCAACCATAACAATTTCATTCTCATCACTCATTCCACGGGTTCAATTTGCTTTCAGTCCCAGAATATGACTAATTTAATTTTTCAGTCTGAGACTTTAGGGTGAATTTCTGCAGCAGTTCTCTTACTTGTCCATTGTTAAATTCAATGGAAGAGCTGCAGAAATCCCAGAAACACTTTTGAAGCACCACTGACACTGTTTGTCAGGGATTCCGCAACTCTTCCACTGAACTTGCATAAGATTGTAAATCCACTCCTTTACAATTATATTTAAAATCTGCTTAATTTTATATATTACCTATATACATACATTTTTTATTTGTACCAGTTACTGATACAAACATCTATAGATTTGTAACTAAAGCACCAATAACTTCCCAATTAATGTACTTTTTAAATTATGTTCTTGATCACATTTGTAGATGGAGTCATATTACTTGATGGTAATATTATTTAAATATTTCTTTGTCACTCATATATAACTTGTATTATATTATTGTACAGTAAAGATGCAATACCCGCAATGTTAGATTAAACTTAAAATGTAATGTGGCCAGGATCCCTTTAAGGATCCCAGCTTAAAACGTGCCATGAGTGACATCACTAGACCCGCTCTGGGCTGGGTAACGTGCTGGGCAGGCTTAATAGGCTCCATTAAGGTAAGTTCATTTTTTACAGTGGGATGGAGCCAGCAATGGAGGCGGGACCCGCCACAGACACCAACTGCCCCGAACCCCCAAAGTAAGGAAAATGCTGGCCGATATTAGAGCCATGGAAAAGGCACAATGAAAATTTACTAGAATTATACCAAAAATAAGAAACTACAGTTACAAAGAATGGCTCAGAAATAATGGAACAGGGAAAGTTATTAGAGATTTTTTAAATTAAGAAAGATTAAGAGAGTTAATAGTGAAAGATTATTTCTACAGGTCAAATAAAAAAGGGGCATATGCTCGAGATTATCATTAAAAGAATGAAAGGGGAAAATTGAAGAAATGTCTTCACATATTAGAATATAGAGTGCTTTGCCAGAAGTTTCTATTGAGGCAGAGACTGTAACATAATTTAAAATGAATTGGATATATTTTTTAAAGGAAAAATATACAAGGATATGGAGGAAGAGCTTGAGAATGGGATTAGAGTAGATAGCGTCATTTGAATATCTAACACTGGCACAGGTACAGTGGACAAATGGTATCCTTTTGTGCTGTAATTGTTATAATTCTTTGAAATCAGTCCTAAATTCCACATCACAATGCTGCCTCAGAAGACAGTGTCCAGCTCATGTATGTTCTCCCTGTTCTGCTACACACTCTACAACAAACTTTGCTGCCTCTGCTACTCCTAGCATCTGAAGATTGGAAAAAAATGTAAATCTAGTTTATTAATTAATAAAATTGTTGCATCTTGTGGCTAAGATCCAATCACCCCAGCAGCCCTTTATCTCTGTCCTGCAACCATCCCATGTGGCAGAGCTATCTTCGCTCCACTGCTTCCCCACGACAAGACAGTACGATCACTGCAAGAGTATTTTTTTTAAAAAGGCAACAGGTCAAGAGATACAAAAACAAAGTACAAAGAAATGGCTGTTCAGAAAGCAGATGGGAAAATACAAACAGAGATAAAACAAGTAATTTACTGAATTTTTACTTCAATAGATTACCTTTCTACTCCCCATTATGATGCTGTGTGAACACTTCAGTAAAATGAAGGTGATTAATGGAATTAAGGTGGCTGAATACCATTATAGTCAGTGACGTAATGATCTTATTAACAGCTGTGTCCTCAAGCTTAATTTGGATCATTTGGCAAATGGTACAGCCTGTTTTGTCAATATTGTATTCACTAACAGGTCTTTTCCCCATCTCTAATTATCCCTGACCTCCGACCATGAACTATTTAATTTCAGATCGCTGACCCTGAATTTACCTTTCAATCGCTATCTGCTAGCCACACTTAAATCACCTTTCTCGTATCTCTTGACAGGTGTCAATCTTTGAATGGTTTTAGCATCTTCCTGGATTTACACTATTTTGTTATTCTCTAGACTCTCATCTAACACTCTCTGGTGTTCAATCCTCCAAGTTCCATCTCTTCATCAAGCTCTACTTCTCCGCACTGTCTGACAATTTTTTTTAAACAGTTCAAATTCTCAAATTGCTATGATCAGATTTGAAGTCATTTTCTCTGTATTATTACGCCAGACCTCTGGATAACTAGTCCAGAGACATAAGCATGACACTACCGTACCTCAACTCTCAGGTGCTATGGAGTATAGGTGTGCTGTTTGATCCCAAACTGAGTTTCCTTCACCATATCTGCTCCAGCCCTAAGATTGCCATTTTCAGCCTTTATAAGATTGCCTGTCTCCAACCTACCCCTCCCTATTTCTTCTGAAACTGTAACCCATGCCTATACTGCCTTGAGGCTCAACTTTTCTAGCTTCCCTTTAAATGCATCTGTGCTATTCACCTCAACTACTCCTTGTGATAGCGAGTTCCACATTCTAACAACGTTCTGGCTAAAGATGTTTCTCCTGAATTCCCTATTGGATTTATCAGTGACTATTTTACATTCATGGCCCCTAGTTCTGGACTCGCCTGCAAATGATAACACCTTCTCTATGTCTACCCTATCAAACACTTTCAGAATCCTGAAGACCTCTATCAGGTCACCCTACAGTCGTCTATTTCCTAGAGTAAAGAGCCCCAGTCTGTTCAGTCTTTCCTGAAGTGGGATCAGAGGAGGCTGATGTGGAGCATAAACATTGGCATAGATCACTTGGGTCGAATGGCCTGTTTCTGTGCTGTAAATTCTATGTAATTCTATATGTCTCATCAATTTAATATTTTCTATTTGAGACTTGCATGGAGTACACAGCATGATTGCAATACTCAATTCCCAATGTGCGATGTGCGTGCAAGCATCTTAAGTTCCAAATGCTCATACAACTATTCCAAATGTATTATCTTATATATATTCTCACATGTTTCTTTAGCTGTTAGAGTGCCATCAAGGCTCTTCATTGCTTAAACTCCACAGGGCTTCTCCACTCACGCACACTGCAGCACTTCTCCATCTCTCTCTGCACTTACCTTCAGTCCAATTATTACATTCAACTTTTAAAAATATTCATAACTATTTACTTCTTGATTTGAGTGCTGTATTATGTCTTAACGGCAAAACCTTAGTCGCGTTTTCTTTTCCCATTCAGTTTCCCGTCCGGCATCAACCCATATTGACAGGCTGGTTGGCTACAGGCAGGATAGATAGCGGTAGAAGGCTTGCTAGGGATAGTCCTCGGAAATAGGAGATCAGCCCATGGTGCGGGGGTGGGGGGGGGACTGCCGGGAGGAGGGGACAGGCTTGAAGTGCTGCAGAGAGGAGAGAGGGAGGGAGGGAGAGAGAGATCGAGGTGGCGGGGGTGGGGCGGGGGGGGGTTGGAAGATTGTGGGGGGTGGGCAGCACAAGAACACAAGAAATAGGAGCAGGAGTAGGCCATTTGACCCCTCGAGCCTGCTCTGCCATTTAATAAGATCATGGCTGATCTGATCATGGACTCAGCTCCACTTCCCTGCCCTATCCCCATAACCCTTTATTCTCTTATCGCTCAAAGATCTGTCTATCGCCGCCTTAAATATATTCAATAACTCAGCCTCCACAGCTCTCTGGAGCAGAGAATTGCTGTGTAGAAAATCCAGCAACTTGTAGCGAGGAAGAGATACACAAATTGATGGTCGAATTCTGCTGTCATTAGTCTTGCAAAAACCAAGAGCTCGTGTCAATCTCCCAATGAGTTTAAAGAAATTGCTGCAGTTCTGCCGTAAATTTTCATTGCAGAAAGTTAGTGCTGGTACTTCATGACACAAGGACCCTTTTAATTATGAGATTTATGTTCCTGCAATGCCACTTAGCCACTCCGGCCCAGAAAGGGGGAACAATTGAAACTGTGGAGTCTCATTCCTGCAGGTAGTAAATTGTTCTTAAAGATTTTTAAAATTTAAAATGTTTGCATTTTTTTAAATTTTCCTTTCTGCCTCTTTATTTCTCTCTCTCTCGTAATCCAATTTTTCTTTCCCTCCTTGTATTTCTCTCTCTGAATCTTTATAAATATAAGTTGTTATTGTATGTAATTTGACTCTAATTCACCCTATTTCCTTATCTGTTTCTTTCTCTATCTTTAAATGTTATTGGTTAAGGAGATTGACAATTGGTCCCGTCATTCACCAAGGTCCCAGATGCCCTGTGCCATTATCAACTTGCACTTCCAGCAATTTTCAGTGCAACATTAATTGGAGCTGAAGGTTGAGGGAAAATAACACCAAGTCATGATGCTCACCGTGAGATGCCGCGCTCCAGCAAATTCTGAGCCGTAATGTCAATCTGTTGCTTTTGAAGCAATGAAGTCTATTTTCAGCAAACAGGCAAATGTTGCAACCTGAAGTCAATTAGAAATTATCCAGCTCCTCCCAATCTCAGAAAAAAGCAGGAAATGACCTGGCTTTCATATTTTTTTTTTTTTTTTCATCTGCAAAGATAATGGGCCCAAGGTTCCACATGATTTGCGCCTGATTTTTAGGAGCAACTGGTGGAGAACGGACTATCTTAGAAATCGCAATTCTCCACATTTTTTTTTCTGCAGTTCTAGTCAGGTAGAACAGTTCCACTTTGGAAAAGAATTTTTTCTTCAACAGGGGGCGTGTCCAGCCACTGGCGCCTGATTTCAAAGTTTCCACAGTAAAAACGTACTCCAAACTAACTTAGAATGGAGCAAGTGAAGATTTTTGTAGAACTGAAAAAACCTGTTCTACACATTAAAAAATCAGGCGCAGGTTACAAATTAGGTGTCCAGAACGAGGTGGGGGGGAGGGGGGGAAGGAAGGGAAGTCATTAAATTCTACAATAAATCCTTATTTATACTTCTACAAATATTATACAAATAAATCCAACCTGAATAAACATTTATAAGCAAAGAAAAGATTAAATAAACCATCTTCCTACCTGTGTGAAAGTGCTTCAGCCAGCCTCACAAGTTCGTTCGTTCCCGACGGCAGGGAGGGAGGGAGTGCGGGCCCGCCCGCCCGCCCGAACGAACGCAGCTGGGGGGGGGAGGGAGGAAGACGTTCCCGACGGTGGGAGGGAGGGAGTGCGGGCCCGCCCGCCCGAACGCAGTGGGGGGGGGGAGGAAGACGTTCCCGCGGGGGGGGGGAAGGAGACAGTGAGAAGGCTGCAGGAAGCCTCAGTGCTGATGTGCTGATGGCAATGTGCTTTTATTAAAAAATGTTCAAAAATTAAACAGCTACAAAGAACTACAAAAATGGCCGAGTGCCAATGTTTCCTTCACACTGCGCGTGCGCGAACGCTCCAACGCGCACGCGCAGCGTTGCCGGCAGGAAAAAAACTAATTTAAATAGTACCCGCCCCCTCCCACTTACAAAATCGGCGCGAGTGTAGGCTCCACCCCCCCCGGGCGCCGTGCCAAACAGACAAGGAGCTGCAGGGCTCTCCAGAATCGCGAGGTTTTTTTCCGGCGCTGTTTTAGGCGCGAAAAACGGGCGCCCAGCTCAGGGGGGGCGCCCGTTTTTCATCGTGTGGAAACTTGGGCCCAATATTTGGAATTGTTTCAAATGTGAAATGTGACAGACTCAAAACTTTTATACATATGGAAGAATAATTGCTCTGGTTCCAATGTACAGTTACATCATAAATATATATATTTTTATGCATTTAGAACAATTCTTTCTCCATAAATATCCATTGAACTAGATTTTGTCAGCTACAATATGGCCTATGTGTGAAAATTTCATAAACATTTAACTGCAACTCAAAACATTTTACAGGCACGGATGCCAGATAATTTGAAGTTTGCCCAAACCCATCCTCCCTATCCGCTCCCAAGACATGTATCCCTGACATTAAAGTGCAGAGACCAACTTTACAGCTGTCAATGTACAGGCTGCTTCCTATCCTCAGGACTAAATGGTGATAAATGATTAAACGTTCTGAATTCTTCACCATCATTCCCAAGACAATCCTGCAATTGCATTTGACGTACATTGCCCTATTCCCCTGCTTGCAAGAGAAAGTGGGACAAGAGTTCCTCTCTATACCATGCATAACAAAATTAGAAATCCATTTATAAAGGATGCTTTGATGACTTTGTAAGACATAGCATCCAGAGGAATCCTCTCCAACTAAAGATTTTCTGGTTGATGTTAAAGCAAATGGAATATTTTAATTATTCAGAACAGAATTGCAGAATGCAGGGGCATGTTGGCTTCATGGCTCAGCCACTGAATGATAGAAGGAATGCACATTAGACTGAAATCAGAGGAATAGGGGGGCCAATTTTCCACGTGACTGATTTTTGGTGCGGTTGTAGAGGTACGTCCGAATTTTAGTGGCCCAACTGCGCCAAAAAAAGTTCCAAGTTTCGCCGGAATAAACTTTGAATTTAGAGCAGTGCAGATTGTTCTTAAGCTCTGTGGGTGGAGCTTAAAGTCTGCGGCAAAAACTGAGGTTGCCAGGGTAACAAGGGACGCACTGAAGGGCTGAGGCTGGAAAGTGAAACAAATGCTGCTCCTATCCCGACCCAAAAAGCCCCCTGCCCCCAGCTGGTGCCGCTCCTATCCTGGGCCGAAAGGCCCCCCACCTCCAGTGCCGTGTCTTCAGCGCCACTAAAACAATGGCATCTTCTCGGCTCCAATTTTCTTAACTACAGATAAGGTTTTTCAGAATGGTGCACTGTGCCGTTTTTGAAAAAATCCTACTTGACCAAACTCGCTTGGCTTACATGGCTAGAAATGACAGGTTCTGCCCCCAGTGACATCAAAAAAATCGGGAAATAAAAAAAATCTAACGCAAGTAGTTTAGGATGGCGCAGAAACTTTGGCGAAACTTGCAGATTTTAGTCTGCTCAAAAAACAGCATAGGCCAAAAAAAGGGCGCAGAATGATGGCACAAATTTAGCCCATGGTTTGTATGTTGGGTTTAGGTCTACAGTTCAACTGCCATCTTGGCTCAGTTGGTAGCACTTTCATCTCTGAATCCTAAAGTTATGGGTTCAAGCCCCACTACAACTATTTCAGACCTGAAAACATAATGTATATTGATATAGCAGTGCTGTACTGATGGATTGCTGCATTGTCAGGGTATTATCTTTTGAATGAGATGTTAAATCAAGGCCTGTTCAGGTGACATAAATGTTCCCAAGGCACAATCTGAAGAAGAGCATGGAGTTCTCCAATCAAACACCACCCCTGAAATTCAAATCATTTAGTCATTCATTCATTTGCTTCTTTGGCACCATGTTCTTTGCCAATTGGCTCCCATGTTTGCCTGATCAACAGCGAATGCACTTCAAAAGTATGTTATTGATTGTAAAGCACTTTGGGAAGACCTGAGAATGTGATAGGATGCTATATGAATCCAACTTCTCGAATTCCTTCTGGCTTTTTTCAAGATCATTTTCTGGTGCAGATGCTGAAAGAAAGGACTGGATATTACCAACCTAGACATGTCTGGGGTGGACAATGTCCTTGGTGAGTGCTGACCCCACAGCTGTGTTGATCCAGGCCTCCGGCATGATCCTATCGTGATTGGGCTTGTTAAGCCCACCCAGCGAGGTTCCCGCCCAATTAAAAGGAAGTGGGTCTAATGACGTCATTTGATGATGCGTCATCTGCCAGATTTCTTAAAGGGACCATGTCCACATACATTTTGACAGTTGTGTTGTCAGTGTTCTATAGCATTGAGGTGCTGCAAACACTGACACGCACTGTACAAAGGAGAGGGCTGCACCTAGGTTCTCCCATTACTCCCTCCAGATGCTTATGGAGGGATTCACTGCACACTGGGAGGTTCTCTTCCCTTCATTGCAAAAAGGGCACAAGCAGGGATGTCATCAGGAGGACCTGGCTGCAGTGCCGTAAACCTTTCAATGATCTCAGTGGATCACAAAATGTTATTGCAAAGCCACGCTCAAACTCATCCTGCTGTGTCACTCATCACATCTCCATCACTCTACCTCCCCTACCCTACTCCTGCACATTCTCACTCACACCAACATACCTTGCACCTCCACCCATCCCTCTCTCCCAATCTACATTATCACATCCCCATCTCACTAGCCATTCCTCACACTCACCTTCATCCTTGTCCAATCATACCAATTAACAACACACAAGGGTTGGCACTTGGATGTTATCACCAATGCTGATGTAAAGTTTCTACTAATGTATTTTCAAACATTGAAATCTATATTTTCAACACTTTGCCTTCTTGAACAGATCTGTGTGCACCTTTGGAAGTGGCTTAGTGAATTGCAGTAAATGGCGAGACATAACGATAGCTCCCCACCCCTCCTCCCCTGCCCCAATGGTGATGTGTGTGAAAGGAATGTCTTGGGTATTGTAGGGATACTTTATGGTCGTGCTGTGGGGTGGTGGCAACCTGGTGCATCATGAGGCAGCCAGGGTGTACAGCATCAAGTGGAGTAAATCTGGCCATGGTGAGGCCATCCCTGGCATCCCGGGCAGCAATGTGATCGGGTGCTGATGCCCTGTGTACTGTGCAGCATCAGGTGATTGCAGAGAAGGTTGGTGTTAATGTTGGCGATGCTGTTGAGCCTCGTAATGTTGATGTTGTGGTTGATTGTGGTGGGTTTCTGAGGACCATAGAATCATAGAAATTTACAGCACGGAAGGAGGCCATTTCGGCCCATCGTGTCCGTGTCAGCTGCTCACGAGCTATCCAGCCTAATCCCACTTTCCAACTCTTAGTCTGTAGTCCTGTAGGTTAAGGCACTTCAAGTGCACATCCAAGTACTTTTTAAATGTGGTGAGGGTTTCTGCCTCTGCCACCCTTTCAGGCAGTGAGTTCCAGACCCCCATCTCACCCTGAGTGAAGACATTTCCCCTCAAATCCCCTCTAAACCTCCTACCAATAACTTTAAATCTATGCTCCCTGGTTGTTGGCCCCTCTGTTAAGGGAAATAGATCCTTCCTATCTACTCTATCTAGGCCCTTCATAATTTTATACACCTCAATAAGGTATCCCCTCAGCCTCCTCTGTTCCAAAGAAAACAAACCCAGGCTATCCAATCTTTCCTCGTAGCTAAAATTTTCCAGTCCAGGCAACATCCTTGTAAATCTCTTCTGTACCCTCTCTGGTGAAATCACATCTTTCATGTAATGTGGTGACCAGAACTACACGCAGTACTCTAGCTGTGGCCCAACTAGTGTTTTATTCAATTCAAGCATAGCCTCCCTGCTCTTGTATTCTATGCCTCAGCTAATAAAGACAAGTATTCCATATGTCTTCTTAACCACTTTATCTACCTGGCCTGCTACTTTCAGGGATCTGTGGACATGCACTCCAAGGGCTCTTTGTTCCTCTACAGTTCTCAGTGTCCTACCATTTAATGTGAATTCCCTTGCCTTGTTAGCCCTCCCCAAATGCATTACCTCACACTTCTCCGGATTGCATTCCATTTGCCACTGTTCTGCCCACCTGACCAGTTCATTGACATCTTCCTGCAGTCTACAGCTTTCTTCTTCATTATCAACTACACAGCTAATTTTAGTATTATCTGCAAACTTCTTAATCATACCTCCTACATTCAAGTCTAAATTATTGATATATATACCACAAAAAGCAAGGGACCTGGTACTGAGCCCCGCATAACCCCACTGGAAACAGCCTGTCAGTCACAAAAACAACCATCAACCATTACCCTTTGTTTCCTGCCTCTGAGCCAATTTTGGACCAAGGTGAGATTTTTTTTAAGTGTACCGATGTTACTGGAATAGATGGCTGCTGAAGCTGAGATGATAGAAGCGATCTGTCAATGGTGAAGGAGGTAGCTACAAGGATGTGACAGTGGATAGAGAGTTCATTGCAAATACTTCAAACCTCCATCAAGCTGAAAAGTGTATTCCAAATTCTGAAGGCTCCAGCTTTGAAGATTGGAAATTGAACAGCTGTGAAATGGTAGCTTTTATAACACTTCTGCAGCTGTCAACTAGTCAAACCAATCCAGAGTTGTTGAGAACCCGACACACTTACCTCACATGATACCCGAGGGACGTGAAGCTTGTAAAAACTTGGAAAATTCCTTTGGGCCAGGTAAAATGCTGCTTAAATAGCTTTAAGCAGCTTCTAAATTCGCACAATGTTGCTTGGTGCCGGGTCTGAAATCCGCAGGCAGAGCCGGCACTTGGAAATTAACAAGGAGGCGGGTTCAGAGAGGACTTCTGCCTTGCTGTCAATCACGGTCATTTTGTCAGCAGGCCTGCCTCCAAACTTGCACTCATAGCTCTGGTAAGATTCCGGCCAAAGTTTCTTTTCCGTCTGAAACATACATATTTTACTCTTTGTCAGGGCTAACAATAATCTTATCTGAAATAAATAGTGTACTACAAAGAATACTGTGTACTGCAACTTACTTGGGATTCCTACAATGTCTGTCATCAATCCTTAGGATTTTAATATGAAGTACAGGCTTAAAACTACAGATTAAATTTATTTAAAATGAGATAATTTACAAAAGCAAAAAGGCGATTATAGAAAGAAGAAGAATTATACAAGAGACGGAACAGTCCACAAGGTGTTAATTACTCTTTTCTCAAGGTAAAAATAAATACTTCAACAAGATCTTTTGCTAGTGGGATGTTTTTCTTCGTGAAAATTTATGTAACAGAAGTTTAATTATGGAGGTACTGCTTTTGATGCTCCAAGTGTAAATCACTAACAAGATGGTAACACAGCAATTTTTCAGGAAGCTTTACATTTTTACATAAAAGCAATTTCATTGAAGATTATTTTTAAAAGTCAATTTTGCTAACATTTCAGATGAATGCATGGACTCAGGGGCCAAAATTCACTGTTCCCAAAGGGATGGCTACCGTGGAGCTTGGGCATGTCATGTATGTAACCTTTATGTAACAGCACTGCAATACTGTATATACGTAAGCAAAGCACCACCTTGACCACAGGGGGTGAACTTGTGGGAGACACTCCTCACGTGGTCATCCAGGTATATAAAGGGAGGTCCCACGCAGGGTCATCACTTGTTGGTCCTGTGAATAAAGGTTCAGGTCATGGAGTGACCTTGTCCATAGAATGTGCCTCGTGTGGATTTGTGGTATTGTGTAAGGACTTTACAGGGCATCCGATCAAAAAAAAATCTATCAGCTGTGTTTTTCCCTCCCCGGCAGTGCGCTCTTCCACCGGAAACGGCGGGGTGAAGCCGTGGTAAAGGAAGGTTTGCAGCGGTGACCTCAGCAACGTGCGGGCCGCTGAAAAGCGGCCACGACAGCAAAATTCACAGATAAAAAGGTAGGATTTTTCCCGGCAGTGCCCCGCAAGGTTTTCCAGTCGGTGCACAAATGCAACACCGCTGGAGGTCTGACGCGATCGGGTCCGTTTCTTAGTTTGCTAAATAGTTTGTAATTGTTTTGGCTCCATTAAACCTGCTAATGCTGCTCAGAGGTTTTCACAGACTTTTGTCCAACTTTCAGGTCTGACTGTTTAGTGGAGGCCTGGAGGCTGTGGGCTGCAGAGACCTGCTTGGCAGGGTTCATCCTGAGGATGGGAGGAGTGTTGGAAGGGCGACACCTGGTACACTTGGTCAGACGCACGGCGGCACACAGGAGAAGGCGTCGCCGTCAGCACTGTTGAGTGAGGCAGCAGGCAAGGGAGGCAGCAGCGCAACAGAGACGTGCGCAGATGTGCGCAGACCTGCAGCTAGAGAGGGTGGCCAGGAGGGACATGGCATCAGGAGGAGGGTGAGGGATGCTGATCCCCCTCCAAATACTGGGAGAGGAGCCTTTCTAGCAAGAGCCTCCACAGGTGCCCGAGAATGAGGAGGACCAGGGAGATGGCCAGCAGCCAGCTGCCCCGGGAGGTGGCCAACGCAGACATAGGGGAAGGAGGCCATACCCTCAAAGGGTCTACAGTCCTCAGTTCCCCTTCCTCCAGCTCAGTGATGAGCAACGCCTGTGAATGCCATGATTTTGGACAGAAGTACTCCGGGAGCTGTGCACTGACCTGTGAGAAGATCTACAGTCTCAAACAAGGCTCAGGACCGCCCTCACTGTGGAGACCAAGGTCACCATCACCTTGAATTTTTATGCCACGGGGTCTTTCCATTCTGCTACTGCAGACATTGGCAACATCTCCAATTCTCCGCACATCCGGCAGGGCACAGATGCACTGTACAGGAAAGGGTCCAGTACATCTCCTTCCCAATTAGAAGGGATAAGCAGGTGGAACGGCAGGCCGGATTTGCCCGAATGGCAGGTTTCCTGAGGGTGCAGGGTGCCATTGACTGTATACACGTTGGGCTGAGGGTGCCACATCATCACCCCGAGATCTTTGTGAACTGCAAAGACTTCCACTCTCTGAATGTGCAGCTCGTGGGTGACCACCAGCATCGGATCCTGGCAGTTGATGCGAAGTACCCAGGCAGCAGCCATGATTCGTTCATTCTGCACCAGGCCAGTGTGCCAGCCATCTTCACCGGCCCGAATCAGGATTGTGGTTGGCTGCTTGTGGACAAGGGATATCCCCTGTCCACTTGGCTGCTCACTCCACTGCGGAACACCAGGACAGCGCCAGAGCATGCATACAGTGCAGCTCAATGTGCCACCAGGTGCATCATCGAGCAGTGCATAGGCATCCTTAAGCAGAGGTTCTGGTGCCTGGACCAATCTGATGGCACCTTGCGGTATTCTCTTCAATGGGTCTCCTTAATCGTTGTCATCATTATCATAGGCAGTCGTGGTCTGCTGCATGCTGCATAAACTGGCCATCATGAGGGGACGGCCGTTGGAGATCGAGACAGCAGTATCACCTGAGGAGGAGGAAGAGGAGGAGGAGGAGGAAGATCCCCATCGCCCAAGAGCCAAGAAGTGTCGTCTCCATCGCCACCCTGGAAAGGAGGTGCATCTGCGTCTCATAGCTGCTCGCTTCAGATAATCCCATCCACACATGAATCTTCAGCTCCCACTTTCAATGGCCATCGCAATGAGTGCCTTAATGCAGAATTGCCCAGTCTCAAATGAAACACTTGGCGATATATATGTGCCAAAAATAAAGATTTATCAAATTATCCAAATCACTGCTAAAACAGAACATAAAGAATATAATAATACTGAAATCATTTTTTACCCCTGTACACCTGTTACGCACAACTACCCGAACACTATGCCTAACTGTCATCCCTGTGGCTGCATCATGGGTCCGGGAAAGCTGCTGTCGTTGTTGTCTGGGACCGACAGCTGTCCTTTTAGGTTGCCCTGGAACACCGCTGGGCCCGGAAGGGCCAAGTGCAGACTGGCCAGCACCCTCCTGGGAGCGTGCATTCTCACATATATTGAAGTGCCTGACATCCCCCTGCAATCTTCCCCCATGCATTATGTACTGGTGGTCTGCCAGGTCTCCCCACATCAGCAAACAGTATTCTTCTTCTGTCCTCCACACCATCCATCAGCGTCTCCAGCTCCATATCAGTGAACCTGTTGGCTCTCCTTGCACCTCTTACACCAGCCATCCTTCCAACCTCCTTCCAGACACCTTCCAGACATCTTCCCCGCTCAGGGCCTTGCTGCAAACTCTGGTCATTAAAAAAACCAGGGAACAGCTAGCTCATTAGAAACCCTTACCTGCTTGCTGAATTTCTCCGTGGCCATAACGCTCAAATTAATACAGCCACACCGCTGTAAAAATCCACTTTGGAAGGGTTCATTAGCGCTGGAACCCATTTTTTTATTTTTGGAGCTGAATATGGGGTGGCCCAGCCACAAAAAAATTTCAGTGCTAATGGCCCCAAAGAGGTGGGGGGAGCACCAGCTTACCAGCAGTACTGAATTTTGGGCCCTAGGTAGTTGCAATGAGTTGACCATGGCGACTGTGAACCAGGCGATATTGGGGTGATCAGACATCGAGATGTCACACCAGTTGGAAACCATTTCCTGTGTGACATTAAATGTTAAGAAACATCCTATAAACAAATCTCCAAGCGCACAAAATGGTTGGCTTTGATATAATATAAAATCTCACAGTACAGAGGGCAATTTTCAAAGAGGGTTAACAAATTAAGCCAATTCAGGATGGAGTGCTTGGGCCCTAACTAAGTTTACTTAACATACAATAAAATAAACTACATTTTCCAATTTGTGACAATAGTGTACGGTAGAGTGAGGCCATAGTCGATTTGAAACCAAGAACATGGATTTTAAAGTCTATGCACTGATGGATAGAATGACAAAGGAGGTCCGCAGTGGAGTGTGGGACATTTGTACAGAATAGGTTAGAAGTTTTATAGTTCTAGATGAATTGAAGTTTGTGTGAGGTAGAACATCAGAGGCAGTGAAGAAAACATTGGAAAAACAAATCAAGAGGAGACGAATGTATGGATGAGGGTTTTGGCAGTGGTGGGGCTAAGGAAGGAGCTTAGGCAATTGACTCCAAAGCTGAACTCCCATTCTTGCTACCTAGGCAGATCTGTCCCCAGTGCCCTCGATCCTCCATTTCCAGCTTGGACAGCATTACTTTGCAAAGTGTTCCAGGGCCTAAAACAGCTGAGCCTGTCAAAAAGGCTGATAGGCAGAAAACTGAAAAAGGAGCTCAGAGAACCTGTGAGCAGTGCTGTAGGAGATCCACTAGTTGTACATGTTTTGTAGAAGGAACAGGTTGATGGGCTAAGAATATTAAATTCTTGTATATTCAAGGAACAAACCTTTGCTTGCAAGCAATGTCTGGAAGATAATTTAAACAGGCAAATGATGTTATGGTTTATTCGTTACTGATATGGACCTGAAATCATCTTCGAGGTTTAAAATGTTTATCATGAAAATTAATCTCAATAAATAATTTTCATTAAACTTGACCTTTTAGTCTCCATCAAAGTTTTTAACAACCACAATGAAGATTGGTCTATTTGTATGAAATGTGCTATCTAAGCTTTTTTTGAGACTTAAGAATATTTATAACCTCACTCAGGACATAGGAGAAAACCACTCAAACAAATTGGTGGATTTAAACTGGGGCCATATTCAGATGTTATCAAGTAGGCATTCATGCCTTGTCCCATCTGTATATTTTACCAAGCCTTCAAAGCCCATTCTGCGCACCGAAAGATAACAGAAATAATTAAGTGGCTCCTAAACAGCACTCAGTGCCTGGAAAGAGCAGCCAATAGAGTTGAATAATATCAAATTTTCTGTAAAACCTAGATACGATAGACATATGGAAGGAAGCAAGTAACTATAGGAAGAGCATATGGCAGCATAAGCATCTGTGTGTAGCTAACTGACCACATATAAAAGCAGCATGTCAGCATTATGCTGTCAGAAGATGTGATTTAAACATTCATATTTCAGAAACAATTAAAAGGAATTCTATAACAGGGCCAGTGAACACAATTAATACAGCAAGGGATGGTTCCTATGATTAAGATGTTATCTTCATCAGTAACTCCATTGTGGGTAGTGTAATGTCAACAGGAATTCATATAAAGTGATTCCAGTTCCTCAAGAAAACCGAAAAGATGGAGTAGATACCAATAGTAATATAGATTTAATCTTCTCACACAAAACAATGATAATCTGCATATAAATTGAACAACAACAAAGTCAGTTGAGGTAAGAATTCCTATTGCATTATAAATGTTGGTTTTTAAGTAGTGAGAGAAAAGAACTTGCACTTATATAGTGTCTCGTAATATCCTGAGGACATCCCAAAGCTCATCGCAGCCAATTGATTTTTGAAGTGCAGTCGCTTGTATCATCAGCCTAGTGAATCTATTGTGGGACCACTGTTAAAGCAAAAGAACATAAGAAATAGGAGCAGGAGTAGGCCATATGGCCCCTCGAGCCTACTCCGCCATTTAATACGATCATGGCTGATCCGATCATGGACTCAGGTCC
Organism: Pristiophorus japonicus; assembly: GCF_044704955.1. Taxonomy (NCBI): domain Eukaryota; kingdom Metazoa; phylum Chordata; class Chondrichthyes; family Pristiophoridae; genus Pristiophorus; species Pristiophorus japonicus. The sequence goes on from NC_091981.1 coordinate 170,934,574, forward strand.
ACTTCCCTGCCCGTTCCCCATAACCCCTTATTCCCTTATCGGTTAAGAAACTGTCTATATTTTAAACTTTCCCATCTAGGGCAGCAATGTTAAGCACAATATCCAACAAATATTGAAGTTAAAGCTTGTTTTTTTAAAAAGTTAAGTATATAAGTACATCATCAGCCCAAACTGTCAAACACTTATAGCCTGGTATTTCAGTTAGCAATTTCCACATGTTGCAAAATAAGGATTACATTTTATCTAAGTAAGCATATGTGTTTTCAAGTTATACCAGGACTGCTGGGGAATGGTAATATTAAACCACGAATCTGCATCTAGAGATAAATACAAGATGGGGCCGACAGTGGTACAGGGCAGGGACTGGGCTACTAAGTAAAATCTAGGAACAATACAGAATACAGTGATACATCGAAGAGTTCAAAGTTCATTATTAAAGGCTGCTTTAGTCAAGTGGGAGAGTAAGTAAATTGATTTAGCAGTGAAATCTAACAATTTCTCAGTTTAGATGTACATAGTTTAGGCAGCACTGTCATTGGAAGTATATTAGTGCTTCTGTGCTACAATGTTCATAAAACCACTGGAAGCACCCATAAAGACAGACATGTGTCATGGAAATGAAGCAGGAAGAACAACTTGGCGCAGACGGTTTTTGAATCAAAACAAAATACACTAGTGTGGAAAAATCTGAAGTTAAACTGTAATTAAACCTATGTATTAGTATTTTTACAACACAACTGTTGAAAAACATAATGGCTATTTTGATTTTTTTTCTTATAAACAGATTAATATAGTTTGAGAGTGATTTGTTACGTTTGAGGTCTAACTCAAATCAGGGGGTCCAAGTGAAGTACAAGATCATGGACTAGAGGCAATATTTTCCATTGCATTTTGGCCAGCTCCCCATCAGATCCCTGGGATGTCAGATCATTCTTTAGGAGCTGCCCTGCTGGCTCCTCACTTCCAGCATTGTCTGCCAGAATTGACTTTGGGTGCACAATACATCTGCCCAAAGATGCAAGTGACAAGAACATGAGTATTCAGTGTTATAATGGATGATGGAGGGAGGGGAGAGCCTTAGAAATGAAAGGACTGGAAAACCTTTATAAACCTATGTAAAAAAATCAAAAGGCAATCAGTTGCATAAGCCAGTGCATTTAAAAACATGGTTTTGCCTGTGCTCAGTCCTGGGGCTGCTGGCTACTTTGCACTATGGGAGGCACTCTAGATTTTCCACAGCCATTCTCTGGCCACTCCCAGGCAAGCACACGGGGGGTGCCAGAGAACCCACCTAAATTATACAAAATAGCTTGTCCACAGGAATGGCAGAAATCGTTCTGGTGGCTTCTCTCCTAAAAAACAGCACCCTACCCAATCTCTTTTTACAGTCTCTGCACTATGTTGGACAAAACTCTCCTTCACCAATTCCTAATATATTTTCATTTGCCCCACATTTGCACCAATCCAATTCTGAAGCTTTTTATGTGCACACATCTAGTTATGTGGACACCTACATCTTTTTTGAGACTTCAAAAAAGTAACCTGCATGAATTTGGGTCCTTCTCAAAACCCTCACTTCTCCTGTTGTTAAGTTCAAATAAATCTACTCTGTCTTATAAATTGTCCACCTTTCTGATAATTACATAATTTCAAGTCTTTCCAAGATAAATAGCTATTTAACCGTATTTGTCTAAAGTTGGCTAAACACAAATTCACCAATTGTTTAATTATGAATTATTGAAACTGATCTAAAATTGACAGGTATGGTTAAAAAAAAGTATTTCAGTAGTGCTGGCTGTTCATCTTTTTCCTGCTCAATTCTTTTAAATTCCACTGTTGTTCAATTTTATGTCAAAGAGGGCACTGTCGCACCTATCCACAGATGTCTCTGCTGTTTGTAGATTTGTGTTGCTTTCAACATATGACTAAAAATACACTAATAATACAAGAACTGTGGTTCGCAAAATGTACACCGTGTCTCAACATGGCCCCAACATGTTTCAATTCAGTATCATTACAAACTAACACATATGAAAGGTGTACATTACCATTGATTATCCAGCAACTTTAAGTCTCAACTCCATTACAAAGCTATTGTGATTAACTATACTTGCTTGCAACAACTTAAACGCTTTTGTATGCACATAAGATCCTAAATACTTACAGAATTACCCAGTTAAGAAAATATGCAGTATGTATTTGAAATATTATTCAGAATGTATCAAATATATTACAGATATCTTCTATAACTACCATCAAGAAATGTCCATTTAAAATTGGCAATACAAAGAATAGCTATCCAGTGTCCTTTTCATCTGCTGTGCATTCCTCTCTTATTTTCTTTCTCGTTTCTATTCATAGTCACTGTGTTCTGTTGCTAGTTAATTTTGTTCTGCCATAGAACAGGCTGGAAAACACGACAACTCAATGCACCATATTGGAGGTTAAAGAACAGAGACCAAACCTGTAAAATGCCTCAGCTTCAGTAATTAAGATAATTCTTACCTGGACCAAATTCCATTCTTTAAGTGATTCAGCAATGATTGATGTAATAGATGGGCACACTCCACCAAATATCATCAGATGTTTAGGTCCATATTTGATGCCATCAAAGAAGGCTTTAAGTCCTTTTGCATTATCACACTGAAATAAATAGGAAAATACATCCCATTACAAATCTAGAATGTTAACCGACAGCTTTGACATCATTAAAAACATAAATTAACAAAATACATAATGAAATGGTAGGAGTGCAGTCTTGAACAGTGTTCCCTTAGGACTAGCAGTCTAGTTCATTTATGCAGAAGGCAATTCAAGTTTTCATGGCTTATAATGGCTGTGAAACCTATCAGTAAAGTATATATGTTCAAACCTTCTTTTAGACTCTTATTCAAGGGTATAGTTTCACATGGTCCTGCTTTATTATAGATAGGAATTTTAACCTGGTACTTGTGGTCACTCTCTGGCTAGGAATTACAGAGTTTTCTATGTGATTCCAAAAATGTATCCAGTGTTGGCCAGACTTAATGCTAGTGAAGAGCTGTTGGATCAGTTAGCTTTTTGTCAGCATTAAAAAGTTTAGAAATTAAGTTTTAAAAAGGTCCAAGACAATCCAGGCCATCACCTAGAAACTTTGTAAAGTTTGTTTTGTACCAGTGCATTTATACCTCAACGGATATGAAGCTCAAGCAGTGCACGACTACCTGCTTTAGGCGGCCACACACAACTTGCAAGAATTAAATCTGTCGTATTTCGCTCCAGAGCCAAAATAACAATTTGTATATAGCGCTGTTAACATAGTAAAATATTCCAAAGGCGCTTCACAGGAGTGTTATCAAATAAATGGTAGAGAAGGCAAAAAAGTAGAAAGAAATCGAAGGGTGACATCACAGCCAAGGGGGTAAGTGATTGGCTGGTGATTGGTGAGTAGTTTTTCTTTTTCTTTTCCTTTATCAGTAGATAACCTTTATCATTGTGTTGCCAAATTAAGGTAATCTAGGGGTTAAGTCGTGGCAGGGGAGCTCGGACACGTGTCATGCTCCTCCTGTGCTATGTGGGAACTCAGGAACGCTTCCAGTGTCCCTGACAACTACAGGTGCAGGAAGTGTAGCCTGCTGTAGCTCCTAACAGACCGCATTGTGGCACTGGAGCTGCGGGTGGATTCACTCTGGAGCATCCGAGATGCTGAGGATGCCGTGAATAGAATGTATAGTGAGTTGGTCACACCGAAGGTAAAGGTTACACTAAATAGGGGACGGGTGACCAGCAGGAAGAGCAGTGGAAGGAAGGTAGTACAGGGGTCCCCTGCGGTCATCCCCCTTCAAAACAGATACACTGTTTTGGGTACTGTTGGGGGGGATGACTCATCAGGGAAGGGCAGCAGCAGCCAAGTTCATGGCACCATGGGTGGCTCTGCTGCACAGGAGGGCAGGAACAAGAGTGGGAGAGCTATAGTGGTAGGGGATTCTATTGTAAGGGGAATAGATAGATGTTTCTGCGGCCGCAATCGAGACTCCAGGATGGTATGTTACCTCCCTGGTGCAAGGGTCAAGGATGTCTCGGAGCTGCTGCAGGACATTTTGGAGGGGGAGGGTGAACAGCCAGTTGTCCTGGTGCATATAGGTACCAGCGATATGGGTAAAAAATGGGATGAGCTCTTACAAGCTGAATTAGGAAGCTAGGAGGTAAATTAAAAGCTAGGACCTCAAAGGTAGTAATCTCAGGATTGCTACCAGTGCCACGTATTAGTCAGAGTAGGAATTACAGAATAGTTCAAATAAATACATGGCTTGAGGAATGGTTCAGAAGGGAGGGATTCAAATTCCTAAGACATTGGAACCGGTTCTGGGGGAGGTGGGACCAGTACAAACCGGAGGGTCTGCACCTGGGCAGGACCGGAACCAATGACCTCGGGGGAGAATTTGCTAGTGCTGTTGGGGAGGGGTTAAACTAATATGGAAGGGAGATGGGAACCTCTGCAGGGAGACAGAGGGAAGTAGAATGGGGGCTGAAGCAAAAGATAGAAAGAAGAAAAGTAAAAGGGAGGGCAGAGAAACCGAAAGCAAAAATCAAAAAGGGCCACATTACAGCAAAATTCTACAGGGGCAAAGTGTGTTAAAAAGACAAGCCTGAAGGCTCTGTGCCTCAACGCGAGGCGTATTCATAATGTGGACGAATTAACTGCGCAGGCAGCAATTGACGAATATGATATAATTGGCATCATGGAGACATGGATCCAGGGTGACCAAGGCTGGGAACTCAACATCCAGGGGTATTCAACATTCAGGAAGGATCGACAGAAAGGAAAAGGAGGTGGGGTAGCGTTGCTGGATAAAGAGCAAATTAACACAATAGTAAGGAAGGACATTAGCTTGGATGATGTGAAATCTGTATGGGTGGAGCTGCGGAATACCAAAGGGCAGAAAACGCTAATGAAATTGTGTACAGACCAAGAAACAGTAGTAGTGAGGTTGGGAACAGCATCAAACAAGAAATTAGAGATGCGTCCAATAAAGGTACAGTAGTTATCATGGGCGACATTAATCTACATATAGATTGGGCTAACCAAACTGGTAGCAAAACGGTGGAGGAGGATTTCCTGGAGTATATTAGGGATGGTTTTCTAGACCAATATGTTGAGGAACAACTAGAGGGCTGGCCATCCTCGACTGGGTGATGTGTAATGAGAAAGGACTAATTAGCAATCTTGTTGTGCGAGACCCCTTGGGAAGAGTGATCATAATATGGTAGAATTCTTTATTAAGATGGAGAGTGACACAGTTAATTCAGACTAGGGTTCTGAACATAAGGAAAGGTAACTTTGATGGTATGAGACATGAATTGGCTAGAATAGAATGGCGAATTATACTTTAGGGGTTGATGGCGGATAGGCAATGGCAAACATTTAAAGATCACATGGATGAACTTCAACAATTGTACATCCCTGTCTGGAGTAAAAATAAAACGGGGAAGGTGGCTCAACCGTGGCTAACAAGCGAAATTAAGGATAGTGTTAAATCCAAGGAAGAGGCATATAAATTGGCCAGAAAAAGCAGCAAACCTGAGGACTGGGAGAAATTTAGAATTCAGCAGAGGAGGACAAAGGGTTTAATTAGGAGGGGGGAAATAGAGTATGAGAAGAAGCTTGCTGGGAACATAAAAACTGACTGCAAAAGCTTCTATAGATATGTGAAGAGAAAAAGATTAGTGAAGACAAATGTAGGTCCCTTGCATTCAGATTCAGGTGAATTTATAATGGAGAACAAAGAAATGGCAGACCAATTGAACAAATACTTTGTTTCTGTCTTCTCGAAGGAAGACACAAATAACTTACTGGAAATACTAGGGGACCGAGGGTCTAGTGAGAAAGAGGAACTGAAGGAAATCCTTATTAGATGGGAAATTGTGTTAGGGAAATTGAGGGGATTGAAGGCCGATAAATCACCGGGGCCTGATAGTCTGCATCCCAGAGTACTTAAGGAAGTGGCCCTAGAAATAGTGGATGCATTGGTGATCATTTTCCAACAGTCTATCGACTCTGGATCAGTTTCTATGGACTGGGGTGTAGCTAATGTAACACCACTTTTTAAAAAAGGAGGAAGAGAGAAAATGGGTAATTATAGATCAGTTAGCCTGACATCAGTAGTGGGGAAAATGTTGGAATCAGTTATTAAAGATGAAAAAACAGCGCACTTGGAAAGCAGTGACAGGATCGGTCCAAGTCAGCATGGATTTATGAAAGAGAAATCATGCTCAACAAATCTTCTAGCATTATTGAGGATGTAACTAGTAGAGTGGACAAGGGAGAACCAGTAAATGTGGTGTATTTGGACTTTTAAAAGGCTTTTGACAAGATCCCATGCAATAGATTGGTGTGCAAAATTAAAGCACATGGTATTGGGGGTAATGTATTGAAGTGGATAGAGAACTGGTTGGCAGACAGGAAGCAGAGAGTAGGAATAAATGGGTCCTTTTCAGAATGGCAGGCGGTGACTAGTGGGGTGCAGCAGGTCTCAGTGCTGGGATCCCAGCTACTTACAACATACATTTATGATTTAGATGAAGGAATTGAGTGTAATATCTCCAAGTTTGCAGATGATGCTAAGCTGGGTGGTGGTGTGAGCTGTTAGGAGGACGCTAAGAGGCTGCAGGGTGACTTGGACAGGTTAGTTGAGTGGACAAATGCATGGCAGATGCAGTATAATGTGGATAAATGTGAAGTTATCCACTTTGCTGGCAAAAACACGAAGGCAGAATATTACCTGAATGGTGGCAGATTAGGAAAAGGGGAGGTGTAATGAGACCTGGGTGTCATGGTACATCAGTCATTGAAAGTTGGCATGCAGGTACAGCAGGTGGTGAAGAAGGCAAATGGTATGTTGGCCTTCATAGCTAGGGGATTTGAGTATCGGAGCTGGGAGGTCTTACTGCAGTTGTACCGGGCTTTGGTGAGGCCTCACTGGAATATTGTGTTTAGTTTTGGTCTCCTAATCTGAGGAAGGACGTTCTTGCTATTGAGGGATTGCAATGAAGGTTTACCAGACTGATTCCCGGGATGGCAGGATGGACATATGAGGAGAGACTGGATCGACTGGGCCTGTATTCACTGGAGTTTAGAAGGATGAGAGGGGATCTCATAGAAACATATAAAATTCTGACGGGACTGGACAGGTTAGATGCAGAAAGAATGTTCCCGATGTTGGGGAAGTCCAGAACCACGGGACACAGCCTAAGGATAAGGGGTAAGCCATTTAGCACTGAGATGAGGAGAAACTTCTTCACTCAGAAAGTTGTTAACCTGTGGAATTCTCTACCGCAGAGAGTTGTTGATGCCATTTCATTGGATATATTCAAGAGTGAGTTAGATACGGCCCTTATGGCTTAAGGGATCAAGGGGTATAGAAAGAAAGCAGGAAAGGGGTACTGAGGTGAATGATCAGCCATGATCTTATTGAATGGTGGTGCAGGCTCGAAGGGCAGAATGGCCTACTCCTACACCTATTTTCTATGTTTCTGTGTTTCAAAGAAGAGCAGAGGAAATTGTCTTAATTAACATTCCTCCCTCAATCAACACTGCCAAAATAGAGTAATTGGCTTTTCATCACACTTGCTATTTGTGCGACCTTGATGTGTGCTAATTGGCTGCCACATTTGTCAACAAAACAATATCATCATAGGCAGGCCCTCGAAATCGAGGAAGACTTGCTTCCACTCCAAAAGTGAGTTCTTATGTGACTCATCAGTCCAATATGGGAATTACAGTCTCTGTCACAGGTGGGACAGTCAGTCGTTGAAGGAAAGGATGGGTGGGACTGGTTTGCCACACGCTCCTTCCGCTGCCTGCGCTTGTTTTCTGCATGCTCTCGGCAACGAGACTTGAGGTGCTCAGCACCCTCCCGGATTCTCTACCACAGAAAGTTGTTGAGGCCAATTCACTAAATATATTCAAAAAGGAGTTAGATGAAGTCCTTACTACTAGGGGAATCAAGGGGTATGGTGAGAAAGCAGGAATGGGGTACTGAAGTTGCATGTTCAGCCATGAACTCATTGAATGGTGGTGCAGTCTAGAAGGGCCGAATGGCCTACTCCTGCACCTATTTTCTATGTTTCTATGTTTCTATGCATTTCCTCCTCTTAGGGCGGTCTTTGGCCAGGGACTCCCAGGTGTCGATGGGGATGTTGCATTTCATCAAGGAAGCTTTGAGGGTGTCCTTGAAATGTTTCCTCTGCCCACCTTCGGCTCGCTTGTCATGTAGGAGTTCCGAGTAGAGCGCTTGCTTTGGGAGTCTTGTGTCAGGCATGTGAACAATGTGGGCCGTTCAACGGAGCTGGTCGAGTGTGGTCAGTGCTTCGGTGCTGGGGATGTTGGCCTGATTGAGGATGCTAATGTTTGTGCGTCTGTCCTCCCAGGGAATTTGCAGGATCTTGCGGAGACATCGTTGGTGGTATTTCTCCAGCGATTTGAGCTGTCTACTGTATATGGTCCATATCTCTGAGCCATACAGGAGGGCGTGTATCACTACAGCCCTGTAGACCATGAGCTTGGTGGCAGATTTGAGGGCCTGATCTTCGAACACTCTTTTTCTCAAGCGGCTGAAGGCTGCACTGGTGCACTGGAGGTGGTGTTGAACCTCGTCGGCGATGTCTGCCCTTGCTGATAATAGGCTCCCGAGGTATGCAAAGTGGTCCACGTTGTCCAGGGCCACACCGTGGATCTTAATGACTGGGGGACAGTGCTGTGTGGCGGGGTCAGGTTGGTGGAGGATCTTTGTCTTATAGATGTTTAGTGTAAGGCCCATGCTTTCATATGCCTCAGTGAAGATGTTGACTATGACTTGGAGTTCAGTCTTTGAATGTGCGCAGATGCAAGCGTCATCCGCGTACTGTAGCTCAATGACAGATGTTGGGACAGTCTTGGATCTGGCCTGGAAACAACGAAGGTTGAACAGGTTCCCACTGGTTCTGTAGTTTAGTTCCACTCCAACGGGGAGCTTGTTGCAATGCTTCACCTAACAACAATTTGCATTTATATAGTGCCTTTAGCATAGTAAACCATCCCAAGGCAGTTCAGAGGAGCGTGGTCAGACAAAATCTGATACCGAACCACATAAAGAGATATTAGGGCCAATGATCAAAACCTTGGTTAAAGAAGTAGGTTTGAAGGAGTGTCTTAAAGGAGGAAAGAGAGAAGAGAGGTAAAGAAGTGGTGAGGTTTAGGAAGGGAATTTCAGGGCTTGGGGCCTTGGCAGCTGAAGACACAGCCGCCAAAGATGGAGCGATTAAAATCGGGATGCTCAAGAGGCCAGAATTGGAGGAGCGGAGATATCGTGGTGGGTTGTGGGGCTGGAGGAGATTACAGAGATAGGGAGGGGAAAGGCCATGGAGGAATTTGGAAACAAGGATGAGAATTTTAAAATTGAGACATGGTTTAACTGGGAACCAATGTAGGTCAGTAAGCATGGGGTGATGGGTGTATGGGACTTGGTGCGAGTTAGGACATGGACAACAGAGTTTTGGATGATCTCAAGTTTACGTAGGGTAGAAAGTGGGAGGCCGGCTAGGAGTGCTTTGGAACAGTCAAGTCTAGAGGTAACAAAGGCATGGATGAGGGTTTCAGTAGCAAATGAGCTCAGGCAGAGGCAAAGTTGGGCGATGTTACAGAGGTGGAAATAGGCAGTCTTTGTGATGGCATGTATATTTGGCCAGAAGCTCATCTCGGGCCCAAATATAACACTAATATTGTGAATTGTCTGGTTCAGCCTCAGACAGTGGCCAGGGAGATGAATGGAGTCAGTGGCTAGAGAATGGAGTTTGTGGCTTCGGTCTTCCCCAAAATTTAGTTGGAGGAAATTTTTGCTTTTCCAAAACTGGATGTCGGACAAGCACTGACAACTTAGAGACAGCAGAGGGGGTCAAGAGAAGTAGTGATGAGGTAGAGCTGGGTGTCGTCAGCATACATGTGGAAATGGACGCTGTGTTTTCGGATGATGTCGCCGAGGTGAGGAAATGAGAAATAGATGTCATGGAAGAGAAGCCATTGAAGGGGATTCTCTGGCTACAACTGGATAGATAAGAATGGAACCAGGCGAGTCCAATCCCACCCAGCTGGAAGATGGTGTGGTCAACCATGTCAAAGGCTGTAGAGAGGTTGAGTGGACAAGGCGGGTTATTTTACCGTCACATAGGATGTCATTTGTGACATTGGTAAGAGCGGTATTGGTACTGTGGCAGGGCGGAAACCTGATTGGAGGGATTCAAACATGGAGTTGCAGGAAAGTTGGGCACGGATGTGGGAGGCACGGATTTGGGAGGCAACAACAGGTTCAAAGACTTGCAAGGAAAGGGAGGTTGGAGATGGGGCGATAGAAGGGGTCCAGGGTTGGTTTTTTGAGGAGAGGGGTAATGACAGAAGATTTGAAAGAGAGGAAGGGAGAAGTGCCAACAATATCAGCTAACATGGGAGCCAGGGAGGGAAGTTGCGGGGTCAGCAGTTTAGTGGGAATAGGGTCAAGGGTACAGGAGGTGCGTCTCATGGACAAGATTAGTTTGGAGATGGCATGAGGGAAGATAGGAGTGAAACTGGAGAAAGATGCGAGTTCAGGGCTAGTGCCGGGGGAACCTTAAAAGAAGTTTGGCCCGCTGGGCTAGGAGAAGGGAGGGAAATGGTAGGGGCAGTTGATTGGATGGTATCAATCTTAGTGACAAAGAAGACCATGAACTCCTTGGACTTGTTGGTGATGAGGGTGGAGGAGACAGGGGCGACAGATTTAAGAAGATGGTTTGCAGTACAGAAAAGAAGCCGGGGGTTAAAGGGAGCAGCATTTTGCAGATGAGAGTAGGACATGATAGTGCTTTATGTGGTCCAGCTAGATCTGGCAGTGAATGGTTAAACCAATTGTCCATCATATCCATTCAAATATGCGTCCCTTGGACCGTATTAGGGGGAATGGCCAGGATGAGAGAGAGCAATGGTTTTAATGGGGCCAAGGACTTCAAAATTGGAGGTGAGGGTGTGATTGAGCAAATCAGTAGCTGCTAAAATGTCGTGGTGAATGGAGGGCCAAAGGCTGGACAGTTGGGATTTTGAAAGTGTAGTTGTAAGTGAATTGGGAGAGTTTTTTTTCCAGGGGTGAACGCAGAAGGAAGCAGGGTTGGGAGGGGGAAGGGGGATGTGGATGGAGAGCAATGCAAGTTAGTGATTAGAATGTCCTTATCTGTGATTGACACGATGGGAGTAGCCAAGCCACGTTGAGCAGCCAAGGTCAAGGGGTGGCCGTGAATATGGGTTTGGGGAGTTTATATCGAGGGAGAGATTAAGGGAGGATAGGAGGGTAGTGAACTCAGAGGAGAGAGAGCACGATGAATTGAGATGGAGATTAAAATCGCCGAGGATGAGAAGTTGCTCGGTGCAGAGGCTGAGGGAGGAAAGCAGTGACGATATCGTGGTGTGGACTTGGGCAGACGGTAGAAAAGGCAGATTTTAAATGAGAGGTAAGAGGGGTGGAACAAGGTGAGATACTCAAAAGGAGGAATAAGTGACAGAGTATTAGAGGGACAGACCAAGGTGCGATTTGATGATAAGAGCCACACAACCACCGTAACAGTCCAGGTGGAGCAAGAGGTCGAAGGTATAGCCAAGTGGGGAGGCTTCAGTTAGGGGGAAAGTGCCATCTCTCCTCAGCCAGGTTTCCATCAAGGCCATGATGTCAATGCAATCAGTCACAATAAGCTCATGGATGGCAAGGGCCTTGTTTACAAGTGAATGGACATTCTGGAGGGAGATGTGGAGTGGGTCGGAGATAACTGATCCACTGGCAGAGTCCATAGAGTCAGCACTGGGAGGGGTGAGTTGGATGGAAAGGAGATTCAGAAGATTAGCCCCCACCAGGCGTACTGGGCAGGAAGAGAGTGGTCTGCACAGAATGGTCTTAAACTGAGTTTTGGGAATTTGGAGAGAATGGGAATTTGGAGCAGTGGGAAGGAGATGCTATTTTTTGCCTCCAATACTTGTAATGCTTTGAGTTACAGGTAAATCATTTAATCTACCTATAACTTAAACTAAATCTAGTAATTAGTTCAAAACAAAACTATAAGCTGTTAATAATTAAATACATAAACTTTAATTGATTAACTGAACTAAACAATATTATTTAGGGATGGCAGTGCAAATGATGTACCGCAATTGCAGCAAGCAGGAGTTTAGAAGACCATCGCAGTCCCAAGCTACCACGTCTGCAGTAAGTTGTTGAGTTGGAGTCCGAGATGCAAACATTATGGGGCATCAGGGAGGGAGAGAGTTACCTGGACACTTTGATCCAGGAGCCAGTCACATTCCTTAGGTTAGGTTGTGGTCTAGGTCTGGTTAGTTGTCAGGGACAGGAGGGTGTGACTGTGACTCAGGCAGGTAAGGGGATCCCAGGTGCAGTGCTGTTGGAGCCTCAGCCTTTGCCCTTATCCAACAGGTATGAGGTTCTTGCTGGTTGTGTGGATGAGGGCAAAGTCTGCAAGATGATGAGCAAACTGACCACAGCACCATGGAACCGGAAACCATTCAAATGTGGGGAGTGAAAAGGAATGTTGTAGTGGTAGGGAACAATATAGTCAGGGGGATAGATACTGTTTTCTGCAGCCGTGACCGGGAGTTCTGAAGGCTGTGTTGCCTGCCTGGTGCCTGGTTTAAGGATATCTCCTCTTGGCTGGAGAAGAATCTGGAATGGGAAGCAGAGGTTCCAGCTGGCTTGGTCCATGTAGGAACCAACGACATAGGTAGAACTAAGAATGAGTGTTGCTGAGAGAGTTTGTGGACCTAGGGTCCAAATTAAAACACAGAAGCTCATAGGTAATAATCTCTGGATTGTTACATAAGCCACTCTCAAATTGACTTGGGGACAAACAGATCAGAGAGTTAAATGCGTGGCACAAAGAGTGGTGTGGAAGGAAGGGGTTTCGATTCATGGGGCACTGGCACCAGTACTGGGGAAAGAGGGAGCTGTTCCGTTGGGACAGACTCCACTTAAACCAAGCTGGGACCACTGTCCTGGCGAATCGAATAACTACGGCTATACATAGGGCTTCAAACTAAAAAGGGGTTCGGAGGGAGGGCGATCAGGTGAGGTGAAATTTAGAAATCAAAAGAGAAAAGTCAAGGCAATGGAGCAGTGTAATCATTTTGGGTAAAGATAAGCAGAGTGTGATAGGAAGGGACAGGGGGTTCAATGGTAATAGTGCATCCGTGGCTAACTAAATAAATTAAGGATAGTATTAGATTAAAACAAGAGGCTTATAATGTTACGAAGAATAGTAGTAAGCCTAAGGATTGGGAGAGCTTTAGAAACCAGCAAAGGATGACCAAAAAAAATAATAAAAAGGGAGAAAATAGAATACGAGAGTAAATTATCAAGAAATATAAAAACAGATTGTAAGAGCTTCTATAAGTTTGTAAAAAGGAAGAGAGTAGCAAAAGTAAGCTTTGGTCACTAAGAGGCAGAGACAGGAGAAATTATAATAGGGAATAAGGCAATGCAGAGACTTTAAACAAGTATTTTATATCTGTTTTCACAGTAGAAGACACAAAAAGCTTCCCTAAATAATGGGGAACCAAGGGGCTAATGAGATTGAGGAACTTAAACTAATTAATATCAGAAGAGAAAAAGTACTTGAGAAACTAATGGGACTAAAAGCCGACAAATCCCCTGGCCAACATACTTGGGTTCTAAAAGAGGTGGCTCGAGAGATAGTGGATGTATTGGTTGTGATCTTTCAAAATTCCCTTGATTCTAGAATGGTCCCAGCAGATTGGAAGATAGCAAATGTAACTCCATTATTAAAGAAAGGAGGGAGTTAGCCTGACATTAGCTGCCAGGAAAATGCTGGAATCCATTATTATGGAAGTGGTAACTGGGCACTTAGAAAATTATGGGTGGTAAATTGCCACATCTCCGATTGCGTACGATGTGCGCACATGCCCAAAGAGGCCCCGCAAGTTCCGGGTTTAGCCGTGCACTGCACATGCGCCTAAACCGGGCACTTGCGATCACATGCATCCCCTGGAGAAGGGCCTTCGCAGGCGGAGAATTGGGCTATTTGGCCAACACTTGCCCAGCGAATGTCCTTCAAACTCTTACAGCGTAAGAGTTTTAAAAGATAGAAAACTTATTTTTATATTTAAAAACCTTGCCCACGAAGGTAAGTTTATGTTTAACACTATTAAAACATTGTAAACAAACTATCAAAAAAATAGATTTTTTTATAAAACTTTGAATTTAATTTAATTTCTATTACTTTTAAAAAAGTGAAGTGTTCTTTTTATTTGTGTGTGCATTTTCTTTGTTTTTAGGGGTCTCCCCATTCATAGTAATGGAAGTTTAGAGTTCCCATTGTGATTGGTGATCCAACCCATATGATCCCAGGAAGCGCTTATGCTCTTGGGATGCATGGGCCTTTGCACTGAGCTGTGCAGCTAGGCCTGAGACCTGAAGTCTACATTGGAGAGGAACCACCAGGTATTTTCGTACTTTTTTTTGTGGTCGGAGGCATCTGCCTGTGGGAAGCCTCCAACTGCAATTTTTGGCCCAATATGATTAGGCAGAGTCAACATAGTTTTATGAGACCCAAGTTTGCCGTGACACTTAGAATGGCGCACCTCCATGAGGTGCGCCGACTTTCTGGAACAAAAAGCACGCCTAAAACTTACCGAGGAATTCTTCCCGCTCCTCGGGACGTCTTTGGGTTCGGCGTAGTGCACCACATCTGGTGGGGGATGGAGCAAGGTCCCAGGGCTGAAAACAGTGCTGGGACCTCTGCACATGCGCACTAGAGTGCGCGCGCATGTGCAGTAGCTCCTCGCCCCCAAATCTCTGCAGGCCGTGTAGGAAGGGCCCGAAGCATGCCGCCCCTAGCCCTGGCCAAATGGGCTCCTGGAGCGGGTGGCCGACTATGCAGAGGAGAAGGAGATCCTGAGCTTGGACCTGGAGACAGGAGATCCCGGGAACTGAAAGCCAAACAAGAAAGGGAGGAGGAGCTGGCAAAAGTGACTATCAAGAAGGAAGATGTCGAACTCATTATGAACGAGATGGAGATTTCTCGAAGTGCAGCAGAGCGTGGTCTCCGGGAGCATCTGGGAAATGTCATCGAAGCCTTGATTGCTCTCACTGACTGAGGCAATCAAGTGTTCCTTGGACTATCTTGGAGATGTTCGGGGGGGGTGGAGGTACCAGAAAAGCAAAGAGATTGGGGGCAAGACGTGAGTAGGATGGAACCTGGGCAGGCTTGTCTGTTTAACGTTGCCCGCTGTTTGAGGCAGTCTCCATGAAATGAATGCTTTGCTTGTGCAAGAGTTTCTCATTGTGCCCTGGCAATGAATCCTGAAGATGGGCGCAGCCTTCCAAACGGAAAAGATTGAAAGGACTCAGAACTTGAAACAATAAAATCCAAGCTCACTGAATCAAAAAAAAAAGGGATTCCCATGGTGTTGCCCAGGTGCGTTTTGTTACTGGGAACAAGATCCTCAGGATACTGAAGTCCAAGGGGCTGGCTCCAGACCTTCCAGAGGATTTGTACCATTTGATCAAGAGGGAGCTTACACCTCCCCCCTCCTCTCCCCCCCCATCCCTCCTCCTCTCCCCCCCTCCCTCCTCCTCTCCCCCCTCTCCCCCCCTCCTCCCACCCCCCCCCCCCACCCCCCCACCGCCTTCCCTTCACATAAAGGTAGGACTTTCATTTTTTATTTGTTATTGATTGATTGCTTATTACTTCGGTCTTGGTGCTTTAGGTGCAGGGTTCCTTCTATTTTTTATTGTTAATTAATTGCTTATTACTTTTTGTGCTTTGTTTAGTGCTTTGTAAGTCGGTGCAGGTCCTCTCAGCTTCCTTGTATTTTTTATTTGTTATTGAATGCTTATGTTTGTGCTTTGTTTAGTGCTTAGTGCTTTAAATGTATTTATGCTTCTTTAATATTGTTGTGAAGGTGTTTAGTGCTTTGGAAAATCCTCTCACTTCCCTTCCCTATCTCTGGCTACCTGCACTGATTTCTTAAGTCTCCGCAAGGTTTTTCTGAGCATACAAAAGTGGACACATACGCTGGCCTAAGTTAGTTTGGAGTAACTTTTCGCCGGCTAAACTTGCTTAAATGGCCAAAACAGGCGTAAGTGGCTAGTAACGCCCACTTTTGAAAAAAAAACTGAACTAAACAGAAACTGAACTAACTCACTTAAACTGGGGCAAACTAAATAGGGAGAATTGAGATTTTTAAGATATTCCAAAAAAAACTAGTTACTCCAAAAAAATAGGAGCAA
Source organism: Pristiophorus japonicus (assembly GCF_044704955.1). Taxonomy (NCBI): domain Eukaryota; kingdom Metazoa; phylum Chordata; class Chondrichthyes; family Pristiophoridae; genus Pristiophorus; species Pristiophorus japonicus. The sequence goes on from NC_091981.1 coordinate 170,950,866, forward strand.
CTCCTGGGGAAACTTGGGCCCAATGAAGGGAAATTGTGTTTAATAATTTTTTAAGAGATTTTTGAGGATGTGACTGGCAGAGTAGATAAAGGGGAACCAGTGGATGTAGTATATTTGGATTTCCAAAAGGCATTCGATAAGGTGCCACATAAAAGATTTCAAGATAAGCACTCATGGGGTTTGGGGAATATATTAGCATGGATAGAGAATAATGGACAGAAAACAGGGATCATTTTCAGGTTATAACTAATTGGGTGCTGCAAGGATCAGTGCTTGGGCCTCAGCTATTTGCAATCCATATTAATAATTTTGAAGAAAGGGACCAAGTGTAATGTATCTAAGTTTGCTGATGATACAAAGCTAGGTGGGAAAGTAAGCTGTAAGGAGGACACAAAAAGGCTGCAAAGGGATATAGACAGGTTAAGTGAGTGGGCATTAAGTTGGCAAATGCAGTATAATATGGGGGAATGTGAGGTTATTCACTTTGATAGGAAGAATAGGAAGACAACATATTTTTTAAATGGTAAGAAACTATATCTCTTTGTACACAGAGTAAGAATGCAAGTAGAACATTAACAAGGAAGGCAAATGGCATGTTGGTCTTTATTGCAAGGGGGTTAGAGTGCAAAAGCAAGGAAGTTTTGCTACAATTGTACAGGGTTTTGGTGAGACCACATCTGGAGTACTGTGTACTGTTTTGGTCTCCATATATGAGAAAGGATACACTTGGCTTAGAGGCAGTCCAATGAACGTTCACTAGATTGATCCCTGGGATGAAAGGCTTGTCCTATGAGGAGAGACTGAGTAGATAGGGCCTATACTCTTTCGAGTTAAGAAGAATAAGATGTGATCTTATTGAACCATATAAGATTCTGAGTGGGATTGGCAGGGTAGATGCTAAGAGATTGTTTCCCCTGGTTGGAGAGTCTAGAACTAGGGGGCATAGTCTCAGGATAAGGGGTCGGCCATTTAAGATCGAGATAAGGAGGAACTTTTTCACTTGATTTTGGACTCTGGGGGAATCAAGGGATATGGAGATCGGGCGGGAAAGTAGAGTTGAGATCAAAGATCAGCCATGATCTTATTGAATGACTGAGCAGGCTCAAGGGCCATATGGTTTACTCCTGCTCCTAATTCTTATGTTCTATGAAAGTTGGTCAGGGAGTAGGATGGTGCAATTGGGGCTGCTGCTAGTAAGTGGGCAGTGATGAATGCCTCGATGGGCTCTTGGGAGGATGCCAAGTGAGCTAGAGGGAAGCTATGGGCTTATCCAAGAGGGAATCAAGCATGGGACAGTGGCAGGAGAGTAAAAAGAAAAAAATAAAGATTTGCATTTATATAGCACCTTTCACATCCACCAGATGTTTCAAAGCGCTTTACAGCCAATGAACATGGGAAATAGAAGCAGGAGTAGGCCATTTAGCCCCTCGAGCTTGCTACGCCATTCTATAAGATCATGGCTGATCTGATCTTGGGTTCAGCTCCACTTCCCTGCCCGCTCCTCATAACCCTTCACTCCCGTATATTTCAAAAATCTGTTGATCTCCACCTTAAATATATACAATGACCCAGCCTCCACAGCGGTCGGGGGCAGAGAATGCCACAGATTTACAACTCTCTGAGAAGAAATTCCTCCTCAGCTCAGTTCTAAATGGGCGACCCCTTATTCTTAAACTATGACCCCTAGTTCTAGTTTCCCCCACGAGTGGAAACATCCTCTCTGCATATACCTTGTCGAGCTCCTTCAGTATCTTATATGTTTCAAAAAGATCCCCTCTCATTCTTCTAAACTCCAATGAGTATAGGCCCAACTGACTCAACCTTTCTTCATAAGTCAACCCCCTCATCTCAGGAATCAACCTAGTCAACCTTCTCTGAACTGCCTCCATTGCAAGTATATCCTTCATTAAATAAGGAGACCAAAACTGTACGCTTTACCCTCGGTGTGGCCTCACCAATACCCTATACAGTTGTAGCAGGACTTCTCTGCTTTTATACTCTATCCCTCTTGCAATAAAGGCCAACATACCATTTGCCTTCCTGATTACTTGCTGTACCTACATACTAAAAGTTTGTGTTTCATGCAAAAGTCCCTCTGCACTGCAGCATTTTGTATTCTCTCTCCATTTAAATAATAATTTTCTTTTTTATTTTTACTGCCAAAGTGGATAGCCTCAAACTTTCTCACATAATACTCCATCCGTTAAATGTTTGCCCACTCACTTGGCCTGTCTATATCCATTTGCAGATTCTTTGTGTCCACCTCGTAACTTGCTTTCCCACCCATCTTTGCATCATGAGCAAACTTGGCTATATTACACTCGGTCCCTTCATCTATTGCTTATTATAGATTGTAAATAGTTGAGGCCCAGCACCGATCCCTGTGGTACCCCACTAGTTACCTTCTGCCAAGCGGAAAATGACCCATTTATCCCGGCTCTCTGTTTTCTGTTAGTTAGCCAATCCTCTATCCATGCTAATATATTACCCCCAACCCCATGAACTTTTATCTTGTGCAGTAATCTTTTATGTGGTACTTTTTCGAATGGCTTCTGGAAATCCAAATACACCACATCCACTAGTTCTCCTTCAACCACCCTTCTCGTTACTTCCTCAAAGAACACCAGCAAATTTGTCAAACATGATTTCCCTTTCATAAAACCATGCTGACTCTACTTGATTGAATCATGCTTTTCCAAATATCCCACTACTGTTTCCTTAATAATGGACTCCAGCATTTTCCCAACAACAGATATTAGGCTAACTGGTCTATAGTTGCCTGCTTTTTGTCTGCCTCCTTTTTTAAATAGGGGTGTTACAAATGCAGTTTTCCAATATGTTGGGACGTCTCCAGAATCCTGGGAACTTTGGTAGAGTACAACCAATGCATCCACTATCTCTGAAGCCTCTTCTTTTAAGACCCTGGGATGCAAGCTATCAAGTCCAGGGGACTTGTCCACCTATAGTCCCATTATTTTACCAAGTACTTTTTCTTTAGTGATAGTGATTGTTTTAAGTTTCCCCCTCCCAAAAGCCCCTTGATTATCTATTATTGGGATGTGTTTAGTATCTTCTATTGTGAAGACCGATACAAAATATTTCTTCAGTCTCTGTCATTTCCCTGTTTCCCATTATTAATTCTCCAGTCTCATCCTCTAAGGGACCAATGATTACTTTAGCTACTCGCTTCCTTTTTATATACCTGTAGACGCTCTTCCTATTTTAAAAATATTTCTTGCTAGTTTACTCTCATATTCTACCTTCCTGCTCTTTATTACTTTTTAGTCATCCTTTGCTGGTTTATAAAAATGTCCCAATCCTCTGTCCTCCTACTAATCTTGGCCACTTTGTATACCATTGTTTTCAGTATGAAGTACTTTTGTAGTCACTATTGTAATGTTGGAAATGCGACAGCCAATTTGTGCACAACAAGCTCTCACAAACAGCAATGTGATAACAAAAACAGATTATCTGGTCATTATGTTGATTGAGGAATAAGTATTGGCCAGGACACCATTGATAACTCCCCTGCTCTTTTTCAAAATAGTGCCATGGGATCTCTTACATCCACCTGAGAGGGCAGATGGGGCCTCGATTTAACGTCTCATCCGAAAGATGGATGGATCGAGGAGTGCTGAAGGGTTGGGATGGAGATTTGGGAGGGCAGAATGCCCAAAAGGGGAGAAATGAAAGGAAGCATGATGAGAGCTAAAGGAAGCAGGAAGAGAGTTAAAAAGAAAATAAGCCAAAAAGTGGGAGAGAAAAGTGGAAATAGAAGTGATGGGCTTGGGTTCACAGTGATAGCCAAATCGTGCATGCGAATGGACATAGGGTAAACTCAACTTATGTAGGCCCCGTTAAGTCGCAATTCTTAGAATACATATAACCTGAGAAGAGGGAGAGGTGACAATAGGAGGGAGTCCAGAGTTAATGTCAGAGGTCCCGTGGTGGCATAAGATTGACGTAGGTTGGGTGGAGTCGGCATGGAGCAGCAACGAACTGTTGTCCAAGTTTGGAGACAGTTGTGGCGGGCGAGTGAAGTTCAGAAGCTGTTTGAAGGGTAGAGTATCGGAGGATGAACTGATAGCGGTATTTCCATTGAGGTGTGCAGAATCGGTTGCAGGGCACTATACTGAACAGTTTTGAAATGTTAAGCTGAAACTACTTTGGACTGATGCACACAGCACTGTATAACTGGCCTATTTTTCAACTATTTGGTGGACTAGGGTTGAGAGTGGAGGGCTGAAATGTCATCTGGTGGGGCAGGCAGCCACTGTTCTGCTGACTGGATAACATTTCCGCTGTCTCTGAGTGTCAAAGTGCAGAACTAGTTCTTCAATCACCTTAATGACAACATTTATTTTCTATAGAGTACAGTAAAGGGCAGCACATGAATAGGCTTTTCTGGTTAGATGTATATTCAGTTATGGAAAGTACAATTGAATAACTTCACAAAAATATGGCTTGTAACTTCATTTTACAATAGCCCGGAATTTGTGTTCAGCGGCGAAGTGAATGTGTTTGTCGCTGGCTCCGAGGAAAGCTGCCCACAGAGATCTTGTGATCTATGTGGTGAGAAGTTTGCCTTTATCGCGCGCAAGTTATTCTATAATGGGAATTCCTAGTGCGAGCTGCTGAGATGTCATCAAGTTGTCAAAGCAGCCAATCACTTTGCAGAATTCTCATAGAGGGAACCAGGAAATGAGAAGCTGCTTTTATCCGGACCTTTTAAAATATTACAGAGAGCAAATCAAAGATTGGCGCTCTCACATGGGGAAAAGGTAAACCTGAAATTTATGAACAACATTTTTTTTTAAGCATCTTAAAAATTGTATTTATCATAATGGAGAAATTTAACACCACATAAAATTAAAATTATTTTTTTCAGGGCCATAATGTTTGTTTAACAATCAATACACTTGTTAAAATTCCAGTTACACCTAACTGAACAAGGCCTAACATTTAATGGGGTATTTAACAGTGATATTATCACAGAAGAGCCTAAATTTCATCAGTTTCACTGATTGTCAGCTATTGGGGGCAGTGGGGGTGGGGGGGTGGGGATCACAATACAGCTAGTCCTCGTATAAATGTAGTCTGTGAGCTGTGGTCATCATCGGCAGCCCGTTAGTTGAGGAGGGCAAGAAAACATCTGGCTCTCATGCAGAGCAGACTGGCAGGTCAGATCTGGTGGGTGCGACAAACTAACTGGCAGCAGGCTGGAGTTTTTTTTAAATGAGTCCAGGAAGAGCACTCCTGCTTCTCCTGAGCCCTCAAAAATACTTAAAATTTCTTGTGTCTTCTTTTGAACAGTCAGCATTGGTCTCTTTAAGGACCACTGGTTAGGCTTCTCAAGACTTGATACAAAGCGAGCATATCAACACAAGCTCTGCCTATTTGTAACTGAAGGCATGAAGAGGTATGGGGAATATACTGTTGAAATAGAGGTTCAGCCATGATCATATTGAATGGTGGTGCAGACTCGGAGGGCCGAATGGCCTACTACTGCTCCTATTTTCTATGTTTCTAATTTCACAATCAGAGTCACGTGACCAGTGTCAATCCTGATTTGCATATTTAAGGAGTCTAACATTTATTTCAGGTGGTCGTTCTGGATAATTAAAAGTTATCATCCGTAGTCCCTCGTATCGAGGATGACTTGCTTCCACACCAAAAAGGGATGAGTTCACAGGTGTTTCAATATTCCAGATCCAGAACTACAAATTGAAGGGTGGAAGATGCCTGTGCGTGGATTTTTAATGTGTGGTGGCCGTTGCACACCAGCCACCACACGGGCTTGACAGAGCTAGGTCTTGGTCCAGTGGCAAGGATTAACCAAGACGACTGGAGACCTGCACTGCTGCACGGACCTAGCGCGCACACATATCGCAGTGTGGGTTGGCCCGTGCTGCCCCAGGGTCCTCACCTCTTTTGAGCCCGAAACTCAGGCCTCTCCCAGGCCCTGGTCACTTCCCTCTACAAACTCTTTGCCCCTCCTGTTGTGCCTGCCCGCATTGCAATCAGCAACTTGGCTTCGCAACCATCGCCCTCCTGCAGCAGCACGCGCTGCTCCCTGCAGTGGTATGGCCCGGAAATCGGCGCGGTACCGGCCTGCTGATGGTCTTGCAGGCCGGTACCCGCTGCTCCTTCCTGTGCCCAATGCAATCCCAGTAAATCCTGTTCTATTCACTAAAAGTTAATGGAGCCAATGACACCTGGTGCATTTCTGGTCCAGAGTGGGTGCAACAGATTGTGATGCGACATTTGAAAACTTAATGCTATTTTATGGGTACAAAACAGATGGCTGTAAGTTGAATTTCTCCCCCCCCTCCCCCATATTACCAGTGGGTGGAAAGGAATCTCACACAAAGTTGCACAATCTACTGGATGGGGTGGGCACTAATGGGCCGGAATGGCCTTTTCTCACTTGTTTTCCTTATGTTCTTTTCATAGTTAAATATGAACAGGACTTTGCAAATTCGCACAGTGTATATTTTTCTCTTTCTGTGAATAATGGTTGTTCGTGCTATTTTTGCATCCATTTTAATTGACCCAAATCATAAATGGAAAATGAGCATAACTTTTATGCAGATAATTCTATACCATCACTGGGAATGAATAAAACGAGGCAATCAATCACATCACACTTTAATGATGTGCCTTTCACACTTGTAAAGTCAATAGCAACAAGTTTCTAGAGACAATAATATGGAATAAAATTAATATTCACTTTGAAAGATATGGGTAATTAAGGCCAGCTAGCATGTAAAATTATGTTAAACAGAATTAATATTTAAAAGATTTCTTTGAGGAAATAACAGTATTAATAAAAGAAATGGAGTGGGTGTTGGATAAATGGATTTTCCAAAGGCATTTGATAAGGCGCCACATAGGAAGACTTTGATAAAGTTCAGGTGCATGATATTATGGAGTATGTGACAGCATGTGTAGGAAATTGGTTAAAGGACAGAAAATAGGGAGCAGTGTTTAATGGATGATTTTCAGATGAAAAAAAATGTAAGCACTGATGTTCTTCAGGGATCAGCATTAGGACCATTGCTCTTCTCAAAATTAACTGGACATGGGTGTAGGGGGCACAATATCAACTTATTGCAGAGTTTCTGCGGCTCTTCCCTTGAAATTATGATCGAAAAAGGGGGCGCCCAAGGAAATTCATCCCTGAGGAAATTCACCATCTCTGTCCAGTTTTGCGTACCCTGCTTTAGGAAGGAAGTCAGGGCCATGAAGAGGGTACAGAAGGGTACGAGGCAAGAATAACTTTAATTATGAGGAAAGACAAGGAAAACTGAAACTCTTTTACTCGAGCAAAGAAAATTAAAAAGAAATCTGATGGAGTTGTTCAAAATTATGAGTCGTTTTAATAAGGTAACTAGGCAAAAGCTATTTTCAATGGTCAGTGAGTTGGTAACTATATGCATAAATTTAATCACCAAAAGAATGAAAGAACAATTTATGAAAAGAATTACATAAGAATAATTAGGAACAGAATGCCCTACCAAAAGCAATGGTGGAAGCAGAATCCATAGTAGCTTTTAAATATTTGAATGTATTTATTTATTTTAAAACGTTATGGGGAATGGAACAATCACAAAGCATGCACAGGCATGATGGGCTGAATGGCTTCCTTCTGTGCTCTAAAATTCTATGATTATATTGTGGCTCCAAAGAATTATAGAAACTGCCAAATTGCCCAACAAAGCTCAGTCTTCCCAAAAAGGAAGTCCTGAAAGATATTTTTCCCCCAGTTTATAAGAACATAAGAAATAGGAGCAGGGGTTGGCTATTTGGCCCCTTGAGCCAGCTCCGCCATTTAATAATCTCATGGCTAGTCTGATCTTGGGCTCAGCTCCCCTGCCTCCTCCCCATAACTCTTTACTCCCTTATCATTCAAAAATCTATCTCCACCTTAAATATATTCAATGACCCAGCCTTCACAGCTCTCTGTTTCAATAAGATCATCACTCATTCTTCAAAACTCCAATGAGTGTAGGCCCAACCTGCTCAACCTTTTTTCCTAAGTCAACCCCTTCATCTCAGGAATCAACACCGTGAACCTTCTCTAAACAGCCTCCAATGCAAGAATATCCCTCCTCAAATAAGGAGACCAAAACTGTATGCAGTACTCCAGGTGTGGCCTCACCAAAACCCTGTACAGTTGTAGCAGGACTTCTCTACTTTTATACTCCATCCCCCTTGCAATAAAGGCCAACATTCTATTTGACTTCCGAATTACTTGCTGTACCTGCATACTAACTTTTAGTGTTTCATGCACAAGGACTCCCAGCATTGTACTCCAGCATTTTGTAATCTCTCTCCATTTAAATAATAATTTGCTCTTTTATTTTCCTGCCAAAGTGGATAACCTCACACTTTCCCACATTATACTCCATCTGCCAAATTTTTGCCCGCTCACTTAGCCTGTCTATATCCCTTTGCAGATTCTTTATGTCCTCCTCACAACTTGCTTTCCCACCCATCTTCATATCATCAGCAAACTTGGCTACAGTACACTCGGTCCCTTCATCCAAGTCATTAATATAGATTGTAAATAGTTGAAGCCCCAGCACTGATCCCTGTGGCACACCCCTAGTTACTGTTTGCCAATCGGAAAATGACCCATTTATCTGTTTTCTGTTAGTTAGCCAATCCTCTATCCATGCTAATATATTACCCCAACCCCGTGAGCTTTTATCTTATGCAGTAACCTTTTATGTGGCACCTTTTCGAATGCCTTCTGGAAATCCAAGTACACCACATCCACTGGTTCCCTGTATCCACCCTGCTCATTACATCCTCAAAGAATTCCAGCAAATTTGTCAAACATAATTTCCCTTTCATAAAACCATGCTGACTCTGCTTGACTATATTATGCTTTTCCAAATGTCCTGCTACTGCTTCCTTAATAATGGACTCTAGCATTTTCCCAACACAGATGTTAGGCTAACTGGTCTATAGATTCCTGCTTTCTGTCTCCCTCCTTTCTTAAGTAGGGGTGTTACATTTGCGGTTTTCCAATCTGCTGGGCCTTCTCCAGAATCCAGGGAATTTTGATAGATTGCAACCAATGCATCCACTATCTCTGTAGCCACTTCTTTTAAGACCCTAGGATGTAAGCCATCAGGTCCAGGGGACTTGTCCACCTTTAGTCACATTATTTTAACGAGTACTTTTTCTTTAGTGATAGTGATTGGTTTAAATTTCCCCCTCCCTATAGCCCCCTGATTATCTATTATTGGGATGTTTTTAGTGTCTTCTACTGTGAAAACCAATAAAAAATATTTTTTCAAAGTCTCTGCCATTTCCCTGTTCCCCATTATTAATTCCCCAATCTCATCCTCTAAGGGACCAACGTTTACTTTAGCGACTCTCTTTCTTTTTATATACCTGTAGAAGCTCTTACTATTTAAAAAAACATTTCTTGCTAGTTTACTCTCAGAATCCATCTTCTCTCCAGTATTTTTAGTCGTCTTTTGCTGGATTTTCAAAATGTCCCAATCCTCTGACCTCCCACTAATCTTGGCAACATTGTATGCCATTGTTTTCAATTTGATACCATCCTTTACTTCCTTAGCTAGCCACAGATGGTTCTCCCTTCTCTTAAAGTCTCACCAGAATATATTTTTGTTGAGAGTTATGAAATATCTCCTTAAATATCTGCCACTGCTTATCAACTGTCTTACACTTTAAGCTATTTTCCCAGTCCACTTTAGCCAACTCGGCCTTCATGCCTTTATTTAATATCAGGACACCAGTCTGAGGCACAAGTTTCTCACCCTCCAACTTAAAGAGAGGCTGTTCCTCAAGCACCAAGATACACACCAGTTATTTATTGCATTAAATTCAACCAACCTAGTGATGCACGTTGTAGTTGTTCAATAGCTTCACATTTTCAGCAGCTCGTGGCATGCTTTCATTATTAAGCAATCAATTTTTTGCTGATATAGACAAGGTGTTCTCAGGTGATCGATTACAATAGTGAGATTAGAAATACATTTTACAATTTCAAGTTAAATAGGTCTGAATCATAACCTGGACTGTTAATGAAATTGTAAGAATCACAAATTCTACTTTCACTGTACATAATGATTTGTGCTGATGTCCTATGCTTCCGTACACATATATAATTGAGATACTTAAAAAGCACAATTGCAAAACAGAACTTGAGGCACATAAACTGTCACTTCTATGAACCTGTGTATTTGTTATTTTGCTACACACTGTTCCCCTAATAATATGTTTGATGTGCTTAAAGGAAAAACATTACAATTTGATGGTTTTTAAGAATGTTTCAAACTATAAGAAAATCATTACAAAGGTGTGTAAAATGAAAGTTGGAAAGGAAAAACAAAATACTATAGTAATTTCAGTAGCAATTCCAACAAATCAATAATATTGATCAGAAATTATCTATTCTTTGCATTGCATTTTTACACAGATTTTATGTGTCCTTTGCTTCCATAGTAATTAACTGTGTTAATTTAATGTTTCACATAAATGATACAAAAATAGAATATATTTTAACATTTCTATTGCCTATTCTATAAAATAATTTTATTTCAAGACAAATATTTGCAAATATAACATTAATAAAATACAATTTAATATGGATGCAAAATATATATTATGTATATATATGTAAAAAATAATAGGGCTGAATTTCAAGGAATTTCTCCTGAATATCCTGCATAACTTTGGAACTCCACCACTGATCCCTCCAAAGTTTGTGGGGTCAGAGGGAGAAGCCTACATCCAGTGGACTGTGGGCAGTTTGGGGGCAGCAGCAACCCTCTACCAAGGACCTCAGAAAACATAGGCAGTAACTGGCCTGCCCAGGAGAGGGTCCAGATTCTACCCATCAACCCTCTCACAAAAGGACAAACTGGTGCTCTGAGCACCCCTTAAAAACTGGGACATTCCAACATCTCATCCCCCCCACCCCAACGACAAATTGTAAGGAGGTCCTTGGAGCAAGAACTCCACCCTTGACCTTGCCCCTCCTAATGATGGGATTGTATAGGCAGCTGGAGTCGGGGGCTGGGGCGGCAGTGTTTGGTTTTCTGAAAGATGTCATCAGGCCCAGTTTTCACTTTTGCGTCTTATCATTGGCAGGGATAACACTATTTAAGAGTGGGATTTATTCCTGCTATGGTAGTAGGATTATTTTCTGACCATCTGTTATCTTCAAAATGTTAATGAAATCTTATGAAAAGAAAAGGGGGCCGAAATCCAGACTCCCGATTTTGCACGTTACCGCCGGAAAGCGATGCCATGCAGCGGTGTCGAATGGCCGCCGATTTTTTGTCAAATGGCCGCCGCTAGCGAAATTCACCTTGGTGCACTGTGCTTGCAGTGTGCGCAAAATGGCGATATGGCTGCCATTAAAGGGGAGGGCGCACTGCCGTGGCTGCCATCTTATTTTTTTTTGTCGACCGACTGTGGCTGGGTCGCCAACAGGCAGCCTGGCACCTCCGGCAGGGGTGTTAACGGGGCTATAAAAAGTGACAATTTTGTCCCCAGACTTCTTTTTAATGTGAAAGGATTCCACGTCATCAATAGGGAACTGATTGTAAAGGTAGATAAACTGCTATTCTTTAGCGCCCCAGGCCACCATCTTTATTTTTCAGCTGACTCTTGGGTCGGCCCGACCATGTTGACCAAGCCGCTATCGTGCAGCCTGGCACTTCGTTTTGGGTGCCAGGCTGCTGGCCCGGTCGATCGCCTCCCTGGTGGCTCAGTCGCGGCCACCAAAGGGCCTGCAGAGTGCTCAGCGGCCTTCCCCTTTAATGGAAGAGGAAAGGCATTATAGCGCATCAGCGCTATGTGCAGCAACTGCGTAGCACTGGCCTGCTCTGCACATCGCTGGACTCAGTACCATGCTACTGCCCCAGGAGGGCCCCTCAAAGGAGGTGAAGCAGTGCTCTGATTCCTTTGAGGGGCATATGGCCAAATTCCGTGCCGGGCGCAGGAAGTCCCGGCCATGGGAGATTACCGCCCCCAATCATTTCTTGCCCTCTGTTTCCATCAGCAGGACTATCTTTGAAAACCCAAAAGCAGAATTAAATTGCACCCTCAGTTGCTGCTAGGCCATTACGAAATTCAATCTGATGGGTCAGCAACCAGGCAAGGATGATTGACTGATTCCTGTATAATTGCTTTAATTGACCAACAACATTGCAGTTGATAATGTCAACTGGTAGAGTGTCTGGACAAAGATCAGCAAGAGCATTGGTGAAACTACAGCTCATCAAACACATTATTTCAGAAAAGGACAGATCATGTGTTCTTTGCTGGTAAATCCTGAGGAAAGGGCACTGCTTCCTGTATTCTAATAACTGCTATAGAGCTGCTGCTGCCAAAATAATCCATGCTCCTCCAACAGGCATTTATTCAATCCAAGTAAGGGCTGTTTCTGAGAGCAGTTGGTGTTTAAAACATTTTAAAAAGGACTTTATACTTCCACTGGTCAGCACTGGAATTTGTGATGCAAATTACCAATGTGGTGGATTTTAAGCTATCCCACCCTTTAATTGTCAGTTAACAACTTTAGGTGTAATCATTCCCATTGACCTATGCTACAAAATGTAAATAGGTATAAATACCTCTAAAGAAGATTTACCATCCAACTTCAATCTTTTATTCACTGCTATGTAAAATATAAAATCAGGTGGCAATATGTTTACTACCAGTACTTTACAGCCAAATAAGTGCTTTTGAATCGTAGTCACTTGTAATGTTGGGAAACATGGCGGCCAACTTGTGCACAGCAAAGTCGCACAAACAGCAATACGATAATGCCTACATAATTTGTTTTTGTGATGTTGTGTTTAGTTTAGTGACCTGAATATCTGCCTGTGCCTCTGTTTTTATTAATCACCTTGGGGCCGAAATTGGTCGACATATCGCCGCATACTGCCTGCGTACCGCTGACATATCGCCCCAAATTACAAAATTTATCAAAAAAACACCTACATACCGCCCGGTGGAAAATTCATCAATGACATCCCGCCAGGCAGCATACATACCGCCCGTCCATGCAGGCCACGGACATACCATCCAAAATTACAGAATTGTTGACTTACCACCGACATACTGCCGGAGCTGCAGACCATCCTGGAAAAGATGGTTTTAAGTTGATCTTCAGTGGGCGGTATGTAGTTCCTCCCACACCCCTGTATCTCTCCCTCCCCCTGCCCGCCAGTCTCTTCCCCTCCCACAGCAATTCTTCCCCCCAGAATGATCTCTTCCGCCTCCCACAGCGATCCTCCCACTGCAGCGATCTCCATACCCCCCCCACCTCGCAGCGATTTGCCCCCACACAGCGATCTCAGGCCGCCCCACAATGTTTGAGTAGGGGAGAGAGTAGAGAAGCATTGATGCACTGCACCTCTGACCTTCCAGCGGATTGTCTGGTCAATGGGAGATATACAATGGACACGCAATAAGGACCAACTACGTTACATTATACAGTGTGGAATCAGACACCAACATGCTGTCCTCCACGCATTGAAAGCACATTCAATATTAAAATAAGTAATAATGTGAAGAATTAGCGGTATTATCTAGCGATATATAAATTGTGAAATAATGGCCACAATAAGTATCAGAAAGAACAAGTCGCTTTCCAAAAGTATTGCATAATTATTTTTGTAATTTTGTATCGTGCCCCGTGAATGGGTGCCACCACCCCCTTCGCCTCCATTGTTTTGTTACAAATTAGTATTTTGAGTGTTACTCACACACTTCTTAACCTTGTTTTCTATGGTTATCATTTACTCTTTGAATGTAGTTTTGAAATTTTTTTATAAAGAAGTTTTTCACTAGCTTTATTTTGAAAATAATTTTATAAACGGAAACAAAAGCATCTGCTACTGTAAGATTTTAGATTAAGAAAGAGCAATGCATTTACAGTTGTTCCCATAGAATTTCTAAACTCATACCTGTGTATCAGGAACTCTAAACAGTCTCTGGGCTCTTGTTAGTGCCTCTCGGGGGTGGGGTGGGGGGGGGGGGGGTGAAGCTTCACAGCAGCATACGCGTGTGCACAACTCAGGAGTCGAAAATTCCCGAGTGAAAAGGCCTCCCTGCCACACACTGCCGGCTGCACGTCACTTCCGCCCGCTGCACTCCGCTTGGCATACCGCCGAGAAAAAATTGATGAAATTCCCGCCCACTCTGCCCCAGCGGTACCAGGCGGTAAAAAATGACACACCATTGAAAAACGGGCAGACCATCTGTTCCACCAATTTCGGCCCCTTGGTGTTCACACCAGCCAAGCAGAGTGGTGCAGTGAAAGTGTGCTGGGCCCATAACCCAGAGGTCAATGGATTAAAACCATTCTCTGTTAGTAGCAAGATCAACTTTTATGGCCTGAGCTAGCACAGGCTTGATGGACCGAATGGCTCCTTCTATGCTGGAACAATTCTCTGATTCTATGGGCTAGAATTTCCCCTAGGATTGCTGCCGCAGGATTCCGAGCGGTATTCCAGCGGTTGCATCTTTTGAACCGCCGGAATACCGCTGTTGTGCGCTCCTGCGATTTCCGGTGGTTGAGTCTCGGCGGTGGCAATGCGTTGCGCTAGCGGGCCGGTGGCGAAGGGCCTAAAAGTTGCCGATCATGCTTGCCCTCCTAAAGGCAAGCAGCACCCCTGGAAAACGCGCGTTTTTTTCTTCTCTGTGCATGTGCGGGCATTCTCCTGCGATTTCGGGATCAATGGTAACCCTGCACATGCGCAGAGAACACAGAGTGCTGGACATTTTGAAAGTGCAGAGGTGGGTCAATCTGAGAGAGAGAGGAGCTGCTGAATAAGATCTGTGTATAGAGGGGAGTGTATGGTCGTAACTCATCTTTTTTAGGGGCAGATTTTAAAAATTGAATAAATTTTAGTCAGCTGAACCTCTGCAAATTCGGAGGAAATATTTTGAAGTAATACAATTTTACTGATGGAGACACTAATGTTCTCTGAGTTGTGAGTATATGGCAACAGTTGGGAACCCTGCAAAAGCAAGGGAGGGTTTCTTTAAGAGTTCAGTAAATAATACTTGTTTGAAAGCACTGCAAAATAAAATAAGTGACAGGAGACAATTTGAAGAAGCCAGAAATTTAAACCTCAGCTGCAATATTTTCTAGAGATTTCTGGGCTGACTGATTATTGTTTGATTGTGATCAAATGCTCCTGTTTCCTTTTGTCCTCCTTCAATATACATTGGGAGTGAAAAATAAACTAAAAAGGCAGACATTTCCCCACAGAGATAAAAAAAACAAAATAACGCTGGGCCTAAGTAAAGTAAGTACCTAAAAAATGGGTGGTTTCGATCCTGAGTGATAACGGGCGGTATCGGGCAGTAAAAATAACATTTTTGTGGAAATTTGCGATGTGGGGGAATTTTGATCGATTTTTGGGCGGGAAACGTGGGCGGGTGATGTGCAGCAATGCCGGCGGTAATGGTAGGCCCAAATTACCACCGGTGCTAATCGTGGGCGGTAACGGTAATAATTACCATTTTTTATGAAAACGGGCGGTAACTGGGCGGTCACTGGGTGATTTGAGAGGAAACTCTAGCCCATAGATTCTAACTAGAGGGGACCAGAGATAAATGGGTGTGAGATGTTTATCAATTGTCAAGGCAGACTAATGCATTGCTTATTATTTACAGTCTATGGGAAAACATCAATGCTTATTTAATTTGGATATTACGTACCTATTATCTCAGTACCTTTTTTAACTTGTGTGAATACACTTTGCTTTAAAAATGCAATATTTATAGTTAACTCTTTTTTCCAAATCGTTTGTCAAAAACTGATCAAAAATGTCTACCCCTCCTCTCCTCTCCCCTTGCTCAAATAACCTAATAACATTTCTGATCTGGACTCATACACAAAAAATGATGAAGTATCAGGAGAAAGTCAATGGCCATATCCCAACAAGATTCAATGTTTCTGGGGTGAGGGAAGAGAATAGAGAAAAATTCATTCTGGAAAATATTGTTTCAGGAAGATACTAGATTAAAGAACTATTAAAATGGAACAACAAGGCTCACTGACAAATATATACACTTGCTGCACTCTTGATACACTTCTGAAATCTTTGACTACTCTGGAGACAGTCCATTTCCTAACTACATCACTTCTGATATACCAATAATGATACTTGCATTTCAGTTCATCACTATTTTATTTAAAGTCATCATTTTTTATTTGGGCATTGATTATCAGATGCATTTCTGAAATGATGACAAGGGCATGTTACAATCACTAATAGTGCCAGGCATGCGTGGCTTCTGTGACAGAACATGACAAGTGTGTCCAAGGGAAAGTTTATCAAACCCGGCCTGGAGGCCATCAATCTCCAAAATTGGACTTATTTACACGATAAAATCTTTCAAGAAAATGGGGGAGGGTGAAGAATTCAATACAAAGAAAATAAGCAGTTTGTATTCTGTTTTGAATATTTTATAAAGCCAGAAAATAATCTGATGTTGCTGCAGATTCCTGGCTGACTTGGTGCTGTCAATACTCCTTGCACTCCCCCACTGACCCTGAATGGGGTAGCATCTACACAAAATCTCAATTTCCCTGCCAGTTGATATGTACAATCCTAATTCCTGACAGATGTGATAGCTGGAATTTATACACATGTAACAAGTCAAGTACACAAAGCAATACAAGAGACTCAAAGTGCATGTTGTGTCAAGCAAATAAGTCGGTATTACAGACTGGAGAATACCAGTACAGTACCAGTCTTTAAACAACTAAAAGGAGAATTTATAACATTGCCCTTGCACTTTTAGCCAAATATAGAATTTACCGGCTCAGTAATTCGCAGCTGTAAATTGAGTGTGATTGCTGCTCTGACTGTAACATATATTAAACTTTCATTTACCGACAATCTTATATTTATTATTCTGCAGTGCCATGTAGAAATTCCTTCTTTTGGTTTCTGAAGTCTTCATTTTCTTTTTAAAATATAAAAAAGACTTGCATTTATACAGCAGCTTTCACAATCCAGGACGTCCCAAAGCATTTTACAGCTAATTAAGTACTAATTAAGTACTATTTTGAAGTGCAGTCATTGTTGTAATATAGGAAACATTGCAAATTTTGATTTTATCATTTAAATTCGATTTTGTTAGTTTTTTCATCAAAACATCAATAATGGATGATCTTATTATGATATTGATATGTGTTGAACTGATACTTTAAGGAATTCCAAAATGCACGTGGAATACTTACACAATAGCTTTCAGAACTGAACCACCTGTAATTGTTTAATAGACTGTGGGAACTAAATTGTATAGGGCACGGGGATCGCGATGCGCAATCTGCCTCTGCCCATTGAAAGTAGTGCAGGCAGCACGCGAAATTCGTGCTGCCTGCTCATTACCATGATTGCAGCGCTGAGCACAGTGCTAAACGAACTGCTGGTTGGCTCAGTGCTCAACAAGGGGACCAATATCGTGGGAAGTCTGCTCTCTAATTAAAGGTTGTCTGCAGCGTGAGAGCCTGTCTGCATTTGTCAAAGTGCAGACAGGTTTTCAAGCTGCACAGCTTCGTGAGAGAAGTGCCTCATTCCGATTGGAGCTGGAAGTCTCCAATGCCGCACGGGAGATCTTGGTGCAGGGGCTCTATAGGAGGAGACAGGTCTTCTACCCATACGGGACCTGGAGGCCTTCCAGACACACTGTTCGAAAGCAGTGGGAGGAGATCGCCGAAGCGGTCAGTGCCACCAATCTTTCCCCCTGGACATCGATCCAGTGCTGGAAGAAGTTTAACGACCTCACACGGGTGGTCAAGATGAGTGAATACATCTTCAAATGCCATATCCTATCAACTGCATCACTAGCCTCCACACGAAAAAGGGATGAGTTCACAGATGTTTCAATTAGGGACCTGACATTGGGTGGAATGTGCCTGTGTGTGGATTCTTTTAACGTGTGGTGGCCATTGCACACCAGCCACCACATGGGCTTGACAGAGCTAGGTCTTGATCCAGGGTTAACCAAGACGACTGGAGACCAAGCTCTGCTGCATGGACCTAGTGCGCACACATGCTCCTATTATCCATAGATCGCAGTGTGGGCTGTTTCGTGCTGCCCCCGAGCCCTCACCTCTCCTGGGCCCCGATCACAATGCTCCTGGGCCTTGATCTCTCACCACTCCTCCGCCCCGATCAAAAATGGAGCAGACCACTAGCCTCACACACTGCTCAATGCACCACACCCCCATCACTCACCTACCAACAATCTCTAGCAATCATAACTCATACCTCACAATCATAGCTTTACCTCACCCACTCGCATTTACCACTGCTGCAAGCCTTACACCCACATCTCACACCTTGTACACAATGTCAGCTATTCAACCATGACAGGCACATAACCCAACTCAGTGACACACTTCCCTTTCTCTTGCAGGCCAAGGAGGCTCACAAATGGCGTGAGCAGGAGCAAACAGGTGGGGCAAGCACGGCTGCAGGGCCATCACTGAGGTCATGGTGATCGGCGAGGCAGAAAGCATTGATGATGATAGTATGCTCATACCTAATCCTTCTTCTCACATCCCACTTCCCCCACAGCCCACAATCTCTTCTCACTTACAAGCTGCCGATGGTGTAAACATACAAATCTTGCTTTCGCCCCTCACCTCCCCACAACCCGACCCTTGTGCCTTTCTCCTTTCAGATACCAAGAACTGCCACCAGCCCAGGCTGTGCAGGAAAAAGGAGAGGAAAGTGATGGAGAAGAGGCACCATCACTTGATCTGACACTTCCAGACAACAGCTCAGAAAAGGTCACACCGCAAACTTTAGAGGGTAATATAGAAGCGGGATCTGTGGGGGGTGAGTCACCGGGTATGAGTGGGCTGTAGCAGTGCATGTGCTAGATCCCCTGAGGGCGAGATCGCACATGAGTTCTGCTGCAGAGCACTCAGATGAAGACTTTGATGGGACGACCTTTAAAAGAAGGGTGATGGGCATGCACACAGAAATGCTTGGTACAATGGCAGGTCTGCCAGAGAGCCTCTTCTCTTGTTACTTTCAAGGAGCATGGAGGAGTGCGGCTACAACATTGCATGGGGCTTTGTGTGAAGATTGGAGCCCCTGATTTCCAGGATAGAAATGATGGACAAATTCATTAGAGCACTTGTGGACACAACCATGATGCTGGGTGTGATGGGCGATGTCGCAGCTTCCATTGCAGCACAAGCCGAAGCAACCCAACATCTGTGTGCTGCAGTGGAAGCTCAGACTTCTGTCATGCTGGCTCAGTTTGCTGTCACACAAGGTCAAACTGATGCCATCATGGCTGGGTTTACGAGTGTGGAAAGGAACTTACAAGATCTCACAGCATTTCAGGAATCTATCCACCAGCAGATTACTAGGGTTCCTCAGGTGCCACCCTGTGGCTTCATGGAGCAAGAACCTGCTGTCCTCTCTCACACCACTGCCACTCTGTCAGTGCCATTGCAGTTGCCTGTCAGCCAGCCAGCCTAGACTGCTGCCACCCATGCCGAGGTGGTGCTGTCTACAGCCGCATCTTCTAGGTCCATAGCTGCTCAAGGTTGTCCTGCACGGCTAGCTACATTACACGCTGACTGACATCATGATCTGCTGACTCTGAATACTGACAGCGCACACTTGTCCGGCCCACACTATCACCCTCACCAAGATAGCGACCAACGCAGGCCATGCCGGAAGTGGTCGGAAGTGAGGCGACCATCATTTTTTTCCCGAAACTGACAACTACCGGTGCTTTGGTGCCAAAATTTGCGGCTTGTGATTCACAGTAATATAGGCTAGTAGGACAAAATCTAATTAGATTTTAACATGATTATAATGAGTTGTGTTAATCCCAAATGGTTAAATACAAAATCAACCACTTAATGAATATTTTTTGCGATTTCCATTTATACACATGTCATACAAGGGTATTGATCATCTGAGGGAAGGAATGGCCGCCAGCATCGATACAAGTAACAGGGTAATTCTTAATCAAGGGGTGATTAAATATATATGTTAATTTTTTATGCAGGATTAAGTAATCTATAAATTAACTTCATAGTGATGTATGAAATGACCATATTACAATATTCTCTGCAATAATACATTCGATTCGTTAAAGGAATTATGCCACCGTATTTGGTGATGTCTCAATTTTAATTGGCTGATTTTTCAGGTGTACGAAGCGCCCGCCTGAGTCAGGCGAAGCTTCCTCTATTTACACAAATCTGGATATTATTGCGTCAGTAAACAGGAAGTCAGCAAGTATCTGGCCCACTGTTAGCAACATTTATAATTGGGGGAGGCCCCCACATGAATTAATTTTAGTCTTGGTTGGGCGGGTCGCTTCTCGCACAGCTTGCTGTTTGATCAAAGAGGACCACTTGTGGAAATTTTGAGACCTGGTTCTACTCCTATGAGGAGGGATAGTGGGAATGGGGGAAATGAGGAATGGAATATATTGTTTATGTAAAGATGTCTCTAAAACATATTACAGCATAACATTTTAAAAATCAATGCAGACTTTAGCAAATAGCTGAGTTAAATTTTAGACACGAAGGTCAAAAGAATGCAAAATCAATTTGGCCAGAGATGGAACATTTCCTCCACCTTAGGAGCTGTAATAGATCAGTTCATAAAGGAATGTAATTAATGTTATTGTTTATAAAAGTTAGTTGTACTTTGAATATAACAACTTCCACTGTTCAAAAAAATAAGAAATTTTCATATCTTAATATTAAAAATGCATATTCATCTGGATGTGACAAAGTGGGATGGTCACAGCTCATCATCCCTTTGTTATGCAACACTGCTCCAAGTGGTCATTGTAGTACATTGCTGCTTGATATTACGTCAAACAGAAAGTCAGCGGGCACCTACAGCAACCCCCACAATAGCGAGAACCTGGTCAAACAGCAGACAAGACACTTCACTGACAAGATGAAAAAAACCTCTCAGAAATGATTTTTTCTTATTAAACTTGAAGTCAATGTTATATCTGGAATATGAGTAATAATATATATATTTTATATTTGTTGCACGTGGATGCAATGCATATACATTCAAATAAGGACATATATTCAATACAATTATATTCTGTCTTTATGTAAAACGGAATGGGAAAATTGCACTCAATGCCATTCTCATGTTACTCTTTCATTTGTTCATGATATCTGACTTGTCTGAAAGGAATTGCTTTGATACTGAAAAATTAGAAGGTTTGGTCTTGAATACATTGGGAACCCAGACTCACTCTATTAGGACTCTCATCAGCTATTAAAGACAAGAAAGTTAAAAATTAGACTATGCACACACTCGGCATTGTATAAGTAGTGCGTGCCAAAATTGAGAGGCCTGAGGCTAGCCCAAAATTAGGCCCCATGCCTTTTCTAAATATTCTGGGTGAGCTGCTGCCAGTGCCTGTAATGTCTTTAAAGGGAGCTCATCCTTCAGGAGGATTACATTTTGGGCTTGCCTCGCCACTCTTTTGGGGGGGGGGAGGGGGAGACAAAATAAACATTAGATCGAGTGCCCCCCGATCTGGGGGACACTCCAGACACTTTTAACTGCCCTCTTTTTAAAAAAAATTTTTTTTGGTTTTTTGGGGGTTTTATTTGTGGGGGGTTTTTTGTGATTTTTTTGGGGGCATTAAAAATCATATAATTTACAAGTGCCCCCTATAAAAGGGGAGGGGGGCTTGCCTCACCAACCAAGGCTTCAGGTAACTCCTGGGGGCATAGGACAGTGGAGGACGCTGATTACAACTAGCGGGAGTGCTGCTCCACATTAAAACATTTTTTTAAATTACCTTTTCGGTGTCAGTCACTTGCTAGGTTGCTCTGCTCAGGAGAGCCAAATTTCCCTTAATTATGTTAATTAACTTAACTCATTGCAAAGTACAGAAAACTCTTAATACAAGAAAAAAGTAGCAACTCTGTTATGCCAAATGATTTGATAAACATGTCTTGGCTGGATAAATTATTTCTATTTTTCAATTCAGATTCTCAAAATTGAAGATAATCGCTGCCACTGATGGTTTACAGCAACCATAATTTCCCCCACTCGTCTTCATGGACCAGTGGCACACCAAGACTGCCTGATGAGCCTGAACCTTCTTATTCAGGGCTGCTCTGCTATAATCTGGTAGCTCAATGCATTTTGGTATACCTATTGATTGGGGTAGCAAGACATATCTATAATCAAGTGCCAAAGTGCCATTCCATTTAACTCCAAGCACATAATTATTAGATTTTACTCACTACATGAGTTTGAATCATATCAATATGACTGTTTCGTGATATATATAACTATAGAAAAAATAATTGGGGATGAATAGTGACTTATCTGTTGTTGTTTTGTGACCAGCATATGTACTCATGGCTGTGAGAATAACAACAGCCTGTAAAAAAATTGGGGATTGGATACACCATCAAGAGGCTGCATCTTTCATACATATCAATCCTGCTTGAAACATTTTAATTTAAACTCAGTGAGAAATCAGAGAGCTGTCAGCAACAGCAGAATAACAATGTTATAATGTCACCAGGAAAACACAAGCATGCTCAAGCCCCTTGAATCTCTGCAGGAAGTATCTGGACAAACTCATAGAGAACTTGTTCCAAGATATTCTGGGTGGAAACCTGTAAAATAGTGAATATCAACACATAAATGAACGATAGTAATGCTAAAACACGCAGCTACTGCACTTATGTATGCATCCTTCCATCAGCACCAAGCAACAGCTTGTGATGTAATAGTATATGCTTTCCAAAAATCAGTAACTGGAATTTTATTTTGTGGTCGTTTTTGACATGCTTATCTGGCACTTTACGAAAGAACTTTATTTGAAAAAGCATCAATGTAATTATATTTTAAAATAGCTGACAATTTTAAAAATATATATATTCTATCCAGCACTACTCAGTACCATAAGAATCTATGTAATTACTACAATGGTGACAGGGCAGCTATCAATCCTTCCACTTTTGAATTCTTGATCCATAAAATCATGATTTCTGAAAGTATTAAATTACTGGGAAAAGATTCTATGTAATTTTATGAGCAATTAATAGAATTTCACACCAATTCAAGTCTACATTTTAAGAGAAAGTGTGAAGTTTGCTTTTCCATTTTCTGGCTATTCCTTCTTCCTTTTGTATCTGCACCTTCCTCCATTGTTATGCCGTGGAACACTATAGAATATTAATAGTTTGTAATACAAAAAAAGTAATCGGAAAATATATGCGGGTGAAATTGCCCTGCACCCCAATTCGGTGCGGTAACCTGCTGGGGTCAGGACTTCCTGTGCCAGGCGCAGAAGTTCTGCTGCGGCTACTGAATTGGGCTTGCCACCCAAAGGAGTGCAATCTCGTGCGCTCCACTTCCTTTAGGGGCGGCCCTCTGAAAAAGAAGCACTTTCGCCCTCATGATCTTCTGCATTGCCAGAAGGGCTCATTTCATAATTCATATCCACAAGCACAAATTTCTCCTCATCTCAGTCCTAAATTCTTAGACTTTGACCCCTAGTTCTAGACTCCCCAGTCCAGGGAAACATCCTCCCAGCATTTACCCTGTCAAGCCCCATAAGAATTTTATATGTTTCAATTACATCACCTCTCATTTTTTAAACACTAGGAAATATAGGCCTAGTCGACTCCATCTCTACATAGCAGATGTCAGCTGTGGCTCAGTGGGTAACACACTCACCTCTGGGTCAGCAGGTTGTGGATTCAAACCCTGCTTCAGGGACTAGGCTGACACTCCAGTGCAGTGCTGAGGGACAGCAGCACTGTCAGAGGTGCCATCTTTCAGGTGAGATGTTAAGCTGAGGCTCAGCTGCTCTGTCAGGTAGAGGTAAAAGATTCCATGGCACTATTTTGAAGAAGAGCAGGGGAGTTATCCCTGGTGTCCTGACCGATATTCATCCCTCAATCAACATAATAAAAACAGATTATCTGGTAATTATCATATTGCTGTTTGTGGGAGTTTGTTGTACGCAAATTGGCTGCTCCGTTTCCCACATTACAACAATGACTACAATTCAAAAAGTACTTCATTGGCTGTAAAGCGCTTTGAGACGTCTGGTGGTGGGAAAGGCTCTATAGAAATGCAAGTCTTTCTTTTATTTTATAGGAAAATCCCCTCATCTCAGGAATCAGTCAAAAGAATCCTTATGGCACTCCCACTAAGGAAAGTCTATCCTTCCCTGGGTAAGGCGACCAAAACTGTATTCCAAGTGTGGTCTCACCAAGGCCCTATATAATTGCAGTAAGACTTCTTGGGCCCGAATTCAGTATGGCTGGAAAGCTGGTGCTCCCCCCACCTGTTTGGGGCCATTAGTGCCAACATTCTTTTGTGGTTGGGACACCCCATATTCAGCTCCAAAGGTGGAAAAATGGGTATTAGCACTAATGAACCCTTCCAAAGTGGATTTTTCAGCGGTGTGGCTATCTTAATTTGAGTGTGGAGAATTTACCAATTTTTCTCAAAGATTCCTGGTACCTTTCCCCTGCAGAGGACAGAACCCCTTTCTGGACTTTTAAAATTAGTTTACAAGGGGCAGACGAAGCCTGCAGGGGATAAAAGGGGATGAGACCCCCCCACCCCCCAATGTTTGGACTCATAGGAAAGGGAATTCAAAATGGACCTAAATTACAGAAGCCTGAGATCCCCTAAACATCTATGGGAAGGAGCATATCAATTTTAAGATTCTACAACATTTTGGCTGCGAAAAAGAGTTACCGAATACAGGAGGTGGGGCTAACTTCTGTGAAGCAAATTCGTGTATTAAGGATCCCAGACGGTCTGGGGGATCTATGCAACACCAATTCACCCCCTAAGAGATAATCAAATTACCCAATCAAGCACAATGGAAATCATGAGCCCAAAAACAATGCAAAACCAGTGATAGCACATTATCACACCCTAATCGAGTTACTGTTGACGAGCCCACCAAAAACACTGACAAAGGAGACATTTGAAAATCAATAGACAGAACAGTTTAAACAAAGCCCAAGAACTGATTTGGTGCAAAGATAAGGAAGCATGTTTTAGTATAATTGAAGGCCTATTCTGGCAGTTAGGTGCGCTTCTAGAGACACTATTAAGTTAGCAGTCTCGTTGCATAAGTTCTACACCAGCCTCGAAAAGTGGGACCCTGAAACATCGGTGAAAGGAATCTCTAAAACCCAGAAGGACAGCACCACAACAGCAAACAGGCTTTCAAAACGACTATCGGAAAGTTTCGGACCACTGCGACCAAACAGTCAACCGGAACCAACCCGACAAAACCGAAGAAAAACCGAAGATTTTTCCACTCTACAAGCTGGTCCTATGCTACCAAGGGGTACAGACTACAGAACGTGGACAACTAAGGCGAAACTATGGGACAACTAAGGCGAACCACGGAGTTGGAACTGTCAAAAGGGGATTGGTGAGCATAGCCCCTGAACCCCCCAGAGCTATAATTTAGTTAGTTAGGGGAATTAGGAGGGGGGAAGCTGGGATAACTTGTGTAAATGTATCTGCATTCTCCTCTTTACCCCATTTAGAGTTTAAGCTGTATTCTTTTCCCCACAGGCTGTAATTTGACATTTTATTCAATGTGTTGTACCCCTCAGTGTGTATTGGTATTAATATTGTGTGTGTGTTATTAAAGGTGTGCCTTTTTACTTCTTTTTTTTTTAGACACAATAAAGCCATACCTGCTTCCTACCTTGAAATCGATTGTCTGTCCAAGTCTGTCACAGTCCCTTCATAATTCCAGTGTCTAGAACCAAGGGTGTGGGAGCGATTCAGAACCGCTCATATAAGGACAGAAGGGAAAGCTGACCCCCTGAAAACCGCCCCTTACAAGTATTATGACCACGGAGAAATTCCGCATGCAGGTAAAGGTTTCTAATGAGCCAGCTGCTCACTGGCCTTTTATAATGAGATGCACAGAGGTAAAAAATGATTACAGTATTATTATATTGTTCGTTATGTTCTGTTTGTCAGTGATTTGGATAATTGGATAAATCTTTATTTTTGGCACATATATCTGGCCAGGTGTTTCATTTGTGAGTGGGCAATTCTGTGATAAGGCACTCATTTGGATGGCCATTGAAAGTGGGAGCTGAAGGGTCATGTGTGGATGGGATTATCTGAAGCGAGCAGCTATGAGACACAGCTGCACCTCCTTTCCAGGGTTGCGATGGGGACGACGCCTCCTAGCTCTGGGGCGATGGGGCTCCTCTTCCTCCTGCACCTCTTCCTCCTCCTCCTCCTCAGGTGGTACTGTTGGCTCGACCTCCAGCGGCTGTCCCCTCATGATGACCAGGTTGTGCAGCATGCAACAGACCACGACGATGATGGAAACTCATTGAGGAGAGTACTGCAAAGTGCCACCAGAGCGGTCCAGGCACCGGAACCGCTGCTTAAGGATGCCCCTGGTGGCACAATGAGCGTCATTGTATGCATGCTCTGGTGCTGACCTGGGGTTCCACAGTGGAGTGAGTAGCCAGGTGGTCAGGGAATATCCCTTGTCCCCAAGCAGCCAACCACAATCCTGATTCGGGCCGGTGAAGAAGGCGGGCACACTGCCAGGATCCGACGCTGGTGGTTACACTCGAGCTGCACATTCAGCAAGTGGAAGTCTTTGCGGTTCTCGGGGTGATGATGTGGTGCCCTCAGCCCAACTTGTGTGCAGTCAATGGCGCCCTGCACCCGCGAGAAGCCTGCCATTCGGGCAAATACGCCTGCCGCTCCGCCTGTTTGTCCCTTGTCATCGGGAAGGAGATGTACTGGACCTTCTCCTGTACAGTGCATCTGTGATCGATGTGCCGAGAATTGGGAGATGTTGCCAATGTCTGCAGTGGCAGACTGCAAAGACCCCATTGCATAAAAATTTAAGGTGATGGTGACCTTGGTCTCCACGGTGAGGGCAGTCCTGAGTTTTGTTTGAGACTGCAGATCTTCTCACAGGACAGTGCAGAGCTCCCTGAGTACTTCTGTCCAAAATCGTGGCATTCACAGGCATTGCTCATCACTGAGCTGGAGGAAGGAGAACTGAGGACTGGACTGTAGACCCTTTGATGGTATGGCCTCCTTCCCCTATGTCTGCATTGGCCACCTCCCCTGGCAGCTGCCTGATGGCCACCTCCCTGGTCCTCCTCATTCTCAGGCTCCTGAGGAGGCTCTTGCTGGAAAGACTCCTCTCCCAGTATTTGGAAGGGGGAGGGGCAGTATCCCTCACCCTCCTCCTGATGCCATGTCCCTCCTGGCCACCCTCTCCAGCTGCAGGTCTGCGCACATATGCACACCCTTCTCTCGGTTGTGCAGCCATGGCTGCTGCCTCCCTTGCCCGCTGCCTCTCTGCATGGTGCTGACGGCAACGCCTTCTCCTGTGTGCCACCCTGCGACTGACCAGGTGTACCAGGTGTCGCCCTCCCAACACTCTTCCCATCCTCAGGGTGAACCCTGCCAAGCAAGTCTCTGCAGCCTTTAATGAGGCCTACAGGCCTCCACTAAACACTCAGACCTGAAAGTTGTACAAAAGTCTGTGAAAACCTCTGAGCAGCACTCAATGGGTTTAATGGAGCCAAAACAATTAATACAACTTATTGCACTTTTAATTAAAATAAAAAATTAATGAAACTATCATTACCAACCAAACAGCCCCAATCGCAGCAAAGTTCCCGCTGTGTCGCGTTTGTGCACTGACTGGAAAACCTCGCGGGAGCACTGCTTGAAGAAGTCCTCCGTTTTTGTAGCTGAAAATCGCGGGCGTGGCCGTTTTCCAATGGCCCACCCGCTGATGACTTCACCACGTCACTAACTCCTTTAGCGCGGCTTCACCCTGCCGATTCCGGCGGAAGTGCGCACCGCTCAAATCCCCCCCGAGCTGAATATGGCTCGGGGAGGGAAAAACATCCTACCGTGGCATCCAATGGACTTTTACGATCAGCCGCCCAAATCCCGCGGGGACGGTGAATTTCGGTCCCCTTTACTCTTATAGTCCAATCCTGTTGTAATAAAGGCCAACATATCATTTGCTTTCCTAATTGCTTGCTGTACATTCCTGTTAACTTCCTGTGTTTCATGCACAAGGACCCCCAGGTCTATCTGAATACCTACATTTTCCAATCTCTCATCTTTTAAAAAATATTCTGCTTTTCCAACCAAAGTGGATAACGTAACATTTCTCCAAATTATATTCACTCTGCCATGTTCTTGCCCTCTCACAGAACATGTCTATATCCCTTTGAAGCCTTTTTATATCCTCCCTACAACTTACTTTCCCACCTAGCTTTGTATTGTCAACAAACTTGAATACATTATACTTGGCTCCCTTATCCAAATCATTGGTATAGATTGTAAATATTTGAGACCCAAGCACTGAACCTTGCAGTACCCCATGAGTTACAGCCTGCCAACCCGAAAATGAACCATTCATTCTACTCTCTGTTTCCTGTCCGTTAATCAATCCTCAATCCATGCTAATACATTACCCTCAACTCATGAGCCCTCATTTTGTATAATAACATTTTGTGTGTAGCATCTTATCAAATGCTTTTTGAAAATCCAAATACACTACATCCATTGGTTCCCCCTTATCTACCCTGCTAGTTGCAATCTCAAAACCTCTGCAACAGATTTGTCAAACACAATTTCCCTTTTACAAATCTGTGTTGACTCTGCCTGATCATATTATGATTTTCTAAGTTCCCTGTTACTATGTCGCTAATAATAGATTCTACCATTTTCCCTCCTACTGATGTCAGGCTAACTGGCCTGTCATTCCTCCATTTTCTCTCTACCTCCTTTCTTGAATAGAGGGGTTACATTTGTTACCATCCAATCTGTGGGGACTGTCATGTATGCAACCTCTATGTAACACCACTGCAATACTCAAGCAATGCACACCTTAACCACAGGGGGTGAACTTGTGGGAGACACTCCTTACCTGGTCATCCAGGTATGTAAAGGGAGGTCTCATGCAGGGTCATCACTTCTTGGTCCTGTGAATAAAGGTTCAGGTCATAGAGTAACCTTGTCCATAGAATGTGCCTCGTGTGGGTTTTGTGCCATTGAGTAAGAACTTTACATTGGTGCCGAGAAACGGGAATCAACGACCCACGAGAATGGCCACCGGTAGCACAGAGGAACGGTACTGTTGGTGAGGACTGGGACGATTTCATTGAGAGGCTCCAGCAAAGCTTTGTCATGAAAGAATGGCTGGGAGATGCAGCGGCCGACAAGAGAAGGGCACATCTGCTGACCAGCTGCGGACCTAAGACTTACTCGCTCATGAAGGACCTACTAGCACCCGAAAAGCCGGCGGACAAAACCTTTAAAGAGTTCAGCAAACTAATCGGTGAGCACCTCAAACCGGCGAGCAGCAGACACATGGCCCGACACAGATTCTATAACCACCGACGTCGTGAAGGACAGAGCATACCGGACTTCGTTGCCAGCCTCTGTAAGTTCACAGACGCCTGCAGGGGGGAGATGTTAAGAGATTTCTTTATTGAGGGCATTGGTGATGAGGGGATTTTCCGAAAGTTAATTGAGACCAAGGACTTGACCTCGGAAGCGGCGGCGTTGATGGCTCAGACATTCATGGCGGGGGAGGAGGAAACCAGAATAATATATGTGCGCAATTCTGCCTCCAACGCGGCGGGGGATCAGTGAGTCAATATCATAAACGTGAATAAGAGCCCTGCAGGCAGGCAAGCACAGTTCAACACACCCCAGGCAGCAATAGGCCCCAGAACAGGTTTTCAACAGAGATAATGGCAGGCTGAACGGACATTTACGCCATCACAGTGGACAATTCGGTCCGGAATGGGGCCATTGACACCCACTAACAGGGTACTCAAGGGCAGTCAAAGGAACAATCAGCGAGGAATGCCGGGTCATAGCTCCTTTGTTCACAACAATGGGAATCTCAGCTCATGCTGGAGGTGTGGGGGCAAACACTCTGCGAGAACTTGCAGGTTTCAGCAATTTGTCTGCAGAAATTGCAACATTTAGCTCGTATGTGCAGGAAGCCTGTAACCAGGCTAATTTACGAGGTGGATGGACCAGAAGAGGGGTCTGTGATGCAGGATGACTCTTGGGGCAAATCAATGGACGCTGAAGTTCAGCGGGTTCATGTGGCAAACATTCACAGCTCATATACCAAAACGTCACCAATGATAATGAAGGTGTTATTAAACGGCATCCCTGTACATATGGAGCTGGACATGGGGGCCAGCCAGTCACTCATGAGCGTTCAACAATTCGAAAAGCTATGGCCACACAAAGCCAGTAGACCCAAACTAGAATGCATTGAGACACAACTACGCACGTATACCAAATAAATCATTCCAGTACTAGGCAGTGCAATG
This sequence comes from Pristiophorus japonicus, assembly GCF_044704955.1. Lineage (NCBI taxonomy): Eukaryota > Metazoa > Chordata > Chondrichthyes > Pristiophoridae > Pristiophorus > Pristiophorus japonicus. Next base: position 170,981,251 of record NC_091981.1, read on the forward strand.
TTGGCGGTCACACACAATGGATCAGTGAACCGGCTGCCACTCTGGATTGTCCCGGGCAATGGTCCCGCACTGTTGGGAAGGAGCTGGTTAGCTGAGATGAACTGGAAATGGGGGGCATGTGCATGCAATGTCATCTGTGGAGCGAAGCTCGTGCTCACACGTCCTACAATAATTTGAGTCACTATTCCAACCTGACGTCGGGACATTTAAAGATACCAAAGTAGTGATACACATCACCCCGGACGCCAGTTACACTGGTGCAAATTAAATGTGCAGAATGGGGAGTTTTAAGATACTCCAGAAAAATCAAGTTGCTCCAAAAAAAAAACGGTGCAACTCCTGATCAAATTTGGGCCCACTAAGCCTATTCTTTAACTTCTCTTGTTAGCCACAGTGTCAAAAGCATCCATGTCAAAAGCCACTGATGGATATCAAAATCCCCAAATTATGACGTTATTATTCTTTAAGATTTATGCACAATATTTTTCAACAATGTCACTTGATTTGAAACCTCTCTTGTTATTATAACTAAAAATATCATCAAGATATGTTCTTTCCCCTGATATGTAAAATTATTGGTTTAAAAAAGTATGTTTCAGTTGAGTGAAAGCTTTACCTTGTGATTAATACAGAATAATGACCTGATTACTGCACTTTTATATATAGCCTTCCTTCCCCTCCTCCCAATAGAAAAGTCAAGGACATTTAAGCAGTGATTAGGGGATAAAGTGTGGTTAAACAACAATAACTTGTGTTTATATAGCACCTTTAACGTAGTAAAACATCCCAAGGTGCTTCACAGAAGTGTTATAAGACAAAAAAAAATAAATGTGATACTGAGCCACATAAGAAGAAATTACGGCAAATGAAAGAGATAGGTTTTAAGGAGCATCTTAAAGGAGGAAAGAGAGGTAGAGAGGCGGAGAGGTTTAGGGAGGGAGTTCCAGAGTTTAGGGCCCAGGCAGCTAAAGGTACGGCCACCGATGATGGTAGAGCAGTTATAATCAGGGATGCTCAAGAGGGCAGAATTTGAGGAGCGCACATATCTCGGGGGGGTTGTGCGTCTGAAGGAGATTAGAGAGATAGGGAGGGGTGAGGCCTTGGAGGGATTTGTAAACAAGGATGAGTGTTTTGAAATTGAGACGCTGATTAACCGGGAGCCAATGTAGGTCAGCGAGCACAGGGGTGATGGGTGAAAGGGACTTGTTGCGAGTTAGGACATGGGCTGCTGAGTTTTGGATGACCTCAAGTTTACGTAGGGTAGATTGTGGGAGGCCAGCCAGGAGTGAGTTGGAGTAGTCAAGTCTAGAGATAACAAAGGCATGGATGAGGGTTTCAGCAGCAGATGAGCTGAGGTATGGGCGGAGACGGGCAATGTTACGGAGGTGGAAATAGGCGCTTCTAGTTATTTCGCGGATATGTGGCCGGAAGCTCATTTCCGGGTCAAATATGACGCCAAGGTTGTGAACAGTCTGTTTCAGCCTCAGACAGATACTAGGGAGAGGGATGGAGTCGGTGGCTCGGGAACGCAGTTTGTGGCGGGGACGAAGGACAATGGCTTCCGTCTTCCCAATATTTAATTGGAGAAAATTTGAAAAAGTGAGCAGAAAACATGTAAATCTGGGTCAAAACATCACCAATCTGCATCATTTCTTCTCAGCTGCTTGAACTTTCTTTAATAGAATCTTAGTACAGAAGGAAGCTGTTATGTATGTAACCCTAGGCAACCTGTATCATACCACCACCAGAGGGTCTACCTCTTGGAGACCCAAGGGATCCCAGCATCCCTTGGGAGCACTGTATATAAGCAGGCCTCCCATGCTGTACCTGCACTCTGGAGTTTAAATAAAGGAGCTAAGGTCACAATTATTCATTGTCTACAGTACTCAGTTCAATCACTGTAATATGAGCATAACAATTGGAGACGAGATAACCATCAACCACGTGGAAATGCAAAGAACTGTTGGTATCCTGGAGAAATACTCAGAAGGCGATGATTGGGAGGCCTTCGTGGAGCGACTCGACCAATACTTTTTGGCCAACGAGCTGGAAGGGGACGAGAATGCTGCCAAATGAAGGACGATCCTCCTTACCGTCTGTGGGGCAACAACCTATGGAATCTTCTAGTTTCGATGAAACCAATGACCAAATCCTATGAAGAACTGTGTACGCTGGTCCGGGAGCACCTAAATCCGAAGGAAAGCGTTCTGATGGCGAGGTATCGATTCTACACGTGTCAACGGTCTGAAGGCCAGGAAGTGGCGAGTTACGTCGTCCTGGTACATGACCCATCCACCTCAAGGCATGGGGGGTACCGTATATGATGCAAGAGAAAGTGGAAATTGAGCTGGAAAGGCTCAGCGAGAAGGCATCATCGCGCCAGTGGAATTCAACGAGTGGGCCAGTCTGATTGTCCCGATACTCAAAGGTGACGGCACAGTCAGAATTTGTGGGGACTATAAAGTAACGATTAACCGTTTTTTGCTACAGGACCAGTACCCGCTACCCAAGGCAGACGACCTATTTGCAACCCTGGCTGGAGGGAAGACGTTCACCAAGTTGGACCTGACCTCGGCCTACATGGCACAGGAGCTGGAGGAATCTTCGAAAAGCCTCACCTGCATCAACACGCACAAAGGTCTGTTCATCTACAATAGATGCCCATTTGGGATTCGATTGGCTGCGGCAATTTTCCAAAGGAACATGGAGAGCCTGCTAAAGTAGGTTCCGCACACCATGGTTTTCCAGGACGACATACTGGTCACAGATCGGGACACCATCGAACACTTGCAGAACCTGGAAGAGGTTCTAAGTCAGCTAGATCGCGTGGGACTCAGGTTGAAATACTCGAAGTGTGTTTTCCTGGCGCCAGAGGTCGAGTTCTTAGGGAGTAGAATCACAGCAGACGGCGTCAGACCCACCGACGCCAAGATGGGGGCCATCAAGAACGCGCCGAGACCACAGAACGTGAAGGAGCTGCGGTCGTTCCTGGGACTCCTCAACTATTTTGGTAATTTCCTACCCGGGTTAAGCACCTTGCTAGAACCCCTACATGTGTTGCTACGCAAGGGAGATGACTGGGTATGGGGGAAATCACAAGAGGCTGCTTTTGAGAAAGCCAGAAATCTGTTATGTTCCAACAAACTGCTTGTTCTGTGTAACCCATGTAAACGATTGGTGCTAGCTTGCGATGCATCGTCATACGGGGTCGGGTGTGTGTTACAACAAGGTAACAAATTGGGAACATTGCAACCGATCGCCTATGCATCCAGGAATTTATCTAAGGCCGAAAGAGCTTACAGCATGATTGAAAAAGAAGCTCTGGCATGCATTTACGGGGTGAAAAAAATGCACCAGTATCTGTTTGGTCTCAAGTTGAGCTAGAAACTGACCATAAGCCGCTCATATCGCTATTCTCAGAGAGCAAAAGGATTAACATCAATGCCTCTGCCCGCATCCAAAGATGGGCACTCACGCTGTCTGCATACAACTATATAATCCGCCACAGACCAGGCACAGAGAACTGCGCAGATGCTCTCAGTCGGCTGCCATTGCCCACCACCGGGGTGGAAATGGCACAGCCTGCAGACTTGCTCTTGGTGATGGATGCATTCGAAAATGAAAAGTCACCCGTTACGGCCTGCCAGACAGGACCTGGACCAGTCAGGATCCTTTACTGTCCCTGGTAAAAAGTTGTGTCCTCCATGGGAGCTGGTCCAGCATCCCAGTGGAGATGCATGAAGAGATCAAGCTGTTCCAGCGGTGCAAACACGAAATGTCCATACAGGCGGTTAGTTTAACATCTGTCGTGGAGAAAATACTTGAAGCTATCATTAAGGAAGAAATAGCGGGACATCTAGATAGGAATAGTGCAATCAAGCAAACGCAACATGGATTCATGAAGGGGAAATCATGTTTAACTAATTTACTGGAATTCTTTGAGGATATAACAAGCATGGTGGATAGAGGTGTACCGATGGATGTGGTGTATTTAGATTTCCAAAAGGCATTCGATAAGGTGTCACACAAAAGGTTACTGCAGAAGATAAAGGTATGCGGAGTCAGAGGAAATGTTTCAGCATGGATCGAGAATTGGCTGGCTAACAGAAAGCAGAGAGTCGGGATAAATGGGTCCTTTTCGGGTTGGAAATCGGTGGTAAGTGGTGTGCCACAGGGATCTGTGCTGGGACCACAACTGTTTACAATATACATAGATGACCTGGAAGAGGGGACAGAGTGTAGTGTAACAAAATTTGCAGATGACACAAAGATTAATGGGAAAGCAGGTTGTGTAGAGGACACAGAGAGGCTGCAAAGAGATTTAGATAGGTTAAGCGAATGGGCTAAGGTTTGGCAGATGGAATACAATGTCGGAAAATGTGAGGTCATCAACCTTGGAAAAAAAAATGCAAAAGGGAATATTATTTGAATGGGGAGAAATTACAATATGCTGCGGTGCAGAGAGACCTGGGGGTCCTCGTGCATGAATCCCAAAAAGTTAGTTTGCAGGTGCAGCAGGTAATCAGGAAGGCGAATGGAATGTTGGCCTTCATTGCGAGAGGGATGGAGTACAAAAGCAGGGAGGTCCTGCTGCAACTGTACAGGGTATTGGTGAGGCCACACCTGGAGTAGTGTGTGCAGTTTTGGTCACCTTACTTAAGGAAGGATATACTAGCTTTGGAGGGGGTACAGAGACGATTCACTAGGCTGATACCGGAGATGAGGGGGTTACCTTATGACGATAGATTGAGTAGACTGGGTCTTTACTCGTTGGAGTTCAGAAGGATGAGGGGTGATCTTATCGAAACATTTAAAATAATGAAAGGCATAGACAAGATAGAGGCAGAGAGGTTGTTTCCACTGGTCAGAGAGACTAGAACTAGGGGGCACAGCCTCAAAATACGGGGGAGCCAATTTAAAACTGAGTTGAGAAGGAATTTCTTCTCCCAAAGGGTTGTGAATCTGTGGAATTCTCTGTCCAAGGAAGCAGTTGAGGCTAGCTCATTGAATGTATTCAAATCACAGATTGATAGATTTTTAACCAATAAGGGAATTAAGGGTTATGGGGAGCGGGCGGGTAAGTGGAGCTGAGTCCACGGCCAGATCAGCCATGATCTTGTTGAATGGCGGAGCAGGCTCGAGGGGCTAGATGGACTACTTCTGTTCTTATGTTCTTATGTTCTTATGTCTTTTGTGGGGTAATCGCGTGGTTTTGCCTAAGAAAGGCAGGGAAATGTTCATACGCGACCTACACAGTACCCCCCCAGGCATTGCAATGATGAAAGCTATAGCTAGATCCCATATGTGGTGGCCCGGCATCGACTCCGACTTAGAATCATGCGTGCGCCAATGCAACACTTGCTCTCAACTGAGCAATGCACCCAGAGAGGCACCGCTACATTTGTGGTCATGGCCCTCCAAAACGTGGTCAAGGATCCAGGTTGACTTTGCGAGCCCATTTCTAGGCAAAATGTTTTTGGTTGTTGTGGATGCTTATTCAAATTGGATTGAATGTGTAATAATGTTTGTAAGCACGTCTACTGCCACCATCGAAAGCCTACGAGCCATGTTTGCCACGCATGGCCATAGGCCGTGCTTCACCAGCGCTGAATTCAAGGAATTCATGACCCGCAATGGGGTCAAGCAAGCCACATCTGCCCTGTTCAAGCCCACATCCAACGGCCAGGCAGAACGGGCAGTCCAAACCATCAAGCAAAGCTTAAAACGTGTGTCGGAAGGCTCCCTGCAGATCCGCCTGTCCCGAGTCCTGCTCAGCTACCGCACCAGACCCCACGCGCTCACTGGGATTCCCCCAGCCGAGCAGTTCATGAGAAGAGCGCTCAAAACAAGGCTCTCTCTTGTCCACCATGATCTCCATGATCATGTCGAGGGCAGGCAGCATTAACAAAGCATGTATCATGATCGCGCAAACTTGTCACACAATATTGAGGTCAATGACCCTGTGTTTGTACTTAACTATGGACATGGTCCCACATGGCTTGCTGGCACTGTCATAGCCAAAGGGAGTAGGGTGTTTCAGGGCAAAGTGGCCAATGGACTAATGTGCAGAAAGCATTTGGACCAAACCAAATTGTGATTCACAAACAGCCACGAGCAACCCGAAGAGGACACCACCAACTTCGACCCTCCAACACACACACAAGTGGCAACCGACATCACGGTTGACCACGAAGCTGAACTCACCATCCCCAGCAACCCGGCAAGGCCAGCTGACCAGCAGCCCAGCGAAGAACCAACCAACTCACCCACACCTGCATTTGTACCGAGACGATCAACAAGGGAGCGAAAAGCCCCAGATCGTCTCAACCTGTAAATAAGTGTACTGTTAACTTTGGGAGGGTCTGATGATATGTACATAACCCTAGGCAACCTGTATCATACCACCACCAGAGGGCCTACCTGTTGGAGACCCAAGGGATCCCAGCATCCCTTGGGAGCACTGTATATAAGCAGGCCTCCCATGCTGTACCTGCACTCTGGAGTTTAAATAAAGCAGCTAAGGTCACACTTACTCATTGTCTACAGTACTCAGTTGCATCACTTTAATATGAGCATAACAGAAGTCATGTGGCCCATCGTGCCTGAGCCAGCTCTTCCACAGAGCTATCCACTTACTCCCACCTCCCCAGCTCTTTCCCCATAGCCCTGCAAATAACTCTTTTTCATGTATATCGATCGCTCCTGAATATCTCAGCTTGAGACATGATGCAATCAATTCAGTGTATGTCTGCTTGAAGCCCAGCTTGGATCTTCCTGGATACCCTCGGCCTAAATGCCTCACACACTGCTATCCGATGGGTTGCGAAATTGCTTGTGATGACCCTCTGAGCCTTTAGGAAATAATTTGACAAAAGCTTTCTCAATACGTCCAAACTTCTGGGAAAATGTTCGACCATCCTGGTGCAACAGCTAAATTCACCTTCAGCGAGGAATTGTACACTACGAAATGGCAGAATGTCTGATTCCCCAGTATTTGAAAGTAACAATCTTTGAATTAAAATATAATCCTAAAAGGGTAGATGCAAAAGGCAGCTACGCGAACTCAGTCAGCACTACTTGACACAACTAATGCAAATTAATGATATGTTGTGTAGTTTCCTCAAACTTAAAGGGTAAATGTAGTTATGGATAACAGGGAGCAAGCTGCAACATTAAAGACGATAGGGATGAACATAGTTGCCGCCAGGATTAAATGATTATTTCAAAACAAAAGCATGTAGATGTCACTTGCATTATTTAAATATCACTGACACGTCAAAAAAGGCTTTTGAATCAAGGATGAAATATTCATCTCTCACCAGAGCTAATGCTTGCTTTCCCTCCATAGCAAAGTCATTGAAATATTTATTGGTATGATTGCATGTTGTTTGTTACTGGAAAAGTAATCCAGAGGCCTGGACTAATGATCCAGAGACACAAATTCAAATCCCACCATGGCAGCATTCAGATAATTAAATCAATCTGAAATAAAACACTAGTATCAGTAATGTTGACCATGAAACTACCGGATTGTCATAAAAACCCATCTGGTTCAATACTGTCTTTTAGGGAAGGAAATCTTCTGTCCTTACCTGGCCTGGCCTATGTGCGACTCCAGACCCACAGCAATGTAGTCGACTCTTAACTGCCCTCTGAAATGGCCTAGCAAGCCATTCAGTTGCACCAAACTGCTGCAAAAAACAATAATAAGAATAAAACCGGACAGACCATCCGGCACCAACCTAGGTACCAGCTTCGGACACAACAACAGTACACTCAGCCCAGTTGACCCTGCAAAGGTTTCACTAACATCTGGGCACTTGTGCCAAATTTGGAGAGCTGTCCTACGGACTAGTCCAGCAACAGCCTGACATAGTCGCACTCACAGAATCATTTTTCAGCCGATGTCCCAGATTCCTCCATCACCATCCCTGGGTATATCCTGTCCCACTGGCAGGACAGACCCACCAGAGGTGGCGGCGCAGTGGTATACAGTCGGGAGGGAGTGGTTCTGGAAGTCCTCAACATTGACTCCGGACCCAAAAAAGTCGCATGGCTTCAGGTCAAGCATGAGCAAGGAAACCTCATGCCAATTACCACCTACTGACCTCCCTTAGCTGATGAATCAGTACTCTTCCATGTGGAACACCACTTGGAAGAAGCACTGAGAGTAGCAAGGGCACAGAATGTACTTTAGGTAGGATATTTCAATATCCAAGAGCGGCTCGGTAGCACCACTACTGACTGAGCTGGCACGACTGACCGAGCTGGCTGAATCCTGAGGGACAGAGCTGCCAGACTGGGCCTGCAGCAGGTGGTGAGAGAACTAACACGAAGGAAAAACCTATTTGACCTCAGCCTCACCAATCTACATGTTGCAAATGCATCTGTCTATGACAGTTTTGGTAGGAGCGATCACCTCACAGTCCTTGTGGAGACAAAGTCCCGTCTTCACACTGAGGATACCCTTCATCGTGTTGTGTGGCACTACCAACGTGCTAAATGGTATAGATTCAGAACAGATACAGCAGCTCAAAACTGGGCATCCATGAGGCGCTGTGGGCCATCAGCAGCAGCAGAATTGTATTCCACCACAACCTGTAACCTCATGGAATGGCATATCCCTCACTCTACCATTCCCATCAAGCCAGGGGACCAACCCTGGTTCAATGAGGAGTGCAGAAGAGCATGCCAGGAGCAGCAAGAAAGTGTACTTAAAAATGAGGTGCCAACTTGGGGAAGCTGAATCACAGGACTACATGCATGCTAAACAGCAGAAGCAGCATGTTATAAATAGAGCTAAATGATCCCACAATCAACGAATCAGATCAATGCTTTGCAGTCTTGCTACATCCAGTCATAAATGGTAGTGACAACTTAACAACTAACAGGAGGAAGGGGCTCCATGAATATCCCCATCCTTAATGATGCAGGAGTTCTTCAGGGCAGTGTCCTAGGTCCAACCATCTTAAGTTGCTTTATCAATGACCTTCACTCCATCATATGGTCAGAAGTAGGGATGTTCTCTGATTATTGCAGTGTTCAGTTCCATTCGCAACTCCTCAGATAATGAAGCAGTCCATGCCCACATGCAGCAAGTCCTGGATGACATTCAGGCTTGGGCTGGTAAGTGGCAAGTAACATTTACGCCACACAACTGCCAGGCAATGACCATCTCCAACAGGAGTGTGTCTAACCACCACCCCTTGACTTCAATGGCATTACCATTGTTGAATCCCACAGTCATCAACATCCTGAACAAAAACTTTATTGTACAAGAGTAGTTCAGAGGCTGGATATTCTGTGACGATTAACTCACCTCCTGACTCCCCAAAGCCTTTCCACCATCTACAAGGCACAAATCAGGAGTGTGATGGAATACTCTCCACTTACCTGCACGAGTGCAGTTCTAACAACACTCAAGAAGCTCGACACCATCCAAGACAAAGCAGCGTGCTTGATTGGCACCCCATCCACCACCTTAAACATTCACTTCCTCCACCACCGGCACACTGTGGCTGTAGTGTGTACCATCTGCAAAATGCACTAGCCAAGGCTTCTTCGACAGCACCTCCCAAACCCGCGACCTCTACCACCTGGAAGGACAAGGGCAGCAGACGCATGGGAATGCCATCATCTCCATGTTCCCCTCCAAGTCACAAACCATCCTGACATGGAAATATATTGCTGTTCCTTCATTGTCATTGGGTCAAATCCTGGAACTCCCTCCCAAACAGCACTATGGGAGTATCTTCATCGCGAGGACTGCAGCAGTTCAAGGCAGCGGCTCATCACCATCTTCTCAAGGGCAATTAGGGATGAGCAATAAATGCTGGCCTTGCCAGTGATGCCTACATCCCAGGAACGAATTTTTTAAAAAATAACAAAATTGTTTGTCCTCTGATATAGTTTATTAGCTTCCTCTCCTCTCCATCCAAACTTTCTAGCTATTCCAGTCCTAGCATATATTGGTTGAAACATAGAAACATAGGCCCCAAGTTTCCACACGCGGCAAAAAAGATGCACCTCAGAGCTGGGCGCCTGTTTTTCGCGCCGAAAACGGCGCTGGAAAAAAAGTGCGGTATTCTCGAGCTCCTTGGAGCTCGATGTGTGCTTGGCGCGGTGCACAGGGGGTGGAGCCTACCACTCCCGCCGATTTTGTAAGTAGGAGGGGGAGGTACAATTGAAACGAGGCTTCTTGGTGCCGGCAACCCTGCGCGTGCGCGTTGGAGCGTTCGCGCACGCGCAGTCTGAAGTAAACATTGGCACTCGGCCATTTTTTAAAGTGCTGCAGAAAAAGTGAAGATTTGTTTCTTGGATCCCTGCAAAGGTTTGTATTTTAATTTTTTTGATATTTATATGTGTGAGGGAGTGCTTTTAGCAGCACTGCTGAATAAATCACCTGCTGAAATCAGTGAGTTCAGCTTTTCACTGCTAAATTTGCAGAACCGGTGCCTGCAAATTAAGGACTGTGTGTTTGGAGAAATAAAAGTGCCAATTCAACTTTGCAATGGATCAACATCCACCAAGAACAAAGAATTTCTTGCATGAGGAAGCAAACCATTGCATAATATGTGGTGTTGACAATGCAGCACCCATTCTGCAAATTTAAATATAAAGATGTCGATGTGGCTGCCTCTCCCTGTCCAAATGGCCTCAGTCAGTCCCCCTCACAGCTCGAAGGCTGTTGCTGTTCTTTCTTCGGCTCCCGGCCAGCCACTGACCCTGCTGCAATCCCATGGCCGAATGGCCTCACGTCCGCTCCTGATTCTTCGGCTGCCTTCGAGCCACTGACGCCGCCCCATAAGCGTGGCCGAACGTCCTAAAGAATTTTAAATCTGCAGCTGCGTGTGTCCTGTGTTCATTCTTCGGCTCCCGGCCAGCCACTGACACCACTGCAATCCCATGGCCGAATGGCCTCAAGTCCGTCCGGGTGCTGCACCTTCGCGGGGAATGAAAGCCTGCCTCAAGCACCGCAGCTCAGCTCGAAGGCTGCTTGCTGCCTGCCGCTGCCGTCGAGACACTGACGCCACACCGCTGCCTGAAAGGCCTGCCTGAAGCACTTTCACACAGGTAGGAACATGGTTTATTTAATCTTTTCTTTGCTTATAAGTTTTTATTCAGGTTGGATTTATTTGTATAATATTTGTATAAGTATAACTAAGGATTGATTGTAGAATTTAATGACTTCCCTTCCCCCCCCACCTCGTTCCCGACGCCTAATTTGTAACCTGCGCCTGATTTTTTAATGTGTAGAACAGGTTTTTTCAAGCGTACAAAAATCTTCACTTACTCCATTCTAAGTTAGTTTGGAGTACGTTTTCACTGTGGAAACTTTGAAATCAGGCGTCAGTGGCCGGACATGCCCCCTTTTGAAAAAAAAATTCTGTTCAAAAGTGAAACTGTTCTACCTGACTAGAACTGCAGAAAACTAAATGTGGAGAATTCCGATTTCTAAGATACTCCGTTCTACACCAGTTGCTCCTAAAAATCAGGAGCAAATCATGTGGAAACTTGGGGCCATAGGAACTAGGTGCAAGAGTAAGCCATTCGGCCCTTCGAGCCTGCACAGCCATTCAATGAATTCATGGCTGAACATGCAACTTCAGTACCCCATTCCTGCTTTCTCGCCATACTCCTTGATCCCCCTAGTAGTAAGGACTACATCTAACTCCTTTTTGAATATATTTAGTGAATTGGCCTCAACAACTTTCTGTGGTAGAGAATTCCACAGGTTCACCACTCTCTGGGTGAAGAAGTTTCTCCTCATCTCGGTCCTAAATGGCTTACCCCTTATCCTTAGACTGTGACCCCTGGTTCTGGACTTCCCCAACATTGGGAACATTCTTCCTGCATCTAACCTGTCTAAACCCGTCAGAATTTTAAACGTTTCTATGAGATCCCCTCTCATTTTTCTGAACTCCAGTGAATACAAGCCCAGTTGATCCAGTCTTTCTTGCTATGTCAGTCCCGCCATCCCGGGAATCAGTCTGGTGAACCTTCGCTGCACTCCCTCAATAGCAAGAATGTCCTTCCTCAAGTTAGGAGACCAAAACTGTACACAATACTCCAGGTGTGGCCTCACCAAGGCCCTGTACAACTGTAGTAACACCTCCCTGCCCCTGTACTCAAATCCCCTCGCTATGAAGGCCAACATGCCATTTTCTTTCTTAACTGCCTGCTGTACCTGCATGCCAACCTTCAATGACTGATGTACCATGACACCCAGGTCTCGTTGCGCCTCCCCTTTTCCTAATCTGTCACCATTCAGATAATAGTCTGTCTCTCTGTTTTTACCAGCAAAGTGGATAATCTCACATTTATCCACATTGTACTTCATCTGCCATGCATTTGCCCACTCACCTAACCTATTCAAGTCACTCTGCAGCTTCATAGCATCCTCCTCGCAGCTCACACTGCCACCCAACTTAGTGTCATCTGCAAATTTGGAGATACTACATTTAATCCCCTTGTCTAAATCATTAATGTACAATGTAAACAGCTGGGGCCCCAGCACAGAACCTTGCGGTACCCCACTAGTCACTGCCTGCCATTCTGAAAAGTACCCATTTACTCCTACTCTTTGCTTCCTGTCTGCCAACCAGTTCTCAATCCACGTCAGCACACTAGCCCCAAACCCATGTGCTTTAACTTTGCACATTAATCTCTTGTGTGGGACCTTCTCGAAAGCCTTCTGAAAGTCCAAATACACCACATCAACTAGTTCTCCCTTGTCCACTCTACTGGAAACATCCTCAAAAAATTCCTGAAGATTTGTCAAGCATGATTTCCCTTTCACAAATCCATACTGACTTGGACCTATCATGTCACCTCTTTCCAAATGCGCTGCTATGACATCCTTAATAATTGATTCCATCATTTTACCCACTACCGATGTCAGGCTGACCGAGATTAGGGACATGACAGCATGCTCAATATGAAGGACTTGCTCATGGAATTTTTATGTGAACTTACTGTGATTGGGACTGAACTGAGTTCTTCCCCCGATAATAAATGCCAACACCTCACATACACAGTGCTTGCTCTCATAAGTCAAATTTATATCTGATTTTTTACAAATAATTAAAATTTGCAACTAGTTGGCATCCATTCAAAATCTCTTTGGTTCTGCCCAGTTTTAAAGTTTCTCGTCTTAAACTCTGGTTGTTAGAAGTCATACCCTTAACTCCTCTGATGGCATAGTGAAATAATGTTCTGTTTTGTAACGAACTGAACTATACAGATTAGAAGATAGTTTCAATTCCCTAGCCTGTACTGATTTTGCTGATCTCAGCTGGAGCATTGTTTATGAGTGCTAAAATTAGTTTAAATGACTGTGGACTGGGAAACAGAAAAAATAAATCAGACATGTTTTCCCAGTACTATTAATGACTCCTTCTGGAAATGAGTGTGGATGTTGAGTGAGAACAGAATCGAGTTTGGCTTTCATTGCCTCCTTTGTCAAATAGCCAACCATCACTTAGGCTGAGATTTTCCAGGGGGTCAGTAGGCGTGATCGGTGGCAGGTCGGGCGGGAAAGTGTTTTTTATCCCCAGCGGGTCAGGACCCCTCTGTTAACTCGCTGCCACGCGCCTTTCCCCGATGTCGGGTCTGCAGCACTGAGCAGAACCGACACGCAGCGGTGAGGGACCCAAATTCAGGTCATTATAACCTTGTTTAGAGATCATTAAGAATAAATTTGAGCTCACCTTTTGATTTTACATGATCACCCATGGGGTCCTTGCTGTTTGGGGACCACATCTGTCAAGCTGAGGTGGGAGATGAATGGCCAATGAATCAGCTGTTGAGTTGACAGCTTCAAATGTAAAGTAAAAGTTCCCACCTTGGAGATATCTTTCCTCAGCCACAAGTTCTTCCTCACTGCATTTCCACAACAGATTCACCATGCTGCAAGTCTTTGCACAAGTCTCCATCCAGTCTGACCTCATTATCTCTCTCACCATTGACAGATTACTTCTATCATTTCTGCTTTACCTGCCATCTGTTCCATCAGCATGGATGCTCCTTTATACTCTCTCACCTTGGTCTTCAGAACCCTGCCATGATCAGTCCTAACACCAGCAGCACCAGGCACACCAGCAACACCAACCTTCTCCGCAATCACCTACTGAGATCATTGAAACATTTGTGGCACTGCACCCAAGTCCTCCTGAACACATTCTTGCTTGTGCCCTCCTCTGCAATATGTAACCAGGCTGATCTTCTGGGGAGACCTCATCTGCCCATGGGAAGGGAAGAGGACCTCTCTGCGTGCTGTGACTCCCTCCATAAGCATATGAATGGAGTCATGGGAGAGCCTTTGTGCAGTCATTGTCAGTGTTTTCAGCACCTCAATGCTGTAGCACACTAACAGCACAAATGTCAAAATTAATTTGACCATGGTCACTTTAAGGAAACCAGCTGATGACACATCATCAAATTACTTCACCAGACCCGCTTCCTCTAATTGGACGGGAAACACGCTGGGTGGGCTTAACAAGCTCTATTAATGGAAAATCATTTCAGACAGTGGGACGGAGCCAGCAGTGGGGTCAGGGCCCACCATCGACCTTGTCCCACACGGACCCACCATGGTCAGCAAAATCGCGGCCTTATTCTCTGAACTCACAAATGAATTAGTCTCACTTAGATAAGATATCAAAGAACTGTCCTACTTCAGCAAGAGTCAATGCTTTCAGGAGAGGAAAGGGGGGAAATTGGTAAAAAAAAACATTAAAAAAAATAAATCATGCACCTTGCTAATGGTTCAAATGATCATAACTCAAGATTCTTCTTCTTCAGTGCTCATTGTAATCAATGATTCTCCTGATCGCCACATTTTCCTCCTTAACCTCTCAAATTTCCATAAGATGGAGATCACTTTTTCTTTTGTTTTGCTTCACCTGATACCTTTTACCTCCTTAGTCACTGTATGCCGATTTCTTGGTCTGTTCAGATTCCAGAGGAATGAATACACTACTTTTGTAAGATTACTGCCGCTTTGCTTTTTCGCCTATTAAGAGATTCTGGGAGGTCAAGATCTAAACTTGGAAAAGGATCCTTCAAAATCTGAATTCCCTTGACATCTATTCCTCAAAGCAAACTGAGTCGCTCCCGCTCCACTGTTGTAACTTCCCCACAATGCAGAGGAAACTCCATTTATCTGCATTGAGGTTTCAGCGGAGCAAGTCTGAGGAAATTACTTGCTCAAGATTCACTATTTGAGTGTCCTGCAAATCATAGGTGTTCAGCTAGACTCAATGGCTTTGATTAAATCGATGTTCACTAGGCTAGTATAGCTTTCCAAGACTGGACATTATTCCATTAGCAGTGTCTCAGACAGCAGAGCTAACAGACTAGTAGCAGCTAAATAATCATTCTCTGGAATCTTCTACAAGTCCTATAGTCACATATTCACAAAATATTTCACTTTGATGATGTAGCTATCAGCTTAGTCAAGGGAGGAGAAACACACAAAACTGCAAACTTGCTTACAATCATTTGTCATTGGATTATATGAATAATTAAACCTTAAAATGAATTGACAATTTTTCAAAAAACTCTTTTCTCGTGTGAGTAACCTCTCTTCATAAGAACATAAGAACATAACAAATAGGAGCAGGAATAGGCCATATGGCCCTCGAGCCTGCTCCGCCATTTAATAAGAGCATGGCTGATCTGATCATGGACTCAGCTCCACTTCCCTATCCACTCCCCATAACCCCTTATCCCCTTATCATTTAAGAAACTGTCTATTTCTGTCTTAAATTTATTCAATGTTCCAGCTTCCACAGCTCTCTGTGGCAAATTAACAACCCTCTGAGAGAAGAAATTTGTCCTCATCTCAGTTTTAAATGGGCGGCCCCTTATTCTAAGATCATGCCCTCTAGTTCTAGTTTCCCCCATCAGTGGAAACATCCTCTCTGCATCACCCTTGTCAAGCCCCCCCATAATCTTATACGTTTCGATAAGATCACCTCTCATTCTTCTGAATTCCAATGTGTAGAGGTCCAACCTACTCAACCTTTCCTCATAAGTCAACCCCCTCATCCCCAGAATCAACCTAGTGAACCTTCTCTAAACTGCCTCCAAAGCGAGTATATCCTTTCGTAAATATGGAAACCAAAACTGCACGCAATATTCCAGGTGTGGCCTCACCAATACCTTATATGGTTGTAGCAAGACTTCCCTTTTATACTCCATCCCCTTTGCAATAAAAGCCATTGGCCAAGGCTAAGATACCATTGGCCTTCCTGATCACTTGCTGTACCTGCATGCTATCCTTTTGTGTTTCATGCACAAATACTCCCAAGTGTTGTACTGCCGTACTTTGCAATCTTTCTCCATTTAAATAATAACTTGCTCTTTGATTTTTTTCACACTTTCTAACATTATACTCCATCTGCAAAATTTTTGCCCACTCACTTAGCCTGTCAATGTCCTTTTGCAGATTTTTTGTGTCCTCTTCACACATTGCTTTTCCTCCCATCTTTGTATCATCAGAAAACTTGGCTACGTTACACTCAGTCCCTTCTTTCAAGTCGTTTATATAGATTGTAAATAGTTGGGGTCCTAGCACTGATCCCTGCGGCACCTCACTAGTTACTGGTTGCCAACCCGAGAATGAACCATTTATCCCGACTCTCTGTTTTCTGTTAGTTAGCCAATCCTCTATCCATGCTAATATATTATCCCCAACCCCGTGAACTTTTATCTTGTGCAGTAACCTTTTATGTGGCACCTTGTCAAATGCCTTCTGGAAGTCCAAGTACACCACATCCACTGATTTCCCCTTTATCCGCCCTGTTCATTACATTCTCAAAGAACTCCAGCAAATTTTCCTTCTAATGTTTTCTCTCCTGTTCTCCAGGCCACGTACAAACTACTTCGAAGAGGGATAGCAAATATCATTCTGCAGTGGTCTCAAGAGAGTAGTGCAGAGATTCAATTTTCATCATTCCCGTGGGTGCAATGCTGCTACATTGTCTTTGTGTACCCTTTGATTATTCTTTGGGCAAATTAAAACAGCAAACCAAATCTGGGCACCCGGGTCCCTGTTACAATGGTACTGCAGCAGTTGACATTGGTACTTCACTTTTCATCCCTCAACTTGATGTCAAGGGGCTGTCAGCTGCAAAGCTCATGTAATAGAAAGCCTCATGGCCTGTCATCAAATTGATATTATCTGTCTCCAAAAAACTCATGCAGCACCTCCCAAACCTGCAACCTCTGCCACCTAGAAGGACAAGGGCAGCAGGTACATGGGAGCACCATCACCTGCAAGTTCCCCTTCCAAGTTACACACCATCCTGACTTGGAAATATATCACTGTTCCTTTATTGTCGCTTGGTCAAACTCCTGGAACTCCCTCCCTAACAGCACTTTGGGAGTTCCTTCACCGCATGGACTGCAGCGGTTCAAGAAGGCGGCTCACCACCACCTTCTCCAGGGCAATTATTGATGGGCAATAAATGCTGTCCTTGCCAGCAATGCCCACATTCCGGAACAAATTAAAAAAAACTCCTTCCTTGTCAGTGTGCTTACAATAAGAGCAATCAGAGTCTATGGGGGAAACTTTCGCCTTCATTTTCGGTGGTTTTCTCGGCGGTGCAGCTGTTTTTGGAAGAGATTCCGCCCGGCGAAAGTTTCCCCCTTACTTTTTAAGTAGAACCGCCCACATTTCGAAAAGACCGCCGGGGAGAAAACCGCCCATGTGCACCTGTGTGCACTGCCGAGAAAAGTGCCAGGATCAATGTTTAGCCTCAACGGAAGCCCATATAGATCGCCGAGAAAACTGCCCACGGGAAGCAGCCTGAAACAGGAGGCGAGTACCCTGCAAAGAAAGGTAAGGTTTCCCACGCCCACCCCGGGTTAATTGGGCCCACCGGGAGTGCACATCCTGGATGAGGGCCTCGTTGACCTCGTCTGAAAATGGCCTTGCCCTGCGCCTCTCCCCCTCCACATCATTGCCGGATGAAGACATTTTCCATTCTTTTTCTTTTTATATCTTTATATCTTTATATAAATTTTCTTTATCAACTGTTTATCAACTCTTTCTCCACTATGTCTGTCTGTCTATCAGTTTTAATCTCTCTTTTTACTAATCTGTGTATCTATAATCTCTTTTCTTCACTGCTGTGCTTTTCCTGTTTTCCTCCTCGCTCTCTCTCTCTCTCTCTCACCCCCTCTCTTTGCCTTCTGTGCATGTGTGGATGACCCCTGACCTCCCGAAACATGGGAAAACCTGTTCACCTCAAAAAAAAATTGTCATCGCTGGGCTATCGCTGAGCCGAAAGTCGCAATCCAAACAATGGGCGTTGTGCCAGCAATCATGAAGGCTGACACATCACCAAGGCTGGAACATCGCTCAAAGTGGAAAGTCTTGCCCCAGGTTTTTCTTTTAAAAATTTAAAATTCTAAAATGACGATTACATTTAAAACTATCTTGGGAATGTTTTTTTAACTTTTTTTTGAAGTGAAAAAATATTTTTTGAGTTTTTACCCCTCCCTTGGCCCAACCACAGCCTCAGACTAAATTTTAAATACTTATCGTCCATTTAGGTAAAAACCGCCCGTTTTCCCTAGTTTCAGCTTTAACCGCT
Source organism: Pristiophorus japonicus (assembly GCF_044704955.1). NCBI lineage: Eukaryota > Metazoa > Chordata > Chondrichthyes > Pristiophoridae > Pristiophorus > Pristiophorus japonicus. The sequence goes on from NC_091981.1 coordinate 170,999,853, forward strand.
GAGAAGCTGCCGAGAATCTTGCTGCAAGATCCATTTTCTCGCCGGGTGGTATTTCTTACCTCATTAATGGAAATTTTCACTGGCGCTAATTGCAGAACCTTAGCAGTCTTTTCTGAGTGGTAATCGGGCGGTGAGGGCTTTGGGGAAAGTCTAGTCCGAAGACATTGTTAGTTACAATCGTCATTGAAAACATGGAAGAGCCACTTACTGTTAATGTGGAGGTCTTACCAACTACTTCGCCTCATTGTGACATTTTAAGAGTCGGATAATTTAAAGTTCTGGATGTCTGTAAGCCTCCTTTTGAAGCCTGGAATGGCCCATCATTACCAACACGTCAGCATCCATCCATGTATGTTGGAGACTTCAACAGCCACCACAACTCACTGGGTTGTAGAGAATATGACAAAACTGGACTAGATCTGGTGGACTGGGCTTCTATGAATGAGTTAGATGTACTGCATGATCCTAAGCAGCCAGCCACATTGCTTTCTGCAATGTAAGCCACCTCAGCTGGTGTCATCAGTCTTCTCCAGTGTTCTTGGAAACTTCCTGTTCAGTCAACAACGCCCCATCCTTACTCGGATCGGAGTGACGGTCCCTATAATAACTATCATCACAAGCCTGCAGTGGAACTGCAGACAAGCAGAATTGAAAAAAAACTTTGAACTGACCGTTAAGTATATAGTATGCATACTAAACTAATACTTCTGTAGAAAACACTTATACTCGCTTCTCCGAAGTAACTTTCAAGACAGCTGTCAACAGATTTATGTACTGTGCTTAAATGGGGAATGTGTAGAACTTCTGAAACTGTGTGAAGAGTCTGGTGACTCAGAGATAGCAAATCACCTCATTGACAACCTTAATATCCATTGCAAGGAATGTTGGGAGGAAGCTACATCAGATATGGACATGACAAGGTCTAGACAAAAAGTAGAATCACTCATAAGGAAGCTTTGAGCAGCACAGTACCACCACCAATACATCAATGTGAAGTACCCCTCAATAGTATCGCCACACATCTGAATAATATGACAGAAGCCAACAGGGACACGCTCTTTAAAGAATCAGTAAAGTGGAAGTAGGGCAGATACAGGCTGGCCCCATCTCAGAGTGAGATAGGCTTCTTATTGCCATTCTCCACTGAGGAAATGGAGAGCGTAGTGAGTTGTCTGAAAGGAGGAAAATCTGGCGACCTTGACAAGATTTCACCAGAAAAGCCATCACACCTCAGAAAGAAGACCATAAAATGCCTGTCAATTTTTATTTCTTGTGTCATTCAAGAGAACAAGCTGCCTAAGATATGGTAGAAAGCTACATTGATAGCCATACCAAAACCAGGGAAGAGCCACACTTTCCTAGCTAGTTATTGTCCTATATCATTTCTGAACTGTACTTACAAACGTGTGCAAAGAATTATGCCCACATTGGAGCAGGCTCTGAAGAGTAACCAGGCAGGCTTCAGTAGGAACACTTGTGACCACGTTCTTGCTCTTACAACCTATATAGGAACTGGTTTCTAACAGAAGAAGACAGGGAATGTGTTTCTTAAATTGACAGAAACATGTGATACCGTCTGGCACAGTGGCTATTGGACAAGATGTCAAAAGTGTCACCTCGAAGGGTTGTTACGGCTATGAAAATAATGTTTGGAGACAGACAATTCCAGATGATACTAAACAATAAGCGGAACACATGGAAGATCCAGACAGATGGATTCCTCCAGGGATCTGTTCTTGTTCCAACTCTTTTCAACATATTTACGAATGATTTGCCTCCAACAATCTCCAGGCCATTCAAGTATGCAGATGACATCTATCTGGCTTCAGGAGACGGAGACTGCAAAACATTGGGGATAACTTGAGTCAGGACATGGCAGCCATGCCTTCCAAAAATAGAGACTTAAGCCCATTGTGTCAAAGACAGTATTGTTATGCTTAATAATGTCAACGATTGACAAGAACTCAACATCTTCTGGGATAGAGATTGGCTGGCACATGACCCAAAGCTAGTGTATTGAGGAGTGACTCTAGATCACACAATTATCCAGAAGGAGCACCTCACCAAGGAAGTTCAGAAGACTGAGCAGAAACAACCTACTAAATTAACTTGCAGGCTCAACTTGGAGAGCTAATGAGCAAACATTGCTCAGCCCAGCGATAGCTCTCTGCTACTCAGTTGCAGAATACTGAGCGTGGTTAAGCTCTTCCCATGCAAAGCTATTTGATGTACAATTAAACCAAACATTGAAACAGGAGTAGTCCTTTCAGCCCCTCAAGCCTGTTCTGCCATTCAAACAGATTGTGGCTGATCTCAACTCTATTCAGATAATGAGACATTAAGACAGGTGATGAAACTCTTGGTCAAAGAGGTAGTTTTAAATGAGGGGAGAAGTGAAGAGATTTGAGGAGGGAATTCCATAGCTTAGGGCCTAGATGGCTGATGGCTGAATGGTGCCTGTAAAGTACCTGATAATGATTTCAATTCGGTCACCTGCCTCTGCCAGTCGGGTCGCTGCCACACACGCAATCACGTCCGTGGGAAAGGCACATGGGGACAGGATGACGGCGGGTTCCCGACTGCCTCCCAGTGTTTTCAAATTTCCCATCCGACCCAACTCCATTCCGGCCCGTTACCACCCCAGAAAATTACAGCCGCAGTTTTGGCCCTGAAAATCTTTGGAAGGCACCTAAATTCCATCGGGCTGGGGCCGCCCATGCCATTACGGGCATCTTCAATGTCTAGCTGCCTCTTACCTCCAAATTATTTGGTGCCTGTCCCACTAGGGATGATTGCCCAAGCCCTATTGTGCAACCCCTTGAGCTCCCGGTATAAGGAGGCCAATCAAGATTAAAAAAAATTTTTTTTTTTTAAGTCTTAGTGGATCCAGACCAATGTTCCCCCAAAGATGCATGACCAACAATTGGGAGGTCCCATACAGGATCCTCTCCAGCTTCAACTGCTGGAAGGGATACTGCACATGCAGCAAATTTAAAAAGCCCGTGCAGGAAAAAATAATTAGAGGGAACATTGGCCCAGAGTACTTCCCTTATCTGAAGTTTCTTGCTGGGGTTCGCTTACACCCATCTGGAGGCCGATATACCTCATCTATTTAAGTGTGCCAGCCTTTAGTCCTATGCCAAGTCCCCAATGTGTTGGAGAAGTCTGCCCTCTGATGTCATTGGCATTTTAAAGGGGCAGTTGGTGGGTGCTGCTCTTTACAATACCATCTGGAAAATCCGAGGAACAGCAGGGACTCAGTCAACCAGGTCCCTAATGTTTTCAATTGGGCTTGCACAAATCCTCCAAGAAATTTGGGAGCCGTTACATTTATATTGCTTAGTTCTATTTATTCTGACTCCCACTGTAATGTATTCAGATGCATCTTATTGGGTTTCCCTGGTAAAATCATTTAAATATATAAAGAACTGCAGTTTGCTGCTAAACACATGTGAGATGAGCTTTCTCTTCTGCATATTATCATAAGCACTCAATTTCAAATAAATATTATAGTAAGTATATTTTAATATGCAACTCTATTCATATGGAAACCCTATGATTAGAAAATTACTGCAGTTCTAAAATAATGCATCTGTGACATATATATTTATATAAAAAAAGTACTGGCATATGAATCTTCTGACTGCACAGTCTCTCAATTAGTGCTTATGTGTATGGGTCTGAATTCCATTCCTTCAGGGTACATCAATTTTTGGTGTGGGTGCAACATGTCTCACAATGACTTGGAGCCCTAATTTAATTATTCTAGCCAGAGAATTGCAAAAGAGCGGTTTGCAATACCAAATAAATATTCAAATACTAATTTAAATGAATTCCAACATGCCTTTCAAATGAATTTGCAGGCATTCCAGAGGAACATCAGAGATGAAATGGCTCTGCCTGACGTAGTACAAATCCTACTGCCAATTCCTCCTTGTACTGGATATTAAAGAAATAATAATTTTAATGCCTGATCTTTATGGTCAGGAAATGATCTTATTTTTAATCTTTTGCCCCTACTGAAAATTTGAAAACTCATTTGAAAGCACATTACAACTGTGTGTGCATCAGGATGTAGTTTAATTGGATTTTAATAGACATGCTAACAGTATTTCAAAGAGGAGTGAAATATTGTGTAGAGCAGTGGCAGGTGAACTGTCTTAATGTAATTAAACTGGTTTGCCAGCTCCCAGTGCCGCAGCACCACATTAAGTCAAGCTATGTCCCCCTCGTCACTCCCTATCCCTACCTCCAACCTTGGTGCACAGCAAAACAATGTACTGTGGCAAATGAAGGGGCAGTGTAAATCAAATAATTCAAGTTCTGGCACAGTGCCTTTGTGTCATGAAATGTAACTGAAATACAGAAATGTACATGACATAGAATGTAATTGAGATTTGCTATTGATCCGGAATGGAATAATAAGCCCTATAATTCACCCTGTTCAGCAAAGTTGATAGTTTCCCATTCTAGATGATATCACATGACATCATGCAATTACCATTTTCAGGAACAGCAGCAGTGAAAATCTTAATGAATTCATGCATTTATTATCTTGTGATGGGCAAGTTCAAGATAGGGAAATTAAAGTAATAGATTGAAGGCACGGAATTGTCCGTGACACAATTACTTATATCAAATTACAGAACTGACAATTTTTGTCATTTTTCAATCAAATTCATGCTTGACCCAATCATAAGTTTGACCCAACTCCTGCCCACTCACTGTTGGATTTAAACATGTCTGCTGCTTCCCTGCCTATCTGCCTATCTAATGTGAGTTTAAATGTAAAAAATATAATTAAACAGCAAGTTAAAACATTTTAAAGCTACTATTGTAACATCACTATTGGAAACATCTGACAATGAGGTAGCCAATGGCAGCTATAATCAAACTATCATAAACAAGTTGGATTATTTAATAATTATCAGGCTTCAAGTTATTTAATCGTTATAATTAGTCTTTCTGAATTTTTTTTTCTGAATTCAGATTAAAAAAACAAGCAAAAGTCACCTCTGCACATAAAGTTAACGAAAAATGATGGTACTAAATTGTGATTAACCAATATGTTTTTAATAATTGCTTCTTTATCTTTACACACAGAGAAAACTATACCTGAATGCTCCTGATCAGAAAATTTCAGATTTAATCAGAAAACCAAATTTTGAACAAATGGAATGATTTAAAATGATAAATGCTTACAACTATTTTCCAACGTTTAATGCTAAAAGGAGCTGATGTGCATCATTAGCTGCATCTTCAAAGCTCCCTGTGGAACTTAGAACAGCCATGTGTACACGGTGCAGGTGATTGAAAGTGTGCTCTATCAATGCTGCCCAATGGTACAGAGATGGAATGAAGTGCCCCCAGCATTAAACAAGAAAAGCAGCTGTTAGCATCAGTATGTTAATGTTGACATTTCCTGATTTTATCACATTTAAATCTAATTTTCAAATTCATCTTTCAGTGAGAAATTATCAGGGAGTGGGGTGGAGTAGAGTGGGGTGGTGGGGGGGGTGGGGGCAGGAAAAGGGAGACATGGTCAATGCTGTGAATACCCAAATCTTCCTGAAACTGACCTTCATAGTAAACTTTGAATAACTCCCAAAGATACTATGCTAAATGAAGTGGAACTCATTGCACGCTTCAAATATTATCCCTCCCCAGTTCTAGTTGAAAACAGAAGCTTTGTTATCCGATTGTAGAGTGAGCGTCATTGCTGTGTGCTATTGTGCATAAAGCAATAATTGAACAAAATTGGGACAGATACAATCTCATTACAGTAGGACAGGTAAGTGCAGTATTTACTTAAAGATCTTCAGCTTGTGCTGTTCCTGCTCTCCTTTCATCTCCTATCTGCCATATTTCTTCTTTCAGTTTTGTATGTGGATTGTCAAATGTAAGCCATCAGTGGAAGTAGCCACTGTTGCCACAGAATGAGCAACAACAACTTGCATTTATAAAGCTCCTTTAATGTAGTAAAATGTCTCAAGGTGTTGTTGAGGCCAATTCACTAAATATATTCAAAAAGGAGTTAGATGATGTCCTTACTACTAGGGGAATCAAGGGGTATGGTGAGAAAGCAGGAATGGGGTACTGAAGTTGCATGTTCAGCCATGAACTCATTGAATGGCGGTGCAGGCTAGAAGGGCCGAATGGCCTACTCCTGCACCTATTTTCTATGTTTCTATGTTTCTATGTTTCACAGGAATCTTACCAAACAACATTTGACACCGAGCCACATAAGGAAATCTTAAGACAGGTGAAAAAACATTCTCAGAACAGTGGGAGATGAACCTTCAAGACATTGTAAGATACTCTCCACAGGACATTAATAACTAAATACTAATTACCTGAACATTTAAAAATCTTTCACAATCACATACTTTTATCTTTTTACAGAATCTTCTTCATGACTTCTGCTACTATTATTTCATCTCTTCCTAGACAGATAGCCATATCTATTCATTAAGAAAGGAACATGAAAGACCGATTTATGTGCTATGATTAATGTGATACCTATGGGATTCTTTTTGTTAGTAATGACCTGCCAGAACAAGAGATCAAAGATTAATCATTAACAAAAAGAGCGATTGCATTTGGTGTATTCTCATTGATAAATGCAATACTATGAATGTGATCAACATTCTGATGCTACTGGCCTCCATTTCCTCAGGTGCATTCACAACATTAGCATTTGTTGACAGTCTGCTCTAATGTGCATTTAAGTATTGATGACAGCACCAGAGCAGCAAAGAGTCTTTGTGAATTCCAGTTGTTTCAAAGCCTAATTGAATATGTAGAAATAGAAGCAGGAGATAGTCATGGGATGAACACCTTTTCTCAAAGGCTTTAGGTTTTTTGGTTGAAAAGCACAAATATTAGAAGCACACAAAATGCCAGTGAAGCATGAGCTAATCAGACACGGACAAAGAGCCAAGATTGTCAGATATAATTAGCCTTAGATAAAGGCTATACTGGCGAATCTATTACTGACAGAGAAAAACAACCATAAAAATGGAAGCTACCTCTCCAAAGCACGGCTTTACATACATGTATATGCATTAAAATATCTTAAATATATATACAGCGTGATTTAGGCACTGAACTGTGGATTGCTTGTTTATTCCTCACAAGCTTCTATTGATGTCTGCTTGCAGAAATCCTCTACTTAGTCATTGTGCTGCAATACAGCACTGACACTATTGCAGCCACAGTCTGCAGACTTGCTTATATATGCTGCAGAAATAGTAAAGGCTAGTAAAGACTGAACTAATAAAAGCTATTCATCAAGTTGCCTTTCTGACAGGTTCTCGCTTAGCAGCAGATTAACCCATTTCAGCTTTGTGTATTAAACCCGAGGATGTGTTGTCTGAGCCTCTATTACAAAAAAAACTCAATGCATTTGCTGCAGCTTTGTACCTTCCTTCTGAGAAAAATGCACAGCCCATTCATTTCTCAGATCGATTACAAGAAAACTCTTTATTTTTTCAAAATTACTATGATCAGTGCTCTTCTGAACGCTCCCCTATTGTTCCTTTTAAGCTGCAAATATGCTGTGCTACATATTCTTTCTCCTCTCTACATTCTCACTGAAATCAAGACATGTCTCAGTCTCTTGCATCAGTCCATTCTTTCCGAGGACCTTAAAACAGTAGAACTCCTTACCTTCCTCAGTCTTCTTTACTTCCTGTATTCTTCAGGTCATGAAAACCCAAGCTTAGTCTCACCTAATTACTATTTCTTATTTACCTCACCTCTTACTTTTTTTCAATCTTCGTGGTACCCTACACTATGGGCCTTAGTCCGTTAGCCAATTAAAAATAACTTTTTCTAGATTAACAAATGTTATGGTATGAAGTTTGTGTGCCAGAAACGTTACTTTTTCCATAATATATTTAATTAACAAATAATGCGATGCATTGACCTGTATTATTTAGTGCTGAACCCTACTGTACACCTGTAGCACACAGTGCTGGATACTGATATGGGGAAGCAGCTGTGGCTCTGAATGATAGTGTACTAGCCTCACTGTGGCTTCAAAAAAAATGCTAATGAGGTCCCTCCCCATAATAAGGATGCAACTCCTGAAGAGTAGGTGGATGCAACACTCAGAAAAACTTGTCTCAGTTCTTTAAAGACAAGCAAGTAATCAGGAAGGCCAATGGAATCTTGGCCTTTATTGCAAAGGGGATGGAGTATAAAAGCAGGGAAGTCTTGCTACAGCTATATAAGGTATTGGTGAGGCCACACCTGGAATACTGCGTGCAGTTTGGGTTTCCATATTTACAAAAGGATATATTTGCTTTAAAGGCAGTTCAGAGAAGGTTCACTAGGTTGATTCCAGAGATGAGGGGGTTGACTTATGAGGAAAGGTTGAGTAGGTTGGGCCTCTACTCATTGGAATTCAGAATGAGAGGTGATCTTATCGAAACGTATAAGATTATGAGGGGGCTTGACAAGGTGGATGCAGAGAGGATGTTTCTGATGGGGGAGACTAGAACCAGAGGGCATGATCTTAGAATAAAGGGCCGCCCATTTAAAACAGAGATGAGGAGAAATTTCTTCTCTCAGAGGCTTGTAAATTTGTGGAATTCGCAGCCTCAGAGAGCTGTGGAAGCTGTGACATTGAATAAATTTATGACAGAAATAGACAGTTTCTTAAACGATAAAGGGATAAGGGGTTATGGGGAACGGGCAGGGAGGTGGAGCTGAGTCCATGATCAGATCAACCATGATCGTATTGAATGGCGGAGCAGTATGGCCTACTCCTGTTCCTATTTCTTCTGTAAGTCTGCTTGGTAGTTGCTCAAGATATTTGACTAATTATTTCAAGGTGCCCTTGGGTTTTTCTAATGCAGCAATGATACCTTCTTTAACTTGCATCTATTATGTGCAGGTGTTAGCCAAGGTTATAACATTTTTTCTTTATTCATTCACAGGATGTGGGCATCGCTGGCAAGGCCAGCATTTATTGCCCATCGAAAATTGTCCTTAACTGAGTGGCTTGCTGGGCCATTTCAGAGGGCAGTTAAGAGTCTACCTCATTGCTGTGTGTCTGGAGTCACATATAGGTCAGACTGGGTAAGGATGGCAGATTTCCTTCCCTAAAGGACATTGGTGAACCACTTGGGATTTTACAACAATCTGACATAAGTTTCTTATTCCAGATTTATTTAATTAACTGAATTTAAATTCTCCAGCTGCCATGGTGGGATGTGAACTTACGTCCCCGGATCATTCATCCAGGCCTCTGGATTACTAGTCCTGTAACAACTACTACGCTACCATTCCCGTTAACTGAGCTCAGCTCAGATGAGATCAGTGGATATGCTGCTGGCCATCTCTCCCGGTCTGTTAGTTCCATCGGAGGAGGGGTATAACCAGAAGAGGCATGCAGGGTAGACTGATCTAGGTATTAGTGTGATTACAAACCGATGCCCCTTACACAATCCCGGCCTGCAAATGTCCCTTGCCATGGAATTGTGGAAATGAAAACCTGCCTGAAATAGTGGCAGAAGCCGACCCCAGCCATCAGCTATCTCATATGAGTCTGTGAACATCTAACGCAGAAGAATTTAATGTTGGCTGCATGTTTGCTCTTTGCCTGCTGCTGCATTTTATGAAAAATATGGCAAACACATTGACATGGCAGCAATGTAGAGTGTCCTGCTATAACATGAGCATGCCTGTGAGTTTGGAAAGCAGATGAACAGTTATCAGAGTGCTGTGCATTCTCCCTCTAGAAACATAGAAATCTACAGCGCAGGACACCATTTCGGCCATCGTGTCCGTGCCGGCCAACAAAGAGCCACATGACCCTCGGTCAGCAGCCCTGAAGGTTACATATAAACCTATGAACAATAAACAATGGCGAAAAGGTAAAAGGCATCTGGCCCAACCAGTCTGTCCCACACAACTACGACACCCCATTCATCGCAACATTCTACACTCCACCCCAACCGGAGCCATGCAATCTCCGGGAGAGGCCAAAAAACAGCTAAAAGCTCAGGTCAATTCAGGGAAAAAATCTTGGAAAATTCCTCTCCTACCCATCCAAGTGATCAAAACTAGTCCAGAAGATCACTCTGGTCATATCCGATTCCCTGCAGTACTTACCATCGTATCTGCACCAGCCAACAAGAGGTTATGCAGTCTAATCCCACTTACCAGCTCTAGGTCTGTAACCCTGAAGGTTACGGCACTTCAAGTGCCCATAATAGCACCTTTTAAATGTAGTGAGGGTTTCTGCATCCACCACCTTTCCAGGCAGTGAGTTCCAAACCCCCACAACCCTCAGCGTGAAGAAGCTTCCCCTCAAATCCCCTCCGAACCTTCCACCTTAACACTATGCCCCCTCGTAATTGACCCCTCCACCAGGGGAAATAGGCGCTTGCTATCCACTATATCCAGACCCCTCAAAATTTTACATACTTTAATGAAGTTCTCTCTCAGCCTCCTCTGTTCCAATGAGAACAAACCCAGCCTATCCAATCTATCCTTATAGCTAAGACTCTCCATTCCAGGCAGCATTCTAGTAAATCTCCTCTGCACCCTTTCTGGTGCAATCACATCCTTCCTATAATACAGCGACCAGAACTGTACACAGTATTCCAGCTCTGGCCTAACCAGAGTATTATACAATTTAAGCATAACCTCCCTGCTCTGGTATTTTATGCGTCGGCCAATAAAGGCAAGCATTCCGTATGCCTTCTTAACCACCTTATCCACCTGGCCTGCCATTTTCAGGGATCTGTGGACAAGCACTCCAAGGTCCCTTTGTTCATCTACACTTCTAAGTGGCCTACCATTTAATGTGTATACCCTTTCCTTATTAGCCCTCTCCAAGTGCATTACCTCACACTTTTCCGAATTAAATTCCGTTTGCCACTGCTCTGCCCACCTGACCAGTAGATTGATATCCTCGTGCAGTCCATGACTTTCCTCTTCATTTTCAACCACACAGCCAATTTTAGTGTCATCTGCAAACTTCTTAATCATACTCCCTATATTCAAATCTAGATTATTAATGTATACCACAAAAAGCAAGGGACCCAGTACTGAGCCCTGTGGAACCCCACTGGAAACATCCTTCCACTCACAAAAACATCCATCAACCATTACCCTTTGCTTCCTATCTCTAAGCCAATTTTGGATCCAACTTGCCACTTTGCCCTGGATCCCATTGGCTTTAACCTTTGTGACCAGTCTACCATGTTGGACCTTATCGAAAGCTTTACTAAACTACATCGTACCCACTACCCTCAACGACCCCCCTCTCTCACTATGTTTATTTCATCCAGAATTTCATACTCCTCCTCGATATCAGAATCTGCATTGTCCCTTTCCTTTGTGAAAACAGACGCAAAATATTCATTAAGAACCATACCAAAATCTTCCGCCTCCACACAGAGATTGCCCTCATCATCTCCAATAGGCCCTACCCTTTCTTTAGTTACCCTCTTGCTCTTAATATATTTATAGAACATCTTTGGGTTTCCCTTAATTTTACTTGCTAAGAATTTGTCATGCTCTCTCTTAGCATTCCAAATATCTGTAATATTCCGTCAAGTTCACAGTGAAATGTTGTCACGGTGCATGTGATAAAATTAAAAATGTGAAAACATTTACCTTGGTAATCTTTCAAACACCCAAATGTTTCTTCCTTACCTGCATCAAGAATCGGGTCACAGGGTAAACAACATTCATTCTTTCTGCTACCTCTATGTGGGCTGTTCTCACACTGCTCTTCAGAGGCCGTTGGCCCTCCGCATCAAAATAAGACGATGGCTTGTCTCCAGTGCATACTGCAGCAGTACTTCCAAAACTAAATCCTGGCAGGGTGCAATTCATCGTCCTTTCCCTGTTGCACCCATTTCTACCCTTTAGTGGCAGTACAGCTTTAGGGCGACCAGCTGTCCTTTAATTGTGGCTGGCATCAGATAATGTGTCATTTTGATCCATGTGTTGTGCCTCAGGAGAGCTACAATAATATGCAAATGAGTTGACTCACATTAAAGCGTGAAGTTACCTCATAACGCTGCAGGCAGCCCCCTGACAGTAGTGGTCCATCTACCACAGCACACAAACCACATTATTGGCTCCAATAGCAGTATAGGGCTGATTTTTTGAATACACATTCCTTGAGTGGCACCTCAACTTCCAAAAGCACCAAATGGATATTCGTGCGATTGTGCCTCTGATTTCCTAATATTAATTCCCGGTGAATGAAGCCCTTTCCCAAGAACACCATTAAAGTTAATTTAGAAATGTAACCAATTTGTAGATGTCATTACAACATTCATCAATTTTTTTTTTTCTATAGTGCTCATTCTTTTCAGAAGAACTGCCATGTTCTGCTTTTTTAATTATCTTCTTTGCTGGATTTAAAAGCATTGGTTAGCTCTGACAGGTTGTAACCATTATTAAACAACAGTGACAAATATTTCTACACATGATTTGGGAGTCGATCATAGCTCAAAGTACTGAGAAAAAATAAATGAAGTCTAATGAAAAAGAGCCCAATTCTGTTCCAGTATAATATCTGTTTCTTTCACATCTAGAACGATGCCCGTTCCACCCCCACAGCACCAAAACCTTAATCCATGTCTTCACCACCTCAATTTTGTTACTACTCTTAAAGATGACCTCTCTGCCTCGATCCTCCACCAGCTTCAAAGCCATCAACACATATTCTGACCCAAAACAAAATCCTCACTCCAGTCACTCCATCCTCTCCAAACTTCACTGACTCCTAACAAGTTGACTTCAAAATTCTCAGTCTAATCTTCAAATCTTTCTATGGCCTAGCTCCATAATATCTTTGTGAACTTATGGCCTGCAGCAGCTCCTCCAACACTGGGCTTCTCCTTGTCTTCTGGTCCAATACAGGTGGCCACTTGTTCAGCCACTATGTTGCAGCCCTTTGGAACGCGCTGCCTTGTTCCATTGACCTTGCTATCTCTCTTCCAGCTTTCAAAACTCTCTTCGAAAACCTTCTCTTTGACTGTGTGTTCAGTTCCACCTGAACTTTCTTCATTTTCCCTACCCCTCCTACTCACCTCCCACTGTTTCTTTCCCTCCTTAATGTAAGACACTTTGAGATGTCTTTCTGCACATGAGGGACATGAGAGAAATTCAAGCATAAGAACATAAGAACATAAGAAATAGGAACAGGAGTAGGCCATATGACCTCTCGAGCCTGCTCCGCCATTTCAATAAGATCATGGTTGATCTCATCATGGACTCAGCTCCACTTCCCTGCCCGCTCCCCATAACCCCTTATCTCCTTATCATTTAAGAAACTGTCTATTTCTGTCTTAAATTTATTCAATGTCCCAGCTTCCACAGCTCTCTGAGGCAGCGAATTCCACAGATTCACAACCCTCTGAGAGAAGAAATTGTTCCTCATTTCTGTTTTAAATGGGTGACCCCTTATTCTAAGATCGTGCCCTCTAGTTCTAGTCTCCCCCATCAGTGGAAACATCCCCTCTGCATCCACCATGTCAAGCCCCCTCATAATCTTATACGTTTTGGTAAGATCACCTCTCATTCTTCTGAATTCCAATGAGTAGAGGCCCAACCTACTCAACCTTTCCTCATAAGTCAACTTCCTCATCCCCGGAATCAACCTAGTGAACCTTCTCTGAACTGCCTCCAAAGCAAGTATATCCTTTCGTAAATATGGAAACCAAAACTGCACGCAGTATATACCTTTGTAACCCACAGGTATAAAAGATCTGATTTAATGATTCCACAAGCATCTGAACTTGGAATGCTGGCTGACAGATCCAAGCCGATCTGCAGTGCACTGAGTGGGGACAGTTCATTTGAATGATTAGCATAAGCTCCCAGCACAACTTTGGTCTTACACCAGCAGCAAGCCTAATGCTTGTACATAAAATCTGGCTAGCAGCTCAAAGTTAAAAGGATGGATGCACTTAAAGTGCTATATATGAAGGCAAATATCTTTTCAGCCTTTGCAAAAGTTCAACGTGGATTACAAATGAACATACGAAATTGACGGGTAGGAAAAGACCAGCTGGTCCATCAAACCTGCCCACACCATGCCAGTTAAATATTTGTCTGTCTTCGCTGGAGGTGGGGGTAAGTAATAGTGCCAGGCAACAATAGTGAAAGAGCAAGCAATTTGGAGACACAAAATGAAGCTTACAGCAAATTCAGAGTAGTTCAGCACCCACCTTTGATGGTTGGCAAAATGCACGTGGTACTGCCTGAAGTGGAGCAAGGAGAGTTTCTGTGTTTGGCACTTGAGGGCACCCTCCCAAAAGACAGCTGTGAAAGGAGCTGGCCAAACTCAACAACGTATGGATGTTATCTATCATGCTCTGCATGCCTGCGAACCCGGGCATCCAGGATAAATTCTGTGCCCTGTCAAGTTGCTGCCTCTTTTCCACAGAGAAAGTAACGATTATGTTGCATCTTGCATAAGAAGGTTTCTATCAATTGATTAATGCATCTGTGGGTAGTCAAGAGACTGGTTTGGCAAATATCACAAGGAATGGCTTGGAAGGATCCAGTGATGCAACATTTTTAAGGCAAGGCCATGAAAAGAGATATTGTGGTACATGATGTGTAGAATCAGCTTTCAAAAAATGGTATAGCCATGCACCAATTTCCTTTATGACATGGAAGCACCAAAGACAAGTTTGCTCTGACATGCCAAATGTTAGTAAATGTCAGACGTAGAAACATAGAAACATAGAAAATAGGTGCAGGAATAGGTCATTCGGCCCTTCGAGTCTGCACCACCATTCAATAAGATCATGGCTGATCATCACTTCAGTATCCCTTCCCTGCTTTCTCTCCATACACCTTGATCCCTTTAGCCGTAAGGGCCATATCTAACTCCCTCTTGAATATATCCAACAAACTGGCATCAACAACTCTCTGCGGCAGAGAATTCCACAGGTTAACAACTCTCTGAGTGAAGAAGTTTCTCCTCATCTCGATCCTAAATGGCTTACCCCTTATCCTTAGACTGTGTCCCCTGGTTCTGGACTTCCCCAACATCGGGAACATTCTTCCTGCACCTAACCTGTCCAGTCCCGTCAGTATTTTATATGTTTCTATGAGATCCTCTCTCATTCTTCTAAACTCCAGTGAATACAGGCCCAGTCAATCCAGTCTCTCATATGTCAGTCCTGCCATCCCGGGAATCAGTCTGGTAAATTTTCGCTGCACTCCCTCAATAGCAAGAACATCCATTCCTCAGATTAGGAGAACAAAACTAAACACAATATTCCAGGTGAGGCTCAACAAGGCCCTGTACAACTGCAGTAAGACCTCCCTGCTCCTACACTCAAATCCCCTAGCTACGAAGGCCAACATATCATTTGCCTTCTTCACCACCTGCTGTACCTGTATGCCAACTATCAACGACTGATATACCATGACACCCAGGTCTCGTTGCACCTCCCCTTTTCCTAATCTGCTGCCATTCAGATAATATTCTGCCTTCATGTTTTTGCCACCAAAGTGGATAACCTCACATTTATCCACATTATACTGCAACTGCCATGCATTTGCCCACTCACCTAACCTGTCCAAGTCACCCTGCAGCTTCTTAGCATCCTCCTTGCAGCTCACACCGCCACCCAGCTTAGTGTCATCTGCAAACTTGGAGATATTACACTCAATTCCTTCATCTAAATCATTGATGTATATTGTAAATAGCTGAGGTCCCAGCACTGAACCCTGCGGCACTCCACTAATCACTGTCTGCCATTCTGAAAAGGACCCTTTTATCCTGACTCTCTGCTTCCTGTATGCCAACCAGTTCTCTATCCACGTCAGTACATTACCCCCAATACGATGTGCTTTAATTTTGTACACCAATATCTTTTGTGGGACCTTGTCAAAAGCCTTTTGAAAGTCCAAATATACCACATCCACTGGTTCTCCCTTGTCCACTCTACTAGTTACATCCTCAAAAAATTCCAGAAGATTTGTCAAGCATGATTTCCCTTTCATAAATCCATGCTGACTTGGACCGATCCTGTCACTGCTTTCCAAATGTGCTGTTATTTCATCTTTAATAATTGATTCCAACATTTTCCCCACTACTGATGTCAGGCTAACCGGTCTATTATTCCTCGGTTTCTCTCTCCCTCCTTTCTTAAAAAGTGGTGTTACATTAGCTACCCTCCAGTCCATAGGAACTGATCCAGAGTCGAAAGACTGTTGGAAAATGATCACCAATGCATCCACTATTTCTAGAGCCACTTCCTTAAGTACTCTGGGATGCAGACTATCAGGCCCTGGGGATTTATCGGCCTTCAATCCCATCAATTTCCCTAACACAATTTCCTGATTAATAAAGATTTTCTTCAGTTCCTCTTTCGCCCTAAACCCTCTGTGCCCTCGTCTTTCCGGAAGGTTATTTATGTCTTCCTTTGTGAAGACAGAACCAAAGTATTTGTTCAATTGATCTGCCATTTCTTCATTCCCCATTATAAATTCACCTGATTCTGACTGCAAGGGACCTACGTTTGTCTTCACTAGTCTTTTTCTCTGGAGTAAGGATGGCAGCCAGATTTACGGTAGCATAGTGATTATGTTACTCGACTAGTAATCCCAAAGGTTTGGATCCAGAGATATGAGTTCAAATCTCACCACAACAGCTGAGGAACTTAAATTCAATGAATTAAATAATTCTGGAATTAAAAAAGCTAGTATTAGGGAATTAAATAATTCTGGAATTAAAAAAGCTAGTATTAGTAACGGTGACCATGAAACTACTGGATTGTCATAAAAACCCAACTGGTTCATTAATATCCTTTAGGGAAGGAAATCTGCTGCCCTTACCTGGTCTGTCCCATATATGATTCCAGACCCACAGCAATGTGATTAACTCTTTACTGCCCTCTGAAATGGCCTCGAAAGCCATTCAATTGTAAATAAAAAAATCTTCTTGAGGACAATTAGGGGTGGGCAATAAATGCTGTCCTTGCCAGTGATGCACATATCCTGTGAATGAATAACAATAAGTATAATGCACAAAATACAGTGGCTCCTGGCTTTCTTGTCCTTTTCCTCATTCAAATATAGGAATCCCAAAAGGAATTCCCATCCTGCCAACTTTGGATGCTGCAAGCCATTTGGCAGGTGGAACAAGATGATTGTAAACATAGAAAATAGGTAAACATAGAAAATAGGTGCAGGAGTAGGCCATTCGGCCCTTTGAGCCTGCAGACTCCTAATTGCCCAC
This sequence comes from Pristiophorus japonicus, assembly GCF_044704955.1. NCBI lineage: Eukaryota > Metazoa > Chordata > Chondrichthyes > Pristiophoridae > Pristiophorus > Pristiophorus japonicus. Next base: position 171,017,083 of record NC_091981.1, read on the forward strand.
CCCTAATGGCCCTCAAATGGAGTTGGAAATAAAAGATGTGCAATGCAAAGAAATCATGCCAAAACATTAATAAACATTCAGATAAAATAAAATAATACGCACAAAAAGACAGCTAACTAAAAAAACAAAGTGATGCCCACCTTTAAGGGACCTACACCCATAGGTGATACATCTTTTCCACAATAAAGCTCCATAATAAGATAAGCAAAAAATTAAAACTTACCAGCTGGTTTGGCTGCCAATCACCTTTGAGAATACTGATTGTAGCATGCACGGGACATGCTGCGGTTAGTTACAAACAAATTTGCAAAGAGGGCTTCAAACGTAAGGCTCTCTATTTGCATGTGCAAAGGGCCTAATGTCCATTTCAAGCGAGGGACCTGGACGTATATGTAGGAACCTTTATTGATATGGTGATTGCCGCACTTCTGGCATGGAATGAGCGTGCGCATGCAGCCTGCCATATTGGACCATCAGGCACCAGCTTTACGTCTCTAAAATAGTCTGTGTTTAAAACTGGAATCAATATTTCTTACCAGCAAACTCTAACCTTATTAGCTTGACATCCCTGTGCCCTTCATTTGCAGTTCCAGAACTGCCCAATACTCAAAGCCATCAGGCAGATGAATGTGATGATTAGGAAAAAAGAGATAAGGGCCTCCCATTAAATTGATCTATTTTATAAATAGCTTAAGCTTGTAATAGACATCAAAGGATTCACAATCAATTTATATCAAGTAAACAGCAATGCGAGCAATGATCAAGGCCACCAACCTTTTGTGTTTATAGTAACAGAACTGTAAAAATGACATACTGCCACTTGCTGAATTTTTAAAGAAGCCACATGATGCTTCTTTTGGACATTGATGTTATAAAAGATCTCTGCTGTGCAGATTGCATTTGAGAGTTGAATTTTCAAATTAAACATATTTACCCAAATATAAACGGTCATTCGCTGTTCAAAGTGAGGCTGTTCCCCTGCATGGAAAAAATTAGCACACAGGAAAACAGGGTCGAAATTTCCCCTTCCCTTAAGGTTTGTTACCGCCGGAAATTGGCGGCCATACTGCGGAGTAAAATGACCGCCGATTTTTCGTGTTATTTCCATCATTTTGAAAATTCCACCCCTGCGGTATCCCGATGGTGACCCGCTCAGCCCACTACTGCTCAGCTGCTGCTGATCCATCGTAAGTGTGTCAACAAAGCGCGCACCACCAATTTTCCCCCTCCCCGATGACGAAATTCCGCCGAAAGAAATGTTGCTCCTGCCGGTGCACTGAGCCTGGAGTCCTTCTAAAATGGCGGTGCGGCTGCCATTAAAGGGGAGGACCTACTGCCGCTGCCGCCATGTTTTTTTTTGTCAGCCAACTGCCATGTCGGGCCGACAATTATGCCCCGGGTTCGGCTAGGCAACCAACAGGCAGCCTGTACCCGCTCTTGGGTGCCAGGATGCTGGCCCAGCCGAAACCCTCCCTAGTGGCCCAGTAGATCGAACTTATAGAATTGCGCAGGCTCACCCCTTTAAGTGAAGGGTAGAGCCGTGGTGCCGTGGCACCATGATGTCGTCACACTGATGTCTGACAGCGGAGGACTCTACACCCGCCCCCAACTTCCGACCCTCTCGACTGCGAACTTCCACTTACCGCCACACATCCGCCACCATTATGACCAACTTCCGGTCCGCTGGGAAAAAAGGCCAAAGAGCGGAACTTTGCTCAAGAGGCCACCGCATCGACTGTGCCGGTAAAAACAACAGAAACACGGTCGGTGCACCCCGTTTCCTGCGGTGGCCAATTTCAGCCCCACAATCTTTAATTAGCTCCCAATTTTGTCAGTTAGGCATAATAATTGAAGATTGCACATAACCCTGTAATAAGCAGATTTTAACCATTTTAAAGGAGGTTTTTTAATAATTTCTGAAAAAGGTAGCACTTGATTATCATCCTAACTTGGCTTCAGTTGGGGGTTAGCTGACCTTTAATTCCTGGGAGTGCAATTTCACGTGACCAAACTATGTAGCAAGTAAACTGTATTACTTCTTATTTAAATTAATCTGGGCCACCAGTCACAGAGTTCTAAGAAAACCTCATGTACCAATTTTGTTCTCAGAACTGTCTGTGCACTGTTTAGGTGACAGCAAATAGGAACAAGCTTATTTTATTGAGGTGTTTTAACAAACTAAGAGTTAGTTCAGCACAAAATAAAACAAGTGTCAGAAATCTAGCTAAGCATCGCTTTTACATGAAATTATGCCATTACATCATGGATACAAGAATATAAATGTTGTTGCTTCTTTAAACTTCACAATTAATTTTTAGTGCTGCCTGTAATTCTCTGACTGCACTAAAGCTCTCTTGACAAAGTTCCGCATGAAAGGCTGCCACATGAGCTTAAATAGTGGGAAGTCAAGATAAAACCTGGTAAGAAATTGGCTGAAGGATAGAAAAGTGCGGGTACTGGTAGGAGAGTGATGTCAGGGTGATGCTAGGTTTGGGGGAGGCGTAGCGGTGTTGGGTTCATTATTGCTTCTAATAAGCAGAAATTGAGTCCAAACTGGTCAGATTTGAAGGAAACACCTTATATAAGAACATAAGAAATAAGAGCAGGAGTAGGCCATTTGGCCTCTCGAGCCTGCTCCACCATTTAATAAAATCATGGCTGATCAGATCTTGGGCTCAGCTCCACTTCCCTGCCCGCTCCCCATAACCCTTGTCGCTCAAAAATCTATCTCCACCTTAAATATATTCAATGACCCAGCCTGCACAGCTCTCTGGGGCAGAGAATTCCACAGATTACAACCCTCTGAGAGAAGAAATTCCTCCTCATCTCAGTTTTAAATGGGCGACCCCTTATTCTGAAACTATGCCCCCTAGTTCTAGATTCCCTCTCGAGGGGAAACTTCCTCTCTGCATCTTGTGGCATTGATCTGGAAGAGCCTGACAAGGAGCCACAAAATGAGCCAAATAAATCTGTAAGTGGGCAGAACATTAGCAGGTAAAATTCAATATGATGGATAAATGTAAATTATTGCACATTAGAAGAAAAGACAGTGTTGAAAAGTTGGAAGATCTAGAGGTCATAGTAGATTTGGAAAGTAATAGCCCTGAATTTGTTCGCGTACCTGGTGCTCCGGCGGGTATGGAGATTTGTGGTCCTGGGCCTCTCCGAGTACCCGTGGGTAGAGGCCCACATATCTCAGGGGTGCAGGCGGCTTGCGAGCGCCCCTGGGATCACGTGGGCCAGGCCAACGAATGAAAGGAGGGAATCCCCATCTATACTGATGGGGATTCCGTATGTATGGAAACCGCATAAGTATGAATGGGAATACCCCCAAAAAATACATCTACATATCAAATATATATTTTAAAAACCATCACATATTTGAAATAAATTAAAATGGCATTTAATTAAATATCTAAAACCCAAAATTATTATTTTTTTAAGGTTACAGATATTTAGAATATTAAAAATTACTACAAGTTACAATTCACTTGATGTCTGTATCAAAGAGGGGAAGGATTTACAAGAAATGAAACCAGCCTAAATATAAACAAAACAGGAAAGAAGAGCATCGTAAAGAGTGGGTGGCGGTGTGAGCTGTGAGGAAGACGCTAGGAGGCTGCAGGGTGATTTGGACAGGTTAGGCGAGTGGGCAAATACATGGCAGATGCAGTATAATGTGGATAAATGTGAGGTTATCCACTTTGGGGGCAAAAACACGAAGGCAGAATATTATCTGAGTGGCGGCAGATTAGGAAAAGGGGAGGTGCAGCGAGACCTGGGTGTCATGATTCATCAGACATTGAAAGTTGGCATGCAGGTACAGCAGGCAGTGAAGAAGGCAACTGGTATGTTGGCCTTCATAGCTAGGGGATTTGAGTATAGGAGCAGGGAGGTCTTACTGCAGTTGTACAGGGCCTTAGTGAGGCCTCACCTGGAATATTATGTTCAGCTTTGATCTAATCTGAGGAAGGACGTTCTTGCTATTGAGGGAGTGCAGTGAAGGTTCACCAGACTGATTCCTGGGATGGCAGGACTGACATATGAGGAGAGACTGGATCGACTGGGCCTGTATTCACTGGAGTTTAGAAGGATGAGAGGGGATCTCATAGAAACGTATAAAATTCTGACGGGACTGGACAGGTTAGATGCAGGAAGAATGTTTCCGATGTTGGGAAGTCCAGGAGCAGGGGACATAGTCTTAGGATAAGGGGTAACCCATTTAGGACTGAGATGAGGAGAAACTTCTTCACTCAGAGAGTTGTTAACCTATGGAATTCCCTACCGCAGAGAGTTGTTGATGCCAGTTCATTGGATATATTCAAGAGGGAGTTAGATATGGCCCTTGCGGCTCAAGGGATCAAAGGGGTATGGAGAGAAAGCAGGAACGGGGTACTGAAGGAATGATCAGCCATGATCTTATTGAATGGTGGTGCAGACTCGAAGGGCCGGATGGCCTACTCCTGCACCTATTTTCTATGTTTCTATGTTTCTATGTTTCTAAAGTGAGGGAGGACATTGACGGACAGGGAATAAACAGAGTTATAGAACAGGAGTTTAAAAAGATGGTTAAAAATAAAGTGACAGGAACTACTATTAAAAATGAGTTAACTTGTCTGTACAGCAATGCACAGTGTCCGTAATAAAACAGGGGAACTGGAAGCAATCAAGCGTTGCAAGGAATGAGACATAGTAGGGAATACTGAGACATAGCTCAGAACAATCAGGAATGGAAATTAAACATTGCAGGGTATAACATATTTAGAAAAAAGAGATAGGGAAAAAGAGGAGGTGGTTGGCGTACTTATGCGGGATAGAATAATGGCAGTAGAAAAAAGTGATGTAGCTATCAGCAAAACAGAAATAGGGTCCATGTGGATAGAGGTAAAAAATAATAAAGGATCAATCACAGTAATAGGGGTTGTCTACAGACCACCTAATAGTGGAAGGGAGCTGGAGAAGAAATATGCAAACAAATTAGGGAAATGAGTAAAAAACATAGAATAATAATCACGGGAGATTTCAACTACCCAGATATTATTTGGACAGATGAGGCAGGTAAAGGGGATAAGGGAATGAAGTTTCCACAATGTGTACAGGACTCCTTTCTAACCCAATATGTAAAAAACCCAATAAGGGAGGATTTGCTATTGGATCTAGTAATGGGAAATGAACCGAGCAGATAAGAGAAGTAAAAGTAGGGGAACATCTAGGCAATAGTGACCATGATGTAGTATGCTTTAAGATGGTAATTGAGAAATACAGGGTAATAGATTGGAGAAAAGCTGATTTTGAGGGGCTGATAGAATGTGGAAAAATAAAATGAACAACAATATTGACAAACAGTGATATAGAACAGCAATGGGAAACACTTGCAACATTATTCAACAGAGTCCAGGAAAAATATATTCCACTAAAAACAAGAACAAGCTAAACACTAATTGAGACTCTGTGGATGAATAAAGCCAGTAGAGAACAATTGAGGGTAAGGAAAGTGGCATATATTAAGTACATGGACAGCAGGGGAGAGCATGATAAGGGAGAATATGAGCAGTTTAAGAGAGAGGTCAAAAAATCAATTGGAAGGCAAAGATAAACTATGAAATTAAATTATTAAGGAACATCAAACAAAATAGTAAATATTTTACAGTCACGTAAATAAAAAAATGAAGGTCAGGTTGGGAATAGGGCCACAAAGGAATATACAGGATTATACCACAGGCAATGATAGGGAGCGGGAGATGGCCAAGATATTAAATAATTACTTTGCATCAGTAATTACCAGGAAGATAGAAGATAGAAATTGTTATGTATGTAAACCTGTAAATATCGTGTCTAACCACCAGAGGGCTTATCCCCTGGAGTCCCAAGGGATCCCACAATCCCTTGGGAGCACCTGTATCTAAGGAGGCCTCACAGGCTGGAGAGGCACTTGGAGATCTGTAATAAAGGAATTCGGTCACACCTTACTTTGAGCTTGCAGTATCTAGTCTGACTCTTTATTCAAGGCATAACAACTGGCGACGAGGTACAAATGACGAACCCCATCGCAACAATGCAGAGAACTGTGGACATCCTGGAGAAATTGTCGGAGGGAGATGATTGGGAAACCTTTGTGGCGCGACTCGACCAATACTTCATGGCCAATGAGCTGGAAGGAGAAGCGAACGCTACCAAATGAAGGGCGATCCTCCTCACCGTTTGCGGGGCACCAACGAATGGCCTCATGAAAAATCTGCTCGCTCCAGTGAAACCCACAGACAAGTCATACGATGAGTTGTGCACACTGGTCCGGGAGCATCTAAACCCGAAGGAAAGCGTTCTGATGGCGAGGTATCAGTTCTACATGTATAAGAGGTCTGAAGGCCAGGAAGTGGCAAGCTATGTCGCCGAGCTGAGGCGCCTTGCAGGACATTGCGAATTTGAAGGACACTTGGAGCACATGCTCCAGGACTTCTTTGTACTTGGCATTGGCCATGAAGTAATAATTTGCAAAATTTGGACTGTAGAGACCCCAACCTTGAGTAAAGCCATAGCGATAGCCCAGGCGTTTATTGCCACCAATGACAATACCAAACAAATTTCTCAGCACACTAGTGCTGCTGCAAGTATTGTGAACAAAGTAACGTTGTTTTTGAATTGAAATGTACAGCTCAGGACTTAAATGCCTGCAGTTGCATGTCCACAGATGAATCAAAGTCCACCATCAAGAGTGGTAAATACAAGATCATTAACACCTTGTTGGCGCTGCGGGGGTGATCATCGTTTTCATTCATGCTGCTTCAAAGGATACATTTGCAAGGGTTGTGGAACAATGGGACGCCTCCAACGCATGTGCAGGTGAGCTGCAAACCCTGCTAATCCTGCAAACCAGAATGTTGCAGAGGAGGACAGATCCACGGCAGGTCACGACAAACCAGAGCCTCAGACCGAGGAGGCAGAGGTATATGGGGTGCACACATTTCCCATAAAATGTCCCCCGATAATGTTGAAGGTTGAATTAAATGGACTTCCGGTGTCCATGGAGCTGGACACAGGCGCAAGCCAGTCCATAATGAACAAAAAGACTTTCAATAAATTGTGGTGCAGCAAGGCCAGTCCTAACTCCCATTCCTACTAAACTGAGAACGTACACAAAGGAACTGATTCCTGTAATCGGCAGTGCTACCATAAAGGTTTCCTACGATGGAGCAGTGCACGAGTTATCACTCTGGGTGGTACCGGGCGATGGCCCCACGCTATTCGGCCACATATGTTTTACATGCCACAAGCTTACTCTGCATTCTGACTGCTCTCATTAAAAATGAGATGAGGAAGTTGAAAATGCACCATTCATCCCTTCTCAGCATGTTCCTGAAACACTTTGTTCACATAGACTTGGGCATCCACCTGGGCCAAGATACTGATATGAATCTGCAGACGCCTCTTAAATCTTCCAATCGGCACTTTGAGATCCCATCTTGAACCATGCAAAATCATAACACCACTTGAGGGCAACTATCTTCATACAGCACAGGTTAGCATATTGTCCAAGATGGTGAGTAGAGGGCACTAGATAGCCAGATGAATCAGCCAACAACACAATATCATCTGTGAGAAAAGCACTTCCTTTCAGAAATCCCTGCAACATTCCAAGGCCATCACTAATGATGTCAACATATTATTAATGAAGACATCAAATAGGATAAAGGTCAGTGACTAACCTTGTCTCACTCCTCATTTGGCAGACAGAGAATCAATGAGTCTCCTTTCACAGATCCTGGAGTTGGACTGTATATCTTGGAAACAATCCAAGATTTGGCCATCTACTCCCATGGCTTCCAGCTTTTTCAAGAGAGCTACATGAGGGAATTGAAAGCCTTAGAAAAATCAATGAAAGCAATGCAAGTAGGGTTCCCTTAAGCCTTATCGCACTCTGATCTCATATAAAACTATAACCAGTTCTACACATTCCTCATGCTAATTGCTCCTGTGTCATTACTCAGTAGATTTCCGGAGCATCCGATATGCACGTCACAACAACCTAAAAAACCATAATAAAAACTACTGATATCAGCAAGATTGCTCAGCTTTAATCGGGCTCAGTGGATAGAAACCAATCTCATTCTAAAATATTGAGCATATGTGGGTGTCACGTTTCTGGAGGTTTTGACCATTATTCCACAGAATGAATTAGGAAAAAAATGTTACTTTAAATATTGTGTTTTAAAAGTATAGTGTATTCCTACCAGTTAAAAAAGTAGTCCTTACACAGTATTTACATAAATTGTGAATGAGCTAGTTTTGATGTTATTTTCTCATGGACTGAAAATAATAAAGGGGTGAAATTGCCCCTTTTTATAGCCCTATTAGCGCCTCTGGGGTGTGCTAATGGGACATAATGGCGTTTTCACCCAGGGGAGGGGCACTAGCCCCTGTGGGGAAATTGCCCCGGAGATTTGAGGGGCCTTGTTTCGGCAGTGCCTCACCCCTTGGGCCCCACGGTTAGCCCTTGGGCCGGCGCACAATTGGTGATGACATCATCACTGTGCGCGCTGACCCCTCACTGTCCCGCTCCGACCCCTTTGTGTTCCGTGGAGCAAATTTCCCCAAGGGCCATGAGGCTGGCAGACATCCACCGTCGGACGGCCCTTAAAGGGGAGGCCTTTAGTGCCCCAGGCTGCCATTTTTATTTGTCGGCCTGACAATGGTGGCCCTCACATCGACCTCGCCACCATAATGCAGCTCGGCACTCCATTTTGTGTGCCGGGCTGTTGGCTCGATTGATCACATCCCTGGTGGCCCAGTGGCAGCCACCCAAGGGCCTGCAAAGTGCACAGCAGCCTTCCCTTTTAATTTAAGGGGAGGGACGTCACAGCGTGTCAGCGCTATGTGGAGCATCCGTGTAGCACAGGCCTCCTCTGCGCGGCGCTGGATTCACCCCGGGAGCGACCCTACATGGAAGCGGAGTGCCTGAGACAACGCTATGCTTCCTTTGAGGGGCGTATGGCCCATTTCTACGTCGTGGTCAAGACCTTCAGGCCAGGCGCAAGGAAGTCCTGGCCCCGGAAGGTTACTGCCCCAAATCAGGGCGTGGGGCAATTCCGCTCCCTCAGTGTTTTGTTAGCTTGGATCTTTATTTGGAAAACACTGTGTTAGAGAACCCCTCAATCTCTGCCTATGAAAAGGGGATAAGAGAGACAAAAGGACACAGAGGGAAGGAAAGTCTTCAGTGAGGCAATGATGTCACAAATGCAGGAAGATAGCTTGAAAACCTCTTGTATAAGTCAAATAAGATGTGGGAAAGCATGGTGCATTCTTTATTTTGCATTATGTGAATATAAGTTGTACCGATTGAATCAAATGTATCTGATCCTAACTATTATTCTGTATGTTTCATCTTACTGTGGAATAACGCAGCTTAAAGATACAAGCCATGCCTTGTCTCAGCTGGTGTTAACTCGGTTTGCTGTTGGTGTGATTGAAAAATACACATGCAAAAGACATGGATATCAAGATCAGATCATAAGAGTGTTTCATTATTACACCCCTGGGTCACACAGTTGTATAACTAAATATAGGGCAATGACAGTCAACCCCCCCATAAACTGCCCCCCAAATGATCAAGATCCATGACGAGGCTTTGGACAGCATGGACAACTTTCCATACCTTGGGAGTCTTCTGTCAGCGCAGACAGACTTTAATGACAAAATCTAACACCACCTTCAGTATGCCAGTGCAGCCTTCGGTCACCTAAGGAAAAGATTATTTGAAGACCAAAATTTCAAACTCGGCATCAAGTTCATGGTGTAGAGCAGTAGTGATACCCACCCTTCAATATGCTTCAGAGACATGGACTATGTACAGCAGGCACCTCAAAGCACTGGAGAAGTACCACCAATACTGCTTCCGCAAAATCCTGCAAATCAATTGGCAGGATAGACGTACCAATGTTAGTGTTCTCTCTCAGGCCAGCATCCCCAGCATTGAGGCATTGATCACGCTCAACCAGCTCCGATGGAAGGGCCACATTGTCCGCATGTCTGATACAAGGCTCCCGAAGGAAGCACTCTACTCCGAGCTCCGTCAGGGCAAGCGAGCTCCAGGAGGGCAGAGAAAATGCTTCAAAGACACCCTCAAAGCCTCCTTGAAAAAGTGGTGGAGAAGCATTCGAGAAGGCGCCGAACACTTTGAATCTCTTTGTTGGGAGCACACGGAAGCCAAGTACAAACAATGGAAGGAGCGTACGACAAACCAAACACACCACCTATCTGTTCCTCCAACCACCAGCTGCCCCACCTGTGTCAGAGTCTGTAGATTCCGCATTGGACTCATCAGTTACCTTAGAACTCATATTAGTGTGGAAGCAAGTCATCCTCGACTCCGGGGGTCTACCTAAGAAGAAGAAGAAGGCACTCAGACCACTTACAAGAGTGACTGCTACCACTGAAACAAAGTAGTTAATTTACTGCAGTCAAAAATTAATAACAAAATGCCTGAACCAGAATCCTATTCACCAGCCTCAGTCCACTGTTCTCCAAGACTATTAACATACCCTCTGCCATCACCTGAAGTAGCAATCAAAAGCAGATGGTTGGCATGTATGTACCACTCTTTCCATGACATTTTACCTAAATCTCTGCTGCATATCTCCATTTGATACATTTTATATCTCTCAATCTCTCCAGTACGAGTGACTGGAACAATCTCTGCAGTACATGACTGCTGAAGAATTGAAGTACTCACCCATTATTGGATTCCATTTCATCATGAACAAGCATGGACAGTTCATAGTTTTTGACAGCAAAAGCTGACACAACTTTGTGAATACTGACTGTCAGCGTAAAACACTGATTGCATGTATGAGGTCTACGGTACAGCATTGATAGTGGGTTTTATTTTCTTACATCCACTGGTACCAATCAAGAATTAGCGTGACCCATATGATCACGCATGCAGACAAGTTCTGCACAACACAGAAGAGGGGCGAGAGATGGTGAATCTTTGGCTTTTACCAGCAAACATCGACATATTGATACATCTCAGTAAATGTTGTGAACATGAACCTAACAATTGCCACAAATGTAGTCCAGTGATTGATCTAGGAAATTACTTGGCCTGAATGGCTCAATACCACAGCAGACAATGCATTTGGCCACTGAAACCCCAGTATATTTTGATAGATACACTAACTGCCATTCACTGATGTTGAATAAATCATGCTAACAAGTAGAAAATACCTGTATTAGGGTTAAAAGATTAAAGAATGGCTACTATTCAGAATAGGCTGTGTCTCAGTTGATAGCACCCTCGTCTCTTAGTCAGAAGGTTGTGGGTTAAAGTCCCATCCCAGAGATTTGAGACAGAAATCTAGTCTGACATTCCAGTGCAGTACTGAGGGAGTGTTGCTGTTTTTCAGATGAGATGTTAATCTGAGGTCCCGTCTGCTCTCTCAGGTGGATGTAAAAGATTCTACGGCACTATTTCGAAGAAGAGCAGGGGAGTTATCCCTGGTGTCCTGGCCAATATTAATCCCTCAATCAACATCACTAAAACAGATTATCTGGTCATTATCACGTTGCTATTTGTGGGAGCTTGCTCTGCACAAATTGCTGCCATGTTACCTACATTATATCAATGACTACATTTGAAAAAGTACTTCATTGGCTGTAAAGCGCTTTGGTACGTCCTGTGGTCGTGAAAGGCGCTATATAAATGCAAGTCTTTCTTTCTTTAATGCAACCAATTCTGGTTATTTAGCAAGTGCTTATTTTTGCAATAACTTTGGCCCTAAAATTTCCCAGAAATTCTCCCAATCTCTTGTCATAACTTTAGCAGAACCGTAAGATAATCCACGGAAACAGCATAACTTTTCAGCCACTTTCCACACAATTTGCTGGAAGTTCCACTACTAGAGTTCGGCAGGAACCCCAGCAGAAATTGAGAGCCTATGCATCTTAGATTACAACCAAATTTGGTGTATCTGCTCAATGAGACCAGAGGTCACTGGCTTTTCTTTGATTTAATAGTACAGGAGGAGAAGAATTAATTCTGAGAGCCAGGAATAACATGATACAAGAATTTTCATAATAGTCTGGCCTGAATGCCAAACACGAACCAGCATGGGATTATGCATTTGTGCATTCACCAAAGAGCACAACTTTGTAAATGTGGACAAACAATTTCTGGGTCAATTTGCAAGGGGTGCCAGTGACAAAAAAAAGTGCTGATTTTCATTAGCAACTGTTCATATGTGGACTCATCTTTGTAAAAGCTGATGTTCAGCATGTGACACTGATGTTTGGCATGTATTTAATACGTTAGTTAAAATCTTGTTCACAAAGGAAAGAACCAAATCTAAGAAGGGAACACATACACTATTTGGAGTATATTATAAATGGCAAGCATTGAAAGAAGCTAGAAGAACAAAGATGTTGACAAATTAGAGAAATGCAGGAATAAGGTGGCCATAAGAATGAGTCACATTAATTGGGAAAAAATATTGTATGTGATAAAGCAGGAGAAGGATTTCTATAATATGTCCTGGACAGCTGTCAAGATCACGATCACTATGTTCAGAATAAAGAAGATGATTGTGCTGAATCTAGTTCTGGGAAATGCAGTAAGACAAGTAGGTAAGGTAAAGGTAGGACAACATCTAGAAAACAGTAACCATACAATAATTAGGTTCAATATAAAAATTAAACAGGAGCAAGAATAGTAAAATATAAAGGTACTTGACTGGAGAAAAAAAAAATCGAATGAAATAAAGAGGAAAATGGCCTAGAAAATCTGGAAGAAAAATTCGCAGATAAGGCATTGAAAATTTCCACTTGTTCAATTAAACAGATGATTAGGGTACAAGCTAAACATATTCCTGCAAGGGTAAAGGGGTTGCAGCAAAAGGTGGAAGTTCCTTGGATGAGTAAAAACATTAAAATTGAAATAACATTTTAAAAAGGCATGGTTAATAATACAAAAAAAATCAAGCAGAGTATTAAAAAAAAAAGAGGTGAAGTTAAATATTATTAGAAAGGCTGGTATGAAGAAAGACAGGCAAGTGACATATAGGGTTATAGTAAAGGATTTTGTTAACACAGTCAAAGAATTGCAGTAAAAAAGTAAGAACTTGAATTTATATAGTGCGTTTCATGACCTCGGGACATCCTAAAGTGCCTCACAGCCAATAATATATTTTTTGAAGTGCAATCAATGTTGTAATATGGGGAAACACAGCACCCTATATTCACACAGCAAGGTCCCACAAACAGCAGTGAGATAAATGACCCAAGTATTTTGGGTGGTGTTGGTTGGGGGATAAATGTTGGCCAGGACACTGAGAAAACCCCTGTTTGTCTTCAATCTTTTTCATCTACCTGAGAAACAGACAGGGGCCTCGGATTAATGAGTGAGCATTGCACACTCTACAAACTTCAGTAGCACCTGCTTACCGCCTCATACCGACAGTGCCAGGAAGCGGAGGCATGAACCAGCCAGCTGGTGGCGGGCAGAGCGCTGCTTAAAAGGATGTTCCCCAGCTGTCAAGCTATTTTTTTTTTTTTTTCGATTCGGGTTGTGGGCATCGCTGGCAAGACCAGCATTTATTGCCCATCCCTAATTGCCCTCGAGAAGGTGGTGGTAAGCCACCTTCTTGAACCTCTGCAGTCCTTGAGGTGAAGTTACTCCCACAGTGCTGTTAGAGAGGGAGTTTCAGGATTTTGACCGAGCAAAGATGAAGGAACCGCAATATATTTCCAAGTCAGAATAGTGTGTAACTTGCAGGTGGTGGTATTCCCATGCACCTGCTGCCCTTGTCCTTCTAGATGGTAGAAGTTGTGGGTTTGAGAGGTGCTGTTGATGGAGCGTTGACGAGTTGTTGCAGTGCATCTTGTAGATGGTACACACTGCAGCCATGGTACGCAGGAGGGGAGGGAATGAATGTTTAAGGTGGTGGATGGGGTGCCAAGCTGTTTTCTTGGATGGTGTCAAACTTCTTGGGTGTTGTTGGAACTGCACTCATTCAGGCAAGTGGAGAGCATTCCATCACACTCCTGACTTGTGCTTTGTAGATAGTGGAAAGGCTTCGGGGAGTGGGGAGTTGAGACACTCGCTGCAGAATACCCAGCCTCTGACTTGCTCTTGTTGCCACAGTATTTATGTGGCTGGTCCAGTTAAGTTTCTGGTCAATGGCAACCCCAGGATGTTGATGGTGGAGGATTTGGCGATGGTAATGCAGTTGAATATCAAGGAGAGGTGGTTAGACCCTCGGTTGTTGGAGATAGTCATTGCCTGACACTTGTGTGGCATAAATGTTACTTGGCACACCAGCCCAAGCCTGAATGTCACCCAGGTCTTGCTGCAAGTAGGCATGGGCAACTTCAATTTCTGAGGAATAGTGAATGGAACTGAACATTGTGCAATCAGCAGCAAACATTCCCACTTCTGATCTTATGATGGAGGGAAGGTCATTTAAGAAGCAGCTGAAGATGGTTGTGCCTAGAACACTGCCCTGAGGAACTCCTGCAATGATGTCCTGGGGCTGAGATGATTGACCTCCAACCACAACCATCTTCCTTTGTGCTAGGTATGACTCCGACCAGTGGAGACATGCCTAGGACATGCTACCTTGATGTCAGGGGCAGTCACTCTCACACCTCTGGAGTTCAGCTCTTTTGTCCATGTTTGGACCAAGGCTGTAATATAGGGCTAGAACCTCCACTTTTTTTTGCATGTTTAACACCCACTTAACGCCCAATTTACTGCTGAAATGACGTAAGGCGCCCACATATTGCCCATTTTGGCACAAAATGGAAACTGACGGGCATTTTTAGGAAACATCGGCGGGCATTACTTGCCCCATGTGCTTAACGCCAGAAAAAATATTACTGCCCACCCACATTTTTGGGTGGAATCAGCAGAATGGACGAAATCAATGCCCATAATATCGCCCAGTGTTAATTTTCTGATTTAACGCCGAGATTCAATAATACCGCATGCCCACTTTTTTTTGTCGTAAAGAGCATATTTACCGAAACTAGGGGCCATGAGATTGCCCAGCATCAATTTCACCACCTCGCACACATATCACCCACAATATCGCTCGCCCAAAAATACGCCCAGAAAAAATGGGACGAACCGGAATTAATCACAGCGTTATGGATGCCATGTTCTAGATCAGATGTCGCGTCCTTTAAAAGGCTGCTGTGCTTCAACCTCGGCGGAGTTCGGATGTACTTTGCAGGTCGTTGGAGCTGATGTGAACATCTTTACAAACATCTTGACCACACTGTGACCAATTGGAATTGAATAGGTGTCTTCGTCGGGACATTCCTTGTCTGTGACCAATCGGTGGAAAACACAGTGCCACTGCAATGGGGCCTGTCCTTTCTCACCCTCTCTTGGTGACCAATTACATGCAGCAGACTCAAAATCACTGAAGGTACGCTCCACTGCATTATATGCTCAATGTAAGACGTAACAGACTGACGAGGAGGACCAAACGTTACACCCGCCGCAAGTACAAGGAGAAGCATTCTTACCTCAACTTGCCCGATACCACCTGCCTTCGGAGACTGCGCTTCCACAAAGAGGTTATCATTGAGGTATGCCAGCTGATACGGGCAGATCTGCAGCCTGCCAGCACCAACAGTACTGCACTGTCAGTCGAGGTCAAAGTCACCATGACACCGTCGTTCTACGGCTCGGGTTCTTTTCAGGCCACAGCTGGAGATATTTGCGGACTTTCTCAGCATGCCACACATCGCTGCATTAGATAGGTAACTGAAGCCCTGTACGCACACAGGAGGGACTTGATCAGCTTCCCTATGACCAGGGAGGCACAGCGTGAGAGGGCTTCTCCAGAATTGCAAACTTCCCCAAGGTGCAGGGAGCAATAGACTGTACGCACATCGCGATGCGGGCACCTTTTCCGGATGCAGAGGTTTTCAAGAACCATGAGGGATTCCACTCCCTGAATGTCCAACTGATTGTTGACCACCAGAAAATTATACTGGCAGAGAATGCTCAATTTCCGGACAGCATCCATGATGCTCACATCTTGCGTGAGAGCACTGTATCTGACTTGTTTAACAATGAGCCACTATGTCAATGCTGGATGCTTGGTGACAAGCATCTAGCTGATCATGGTTAGGACGTCTATGACCACAGACTCAGCGGCGATTCCGCTGATGCTTTGCTGAGCTGCATGCAAGTGTTGCACTGATGCACACATGATTCCAGCTCAGAGTCAATTCCCAGCCACCATACATGAGACCTGACGATGGCTTTCATCATTACAATGCCGGGACGTATGCTTTGTAGTTCATGTACAAATTTCTCTCTCCCTTTCTTGGGCATAACAACATGATTGCTTCACAGTATACAATCCGATTGAATAGACAGTTTGTCTTTGCGACGAATGTAAGGTTTGGTCTCCTCGCACATTTGCTTGGATATGATAGACCAATCACATAGAAACATGGAAACATAGAAAATAGGTGCAGGAGTAGGCCATTCGGCCCTTCGAGCCTGCATCGCCATTCAATGAGTTCATGGCTGAACATGCAACTTCAGTACCCCATTCCTGCTTTCTCGCTATACCCCTTGATCCGCCTAGTAGTAAGGACTACATCTAACTCCTTTTTGAATCTTTGAGGATGCAACTCTTCACCACCGATAAAATCGGGTCCTGACTGGTCCAGGTCTTAACTTGTTGAGCAGTGACAGGGGTTCCTTCACTCTCAAAAGCATCCATAACTAACAATAGGTCCGCCGGTTGTGTCGTTTCTACCTCCAGTGTGGGCAACGGCAGGCGGCTCAAAGCATCGGCACAATTCTCGGTGCCAGGTCTATGGCGAATGATATAATCATAAGCGGATAATGTCAGCGGCCACCTTTGGATGTGGGATGAAGCATTGTTATTGATACCTTTGTTGTTAGAGAACAGTGAAATGAGTGGCTTGTGATCTGTCTCCAGTTTAAACCGAAGACCAAACACGTACTGATGCATTTTTTTAACCTCATACACACAGGCTAGTGCTTCTTTCTCTACCATGTTGTAGGCTCTTTCTGCTTTAGGCAAACTCTTTGAAGCATATGCGACTGGTTGAAGTTTACTTGACTCGTTAGCTTGTTAGCTTCTTGCTCTCCAGTCAATGTCACCTCATTGGAACAACCTCTCTCACCATTGACAGATCGCTTTTGTGACCTCAACTTCACCTGCCATCTATTCCATCAGCATGGGTACCATTTATACTGTTTCACCTTGATCCTCAGAATCTGACCATGATCAGCCCCAACACCAGCAGCACCAAGCACACCAGCAGCACCACCAACAACACCAGCCTTGTCTGCAATCATTGATGCTGCACAGGACAGAGGGCATCAGTACCCGAGCACATTGCTGCCAGGGAGGCCAGGGATGGCCTCACTATGACCACACTTACTTCACTTGACACTGTACAACCTGGCTGTCACATGATGCGCCAGGGTGGCATCGTCCCACACTAAAACCATAAAGCATCCCAACAATGTCCAAGCCATTCCTTTCACACTCATCATCATTGTGAGGAGTACGTTTATGTGTCACCATTCACTGCAACTCATAAAGCCATAGAAACATAGAAACATAGAAAATAGGTGCAGGAGTAGGCCATTCGGCCCTTCGAGCCTGCACCGCCATTCAATGAATTCATGGCTGAACATGCAACTTCAGTACCCCATTTCTGCTTTCTCGCCATACCCCTTGATCCCCCTAGTAGTAAGGACTACATCTAACTCCTTTTTGAATATATTTAGTGAATTGGCTTCAACAACTTTCTGTGGTAGAGAATTCCACAGATTCACCACTCTCTGGGTGAAGAAGTTTCTCCTCATCTCGGTCCTAAATGGCTTACCCCTTATCCTTAGACTGTGACCCCTGGTTCTGGACTTCCCCAACATTGGAAACATTCTTCCTGCATCTAACCTGTCTAAACCCGTCAGAATTTTAAACGTTTCTATGAGATCCCCTCTCATTCTTCTGAACTCCAGTGAATACAAGCCCAGTTGATCCAGTCTTTCTTGATATGTCTGTCCCGCCATCCCGGGAATCAGTCTGGTGAACCTTCGCTGCACTCCCTCATTAGCAAGAATGTCCTTCCTCAAGTTAGGAGGTCCACTTCATAACATGCACACAAATCTATCCAAGAACACAGAATGTTGAAAATGTTTGACAGCACATTACCAGAAACTTTACATGATATTGGATGAAACACCCGAGTGGCTACCCTTGTGTGTTGTTAGTTGATAGTACACAAGAACATAAGAAGTAGGAGCAGGAGGAGTGGGCCATTTGGCCCCTCGAGCCTGCTCTGCCATTCAATAAGATAATCGCTGATGTTCTGCCTCAACTCCACATTCCTGCACTATCCCCAAATCCCTTGATTCCTTTAATATCCAAAAATCTATCGATCTATGGGCACAATTTTCCCCAAAGCTTTTTTTTGCCATACTTGAAGAGTTACACCCTTTTTTGGAGCCCAAATACGGCAAAAAAATTTTTGTAAGTTTGCCCATTGGATTTCTTCATCTTGGCGAGGCCTAACCTTTAGTTTTGAGGGTGGAGCCTTGATCTGCGCCAAAAAGTTCGGGCTGCCATGGTAACCAGGGACACAATGCGAGCTGAGGCTGCAAAGTGAAACATTCAGCCAGCTCCCAACACATTAAAACACATTGCATCAATTTAAAAACACATTGAAATATATTGCAGCAACTTACCGAAGGGCTTGCAGGTTCGGTCCGCCACCAGAATGGCCTCCCCCACTCTCTGTCTCTCTGTCTCTCTCTCTCTCGGGCATCTGCTGCACTTACCTGCACCGATTTCCTTACCTGCGCCAATTTCTTTAACTCTCCAGAAGGTTATTCTGCAGAGGCCATATACACTGGCCTAAGCAGAACTGGAGTAACTCTCAGTTGGCCAAACTTGCCTAAATGGCCAGAATTGGCACAGGTGGCAGGTTACACCCACTTTGGCTGAAAAAGAAACTAACCTAAAAAAATTGTAACTAACTGAGTGCTGGTTCAAATTGATTGGGGAAACTGTGTTTTTTTTAACTTAGGCCTGCTCCAAAAAAACGATGCAAATCACTGGTGAAAATTGAGCCCTATGTCTTGAATATATTCAATGACTGAGCCTCCACAGCCCTCCAGGGTAGAGAGTTCCAAAGATTCACCACCCTCTGAGTGAAGACATTTCTCCTCAACTCAGTCCTAAACGGCCGACTCCTTATTCTGAGACTGTGACCCCTGGTTCTGGACTCCTCAGCCAGGGTAAACATCCTCCCTGCATCTACCCTGTCAAGGCCTGTAAGAATTTTGCATGTTTCAATGAGATCACCTCTCATTCTTCTAAACTCTAGAGAATATAGGCCTAGTCTACTCAATCACTCCTCATAGGACAATTCCCCCATCCCAGGAATCAGTCTGGTGAACCTTCATTGCATTCCCTCTATGGCAAGTATATCCTTCCTTAGGTAAGGAGACCAAAACTGTACACAATACTCCAGATGTGGTCTCACTGGTGCCCTATATAATTGCAGTAAGACATCTTTAGTCTTATACACAAATCCTCTTGTGATAAAGGCCAACATACTATTTGCTTTCTTAATTGCTTGTACCTGCATGTTAACTTTTAGTGATTCGTGTACAAGGACACCCAGATCCATTTGAACTCCAATATTTCCCAATCTCACATCTTTTAAAAAAAATACTTTGCTTTTCTATTTTTCCAATCAAAGTGGACAACTCCACATTTCTCCACATTATATTCCATTTGCCATGTTCTTGCCCACTCACTTAGCATAACTATATCCCCCTGAAGTCTCTTTGCATCCTCCTCACAACTTACATTCCCACCTAGCTTTGTATCATCAGTAAACTTAGATATATTACATTTGGCCCACTCATCCAAATCATTGATATAGTTTGTGAATAGCTGGGGCCCCAAGCAACGATCCTTGCGGCACCCCACTAGTTACAGCCTGCCAACCCAAAAATGACTTGTTTATTCCTACTCTCTGATTTCTGTCTGATAACCAATCCTTAATCCATGCTAGTATATTTCCTCCATTCACAGGAGCCCTAATTTTGTTTAATAACTTCTTGTTAACCTTATCGAATGCCTTCTGAAAATCCAAACACACCACATCCACTGGTTCTCCCTTATCTATTCTGCTAGTTACAACCTCAAAAACTCTAACAGATTCATCAAACATGATTTCCCTTTCATAATCCGTGTTTACTCTGCCCAATCCTTTTATTATTTTCTAAATGCCCTGTTACTATGTCCTTAATAATAGATTCTAGCATTTTCCCTACTACTGATGTCAGGCTAACTGATCTGTAGTTCCCCATTTTCTCTCTACCTCCTTTGTTAAATAGTGGGGTTACATTTGCTACCTTCCAATCTACAGGAACTATTCTAGAATCTTTCAAATTTTGGAAGATAACAACCAATGCATCCATTATTTCTATCTCTATGATTGCATTAGGATGAGGGTAAGTGTGAGGGGTGGCTAGTAAGATGGGGATGTGATAATGTAGATAGAGAGAGAGGGATGGGTGGAGATGTAAGGTAAGTTGGTGTGAGTAAGGATGTGCAGGAGTAGGGTAGGGAAGGCAGAGCGATGGGGATGTGATGAGAGGCACAGCAGGATGAAGGTGAGTGTGACTTTGTAGTCACATTTCCTGATCTAATGAGATTATTAAAAGGTTTGCACCACTGCACCCAGGACCTCCAGATGACATCCCTGCTTGTGTCCTCCTCTGCAATGTGCAACCAGGCTGTGTTGGTGTCCTGGGTCGGTCTTATCTGCCCATCAGAAGGGAAGAGAAGCTCCCTGTGTGTTGTAACTCCCTCCATAAGCATATGGAGGGAGTCATGCGAGAATCTGGGTGCAACCCTGCACCTCTGTGCAGTCATTGTCAGTGTTTGCAGCACTTCAATGCTGTAGAACTCTGACAGCACAAACATCAAAAGTAAGGTGGACATGGTCCCTTTAAGGAAACCGGCTCAAGTCCCATTATGAATGACGTCACCAGACTTGCTTCATCTAATTGGGCTGGGTAATGCACTGAGCGGGCGTAACAAGCCCCATTGAGTTAAGTTCATTTTAGGCCGAGGGATAGATCCAGCAGCGGGTTCGCGACCACCGCCAACACCGGCGGCACCGGACCCGCTGAGGTGAGCAAAATCTCGGCCTTTGTGTTCTCCTGACAGCTTAAATTCCCACCTAGCTTTGTATCATCAGCACACTTGGATACATTACACTTGGTCCCTTCATCTAAGTCATTAATAAAAATTGTAAATAGCTGAGGCTCGAGCAGTGATCCTTGCGGCATTCCACTAGCAACAGCCTGCCAACCTGAAAATGACCCATTTATTTGTGCGCAAGTTCTTCGTGAGGGGATTGAACCAATGATTTTCTGACTAAGAGGCAAGACACCAATGAGCCAAGGCTTGGTACAAATCAATAGATGCCAGCCATCATCATAGGCAGTCCCTCGGAATCGAGGAAGACTTACTTCCACTCTCTAAATGAGTTCTTTGATGGCTGAACAGTCCGATACGAGAGCCAAAAACCCTGTTACAGGTGGGACAGACATTCGTCGAGGGAAGGGATCGGTGGGGCTGATTTGCCGCGCGCTCCTTCCGGTGCCTGTGCTTGGCCTCTTCACGCTCTTTGCGTTGAGGCTCGAAGAGCTCAACGCCCTCCCGGATGTACTTTCTCCACCTCGGGCGGTCTTTGGCCAGGATCTCCCAGGTGTCAGTGGTGATGTCGCACTTTATCAGGGAGGCTTTGAGGGTGTCCTTATAATGTTTCCGCTGCCCTCCTTTGGCTCGTTTACCACAAAGGAGCTCTGCATAAAGCATTTGCTTAGGGAGCCTCGTATCTGGCATGCTAGCAACACTCCAGTAGCTCACCATAATGCTAATTCGTTATATGCAAGTTTATACAGCAAGTGTCACCAGGCTATTTGAATATAGCAGTCATCACAGCTGAGCATGATGCTGTTAAGTCCCAATATCCAAACACGGCACTTTCTAGTGCGAGTCACTGTTGAAGCAGAATAGTTGACATTTACCCATTGGGCCATGAACAGGTTAGATAATAATTTGCATCCTTTTCTTCCTTATTTTTAATATGTTTTGTCAGTTTTATTTGAACACCCTAAATGTTCAAGTCTTTGTTCTTAACTTTTTATACATTCTATTTATTATTTATTCCACAAGGCTTTGCTACAAACTAGGACTCATATAAACTAAGGCGAGCTGTCTATTCTATACAATGTTTATTGTGTGATGTTAGGTTATGTAATATTAATGCCTGAAGCCTGTAAACTGAGGCCTAGGATTTCCTGAAAGATTTTGTGGTAACTACAGCATAAGAACAGAGTTGCACCATTTCCTTTCGTTAAGAAATTTGTACGTAACTGATTTACATCGGTTTTATGCTGAAACATCGCAATGTGCAAATTTTTTCGATCATTTGCTACTAAATTGTATCTGCAAAAACCCACTTAACTCACAAACATTGCTCTGTTCCCATGCAACTGTGCAAAAAAAATGAGATTCTTGCATTTACAAAGTTCTGAGCAGATGTAAATTTATACCCAAAATGTGAGGCGCAGCAGGATTCAAAGTCACTATTTCTGGTGTTTCAGAGTGAATTAAAAATGTTTTATTTTAAATTCCTCCATACATAGATCTGTATCTTTGAATGTTTTTTATGGCATCAGATTCTGTTATATTAAAATGACAAAAGGTTCCACAATTACATTTCATAACCATGCTGTGCTTAACGTGCATAAATGATGGCTTCAAACTTTAATTTTCATAAGATGAAGAAGATGATGTATGTTCCGCACTTTCCTTGGGGCCTGATTCTTTATGCTGATTTCCATTTGTTTTATGCGTGTTTTTATTTTCTGCCATTTGTTAATAAGATTCTCAGGAAATTTTGCTGCAAATGGTAACTGGAGTGAGTTACCATTTAGAACTGATAACTGAAATTAATGTTTTAGTCTTTTAGATGTCTCAATAGTCAACCTGATTTTCTTTCTACATTCTCCATTGATTTCCACACCATGGCTCATTCCCAACCTGCCACTGTTAATTTTTTTGTCCCGTCAGTGATCTACTTAAGCTGCCATTAATTCATGGTTTTCTCATCAGTCACCCTATCAAAACAAACCCTCTGGCTTTGATTTCCCCACTGCAGCAATAACGTCAGGTTGACGTGGAGTGCATAGCAACAACAACCCCATCACCAGCTGAGATGATAGTCTGATCCTGAAAGAGGGAGGAAAGCCAGCTGAGAGATGTATAGCTCTGAAATGTTTCAAATCTTCCTCCACCCCCAATCAGATTTTGTGACCCATCCCCGCCCCAAAAGCTGAGGTAGTTAGCCTGACTTTTTCCACAGTGTCTGATCCAACATCCGCCATTCCCCTTGTCCCTTCTCTGTCATCCTCCTCCTCCATCTTTCTCCTTTCCCCTACCCTCTCGTTCCTTCCTCCCCTCCTCCCAATACCAGTTGACTCCTCCCCCCTCTACTACATGGATATAGTTATCCTCCCCACGCACCCCCCCCCACACACCCCGTGCCCAAACCCACAATTGAAGACTGCTTGATTTAAATACTAAACTTGGTCTCAACTCCCTGTGTGAGCACCATGGTAGATAAACTAGTAATGAAATATTATTGTCATTCAGTGCTCACCTCAGTGTTCAAGTTGAGGAAGTTGTCACTGTAATGTATTTGCTTCATGGGTTCTTGCTTAAGAATTCCTAGCAACACGTTGCTATTAGGAACTGGTTGGTTTATTAACAAAGGTTTAACAATCAAACTACACATTACCAGTCCATCGACTAGACTCACATCTGCATGCCTCACCGTGGATGACCTAGATTCAATTGACTGGGGTTTTATTGAGTCTTTTGAACAACACATGACTGGCTAAGCCACTCACAATGCAATAGCTCTACACTCTTTTGGAGAAAACAAAATTAAACATTTAAATCAAGTGCCCCCTGATCTGGGGGACACTCTAAACATTTTTCCAGGCCCTTTTTTTTTGTTTTATGTATTTTTTGTGGGGTTTCTTTTGTTTGAATTTTTGGGCAATAAAACACACATATATATATATATATATATATATATACACACAAGTGCCCCCTATAAAAGGGGAGGGGGACACTAAAACCGTCAGTAAAACAAATAAAACTTTAAAACATATAAAATCATATTAAAATTTGGTTGCCGGGGGTAATAATACACTCCAGTCCCTCCGGTGCCCGCCTCTCGCAGAAGGCTGTGAGCGTACCGGTGGACACCTCATGCTCCATCTCCAGGGACACCCTGGCTCGGATTTACGCACGGAAGAGAGGCAGGCAATCAGGCTGAACGACCCCCTCGACCGCCCGCTGCCTGGACCGGCTGATGGCACCCTTGGCCGTGCCCAGGAGCAAATCCTACGAGGCAATAGCTCTACAACTCTTTTCGGGAGGGGAACAAAATAAACATTAGATCAAGTGCCCCCCCCGATTTGGGGGACACTCCAGACACTTTTAACTGAC
Organism: Pristiophorus japonicus; assembly: GCF_044704955.1. Classification (NCBI taxonomy): domain Eukaryota; kingdom Metazoa; phylum Chordata; class Chondrichthyes; family Pristiophoridae; genus Pristiophorus; species Pristiophorus japonicus. The sequence continues at coordinate 171,041,679 of NC_091981.1, forward strand.
CTCTTTTTTTATACTTTTTGTGTTTTTTTGTGTTTTTTTGGTGATTTTTTTGGGGCATTAAAATTATATATTTTACAAGTGCCCCCTATAAAAGAGGAGGAGGACACTAAAAACCCGGTAATTAAAACAAATTAAACTTTAAAACATGTAAAATCAAATTAAAATTTGGTTGCCGGGGGTGATGATGCACTCCAGTCCCTCCGGCGCCCACCTCTCGCGGAAGGCCGCGAGCGTACCGGTGGACATCGCGTGCTCCATCTCTAAGGGTACCCTGGCCCGGATGTAGGCGCGGAAGAGAGGCAGGCAGTCAGGCTGAACGACCCCCTCAACCGCCCGCTGCCTGGACCGGCTGATGGCACCCTTGGCCGTGCCCAGGAGCAGTCCGACGAGGCAATAGTTCTACAAACCTGTGCGCATACTCACAGGTGCATACATTACAGTCACCAACACAGGTTAGCTGAATTATTAAAATACGTATTCATTTTTTAGACACCTTTGTGGTCCCAAAATGAAAATTGGAAGCATTAGACAGTTGTGACCAACTTAATGTAGTAGAGTCATAGAATGATATACCATATTAGGAGGCCATTGGACCATCGTGCCTGCGCCAGTTCTTTGAAAGAGCTATCCAAGTAGTCCCACTCCCCTGCTTTTTCCCCATAGCCATACAAATTTTTCCTTTTCAAGTTTTTATCCAGTACACTTTTGAAAGTTATTATTGAATCTATGTCCACCACCCTTTCAGGCAGTGTATTCCAGAGCATAACAACTCAATACACATATTTGTTTTCCTCATGTCGCTTCTGGTTGTCTTGCCAATTACCCTAAATCTGTGTCCTCTGGTTACAGCCCCTTCTGCCACTGGTAACAGTTTCCTCTAATTGATTCTACAAAATCCTTCAAGATTTTGAACACCTCTACCAAATCTCCCCATAACATTTCTCTGCTCCAAGGAGAATAACCCAGCTTCTCCAGTCTCTTCACATAACTAAAGTCTTTCATCCCTGGTACCATACTAATTAAGCACTCTGCATTGACATCCTTCCTAAAATGTAGTGCCCAGAATTGGCCACAATACTCCAACTTCAATGTTGATAAAGCCAAGGATCCCAAATGCCTTTTTAACAGCCTTCTCAATTTGTTCTGCCACATTCATAGTCTTATGTACAGACAGCCTCAGGTCTGTTCCTGCTCCCCTTTAAAGTTGCACCATTTAGTTTATATTGCCTCCCTTCATTCTTCCTACCAAAATGAATCACTTCACACTTTTCTGTATTAAATTTCATCTGCCATGTGCCTGCCCATTTCACCGGTCTCAAGTCTGTTACTATCGTCCTCACTGTTTATGACATTTCTGTGTTTCCTGTCATCTGCAGACTTTGAAATTATGCCCTATATACCCAAGTCCAGGTTATTAATATATATCAAGAAGAGCAGTGGTCCTAACACCGACCCCTGGTGGACACCGCTGCTCACTTCCCTCCAGTCTGAAAAACAACCATTCACCACTAATTTCTATTTTCTGTCCCTCCGCCAATTTCCTACTCATGCAGCCACTGTCCCTTTAATCCCATGGGCTTCAATTTGCCAACATGTCTATTATGTGGTACTTTATCAAATGCTTTTTGAAAGTCCAGATACAGAACATCAACCGCACTAATTTTATCCACCCTCTCCGTTACTTCAGCAAAGAAATCAATCAAGTTAGTCAAACACAATTTGCTTTTAAAGTGGCTTTCATTTATTAGTCCATATACAGAATAGTCAACAGAATATTCAAAGAAACAAAACCTTAAATTAAACTCTTCATCCTAATATGCAACAATTCATACTCCAAGGCAGTCAAATATAATTTGCAAGTTCACATAACATAAGAATTAGGAACAGGAATAGGCCATATGGCCCCTCGAGCCTGCTCCACCATTCAATAAGGTGTTGGCTGATCTTTGACCTCAACTCCACTTTCCCGTCCAATGCCCATATCGCTTGATTCCCCTAGAGTCCAAAAATCTATCGATCTCTTGATATAATCAATGACTCAGCATCCACAGACGTTTGGGGTAGAGAATTCCAAAGATTCACAACCTTGAGTGAAGGTCACAGTAAATGTGGTCCCGGCCTACAACTGGTTTGTATTGGGTTACAGCTTTCCAGGAGGCCTACAGTGTTTGTGGGTCAGTAAATAATTTCACCCTTCAACAAAAACACGACCATTTCCTATCAATACTCGCCTCAACAACTCAACCTAAACAGTAGTTGTTGTTCAACGTCTGCAACAAACAGAACTCTCGCAGTGAAAATCACATCCACTTCCGTTGATGCAGCTCTTGGTAATTAAACGTTAGTCTATTTATTGATACAGGTCAATAGTATAATTCCATTTGCCTAAACTGAAAACCAAACATGATCGCAATACATTCGCTACCTGTGGTAGTGGATTCAGACTGTATTATATGACAAGACTCACAGTTGGATTTCAGATGGATAGGCCCAGATAATCAACAGGCCCCGTTAGGCACACACGAATAACTAAACCTATTGATGAAACTCTACGAGACCTGTTCCCAGATTAGATACTTATATAAGTATTTTTCATAAACCTTTTAATAAGTGAGCAGACACCACAGGATTCATTGTTGGGAACTACATTTGCAGTCATTCATCTCTCAGTCTCTGCAACACAACAGGGAATGTAGACATTTCAAATACTTGTTTATTATATGGAGAAATCGATGTAATACGCCAGCATTATATGTTGCAGGATATGTATTATGTAAGAATAATTTTATGTAATTATTGAGCCTTCATGAATTATAGAATGCAAATTGACCACAGGGTTTAAGTTGCCCTCTGCCAGAAACGGGGCGCACTCACCATTTCGAAAGTGTTCTGGCCACCGCAATGGATGCGGCAGCTTATCCAGTGAAATTCAGCTCCTTTGGGGTTTTATCCAGCGGTATGAAATGAATCATCATGGGGGCGGAAGTGGGTGCGGAGCGGATTGGCCATCACTAGCGGGGCGGAAGTCAGGGCGGGACAGCGTGTCTGCAGCTGTCAATCATCAGCGCCGCACTGATAACGTCATTGCACTGGCACGTCATAACGTCTCTCCCCTTCAGTTAAAGGGGAGAGTGCTGCGAACTGCAGTTTTAGTTAGGTCCACTGGGCCACCAGGGAGGGTTTCGGCTGGGCCAGCGGCCTGGCACTCAAGAGGGAGTGCCAGACTGCTTGTGGGCGGCCCGGCCGAACCCAGGGGCATAATTGTTGAGCCGACCTGGCAGCCGGCCAACAAAAAAAAAAATAACATAATCGGCTGCGGCCATGCACCCTCCCCTTTAAGGGCGGCCATGCCGCCACTTCACACAGATGCACCAACAGCAAAAGCTGTCGGAGGCACCGACCTGTGGCAATGCCACTCTGGCGGGGCAATTTCGGGTAAGGGGCCATTTTGCGAGGACAATTTCATGAGGGGGTCCCTACCAGATGGTAAGGGGTCGGCACATGCACGCTGCGGCAGGAAAACGGGCAGAGCGGTCCTGGACACTGCTCCACTCCTGAGGAAGGGCAATTTCTCAAATAGCGGCCCCTTCATGGACAGTCGGCGACCATTCCGCACTGTACCCGTGGCTGCCACTTTCCGGCGGTCAGTGGCTTTATTGAAAGGTGAACTCCATTACAATGATGAAAGATAATCTGTGATAAGATCGCTTATCTGCATTCATATCATAAATAAATTAAAAATCGATAAACATTGGGTAGCAACTATTATTTGTGGAGCACGTACAGCAACTGCTCGAGTCGCTCCTTTCTTCCCCGTTCTCCTACACTGTGAGCGGGAGACAGAGGCAACCTTTGGCCTCCTTCTGAGATTAGTGCTGCAAACAGCATGTTGCACTAGCAAATCACCACCACATTGCTATTAAGGCAATACAAAAATGCTGGCATTCTCTAAGGCAGTGGCCATTTTCCATGGCCGCCAATGTTACCAGCAGGTTTCCAGCATTCTCCAATTTCCAGGCCCAAGTCCTTCAAGTTATCATAAGCAGCAAAGTGTTCCCTTCCCTGTTGAAATAAGGCCACAGTCACACAGACCCACTTGCATACATAGACTTGATCAAAACAATACTTTCAAACAAGGGCCAAGTAACTGACCTTTTTAATTGATCTTTTCATTGGCACAATTTTAGATTTAGCTTCGAACAAGATTTGTTCAGGAATATGTTAACCTGGAGTGATGTTTGTGTTCCTTCTTTAAACAAGCAAAAGGATCATAAGCAATGCAATATTTTGTGATAAAAATGGATACAATTGTACAGAAATAAGGAGCTTTGAAATATATATTCAGTATGTAGGTGTAGCAGAAAGCATGTATTTAAATTCCAACAGCTTTCCTCTTGTTTATTTTCCACAGAAAAGCAGTGAAAGAAAAAGCTGACATTTATATAAAGCAGCTTTCATGACATAAGAAAACACTTCACAACTCGAAGTACTTTTGAAGTGTAGTCACTGCTGTTACATAGGGGAATCGACAACCAATTTAGGCACAGTCAAATGTCATAGACAGCAATGAGCTTAATGTTCAAGTAACCTGTTTGGTGGTGTTATTTTAGGGATAAATGTTGGCCAATGTACCGATGGAACTCCCCTGCTCTTCTTCGAATAAACACAATAACATAAGAATTAGGAGCAGGAGTACACCATAGGGCCACTCGAGCCTGTTCCGCCAATTAATACGATCATGGCTGATCCGATCATGGAATCAGGTCCACTTCCCTGCCCGCTCCCCATAACCCCTTCTTCCCTTATCGGTTAAGAAATTGTCTATTTCTGTCTCAAATTTATTCAATGTCCAAGCTTCCACAGTTCTCTGAGGCAGCGAATTCCACAGATTTACAACCCTCTGAGAGAAGAAATTTCTCCTCATCTCAGTTTTAAATGGGCAGTCCCTTTATTTTAAGATTATGCCCCTAGTTCTAGTCTCCCCTATCAGTGGAAACATCCTCTCTGCATCCACCTTGTTAAGCCCCCTCATAATCTTATACGTTTCAATCAGATCACCTCTCATTCTTCTGAATTCCAATGAGTAGAAGCCCAACCTACTCAACCTTTCCTCATAAGTCAACCCCCTCATCTCCGGAATCAACTGAGTGAACCTTCTCTGAACTGCCTCCAAGACAAGTATATCCTTTCGTAAATATGGAAACCAAAACTGCACTCAGTATTCCAGGTGTGGTCTCACCAATACCTGTATAGCTGTAGCAAGACTTCCCTACTTTTATACTCCATCTCCTTTGCAATAAAGGCCAAGATTCCATTGGCCTTCCTGATCACTTGCTAAACCTGCATACTATACTTTTGTGTTTCTAAAGGGACAAAGTGTGTTAAAATGACAATCCTGAAGGCTCTGTGCCTCAATGCAAGGAGTATTTGTCATAAGGTGGACGAATTAACTGCGCAGGCAGCAATTAACGAATATGATACAATTAGCATCACAGAGTCATAGCTCCAGGGTGACTAAGGCTGGGACATTTAAGAGTATTCAACATTCAGGAAGGATAGACAGAAAGGAAAAGGAGGTGGGGTAGCATTGCTGGTTAAAGAGGAAATTAACGAAGTAGAAGGAAGGACATTAGCTTGCATTAGCTTGGATGATGTGAAATTTGTATGGATGGAGCTGCGGAATGCCAAAGGGCAGAAAACGTTAGTGGGAGTTGTGTACAGACCACCGAACAGTAGTAGTGAGGTTGGAGACAGCATCAAACAAGAAATTAGGGATGCGTGCAATAAAGGTACAGCAGTTATCATGGGTGACTTTAATCTACATATAGATTGGGCTAACCAAACTGGTAGCAATACAGTGGAGGAAGATTTCATAGAAACATAGAAACATAGAAAATAGGTGCAGGAGTAGGCCATTCAGCCCTTCGTGCCTGCACCACCATTCAATGAGTTCATGGCTGAACATGCAACTTCAGTTACCCATTCCTGCTTTCTCGCCATACCCCTTGATCCCCCGAGTAGTAAGGACTACATCTAACTCCTTTTTGAATATATTTAGTGAATTGGCCTCAACAACTTTCTGTGGTAGAGAATTCCACAGGTTCACCACTCTCTGGGTGAAGAAGCTTCTCCTCATCTCGGTCCTAAATGGCTTACCCCTTATCCTTAGACTGTGACCCCTGGTTCTGGACTTCCCCAACATTGGGAACATTCTTCCTGCATCTAACCTGTCTAAATCCATCAGAATTTTAAATGTTTCTATGAGATCCCCTCTCATTCTTCTGAACTCCAGCCCAATTGATCCAGTCTTTCTTGATATGTCAGTCCCGCGATCCCGGGAATCAGTCTGGTGAACCTTCGCTGCACTCCCTCAATAGCAAGAATGTCCTTCCTCAAGTTAGGAGACCAAAACTGTACACAATACTCCAGGTGTGGCCTCAACAAGGCCCTGTACAACTGTAGCAACACCTCCCTGCCCCTGTACTCAAATCCCCTTGCTATGAAGGCCAACATGCCATTTGCTTTCTTAACCGCCTGCTGTACCTGCATGCCAACCTTCAATGACTGATGTACCATGACACCCAGGTCACGTTGCACCTCCCCTTTTCCGAATCTGTCACCATTCAGATAATAGTCTGTCTCTCTGTTTTTACCACCAAAGTGGATAACCTCAGCCTCATAGCATCCTCCTCGCAGCTCACACTGCCACCCAACTTAGTGTCATCCGCAAATTTGGAGATACTACATTTAATCCCCTCATTACATCATTAATGTACAATGTAAACAGCTGGGGCCCCGGCACAGAACCTTGCGGTACCCCACTAGTCACTGCCTGCCATTCTGAAAAGTCCCCATTTACTCCTACTCTTTGCTTCCTGTCTGCCAACCAGTTCTCAATCCACGTCAGCACACTTCCCCAAATCTCATGTGCTTTAACTTTGCACATTAATCTCTTGTGTGGGACCTTGTCGAAAGCCTTCTGAAAGTCCAAATACACCACATCAACTGGTTCTCCCTTGTCCACTCTACTGGAAACATCCTCAAAAATTCCAGAAGATTTGTCAAGCATGATTTCCCTTTCACAAATCCATGCTGACTTGGACCTATCATGTCACCTCTTTCCAAATGCGCTGCTATGACATCCTTAATAATTGATTCCATCATTTTACCCACTACCGATGTCAGGCTGACTGGTCTATAATTCACTGTTTTCTCTCTCCCTCCTTTTTTAAAAAGTGGGGTTACATTGGCTACCCTCCACTCCATAGGAACTGATCCAGAATCTATGGAATGTTGGAAAATGACTGTCAATGCATCCGCTATTTCCAAGGCCATCTCCTTAAGTACTCTGGGATGCAGTCCATCAGGCCCTGGGGATTTATCGGCCTTCAATCCCATCAATTTCCCCAACACAATTTCCCAACTAATAAGGATTTACCTCAGTTCCTCCTTTTTACTAGACCCTCTGACCCCTTTTATGTCCGGAAGGTTGTTTGTGTCATCCTTAGTGAATACCGAACCAAGGTACTTGTTCAATTGGTCTGCCATTTCTTTGTTCCCCGTTATGACTTCCCCTGATTCTGACTGCAGAGGACCTACGTTTGTCTTTACGAACCTTTTTCTCTTTACATATCTATCGAAACTTTTGCAGTCCGTCTTAATGTTCCCTGCAAGCTTCTTCTCGTACTCTATTTTCCCTGCCCTAATCAAACCCTTTGTCCTCCTCTGCTGAGTTCTAAATTTCTCCCAGTCCCCGGTTCACTGCTATTTCTGGCCAATTTGTATGTCACTTCTTTGGCTTTAATACTATCCCTGATTTCCCTTGATAGCCACGGTTGAGCCACCTTTCCTTTTTTATTTTTACACCAGACGGGGATGTACAATTGTTGTAGTCCATCCTTGCGGTCTCTAAATGTCTGCCATTGCCCTTAAGTATCATTCGCCAATCTATCCTAGCCAATTCACGCCTCATACCTTCAAAGTTACCCATCTTTAAGTTCTGGACCATGGTCTCTGAATTAACTGTTTCATTCTCCATCCTAATGTAGAATTACAACATATTATGGTCACTCTTTCCCAAGGGGCCTCGCACAACGAGATTGCTAATTAATCCTCTCTCATTACACAACACCCAGTCTAGGATGGCCAGCCCTCTAGTTGGATGTGTAATGAGAAAGGACTAATTAGCAATCTTGTTGTGCGAGGCCCCTTGGGGAAGAGCAACCATAATATGGTAGAATTCTCATTATGATGGAGAGTGATGCAGTTAATTCAGAGACTAGGGTCCTGAACTTGGGGAAAGGTAACTTCGATGGTATGAGACGTGAATTGGCTAGACTAGACTGGCGAATGATAATTAAAGGGTTGACTGTGGATAGGCAATGGCAGACATTTAAAGATCACATGGATGAACTTCGACAATTGTACATCCCTGTCTGGAGTAAAAATAAAATGGGGAAGGTGGCTCAACCGTGGCTAACAAGGGAAATTAAGGATAGTGTTAAATCCAAGGAAGAGGCATATAAATTGGCCAGAAAGCAGCAAACCTGAGGACTGGGAGAAATTTAGAATTCAACAGAGGGGGATAAAGGTTTTAATTAGGAGGGGGAAAATAGAGTATGAGAGGAAGCTTGCTGGGAACATAAAAACTGACTGCAAAAGCTTCTATAGATATGTGAAGAGAAAAAGATGAGTGAAGACAAACGTAGGTCCCTTGCAGTCAGATTCAGGTGAATTTATAATGGGGAACAAAGAAATGGCAGACCAGTTGAATAAATACTTTGGTTCTGCCTTCATGAAAGAAGTCACAAATAACCTTCCAGAAATACGAGGGGACCGAGGGTCTAGAGAGAAGGAGGAAGTGAAGAAAATCCTTATTAGGTGGGAAATTGTGTTAGGGAAATTGATGGGATTGAAGGCCGATAAATCCCCGGGACCTGATAGTCTGCATCCCAGAGTATTTAAGGAAGCGGCCCTAGAAATAGTGGATGGATTGGTGATCATTTTCCAACAGTCTATTGACTCTGGATCAGTTCCAAATGTAACACTATTTTTAAAAAAAGGAGCGATCAAAAACGGGTAATTATAGACCAGTTAGCCAGACATTCGTAGTGGGGAAAATGTTGGAATCAATTATTAAAGATGAAATAGCAGCACATTTGGAAAGCAGTGACAGGATCAGTCCAAGTCAGCATGGATTATGAAATGGAAATCATACTTGACAAATCTTCCAGATTGTTTTCAGGATGTAACTAGTAAAGTGAACAAGGGAGAACCAGTGGATGTGGTGTATTTGGATTTTCAAAAGGCTTTTGACAAGGTCCCATCCCACACAAGAGATTGGTGTGCAAAATTAAAGCACATGCTATTGGGGGTAATGTACTGACGTGGATAGAGAACTGGATGGCAGACAAGAGCAGAGAGTCAGGATAAACGGGTCCTTTTCAGAATGGCAGGCAGTGACTAGGCGGGTGCCGCAGGGCTCAGTGTTGGGACCCCAGCTAATTACAACATACATCAATAATTTAGATGAAGGAATTGAGTGTAATATCTCCAAGTTTGCAGATGACACTAAGCTGGGTGGCAGTGTGAGCTGTGAGGAGGATGCTAAGAGGATGCAGGGTGACTTGGACAGGTTAGCTGAGTGGGCAAATGCATGGCAGATGCAGTATAATGTGGATAACTGTGAGGTTATCCACTTTGATGGCAAAAACACGAAGGCAGAATATTATCTGAATGGCGGCAGATTAGGAAAAGGGGAGGTGTAACGAGACCTGGGTGTCATGGTACATCAGTCATTGAAAGTTGGCACGCAGGTATAGCAGGCAGTGAAGAAGGCAAATGGTATATTGGCCTTCATAGCAAGGGGATTTGAGTATAGCAGCAGGGAGGTCTTACTGCAGTTGTACAGGGCCTTGGTGAGGCCTCACCTGGAATATTGTGTTCAGTTTTGGTCTCCTAATCTGAGGAAGGACGTTCTTGCTATTGAGGAGTGCAGCAAAGCTTCACCAGACTGATTCCCGGGATGACAGGACTGACATATGAGCAGAGACTGGATCGACTGGGCTTGTATTCAGTGGAGTTTAGAAGGATGAGAGGGGATCTCATAGAAAGATATAAAATTCTGACAAGACTGGACAGGTTAGATGCAGGAAGAATGTTCCCGATGTTGGGGAAGTCCAGAACCAGGGGACACAGTCTAAGGATAAGAGGTAAGCCATTTAGGACTGAGATGAGGAGAAACTTCTTCACTCAGAGAGTTGTTAACCTGTGGAATTCTCTACCTCAGAGAGTTGTTGATGCCAGTTCATTGGATATATTCAAGAGGGAATTTAGATATGGCCCTTACGGCTAAAGGGATCAAGGGGTATGGAGAGAAAGAGGGAAAGGGGTACTGAGGTGAATGATCAGCCATGATCTTATTGAATGGTGGTGCAGTCTCGAAGGGCCGAATGGCCTACTCTTGCACTTATTTTCTATGTTTCTATGTTTCATGCACAAGTACCCGCTGGGAATAGTGCCATGACATCTCTTGTGTCGACCTGAACAAGCAGTTGAGTTCATGTCTTATCTGAATGACAGCATCTCCAATAATGTCGCACTCTCTCAGTGCAGCACTGAAGCGTCACTGTAGATTATGTACTTAAGTCCTGGATTGAAGTTTGAATCCACAGTCATGTGACTTAAAGATACGAGTGGTATCACTGAGATGACACCCTAAATACCCTTAAAATCTACATTGCTGCCAAAAAGTAGGAGCCCTAAACTAACCAATTAAGATAACTTCTCAACAACTAAACAATTAATCTGGAAAGTTCCGTGACCAGAGTTGATTATTGATTATTACTGTACGAGAATTCTTGGTTTCATTTTTCAGATGGTATTTAGTTCCATTATTTATAAAATCTTTATAAAATTGCTTGCCAAACACATGAAGAGTGATATTGGCCTCCACTCAATTTTGTGGCACTACTCAGACAATCCATAACATGGATCTCCACTCGCTTTAGCATACACCATACTTTTTGTCTTCACTTCTGTGTCTCAGGGAAGCACCTGCCAATTTTTGGGCAGTCACAAGCAAACAATGCAGTAATAACATAGTGATGTCGTGTATCTCATGTTCTGCCATTTCCACTCATTCATATTCGCAACAGTATTAAATGGACATTTAGGGTGTTGGAGAAGGCTGAAGCGAATTTAAAACTTAGACTGAACGTTTACAGATGCAGTTAAAAGCTTGTTTCTCTGCAATTTGTTTTGTTGCTTTTGCCAACTTTTTTGTCATCTGCTTTTGTGCCATTGGCTGACAGTCAATTCCAAAACACTCCCTCCCCGCCCCCGTCACCGCTACCCCCCCCGCCCCATTTCAGACAGGACAAGATTGCTATCCCATTAGAAATGCCCCTATGCTTTTGCTTCTTGGAAGTAGTGGAGGAGAAATGGACAAATACCAAACCGGTGAGACTGTGCAGAAGCTACCCAACCCCTCCACACCAGAGTATACAAGCTGACATGCTCTGACCTGCATTGAACTGGGGAGCAATGCCTGCACATTCTTCATTTTCCAAAGGTAGTCGTCACTGAGTTATGCTGCATTCTGCAAGTGGGCCTGCAGTTCACCGCCAAAGAAGCTGCTATTTCAGTTTAGTACTGGGCACATCTGTAGCATTTTTCCAAACAGCAGTGCATAGATGTATCAAACAAGTCATGGTTGAATCATTCTCTCGAGTTTGCAATTTTATCAGCCAACATGACAGGGCATTGCAATTTTACAAATGGTAGGTTTCCCCAAGGCCCAAGGAGTCTTAAGTTGCACCCATGTGGTCATAAGTGCTCCTTTGCTTAAAACTTTTACCTACCTCAACAAGAAATGATTCCACTCTCTCAGTGTGCAACTCCTTTGTGACCAGCAACACATCATAATGTAAGTGAAAATGCATGCTTCCTTGGCCTTTGACGTTCATGCCAATGTACCAGCACACTTTGACCAAGAAAGGTAAATATTGGAGTGGCTCCTGGGAGATCCAGGCTATCCTCTACAGCCATGGTTGATGTCACCTGTGCACATTCTCAGGACTTTAGCTGAGCACCACTGTAACAAGGCCCATTCATTCACCAGAATCTCTTTGAACACATTGCCAGCATTTTGAGTGAGAAATTGTTTGCACCACTAGGGTCACTAACGGGAGGTACAGACTTTACAAATTTCTCACCCTATAACTGAAGATTGTGCATAATGGCAGGCACTTTCTTTCAGGCTGTTTCTCTAAGGCTGCATAGGAGGCATTGGTGAAGACGGTCGGCAGGAGGAAGCACATTCTCTATCCACCAGGGGGCAAGATCATATCAACGCAAGTGCCTTGCACTAGTGAGCAGAGGTGGCAGAGTATGTCAGTGCCAGAAGCAACGCCCAGGAGATGGCTACAATGCAGGAAAAAAAAATCAATGACCTCACAAGACTAGCTAAGTTAAGCCTTTAACTCATAGCTCTCATTACTCTCTGCCTAGTCCGGCACTATATGTAGCCACAGCACTTGAAACTCTTCCCTCCATCGCTTCCCATCACTCTCCTGCAATCACTGCTGTACACTTCACTCCACCTCCATGGTCACAGTTGGACCAAGGCTGTAATGAGGTCTGGTGATTAAGTGCCATCTAATACAACTGCAGCATCGAAAATCCAGAGTTCCAAAATCCGGAATGTTCCAGAATCCGGACCAATCGGTGGCAGGGTCGTACGGTATCAGTACAATGTTCCGGAATCTGGACCTGCTGACCCTGCCGATCTCGGGGTCTCGCTGCTGCCCGACCTCGGGCCTCGCCTCGCCTCACCACCCCTCACCTCGCCCCACTCGCCGCTGCTGCCCTTACCTCAGGGCCTCCTCGCTGGCCGTCCAAACAGCTCCACCATGGCGGGCCTGCCCGAACACTTCCTCGGCAGCAGGGTCAGCTCGAACACCTCCTTGGCGATGGGGCCCGCCCGAACACCTCCTTGGCAACAGGATCAGCCCGAACAGTTCCTCGGTGGCGGGACCTGCCCGACACACCTCCTCGGTGGCGGGACTCGCCCGAACAGCTCCTCCGCGGTGGGGCCCGCCCGAATAGCTCCTCCACAGCGGGGCCTGCCTGTACACCTCCTCGGCGGAGCCCCGCCGGATTACCTCATCGACGGTGCCGTCAGCCCGAACAGGTCCTCGGCGGGGAGCCCCGCCCCCCCTCCACTTTTGGACATTCCGAAATCCAGAAACGTGATGTCAGAAAGACGATCGAAAGTCCAGAAAAGTCCGGAATCCGGAACGACCTCAGTTCCAAGGGTTCCGGATTCTCGACGCTGCACCTGTATTACTGTTCAAACTCCTCCCATCATTTCAGTGATGATCAGGAATAGACTGATGGGCTATTAGTTGGCCAGGTTAGATTTATCTTCCTTTCTGTTAAGAGGACATAACTAGGGCATTTTCAACATGTCAGGTAGATGCCAGTATTGTAGCTGTACTGGAACAGCTTAGCTAATCTAATGAATGCTCAGATGATATCCAAGCAACAAGTTGCATTTCGATAGAACTCCTCACAAGTAGAAAGATGTTTCAGAGCATTTTACTGGTCAATAGTGAACCAGTGAACACAGAGTAGAAGAGGGAAATGAAAGACAGGGATCAGGGAGGAGAAATTATCCTCAAAGAGCAAGATCTTCAGCTTTTTGAAAGCAGGAAGTGACAAGGTGGATGTGATGAGGGAGGGAGTACTAGAAGGAAGGGGACATGGTGTCCACCAATGATAGAATGGAGTAAGGGGAAAGGTGTCATCACCTGTGAGACAAGTTTCCGTCAAGACCATGATGTTGATGCAATCATCCATAATAAAGTCATGAATGGCAAGGGCCTTGACTATAAGTGAACGAACATTGTGGAGGGAGAAATTCAAAATGATAAAGGCATGAATTAGGGTTTCACGAGCAGGGAGGAGATGTAGGGGTGGAGCAGATGATGCTTCAGAGGTAGAAGGTGTCAATCAGTAATGGACAGGATATGGGAGAGATAGCTGAGCTCGAGATCGAGCAGTATACCAAGGCTCCGTATCTCTGGGCTTAGCCTGAGCTGGCAGCCAATGATGGAGTTGACATTGTGTCATTCAGCGCAAGAGAGAATTTTATGTGAGTTATTGCCTTGTGTGCACCCAGAGATTGGATTGTAGCTTCAGACTTGCTCCCTGGTGTCTTTGTTTTTATAATACACACACTTTCATTATTTCATTGGCATGTTGCCAAGGATAGGTGATGCTGCAGAAAGGGTACTAATGCCCTGGGACTTGAACAAACAAAGGAGTATAAACTATATTTAATCTACTGTGGATTGAGTGCCAGGATTTCCCATAGTCACTATGCTTGTTAATTGGAATAGTAGTGGAAGTAATGGATGCATGTGATTTATCGGATCCTGAGAATGCTACACACTTTACAAAAACACAAAGCTGGCTAAAAAAAATCTCATTAATGCTGCAACCTATTTTCTTTCTTTTTGCTTGCTCAAACTTGTTTCCTTTAAGGCTATATATTTGATAAGCTATACACAGAAGACTACATTTTCATCTATTTCTGAGCACAATGCAATCTTAAAGTGGCATTTAATCTTCAACACAGAAGGTTATCCTTCATGCGCAATCTCAGAAGCTAATTCACACAGAAATTGTTCTCGCATAGCAGGGGTAAAGGAGAAGCTTTACCTCAGGGAATAATTAAAACAATTTACATGGCTCAATCTGTATTTTACAGAGGAAGTCAGTAAATAGTAAATGTTACTGGGATAATTACTTATTTAAAAATCCCAGTAAAAATCATATCTCTTTATGATATTGGGCGCTTCGGGGACACAAGTTAAAGGGGATGTTGACGAAGTAATTAGGAAAATTGTTAAAATGCTTATTTTCAATTTTTTCCATTTCTCCTTGGCCGTGATCGATCAACCCGGCAGTCTGCTGGAGTGCATGGGGCTGATCAGACCTGATCGCGGCTGCTGTCGGGGGCCAGCTAATTGGTCCCAATGCAGAGCCTGCAGCGATGGCCCTTCCCTTTAAGAGAGGGAAGGAGCCTCAGATCGCGGCAGCAATGCACAGGACATTGAGCAGCACTACTGCCCCTCCTGCATCCTTTAGGGCCCCAGGAAAGAGGTGGAGCGTTAAATCAAGCACTCTACTTCCTTCCTGGACCACCACACAGAATCTACTGAAAATTGAAAACCATTAGTGCCTGGTGCTAATTTTTTCAGCTTTCAAAAGTTTCTCGAATTTCTCCTCCTATCTCTTTAAAAGTAATGCATGTCTGAAGTCTTCAATGTCAAGGAACTATGGCTGGGCCATGGTAAACATTCCTGTAAAATTTAACACCAGAAAATGAAAGCAAAAGTTATTTGAAAGCAATGAAAAATGTATTAAAAAAGTAGTCAGCATGGATTTCTAAAATGAAGGTCATGTTTAGCGAATCTTATTGAAGTCTTTGTAAAAGTAACAGAAAGGGTAGGCAAGGGATGTCTTTCAGAAAGCCTTCGATATGGTGCCACATAAGAGATTCATGACAAAGGTCAGAGTGTGTGGAATCAGGAATCAGATTGAATGGACTGAAAGGTGGTTATTAAACAGAAAATAAAGGGTAGGAGTTAAGAGAAGTTTCTCAGAGTGGTAGAATGTGGGAAGTGATGTCCTGCAGGGATCCATGGTGGGGCTGCTGTTGTTTATCATATGTATAAATGATCTGGACTAAGACATGGTATGGTGTTGCAATTTTCAGATGGTACCAAATAGGCAATATAACTAATAATGTGAGAGACTGCACCAAAATACACAAAGACATATAGAAACTTACAGAATGGGTGGATGAATGGCAAATTAAATTCAATATCGTGAAGTATTAGGTAGGAATAAGGAGGCCATTTATTGCTTCGAAGATAAGAAACTAAATGGGGTAGAGGAGCAACGAGATTTGAGGTTACAGATATATAAATTGTTAAAAGTAGCCATAAAGAGAGCAAACAAAGTTCTGGGGTTCATTTCTAGTGGAATAGAATATAAAAAGCAAGGAGATAATGTTAAATGTATATTGAATCTTGGTTAGACCACACTTGGAGTACTGTGTGCTCTTCTCGTCTCCATACTACAAAAAAGATATTGAAGCACTGGAGAAAGTTAAGAAAAGATTTACATGGATGTTACCAGAATTGAGTGAATGCAGGTACCAGGAAAGATAGGGCAGGTTGGGATACATTTCTCTGGAAAAGAGAAGATTAAGAGAAGCCCTGATAGAGGTCTTAAAAATTCTGAAAGGGTTCAATAGTGTGACAGTGGACAAGTGGTTTCGATTTGTGAGTGAGTCCAGGTTAAGGTGGTATAAATATAAGACATCTATTAGCAGATTAAATAAAGAATTTAGGAGGGATTTCTTTAACAGAGAGTGGTGAGAATGTGGAACCCCCTGCTACATGGAGTGGTTGAAGCAGATAGCGTTGACACATTTAAGCAGAGGTTTGATGCATACATGAGAGGGAGAAATGGAATAGAGGGATATGGGGGCAAGGTGGGAAGAGGTAATTAAAGTGGAAAGATGTCTGTGTGAAGATAAGCACTGGCATAGACCAGTTGGGTGAAATATCCTGTTGCTAGGCTGTAGATTCAATGTAAATCTATGTAAATGAATATAAAAAAGGGAAGGAAATGGGATTAGGGCAGATAACTGCAGTATGCGAGTTAGCACCAGCACAAACATGATGAGTTGAATGGCATGCTTCTATGCTGTAAATTCTATGATTTTATGAAGATTAATTTCCATTACCTGTACAAGAATGTTCCTGAAATAAAACTGTATCTGTAAATTTCAATTCTTCCTCACTTAAGTCTGAGAATTACTGTCAATGATGCTATCATACAATACTTAATGGCCTCATGTCAAATTCCTTTTCCATCCATTTTAATTTATTCATTTAAAATTAGTTAATTGCTCCATCAACATATTGGAGAAAAAATTGATGAGTGTATTCAGTGATCGTATAATATCGCCGTCGACAGTCATTTCTAGCCTTCAGAGTCTTATTCATTGAGAAATTGTTTCTCCAGCTATTTCCTACAGGGTATTTTAAGTTGTAGAAAAGATATGGAAAACACAATTATGTAAATTACAAAATATTCCAAAAGATGTTGCGAATCTACATCTGTAGATTAATCAACACAATAAGCTGATGCAAATCACTGTTGTGCCACTACTCAAATCCATGCCCTTTGCTTATTTTGCCAATATCAAGACTTGGGTTGTTGTAGATTTTGAGGGCAGAGAGTAAGTGTAGGGACAGCAAGATGGCTAAAACCTTTAGCAGTCACCAGGTATAGCTGTAGACACACATCCACCTCAGGGTTTGACAAACAAAATCTGTTAAATATCAATTCCTCTTCTTAAGAAAACAAAAAGACTCCATTATTGATATTACAAAAGTTGTCATGAAGCAATATGAAAGAAGGAAGAGGGAATGGAAGGGAAGCTGTACCCTCATATAATCAGGGTGGTCGGTAATTGATTTTACAATGCCATTGCAGATCATCTGCATAGTTATTAAATGAAACCACATGTTCCCGTTATAGATAAGTGCTTGGACACCTGCAATTAAATATTCCATTCACCCTAAAACATTTTTGGTGGAACTTTTTCACCAACTGATGAAGCATATAGAATGATCTCTTCTTCGCACAAAAGCAACAAGCATTTAAGCCACACAATACAACGTGGTTGTCTTTATAATATCACATATATGACACTTGCAGGCATCTGAAATAAACTCAAGTCAAAAGTGGTCTGTGCTGCTGTGATGTTTACTTGTGCAGTGCAGCTTCCAGCAGAATTAGACACAGGCTTACCTTGTGCTCAAAACTCTATGGTGCTCTGTTTATTAAGCTAGAATCTTTAGATCACCTGGCTGCTCCCAGTCCTAGGAACACTCCTGGGATATTGTGCTTTTTAAAAATCTTGTTGTCTCTAGATCAAGTCATGCTGTCATTTAGTTAGTGACAATTCTGTGCGGCTTTATATTGCTTATGGCTAATTAACAGTAACTGGATTCTCCTCTATTTGCTGATTTTCATATCCACAGAGCTTTGTGAATACCACACGCACACTAATCTGCAGTTACACATCCCCAAAACAGCCAATTAAACCATTTTTGTGAGTACAGCTCAAAGCCAAAAGGCCCCATATGGGCAAGCCATGAAAAATTCATAATAGCTTTAAATGTTGGGCCCAGTACAACCAGTAAGCAACACCAACACCACCTTCCAACCTCGCGCATAAAATGAGGCTGCAATACAAGAGCAATGTAACATTGAAACATTTGCAAAACATTGTGTTAGGACAGGGAATGCACAATAACAAAGATAGCAGGTACTCAGAGCATCCGCCTCAGACAGAGCATCAGCCTCTACAAAGCAAGATCAGTCCAACATATCGAAATTGAACTGCCAGCTGCTGAATCCTTCTTGCCCAGGTGCAATGGAACTCTGCATATCAGCTTCAAATTAATATTCAGAATGTAATCTGCATGCATTTCTGACCTGATTTTGGACTGAATATTTACCCTAAGGTTATTGTGAAGAAAGATTGCAAATGACCGCGTTAAATTGTCTATTCCCTTCGCAGTTTCTTTCAATTCTGCTGTTTTTGAAGTAACTTTTTTCCCTTTTTTAGGTTCCCCTTCCCCCACATTTTGATACTCAGGCATTGGCCAAATTCACGCATAAGCTATAAACCAGGCAGTGCACAGGGGAAGGAAGAGGGAGGTCTGGGATGACCAATCCTCCCTTTGGGGTACCTGTGCTCAGTTCAATGTCTCCGCAACGACCAATTAACTCTTACTGTGTGACGAACTGTGAAGTGGTGTTGTAACATCTGTGAGTCTTTACATTACTATACCGCGAAGCTCTGCCACATGACCACCAATGTCATTGCTGACCAGTGAACCAAAAGACCACTTACAATGCACTGCCCCACTGAAGTCAGCGGGATTGCCATTGTTCAAAAGTACTTTTATAATGTACTCTGAGATAAATATTGCAGTAATATGTAAAGAAAACTTAAGTTAGATTTTCACAGAGAATTTTATGACCTAACACTCAGGGTGTGACTTGTATACAATGCAACCAATCTTTTGCCATTTAATTACTTACCGTAAAAATCACAAGAGCGAATCTTGCTCGGTTTCTTGTAGATTATTAGGGCTAGAAATTGCCACTCACCCCAATTGGGGGCGGAAACCTTCTGGGGTTGGGACTTCTTGCGCCCAGCCCAGAAGTCCCGCACCCGATGTGGAACAGGGCCGTACGCCCCTCAAAGAAAGTGGAGCACTGTCTCCGGTGCTTCGCTTCCTTTGAGAGGCGAGCCTGGATCCGTAGTGCGGCTCTGAGGCATTACTGGACCTCTACCCTTCCATTAAAGGGGAAGGCCACTGCGCACTCTGCAGGCTCTTTGGTGGCCACCAGGGACGAGATCGACCGGGCCAGCAGTCCAGCACCCAAAGCGGAGTGCCAGGCTGCACGATGGCGGCCCAGTCGAAGCGACGGCCACCATTGTTGGGCCGACCCAAGAATCGACCAACAAATAAAGATGGCGGCCTGGGGCGCTAAGGGCCTCCCTTTTTATGGGCGCCACAGCAGTGGATGTCCGCCTCCACCCGTACCAGCCTCGTGTCCCGTTGGGCAATTTCCCCTGTGGGCAAAAAGGGGTTGACATGCACAGTGATGACATCACCCCTGGTTGCGCATCGGCCTGGGGCGCTAACCGCAGGCTGTGGCACTGCCGGGCAACACCCCCTCAAACCTCCGGGGCAATTACCCGGGAGGCGGTAACGCCCCCATCCCCTAGGCAAAAATGACATTGCACCCCCGGAGGCGCTAATGGGGTTATAAAAAGGGACAATTTTGCTGAAAATTGTTGCTTCTCATGATTAAAGCTCTTACCCGCCGACTGATGGGAAAGTAGAATACAGCACTTGCCTGTATTACATTAAAGAGCAGCAACATTATGATACTAGCACTACTCAATGTCAGTACATAGAACTAAAATGAAATTTAGCCGCGGTCACATTGCAGATATGATTTACACCCATGAAAATCATTTCACATATTGATTAGATAATCTTATGTAAAATGCAGAAGGAACACAAGAAATTGCAAACTAACTACAGTGTTAGTTTAAACATGTTAATTGTAGGTGTGAATAGTGCGCTCTGAACTATGATATTTTACATTTCAAGGAATCAAAACCAAGTGAGAATATAACTATCTTGGTTAGTAACTGAAGGGTTAACTGTAGGTATGCACTACACCAGGTAGCCTGCACACCAGTGATCAACTCATTTAATGGCAATTAGACAATGTATAAAAGACCTGTTTAAGAAACTCATAGGCCCAGCGCAAGTCATATTGCAAAGCAATATAATGGTGATAGTGTATGAAGTAAACAGTGAAAACAGTATTCCCTGAGTCCAATACATATTTATCATGCGAGGGAAAGATTATTTTTTGGTAAATTCTCCACTTGATTTTTACCAAGCAAAAGAATGAATTTTTGATTAAAAAATTAATTTTGGGGCTGATTTTCCTGCCAGTCTGAGTTTACAAGGATGGAGAATGGTTTCCACATATATGGATTTAATTTCTTCTGGTAGAACATTGGTAATGGATTTCAAATGAGTTATGAACTAATTTATTTAAACAGCTTTTCGATTATATTAAAATAGCACATAAAGGATTTATTTGTGAACATGTTAACCAATGCATTATTAAGAAATTAAAGCCACTTGTGCCTAAAACCACCAGTTTACCCAAATATTAGAAGGAAGAAATGTAAAAAAGTCTTTATTTTTATTTCATATTAGATTTAAATAATATATTTTGAATCTTTCCATTATGAATAGCGAAACAAAAGCCGTATACATTGCTGAGTTCTAGAATTGAATGCTTTGCTAATGAGAATTAGAAATGAGGATATTTGCAAAATATCTTAGTGAAAATTTACAGGTATCATAAATTATACAGGTTGAACCTCCCTTATCCAGAGTTCTCAGGACCTGGCTAGTCTGGATAAGGGATTTTTCTGGACGAGGGGAAATCATGTTAAATTGGATGGTACAGGTACTGAGCAAGGGGATATCGGGGCTGGCTGGCTTGGGGCTGGCAGTGCGGCAGAGAGATCGGGAGGGGGTGGTGGAGGGGGGGGCAGTGGATCGCGGGGTCAGGCCAGCGATTGCGGGAGTCGGCAGCGAGGAAGGAATTCAATTTGTTCAATTTGTTCATGTCGGATCGGCTGGGAATGGTGCCAGATAAAGGGTGATGCCAGATAAGGGAGTCCCAGATAAGGGAGATTCAACCTGTAGTTCAATACAAATCACATGCTATATTATACTAATGGAAGCAGGACCACAGTATGAAAGGTCAAATGGGATAAATAATTCCAGAAAATACATGATACGCATGTCAGATTCCACTGCCAAACAACACCAGATATGCTACCTTTATATGAAATGTAAAAGGAATAACCTTATGAGAAAAAAAAAGGATAAAGGGAAAAAATTTAAATAATACACCTTCATTCAATAAAAATAACTGAAAACCTTTTATCTTAAAATATATCACTGTTAATATACCCTTTTCAGACTAACATTGTTAAACGACTAAAGCACTGCCAGATGGCATTTTATATTAAAGTTATTTACATGAATTACCTATTTTCTATGTTTCTATGTTTCTATAATATTCTGGACAACTAGTTTCTGCACACCAACTTGACTTAATTGCAATGTGTTCTGTGGAAATTATTCTGTAAATGAAGTAAATTTTCACAGTTTCGGAAAAAAAAAATTAGGGTGGTTGGTTTTCAACCAATGAAAGTCTAATCTTTTGGAACATTTCTTTTTGGCTCCTAGCTCCAAAATGGGTAATGGGAACCAGAAAGATGAAAATTAAAGAATATAAAAGGTACTACAGTTAGAAATTATTTTGATTAAAAAAAAGTTAAAAATAAGATTGAAGCAAAAAATTATGAAAATATGCAACACGTCCATTAGCATCTGAAAATACAATGGACACTGTTTTGGAGGAAAGCTTTTGTCAGACCGCACAATTGTGTACAGCCTACTCCCAAAACCTGTCTTCATTGGCTGTAAAATGCTTTGGGATGTCCTGCGATCATAAAAGGAGCTAGATAAATGCACGCTCTTTCATCTCCCTTCATATGTTAACATACTTTCTGTGTTATTTCAGCACTTTTTATTTTATATTTTCATCTGTTGTCAGGATGTGGGAAGCACATTTATTGCCCATCACTAGTTGCCCTGAAAAGGTGGTCATGGGCTGCCTTCTTGCTTTGTAGCAATTGGTTTACAACTGAGTAGCTTGTGAGGCCACATCAAGGACATCAAGAATCAACTAAGTAATATGGAAACATGTAAGCCAGACTCGGTGGGGTGACAGGTTCCCTTCCCTGCAAGACATTAAGCCTGTTTTTTCCCAGTGCCAGTTTGCAAATTAACCGATTTATTAATTTCAGCTTCACAATTTGCCACAGTGGCGTTTGAATTCACAATTGGGTTGCTAGTCCAATATAGTTGCTACTGACCAAGTGAAGACACACAGGGTGATGATGATAATAAGAGCCAGTGTATTTGTTGTAAAAATTCATCCACGATCTCATCTCTCACTTCTTCTGTAACCTCTTACAACCCAACATCACTACCTGCACCTTCTCCACCCTTCCAATCTGCTCTACTCTGTGTTCCAACCTCCCTCTGCTGTACCACTGTCAACATAACTTTCAGCCATCTTACCTCTACACTAGTACACTCTCCCTAAACCCCTTCACATTGCAATTTTTCTCCCCACCTTCAAAAGCCTCATTAAAAAATCATTGACCTTTAACACCCATCCTACTGCTTTGGATGGGTTGAGAACAGTATGGGCTGGATGTTAACTCGAAGGCAGGGAGGGAGCGGAGGATTGGGAGGGGGTGCAAGCTGCACTGAGATCAGGAAACTTGGAAAAACGTGTTTCCCTCAGACCCTGCTGATTTTTTGTCTCCATTTCCCGACTGCAGCCAGCCAGATTGAGAGGCTGGTTGGCTGTTGGGCAGGTAGGCCTTTGGCCACAGCCGGGAGCAGAGAGGAGGGAGGGAGGGATCAAGGAGGTCAGGAGAGGGGGTAGGAAGATTGGGAGTCATGAGCTGGGAAACATCGAGGAGATTGGGGGAGTGGGGGGGGGAGGGAAGGAAGATTGGGACTCCTGAGCCAGGGGAGATCGTGGAGGCTGGAGCATCGGGAGTCATGAGCCAAGTAACATCAGGGTGATCAGAGGCCAGGGTGATTGGAGTTCCTATGCCAAAGCAGAGGGGAGATCAGAAGGATCGGGGGGGGGGAGGTGGCGGGCGTGGTGTTTGGAGGCTTTGTCGGATTCGGGGTGGGGTGAAGCAGGTAAGGTGGACCCACAGCCGGTAAGTGGAAAAGAATTTACCTCCTGGATGCAGCGAAGCCTGGGAAACCCAGCCAGCCAGGGTTTAATTTAAAATGGTGTTTAAATGAGAGGCTCCCAGCCTCATTATAATGTTTAAATTCTAACCCGTCTCGTGCGAGTGGCTGAACACACGCACGCCCCCCGTCCCAGCTCTGTGAAAACGGAAGTGGGCGGGTTGGAGTCGGGATTCAGATTTTTAACATTTTAATCTTCCATCTGGCTGCAACCCACCTGTTTTTGGGGGTTAAAATTCACTCCTATGTCGGGGACCTTGATGTGTGCAAACTGGCTGCTATATTTGTCTGCATAACAACAGCAAATTGCATATATATAGTGCCTTTAGCATAGTAAAATGTCCTAAGGCGTTTCAAAGGAGCATGATCAGAAAAAAGTTGACACTGAGCCACATAACGAGATATTAGGACAGGTGACTGAAAGCTTGGTCACAGAGGTAGTTTTTAAGGAGCGTCTTAAAGAAGGAAAGAGAGGTCAAGTGTATAGAGGTTTAGGGAGGGAATTCCAGAGCTTAGGGCCAAGACAGCTGAAGGCACGGCCACCAATGGAGGGGCGATGAAAATCGGTGATGCACATGAGGCCAGAATTGGAGGAATGCAGAGTTCTCAGAGGGTTGCAGGCAATGTTCCCTACATTGTTTAAAATTTGAAGCACTGCTGGACTAGGAACCAACGTATGCCAGCGAACACAGGCGTGAGGGATGAATGGAACCTGGCGTGAGCCAAGATATGGGCAGCAGAGCTCTGGATGAGCTGAAGTTTACAGAGGGTGAAAGATGGGAGGCCAGCCAGGTGTGCATTGAAATAGTCGAGTCTGGAGATAACAAAAGCATGGGTGAGGATTTCAGCACCAGATGGATTGAGGCAGGGCAGAGACGCACAAAATGATGGAGGTGAAAGTCGGTGATCTTGGTGAAGGAGCGGATATGGGGTCGTAAGCTCAGCTCAGAGTCAAATAGGATGGCGAGGTTGCAAAGGTCTGGCTGAAGCTCAGACAGTGGCCAAAGCATGGGGCAGAATCTGTGTCTAGGGAACAACTATACTTCAAATGAAATGAATTATCTGTGAAGTGCTTTGGGACACACAGAGGATGGGAAAGGCAGTAGATAAATGCACATTTTTTCTTTCATAGTAGAGCCAAGCTGACCAAACCAACACTCTTACTGAATGGATATACTGACTGCTGGCACAGTGCAATAACAAGACAGGGTGATTATATTTTTCTGTGGCTAAAAGTTAAGGCTGCACTTTTGTCTATTAATACTCAATAATCAAAGTTAGAGAATATTAGCATTGAATAAAGATGGAAAACCTTATAAATAGACTCCAGGGAGCAAAATTGCCCTTTTTATAGCTCTATTAGCACCTCCAGGAGTCCTAATGGGGCGCAACGAAGTTATCGCCCGGGGGAAGGGTCGGTTGCGCCTCTGACAAAATTGCCCCAGAGGTTTTGGGGGCATTGTGTTGTTAGCGCCACGCCCCGCGATTTGCACCCCAGGCAGGCGCACGCACGGTGATGACATCATTGCCGTGCTGCCGACCCCTCACTGCCCCAGGCCGACCCCGTTGCACCCCTTGGCGGGAATTGCTCTGCGGGTGGCGAGGATGGCACCGGCCGATGTCACCGCTAGCTTCACGGGTTGCGAAGCTGGTGGACATTTGCCGCCAGGGCTCCCCTTAAAGTGGAGGCCATTTGCTTCGTGAACCACCATATTTTTCTGTCGCCCTGACAATGGCGACCCTCGCCTCGACCTGGCCGTCATCCTGCAACCCGCCATTCCATTTTGGGTGCCGGGCTGTTGGCCCAGTCGAGGGCATCCTTGGTAGCCCAGTGGCGGCTGCCAAAGGAACTGCAGAGTGCACAGCAGCCACCTCCAAATGGGGCGTGTGCTAATTTTGCCCCCTAGGTATGCAAAAAAATTATACACTTCTTCCCAATATAGATATAACACAGCTACAATTGAATTTCAGAGAAATTGTACTGCAGTGAAGCTACAGGTAAAAATAGCAAGCGGATGACATTGCATTCAAAACAATCAGACACTAATAATACAGAACAGATTTAGTGACATCTCAGCTGTGCACAACAACCCACCGACATTTTTAAGAAGTGATTTTGGCAGTTTTAAACATACCTGTTTAGCATGTCATATTGAATTGAATACTCCTGTGTTTAGGGTTAGAAGATCCTGCATGGAGAAGTGAATGGTAAGCACTTGTAGGAGGCAGTAAAGATATGAAAAAATGTTCCTTTTAAAAAAATTTATACTTGATTAATAACAGAAAATTCGATTTGTTTAATTCAGATACTCACGAATAATTCAGATTCTCAGGCACTTACGACTCTTAAGTGTCCATCTATGGGACTTGTTACATGAGTGCTTTGTATCTGTTTTCCCAGTGGAGGAATTGGTTGGGAGGTAGGAGACAAAGAGTATGAATAAAGGGAACGTTCTCTGATTGACAGGATGTGTCAACTGGTGTACCCCAGGGATCTGTACTGGGGTCTCAGCTTTTCACCATATAGATTAATGACTTGAATGAAGGGGTAAAGAGTTGTATAGCCAAGTTTGCAGATGATTCTAAGCTCGGAGGCACAGTACATTGTATGTAGGTTGGGAGCAGGAAGTAACAAAGGGACATAGACAAACTAAATGAGTGAGGAAAACTATGGCAGATAGAATCATAGGCCTAGAAATTCAGGTCATTTGTGCCCCCCACCCCCGTTAGCGCCCCCTGTGGGGCACAAATGACTTTTCGCCCGGACACAGCATCGCTAATGACTCCAGCTAAATTCGGGAGCAGTTTAATGTCGGCGGTAACCAATAGTGCCCCGCTCCGCTGCACTGGCGATGATGACATCTTCACCATGCACAGCGACCTATTAGTGCCCCAGACCCTAAATTGGGTGTCGCCCCCAGAAGCCTCCTGGGGCGATGACAGTGACAGCTTCAGGGGACATAAATTGGGCAGCCGGCCGCTCGCGGGGCACAACTTAAAGGAGAGGTATGATGCATTTAGAAAATAAATTATGTCACTTTTTCTTGCGTTCTGTTGGCGCTTTGAACACTGGGTCCATGCCGCGATCAGTCAGCCCGGCACTCTGCTTGAGTGCTGGGCTGTGGCATGGCACACCCGCTCCCCGGTGGTCCAGGTAGGACCCTTTCATTAATACAGAGTTTGTAGCTTGGGCCTTTCCCTTTAATTAAGGGAAGAGCCCCTCCTACAATGTAGCGCTGCACCCGACTCCCGACACGTCCGCCCCACCGCTGCACCAGAAAGGAAGTACAGCGCGTTATTTTCTGCTTCACTTCCTTTCGGAGGCAATAACTCCAATTTCTCGCGAGAGGCGAGACTTCTGCGCCTGGCGCAAAGTCTCGCGCCTCACGAGTGTTCCCGTCCCCAAACAGGGCAGTACCCACGTTTTCCTCCGTAGAATCGTAAAATATTACAGCACAGAAGGAGGATATTCGCCCCACCGAGTCTGCGCCGGCTCTTTTGAAAAGCAATGTGGGGAAGTGCAAGGTCATAGACTTTGATATAAGAACAACAAATATGAGTATTTTCTCAATGGTGAGAGACTACGAGCTGTGGAAGCGCAAAGTGATTTGGGTGTCCATTTGGACAGATCACTATAAGCTAGTGCACAGGTACAAAAAGTAATCAAAAAGAATTTGAGAGGATAGATAAGAGAAATTATTTTCTCCGGTTTGCAATCCAGAACAAGGGGGCATAATCACAAAATTAGAGCTAGGCCATTTAGGGGAGAAATCAAGAAGCACTTTTTTACACAAAATGTGCAAATCTGGATCAATGGAGTTGAATTACAGATTAGCCATGTTCTAATTAAATAGCGGAACTGGCTCAAGGGGCCGAATAGCCATCAGAATTTGGAAGCTAGATTTCAGACTGCTTATGTGAAAGCTAATGTTGTCCACACAGTGATATTTTACACTAACTTCCTCCCAAGGGCATGGATTTAATGAAAGGATAATCACTTCAGCAAATGGCTCACTCACAAAAGCAATGAATAATGGAGATAAGGAAAACCCTGTGTACCTCTTTGTAATCTATACATCTATACTACCTAGAACAAATATTAGGACTACTTAAAGCTCAGAGTTCTGCCTGCTTCCCCCTTTCTGAAAGCTATTACCTGGGGTTTTTCGCTGGTGTGCTCACCAACCCCCAAGTATAATTTTAATGGCCATGAAAATCGTCAACTGGTGAGTGCATGAGTGGAAAACCCTAACAATATTCGCTAATGTGAGGCAATTAACTTCATCCTATTGATCATTTTAGCAAAAATGTCAATGCAAGTACAAAAAGATTTTCCATCTGTTCTAGCTTCTCTGGCATGACACACTATCCACAGATGGGGTACAAATTTGTTAGGCTTCCAACCTGCATCTGAACCGGTAGGCCCTAGGTTTGCCAGAAATTGGGCCTTGGGACTCACTGTAATAAATGGGGCAAGTTGCCAGCACCGGTGGCGTGCCTCCAAAGATAGCTCACCTGTGTGGCCATATTGAATTAAGGCCAACTGCTTCATCAGCAGTGGCTCTCAGGTAAGGGGCGGAGGGGGGAGGAATGCGAGGGCGTTCTTAAAAAAATAAATTCACTCTTTGGTGGCAGCCACTGCTTAGGCCACAGCAAACGCTGGGGAAATGTGAGTGGAGTAGGCTCAGCACCTGCCCCACTCAGAGCTGCCCAATTTCCTGCCAGGAGCCTAAAACAGACTTTAGGACCTTCATTTGCATCTGCTGGGGCCTAATGCCTGTTTCAGATGGGCGCTTCTGGGCTGCTTATGCAAATACGGCACTACCCATTCCCATAGTGCAGATCAAGTGCAGGCCATTGCACCTTGAAAATGTTCCAATTTCTACCCAATGGTGTTCCCAGACTCCTCTTAATGTCACTGCAGAATCAGCTGCAAGAGTAGCACAGGCTAAGTAGCAGTGGAGGTACATCACCTCCAATTGATATCTGAGCGGCAAGCAGAAATCTTGAAATCACTATCCCAGGAATTAAATGAGATAAACTGCATCAAACCACTTCACTACTGCTGTGTGCCACTCAGCCACCCTCTGAGTCCATCAAGTAATATCTTTGCATGTTAAATAAAATCATGTCACAAAAGAAAATATTTTCAGCAGAATGAACAAGAAGCCCCACTCCATGCTCAAATGCTTCTTCAGTGAATAGGAAGTCACCAGGAGAAAATCTTTTTTCAGAACAGTGCTTTTATAATGATCAATAATCAGAATATTAATACTGTTTGATTGTGAGGTACTAATGTTGGACACATTTTACCAGCTCTTTCCTAGATGTTTGCTCAAATTTAAATATTGTTGTACTTTCAAATGGAAAACAGGATTCAACAGACAAATTTTAGGGGACCAATCGCTTTCTTATGTGTAACAGTAAAAAAATCCTCTGCCAAGGTATTGAAAAGAAGTAATACATTGTAAGCCTTTCAAGAAAACTAAAAAGTTAGACAATGAAGCTAGGAATCTCTTTTATAAGTCTATAGCTTACTGTTTCCAACTGACCTTCTTACTATTGCGTATTGATTGAATAACGTTATGCTCATCTTCTTTCATTATTATTAATGTTTGCTAAACATTCAGGATAGGGCAAGTAAATGTTAAAAAAAACTAAGGGGCCACTGAAGAAGAGAAATGTATGTAAAATACATATAACAATTTTCAAAAATACACAAAACGTTTCATTGATCAAAGCAAGTTTTTATTCCCCAATTTTCTCCCTTTCTCTCTTGAACTTATTGGCCTAGCAATTGGATATAGCCAAGAAATGGGCTGGGCCATTATAAATAAAGTTAAGCTGCGCCACCTAGAAAATAGTCTTGATAACACGCAAAATTTGTGCTCACTCTTCACACTTCATTAACATGATTGTAGTCATGATTTCAGTGCTAAAACTGTTGCTCATTGGCTTAATGCTCAACATAATTTAAATGGAGAAAAATTGCAAAGTGCTGCAGTACAGAGGGACCTGGGGGTCCTTTTGCATTAAACACAAAAAGTTAGAATGCAGGTACAGCAAGTAATCAGGAAGGCAAATGGAATGTTGGCCTTTATTGCAAGGGGGATAGAGTATAACAGCAGAGAAGTCCTGCTACAGCTGTACATTGTATTGGTGACGCCACACCTAGAGTACTGCATACAGTTTTGATCTCTGTATTTAAGGAATGATATACTTGCATTGGAGGCTGTTCAGAAAAGGTTCACTAGGTCGATTCCTGAGATGAGGGGGTTGACTTATTAAGATAGGTTGAGTAGGTTGTGCCTATACTCATTGGAGTTCAGAAGAATAAGAAGAGATCTTATCGAAACATAAAATAATGAAGGGGCTTGACAAGGTGGATGCAGAGAGGATATTTCCACTCATAGGGGAAACTAAAATTAGGGGACATAGTCTCAGAATAAGGGGCTGCCCATTTAAAACTGAGATGAAGAGGAATTTCTTGTCTCAGAAAGTTGTAAATCTATGGAGTTCTCTGCCCCAGGGAGCTGTGGAGGCTGGGTCATTGAACATATTTAAGGTGGAGATAGACAAATATTTGAGCGATAAGGGAATAAAGGGTTATGGGGAGCGGGCAGGGAAGTGGAGCTGAGTCCATGATCAGATCAGCCATGATCTTATTAAATAGTGGAGCAAGCTTGAAGGGCCAGGTGGCCTACTTCTGCTCCTATTTCTTATGTTCTTATGTAGGAGGACCAATATCAAGGCCAGTCTAATTCACAGTCATGCTTGCCACAGCTTTTTCCACTATTTAAAGGGGAGGTGTATTAATGCTGCAGTACCTCATTGTCAGGGTGCCCCAGGGTGTCTTCAGCTGCCCCAACAGCAAACTGAACACGTTAAGGGTAAGCAAGAGACATTTAGAATTGTCATGGCAGATCCTCGACCAAGGAAGAGAGTCCAGAGGTTCTCGGATTAAACTCAACAGGGTATTGGTATTCACGGTGGAGAGGAGGCAGCCAGTCCTATATCTGCAAACTGACAGGAGGCTCTCGCCACACACATCCCGGACCATGTGACTTGAGATTGTAGACCACATTACAGCCAGCACTGCTGTCCCCAGGACCCACATCCAGTGAAGGAGGAAGTTTAATGATCCCACATGGTTTGTCATGGTGAGTGAGAGCTTCTGCAAATGCCACATACCATCATCTACACCAAAAGTTTCACACACTCCTCAATGCACCACACCCCCAGCACTCATGTATTAATTACCTCCACCTATCACCACTCACACCTCACAAACAGAGCTTCATTTCACACTCACACTATACCACTGCTGCAACATCCACACCCACATCTCACACCTTGCACACACTGACAACTATTCAACTATGGCAGGCACATCACCCAAAAACATTGCACTAAACTCACTCAACACTTCATTTTATCTTGGCACATAATCACCGCCAGCAGCAATAGACAGGCAGGGGCAGGCGGGCATTCAACAACTAAGCCAGCTCGAGGAGCGAGTACTGCAGATCATTGGGCACCACATCATTGACACCGTGGCTGCTGGCAATTTTGAACTTCTTGAGGACAACAACGGTGTGGTCATTCTTAATTCTTCTTCTTACATCCCACTTCCCCCTCAGCACACAATCTTTTCTCACATTCAAGCTACTCATGCTGTGTGCATGTATTTCTGGCTTCCCCCCTGTCACCCTCGCCATAACCCAACTCTTATGTCTTTGTCCTTTCAGATAATCAACAAGCAGCCAAGTAGCCTGCCCCCGAAGGCACTGCTGATGGGAAGCAAGGGGAGAGGTAGAGGAGGAAGAAGACACAGCATCACTGCATCTGTCACTCACAGACACCAGCTCAGAAACTGGCACTATGCTTACTTTAGAGGCTGGTGTAGAAGCAGGAGCTGCACAGGGTGAGGTACTGGGCACAAGTGGGCTGCAGCAAGCCCGGGGGAGGGTGAGTTCGTGTGCGAGTTCTGGGGCACATGACTCAGATGAGGACCTCGATGGGATGGCCTTTGGAAGAAGGGCATGCACACAGAAATGATGGGTGCAATGGCAAGGCTGCCAGAGAGTCTCTGGGCAATGTCAAGGAGCGTGGAGGTGTCCACCTACAACATTGTACTGGGCTTGGCACAGAACATAGAGCCGAGGATTTCCAACCTGGAAATGATTGTACATTCCCAGAGAGACCGTGGCAACCCAGACACGATGATACACATGATGTGTGGTGTCACAGCTTCCATTGGAGCACAGGCAGAAGCGAGCCAACGTCTTAGTGCTGCAGTGGAAGCTTGGACACTCTCATGCAGTCTCAGCTTGAGGCCACCCAAGCTCAGACTGCTCTCTTGCAGTCTCAGCTTGAAGCGATCCAAGCTCAGACTGCTGCCATCGTGGCTGGGTTTACCACTGTTGACCAGGGCTTGCAGGATGTCACAGCAACTCAGCAATCTGTGCTCCAACAGATTGTTAGGAATGCTGAGGTGCCACCCCAGGGGTCAGTGGAGCAGGACCCTGTTGTCCTCTCTCAGGATGACAGCATTCCTATTCCCACCACTGCCACTCTGCCATTGCCCTTGCCGCTGCCTATTAGCCAACCAGCCCAGATTGCTGCTGCCTGTGCTGAGGTGATGGAGTATACAGCCGGGCCTTCTAGGGCCAGAGCTGTTCGAGATCATCCTACAAGACCATTTGAAGTCTCTCCCATGGAAATTCAGCAGTCTTCCACAAGCCATGCTGAGCCACTGGGGAGCACTTTGTAGATCGCCCTGCTCTCAGGCTGCGGGGCTGGTTGCTGGAGGTGGCACAGTTCTGTGACTACCTCCCTGGTGAAGTGTAGCCTCCTAAGACACTGCTCCTTGCTTAATTGGAGGTAGGGGAAGTGCTGTCGGAACACCTTAGGTAGGTAAGGCCACCTGTTTGTAGCCTTCATGGCCCTCCTCCTCTTTCCTTTGCATGCATGTTCCCACCTTCCTCGATGTGAGCATGTATTCAGAGCAGAAGCCTTTAAAAAATAATGAGGGAGTTCTGCACTTGCAACAACGTCATGCTACCAAGGGACCTTGAAATAAGTAAAGAAAGCTGATGGCGTTGCAGAAAGTAGTAGAGTCACTCAAACTGCAGATTCATGTCACGTGCAAGTGAATGCTAATGATCCCTTTAACTATCGCTGCTGGAGCCTTCTTCCTGCTGTGGACGCTTGCTCACCCTGTCGTTGTTTAGACATGTCGATAAGTTGAATGGCGAAAACGAATGCTACAGATCGGCTGTCAAGTAAGCGTTGCACACGCACTGATGTCACGATCTGTTGCATTTAAATCCTCTGGAAATTGCGTTTACCGGCAGCGCTACCGGCCTTTGTAAAATGGCACCCACCGCAGGCAGAAGAGCATGGCCACTGTTTTGTTGACATTTCAAGGCGTTAATGGGTGCTGCAAACCATTTGAATTTTCAGCCCATTGGCTCTTGCTGTAGTTCCACGACTGCTAGTAGCCAAATAGCTAATTTTTGTGTGTGATTTAAGTCAATGAAAGCAGATTATTCTACCACAGCAGGCCCAATCCTGCTCACACATGTACACTTTCCACTAAGAGAAGGAACCTTTCTAAATTTTTCCCATTGCTATCCCTGGCAGTTGCGACCATAGCATCCAACTGCTGCCCCATTTGAGATCACATAACTCAGCACAGATCAGATACCATCTGAACTACCTTGGACACATTAGGATGAAGCTTTAACCCCGCACAACAGATGGGAGAAGCGGGGGGGGTGGCGGGGGGCTGTCATATATGTATGCTTGGGGTTACTAGCCACCAGGTGGCGCCACTGTCCAAGGTCATTGGGCTGTACGTATGTGTGTGCGGCCCAGGTATAAAAGGCAAGCCATCATGTAATATAATCACTTAGGGCCCTAATAAAGCAGAGCCAGGTTTGTACCTGTGTTAGTTTACAGTATTCAGTCTATCGAGTTATTACATACATAACATTTGGCGACGAGGTAAGAAGAACCTTGCAAAAATGAGCACAATTGGAATTCTGGAGAGATTCGTGGAGGGAGAGAACTGTGCAGATTTTGTAGCTCGCCTGGACCAGTACTTTGTGGCCAACAAAAATGGAGAAACCCAGTGACGCAGTTGGGCGCAGGGCGGTCTTCCTCACGGTTTGCGGTCCCAAAATCTATGGACTCATAAAGAATCTTCTCTCGCCTGCAAGTCCAATGGACAAGGACTATGAGGAATTGTGTGCTCTGGTACGTGACCATCTCAAACCAGAAGAAGGCATCATCATCTCACGATATCGACTCTACACGCACGTTCGTTCTGAGGGCCAGGATGTGTCGGAATTCGTTGCCGACCTAAGACGTCTGGCTGGACCGTGTAAGTTCAAAAACACGTTGGGAGACATGCTGCGGGACTTCTTTGCAATCGGCATCAACCACGAGGAGATCCTATGTAAGCTACTGGCGGTGGAGAAGCTGGATTTGAACAAGGCCATCACGATTGCCCAGGCGTGCATGACAATGGACAAAAATTAAAGCAGATATCATCGAAAAATCGGAACTCGGCAAGTACTGTAAACAAGATTGTATCATCGTTTGGCAGAGCTGCATATGGCAGGGCCTACCCGACTGCGAATACGAAACCTGTGGCTGCCCAAAGTCCACCAACAGAAATGAATCCGATTTCACCGTGTTGGCATTGTGGGGGCAATCATCGGCCTCATCGGTGTCGGTTTAAACAGTACATTTGCAAAGGCTATTCGAGACTGGGGCATCTCCAGCGCTTATGTCCGCAACTGAGCAAGTGTGCTGCGATACACCACATAGAGGATGATGACCAGTATGATCTGGATAGGCAATCCAAGATACCAGAGGAGGAAGTGTATGGACTGTATTCATTCCTAACAAAGAGCCAACCGACAGTGATTAATGTGAAACTTAACGGTGTGCCAGTACCGATTGAATAGGACACGGGTGCGAGTCAATCAATAATGAGCCAGCAGACATTCGACAAGCTGTGGGATACTAAGGCTGTGAGGCCTAAACTGAGCCCAGTCAATGCCAAGTTGCGTACGTACACTAAAGAACTCATAACGGTGATTGGCAGTGCAGTAGTCAAGGTGTCGTATGATGATGAGGTTCATGATTTACCATTATGGATTGTTCCAGGCAATGGTCCAATGCTGTTCGTCAGGAATTGGCTAGAAAAAATTTAATGGAATTGGAACGATATCAAAGCATTGTCATCGGAGGATGATACTCCATGTGCTCAAGTGCCGAGCAAGTTCCCCTCGCTGTTTGAACCAGGCATCGGTAATTTCACAGGAGCCAAGGTGCAGATCCACGTGGACTTGGATGTAAGACCAGTCCATCATAAAGCTCGGGCGGTTCCGTATATGATGAGGGAGAAGGTCGAAATCGAACTGGACAGACTCCAGCGTGAAGAGGTCATATCATCGGTTAAATTTAACGAATGGGCCAGCCCCATTGTTCCTGTGTTGAAGAGTGATGGCACTGTCAGGATTTGTGGAGACTATAAGGTTACGATCAACCGAGTTTTGAAACAGGATCAATACCCATTACCGAAGGCTGATGATCTGTTTGCAATGCTAGCCGTTCACTAAACTGGATCTGACGTCGGCCTATATGACACAGGAGCTGGTCGAGACGTCGAAGAAACTTACTTGCATCAACACTCATAAAGGATTGCTTATCTACAACAGATGTCCTTTCAGAATTTGCTCGGCTGCAGCCATATTTCAGAGGAACATGGAGAGTCTCCTGAAGTTCATCCCAAGAACCGTCGTGTTCCAAGATGATATCCTGGTCACAGGTCGTGACATCGCCGAACATCTGAACAACCTAGAAGAGGTTTTACATCGTCTGGACAAAGTGGGACTCAGACTGAAACATTCGAAGTGTGTCTTCATGGCACCAGAAGTCGAATTCCTGGGGAGGAAAATTGCTGCCGATGGCATCAGACCTACGGACTCGAAAACCAAGGCCATCAAAAAATGCACCCAAGCCTCAGAATATGACGGACCTGCATTCGTTCCTTGGTCTACTCAACTACTTTGGTGATTTCCTACCTAGATTGAGCACTTTATTAGAGCCACTGCACATGCTGCTAAGAAAAGGCGACAGCTGGGTTTGGGATGCGTCTCAAGATAGAGCTTTTGAGAAAGCTACTAATCTGCTTTGCTCTAACAAGTTGCTGGTACATTATGATCTGTGTAAGCGTCTAGTATTGGCCTGTGATGCTTCATCATATGCAGTTGGCTGCGTGCTCCAACAAGCTAATGAGTCGGGTAAACTACAACCTGTTGCGTATGCTTCTAAAAGTTTGTCAAAGGCGGGAAGAGCCTACAGCATGGTAGAAAATGCATTAGCCTGTGTAAATGGGGTTAAAAAGATGCATCAGTACCTGTTTGATCTTCGGTTTGAACTGGACACAGATCACAAGCCACTCATTTCATTGTTTTTGGAAAACAAAGGTATCAATACCAATGCATCGTCTCGCATCCAGAGGTGGGCGGTGATATTATCTGCCTATGATTATGTCATTCACCATAGACCTGGCACCGAGAATTGTGCCGATGCACTGAGCCGTCTGCCGTTGCCCACACCGGAGGTGGAGACGCCACAACCTGCAGACCTACTGTTAGTTATGGATGCTTTTGAAAGTGAAGGAACCCCTGTCACGGCTCAACAAGTTAAGACCTGGATATTATCAGTTGTGAAACGTTGTGTCCTTAGTGGTGATTGGTCTGCCATACCCAAGCAAATAGGTGATGAGACCAAACCTTACAACTGTCGCAAAGACAAAGTATCCATTCAGTCAGATTGTTTACTGTGGGGTAATCGTGTTGTTATGCTGAAGAAAGGCAGAGAGAAATTTGTACATGATCTACATAGCACTCATCCCGGTATTGTCATGATGAAAGCCATTGCCAGCTCTCATGTATGGTGGCCTAGAATTGACTCTGATCTGGAATCATGTGTGCATCAGTGCAATACTTGCATGCAGCTAAGTAAAGCACCAGCGGAATCGGCACTGAGTCTGTGATCGTGGCCATCTAGACCATGGTCCAGGATCCACATCGACTTTGCAGGTCCCTTCCTGGGAAAGATGTTTTTAGTTGTGGTGGATGTATATTCCAAGTGGCTAGAGTATATAATCATGTCATCCAGTACATCCACAGCTACCATTGAGAGCCTTCGTGTCATGTTTGCCACTCATGGTCTGCCTGACATCGTTGTAAGCGACAACGGACCTTGCTTTACTAGTCTGGAGTTTCAAGAGTTCATGAAACTCAATGGTATCAAACATGTGAGGTCAGCACCATTCAAACCCGCATCTAATGGTCAAGCAGAGCGTGCGGTCCAAACCATCAAGCAGAGTATGAAACGTGTAACTCAAGGTTTCCTGCAGACTCGCTTGTCATGCATATTGCTTCGTTATAGGACAAGACCCCACACGCTTACCGGGATCCCCCTTGCTGAACTATTGATGAAGAGAGGTCTCAAGACCAAACTCTTTCTTGTCCACCCTGACTTGATCATGTTGAATACAGATGTCAAAGTCAGCAGTGGTATCATGATCGCGCTGCTGTGTCACACGACATTTCTGTTAACGATCCTGTGCATGTACTAAATTATGGTCAAGGTCCCAAGTGGATCACCGGTACTGTTATGGCCAAGGAGGATAACAGAGTGTTTATCGTCAAGCTCAAGAATGGGCTAACATGGAGGAAACATGTTGATCAGATAAAGCTACGGCACACGGATGAACTAGAACAGTCTGAGGAAGACACAATCAGTGACCAACCAACCTACCCTCAGACATCAGAGGACTCCGCTGTCATCAATGAATCTGGACTTTCAATCCCTGACATGGTCATTGCCACTCCTATCAGATCGACTACCCAGCTCCAGTCATAACAGACTCAGAACTCTCGCCCAAAGCTGGAGTTGAACTGAGACAATCAACTCTGGAGCGGAAAGCTCCGGACCGTCTCAATTTGTTAAAAGACTGTTACTAATATCTTAAAGGGGGATATTGTCATGTATGTATGCTTACAATTACTAGCCACCAGGTGGCACCACTGTCGGAGGTCATTGGGCTGTATGCACGTGTGTGCGGCCCAGGTATAATAGGCAAGCCATCATGTAATGTAATCACTTTGGGCCCTAATAAAGCAGAGCCAGGTTTGTACCTGTGTTAGTTTACAGTATTCAGTCTATCGAGTTATTACATACATAACAGAGGCATTTTAAATTCAAAAATGGGAAACCCAACCCTAACCCGCTTCCAACGCACTCACTTCTGGTTATAATGGATGCGGGTAGAAGGGCTGTCAACTAACCTGCTCTTCAGATGCAGGTCCTTCATTTAAATAATTGACGAGGCTGCGTGCCTCAAATATTAGGACAATTTTAAATTCATGGCTCGAGAAACCTAGCAGCTGAATGGAGGAGAGAACTGCCAGATCCAGCAGGTAAGTGCTTTTTCAACATTGCTTCTGGGACAGGAGGAAGAGTGCCTCCCCCTGGCCCCCCCAAGCTAACGTGCCGTAATCGGCCTTCCTGACCTATGATCTGCTACCCCTGCCCCACACATTATTGCACCCATACCCAATCTCCCCATGGCCCACCTCTCCACTGACCTCCCAACTCCCACCCCCAAACTACTCACGGCCCACAATGACATCTCCTTTCCTCCCCCTATGCCCTCTCTAGCCCTCCTTCCTCCCCATTCCCCGACAGCGGCCTGGAGCAGCAGGATTTCCAGCTCGACACCCAGCCAGCCAACCTCTCAATCCGGGAAACAGAGTCAAAAAATTGAAATAAGCTCTGCCATTAAATCTGGCAGGGCCTCTGGGAAATCAGAGTTTCCCTGCCGCTACACCACCCCGCTCCCGCCATGGTTTCACTGTAAATATCGGGACTAATGTCACTGTGGGGGCTACTCTGTTAAGCTTCCTAATTATTATTATGTGATGCAGTCCTCAAATCTAACACTGTGATATAATACAAAGGAATCTTGTAATTGTTCCCTACTGTTCAAGTATCTCATGATAGTAAACTATCTAGGGAGATGAATCCTCATGCTAAAGTATGTCCAACAATCAACAAGTCCTTATTCAGAAGTACCCCTGCAAGGTTATCCAAAGCCATATTGCTTCTCTGAACCCTGTGGAACATGCCTGCAAGTAATATATGTGTCATAAAATATTTATCATAGAATCATAGCAATTTATGGCACAGATGGTGGCCATTTGGTCCATCGTGTCTGTGCCAGCCGAAAAAGAGCTATCCAGCCTAATCCCAGTTTCGAGTTCTTGGTCCGTAGTCCTGTAGGTTACAGCATTTCAATAGAATATCCAATTACTTTTTAAATGCGATGATGGTTTCTTTCTCTACTACCCTTTCAGTCAATGAGTTCCAAACTTAACCACCCTCTGGGTGGAAGAAGTTCTCCTCAACTCGCCTCTAATCCTTCTTTACCAATTACTTTAAATCTATGCCCCCAGTTATTGACCACTTTGCTAAGGGAAATAGGCCCTCCCTAGCCACTCTAACTAGGCCCCTCGTAACGTTTACACCTCAATGAAGTCTACCCTCAGCCTCCTCTGTTCCAAAGAAAATAACCCCAGTCTATCTAATCTTTCCTCATAGCTAAAATTCTCCAGTCCTGGCAACATTCTCTTAAATTTCCTCTGTCCCCTCTCTAGTGCAATCACAACTTTCCTGTAATGTGGTGACCAGAACTGTACATAGTAATCTAGCTGTGGCTTAACTGTGTTTTATACAGTTCAAGCATAATCTCCCTGCTCTTATATTCTAAGCCTTGGCTACAAAGGAATGTATCCCGTATGCCTTCTTAACCACTTTATCTACCTATCCTGCTACCCTTCAGGGATCTGTGGACATACACTCCAAGGTTTTTTTCCTTATTCTACCCTGTATACCCCTTGATATCTGGAGGGCTCTAGATTTGGGAGTTCCACCCTTTTCCTTTGTTGGAATATATTTGCTCTGAACCCTCCCTTTCTCCTCCTTGAATGCCTCCCCCTGCTCTGACATTGATTTCAAGTAGGGGGTTTCCAGATCACTTTTGCTAAATCATAGAAACATAGAAACATAGAAAATAGGTGCAGGAGTAGGCCATTCGGCCCTTCAAGCCTGCACCGCCATTCAATAAGATCATGGCTGATCATTCCCTCAGTACACCTTTCCTGCTTTCTCTCCATACCCCTCCCACATCTCAGCTTAGTAAAATTGGCCTTTCCCCAATTGAGAACTTTTCCTGCTTGTCTATCTTTCCATAACTATGCTAAATCTAACTGAATTATGATCACTACCTCTGATACCCTTTCCACCTGCTCAGCTTCATTTCCTAAAACTAAGTCCAGAACTGCCCCCTCTCTTGCTGGGCTTACTACGTACTGGCTAAAAAAAATCTCCTGAATGCATTTTAAGAATGTTGAACCCTCTATACCTTTTACACTGATTCTATCCCACTTCTATTTGCTCCTTGATGTAAGGGAAACCTTACAGTATCACAGCTGAATAAAATAAGAGAGCAGGTGACATATATCATGAAGTAGTGGTTAGCTACTGCTAAACCTATGTTTTAAAAACTTCACGATTGTAGGAAGAAAGGAAAACACAGGAAGGTAACAGTTCCATAGTTTTGAGGATCTGGGTAAGAATGACTATTTAAGAACATAAGAACATAAGAAATAGGAACAGGAGTAGGCCATTTGGCCCCTCGAGCCTGCTCCGCTATTCAATAAGATCATGGCTGATCTGATCATGGACTCAGCTCCACCTCCCTGCCCGTTCCCCATAAACCTTTGCTTCCTTATCGCTCAAAAATCTTCTATTTCAGCCTTAAATATATTCAATGACCCAGCGTCCACAGCTCTCTGGAGCAGAGAATTCCATAGATTTACAACCCTCTGAGACAAGAAATTTCTCCTCATCTCAGTTTTAAATGGGTGGTCCTTAATCTGAGACTATGGGCTAGAATCTCCACTTTTGAGCTTATTGCCCAACAATGGGCGTTATTTCCGGCGTGGGTGGTAAGAAAGGGTTTTCAGATTGCCGGCTTCTCGTCCATTCTCAAAACACCTAGTTTATATTTTTGAAAATGGGCGTTATCGTGAGCGATATCAAATAGGCGGTAGCATAAATTTTTTTTGACCTTCTGCCGTAAAGTGTGGCCGTCTTTAGCAACAGCATGGCAACGCTCGATTCCTGCGATTCAGGAGGTCAAGGGTCATCATGACATGCGCAGAAGAGGAACAGAGTGAGAGGGAGCTCAGAGGCACTGAAAGCATGTGTGGCTGTGGTGTGTGCTTGTCTGGCTGTTGTGGGAGGCACCAGTAGCAAAAAGACTACTAAGCACCAAGAACATAGTTGGCACCGAGTCTTTGTCCAACAATAAGATATAACATGGAAGGGATGGAGGAGGCCCTGGAGCTGGTAGCCAGGAACAGTGGTGGCAGAGGGCTTCCAGTGCTTCCGGAGCACGACACTCTACCCTATGTTCCATACCACCACTGCGAATGACAGGTGAGAGCACGAACCAAGATCCTGCTTCTGCATCAGAGAATGTTGCCCCCTCGGCACTCCCCCTCCCCCCCCCCCCCCCCACGCCCGTACCCGTGCACCCACCGCATCAGCCTTCATCCCCCCAAATGAGGCACTGCCTGAGGAGCTCCTCAGCCAGGTGCCATGGAGCTAGGAAGGGAAGGGGTAGAGGTGGGGAAAAAAAAGAGAGGGGGGAAGGAAAGTGAGGTGCATGTGCGCAGGTGATGGCTGTGTTATATCTCCATCTGGGTGTATGCAATTTGTTGTAATGTATGGGAGCTGGGGACCACGCTCCTGCTTTGCTTTTGTATTCTGTGTTGCTGGACATGTGATTTATGTCAATGGTGGAAAAAGTGGGTTTGGGTGTTATTGGCTGCGTCACTTATGATTTCAGAGCAATGTTGGTATTAAACATTTGTTATTGAACATAACCTTGTTGTGCATTGTCCCAGATAGCTGGACCATTACACACTGGTGATTCCTTACCGTGAAAGGGTTAAATACAACTTTACATCAATCAACGTAAACTTTAACTGGCACCAAGGTGATGTCTGAGCTGCACACAGACAGCTGTGTGTCAGCGTTATCACTCACATCACCGCTCTTACAGGCAAATCTTTCCGATATCAGCTCCTCATGTAAGAGTGGGAGTTAACAAATGCCAGCCACACCGCTGGTGTCCATCCTGGTTAGTTCCACATTTTGTGGGTGGTTTTTTGAGCGGGCGATATTCTGGATGATATGAGTGCGAGGTGGTGAAATTGACGGTGGCCGATCTCCATGGCCGCTAGTTTGGGTAAATATGCTCTTTACAACAAAAATCAGTCGGCGGGCGTTATTATTGAATCTTGGCATTAAGTCCATGAGGAAAGTAACGCTGGGCGATAATATGGACGTTGAAATCGCCCATTCTGCTGATCTGCCCCAAAAAAGGGGGCGGGCGGTAATATTTTTTCTCGGTGTTAAGCACATGGGGAAAATAACACTCAGCGATACGTTTCCTAAAACAGCCCGTCAGTTTCCATTTTGTGTTAAAATGGGCGATATCTAGTCATTTCAGCGGTTAAATGGGCGTTAAGTGGGCGTTAAGCAGGCAAAAAAAGTGGAGGTTCAAGCCCTATGTCCCCTAGTTTTAGTTTCCCCTATCAGTGGAAATATTCTCTCTGCATCCACCTTGTCGAGCCCCCTCATTATCTTATAAGTTTCAATAAAATCACCTCTCAATCTTCTGAACTCCAATGTGTATAGACCCAACCTACTCAACCTACCTTCATAAATCACCCTCATCCCCAGAATCAACTTAATGAACCTGCTCTGAACTGCCTCCAAAGCAAGTATATCCTTGCTTAAATACAGAGACCAAAACTGTACGCAGTACTCCAGGTGTGGCCTCACCAATACCTTGTACAGTTGTAGCAGGACTTCTTTGCTTTTATACTCTATCCCCCTTGCAATAAAGGCCAACATTCCATTGGCCTTCCTGATTACTTGCTGTACCTGCATACTCAGTTTTTTGTGTTTCATGCACAAGTACCCCCAGGTCTCTCTGTACTGCAGTACTTTGCAATTTTTCTCCATTTAAATTATTATTTCTGCCAAAGTGGATAACCTCACATTTTCCCACATTATACTCCATTTGCCAATTTTTGCCCACTCACTGAGCCTGTCTATATCCCTTTGCAGATTTTTTGTGTCCATCTCACAATTTGCTTTCCCACCCTTTTTTGTTTCATCAGCAAACTTGACTACATTACAGTCAGTCCCTTCATCCAAGTCATTCATATAGATTGTAAATATTGAGG
This sequence comes from Pristiophorus japonicus, assembly GCF_044704955.1. Classification (NCBI taxonomy): domain Eukaryota; kingdom Metazoa; phylum Chordata; class Chondrichthyes; family Pristiophoridae; genus Pristiophorus; species Pristiophorus japonicus. The sequence goes on from NC_091981.1 coordinate 171,084,634, forward strand.
ATCCAGCACCGATCCCTGCAGCACCCCACTAGTCACTGTTTGCCAATCGAAAAATGACCCATTTATCCTATTTCTACTGTTCTCAAATCCATGTCACACTTGATTATGAGTAGCAGCCTTTCCTTTTCTTATCTCTGAATAAGGCAGACACCTAACCTCGGTGTTGAGAAACTGAAAGCTATGATTTATTTAATTTAGACTATTATGCAGAACTCACCCATCAACAACTAAACTGACTTACCAGGAATTAACACATTTTGACAAGCAGTGGAAGTTGTAAGTTGGTGCTGTGAATTTCTTTCAACTGGTTTTGGAACTTCTTCATACTAGTCCCTGTTCAGATATTTTGGGTATATATTTCAGATTTGTGTTACCATCAGGAGTCTCATCAGGGTAGCTTGTCTGAAATTCAGGCACGCATTGATTTTCTCACGATTATTTTAAATCATGTATAGCCGCACCCAAATTTCTAACAGGCACCTTCGGTGAAGGAAACTCACGAACAGTAATGCAACATCCAAAAATGATCCCATTGTTCCAGAAAGCAACAGGAGACTGAAGGTAATTTTACTTAAACCCTATTTATCTGGAGAGAATTTACCCTCTCTCCAATGCCCTGTAACAAAAAGGCATACAATATTTGCACCTCAGGCATTCATCAAAAGGAATCCCAGATGCACTATTTACTAATAGCAATTGCCATACCAGGAGTGACTTTCCAAATTCATGCTGCTGGCACCGAGCTTCATTTGGGGGCACATGAGAAAATTTGGGAACATGCTGTACACAATTTTAAACTACCAATTAAATGGTCAGAAACTTACACACAACGCATTCTGTACCAGACAGGCAAAGCCAAAAAATTACTCTTATTTTCAGGTGATCAATGGGCCTAGAAATCGCGGTCTCCCCGGCTCCGTACTGAGTGTGCACGGACCCGGGAAGGCAATGCAAAAGCCGGTTTTCGGCGCACATTGCGCATGTGCTGAAAACTGGCTTTTCCGATCTGTCAAGCTCCAGCTTGACAGATCCTCTGCATCTCGGGAGCGAGGACATTTGCAAGGGCAAGATTGTGGTATTTACTCATATCATGCCCAGCAAATGTCCTGAAAACTCTTGTGCCTGATAAAAGCAGGCGCATAGCCTATGTGGAGAGGAAGCAGAGTTAACGTTTCGGGTCGATGACCCTTCGTCAGAACTGGAGAGTGTTCGGAAAGTTTCTCCATCTCCATCGCATCTGCTCTGATGACACCTCCTTTCACACTAGTGCCTCTGACATGTCTTCCTTTTTCCTCAACAGAGGATTCCCCTCCACCATGGTTAACATGGCCCTCGACCGTGTCTGGTCTATTTCCCGCACCTCTGCTCTCACCCCTTCCCCTCCCTCTCAGAACCATGACAGGGTTGCCCTTGTCCTCATCTTTCACCCCACCAGCCTCCACGTTCAACGGATCATCCTCCGCCATTTCCGCCACCTCCAGCGTGATCCCACCACCAATCACATCTTCCCCTCTCCTCCCCTCTCAGCATTCTAAAGGCATCGCTCCCTCTACGATACCTTGGTTCATTCCGCAGTCACCCCCAGCACCCACTGCCCTTCCCACGGCACCTTTCTGTGCAAGTGCAGGAGATGCAACACCTGCCCTTTTACCTCCTCCCTTCCCACTATCCAGGGCCCCAAATACTCCTTCCAGGTGAAACTTGTACTTCTTTCAATTTAGTATACTGTATTCACTGCTCACGATGTGGTCTCCTCTACATTGGGGAGACCAAACGAAGATTGGGTGACCACTTTGCGGAACACCTCCGTTCAGTCCATAAGTGTGACCCTGAGCTTCCGGTTGACTGTCACTTTAATTCTCCACTCCACTCCCACTCTGACCTCTCTGTTCCCGCTCTCCTACACTGTTCCAACGAAGCTCAACGTAAGCTCGAGGAACAGCACCTCATCTTTCGTTTAGTCACTTAACAGCCTTCTGGACTCAACATCGAGTTCAAAAATTTCAGAGCGTAACCTCTGCCAATCTTCGGCTCCCTTTCTCCCCCCATCCCCCTGCCCCCCTCAGAGCCTGTTTCTTTCTTTCTTTTTTTTTCTCCTTGTCTGGCCATTATCCCACCATTCACACCCTATCTTGACTAATGTTTTTCGAACTCCTGGCATTACCATTTGAATTCGGCCCATCATCCCTTTTGCCTCTCTAATCTCTCCTGCCTTCCACCCTATCACAGACCTTCTCTTTTGTTCTTTATTCCCCTCCCCCTTTCATAGAAAGTGCTTGTTAAGAATCTGTTCATTTCGAGCACTCTCCAGTTCTGACAAAGGGTCGTCGACCCGAAACGTTAACTCAGCTTCCTCTCCACAGATGCTGCCTGACCTGCTGAGATTTCCAGCATTTTCTGTTTTTATTCCAGATGCAGTATTTTGCTTTTGTATTAGGTGCATAGCCTACTTTTACAGGCGTGAGTTTTAAAACACACAAAAACATAATAAAATTAAATTTATTGCCAAAAACCCTGTCCACTACGGTAAGTTTATTTTAAACCATAATTTAAAAAACTTCTTTTTTAATCGATTTTTTTTTCTATGACATTTATTAACTTTAATTTCAATTAACTTTAATTATGTGATGTGTGTTTTTTTATTTTTTATTATGGTGTTTAGTGTGTTTGTTTCTTTTTTCTCATTAATGGCACTGAGAACTCGTAGATACGAAGTTCTCATTGCTATTAATGAGAAAGCTGTGGAATACTGTAACTGATTGGTTGAGCAGTCACATGTGACTGCACCTTCTGCGTGGGAACCTGGAGGATGGGAGTGCGCTTCGCAGTGCGGGAAGAGAAGGCCTCCCCACCGGAATCGCAGGCTCTTCCGTGATCACCGGGTACTTTCGTAAAAATTCTCCAGCCGGAGGCGTTCATCCGAAAGAAGCCTCCGACAGGAATTTCAGGTCCCATACATCCCTGTTTCCAGGGACATTCCCTGGATGAAGTACTGTTGGTTGTTCAGGTATAAGCCTGATAAAGTGGTTGTATGCTGTGTTGAATTTTATTCCTAAATTGTGTCTGGGCATGGGTGACTATTGTACCATGCCTCACAGCGCCTTAAAGCACAGTCTTACAACTCTGTTCAATGGCATACCTTCATAGATATTCATTTCTTTATTTGACTGAACCATCCCCGTTTGCAGTTTGCTGGACGACTAAAATGATGGCGATGGGGAGACAAAATTGGGGCCGAAATTGCCCATTGCCCGAAATAGGATGCACCCTCCGTTTTTTAAAAGTTTTTCTACACCGCAACCGATGTGGCGGAGAAGCCATCGATATTCGGCACTTTGAAGTTATTTTTCGGTTGGGGCGGATGCTGTGGTGGCTGATGGGCCTTGCAGCAGGTCAGCCACCCCAACCAGTCATCAGTGCTGCGCTGATGATGTCAGCATGACGTGGACGTCCCTCCCCTTCAGTTAAAGGGGAGGGCTGCTGCGAGCTCTGCATATTTTTCTCTTAAGTTCACTGGGCCAGCAGGGAGGGTTTCGGCCAGGTCAGCGGCCTGGTACCCAAGATGGGGTGCCAGGCTGCCTGTTGGCAGCCCGGCCGAACCCGGGGCATAATTATCGGCCCATCCTGGCACATGTTGTGGCCATTTTCTTCCAGGAAAGCTGATCCAAATAAAATATACTTCAGGTATGTGGCCCTTTGAGTAAACTAAATTCTAAAAATGGTTAGATATTTTTAGATGCAGCATCTTAATAGAGTGTAAAAGAAATCTGGATTGGCTGTTGCACTGTTAGGTTACTGTCATTTCAACTGTTAGACATGGATAAAATCAAACGCAGGCTGATAGGATAAGAATCATTTTGTACTGGCTATAAAGGGTCCACATGAACCCATTCCTAATGGCTATAATTTTTACAACATAAAACTGTCCCTATTCCGCACTAAATTAGCAATCTCATTCAGAGGTCAAAGCTCAGCTAATGTGCAAAATAAAACTGTCACATTAGTGCAATATGGGTTCCTCTTCTAAGCTTTTAGGTTGATACATTGCTTGGGAGAAAAAAACTTGATTGTGCATTTTATATGGTCTGAGGGTACTTAGCACAGTCATTGGCAATCCGAAGTGAAAAATGACAGGCATCCCTCACCTTGACAAAGAAGAAATTAGTTGGTGAAAGTATAAAATGAGTTTTAAAAAGGAACTAAGTAATTAAAAGCATATAATAAAAACAGAAAATGCTGGAAATACTCAGCAGGTCCAGCAGCATCTATGGAGAGAGAAGCAGAGTTAAAGGCCAAATATTTGTTCAGGGTGGCGGGTTGGGAGCGGAAGTGGGGGGATCCGAGGTGGGCAGGAAACCCGGAAGGCCGGGTTTCCCGCAGGCCCTGCAGATTTTACTGGAAGGACCTAATTTAAATGTGAGGCTTTGGTTTCCTGCCCGCAGCCAGCCAGCTTGAGAGGCTGTGGAGGGATCGGGGGAGAAGGGTTGGGATCGGTGGGAGGTGGCTCAAGAATCGGCAGTGAGTCGGCAAATGACGGGGGGATCAGGATTGCCGGGAGGGGAGTCGGAAATCATGGGGGGGTCGGGATCACGGAAGGGGGAGTCGGGATAGGGAGGAGGGTTGGCAATTGGGAGGGTGGAGCGAGGATGGTGGTGGGGGGGGGGGTTTGCAGGATAGGCAGGGGATCAGCAGACGATGGGGTTTTGTCGGTGATTGGCAGGCAAACGGAGATTGTGGGGAGAGTCCAGCCAGGGATCGGGTAGGAGGAGGGCGGAGAATTGGGGCCGGAAGAACGTGGCCAGCCTCATCCTTGTCATTGGGGGAAGGGAGGAGGGAGACCTGGGGAGGGTGATTGAAGGCTAGTGGGGGCCAGTTCCGATCATGGGGGGTGGGTATGGTAGGGTCCCTGGATTCAGGAGATAGTATAAAGCCACTTACCTCCTGGATGCAGCAGTCCCCGCCTTTGTTTAACTGCCAGGTTTCACGAATGTGAAACCCATCCCCAGGCAGTTGCAAACAAAATGGAGGGGAAAAATAGGAGGTTGCCAGCCTTATTACAATATTTAAATTGAGGTAACGCCCCCGCCATTGGTCGCCCGCTCCTCCATCCCAGTCACCTGCCTCCAGCAAAAGTGACAATTTTTAACAATTTAACAACCCCCACGTCCAAACCCACATATTTTTTAATGGGAAAATTCCGGCAAACATTTCAGGTCGATGATTTTAGATCAGAACTGAAAATGTTAGAGAGGTTATAGGTTTCAAGCAAATACAGAGGCAAGGAAAGGGGGAGGAAGGGAAGAACAAAAGGGAAGATGTGTGATAGGGTGGAAGGCAGGAGAGATTAAATGACAAAAGGGTGCAAGGCAAAAGGGGGTGGTAATGGGAAAAGTAAAGAAACAAAGATGGTCGGGGAGAGCTGAAAATGACAAAAGCAGAATCATTACCAACATCTGCTGTCTGGGAAAAAATGGGAGCAGTGGTTATTATGCTCTTAATAAAGGATGAAACTGCATACTGTATGCAATGAGTAAGTGTGACCTTAGCTCCTTTAATTAGACTCCAGAGTACAGGTACAACATGGGAGGTCTGCTTATATACAGTGCTCTCAAGGGATGCTGGGATCCCTTGGGACTCCAACAGGTAGGTCCTCTGGTGGTGGTGTGATACAAATTGCCAAGATTTAAATACATAACATCACTCCCTCGTAAAGTCAATAGTACACTTATTTACAGGGTGAGACAATCTGGGGCTTTTCGCTCCCTTGTCGATCGTCTCGGTACAAATGCAGGTGTAGGTGAGTTGGTTGGTTCTTCACTGGGCTGCTGGGCAGCTGGTCTTGCTGGGCTGCTGGGGATGGTGAGTTTGGCTTCATGGTCAACCGTGATGTCGGTTGCCACTTGTATGGGTGTTGGAGGGTTGAAGTTGGTGGTGTCCTCTTCGGGTTGCTCGTAGCTGTTAGTGAACTGCAATTTGGTTTGGTCCAAATGCTTTCTGCATGTTAATCCATTGGCCAATTTGACCTGAAACACTCTACTCCCTTCTTTGGCTATGACCATGCCAGCGAGCCATTTGGGACCATGTCCATAATTGAGTACAAACACAGGGTCTTTGACCTCAATATTGGATGACAAGTTTGCGCGATCGTGGTACATGCTTTGTTGATGCCGCCTGCCTCAACGTGATCATGGAGGTCAGGGTGGACAAGAGAGAGCCTTGTTTTGAGTGCGCTTTTCATGAGCAGCTCAGCTGAGGGAACCCTGGTGAGCGAGTGGGGTCTGGTGCGATAGCTGAGCAGGACTCGGGACAGGCGGGTCTGCAGGGAGCCTTCCGACATACGTTTCAAACTTTGCTTGATGGTCTGACCTGCCTGCTCTGCCTGGCCGTTGGATGCGGACTTGGACGGGGCAGATGTGACGTGCTTGATCCCATTGCGGGTCATGAATTCCTTGAATTTAGCACTGGTGAAACTCGGTCCATTGTCGCTGACTAGGACATCAGACAGGCCATGTGTGGCAAACATGGCTCGTAGGCTTCGATGATGGTGGTGGTCGTGCTTACAGACATTATTACACATTCAATCCATTTTGAATAAGCATCCACAACAACCAAGAACATTTTGCCCGGAAATGGGCCCGCATAGGCAATGTGGATCCTAAACCACGGTTTGGAGGGCCATGACCACAAACCTAGCTGTGCTCTCTGGGTGCATTGCTCAGTTGAGAGCAAGTGTTGCACTGGCGCATGCATGACTCTAAATCTGAGTCGATGCTGGGCCACCACACATGGGATCTGGCTATGGCTTTCATCATTACAATGCCTGGGTGGGTGCCTGCATAGGTCGCGTATGAACGTTTCTCTGCCTTTCTTAGACAAGACCACGCGATTACTCAACAAAAGACAGTCCGCCTGTAAGGACATTTCGTCTTTGCGCCTGTGGAACTGCTTAATCTCTTCCTGCTTCTCCGCTGGGACACTAGACCAGCTCCCATGGAGGACACAGTTTTTTTACCAGGAACAGTAAAGGATCCTGGCTGGTTCAGGTCCTGATCTGGCAGGCCGTAACGGGTGAATTTTCATTTTTGAATGCATCCATCACCATGAGCGAGTCTGCAGGCTGTGCCATTTCCACCCCGGTGGTGGGCAATGGTAGCCGACTTAGAGCATCAACGCAGTTCTCTGTGCCCGGTCTGTGGCGGATTACATACCTGTATGCTGACAGCGTGAGTGCCCATCTTTGGATGCGGGCAGAGGCATTGGTGTTAATCCCTTTGCTCTCTGAGAATAGCGATATGAGCAGCTTATGGTCAGTTTCTAGTTCAAACTTGAGACTAAACAAATACTGGTGCAATTTTTTACCCCGTAAACACCCGCCAGAGCTTCTTTTTCAATCATGCTGTAGGCCCTTTCGTCCTTGGACAAACTCCTGGATGGATAGGCGACTGGTTGCAAAATCCCCGATTCATTAGCCTGTTGTAACACACACCAAACCCCGTATGACGACGCAGCGCAATCTAGCACGAATCGTTTACATGGGCTACACAGAACAAGCAGTTTGTTTGAACGTAACAGATTTCTGGCTTTCTCAAAGGCAGTCTCTTGTGAATTCTCCCATACCCAGTCATCTCCTTTGTGCAGTAACACATGCAGGGGTTCTAGCAAGGTGCTTAACCCGGGTAGGAAATTACCGAAATAGGTAAGGAGTCCCAGGAATGACCGCAGCTCTGTCACGTTCTGTGGTCTTGGCACGTTCTTGATGGCTTCTGTCTTGGCGTCGGTGGGTCTGATGCCGTCTGCTCAAGAACTCGACCTCTGGCGCCAGGAAAACACACTTCGAGCGTTTCAACCTGAGTCCCACGCTAATTAGCCGACTTAGAACCTCTTCCAGGTTCTTCAAGTGTTCGATGGTGTCCCGACCTGTGGCAGTATGTTGTCCTGGAAAACCACGGTGCGTGGAAACGACTTTAGCAGGCTCTGCATGTTCCATTGGAAAATTGCCGTGGCCAAATGAATCCCGAATGAGCATCTGTTATAGATGAACAGACCTTTGTGCGTGTTGATGCAGGTGAGGCCTTTCGAAGATTCCTCCAGCTCCTGCATCATGTAGGCCGAGGTCAGGTCCAACTTAGTGAATTTCTTTCCTCCAACCAGGGTCGCAAATCGGTCGTCTGCCTTGAGGAGCAGGTACTGGCCCTGTACCGAAAAACGGTTAATCGTTACTTTATAGTCCCCACAAATTCTGACTGTGCCGTCACCTTTGAGTATTGGGACAATCAGACTGGCCCACTCGTTGAATTCCACTGGCGCGATGATGCCTTCTCGCTGCAGCCTGTCCAGCTCAATTTCCACTTTCTCTTGCATCATATACGGTACCCCCCATGCCTTGAGGTGGATGGGTCGTGTACCAGGAACCAAACCAAGTGGATCTGCACTTGCGCTCCTGAGAAACTTCCAATGCCTGGCTCGAACAACGATGGAAATCTGCTCAGAACCTGGGTACATGAGACGTCGTCAACGGATGAAAGCGCTCAGATATCGCCCCAGTTCCAGCGGATTTTTCCCAGCCAGCTTCTGCCAAACAGTGTGGGGCCGTCTCCTGGCACAATCCATAGTGGTAGTTCATGTACTGTTCCATCATAGGAGACTTTGACTTCTGCACTGCCAATTATAGGGATCAGCTCTTTGGTGTAAGTTCTTAGCTTGGTGTGAAAGGGGCTGAGCTTCGGCCTGTGTGTCTTGTTGCACCACAGCCTGTCAAAGGCCTTTTTGCTCATTATGGACTGACTCGCACCCGTGTCCAGTTCCATGGATACTGGAATTCTGTTCAGTTCAACTTTTAACATGATCGGTGGACATTTCTTGGTGAAGGTGTGTACCCCGTACACTTCTGCCTCCTCGGTTCGAGTCTCTAGTTCAGCCTGATCCACCATGGATCGATCTTCCTCTGCAATGTGGTGGTTTGCAGGGTTTTCAGCTCGTCTGCACATTTGCTGGAGGTGTCCCATTGTTCTGCAGCCGCACGCATAGTGCTTAAAGCGGCATTGATTGGTCTGATGATCACCTCCACAACGCCAACAAGGTGTTAACTGCCTTGCATTAACGATTGATGGCGGACTCTGAGTCATCTGAGGTCATGCAGCAGCTGGCATGTACATTCTGCCATGTATATTCCTGCTCACAAACGACGTTACTTTGTGCACAGTACTGGCCGAAACCTCTTTGTGCTGTGAAATTTCTTTGGTGTTATCGCTGGTGGACATAAATGCCTGGGCTATCGTTATGGCTTTGCTCAAATTCGGTGTTTCAACAGTCAAAGGTTTGCGAAGGATTACCTCATGGCCAATGCCAAGCACAAAACAGTCTCTCAGCATTTGTTCAAGGAATCCGTCAAATTCGCAATGTCCTGCAAGGCGCCTTAGCTCACCACTTCCTGGCCCTCCGACCGTTGACACGTATCGAACCTCGCCATCAAAACGTATTCCTTTGGATTTAGGTGCTCCCGGACCAGCGTACACAAACCTTCATAGGATTTGGTTGTTGGTTTTACCGGAGCTGGAAGATTCTTCATGAGGCCATAGGTTGTTGTCCCACAGACGGTAAGGAGGATCGCCCTTCATTTGGCAGCGTTCTCGTCCCCTTCCAGCTCGTTTGCCACGAAGTATTGGTTGAGTCTCTCCACGAAGGCCTCCCAATCGTCCCCTTCTGAGAACTTCTCGAGGATATCAACAGCTCTTTGCATTTTCACATGGTTGTTCGTTAACTCGTTGCCAATTATTATTCTCACAATAAAGGATGAAACTGAGTACTGTATACAATGAGTAAGTGTGACCTTAGCTCCTTTAATTAGACTCCAGAGTCCAGGTACAGCGTGGAAGGCCTGCTTTTATACAGTGCTCCAAAGGGATGCTGGGATCCCTTGGGACTCCAACAGGTAGGCTCTCTTGGTGGTGGTATTATACAGGTTGCCAAGGGTTAAATACATGACAGTGGTTATAATCTGAAATTGTTGAACTCAATGTTGTGTCTGGACGGTTGTAAAGTGCCTAATCAAAAGATGAGATGCTGTTCCTCGAGCTTCCGTTGAGCTACATTAGAACAGTGTAGGAGGCTGAGGACAGAGAGGTCAGAGTGGCAGTGGGGCAGAGAATTAAAGTGACAGGCTCCCAGAAACTCAGGATCACACTTGCGAACTGAACGGAGGTGTTTCGCAAAGCGATCATGAGCAGCGAATATACTAAATTGTAAGAAGTACAAGTAAATCGCTATTTTACCTGGATGGTGTGTTTGGGGCCCTGGACAGTGGAAAGGGAGGAGCTCAAACAGCAGGTGTTGTATCTCCTGCGCTTACACAGGAAGTTACCATGAAATGGGGCGTGGTTGTTGGGGGGTGATTGAACAGTGGATCAGGGTATGCAGAGGAATGATCCCTTCAGAAAGCTGAAAGTGATAGATGGGGAAGATATGTTTGCAGGTGGCATCACACCGAAGGTGGCAGAAACGGTAGAGGATGATCCATTTAATGTGGAAAACATAAGAAATGCGAGCAGGATTATATGGCCCCTCGAGCCTGCTCTGCCATTCAATAAGATCATGGCTGATCGCTGATCTCAACTCCACTTTCCCGTCCTATCCCCATATCCTTTGATTCCCTTGGAGTCCAAAAATCTATCAATTTCAGCCTTGTATCATCATAGAAACATAGAAACATAGAAAATAGGTGCAGGAGCAGGCCATTCAGCCCTTCTAGCCTGCACCGCCATTCAATGAGTTCATGGCTGAACATGAAACTTTAGTACCCCCTTCCTGCTTTCTCGCCATAACCCTTGATCCCCCGAGTAGTAAGGACTTCATCTAACTCCCTTTTGAATATATTTAGTGAATTGGCCTCAACTACTTTCTGTGGTAGAGAATTCCACAGGTTCACCACTCTCTGGGTGAAGAAGTTTCTCCTCATCTCGGTCCTAAATGGCTTACCCCTTATCCTCAGACTGTGACCCCTGGTTCTGGACTTCCCCAACATTGGGAACATTCTTTCTGCATCTAACCTGTCTAAACCCGTCAGAATTTTAAACGTTTCTATGAGGTCCCCTCTCATTCTTCTGAACTCCAGTGAATACAAGCCCAATTGATCCAATCTTTCTTGATAGGTCAGTCCCGCCATCCCGGGAATCAGTCTGGTGAACCTTCGCTGCACTCCCTCAATAGCAAGAATGTCCTTCCTCAAGTTAGGAGACCAAAACTGTACACAATACTCCAGGTGTGGCCTCACCAAGGCCCTGTACAACTGTAGCAACACCTCCCTCCTCATCATAGGCAGTCCCTCGGAATCGAGGAAGACTTGCTTCCACTCTTAGCATGACTTCTTAGGTGGCTGTACAGTCCAATACGAGAACCACAGACTCTGTCACAGATGGGATAGACAGTGGATGAAGGAAAGGGTGGGTGGGGTGTCTAGTTTGCTGCACGCTCCTTCTGCTGCCTGCGCTTGATTTCTGTAAGCTCTCGGCGACGAGACTCCATGTTAGAGGAGTGGAAGATGCCTGTACATGATCTCTTTTAACGTGGGGTGGTGCACAATATATGCAACGCTTCAGCATCCACAGCCCTTTGGGGTAGAGAATTCCAAAGAGTCACAACCCCCTCTGAGTGAACAAATATCTTCTCATCTCAGTCCTAAATCGCCAACCACTTATTCTGATAAATCTCAATGAAAATTTGAGGAACAGCACCTCATCTTTCGATTAGGCACTTTACAGCCTTTCAGACTCAACATTGAGTTCAACAGTTTCAGATCATAAACACTGCTCCTGTTTTTTCGGACAGCAGCTGCTGGTAATAATTCTGCTGTTGTCAATTTCAGCTCTTCTAGACCCATCTTTTATTTCTTCAATTTTCCCATTCCCTTTTGTTTTTTCCACCCCACCCCTCTTTCCTTGCCTCTGTACTTGCTCAAAACTTGTTATAGCTCAAACTTTTTCCAGTTCTGATGGAAGGTTATTAGTCTGAAATGTTAACTCTGTTTCTCTCTCCACAGATGCTGCCTGACCTGCTGAGTATTTCTAGCATTTTCTGTTTTTATTTCAGATTTCAAGCATCCACAGTATTTTGCTTTTGTGTTAAAAGCATGTGTTGTGGTAAGATGCATTTACATGATAAAATGAAATGTAATTATATACTTGCCTGATGTATATACAAGCTTCCTGAATTTAGTTACTCAGATAATTTCCACCCAAAAGATGAATTCCAAAACCTGAAATAACTGACATTGGCACATTACAGTTCCTGTGCTACATTCCATTTGACACATACTGACAGGGAGCATCCATACACACCTTGAGTTACCGATCTCGTATGCTCATGGCATGGAGGAAGCTGCTAATGATGTGCATCATCTATTTGGAAATATAGTTGTAATTGTAATATATTTGCTTCATGGGTTCTTGCTCAAGAATTCATAGCAACACGTTGCTATTAAGAACTAGTTGGTTTATGAACAAAGGTTTAAGAATCACACTACACATTACCAGTTCATCCACTAATCTCACAACTGCATAACCCATCGTGGATGACCTGGACCCAACTTACTGGGGTTTGATTGAGTCTTTTGAACATCATGTGATTGGCTACGGGAGTTAGATATGGCCCTTGCGGCTAAAGGGATCAAGGGGTATGGAGAGAAAGCAGGAAAGGGGTACTGAGGTGAATGATCATCCATGATCTTATTGAATGGTGTTGCAGGCTTGAAGGGCCGAATGGCCTACTCCTGTACCTATTTTCTATGTTTCTACGCTACTCACAATACAACCTCTCTACAACTATTTTAGTGTAAAACCATAAATCAAGTGCCCCCTTATTAACGGGGGGCACTAAAACAGACAAAATAAACCAATTAAACTTTTGACGATAATGGATCAAATTAAAATTTGGTTGCCGGGTGTGATGGTGCACCCCAGTCTCTCTGGTGCCCACCTCTCGTGGAAGGCCGCGAGCGTACCGGTGGACACTGCGTGCTCCATCTCCAGGGACACCTTGGCTTGGATGTACAACCTCTCTACAACTATTTTAGTTGAAGACAATAATCAAGTGTCCCCTGATTAAAGGAGGGGGGGGGGGAGAGCACACTCCAAAAACTTTTCAGGTGCCCCCTTGTTTTTTTGTAAATTTTTTTTCTGAGGGCACCAAAACACAAATTATACAAGTGCCCCCTGGCTAAAAGGGGGGAGGGGCACTAAAACCTACAAACATAGACAAATTAAACTTTAAATAATAGTAATCAAATTAAAATTTGGTTGCCGGGGCTGTTGATGCATTCCAGTCCCTCCGGTGCCCACCTCTCGCGGAAGGCCGTGAGCGTACCGGTGGACACTATGTGCTCCATCTCCAGGGACACCCTGGCTCGGATATAAAACTTTTCTACAACTCTTTTGCTGAAACAAAATAAACATTAACTCAAGTGCCCCCTTATTAAATGGGGGAGACACTCCAAAAACTTTTCGAGTGCCCTTTCTTTTTGTGTTAATTTTTTAGGGCACCGAGAGGCAAATTATACAAGTGCCCCCTGACTGGGGGGACACTAAAACCCGGCATTAAAACAAATTAAACTTTAAAACATATAAAATTAAATTAAAATTTGGTTGCCAGGGGTGATGATGCACTCCAGTCCCTCCGGCGCCCACCTCTCGTGGAAGGCCGCGAGCGTACCGGTGGACACCGTGTGCTCCATCTCCAGGGACACCCTGGCTCAGATATACAACCTCCCTACAACTCTTTCCATTGGAAACAAAATTAACCAGCTAAGTCAAGTGCCCCCCAATCTGGGGAATACTCCAAACATTTTTCACGGCCCTTTTTTGTTTTTTTGGGGGGTTTCTTTGTATTTTTTTGTAGTTTTTTTTGTTGTTTTTTTTTGGGGCTCTAAAACCATAATTTACACGTGCCCCCTATTAAAGAGGAGGGGGACACTAAAACCCGACAATTAAAACAAATTAAACTTTAAAACATATAAAACCAAATTAAAATTTGGTTGCCTGGGGTGATGATGCACTCCAGTCCCTCCAGCGCCCACCTCTCGCGGAAGACCGCGAGCATATCGGTGGACACCGCGTGCTACATCTCTAGGGACCCTGGTTCAGATGTACAACCTCCCTACAACTCTTTTAGAGGAGACAAATCAACATTAGGTCAAGTGACCCCCGATCTGGGGGACACTCCAAACATTTCGCAAGGCCCTTTTTTTTGTTTATTTTTGTTTTTTTAAAATATTTTTGTAGATTTTTTTTTGTTTTTTTTGGGGCTCTAAAACCATAATTTACAAGTGCCCCCTATAAAAGGGGAGGGGGATACTAAAACCCGGCAATTAAAACAAATTAAACTTTAAAACATAAAATCAAATTAAAATTTGGTTGCCAGGGGTGATGATGCACTCCAGTCCCTCCGGCGTCCACCTCAACCTCCCTACAACTCTTTTTGAGTAAACAAAAGAAACATTAGATCAAGTGCCCCCCGATCTGGGGGAAACTACAAACATTTCACACGGCCCTTTTTTTTTTGGTGATTTTTGTGGGGTTTTTTGAGGTTTTTTTGGGCATAAAATCATAGTTTTTTCTCCAAGTGCCCCCTATAAAAGGGGAGGGGGACACTAAAAACACTGGCAATTAAAACAAATTAAATTTTAAAATAAATGAAATCAAATTAAAATTTGGTTGCTGGGGGTGATGATGCACTCCAGTCCCTCCGGCGCCCACCTCAACCTCCCTACAACTCTTTTAAAGGAGACAAATAAACATTAGGTCAAGTGACCCCCGATCTGGGGGACACTCCAAACATTTTCAAGGCCCTTTTTTTGTGTTTTTTGGGGGGGTTTTTTGTATTTTTTTGGGGGGTTTTTTTGGGCACTAAAATCAAAAATGTTTTCCAAGTGCCCCCTATAAAAGGGGAGGGGGACACTAAAACCAGCAATTAAAACAAATCAAACTGTAAAATGAATAAAATCAAATTAAAATTTGGTTGCCGGGGGCGATGATGCACTCCAGTCCCTCCGGCGCCCATCTCAACCTCCCTACAAACCTGTGTGCATACTCACAGGTGCATACATTATAGTAGTCATTTATTTATTCTTTTTTTATTTATTTATTTAAAGTAATGTATTTGTTCCTTTCAAAATTATTTTGCTGATTAAACATGAAATTTTCTGAAATATAATTGCTCTCAACTGAATTTTAACTCGAATTCAAAAAAATAAAAACCCAAAAGACAGAAGGTAATATATACCCAGATTAAACTAATTGGAGTTTGCAAAGGCTAATGGCATTTTTATTTGACCTTTTATTTATTTAAAGTGGCTTTCAGCAATGTAGCACATGTTGATTTGACTTGTTTGACAGTGGAATTGTTATGAGGCATTGACACAGTGGATACAGTTCTACTCATTCCTGTTTAGTGCCTTGAATGTGTTAATGTCTCACCCAGTGAAGATGCACATGTTCAGATCCTATTCTTTACTTGACAAATATGTCAATTGCCCAACCAATAAACTACAGGCCAATAATGCATATCAGCATTTACTTCGTTGCTGCAAAAGTTTCATCAATCTTCTGTGGAAATGTGCATCAATAGCACATCCATCAATCAATTATACTTATGTAGTTAAAATCAATTACAACCTTTGACTAGATACAGCCTGATTGGTATGAATATTCTTTAGAAAACCTGCTAAATATCATGCTGAGCCTGTGAAAAGTTTAGTCTGACGTTGGCAATTATATCACAATAAAAGTGGAATCCTTTTACATGCTATAAATCAGTTTACGTCAATAAAGAAAATTGGATTTGTAGATGATGGCTGACCATAATTGCAACAGTATGAAAGAAGCAAGGTTGGGTCTGAACAACCAATACAATAGGCATGACGGAAACTTCCTCTTTAATGTTATGGTAGAAATCTGACAGAAAAAGGCAAAATAGTACTTTCTAATCAAACTTCATGCACAGTTGCTGAGTACATTAATGATTAGTATTGGTCAATCTGTGCTTTTTTTGTGTGTTTGGTACAATAAATAATCTTTAAGTAGTACTTGCATTGTTTTTAAAAGACTTGTTTGTTCTATTACATTTTATATATGCACATGTTGGAGGTCAATGTTATCTGAGGTGCGTTTGGGCGAGAAGGAGACCCCCGTGGGGAGGTGAACGTGAGGCCTAGGCCATTTTATCTATTTAAATTATCAGTACAGTCTTCCATGGAACCTAGACTAAGCATCGGTGAGCACCTTATTGGTAAGCAAGGGCCACTTGTTCATGACTCCTTCCATCACTTTGCTTATGATTGAGAGTAGGCTGATCGGATGGGAATTGGCCAGGTTGAAATTGTCCTGCTTTTTGTGCACAGCACATACCTGGGCAATTTTCTACAGTGAAGGGCAATGGCGGAGACTTCAGGAGGAGTGAATATTACAAATTATCTATGTACTTCATTCACAAAACAACAGTGGCCATTGATAAATATGCTTGACTGATACAAAAGGAATCTTGCAACCAAGTGTGTCTTATTGGAGGTTCAACTATTCACATTCAAAACCAAGATGAGCATATCTCACAGCAGCTAACAAACAAATTATAATGTGACACGAATATGAAAAAACTGCAGACATGGGATGAATTAATTGCACCCTGGGAGTTATGCATGAGTAACATGTGAAAATACCAGCAGAGGCAGTGGTGTTATTTGTGTATATTTTTAAACCAAAGTAGTACATGAGTACTCAGACAATTATGAATGCTTCATTACATAACATGAAAATAAAGTACGCTTTGCTGGATTTGAGATAGTTGTCTGTTGTATGGACTCTATCTGCTTAAACGTGGGACAGGCAGCCCATAAACATCAACCAACAGCTTACAAAGGTGGATATCTTAGACTCTTCTCTGTAATTAGGAGTATGAAACAAACAAGTCACTGAAAAATAAAAACAGAAAATGTTGGAAATATTCAGCAGGTCAGGCAGCATCTGTGGAGAAAGAAACAGAGTTAATGGCCTCGAAATTCAGATGTTTGCACCACCCGTTAGCGCCGTGAAATGGTGAAAAAATGGCAGCCGGCGCACTGCTGCCAGCCGGTAGCGTGTACTGCGGCGGCCGCAATTTTTGGCAGGTTGTCTGCACTACCATTAACTGCGATCGGCTAGAGTATTATAATGAGGTGGAGCATGACATCAATCGGCATGCAACATCGGATTGATGCCATGCATCCATTTTGGAACTCTCCGCTCATATTGCTGCCTGCGTTAAATCACGCTAGTGAGTGCTGCCGCTAATGCTAATGCCAGACTTATGAGGGTGGATGCCGGAACTTCAAACACCTCCTTTGCCAAGGTTCTTTCATTTCACTTTTTTCAATTCAGTGACGGGGGTGAGGGGAGGGTGGTAGAGGGGGGCAGGTTACATTTTCAAGCAGCTTTCCGAGAGGCCTTTAGGGGGAGAAATTGAGGTCATTTGAGCCTCCCATTAGCACCCCCGGGGGCGCTATCGAGGCGCAAATGACTTTGCGACCGGGCGCGGCGCCGCTAACGAATCCTGCTAAATTCGCTATGTTGTTGCGCCCCATCTCTTGCGCCCAGAGATCACCCCTTTAGCGCTCTGGCACCTAAATTTGGTTTTACCCCCTGAAGCTGTGTCGGGCGATAACAGTGACAGCTTCAGTGAACGTGTACCGAGCAGTCGGCCGTTGCTGGGGCGAAAATGAAAAGGGGAGGTGGCCAGCTGCTCCTGAAAAAAATCTCCCATTTTGTTTTCCGCTCTGGTGCCACTTTGGATGCGGGATCAGTGCCACGATCGCTCAGCCCGGCACGCGGCATGAGTGCTGGGCTGATCGCACAGCACCCGTGCTCCCTGATGGTCCAGGTAGGTGGGTTCCTATTATTCAGAATATGCAGCTTGGGCCCTTCCCTTTACTTCAGGGAAGAGCCCCTCATACGCGGCACCACTACTGCTGAGCCATGCGCCCCCCTCCTGCTCCGGCCCCAGAAAGGAAGTGGAGCACTTGATTTAGTGCTCCACTTTCTTTTGGGGGTGGTAACCCCAATATATCGCGAAGCGAGAATTCTGCACCTGCCGCAAAGTCTCACACCTCACGAGTGGTACCGTCCCTACGCCACAGTGTTTCTGGGTTAGCAAATTAATAGGTGAAGTCCATTGCAAAGATTGAAAATGGTCTGTGATAAGATCTCTTTTATCTGCATTTGTGTCATAAACAAACAAACAAAAACAAACAAAAAATCGCTGAACATCGGGTGGCAGTTAATGGGCTGAAAATTGCAGCCCTGCCAGGTCTGTACGAATTGTGCACACATCCGGCAAGGCCTCACAGGAGCCGGTTCTCGGGGCGTGGTGTGCATGCGCCAAGTACCGGCTTTTCCGATCTGTCAACATTTCTTTAGATAGATCTGTGGGAGAATGACACCGCGCTGGAGAGATTGGGCTATTGGCCCAATTCTTGCCCAGCGAATGTCCTTCAAACTTTTACGCCTGGTAAAAGCAGGCATATAGCTTACTTTTACTAGCATAACACTTTTAAAACATAGAAAAATGTAATTTAATCACTCATTTTTATGTTAAAAAACCTGTCCATTAAGGTAAGTTTATTTTTAACTCTATTAAAACACATTAAAATATTTTTCTCCAAAAGATTTTTTTTTCTAAAACATTTAATTACATTTAATTTCATTTCATTTTAAATATGTGAGATGTTTTTTTTTAATTTATTGTGCTGTGTTTCTTGTTTTAGGGGGTTATTCTCATTGATAGTAATGGGAGCCCGTACAAACGGAGTTCCCATTTTTATCAATGAGAATACTAAATAGTGATTGGTGGTCCAGGCCCACGTGATTCCAGCAGATGCGTTCGTACATGGAAGACATCTTCCCGTGCACTGCGCAGCGAATGAAGACCTCAGGTCGGAATGCTACATTACTCCGGGACCAATAGATAGTTTCATAGGTTTTTTTCGGGTCAGAGGCATTCATACAAAGGAAGCCTCCGACCGCAATTTTCGGCCCAATATTTTCGGAGCACATACGGCAACTGTTGGGGTCACTCCTTTATTCCCCGTTCCCCAACACTGCGAGTGGGAGACAGAGACAACCTTTGAAATCCGTCTGGGATTTGCGCTGCAAAGAGCAAGTTGCACTAACAAGTCACCACCACACTAATGATAATGAGCAGACAGTAGTAAAATGGCGTTACAGCCTGCGCTCACTCGGCTGGCGGCCGTTATCCTTGACCACGAATGTTACCAGCAGGTTTCCAGTATTCACCAATTTCTAGGCCTATGTTTCAGATCAAAGACCTTTCATTAGAACTGGAAAAAGTTAGAGATATAACCGGTTTTAAGCAAGTACAGAGACAGAGAAAGTGGGGAGGGGAGGAAAGAAGAAAAGGGAAGTTCTGTGATAGGGTGGGAGGTAGGAGAGATTAAATAACAAAAGGGATGATGCTGCAA
Organism: Pristiophorus japonicus; assembly: GCF_044704955.1. Classification (NCBI taxonomy): domain Eukaryota; kingdom Metazoa; phylum Chordata; class Chondrichthyes; family Pristiophoridae; genus Pristiophorus; species Pristiophorus japonicus. The sequence goes on from NC_091981.1 coordinate 171,104,129, forward strand.
GGCCAGAGCGGGTGGTAATAGGACAAGTAAAGAAACAGAAGATGGGTTTGAAGGAGGTGTAAATGGCAATAGCAGTAGCATTACCAACAGCTGCTGTCAGAATAAATGGGAGCAGTGGTTATGATCTGAAATTGTTAAACTCAATGCTGAGTCCGGAAGACTGTAAAGTGCCTAATTCAAAAGATGAGATGCTGGTCCTCGAGCTTCCATTGAGCTTCATTAGAACAGGAGGCTAAGGACAAAGATGTCAGAGTGGGACGAAGAATTAAAATGACAGGCGACCAGAAGCTCAGAGTCACGCTTGCGGACTGAACAGAGGTTTTCTGCAAAGCGGACCCCCAATATGTGTTTGGTCACCCCAACATAGAGGAGACCGCACTATGAGCAGCGGATACAGTATATTAAATTGAATCGTTGTTTTACCTGGAAGGAGTGTTTGGAGCCCTGGATGGTGGGAAGGGAGGAGGTGCATCTCCGGAGGCTTGCACGGGAAGGTTTCATGATTAGTCCTTGAAAAAATTCATTAAGAATGAACGTGCTTTTTTTTCAAATATTAGTTAGACCTTAATGTTTTTACTGTAATTGGAGCAGAGACCAATGACCCGTGACCAGTTATAAAAATATATCAGCAGTTAATAGAATCTAGCAATTAACTAATTTGTGAATATAATTTGCAAAAATTACACTATAATGAAGAACACTTCTATGGTTCTATTGATAATCATTTGACTATGCATAAGTTATTTCAAATATATTTCTCTCTCACAAGTTTGGCCCAACAACGATAAGATTTTAATTACAGAACGAACCATTTAACAGTATGAACATATGTTGATATGTAATCCAACCTATATAATGTCAACATCAGAATACACAGTACAAATATTCTAATAAAATTCCAACTCTGGTCCTGCATCCATAACAAAATGAAAATAATAAAAATTACATTGTGTGCTCATAGATAAACAAGATAACATTTGCCAAAAACTCCTGATGAAGGTCGGGCCCTACCTCTCGCCATCAGGATAGCTGGCAAGTGGGCCCTAGACATTCAACAGCAGTATAGCTTTGTGGATCAGTCAGCGAAGACTTGTTTCTACAGGTCTAACTGAACACAACAAATGGTTATCTCTACAGAATGCACAGCAACAAGTGAGCAACAGAGCCCATAAACAAAAATCCAGCACCCTGATTGAGGGTGGATATGAAACGCATGCAAAATTGCATTATCTAATTAGGTTACTCGAGTTTGGTTCAGTTAATCTAAGAGGCTATTTAACATACTATGTTCACAGTCAAATCATCTCATTTCATTCCCACACTGTTGACATCCTATCTGCCTGTCACTCCCACTGTACTGCAATGAAAGCTGGGTCCTTACCCAGTCTCTAGTATTATGGCTGACCAGCTGTGCTACCAACTGCTACTGGATAATGCTTAGGATGAAATTCTCCAATTGTGTCCCCAATGAGCAACTATATCTGTTCATGGATCAGAGGGCCCTGTCAGAATAAATGCACTACCATCAGCTCCAATGAATTTGATACGCTCTCTTCAAGGACAAAGGTGAGCAAGTTGCACAAGCCAACAGAGGGAAAGCATTTCACAGGCCGGCCAAGGGATTTGAACCATAATGAACACAGAGGCTAACCTGGGAATCCAAACCATGTTGTACAAAAGCAGTGATAGGGAGTGAAACCATGCTGAATGCAGGGGCAGATCTAGATATCCATCATCATCATCATCATAGGCAGTCCCTCGGAATCGAGGAAGACTTGCTTCCACTCTTAAAATGAGTCCTTAGTTGGCTGAACAGTTGAATACGAGAACCAAGTCCCCGTCACAGGTGGGACAGATAGTTGTTGAGGGAAGGGGTGGGGGGGGACTGATTTGCCGCACGCTCTTTCCGCTGCCTGCGCTTGATTTCTGCATGCTCTCGGCGATGAGACTCGAGGTGCTCAGTGCCCTCCCAGATGCACTTCCTCCACTTAGGGTGGTCTTTGGCCGGGGTCTCCCAGATGTCAGTGGGGATGTTGTACTTTATCACGGAGGCTTTGAGGGTGTCCTTGTAACGTTTCCTCTGCCCACCTTTGGCTCGCATGCCGTGAAGGAGTTCTGAGTAGAGCGCTTGCTTTGGGAGTCTCGTGTCTGGCATGCAAACAATGTGGCCTGCCCAGCAGAGCTGATCAAGTGTGGTCAGTGCTTCAATGCTGGGGATGTTGGCCTGGTCGAGGACGCTAATGTTGGTGCTCCCAGGGGATTTGTAGGATCTTGCGGAGACATCTTTGGTGATATTTCTCCAGCGATTTGAGGTGTCTACTGTACATGGTCCATTTCTCTGAGCCATACAGGAGGGCGGTATTACTTCAGCCCTGTGGACCATGAGCTCAGTGGCTGTTTTGAGGGCCTGGTCTTCAAACACTCTTTTCCTCAGGCGGCAGAAGGTTACACTTGGCGCACTGGAGGTGGTATTGGATCTCGCCGTCAATGTCTGCTCTTGTTGATAAGATATCCATAACTTGCTGAAGACAGGCCTATATGGAGGGATTTGTATCACACTGAATGCAGAGACAGACCAAGGGATCCTACCCATGCTGAGCAAAAAGGCAGGCATAGAAATCCAAATTATACTGAACAAAAACGCAGCCAGAGGGAATCGATTCAAGCTAAATGCAGGAGCAGATCTAGACATCTATGGGAAACCTACCCCATGTTTAGGCAGAGAGAGTTCCCATACAACAGACAAATCCAGGAGGGAAAAAACATGCTTTAAGGTGATGCTGCTGCACAATATGGGAGGTGAGACAGTGATAGAGACACAAGAGATCCCTGACAGAGCAGTATAGTACAGTACAACTATATGCATAGGCTTGACACTGCAGCTTTGGCCTGGATATCCAATTTAGATATTAACATTTGATTTGCTACTACCATACGAAAGAAGAAGACTGCACCTTGGTTTCTCAATTTTTAAAAAGTCTCAACCAAACCCAAAAGAAACTCAAATTCACATCCCTTGGCTTCTATACTGCACTATGGGGTCAATCAAACACATCATTTGAGTTATTCCCCCAATGAGATCCACGTTGCTACCAAAATTGAGGAGGCTTAAAGAATTTCACATCTGACTTTGGTAATTCTGCAGCTAGAAAACTGATGTAGTAATTCCTGCTCTTTAATAAAGCCTCAAAATATTACTGTTTAACAAAGGTAAATACATTCCTGCAGACATTTATCCAAACAACTGCACTGCTTTATGAAATCAATTTACACCCCAAGTGTATTCAAATTTTTAATATTGAAGTAGATTAAGAAAAGTAAAATGCAAACTATACATTTTCACCACAGGCTATTGTCTGACACCTATGTGAACTGTTACATTAATATTAACAATAGATTTTTTGGTATATATTTCAGATACTCTGGATTAATATGGTACCTTTCAAAACTCCCATATTCAAATTACCTCCCAGAAGTTAGCCTAATAGCAATGGGTTTTGCCTGAACAGACATGTTCAGCCATTAAGTAGTTACTCTGTGAAAGGATAGCATGGTGTTCTGTCAATGTCACCTAATCTGGCACTTCAGTTTGAGTGATAATATATTAAGCAAGCCGTTCAATCCATCCAATTTGTTTTCCCAGCTAACCAACCAAACCTAGATTGCCTACTATTAATGAAAGTTCCAATGACCAATCCAGAGAGGACAGAACTTTTCTTTTCTGACTTTGTCTGTAAGTAATCACAGGGGAAGAAAATCTCATCATTCAAGTTTCAGCTGGATGATAAGACACATCAGATGCAGCACTGAAATGCTCCTGCGTAATGCTTCATTTATAATACATTCAGTCTGTTGTAACATGTTTCCTTCCAGGTCATCTAGGTTTTATTAACAAAAAAGCTAGCAGTATTAGAAAGATGAAATATAAAGCATATTAACTGAAGGTTTTCATACATTTTTAATATCAGCTTGTGAATGAATATTTATCCTGCTAAAAAAGAAAATGACAGAATGTTGCAATAAATTTTATACATGGCAGACACTCTAAAGCAATGCCTTTATTCTTGGGGGATATTGTCAAATGGCAGTGTTTAAGAGTGCTTTGATTACACTGATTCAATTACTAACAAGATGACATCCTTTTCACCATGGCAGCTATTTTTTCTAACCCAATTTTGGGGTAGAATTTATATTTAATACTGTGTGCTAGTTCGAAGGTTTTATGCATTATGAATGACTTGCTGTGAAGTAATTCAGAAGTGACTCTATCAGGGGACAAGCAAGGAATGTGTTAGTGCTACATTTGCAGTTGTGTAGGAGGATTCATGTGGGTGTCCATGTGGATTAGTTGTGAAATGCACAATGGCTTCAATGTTATGACTTATTTAGGGTTGTTTCCTCATTTCAATGCTCTCTTTTAGTTGTGTTTTATTTTCCCAATTCAATGAAAGAGCAAAAAAATAAAATCATTTTGTTCTAAAATATTTCCCTTTTTCAACAAACCTTCCATCCTCTTGATGTGTTGAAAAGACTAAATATTCTTTGTGATTCTCATTCTACCTACAATCCAAGGTTTTATGTCACATCGTCAAGTCTTAGACCCTGTTATACTCTAACCTTTCTTTTCAGTTGTTAATTTAATATGGTTTCTGCAGGTTGACTAGTTCCCTGATCTAATAATCCTGCCTACTACCATATAGTTTAGTCCATAGTTGATTTGTATCTAGTGACAAATTGCTATTTCAACACCAATTATAATGCATCAACAAGCATTACAAAACTCCACACAAATAATTAGTTAGTTGGGATTTTCAACATTTTTTTTATTCCAGTGTTCTATCCTTTTTTTCCCGTCACTTCTGAATGCACTGACTCATGGGTATCCCTGTCCCACCCGAGGCCTCCAACAGTCAATAGCTGTTGAACCATTGAAAACTACAGAGAAGCTTGATCATGTCCAAAGCCAATGGCAACACACACAGATATGCCTAGATAGTAATAAGGAAGGAAACCTGGTTATATTTTTCTGCCTCCATTACCCAGGATACTGAGGTCAATTGTAGCATTATTCCAGCTGAGATCCACCAACTCAACAGTGACTACACTCCAAAAGTACTGCATTGGCTGTAAAGCACTTTGAGACGTCCGGTGGTCGTGAAAGGTGCTACATAAATCCAAGTCTTTCTTTTTTTTCAACACAGATCAGGAAATAAATTTGTTAAATAACCTTCTTTTAGTCAAACTACATTGCTTATTAATTCAAGATAAAGTAATAAACAGATCAAGGAAAATAAAATCTATGCATTCGTATTTTCAAATGGGAATAAAGGAAGAGATTTGCTTCTTTTTCTGCATCAGACGTTTCTTCTTGACGAGGTACTTTATTTCTCTTTTTGCTGTGTTTCTTTTATAATTTTCTTTCCCCTCCCTTCCCTTTATATCCACAAGAAAAGTTTGGAAACAATGACATTGTTATGATTTCTTGTTAAATAATAAGGGAACACAATAGTTATACCTGGTGGAGACTAGTATATCATATTCACCCACAAATGTCACTTCCACAATGGGCCCCATGTGTTGAAAATTGCTGGTTCAATGATGCTTCATTGCACCTCTGGATGATACATCATCCCACCAGTTCGGTTTCATATAATCTTGAAAAATCACTACAGTCTATTAATATACTATTAATTGCACACTAAGATTCATTCTTTCTCTCTCTTCAGATTAGCAGTCTTCCTTATTTTTTCCTCCCTTTATTTATGGCATTTTCTTGTAATTTTCAGGAATTTCTACAAGAGGCAGATGTTGCAATGCTGGGATATAGGATTCAATGGGAGGATGAGTTACATGGGCTGATTAGCCTCCTTTATCTGCATTTATCTTCATGATCTTACAGAAATGCAGACTGTGCATTATAATGCTGTGTGGTTTGTAAAAGCTGAAATTGATATACACATAACGATTAATAAGCAACAGCCCAGAATTTTTGAAGCCATTTGTGGACTGTTTTCTGCCCATGAAAAGTCTCACATTACTGTGATGCACTTGTGTTATCAACTGATGTGCTGATGTTCACTGGGAGAAATTACAATGTCGCTGCTCATTCTGCTCATCCAAGTGTAACTCTTCAAAACCAGCCGCGACAGCTTTACAGTCACACAAGTCTGTAGCCCGTATTTGAAATAGGTCAGATCTGAACTTAGATTAAACGTTGGTAAGAAATAAAGAAAAAGTGATGATTCTGACCAATTTGGAGATGTGTAACTTCAGCCTTTCACTGCTGTTCAGGAACGATTGCTGCTCTTCGGGACGGCTATAATTTATTCGCTGTTGTGGTATCTGTTTATTAAAAATATATAGAAAGAAGCCCTCTCACAATATGCCAGATTCCATTTATCAATGTGCCCAGGGTGGGAACTGCATTTAAAATGGTCATCAGGCAAGGGCATTCCATTAAAACTGGTTCATTTACGACAAAATTAAAAAATGAAACCATGTGGAAATATAGCCAAAGGGAAAATAGAAGCGAAAGCTCTCAAAGAAAAGGGATAGGAAGCCAAATCTTCAAAGACAGAGAAAGCAAAAAATAAGTTAGGAACAAAATGTAAGTGGTCAGAGAAGGGCAATTAATGTGAAGTAATGAGGCATGTACAGCATTTTGAGGAGAGTGTGAAAGAATTTATACCCCTAGTCGCAAAAAACATTGGCCCTGACATTCACTTGGGGCCGAGAAGAGAGCGGGGTGGTGGGGACGGTGGGGAGGAGTGAGGAGGATTTCCGGACAGGAAACCCAGAAGAATTTACCTCATGTCCTGCAGAAATTAATTGCAGGAAGTCTTTTAAATTTTTTCAACGGATTTCCCAGCTGACAACTAGATTGACAGGCTGATTGTTTGTCAGGCGGGAAAGCAGCCAGGGAAGGATTGGATATTGTGGCGAGCGGGAGGGGGGTGTGGAAGATCGCAGGGGCTGGGTGGGTCAGCCGATGGCATTGAGGTAATTTTGTGGGCTTAGGGAAAACACTTCTGCTTCTCCTGGCCCACAAGCTGTGCAATAAAGCCACTTAACTCATAGATCTGGCCCTTCTTGCCGCCTTTTACTTGCTGGGATTTCTGATGCATGAGAATCCAAGCCTCCACAAGTTAAAAATAAAAATGCAGTTAAAATGGAAGCAGGCAGCCTCTTTAAAAGACTTTAGTGCCCAACCTGCATCATGAGAGTGGATTGGTTGCCCAGCCCTGCCTCTGTTAAAACCGGAAGGGGATGGGTTGGAGGCGGGTCAGGTTTGAGAATTTTTTTAATGTTATGGCAAACATATGTTGTAATGTTCTTAATAAAGCAATGTGATTGAGTACTGAAGACGTGAGTAAATGTGACCTTCGTCTCTTTATTCTAACTCCAGAGTGCTGGTGCAGCATGGGAGGCCTGCTTATAGACAGTGCTCCCAAGGGTTGCTGGGATCCCTTGGGACTCAAACAGATACGCCCTCGGGTGGCGGTAGAATGCTGCTAGCATACATAACATCACTCCCTCCCAAAGTCAATAGAAACATAGAAAATAGGTGCAGGAGTCGGCCATTCGGCCCTTCGAGCCTGCACCGCCATTCAATAAGATCATGGCTGATCATTCCCTCAGTACCCCTTTCCTGCTTTCTCTCCATACCCCTTGATCCCCTTAGCCGTAAGGGCCATATCTAACTCCCTCTTGAATATATCCAATGAACTGGCATCAACAAATCTCTACGGCAGGGAATTCTACAAGTTAACAACTCTCTGATTGAAGAAGTTTCTCCTCATCTCAGTCCTAAATGGCTTATCCCTTATCCGAAGACTATGTCCCCTGGTTCTGGACTTCCCCAACATCGGGAACATTCTTCCCGCATCTAACCTGTCCAGTCCCGTCAGAATCTTACACATTTCTATGAGATCCCCTCTCATCCTTCTGAACTCCAGTGAATAAAGGCCCAGTTGATCCAGTCTCTCCTCATATGACAGTCCAGCCATCCCTGGAATTAGTCTGGTGAACCTTCGCTGCACTCCCTCAATAGCAAGAACGTCCTTCCTCAGATTAGGAGACCAAAACTGAACACAATATTCCAGGTGAGGCCTCACTAAGGCCCTGTACAACTGCAGTAAGACCTCCCTGCTCCTATACTCAAATCCCCTCGCTATGAAGGCCAACATACTATTTGCCTTCTTCACTGCCTGCTGTACCTGCATGCCAACTTTCAATGACTGATGTACCATGACACCCAGGTCTCATTGCACTTCCCCTTTTCCTAATCTACCGCCATTCAGATAATATCCTGCCATCGTGTTTTTGCCCCCAAAATGGATAACATCTCATTTATCCACATTATACTGCATCTGCCATGCATTTGTCCACTCAGCTAACCTGTCCAATTCACCCTGCAACCTCTTAGCATCCACCTCACAGCTCACACTGCCACCCAGTTTAGTGTCATCTGCAAACTTGGAGATATTACACTCAATTCCTTCATCCAAATCGTTAATGTATATTGTAAATAGCTGGGATCCCAGCACTGAGCCCAGCGGCACTCCACTAGTCACTGCCTGCCATTCTGAAAAGGACCCGTTTATCCCGACTCTCTGCTTCCTATCTGCCAACCAGTTCTCTATCCACATCAGTACATTACACCCAATACCATGCGCTTTGATTTTGCACACCAATCTCTTGTGCGGGACCTTGTCAAAAGCCTTTTGAAAGTCCAAATACACCACATCCACTGGTTCTCCCTTGTCCACTCTTTTAGTTACACTCTCAAAAAATTCCAGAAGATTCGTCAAGCATGATTTCCCTTTCATAAATCCATGCTGACTTGGACCGATCCTGTCACTGCTTTCCAAATGCACTGCTATTACATCCTTAATGATTGATTCCAATATTTTCCCCACTACTGATATCAGGCTAACCGGTCCATAATTACCCATTTTCTCTCTCCCTCCTTTTTTAAAAAGTGGTTTTACATTAGCTACCCTCCAGTCCATAGGAACTGATCCAGAGTCGATAGACTGTTGGAAAATGATCACCAATGCATCCACTATTTCTAGGGTCACTTCTTTAAGTACTCTGGAATGCAGACTATCAGGCCCTGGGATTTATCAGCCTTCAATCCCATCAATTTCCCTAACACAATTTCCCGCCTAATAAGGATATCCTTCAGTTCTTCCTTCTCACTAGACCGACTGTCCCCTAGTACATTTGGAAGGTTATTTGTGTCTTCCTTCGTGAAGACAGAACCGAAGTATTTGTTCAATTGGTCTGCCATTTCTTATAAATTCACCTGAATCCGACTGCAAGGAACCTACATTTGTCTTTGCTAATCTTTTTCTCTTCATATATTTATAGAAGCTTTTGCAGTCAGTTTTTATGTTCCCTGCAAGCTTCCTCTCGCACTCTATTTTCCCCCTCTTAAAATAACCCTTAGTCCTCCTCTGTTGAATTCTAAATTTCTCCCACTCCTCAGGTTTGTTACTTTTTGTAGCCAATTTATATGCCTCTTCCTTGGTTTTAACACTATCCTTAATTTCCCTAGTTAGCCATGATTGAGTCACCTTCCCCATTTTATTTTTACTCCAGACTGGGATGTACAATTGCTGAAGTCATCTATGTGATCTTTAAATATTTGCCATTGCTTATCCACCGTCAACCCTTTAAGTATCCTTTGCCAGTCTATTCTAGCCAATTCTAGCCAATTCATGTCTCATACCGTCGAAGTTACCTTTCCTTAAGTTCAGGACCCTAGTTTACGAACTAACTGTGTCACTCTCCATCTTAATAAAGAATTCTATCATATTATGGTCACTCTTCCCCAAGGGGCCTCGCACAACAAGATTGCTATTAGTCCCTTCCCATTACACATCTCCCAGTCTAGGATGGCCAGCACTCTAGTTGGTTCCTCAACATATTGGTCGAGAAAACCATCCCTAATACACTCCAGGAAATCCTCCTCCACCGCATTGCTATCAGTTTGGTTAGCCCCATCTATATGCAGATTAAAGTCGCGCATGATAACTGCTGTACGTTTATTGCACACATCCCTTATTTCTTGTTTGATGCTGTCCCCAACCTCACTACTACTGTTTGGTGGCCTGTACACAACTCCCACTAGCGTTTTCTGCCCTTTGGTATTCCGCAGCTCCACCCATATCGATTCCATATCCAGGCTAATGTCCCTCCTTACTATTGCATTAATTTCCTCTTTAACCAGCAACACCACCCCGTCTCCTTTTCCTCTCTGCCTAAATGTTGAATACCTCTGGCTGTTGAGTTCCCAGCCTTGGTCACCTTGGAGCCATGTCTCCGTAATGCCAATTGCATCATATCCGTTAACTGCTGTCTGCGTAGTTAATTCATCCACCTTATTCCGAATACTCCTCGCATTGAGTCACAGAATCTTTAGGCTTGTCTTTTTAACACGCTTTTCCCGTTTAGAATTTTTCTGTAATGTGGCACTTTTTGTTTTTTGCCTTGGGTTTCTCCGCCCACCTCTTTTACTATTCTCCTTTCTATCTTTTGCTTCTGCCTCCATTTTATTTCCCTCTGTCTCCCTGCATAGGTTTCCATTCCCCTACCATGTTAGTTTAACTCCTCCCCAGCAGCACTAGCAAACAACCCCCCTAGGACTTTGGTTCCGGTCCTACCCAGGTGCAGACTGTCCGGTTTGTACTGGTCCCACTTCCCTCAGAACCGGTTCCAATGTCCCAGGAATTTGAATCCCTCCCTTTTGCACCACTCCTCAAGCCACGTATTAATCTGCACTATCCTGCGATCCCTACTCTGACTAGCACGTGGCACTGGTAGCAATCCTGAGATTACTACTTTTGAGGTCCTACTTTTTAATTTAGCTCCTAGCTCCCTAAATTCGTCTCTACCGTTTTTTTACCTATATCGTTGGTACCAATGTGCATCACGACAACTGGCTGTTCACCCTCCCTTTTCAGAATGTCCTGCACCCGCTCCGCGATATCCTTGACCTTTGCACCAGAAACGCAACATACCATCCTGGAGTCTCGTTTGCGGCCGCAGAAACGCCTATCTATTCCCCTTACAATAGAATCCCCTATCACTATAGCTCTCCCATTCCTTTTCTTGCCCTCCTGTGCAGCAGAGCCACCCACGATGCCAAGAACTTGGCTACTGCTGCCCTCCCCTGATGAGTCATCCCCCTCAACAGTACCCAAAAACGGGTGTATCTATTTTGCAGGGATATGACTGCAGGGGACCCCTGCACTACCTTCCTTGCACTGCTCTTCCTGTTGGTCACCCATTTACTATCTGGCTGTGTACACTTTACCTGCGGTGAGACCAACTCACTAAATGTGCTATTCACGTCATTCTCAGCATTGTGCATGCTCCAGAGTGAATCCACCCACAGCTCCAGCGCCGCAATGCGGTCTGTCAGGAGCTGGAGGCGGATACACTTCCCGCACGCGTAGTCATCAGGGAAACCGAAAGCGTCCCTGACTTCCCACATAGTATAGGCGGAGCATAACACGTGTTCGAGCTGTCCTGCCATGACTTAACCCTTAGATAAACTTAATTGGCAACAACAATGCTAAAGGTTACTTACTGATATAGAAAAGAAAAAGAAAAACTACTTACCAATCACCAACCTTTATAGACCTCCCGAAATCCCCAAACTCCGCTGCTCCGAGCTTCCGCCTCTTCGACCAGGGATTTTGGAAGGCCTATAAAGGCCAGCAGGAGATCGAGCAGTCAGTCGGAGAGGCCCAGCCGGTGCAAATGCAACAGGGAGGCAAAAAAGAAGTGTAAAGAAATCAGCCAAGGGGGTAAGTGATTGGCTGGTGATTGGTGAGTAGTTTTACTTTTTCTTTTCTATATCAGTAAGTAACCTTTAGCATTGCTGTTGCCAAATTAAGTTTATCTAAGGGTTAAGTCATGGCAGGAGAGCTCGGACATGTGTTATGCTCCTCCTGTACTATGTGGGAAGTCAGGGACGCTCCCGGTGTCCCTGATGACTACGTGTGCGGGAAGTGTATCCGCCTCCAGCTCCTGACGGACTGCATTGTGGCACTGGAGCTGTGGGTGGATTCACTCTGGAGCATGCACGATGCTGAGAATGACGTGAATAGCACATTTAGCGAGATGGTCTCACCACAGGTAAAGGGTACACTTAATTTCAGGGTGAGACGATCTGGGGCTTTCCTCTCCCTAGTCAATCGTCTCAGTACAAACACAGGTGCAGGTGAGTTGGTTGATTCTTCGCTGGGCTGCTGGGGATGATGAGTTCAGCTTCATGGTCAATCGTGATGTCGGTTGCCACTTGTGTGTGTGTCGGAGGGTCGAAGTTGGTGGTGTCCTCTTCAGGTTGCTCGTAGCTGTCTGAATCGCAGTTCGGTTTGGTCCAAATGCTTTCTGCAAGTTAGTCCATTTGCGAGTTTGACCTGAAACACCCTTCTCCCTTCTTTGGCTACGACAGTGCCAATAAGCCATTTGGGACTATGTCCATAGTTGAGTACAAATACAGGGTCATTGACTTCAATATCGTGTGACAAATTTTGCGCGATCATGGTACATGCATTGTTGATGCTGCCTGCCCTCGACGTGATCATGGAGATCAGGGTGGACGAGAGAAAGCCTTGTTTTGAGCGCCCTTTTCATGAGCAGCTTGGCTAGGGGAACCCCGGTCTGGTGCCGTAGCTGAGCAGGACTCGGGACAGGCGGGTCTGCAGGGAGCCTTCTGACACGCGTTTCAAGCTTTGCTTGATGGTTTGGATTGTTATCGTTCCGACTGGCCATTAGATGCGGGCTTGAACGGGGCAGATGTGATGTGCTTGATCCCATTGCGGGTCATGAATTCCTTGAATTCAGCGCTGGTGAAACATGACACATTGTCGCTGACAAGGACATCAGGCAGGCTGTGCATGGCAAACATGTCTCGTAGGTTTTCGATCGTGGCAGTGGACGTGCTTACAGACATTATTGCACACTCAATCCACTTTGGATAAGCATCTACAACAACCAAGAACATTTTGCCTAGAAACGGGTCAGCGAAGTCAATGTGGATCCTAGACCACGGTTTGGAGGGCCATGACCACAAACTTAGCGGTGCCTCCCTCGGTGCATTGCTGAGTTGAGAGCAAGTGTTGTATTGGCGCACGCAATACTCCAAATCTGAGTCGATGCCGGGCCACCACACATGGGATCTGGCTATAACTTTCATCATTACTATGCCTGGGTAGGTACTGTGTAGGTCGCGTATGAACGTTTCCCTGCCTTTCTTGGACAAAACCACGCGATTACCCCACAAAAGACAGTCCGCCTCCATGAACATTTCGTCTTTATGCCACTGGAACGGCTTGATCTCTTCATGTATCTCCGCTGGGATTCTGGACCAGCTCCCATGGAGGACACAGTTTTTTACAAGGGACAGTAAAGGATCCTAACTGGTCCAGGTCCTGATCTGGCAGGCCGTAACGGGTGACTTTTCATTTTCAAATACATCCATCACCAAGAGCAAGTCTGCAGGCTGTGCCATTTCCACCCCGGTGGTGGGCAATGGTAGCCGACTGAGGGCATCAGCGCAGTTCTCTGTGCCTGGCCTGTGACGAATTACATAGTTATAAGCGGACAGCGTGAGGGCCCATCTTTGGATGTGAGCAGAGGCACTGGTATTGATCCCTTTGCTCTCTGAGAATAGCGATATGAGTGGCTTATGGTCAGTTTCTAGCTCAAACTTGAGCCCAAACAGATGCTGATGCATTGTTTTTACCCCGCAAACGCATGCCAGAGCTTCTTTTTCAATCATGCTGTAGGCCCTTTCGGCCTTGGACAAGCTCCTGGATGCATAAGCGATTGGTTGCAATGTTCCCGATTCATTTGCTTGTTGTAACACACACCTGACCCCATACGAAGACGCATCGCAAGCTAGCACTAAACGTTTACAAGGATCATACAGAACAAGCAGTTTGGTGGAACATAACAGATTTTGGGCTTTCTCAAAAGCTGTCTCTTGTGATTTCCCCCATACCTAGTCATCTCCCTTGCATAACAACACGTGTAGAAGTTCTAGCAAGGTGCTTAGCCTGGGTAGGAAATTACCAAAATAATTGAGTGGTCCCAGGAACGACTGCAGCTCCATCACGTTCTGTGGTCTCGGCGCGTTCTTGATGGCCTCCATCTTGGCGTTGGTGGGTCTGATGCAGTCTGCCGCGATTCTTCTCCCTAAGAACTCGACCTCTGGCTCCAGAAAAACACACTTTGAGCATTTCAACCTGAGTCCCACACGATCTAGCTGACTTAGAACCTCTTCCAGGTTCTGCAAGTGTTCGATGGTGTCCCAACTTGTGACTAGTCTGTCGTCCTGGAAAACCACGGTACGCGGAACCGACTTCAACAGACTCTCCATGTTCCTTTGAAAAATAGCCACGGCCGATCAAATCCCAAACGGGCATCTATTGTAGATGAACAGACCTTTGTGCGTGTTAATGCAGGTGAGGCCTTTCGAAGATTCCGCCAGCTCCTGCGTCATGTAGGCCAAGGTCAGGTCCAACTTGGTGAACGTCTTTCCTCCTGCCAGCGTCACAAATAGGTCATCTGCCTTGGGTAGCGGGTACTGGCCCTGCAGCGAAAAACGGTTAATTGTTACTTTATAGTCCCCGCAAATTCTGACCGTGCCATCGCCCTTGAGAACCGGAACAATTGGACTGGCCCACTCATTGAACTCTACCAGCGCAATGATGCCCTCTTGTTGCAGTCTGTCTAGCTCAATCTCCACTTTCTCTCGCATCATATATGGCACCGCCCGTGCCTTGTGGTGGATGGGTCATGTACCGGGAATCAAGTCGATCTGCACCTTCGCCCCGAGAAATTTCCGATGCCTGACTCAAATAACGACGGAAACTTGCTCAGAACCTGGGCACATGAGGTGTCGTCGACGGACGAAAGTGATCGGATGTCGTCCCAGTTGCAGCGGATTTTTCCCAGCCAGCTTCTGCCGAACAGTGTGGGGCCATCTCCTGGCACGGTCCATAGTGGGAGTTCATGCACTGCTCCATCATAGGAGACTTTTACTGCTGCGCTGCCAATTACAGGGACCAGCTTTTTAGTGTAAGTTCTTAGCTTGGTGTGAATGGGGCTCAGCTTGGGCCTGTGTGCCTTGTTGCACCACAGCCTGTCGAAGGCCTTTTTGCTCATGATGGACTGACTCGCACCCGTGTCCAATTCCATGGATACTGGAATTCCGTTCAGTTCAACTTTTAACATGATCGGTGGACATTTTGTGGTGCAGGTGTGTACCCCGTACACTCCTGCCTCCTTGGTTTGCGTCTCTAGTTCAAATTGATCTGACATGTAACGGTCTCCCTCTGCAACATGGTGGTTTGCAGCTCATCTGCGCATTCGCTGGAGGTGTCCCATTGTTCCACAGCCTTTGCATGCATAGTGTTTGAAGCGGCATTGATGGGCTCGATGATCACCGCCACAGCACCAACAAGGTGTTAACTGCCTCGCATTAATGCTTGATGGAGGACTCTGAGTCATCTGAGGTCGTGAAGCTGCAGGTGTGTACGTTCTGCCATGTGCATTCCTGCCTGAAAATGACGATACTTTGTGTACAGTACTTGCCGAAACATCTTTATGCTGTGAAATTTGTTCGGTGGTATTGCTGGTGGACATAAATGCCTGGGCTATTGTTATGACTTTGCTCAGGTTCGGTGTTTCGACAGTCAATAGTTTGCGAAGGATAACCTCAAGGTCAATGCCAAGCACAAAAAAGTCTCTTAGCATTTGTTCAAGGAATCCATCAAATTTGCAATGTCCTGCAAGGCGCCTTAGTTCAGCGACGTAGCTCACCACTTCCTGGCCCTCAGACCGTTGATACGTGTAAAATCGATACCTTGCCATCAGAACGCTCTCCTTTGGATTTATGTTCTCCCGGAACAGCGTACACAGTTCGTCATACGATTTGGTTGTTGATTTCACCGGAGCAAGAAGATTCTTCATGAGGCCATAGGTTGTTGTCCCGTAGACGGTGAGGAGGGTCGCCCTTCGTTTAGCAGTGTTCTCATCGCCTTCCAACTTGTTGGCCACGAAGTATTGGTCGAGTCACTCCACAAAGGCCTCCCAATCGTCCCCTTCTGAGAATTTCTCCAGGATACCAACAGTTCTCTGCATTTTTGCGTGATGGTTCATTATCTCGTCGCCAGTTGTTATGTCCTTAATAAAGTAATGTGACTGAGTACTGTAGACATGAGCAAGTGTGACCTAAGTCTCTTTAATCTAACTCCAGAGTGCTGGTACAGCATGGGAGGCCTGCTTATATATATAGTGCTCCCAAGGGATGCTGGGATCCCTTGGGACTCCAACTGATATGCCCTCTGGTGGCGTAGCATGCTGGTTACATAGGGTTGCATACATAACATATGTAATATATTATTGTTATGGAAAATTAATTTCAATACAACAACGTGTATTTATATAGTGCCTTTTAACGTAGTATAACGTCCCAAGGTGCTTCACAGGAGTATTAGAAGATAAAAATTTGACACGTGCCACATAATGAGAAATTAGGGCAGGTGATCACAAGCTTGGTCAGAGGTAGATTTTAAGGAGCATCTTAAAAGAGGAAAGAGAGGTAGAGAGGTTTATGGAAGGGAATTCCAGAGCATAGGACCTAGACAGCTGAAGGCATGACAACCAATAGTTAAACAATTATAATCAGGGATGCTCAAGAGGGCTGAATTCGAGGAGCACAGATATCTCCCGGGGGCGGGGGGTCCGGGGGGGGCGTTGGTTGTGAGGCTGGAGGAGATTACAGAGATCGTGAGGGGCAAGGACATGGTGGGATGGTGGGATTTGAAAACAAGGCTGAGAATTTTGAAATCGAGCCATTGCTTAACAGGGAGTCAATGTCGGTCAGTGAGCACAGGGTTGATGGCTGAACGGGACTTGGTGCACGTTAGGGCATGGATAGTCAAGCTTTGGATGACCTCAAGTTTTCATCGGGTAGAACATGGGATGCCAGCCAGGAATGTGTTAGAAGTGTTAAGTCTAGAGGTAATAAAGGCCTGGATAAGGGTTTCAGTAGCAGATGAATTGAGGCCTGGGCGGAAACAGGCGATGTTACGAAGGTGGAAATAGGCTGTCTTAGTTATGCCACGGATATGTGGTCAGAATCTCATTTCAGGGTCAAATATGACACCAAGTTTGTGAACAGTCTCAGTTCAGTCTCAAACAGATGTTAAGGAGAGGGATGGAGTTATTGGCTAGGGGTCGGAGTTTGTGGGGGAAACTGAAAACAGTGGCTTCCTAATATTTAATTGGAGAAAATTACTGCTCATCCAGTACTGGATCTCGGACAAGCAGTCTGACAATTTAGAGACCATTGAGGGGTTGAGAGAAGTGGTGGTGAAGTAGAGCTGGGTGTCATCAGTGTACCTGTGGAAACTTATCTATATATAGATAAGTGTGAGCTGGTGCATTTGATAGGATGAATATGGAGGCCAACTCATTGCAAGTTGGCATGCAGGTAGAGCAGGTGGTGAAGAAGGAAAATGGTATGTTGGCTTTCATAGCAAGGGGATTTGAGTATAGGAACAGGAAGGTTTTACTGCAGTTGTACAGTGCCTTAGTGAAGCCTCACCTGGAATAGCGTGTTCAGTTTTGGTCTCCTAATCTGAGGAAGGACGTTCTTGCTATTGAGGGAGTGCAGCGAAGGTTCACCAGACTGATTTCCAGGATGGCAGGACTGACATATGAGGAGAGACTGGATCGACTGAGCCTGTATTCACTGGAGTTTAGAAGGATGAGAGGGGTTCTCATAGAAACATATAAAATTCTGACGGGACTGGACAGGTTAGATGCAGGAAGAATGTTCCCGACATTGGGGAAGTCCAGAACCAGGGGACATAGTCTAAGGATAAGGGGTAAGCCATTTAGGACTGAGATGAGGAGAAACTTCCTCACGCAGAGAGTTGTTAACCTGTGGAATTCCCTACCGCAAAGAGTTGTTGATGCCAGTTCATTGGATCTATTCAAGAGGGAGTTAGATATGGCCCTTACGGCTAAAGAGATCAAGGGGTATGGAGAGAAAGCAGGAAAGGGGTACTGAGGGAATGATCAGCCATGATCTTATTGAATGGTGGTGCAGGCACGAAGGTCCGAATGGCCTACTCCTGCACTTATTTTCTATGTTTCTATGCTACCTATTCCTTGGGAAATAAGAGTCTCAATGAGGTAGAGGAGCAAAGCGATCCAGGGGTACAGATTCACAAATCATTAAAAGTTGTGACACAGGCCATTGAATGCACACAAAACGCTGGGGTTCATTTCTGGAGGAATAGGATTGAAAAGCAGAGACGTTATGTTGAACTTGTGTGGCACCTTGGTTAGACCACATATTGGAGTACAGTGCACAGTTCTGGTTTTCATATTACAAAAAAGATATGGAGGAAGGGAGAAGGTTTTACAAGGATGATACCAGAACTAAGAAGTTATACAGGAAACTGAGCAGGCTGGAGCTCTTTTCTCTAGAAAAACGAAGGCTGATGGATGACCTAATAGAGGTCTTTTAAATTATGAAGAGGTTTGAATAAGTTGACATAGAGAAAATGTTTCCACTTGTGGTGTAGTCCAAAAATAGAGGCCATAAATATAAGATAGTTAATAATAAATCCAACAGGGAATTCAGGAGAAACATCTTTACTCAGAGAGTGGTGAGAATGTGGAACTTGCTACCACAAGGAGTAGTTGAGGCGAATAGCATTGATACATTTAAGGGGAAGCTAGATAAGTACATAAGGGAGAAAGGAATAGAAGGTTATGCTGATGGGGTTAGATGGAGAGGGATGGGAGGTTGCTCCTGTGGAACAAAAACACTAGCATGGACCAGTTGGGAAGAAAGGCCTGTTTCTGTGCTGTAAATTTTTTGTAGTTCTATGTAAACAGATGAAAACGAACAGCTGCCAACAGTTCTTGAAACTTTAATGAATAAATCAAGGCACAGGATAATATGCAGGCTGCACAAAAGATAGTCATATGGAATAATGCAGCCATTGCAAACAGTTCAAACATCGAATAATGCAGTAAGTAGAAAGCTATAAGCTTATCTAGTTAATGTAATAAATGGCAAAGACTTCACCTTTGTTCATGTTTGTTCCTTTTGTAATTATTGATCTCTTACTGTGATGAGGTGAGTTAACAGAGTACAGTTGTACTGTTGACAAAAGTTGAGACAGTGCAAGGAATTTTATAGCTAATTGTAAGGATCAATCCAAGGAATTACAGTCTCCCTGGACCTGTAAGTTTTCAACCTGTTATGTATGTAAACTTTACCAATGTATAAGACTTGCTGCTAGGGGGCGCACCTGTGGGAGACCCAAGGGTTACCTGCACACCCTGGGCAAGCAGGTATAAAAGGCAGTCTACCATGCTGCTTCCTCACTCTGGAGTTACATTAAAGAGACCAAGGTCACACCAGTTTGAGCTTACAGCATAGTCTTGTGGAGTTATTCTGAACCTAACAATTGGCAACGAGTAACAGATCACGAACTTTCACGCAGTTATGGCTGCCGTTGGTACTCTTGAGAGATTTGTTGAGGGTGTTGAGCCTTCATTGAGCGTCTTGACCAGAACTTCGTGGCCAACGAGCTGGATACGGAAGAGACCACGGTTAAGCGCAGGACGATTCTCCTCACCGTTTGCAGGTCCACGATATATGGTCTCTTCAAAAATCTGCTAGTACCGACAAAACCAACGGAGAAGACATATGAAGTGTTGTGCATGCTGGTTTGGGAACACCTCAAGCCGAAGGAGAGCATCTTGATGGCCAGGTATCGCTTTTATACGCACCACCGCTTCGAGGGCCAGGATGTGGCGAGCTATGTCGCCGACCTAAGATGCCTTGCGGGACAGTGCGTATTTGCTGGATTTTTGAGGGAAATGTTGCGGGACTTTTTCATGCTTGGAATCAGCCACGAGGTCATTCTTCGCAAACTGCTGTCTGCCGAATCCCTAGATCTGAGCAAGGCCATCACGATAGCCCAGGCTTTCATGTCCACAAACGATAACACTAAACAGATATCTTTGCAGCAACAAAGCTCACCGGCATGTACTGTGCATAAAATAATGCCTTCAGCATGCAGAACTGTACATGGCAGGGCCTACACGTCTGCAGAGGCCAGACCTAGGATGACTCAGAGTCCGCTGTGGGGCGTGAATGCGAATCCATTAACACCATGTTGGTGCTGCGGGGATAATCATCGAGCCCATCAATGTCGATTCAAGCACTTCATGTGCAAGGACTGTAGAACAATGAGGCACCTCCAGCGACTGTGCAGACATGCTGCAACTCACCACGTGGCAGAGTCAGCAGAAGATGACCGATCCGGCTCGGATCAAGCTGAACGAGTAAGAGAAGCAACTCAACCTGAGGCTGAAGAGGAAGTGCATGGGGTACACACCTTCACCACCAAAAGCCCTCCAATAATGTTCAAAGTCAAATTAAACGGCATTCCAGTTTCCATGGAATTGGACACAGGGACGAATCAGTCAATTATGAGCCAGAAGACTTTTGAGAAACTGTGGGGCAACAAGGCACAAAGGTCAAAACTAAGCCCGATCCACACCAAGTTGCGCAGCTACACCAAAGAACTCATACCAGTCATTGGTACGATAGGAGCTGTGCATGATTTACCACTATGGATTGTACTAGGCGATGGCCCAACGCTGTTCGGCAGAAGCTGGCTAGGAAAGATCCAATGGAACTGGGGCGACATCAAAGCACTGTCTTCGGTGGATGATGCCTCATGTGCCCAAGTGCTCAACAAATTCCCGTCGTTATTCGAGCCAGGCATCAGCAACTTCATAGGCGTCAAAGTGCAGATCCATCTAGTCCCTGATGCACAACCCATTCACCACAAGGCCGAACGGTTCCATACATGATGTGAGAGAAAGTCGAGATTGAGCTGGACATCAATGAGAGGGGAGCGTATCGCCAGTCAAGTTCAATGAGTTCAACGGGCCAGTCCAATTGTTCCGGTGTTGAAAAGCAATGGGCGGTCAGAATCTGTAGGGACTACAAGGTAACGATCAACCGAATCTCGTTACAGGACCAGTACTCACTACCCAAAGCAGATGACCTGTTCGCAACGCCAGCAGGGGGGAAGTCGTTCACCAAGCTTCACCACGAATTTCTGGGGAGAAAGATTGCGGCAGATGGCATCAGACCCATGGACTCCAAGACGGAGGCCATCAAGCATGCACCCAGACTACAGAATGTGACGGAGCTGCGTTCGTTCCTGGGACTCCTCAACTATTTTGGTAACCTTCTACTGGGATTGAGCACTTTGCTGGAACCTTTGCATTTATTGCTACGCAAGGGGTAAATCTCAAGAGACAGCCTTTAATAATGCCAGAAACCTTTTATGTTCTAACAAGTTACTTGTATTGTATGACCCGTGTAAACGTTTAGTACTGCTTGTGATGCATCTTCGTACGGGGTCGGTTGTGTGTTACAACAAGCCAATGTGTCAGGAAAACTGCAACCGGTTGCATATGCATCCAGAAGCTTATATAAGGCTGAAAGAGCCTACAGTATGGTTGAGAAAGAAGCATTAGCATGCATATATGGGGTTAAGAAAATGCACCAATACCTATTTGGACTCTTGTTCGAGCTCGAAACCAACCTCAAGCCGTTCATTTCGCTGTTCTCAGAAAGCAAAGGTATTAACACCAATGCTTCGTCCCGCATCCAAAGATGGGCACTAACATTATCTGCGTATGACTATGTAATCCGCCACAGACCAGGCACTGAGAACTGTGCCGATGCCCTCAGTCGGCTACCATTACCCACCACCGGGGTAGAAATGGCGCAACCCGCAGACTTGCTTCTTGTAACCAAACATAGAAACATAGAAAATAGGTGCAGGAGCAGGCCATTCGGCCCTTCGAGCCTGCACCGCCATTCAATATGATCATGGCGGATCATGCAACTTCAGTACCCCACACCCGCCTTCTCTCCATACCCCCGGATCCCCTTAGCTGTAAGGACCACATCTAACTCACTCTTGAATAAATCCAATGAATTGGACTCAACAACTTTCTGTGGTAGAGAATTCCACAGATTCACCACTCTCTGGGTGGAAAAGTTTCTCCTCATCTCGGTCCTATATGGCTTATCCCTTATCCTTAGTCTGTGACCCCTGGTTCTGGATTTCCCCCAACATCTGGAACATTCTTCCTGCATCTATCCTATCCAGTCCCGTCATAATTTTATATGTTCCAAGAGATGCTTTTGAGAGTGAGAGGTCACACATCACGGCTCGCCAGATCAGAGCCTGGACCAGACAGAACCCTGTATTATCACTAAAGAGTAAAAAGCTGCGTCCTCAATGGGAGCTGGTTGGTGGTTCCCGGGGTAATGCAAGACAAAATTAAGCCATTCCACCGATGCAAGGATGAAATGTCCATCTATTCGGATTGTCTCATATGGGGGACTTGTGTAGTTTTGCCAAAAAAAGGCAGGGAAATATTTATACGCGACCTACACAGAACTCACCCAGCATAGTCATGATGAAGGCTATCGCCAGGTTGCACATTTGGTGACCCGGCATTGACTCGCAATTGGAGTCATGCGTACACCAATGTAACACTTGTTCACAGTTGAGCAATGCACCAAGGGAGGCCCCACTGAGTCTGTGGTCATGGCCCTCCAAACCGTGGTCCAGGGTCCACGTAGATTTCGCTGGCCCCTTTCTCGGAAAGGTGTTCCTAGTAGCAGTGGACGCTTACTCTAAATGGATTGAATGTATAATAATGTCATCATGAACGTCCACTGCCACCATTGAAAGCCTCCGGGCCATGTTTGCCACCCATGGTTTGCCCGGCATCCTTGTTAGTGACAATGGACCATGTGTCACCAGCTCACAATTCAACGAGTTCATGACCCGCAATGGCATCAAGCATGTCAGGCCCCGTTAAAGCCCGCATCCAATGGTCAAGTGGAACGGGCAGTCCAAACTATCAAGCAGAGCTTGAAACGTGTGATGGACGGTTCCCTGCAGATCCGGTTATCTCCGATTCCGCTCAGCTACCGTACGCGACCCCACTCGCTTACTGGGGTTCCCCCTGCAGAATTTCTAATGAAGAGAGCACTCAAAACCAGGCTCTCCTTAGTCCACCCGGATCTCAATGATCATGTAGAAACCCGGCGTCACTGGCATAACGTGTACCACGATCGCCCGCATGTATCACGTGACATTGAGGTTAATGACCCGGTGTTTGTTTTTAATTAAGGTCATGGGCCCAAATGGGTTGCTGGCACTATGTTAGCCAAGGAGGGAATAGAGTGTTTGTTGTCAAACTTTTGAATGGACAAACGTGCAGAAAGCACTTGGATCAGACCAAACTGCGATTCACTGACAACCAAGAACAGTTTGAAGAGGACATTACCATTATTGATCCACCTATACACCCCCAACCAGCAATCGACCTCGCGGTCAACCACGAGGATGAACCCACCTTGCTCGACAGTCCGATCAGACCAGCCATGCCGCAGTGCAGCAATGATCTGACCAACTCACCCATGCCAGGACTTCAATTCAGGCAATCAACCCAGGAACCCTGATCGCCTCAACTTGTAAATAACTTGTATCTAAGACGTTGGGCGTGTGTGATGTTATGTATGTAAACTTTACCAATGTTTAAGACTTGCCACCAGGGGGCGGACCTGTGGGAGACCCAAGGGTCACCTGCAGCAAGCAGGTATAAAAGGCAGTCTACCATACAGCTTCCTTACTCTGGAGTTACATTAAAGAGACCAAGGTCACAACAGTTTGAGTTTATAGCATACAATCTTGTGGAGTTATTCTGAACATAACACAACCCATACCAGGAAGCTGAAATGACCACTAACATTACAGTAATAAAATTACTCAGATATCAGGTTTCATTTTATTATTGTAATACAAATTCAACACAACTAAAATAAATATATTTCGATCTCGATGTTTTTTGGGCGCTTTCCCCTCCGAGCGAGTTTGGTCAGGTTCTCATGCCAGCGGAGAGCGAAGACTGCAGGGAAGCGTCCATTGACGTACGCTGGCGTGCAACGCCCACAAAGGTCCTCCCGTCCGCCGAGTTCCCAGTTTGGTCCGGGCGGTCCTCCGCTCCAGCAGCAGAAGAGACTGCCGTGTGGAGGCAGGTCTTATCTGAACGCTAAGTATGAAGACCTGCAAAAAAAGGTTAGTGCACTTCTTTTCTTTATTACTTTTGCAGGGATTTAGGTGGATGGGGTTCTCTGACGGATTTCTGTTAGTTTTTTTTCATTGTTTTGAAAATAATTTTTTCACGATTCTATTGGAAATTAACCTCACCACTCTTCTCAACTGCCTTTGTATGGAGCTAACTATGAAGCACAGCACAGTAGCTTATTTAACTACAGAAACAATCCATTATATAGTTAGTAATTAGAAGCCCCACTCCAACAATCCTAACCCACTTAGCTTTTGCTGTGCTACTGTACAGTAGAAGGAACAGCTTGTTCTGCAGGTTCAGCACATTTAATGTGAGGAACTTCACACAGTGAACTAGCCAGCTTTGTTGTCATTGTTCTTGGGTAGAGTCCTCTGTACACAATAGAATAGTATTTATTATTGGCTTCAGCTTCTACTTCCTAACTGAATGGTTATTTGTGGGTTTAAGACAAGGCAGTCTTTCACTCCAATACTGTTTTGCTGCAAGAGTAATTCATCAATTTTCAATTTTTCATTAATCTGCATATAGAGTGTGCACAGCAATAGAAGGCTACAAATTGAGTTATCTAAATACTATATAAGGAAGAAATAAGATTTTATTATCGATCTATTATGGAATGCAAATTTAGATTAACCATATGGATAATAGCTGTGAAGTTTGCTTTAAAGGGAGTGCCAAATGTCAGAAACTCACATTTAGTTCTCTAGAGGGAGGATTATTCATAGAATGGGTTTGTTCTGGAGTGCTGCCAATTGCAGACCCAAGTCGTCTAGAGGGATAAGCTGGAGGGAAGTGAAGCAAAAAGACAAAGGAGAGAGAGAGACCCACACAATATACACAGGGAGATGGAGAAAGAAGACAAACAAGGAAAATAGGAGCAGACCAGATAAAAGAAAGATTGAGAGAATAACTTTTGGCAGGAGATCTGCAGAACCTCCAAAGATACAGCTGAAATTGGCCTTTCGTGCTGTTCTGCCAACCTTACGTCAAAGTTATGGCATGAGATCAGGACAACCCATACCTCTATCCTGTGTATGAGAAATTTGTTTGTTGTAATGAGGTTGCAAAGTCTAGATGGCAGATACACTATTTTTGTCAAACTTTAAGAGTTCCTGTCTGGCAGGAAGAGCAACTATTGGAACACTTCAGGCATGCCAGATAGGGAAATCCTAAACCATTGAAGGCAAATCATGTTGCATGAGGCGATATACACTTAAAAAGTTCATCAAGCAATTTTTATTTTTATTTTCTATTTTGTATTCTAGCCAGTTAGAAAGAAACATGGCATGCAGCTTGAACCAATAAAAAGGCAATTTTAGGACAGATATCAAAAAGTTCTTCACACAGAATGATCAATACTTGGAATGGATTTCTGAGCAGAGTGGTGGAAGTGAAGACACTGGAATCATTTCAAAACAATTAGCTGCAGCATTGAAGGGAGCGCATGAATGAATTAAAATGGGCCAAATGACCTTCCTCATCCATCAGTATCTTGTAAACTTATATTTATATAGTGCTTCATCATGTCTGTCAGAAATGCTTCACATAGCAGATAAACATCTGGAGTGCATGAAATTAAATTAAAACTAAGAAAATGGTGCATCCTTCCACATGCCTGTTCTCCGACAGGCATATTAATCATTTGAAGGGTATCATGCTTGAATACAGAGGATTACTTTTAACATGTTGATTTAAAAGTACTGGAGTCATGTAAACTGAAATGCATCAGACTGTGATAGTCATTCATTTGCTGATGATGCCATTCTGTGTTGCAGGAGACATTCTCACCCTCCTATGACTTCCCATTTCCCATAAGTTGTATTAAACCAGAATGCTGCAAGCCCAAACAACCATTTTATTTTGGTCAATGCTGGTGTATGGGAGGTCACACCTGTACGAGTCTGACTTACATTTGATGCCAAATCTGTTTTCTCTTAAAGAAATTGTTGTGTATTTTACATTAGCTGTGGTGCTTAAATTACATGCTAAACTATTTACTCTGAATGAACACGACCAAATTTGTCCACACAGGTTGTTCAATACTTGGAATGGATTTCCAGGCAGAGTGGTGAAGGTTTCTAACGAAAGGTCATCAACCGGAAACGTTAAACCGACATCCCTCTCTCCACAGATGCTGCCTGACTGTTTCACAGCCATCATATTTATCAGGTAAAAGTTAATTTCATGATTCTAAATAGAGGTCAGCTCCTGGCTGCACAGCACTGCCACTCTAACATCATGACTCGTCACCACATTTCAACACCAATATGAACATGTCAGAAAAGACTGTCATGCAGTCCAGTACCAACAACAATTTAATATCTAAACTTCAATCCTACCAATCACTTTCACAACGAAATCTCACAATCTGTCATTCACTTTCCAAATATCTGTTTCATTTATCACCACTCTTCAATCCACACGTACTTTTAAGACTTTTGCAATTAAAACATTTCCAAGATTTTTAAACTGTATGTGCATCAAATGTTTATTTTTTTTTTTAAATGGGCAATATATTTTCCAATTGAAAACAAACACACATAAATCTGTTTCCTCAAGTCTTCAAGCATTTTTTGTGAAATGCAGTGAGGTGAGTGGATTTCAACCCCAACTGCCTGGAAATCCCTTCAAAATAATTGCAGCAGTGACACAGACCTCTCAAGCGCTATGGGGGGAATTTTTCGGGGGTCAACGAGCATGTTTGATGGTGGGTTGGGTGGGAAAAAAAATGCTTTGACAGAGGGTCGGAACCCAGCTATCAACCCGCTGCCACCCACCTTTCCCAAATGTCAGGTCTGTCAGCGCTGAATAGACCCGACACACAGCGGCAGGGGAGGCAATTCAAGTCATTATGACATTGTTAACAGCCCAATAAGAAGTATTTTGAGCTCACCTTTACATTTTATGAGGTCCACGCTACTCAGGAATCATGTCAGCTAAGGAGGTCGGGAGTTGTATGACTATAGAATCATCTCATTACTTGACAGCTGCAAATGTGCTATGAAAGCTCCCATCTCACAGCTGTTCACTTTCCAAGCTCAGAAGCTGTTGCTTACTGCATTTGGAAGATAGATTGAGCTTTATGCAGGTTGCAAGTGTTTGGAGCAAACTCTCTAACGAGTGTCACCTCATTGGAAAAACTCTCTCGCCATTGACAGATTGCTTCTGTCATCTCAAATTCACCTGCCATCTGTTATATCAGCATCGGTGCCCTTGAAACTATCTCACCTTAGTCCTCAGAATCCCACCACGATCAGCCCCAACACCAGCAGCACCAGGCACACCAGTAGCACCAACAACAACACCAACCTTCTCCACAATCAACTGATGCTGCACAATACACAGGGCATCAGAACCCGACCACATTGCTGCCCGGGATGCCATGGATGGCCTCACCATAGCCAGATTTACTTCACTTGATGCTGTATACCCTGACTATCACGTGATGTGCCAGGTTGGCACCACCCCAAACCAAGAGCATAAAGTATCCCTATAATGTCCAGGCCATTCCTTTCATACTCATCACCATTATGAGGAGTACCGTTATGTCTCACTATTCACTGCAACTCACTAAGCCACTTCCAAAGGTGCACACAAATCTGTCCAAGATCGCAAAGTGTTGAAAATAAAGGTTTCAATGTTTGACACTACATTAGCAGAAACTTTGCATGAACATTGGATAAAACCTCAATTGTCTAACCCTTGTGTGCTGTTATTTGGTATAATTGGACTAGGATGAGGGCAAGTGTGAGGGGTGGCTCATGAAATGGGCAAGTGATAATGTAGATAGAGAGAGAGAGATGGGTGGAGGTGCAAGGTTAGTTGGTGTAAGGATGGGTAGGACTAGGGCAGAGAAGGCAGAGTGATGGGTATATGATAAGTGACATAGTAGGATGAGGTTGAGTGTGGCTTTGCAGTAACATTTCGTGATCTACTGAGATAATTGAAAGATTTGCGCCATTGAAGCCTATTCCTCCTGAAGACATCTCTGCTTGTGCCCTCCTGTGCAATGTGCAACCAGGCTGCGTTGGTCTCCTGGGGAGATCTCTTCCACCCATTGGAAGGGAAGAGAATCTCCTTGCGTGCTGTGACTCCCTCCATAAGCATCAGGAGGGAGTCATGAGAAAGCCTGGATGAAGCCCTGCACCTCTGTGCAATGCTTGTCAGTGTTTGCAGTACCTCAATGCTGTAGAACACTGACAGCACAAATGTCAAAATCAATTTGCGCATGGTCCCTTTAACAAAACTAGCTGATGATGCATCATCAAATATCATCAGACCCGCTTCCTTCAATTGGTTGGCAAATGTGCTGGGTGGACTTCATAAGAATAAGCCCCATCAGAGGAAAATAATTTTGGACAGCGGGCTGGAGCCAGCAGCAAGGTCGGGACCCGCCACCGACATTGCCCGCCACGGACCTTCAAGGTAGGGGAAATCATGGCCTGCGTATTCATGGAACCAATTTAATATTCACTGGAGTTCAGAAGAATGAGAGGAGATCTCATAGAAACATTTAAAATTATGACGGGCTTAGACAGGTTAGATGCAGGAAGAATGTTCCCAATGTTGGGGAAGTCCAGAACCAGGGGTCACAGTCTAAGGATAATGGGTAAGCCATTTAGGACCGAGATTAGGAGAATCTTCTTCACCCAGAGAGTGGTGAACCTGTGGAATTCTCTACCACAGAAAGTTGTTGAGGCCAATTCACTAACTATATTCAAAAAGGAGTTAGATGTAGTCCTTACTACTAGGGTGATCAAGGGGTATGGCGAGAAAGCAGGAATGGGGTTCTGAAATTGCATGTTCAGCCATGAACTCATTGAATGGCGGTGCAGGCTCGAAGGGCCGAATGGCCTACGCCTGCACCTATTTTCTATGTTTCTATGTTTCTAATATGGATGCCAATTCCTCCTTCTTTGTACAAAATAAATTACCCATGTTACCAGGGTGCAGAGTTGTAATAATTCCACAACAGATAAATAAATACTTTACTTCATTTTATAATGATTTTTCCCCTGTATGCAGACTTTTTTTCCCCTGCTCAAAATGACTGTTTCATCCTGGTATGTCTAAACCTATCTCCCACCCACTCTTCCCAACATACACTGATATCTTATGTAACACTGCTGTGCAGATAGTTCATACATCCTTTATAAATGGCATAGAGCTTTCAAGGCTTTAAAAATATAATGAGTTTATCTGTGACACCACCCTCTAATGATAAACATAAGCATCAAATCCACATCTGCCTTTTTTGAACAAAGTCGACTGCTTCAAAGAAATTGAATATATTCCTTTATATTATTTTGAATTTCAGGACTTTTATTACTATTTTGGGATCACATTTGGCAATTTGGTTTCTTTTTCTTTGAAAACTAAACCCAAAGATCACATTTATGTCATACAAACAGAGATACTTACAACAGAAGGGTAATGGGGCATAAACTAGCATGATTTAAGCTGTAGCTGTACCCAATATTCCACCAATTGTATTGTAGTGAATAAAAAGGTTACGATATTTCATCTTCATGACTGCTGGGGACTTTCTCTACATCTTCTTGTTCGTGCAACATAAAAGATCATGGGGTGGAATGGGCATAACGAGACCCAATTTCATGGACCAATGTCCTTTGCCCTAAGGATGCCTGACTTGAAATTGGGTCGGGCCATTTTTCAAGCATCCGCCTAAAAAAATGTTAGGTCCCTCCCATATATAAACGGGAGCCAAACGACTGTTTTCTGTCCCATCACAGAAATTAGCCTGCGATGATAATTGGGCCGATGTCGGGTCTGCCCTGCTCAGAAGTCTTCAGCGGCCACTGAGGTCGAAGTAGCGCCCACCAACTAACAGCAAATTTTCTTTTGAACAAAACTAGTTGAAACACCTTCCTTTGGAGCCAGGAGATGCCCAGGTCCACAGCACTGCAGACAGTCACTACTGGCTACGATCGACCCCCTTCCATTGGTCTCCCTCACTTACAAATTAAAGATGAGATTAAAAAATACAGAAAGAAAAAAATGGGTAATTTTTCTCTTATTTTCACCAAATGTGGAGTGAGGCAGCACATGAACCAACGAATATGCACTGCTTTGACAGATCGCACACATCGCCGCAGGAAGGACATCTGCGGGGAAGAGATTTGGGCTATTTGCCCAACTCTTGCCCAGTGAATGTCCTTCAAGCTCTTACACCTGGTAAAAGCAGGAATGTAGCATACTTTTACCAATGTAAGAGTTTTAAAACATAGAAAAATTAAATGTAATCACTCATTTTTATATTAAAAACTTTGTCCATTAAGGTAAATTTATTTTTAACTCTATTGAAACACATTAAAAACAATTCCAAAAAAGATTTTTTTTCTAAAACATTTAATTACATTCAATTTCAATTAATTTTAAATATGTGAGGTGTTTTTTTTATTTATTGTGTTGTGTTTCTTATTTATTGGGAGTATTCTCATTGATAGTAATGGAAGCTCATACAAACGGAGCTCCTATTATTATCAATGATGTTCATTAGTGGTCCAGGCCCACATAATTCCAGGATACGAATACGTACCTGGAAGACATAATCCCGTACGCTGGACTGCGATACTAGGCCTCCAACCACAATCCTATGTTCCACCGGGACCACCAGGTATTTTCGTCAAAAAAGTTTGGGTCAGTGGCGTTTGCCCGAAGGAAGCCTCCGACTACAATATATAATGTTCTAATCTAATCCTACAAATAACAAATATTCCAATAATTAATTTGCATTATCGGTTGTTTCCCTGATAGCAAGAGCTACAATAAGGGAGAATGACAGGAAACTTGCAAGGGATATCAAAACCAACACAAAGTTTTTTTTACAATTATATTAGGAAAAAGAGGCGATTCAGGAACAATGTTGTCCCTTTAAAAACTTTAATAAGGAAATGGCGGACATGTTTAATAATTACTTTGCATCAGTATTTACAGTAGAGGAAGAGGATAGCATACTAGAAATCCCAAGGAAACTAAGTCATGGACGGGGACGCAATAAAATTGATATAAGTAAAATTACAGCAATGAAGAAAATAATGGCACTAAAGGGTCGACAAACCCCCAGGACCAAATGGTTTCTATCCCAGGATTTGAAAGGAAGTAGGTGAGTATATTGCAGATGCCCTAACTATGGCCCCAAGTTTCCACATGATTTGCTCCTGATTTTTAGGAGAACTGGTGTAGAACGGAGTATCTTAGAAATCGGAATTCTCGACATTTAGTTTGCTCCAGTTCTAGTCAGTTAGAACAGTTTCACTTTGGAACAGAATTTTTTTTTCAAAAGGGGCGTGTCCGGCCACTTACGCCTGATTTCAAAGTTTCGTGAGTGAAAACTTACTCCAAACTAACTTAGAATGGAGTAAGTGAAGATTTTTGTATGCTCGAAAAAACCTTGTCTACACTTTAGAAAATCAGGCGTAGGTTACAAATTAGGCGTAGGGAACGAGGTGGGGGGGGGGAGGGGAGGGGGAAGGGAAGTCATTAAATTCTACAATCAATCCTTAGTTATACTTATACAAATATTATACAAATAAATCCAACCTGAATAAAAATTTATAAGCAAAGAAAAGATTAAATAAACCATGTTCCTACCTGTGTGAAAGTGCTTCAGGCAGGCCTTTCATGTTGGAGACAGGCAGGGGTGTGGCGTCAGTGTCTTGACGGCAGCGGCAGCAAGCTTCGAGCTGAGCTGCAGTGCTTGAGGCAGGCCTTCATTCTCTTCGTGGCTGGCCGCGAAGAAGCAGCACCTGACGGACCCGAGGCCATTCGGCCATGAGATATCAGCGGCGTCAGTGGCTGGCCGGCAGCCGAAGAATCAGCAGCGGACCAACGTGAGGCCATTCGGCCATAGGATATCAGCGGCGTCAGTGGCTGGCCGGCAGCCGAAGAATCAACACCTGACACACGCAGCTCTTTATGGTGCTTGAGGCCATTCGGCCACGCTTTAGGGGCGGCGTCAGTGGCTCGACGGCAGCCGAAGATACAGCAGCAGCCTTCGAGCTGTGAGAGGGACTGAGGCCATTTGGACAGGGAGCGCCAGCCACATCGACAGTTTTATATTTAAATTTGCAGAATGGGTGCTGCATTGTCAACACCACGTATTATGCAATGGTTTGCCATCAATTCAGTGCATAGGAGAGAATTGATTAGAGCTCACCGCACCAGGAACGTCGTAGCCCGTAGGTTGATGGGCAGCATTTCTTCATTTCTTTTGGTGGCACTTTTATGCGACCTCTGTTGCTGGTATCTAGCTCCTGCCATCTCTGCTCAATTACGTTGACTAATAGCTCCACTTCCTCATGCAAGAAATTCTTTGTTCTTGGTGGACGTTGATCCATTGCAAAGTTGAATTGGCACTCTTATTTCTCCAAACACACAGTCCTTAATTTGCATGCACCAATGCAGCACCAATTCTGCAAGTTTAGCAGTGAAAAGCTGAACTCACTGATTTCAGCAGGTGATTTATTCAGCAGTGCTGCTAAAAGCACTCCCTCACACACAGAAATATCAAAAAAAATTAAATTACAAGCCTTTGCAGGGGTCCAAGAAACAAATCTTCACTTTTTCTGCAGTATTTTTAAAAATGGCCGAGTGCCAATGCTTGTGTGAGACTGCGCGTGCGCGCACGCTCCAACGCGCATGCGCAGGGTTGCCGGCACCACGAAGGCTAATTTAAATTGTACCCGCCCCCTGCTACTTAGAAAATCGGCGTGAGTGTTAGGCTCCGCCCCCTGCTGCGAAGAGCGCGCTGCGCCAAGCAGACATCGAGCTCCTTGAATATCGGACTTTTTTTTAGGCGCAGTTTTCGGCACGAAAAACAGGCACCCAGCTCGGAGGTGCGCCGTTTTCGCCGCGGGACGAAACTTGGGGCCTATAATCTTCCAAAATTCTCTCGATTCAGGAACTTTTCCTTTAGATTGGAAAATGGCACATGTCACTCTGCTACTTAAAAATGGTGAGAGAGGGAAATCGGGAATTAAATACCAGTTAGCCAAACAGCTGTTGTCAGGAAATTGCTGGCGTCTATAATTAAAGATAGGGTGACTGAACACCTCAAAAATTTTCAGGATGAATTTGTTAAAGGTAGGTCGTGCCTGACAAAACTGATTGAATTTTTTGAAGAGGTGACTGAAGTAGTGGACAGGGGAATGTCTATGGTTGTTATTTATATGGACTTCCATAAGGCATTTGATAAAGTCTCACATACGAGACTGTTAACTAAGGTAGAAGCACACTGAATTGAGGGCAAATTATTGACCTGGTTATAAAATTGACTGCGCGGCAGGAGACAGGAGGTAGGGATAATGGGTAGGTACTTAAATTAGCAGGAGCTGACAAGTGGTGTCCCCCAGGGATTTGGGTTGGGGCCTCAACTATTCACAGTATTTATCAATGACTTAGATCAGTGGTGGGCAAAATACGGCCCACGGGCCATATCTGTCCCACCAAGTCATTCTATCCGGCCCGCTGGATGAGACAGATATATAAGGCGAGCCGAAGCTCCAGCTGCACATTCGTCTATCTATTTTCACTTCTCATGGGTCAGAGATAGACCCGAACTGCATCCAATGTAAAACCATAGTAATACTTCATTCAAATTAATAATTCGCAAAAGCGATTCTCCCTGGCCCAATCTTAAAAAGCTCCGTTCCGTGATTCTGGGCCCAAATGACAGTCCTCCATACCCAGAATGCACTGCGTACTCGAATATGCCCTATCCATTTTAGAGTGGAGTTATGGCTGCTCATCTCCACAACTCTTTTACCAAAGAAAGTGATCGGTGCTGCATCTTTCCTCTGCCGGTATCTAGTGTACGACGGCAAGATAGTTTTCATCTGGCACCAATTGGGTCGGCATTAGTAATCTTTGCAGAGGGGCATAAGGATGACTGAGGTGGGGAATTGATGCTGACACAGGCTCTAAAGAGGGTATAGTTCTATTTCACCACTTTGCAGAGACCAGAAGATACCACTACATTTTCAACTTTTATCTTAGATTCATTTCCAAGCAGTATCGAATACATGTCGTGTATGTAAGATAGTATCTGACTACTATCTGAGTTTATATTTATGTAATGGTTATGTTTATGCAATGCTTCCTCTAATTTTTTTTCGCACGGTCCTTTTAAATTTGCTGCGCGGCCGGCCACCGATGCTGCCGTGCATGTGCAGTATCTCTTCCAGCGGCAGGAGCTTGGGAGCGGCCTGCACGGGTATGTGAGACTATTGAGTGACCAAGCAGCCACACGCCTGAGGGGGAACATTGGTGGGCGGCCCTCAACAGCTCACCAAAACTTGTTAAATGGCCCTCCTGTACAAATAATTGCCCACCCCTGATTTGATGATGGCATAGAAAGTCATATATTCAAATTTGCCGATGAAATAAAGATAGTTGGAATTGTAGGCAGTGTAGATGGAAGCATAAAATTGCAAAGGGATATTGACAGATTAAGTGAATGGGCAAAACTGTGGCAAATGGATTTCAATGTAGACAAATATGAAGTTATCCACTTTAGAATTAAAAAGGATAGAACAGGGTACTTTCTAATGGTGAAAGACTAAAAATAGTGGTGGTCCAAAGAGACCTGGGGGCCCAGGTACATAGATTATTAAAATGTCATGAACAGGTACAGAATAAAATCAAAAAGGCTAATGGGATGCTGGCCTTTATAGCTAGAGGAATAGAATACAAGGAGGTAGAAGCTATGCAGCAGATGTATAAAACCCTGGTTAGACCACACCTGGAGTAGTGTGAGCAGTTCTAGGCACCACACCTTAGGATGGATATATTGGCCTTGGAGGTAATGCAGCGTAGATTTACCAGAATCATACCCAAACTTCAATGATTAAGGTACGAGTAGAGATTACACAAATTATGGTTGTATTCCCTGGAATTTAGAAGGTTAAGGGGCGATCTGATCGAAGTTTTCAAGATATTAAGGGGAACAGATAGGTTAGATAGAGAAACTATTTCCACTGGTTGGGGATTCTAGGACTAGGGGTCATAGTCTAAAAATCAGAGCCAGACCTTTCATGAGTGAAATTAGGAAACACTTCTGCCCACAAAGGGAGGTAGAAATTTGGAACTCTCTTCTGAAAATGGCAACTGATGCTAAATCAATTGTTAAATTTAAATCGGAGATTAATAGCTTTCTGTTAACCAAAGATGTTAAGGGATATGGACCAATGGTAGGTATATGGAGTTAGGTCGCAGATCAATCGACCTCATTGAATGGCAGAGCAGGCTTGAGGGGCTGAAAGGCCTACTCCTGTTCCTATGTTTCTGTGTTCCTATGATTAACATGGAGCGATGTCCCACTGGAGTTCCTGAAGTTTTGAAGAGTTATTCCAAATTTTAACACATAGTTGGAGCTAATGAGCTCTCCAGAGCCAATTTCTTCCAAGAAAGTGTCCAACTGTTACAATGCTTTGCTGTTCCCCTGATGTCCAGAAATAAAGAGTGCATTTTTCCATTCAATAACAAAAGCGTGGTATCTTTGTAGTTGCTGTTTTCCCTAGCCAATTTATTCCAAAGGATTAAATGTTAGGATGCCACAATGGCAAATCAACACATAGAAATTTAAAACAGAGCTTTGACAATTCAATACATGTCTCTAAAGTATGTCTTTAATAATTTGATAGAACTAGGCTTCACTGGCTTCGGAGAGATCTCAGCAACATTGAGGTATATGAGGTGAACATTGCAATGTTATTATGCTAAACTGGCCAGTGGCCAAAATGTATGAAAGTAATTTTCAAAGAACAATGACCCTTTTCCCTGATTGTTCCATAGTGTATGCCTTCATGAAAATGCTCCAGTTAGAGAACAATAGGCAGTTCAAAGTACAGCATTATAACAGTGTTCTTATATTTCATATGTCCTACCGTGGATTCTGCAATTTACTTTAGAGCTACTAATTTCTAAGGGCAGAGATGCAACTGTCAGAAAAGTTGGGGGTTACATTTTATAACCCCCTAAAACGAGCGTGAGGATTGTGGTACGCGATTAAACTGTGCCCATTCATTGCGCTGTTGGCAGCACATTGAATTGGTGCTGCCTGCTGCTTTACATGATTGCTGCATGCTATCAGTGTTACCCGTGCTGTTCAGTGGCTGCATCATCAGCAGGGGGCCTGATGATGCAGCCACTAGGACTACTTAAAAGCAGCCATCACCTGTTAAAGGGGAGGGGCATTGTGGATGTGAGAGGTTATGGGAGTCATTCAGAAAACTGAATCTGTGGTGTGATACTATGAGGAATGGCACTTATTCACTCCCACCCAATCACTCACTCACTCACCCACCCACTCGATCACCCACTTACTCACTCTCCTACTCACTTACACTCACTCACTCACTCACTCACGCACTCCGATGTTGGGGAAGTCCAGAACCAGGGGACACAGTCTAAGGATAAGGAGTAAGCCATTTAGGACTGAGATGAGGAGAAACTTCTTCACTCAGAGAGTTGTTGACCTGTGGAATTCCCTACCGCAGAGAGTTGTTGATGCCAGTTCATTGTATATATTCAAGAGGGAGTTAGATATGGCCCTTATGGATAAAAGGATCAAGGGGTATGGAGAGAAAGCAGGAAAAGGGTACTGAGGTGAATGATCAGCCATGATCTTATTGAATGGCGGTGCAGGCTCGAAGGGCCGAATGGCCTACTCCTGCACCTATTTTCTATGTTTCTATGTTTCTAACATGTGATAGACCATGGATGAACATTTTCTAATAATGCACTGGAGATATTGGTGCAAGAAGTGGAGAGAAGGAAAGACATCCTATATCCACAAGGGGGGCAGGAGGCCCTTGAGACATATGATCAGGAGGCAGTGGGAGGTAGCAGCGGAGGTCAATGCCAGGAGTGCAGGAAGAAGTTTGATGATCTGATATAAGTTGACAAGATGAGTGAGTAAAATCTTCAAATGGCATATCCTGCCAACTGCACCACTAGCCTTATCCACTGCTTAACTCACTGCACCCCCATCACCCACCGACCAACAATCTCTATCAATCAGCACTCAACCCTAAAATTTATATGCTTTCCCTGACCCTCACACATGAGGACGGTGTCAGGGACGCTCAAGTCCACTCCAACTGACTGGCTCCCAGTGCTGTCCCACACTGCCCCACCTCCCATTCACCATGATGCCACTGTGCTCCGTGAGATGGAAAACATTATGAGCAACACCGACCTTCCCATTTAAAAGACTTGAAAACCCCAGAATGAAAGCGCTTAAAATCGCTCCAGCTTTTCCGGGAAACAGTAGCCAATATTCACACAATTGGTATCAACCCATTATCCAGGTGGACGGATCATGGGCGCATGCAATGTAAAGAACCAGCACCTCATCGCCAACCCAACAGCAGAGGTCCCTGGCTTTGACTGCTCTCGAAGACAGTGGACAGCACTCAATTGAATCCGCAAAGGACATGGATGGTGTGGCCACCTGCTTCACAAGTGGAAGATGAGGGATGACCCGAAGTGTGACTGAGGCCATGAGTCTCAGACCGTGGAACACTTGCATCAACCTGCCCACTAAGATCTGTTGCGCGAGGCACCTAATTTCTCCACTCAGCATCTCAGGAGCCCATCGAATGGATAGCCAAACTAGACATCCCATTATAAGCTTTTCCCATCATTGAAAACAACTTAGCATTGTTGCAAGCGTCACACCCACAACTCACAGCTCACACACACTAGCAGCTACTCAACCATGACAGCCACATCACCCAAACATATTGCAGGACACTCACTGACACACTTCCCTGTTTCTTGTTGGAGAAGGTAGTGCATAACAGGAGGCAGCAGAAAAGAACTGAAGGACAAACATACCTGCCTGTTTTAATCATCATAGAGTAGAGAGTAATACAAAAGCAAAATACCGTAAATGCTAGAAATCTGAATTAAAACAGAAAATGCTAGAAATACTCAGCAGGTCAGGTAGCACCTCTGGAGAGAGAAACAGAGTAACGTTTCAGGTCAATGACCTTTTATCGATAGTTGCATTATAATAGAGAAAAGGTAAGGGGATGTTGGTGAATGGGGAGATGTGATTGAGGTTACTGGTATCGCCTATGAATAATCTGATCACTTAGAGCCCTGGCAGAAAGGAGCTGCCTATGTTGCAGCCTTCCTTCCTCCTCCTGCTCATGCTCCTGCTCCTCAGCTTCTCACCTAATAGGTGGTGGCAAAGGCTGTTCCCTCATAATGGTCAGGTTGTGCAGCATGCAGCAAACTACCACAAACCTCAATACCCACTCAACTGAGTACTGTAGGACTCCTCCAGAGTGGTCCAGGCAGCAGAAGTGTTGCTTGAGGACATGAGGACACTAATGGTTTGGACTATCATGTCCCTAGTGGCAGCATAGCTCTCATTGTAGGCCTGCTGTGCACGTGTGCCTGGTTCCGGACCGGAGTCATGAGCCATGTCATGAGGACATAACACTTGTTGCCCAATAGCCAGCCTTTGACTTGCTGTGCTGATTCAAATACAGGTGGAACAGAGGGCTGTTGTAGAATGAAAGAATCATGATTACTGCCAGGGTAAGAGGCATTCACCTGCATGATGCGTTGCCTGGAGTTGCACACCAGCTGTACATCGAGGGAGTGGAATCGCTTTCATTTGAAGAATACTGCCGAGTTCAGATGAGGAACACGCAAGGCAATGTGCGTGCCATCATATCTTCGGAGAGCACACAACACACAACCTGTAAGATGGCTGCAGATTCCGGAATCTCTGGTCAGGTGACCTGCTCTTTATTAAACAGCACTAGCTGCAGTAACACAGGTGTCCACAGTGTGGAGCTACAGACATTATACTTCTCCCTCCTTAATGAGGAAGTTATGAAACAAACAATCATCATACATAAATTGCATGGTTATACATAACAAAGGATATGGACTTATTTTGTCATATTTACAAATCAAGCTTAACCACTTGTTTTCTGTTTCGAAGAGGATACCTTTGTTCTCGAACAGAACCTTCCAAACATGGTGTTGAATTTAAACTCATTCGAGGCTAATCCTGAGGGAAGTTTTCCTCCAATGGATGCTCTAGATTTCCATTTGAACACTCTCTAACTTCATACTGTTTGTTTTCCTGACTCGGACTCAGACTTAAATTCTGACTTTCTCTTGGATTTTTTCCACTACATTGGATGTAGGATATTTTACTGGTGTATCAAAACTATCTGATGAGTCAGAAATAATAGAATCACTCCCACTCTCAACGACTTCCATGTCTGTGGGTAAAATATGATCAATGTGAACAAACCTAACCTGTCCATTATCAAACATCTTGACCAAATATGTGCGAGGACCACATATCTTAGCACTCTTCCTGGTAACCACTTTACCCATTTATGGTGATGGTTCTTCACTCTCGCCTTCTGATTTAATTTCATACTTCTCTCTTTTACTCTACCTCGATCATGATTCTCTTTCTGTCTTAATTCTGTCTCTTCGACAAACTGTGCCAAGTTTGGTTTTAATAACGAGAATCTGGTTCGTGGTTGTCATTTGAGAAACAACTCTGCTGGTGTTCTACCAGTAGTTGTGTGAGGAGTATTACGATACGTTATTAGAAAATTAGTCAATTTGTGGTCCAATGACAACTGTCGTTTCTTTGGATTTGGATCCAACATTTGTTTGATGAGGGCACGTTTTACAATTTCTACAATGTGCTCTGCTGCACCATTCGAAGCAGGTTGGTACGGTGGAACCTTGGTATGTTTCACACCATTTTTGCTCGTGAACTGTGAAAATTCTTCTGAACGAAACTGTGGTCCATTATCCAAAACTATTTCTTCTGGGAGGCCAAATGAAGAAAATAATCTTCGCAAAATGTCTAATGTTTTACTTGTTGTTATTTTCAACATTGGAAACACCTCGACCCACTTCGAATGGCTATCAATCACGATGAACAATTGTCCTTCTAGCTCAGCAAAATCAATTATGTAGCCTTTGCCACACCCTGGGAGGCCATTTCCATGGCTGTAATGGTACTGATGATGATTGCTTGCTTACCTATTGACATATCGTACACTGACTCACGATGTACTCTATATCTTTATCAAGACCTGGCCAACATAAGTAACTGCATGCAAAACTCTTGGTCAAGCACATTCCCAGGTGCTGGTCATGGAGGTCTCCTAATAATTTGGACCTGAATGTATTTGGTATAACCACTCTTGCATCCCACATGATACAATCTTTATCGACTGATAATTCATTCCTATGAATGAAGAATGGATGCATATCTTTGTCTGTTACCTGGTTTGGCCATTCGTTTGCAATATAATCATATAACTGGGTCATGTTTAGTTGCTCTACCAATCTCTTCAGCTATGACTGGCCGTTCATCAATGTATGAAAGATAGAACATCTCTTCCCTATTGAGTGTAACTTGTGATGGGGAAGACAATCTAGACATAGCATCAGCATTACTGTGATCAGTTGATCATCTGTATTCATTATCACATGTATATGCTGACAAAATCAAAGCCCATCTCTGCATTCGGGCTGTAGCTAATGTTGGCACTGGGAACTTTAGATGGAGGATTGCTGTCAGAAGCTTATGGTCCGTAACGATGGTAAACTTACGACCATACAAGTATTTGTGAAACTTCGTGACCCCAAAAATTAATGCCAAAACTTCCATTTCAATTTGCGCATAATTACGCTCACTGGCACTGAGAGTGCGTGAAGCAAAAGCAATTGGTCTCTCCTCCCCCTACGAAATACATGAGAGATTACTGCCCCAACTCCATATGGAGAGGCATTACATGCTATCTTGATCTCCTGAGATACATCATAGTGAACTAACATGGTGCTCTCTACCAAGTTGCTTTTACACTCCTGGAATGCTGCATCGCATTTCTTTGACCACTTCCAATGGACCTGTTTTTTCAATAGTTCATTCAGTGTATGTAATACTGTAGCCAAATTTGGTCGGAACTTCCCATAATAGTTCAAAAGACCCAGAAATGATCAAAGTTCAGAGACATTCTTGAGAGTGGGTGCATTTCTGATTGCATCCAGCTTTCCCATGGTTGGATGTAAACCATCTTTGTCTACTC
This sequence comes from Pristiophorus japonicus, assembly GCF_044704955.1. Taxonomy (NCBI): domain Eukaryota; kingdom Metazoa; phylum Chordata; class Chondrichthyes; family Pristiophoridae; genus Pristiophorus; species Pristiophorus japonicus. The sequence continues at coordinate 171,145,474 of NC_091981.1, forward strand.
TGTACCCTAAGTACTCCACTGAGTTTTGAATTAACTCACACTTGCGAGCAGACACTTGTACTCTGTGCTTCTCTAGCCGTTTGAGGACTTCATTCAATATGTTATTATGAATTTGTCTATTTGGTGCTGAAATTAGTATGTAATCTAAATAACATGCTACCCCTGCAACAGCTTGCAAAATCTGGTTCATTACCCTTTGGAATATGGTGGGGGCAGAAGACACTCCAAATGGTAGCCTATTAAATTGATATAGGCCTAGATGGGTATTTATAGTCAAGCATGACTTGGACTCCTCATCTAGTTCAACCTGTAAGTAGGCCTGTAAGATACAATTTTGAGAAAATCTGACCCTCTGTCAGTGTTGTGAATGAATCTTCTATATTTGGCAATGTATTGGGGACATTACCCTCTAGAACCTGGTTTACGGTTACTTTATAATCACCACACAATCTTACCTTACCATCGGACTTAGGTACAACAACAATGGGTGTAGCCCGATTACATCGATCTATCTTAGAAATAATGTTCTCAGTCTCTAGTCTTTTGAGTTCTTACTCAACTTTCTCCTTGAGTGCATATGGCGCGGAACGTGGCTTGCAGTAAACCGATCTAGCGTCTTCTGTACCCTGAAGCCTTGGATCGGACTGCCCGTTTCGCAGAATACCTTCAGATAATTCTTGGTGACATCATCCTTTGATGCAAATCTCATTTCAACACGAAAAATCTCACTCCAATCCAGCTTCAGTGATCCCAACCAATTTCTTCCTAGTAAGGCAGGCTTGTCTCCGGCCACTACTATTAGAGGCAAGCTCTGAACTTGATCCTTGTATTTCACCGGAATGTTCTCTCCTGAGTAGCCTCACAGCTCTATCTTGGCTTTCTCCAATGGGAAATCCCGCAATTTGTTGCGGTATAGCGACTCCGGTACTACACTCACGGATGCACCAGTGTCGATTTCCATGAGTATCTTGAATCCTGCAACATCTATGTGGATTATGATACTTTTCGAATCGCTGTCCAGTAACCTCGTGCTCCTGATGACGTTTAACTCTTAACATCTCCTCGTCCTGTTGTTGTTCTTCCATGCTATGTAGTCTCTGGGGATTTCTACTCATAGCTTTGAAAGCTGGTTTACCCTTCAGTCGGCATGCCTTCGCAAGATGCCCAGTTTTCCTGCAGACGAAACACTCTGCCTTCACATATGGACAACTTTGAGCAATGTGTTATCCCAGGCACTGACAGCAGGACGTCAATGCTCTGTTCCCATTTCCAGTTTCTGAGACTTTGGGGCCCCACCACCTTTTATATTCAAAAAGGAGTTAGATGTAGTCCTTACTACTCGGGGAATCAAGGGGTATGGTGAGAAAGCAGGAATGGGGTATTGAAGTTGCATGTTCAGCCATGAACTCATTGAATGGTGGTGCAGGCTTGAAGGGCCGAATGGCCTACTCCTGCACCTATTTTCTATGTTTCTATGTTTCTAAGTTTACTTTGAACCTGCAGGCGATTCGCCTCAGTTGTCTGGTGACTGAAATTAGTATGAAATTCTTGGGAATATTGGTTGGCCATGCTCATCAACCTAGCTGTCTGACAAGCTAAATCAAAAGTCAAGTTCGGCGTCATCAATAACTTTCTTCTGATTGCATCATTTTTCATTCCACAAACAAAGCCGTCTCGCAATGCTCGATTCTGAAAGTCTCCGAAATTACAGTGAATATATAGCTTTTTAAATGCTACAATGTACTCATTGATATTTTCTTCGGCCTTCTGATTTCGTATTCCGAAACGATAACTTTCAGCAATTTCTAATGGAACAGAGCTGTAATGTTGTTCTAGCTTATATTTATCAGCGTTTCATACAACTCGAGTCCGGCATCAGTTAAGGATATAGCTCTTTTTCGTTCCAACACCGCCCGGTTATTGTCTTCATTACCGGGGGTTTCAATGATATCATTTGCAGTGAGAAACATTTCTAGCCCATTCACATACGCTCTGAAACTTTCAGGGTTGTGTTGAAATGCCCCCAAATGCCCTATAACTCCCATAGGTGCAGCCATTTTGACTCTGGCAGTTTAACCAAGTGTGCTCGTAATTTACCTCAGATTTCTAGCTGTTTCCAAAAACAGAGAAGCTCTCAAAGTCTCTCTGTCGGCTGGCTGAATCCTTCACCAACAAAAATTTCAGCTTTGTATTATCCAATTACATCCCATTCTCGTCGCCAAATGTCATATCTTCGGAGAGCACACAACACAAAACCTGTAAGATGGCAGCAGGTTCCGGAGTCTTCCCCTGCTGGTCAGGTGACCTGCTCTTTATTAAACAGCACTAGCTGCAGTAACACAGGCGCCCACAGTGTGGAGCTACAGACATTACACGTGCAGTCAATGGCACCCTACACCATGCGTGTAAAACCTTGTGCTCACTCCGCCTGCTTTTCTCTGACAATAGGAAATGAAATAAAACTGTTTCTCTGTGTGTAGAGAGCCTCAGTGAGAGCATCAGTACACTGCAAACTGTGATATGTTTCTTATATCTCCAGAAGCAGCATGGAAGGAGTGGTGGCATAAAGGTTAAGATCCATGGTCACCTTGGCAGCCAAAGATAATGCAGTCCTTGCCCTGCTTTGAGGTTGCAGTTGTGCTGCAGCAATTGAAATTTTTCTGTCACAAAGTCCTTTGCGAAGCAAAAACTTCTCAAGCATTGGTCATGGCTGAAGTTGAGGTAAGAGAATTGCTCCCTAAAGGTATGGTCTCCTGCTGAGTGCCCTTCTTGCCTCCTCCTCCTCCCTCTTCTAACAGCTTGTCCTGCTCTGTGTGAGCTCTCTTCAATCCCAAAGTCATGTTCAATTTCCAGAGGAAGCCCTACCAGGCCACCCATGTCTGGAAGCAACTTGTTTCAGCATGTTTTTTAATGACAAATAGGACTGCAAAACCTGCCAGACCACTCCCTGTAGCGTATTCCAATTTTCATCATCATCATAGGCAGTCACTCGGAATCAAGGAAGACTTGCTTCCACTCTTAAAATGAGTCCTTAGATGGCTGAACCGTCCAATACGAGAGCCACAGTCCCTGCCACAGGTGAGACAGATAATCATTGAGGGAACGAGTGGGTGGGGAGTCTGGTTTGCCGCACGCTCTTTCTGCTGCCTGCACTTGATTTCTGCATGCTCTCGGTGATGAGACTCGAGGCGCTCAGCATCCTCCCGGATGCACTTTCTCCAATTAGGGTGATCTTTGGCCAGGTACTCCCAGGTGTCAGTGAGGATGTTGCATTTTTTCAGGGAGGCTTTGAGGGTGTCCCTATAATGTTTCCTCTGCCCACCTTTGGTTCGTTTGCCGTGAAGGAGTTCCGAGTAGAGCACTTGCTTTGAGAGTCTCGTGTCTGGCATGCGGACAATGTGGCCTGCCCAGCGGAGCTGAGCAAGTGTGGTCAGTGCTTCGATGCTGGGGATGTTGGCCTGGTCGAGGACGCTAATGTTGGTGCATCTGTCCTCCCAGGGGATTTGTAGGATCTTGCGGAGGGATCGTTGGTGGTATTTCTCCAGCGATTTGAGGTGTCTACTGCACATGGTCCATGTCTCTGAGCCATACAGGAGGGCGGGTATTACTACAGCCCTGTAGCCTCATATAGAAAACCTCAAAAAACATGTACAATTGCACCGGTAGTCAGAATAACTAATCCAACAACTAACCTGAAAGTAGTTCATGATCCCTTTAAATAGCAGTGGTGGGGGTTTCTTCATGCTGCTTAACGTTCGGTTTAGCTGTGCGAGGTTAACAGATTGGTTGGAGCATGCAGTTGGAAAATGGCATCGTTGGCATCAAGTCAACGTTGCACACTGATTCGAATCATGATCTGCCTGCTCGGTATGCTGCCACCAGTCATTAGGCGCATGCATGCAAACCGCTTTACCAAGATGGCACCCTGCACAATTCCCATCGGAAGTGTGCACGTGCATTTAGGACCCCATCAATTTAACCTCATTCTGTTTCTGAATATTTGTTGCTCTCCAGAGCCAACTTGTTCCAGGGACTAGAAATTGAGTAGCCCTCCGTTTGGGGCGATGACATTTGTGGGAGCACAAAAGTATCGCCGGGCACTACACAATTGAATCCAATGCGAACTTCTGGTTTTGTGCTCTAGGACGCTAATGTTGGTGCATCTGTCCTCCCAGGGGATTTGTAGGATCTTGCGGAGGGATCGTTGGTGGTATTTCTCCAGCGATTTGAGGTGTCTACTGCACATGGTCCATGTCTCTGAGCCATACAGGAGCCATAGCATACAGGAGCCATAGCGGAGTGCTAAATCAAGTGCTACTACTTCCCTTGGAGTACTAAATGGAGCAAGAGGGGATGGTAGTGGCAGAGCGCTGCACAATGTCCAAGGCAGCGCTGCCGGAATCACAGGCTCCTTCCCTCCCAAAAGCCAATGCTGAGGTCATTTCAAGGTAAGGCTGAGAATGGTGGGCGACAGCACTTGCGATCCATGAAGAGCAGCCCCAAGCACTCTCAGAAGCTGATCAATCGCGGGATGGAAAAAATTCAATAAAACAGCAAACTGGGGTGATAATAAAATTTGGGCTGTACCTGACCGCCACTGCCTTTAATTACTGCTCCCCAAGCAGCCAGCCAAGGTCACATCGCCTACTGTTGCTGCCGTTGTTGACACCGGGTGATGCTGCAGGGGGCGGAAGTAAACTTAAGATCTGGGGCGATAACGGGATGCTGTGCACCGGATTACGTCACGATCTCCGTGGAGCAGGAGATCGAGGCGGTAAGTTTTATCACCAGCGCTAACACGCCATGGAAGTTTGGGCATTGGTAATTTTGCCGCGCCCGGTCTGTAAGCCGTTAGCGCCCGAATTTACAAGTCAGATGCCAGTTGTTTCTGGTCCTCCAGAAAATGTTCTGGAAAGAGAACAGATCTGTAGGCAGTTCGGAATCTAAAAAGCTGATATCCTGAGAGGGTTCCAATTGAGATTTCTCTAAGTCCAAGCAAGGGCTATTAACCCTGTTAGGAGTGCAGCTACCCTAACTCCTACTTGAGTGTTCCTTTTCAAGCCCGCCACCTAAATGCAGGGCTCTTGCAACTGTTTAAATTAAAGCTGGACACCGACTAATTAGAAATACTTTTTAAAATCCTGAAATCTGAAAAGAACCGCGATATTAGATTCAAAAGCTCACTGTACGAATACCCCGAGACTCATCCGGTTTTGTTTTGTAGGAGCATAGCTGAATGAATTACAAGGCAGTAAAACATTATAAACTATGGGACCAGAGTTTGAACAGTTTGTCAACATCAACTGAATCTTTTGATGACTGCTTAAAGCACACTCAGAAATATTCCTCAAATAAAACAAAAAAACCTAACTATTTCCATATATTTTAACTTAGCTGACAAGAACTTCAGCATTTAATGGAGCCGAGCAGAAAGTTCCCAGATCTTGAGATTTGGACAGAGAGAATCTGTTCACGTGTTGCTAAGTGATTGAAGTGATACAATACCATTTGACTCAGTGTAAAAATGTGTTGGATCAAATGATATAAGTAATAGTGGCTTCAGTCATATCACATCACATGCTCACAGCATAGTTGAGAAAAGTTCTTAATAGTGTATCACTCTCATTCCACTGTTGACTGAATGTAATTATTTTTAGGGATTGCATATTAGACAGAGACATAATTTACACTTCTATAACACCTCATCATATCTCTCAGAATATACCAAAGTATTCTACATACAATGAATCACTTTGAGGTACAGTCATTGTTTCGTAAACAGGACAGCCGGGTCCTACCAACAAATGAATGCTGAGTGAATTTTTGTTTGTGGGGGTTTGGGGAATTGGTGGTTGAGAAAGGAATACTGGGGTACACTGCAAGTCTACTTTTGTCAGAATTCAGTTTACTTTTACTGAGAACTAGAGCTGTAATTCAGGCTCAGAATTCCAATTCATCACTCATTGTTTAATAACATTATCTTGTAAATTAGTTTAGCCAACAATTGGGGAAAATGAACATGACTGACAAATCATCAAACTGGGCACCGGCACAACATGCTCTTACACTTTGCTTCACTTTATTTTACTCATTTAATACTTACAGTGCCAGAAACAGCCATCACGCAAGCCAGGGAAACTACTACAAAGAAGGAAGTGAGTTGGCTATGGAGGGACAGTAGTGTCATGTATCTTACATGGCCACTGTTGGTACTATCACAAGGTGTGCCACCAGAGGGCACAGCAGTGGGAGACTCGTAGGTTACCTGTACATGAGTGCCTGGCCTAGTATAAAAAGGCAGGCCACCAGGTGTGATCCTCACTCTGGAGTTAACTAATAAAGGACTAAGGTCACCACAGTTCAAGTACAAAACACTGCCTCATGGAGTCATTGTTAGAGCATCTAAGGACACAACAACTGGCGACGAGAATACGAACTTTCATGTAAAAATGGCTACCCTTGGTACGTTGCAGCAGTTCGCCAATGGTGATGATTGGGATGCCTTTGTGAAGAGGCTAGAACACTTTTTTTTTACAGCAAACGACCTGGCAGGAGATGACCCAACCGTGCTGGCTGATAAATGCCAAGCTATCCTACTGACCAGTTGCGGGCCCAACGTCAATGGCCTCATCAGGGACTTGCTGGCACCAGCGAAGACAATGACCAAGTCATACAAGGAGCTCGTAACCCTGATCCAGGAGCAACTCAAGCCCAAGGAGAGCATCCTCACAGCCAGACACCGGTTCTATACCCATCGACGGCCTGAAGGCCAGGAAGTCGCGAATTACACCGCAGACCTCAGGAGGCTGGCAGCACCGTGCGAATTCGGCACCCACCTCAACAAAGCACTGCGGGACATTTTTGTCATTGGCATTGGCCGTGAGGGCCTTCTTCATAAGCTACTGTCGGCGGATACCACAGTCACACTGCAGAAGGCCATCTCTGTGAGCCAGCCAAGTGACCTCGACCTACGGCTTTAGGGAGATGTCTCACCCTCAGGACTCAAACCCGACAGGTACTGTGCACAGAGAGGCGCCGTTCAGGAACTGGACTGTAGAGCGCATCCTTTCAGGGGAGAGAGAACAGGGCCCTGAGTCCCTTAACTCAGAGTCCGCCGAGGGAGTCTAATCGAGTAGCACCATGCTGCTGTTGTAGAGGGAATCACAGGGCTCACCAGTGCCGTTTTAAAGACTATGATTGCAAAGGCTGCAGCACAAAGGGCCACCTCCAGCGAATGTGTAAAAGAAATAGGATTCACTGTGTCGATGAGGTGTCTGCAGAACATCATGAATCCAGCATGGATTACGAATCGTTAGACAGAGAGGCAGCCCAGTCCCATGGGGAGGTACATAGCATGTTTACCTGCACCACCGAGTGCTCCCTGCTGAAGATGGAAGTCTTGATAGAGGGACGTCCAGTCTTCATGGAAGTGGACACAGGGGCGAGCCAGTCAGTGATGAATCAAGGAGCCTTTGCGAGACTATGGGACAATCCGACTGAACGACCCGAGTTGGCCCCGGTTCAGATAAAACTGCGCACCTACACCAATGAAATCATCCCAGTCGTTGGTAATGTGAATGTAAAGGTACTCCATGGTGCACAAGTTACCTCTGTGGATTGTTGCAGGTGATGGACCAATGCTGCTCGGCAGAAGGTGGATGGAGAAGATCCAGTGGAAGTGCGAAGATCTCACCTCTCCAGCGATCGAAGCCCCTGCGCTCAGAGGCAAAGCAAGCCCTCACCCGAGGATGGACCCAGCACCGGAGAGTTGACCAGCACGGCACCCGAGACACAGACCGCTCAGCACGACTGCCTGGAGATGATCCAGCTGAGACGACCCGAACGCATCTTCCAGGCTCCAGTGGCAGGACTCAGGAGGGAGAAAATCAGATCCAGCAACGACTTCCCAACTGCGGAGGCAGAACCCGGGAAGAAGAGGATCGCCGCAGTCGGCATCGTGGATGAAGCAAAGATGGCGCCCGCACCACGAGGCGATGCGCTGAAGACAAAGATGGCTGTGGCCAGACCACGAGGTGCAGCGCTGATAGAGCAACACGTGGTACCAAATGAAGAAACGGACTGGGGTAAAGCAAGCAAGGCTCTCTTAAAGGAGGCCGGCAATCCACTACAATTAAAGGGACAGTTCCACACAATTAAGCAATGTAACAAGAATTGTAAGTTAGAGACTAAAAGCGTAACGGATTATGCAAAGTGTGTAACTGACCATGTAAAATGTGCAACCGATAATCGGAATTGTATACATGCAACCAGCGAGGAAAAGTCGCGTGATCACGATCGGACCCCTAGAGTGTCCATCATAAGTCAGAAAAAGTTATGCGATGCAGGATTCCCACCACACACAGCCAACGCAGCGGGCAGACACTCATCGGGTGCACACAGGTCCAGCAAGCTATCCAATGCTGTAGGTTGCGTCCCGGAGACCAGAGTCAGGCACCATGAAGTGTGGCCAAAAGCAGCCAACACACACAAGCTGCGAGGCAAGTGACCTCAGCAGAGCAGAGGCACTGGTAGTGATACCATGCCCTGAGTCGGCGCCATCTCTCAGGCAACCGATGGCATCAACAGCCACGAGCCTGAAGGAGCAGACTGCCCCAAGGCCATACCCCTAGAGGAAACAAGCACCACCCAGGATTACGAAACAAGCGAAGCTCAGGCCAGCGAGTCAGCAGTTCCTTGTGCACTGCTAGACGACAGCTCCTCAGGGAGCAGCTGGGACCCAGGGTGTAAAGAAAGGATGGGGGGTGGTGGGGTCACGGACATCCGTGAACCTGCCTGCCGCTAAGGACCATGGCAACAGCCCCGAGAGCAGACTATGCGAGCCAACCGGCTTCCCACTGCCAGCACCAGACTGCAGGGATACCACCCAGCAGCTCTGGAACTAGCCATCCTTACACAGCGGTCACTGCAGTGACAAGACATCTAATGCTCTTGTCGCACCACGGAACCACAAAAGAAAAAAGAAATGCAAAACCCACTCACCTGACATTGTAGGTACATGAATGCCAGGAGCCTCTGCCACACCAACGTAAGAAGTGGGGAGAATGGAGTGGTCAGGAACACACACACACACACACACAGCAACCACCAGCACGCTACTGCACCAACGACACAGCCAAGGTTAAGCCGGCCCGCTAGCAGACAGAACCCATATAGAGCTAAGCCCAGAGCATAGTTAATGCAGAGGCGGTATGCACTGAGGGTTCAGGGTGGAAGAGATGTCATGCATCTTACATGACCACTGTTGGTACTATATCAAAGCGTGCCACCAGAGGGCACAGTAGTGGGAGACTCATAGGTTACCTGTACAGGTGTGCCTGGCCTCATATAAAAGGCAGGCCACCAGGTGTGATCCTCAATCTGGAGTTAATTAATAAAGGACTAAGGTCACTACAGTTCAAGTACAACACATTGCCTCGTGGAGTCATTGTTAGAGCATCGAAGGACACAACAAATAGCAGTTACATCAGAACATAAAAACAAAAGAAATAGGAACAGAAGTAGGCCATATAGCCCCTCGAGCCTGCTCCACCATTCAATAAGATCATGGCTGATCTGATCATGAACTCAGCTCCACTTCCCCGCCCGTTCCCCATAACCCCTTATCGTTTAAGAAACTGTCTATTTCTGTCTTAAATTTATTCAATATCCCACCTTCCACAGCTCCCTGAGGCAGCAAATTCCACAGATTTACAAGCCTCTGAGAGAAGAAATTTCTCCTCGTCTCTATTTTAAATGGGCGGCCCCTTATTCTAAGATTATGCCCTCTGGTTCTAGTCTCCCCCATCAGTGGAAACATCCTCTCTGCATCCACCTTGTCAAGCCCCCTCATAATCTTATACGTTTCGATAAGATTACCTCTCATTCTTCTGAATTCCAATGAGTAGAGGCCCAACCTACTCGACATTTCCTCATAAGTGAACCCCCTCATCCCCAGAATCAACCTAGTGAACCTTCTCTGAACTGCCTCCAAAGAAAGTATATCCTTTCGTAAATATGGAAACCAAAACTGCACGCAGTATTCCAGGTGTGGCCTCACCAATACCTTGTATAGCTGTAGCAAGACTTCCCTGCTTTTATATTCCCTCCGCTTTGCAATAAAGGCCAAGATACCATTGGCCTTCCTGATCACTTGCTGTACCTGCATACTATCCTTTTGTGTTTCATGCACAAGTATCCCCAGGTCCCGCTGTACTGCGGCACTTTGCAATCTTTCTCCATTTAAAAAATAACTTGCTCTTTGATTTTTTTTCTGCCAAAATGCATGATCTCACATTTTCCAACATTATATTCCATCTGCCAAATTTTTGCCCACCCACTTAGCCTGTCTATGTCCTTTTGCAGATTTTTTGTGTCCTCCTCACACATTGCTTTTCCTCCCATCTTTGTATCATCTGCAAACTTGGCAACGTTACACTCAGCCCGTTCTTCTAAATCGTTAATATAGATTGTAAATAGTTGGGGTCCCAGCACTGATCCCTGCGGCACACCACTTGTTACTGGTTGCCAACTAGAGAATGAACCATTTATCCCGACTCTCTGTTCTCTGTTAGTTAGCCAATCCTCTATCCATGCTAATATATTATCCCCAACCCCGTGAACTTTTATCTTGTGCAGTAACTTTTTATGTGGCACCTAGTCAAATGCCTTCTGGAAGTCCAAATACACCACATCCACTGGTTCCCCTTTATTCACCCTGTTCATTACATCCTAAAAGAACTCCAGCAAATTTGTCAAACATGACTTCCCCTTCGTAAATCCATGCTGACTCTGACTGATCGAATTTTGCTTTTTCAAATGTCCTGCTACTACTTCTTTAATGACTCCAACATTTTCCCAACCACAGATGTTAGGCTAACTGGTCTATAGTTTCCTGCTTTTTGTCTGCCTCCTTTTTTAAATAGGGGTGTTACATTTGCAGTTTCCCAATCTGCTAGGACCTTCCCAGAATCCAGGGAATTTTGGTAAATTACAACCAATGCATCCACAATCCCTGCCGCTACTTCTCTTAAGACCCTAGGATGCAAGCCATCAGGTCCAGGGGACTTATCTGCCTTTAATCCCATTATCTTACTGAATGCCACCTCCTTAGTGATTGTGATTGTGTTGAGTTCCTCCTCCCCTATAGCCCCCAGACTATCCATTGTTGGAATATTGTCCGTGTCCTCTACCGTAGAGATTGATACAAAATATTTGTTCAGAGTTTTTGCCATCTCCATGTCCCCCATTACTAATTCCCCGGTCTCGTCCTCTAAGGGACCAACATTTACTTTAGCCCCCCCTTTTCCTTTTTATATACCGATAGAAACTCTTACTATCTGTTGGGCAATAGGTAGTATTAATTCAACAGTGGAGTTCTGACTGGATTCTACACATCCCTCATCTTTAAGTGGATTTTCAGGAAGATTTCACAGGAAGTTCAGAAGTTACTAACTTTTGTTATGTATGATTTAAAATTTCAACAGGTACAACTTCACTTTTTATGTTATAAATCAGTTATTGCTTCCCTATTGAAGAAAATCACACATTTGTGCTTGTGCCTGTTCTAGCAATTATAATTCATCTCGCTCTGAATCCATTAGCATGGCTCTGACATGCTATGAAAAGGCATATTAGTTCCCAGGTATGCTATGTAGAACACTGCATTGATGAATTGATGATTAAGTACAGGTGCTAGTCACCATTCCCACCCTCCCTCCCAGTCTTCCACTCTTATTTAAATGTCAGCTGGAAGCATATGGATATGATGTGTAACAATGTGTACTACATGGTTGGTTGCTCCTTGTTAAAATTAAGATGTATCAAACACTACAACACTTAGCAAATGTCGTGAGCAATAGCACTGAGTATACTCCCACTTCTACCGCACTATTTCAATTAGGTTCGACAGTTCAGAACTATTTAATTAAACATTTTTTACTGAAAATAAAGGATTTTTTAAAAGCAGAATTGACTGCTAGTTTTTATATGGGAAATGTAAATTTATACAATGGTTTCTAGGAGAATTGTAGAAGTATACCTCTTCTTACTATTGAATTCCAAATGTAATTCAGAACTGAGAATATCCAGAGTAATTAATGCTTTGCTTTTTTATCATAAAAAGTAATTCAGATCCAAAGTATGAATATGCAAGACAAATGGGAGAGCCTCAACTAATTCAGAACATTGCCAATAAAGTATCAGGATGTGAATGGACATCACCATTAACCTCGAGATTTAAACACAAATCTGCCACGAGATATGAAGCCTGCTCCAGACTACCAGGGAGTTAAATGTATTTAGAAGATCATCACAGATACATGAACAGGAATCCCACATCCATGCCACCCAAAGTTCCTCCAAATATGGGGGCACAAAACATCATCAAGGTACGGGGGGAAGAATGCAAATCACCAACCCAACTGTTAAGGTAGGTGAAAATCCATTTTAATAAAGAGGCAATATCCAAATATTAAAATTTTGGATCAATTTAAAATACTTTAAAAACACTTGCTATACCACATCCCAGAATACAAGATGATTCTTTTCTGCTATCACAGACCAAGACCAGAGGGCATCTGATAAATTTCTACCTACATTCATTGTATTTCATCCATTTAACCTCATGTAACCATTTGTATTCTCTGTTGAGAAGATACTTTGCCCAGATAACATTCTTTACCATATTTATCAGGAGAATTACATCATTTACATAACCTTGTTGTTGCACAACTTATATTATAACATTTCAGTTACTACCAGTGTACAACAGGTTTTAATGTAAAAAATATTACTGCATATAAAACTGAATATGGGTTTGGTAATAGGACTATAAAAATAAAAGATTATTTTGTCCTTTGGGTTTGACTGTGGAGGAGGTTTACTTTTCAAATGTAAAATGTGTGATGTCTAGTGTAATGTGTGGGTTTATTCCCTTTTGTACCGACATTAATTTCAATGGGAAATACATTCCAGATATATACTAGAGATCAGGCCCATGTTTCATTTTATTGGTTTTATTCACTATCAAACCTAAGACAAAGGCTCCGATTTTAATCCCCCACACCCGAAGCAAACAAAGCCTTTGGGGAGGTGGTTAAAATATCAGCAGCATGGCATGCATCAAGCCACGCTGCAAATGCACTCCACGCAATTTTAATGGATGCATTTCAGGCAGGATGAGAGACCCTTATCCCAAGCAAGCAAAAGGCTCATTGACATTCAAAACTTGAGGTATGATGATGTAATTTAGACCCTGGCTACATTTTAACTGGCTGCAGCGAGGTTGGCACCTGGTGCCGTCCTTGGCAGGGAAATGCTGTACAGAGGATCTGCAAATTCGGAAAAGAAAAATTATTTTATATTTTAAAAGTTCCCTTGAGGATAATCCTCTGAGCCCCACAAGGAATCCCTGGGCTTCCCACGACTGCATGGGCCCCCTCCCCTCCTGCACCTACTTTGTCAGCGACTGTTCCTGCAGGTCTCCAGCTGCAGCCTCCTGTCGTGCTCACCCAACTCTGACTCACCAGCCTGACGTCATTGTCACTGGGTTCAGGCAGGAGTCAGACCTGGTCTGTGTAAATGAAGCCAGGAGTTAAAGTGGTCTATGCTCACGTTGACCCCACATTCGCCCGAATTAAAATTGGGGGCTACAGATTCATGGGATTGATTGTGTCAGAAGAGAAAACTTTGCAATGAGATATCTTGATTAATCACCATTTAAAAAATATTCTAGTAATATTAAATCATTAAATTTGTCACAAAACAGTATTGAAAATACAAATGGGGTAAGAGCATCCTTTTAGGAAAGGTTAACATTGTTGAGGGTCACAACATCTGTTTGGTTAATTTCAGACTATTAAACAAGGAGCCAAGAGCATCTATTACAATTACCTGAAATATCAATCCAGGAGCCTGAAGCTTTGATCCAGGAGACTGGGAATTTCTGGACTCTTCATACTTTTAGCCAGCAATATAAACCTACAATAATAGGTGTCCAGTGGCCCTCCACATCTAATTTTGAGAATGCTTGGCAATGTACAACTCATGGGTTATAATAATGTATATGTTTTTTGTTTTTTACTGTTAAATGGAACTGTTGCTGATGAATAAACCCAAGTATTATGTTGAAGGATGTTATACTTACAAGTCAAAACATTATAGTTTTTCTGGGGAAAAAATAACGGATCTTTAAAGATTAAATTCCTAGAAATATTACTCACAATATAAGCAGACTCATCATGTTCATATGACATTTTTATGCCTATTATTTTAGCAGAAATTTCAGCAGTTGATTAATTCTTATATTAAAATACAGGACGGAGTAATGCTATACCAACACAAGAATTCATCTATGAATATCGCAAATAGTATTTTATAGCCTAAAGTTCCACAAACATTTATTTAAATTTCATCATATCAAGTTGAAGTTATATAAATTCACACAGTTCCAGTTGGGAGCTCTGCTCAAAGGGAGATCGTGCTACAACGCTGTAGTGCAGATTCTCCACACCATGCTCCTTTAAAGCACAGGTCCTTGTTGGGAGTGGTTAATTTATTCAATAATATATTGCTCCTACTGTTTTGTTCCCATTGTCTATATTCCCTTTTGTTTATAGTTACAATAAAAATAAGAAGTACAATTCAAAAAGATACAGAAGGCCGTGTATTTCCAAGTGTACATCTCCACAAATGTATCAGTTTATAAATACAGTATGTATACACAAACATATTTATTTCATTTTCTTTGTGATAATTCATCAGTTCACTTTAAGGCTAAAGAACACATGGACAAGCCTGCAATGAAAGATGGTAATACGTATGAAACGTTTCTGTTTAAAAGTATTGGATTAACATGATTTAGTAAAAAATCTGTACATTTTGCGTATGCAATGATTGCAAGAGAGACAATACCAGCAACAAGTCTCTAAGTAGGTTTCTAAGAGCTAGTAAATAATTCAGAAGGGAGCATTGATAAAATTGTCTTTTGGGAGATGGATGTTGTTGGCCTTATTTTCAAAAAGGTGCATTGCTGATTATGACAGAAGCAAGGCTCCAACCTGCATCATATTCTAAAAGATTTTTGCATTATAAATTTTCATATAAACTTGCCCCTAAGCTAATTAACTAAATGTAACTCTTTGACCTGGACACTGGTAAGATCTCCATTGTCTCAAAGCCTGAGGGAAAAGCAATACACAATACTATCTGGGGAATATCTGTTAGCTCCAGGGGCACCACTCGCCTCTATTTATATTATTGCCATAAACAAACTTGAAGCAGGTTAAAATTATTTAACTAATACCCCCTGTTTGTCAAAAGACAACCACTGCGGGAGGTCTCCCGATCTCGCACCATAACTTTGGCAGAGGATTGGTGGAAACAATGGAGAAACAGTGTAAACAGCTGTTCAGGCATTTCTCCAGAGTTTCTGTCAATCTTCTATCAATGTTACAGTAGAAATTGCAGAAATTCTCCCCCAATAGAGGTAAGTTTACTATTGTGAGGAGAAATAAAGCTCATGGACTGAACTCTTGCAACCGTTAAGGAGGATGTGGAGGGTAGAGGGGGCGTGTCATGCCGGGCAGAAATTCAATAAGATTTTGTCTTAGGATTGACATGTTATCATATCACTCCAGACATCAATGGAGTTGTAATTCACATTCCCAAATACTCAGATGATAGAAATAAGTACTTTAACTATCAAGCTGATAAGAAAGAACCAGGGTGTCAAAGAAGCTGGCTTTACTTTAAAGAAAGTGAGGAATTTATCTGGGCAGCAGCTTTAGATTGTTCAGTTTAACCATTTAATTTTCATGACATGGCAGAGGATGAACTTTGTGGGACAGGTGTGTTCCTTTTACAAATCCTTAAAAGATTGTGAATGGACACCAGAAAGGACTTTAAGAATTGAAGCACGGGGTTTTTGAAATAGTTTAAAGTATCTATGCATGTCAAGAACTATTATTATTATTTATCTCATGTATTTTGCTTTTGTATAACTGTATCTCTTGTAATAAATCGGCTTTGTATTTTGCCTGAAATATATGATCTAGTAGCATATTATTTTTCCATCTACCTAAGAGATAGATCAGAATGGTATGGCTTCTTGTGAATACATTGCCAATCTTGATAACCACCTACTTTAGATACACAGTACAATTTGTAGGCACATAGGAAACATGGGTTCATTTCAACTGCTATGAACATAAATAAAGAGAGTTTGGAAGGGGCCTGAATTTTGCCAACTGAAGTACAGATCAGCTATGATCTAATTGAATGGCAAAAAAGGCTCGTGGGAATGAATGGCCTCTCGCCTCTGAGTCAGAAAGTTGTGTGTTCAAGTTCCACTCCAGAGACTCGAGTACAAAATCTAGGCTGAAACTCCAGTGCAGCACTGAGGGAGTCTACGCTGTTGGAGGTGAGGGATAGAAATTCAGGCCCACCAGAAACCTGGCGCAGCTACTGTTTTTAACGTGTGTTTTCCGCCACGCTGGATGAGGTGTCCTCTCTCGCGAAATTTAGCTCTTTGTCATTTTTTTTCAGGCGGACCGGGAGTTGGTCATAATGGGGGCGGAAGTGGAGCAGTAAGCAGAAGACCGACAATGAGAGGGGCGGAAGTGGAGGCGGGATGGAGTCACCGCCACTGTCAATCATCAGCAGAGTAGTGATGACGTCATGACATGGCTCTCCCCTTCACTTAAAGGGGAGAACCTTTGTCATATTTAAACTTCGGTCCACTGGGCCACCAGAGAGGGTTTCCGCTGGGCTAGAGGCTTGGCACCCAAGAGGGGGTGCCAGGCCGCCTGTTGGCGGCCCAGCCGGACCCAGGGGGATAATTGTCGGCCCGACCTGGCAGTCGGCCGACAGAAAAAAACATGGTGGCCGCGGCAGTGGGCTCTTGCCTTTAATGGTCATGTCCCACACACAGAAAACAAGGTGCACTGACTGGAAAAGCTGTTGGAGACATCACATGGAGGATCAAAGATTTTTCATGCTGAATTTGGTTGGAGGTGCGGGAGATCGATGGTGTGCACTTTGATTACGCACTGAGGACTGGTCAGCAGCAGTGGGTTGGAAGTGGGAACTGCCGGAAAATCCACCAAGGTGAATTTCGCTAGCGGCGGCCATTCGACTGCAAATCGGCGGCGACTGGATTCCACCACTTGGCCACCGCTTTCTGACGGTAAGAGGCCTTTTCGGGAGGCTGAATTTTGGTCCCGCCGTCTTTTAGATGAGACGTTAAACTGAGGCCCATGTTCCCCTCAGGGTGACGCAAAAGATCCCATGGCACTATTTTGAAGAAGAGAGTTATCTCCTGGCCAATATTTATCCATCAACCAGCATCACTAAAATAGATTATCTGGTAATCATCACATTGATGTTTAAGGAACCTTGCTGTTCACAAATTGGCTGGCAGGGTTTCCTAAATGACAACAGGGACTACGCTTCAAAAGTACTTCATTGATTGTAAAGTATTTTAGGGCATCCTGAGGTTGTGAAATACACTATATAAATGCAAGGGGACAAAATTCCCCTGTTCTGTGCCATCAGTTAGCGCCTTCATGGCGCACTAACGGGTCGCAAAACTCGTTTCGCTCGCGGGGGGCGGCCGGTGGAGGGGGCGGTACTGGCTCTTGCAAAATTGCACAGGAGTTAGCAGAGCATGAAAACAGTAGCATCACCCCCCCACCCCTCCGCTTGTAGTGCCCGGGTTTCTACGCCTCCGGTAATGACATCATCGCCATGTGCGCCGACCACTTTTCGCCCCGCAGCGGCCCCTTTGTGCCCTGCGGTGGAAATTGGCCAGCTCCCCGTGAGGCCGCCGCGGGCGATGCTCGCGCCAGTCTCACGGGTCGCAAACCGCAAACCTACTTCGCGGGGTGAACTTCAAAGCCGCCTTCTTTGTTTTTCTCCCCCCTTATTGGTCGGCCATTTGCTGCTCTTTTCATGGGGTCTGGCCCGCGATCGTGCAGCCCGGCACTCTGTCTTGCTGCCAGGCTGTGGCCAGGCCACCCCTTAGCCCTGGTGGCCCAGTGGAGGCCATCAAAGGGCCTGCATAGTTCGTTGTGTTGATACACATCAGTGCTACGCGGAGAGACCGCACAAATAACGCTCCAGAACTCGCCCAAATAGCTCCCCCGAACCTGCCCCATAAGGAAGTGGTGCGCGTGACATTGCGCTCCACTTCCTGTGAGGGGCGATAAACGGAATTTCGCGGTCAGGGCGGGACTTCCACGCTGGACGCAGGAATTTCAACTTCCAAATTCTTTATTTTACTCCTGTTCCTATGTACCTAAAATAAAGTGACATTTGCATGATGTTGATGTCTGTCACCTAGGGGTAATTTTAATCTATCCCACCTGGCGGGAAACTGACGTGATCAGATTGCCACACATTTTACATTCCACTCCATTTTACTTTTCACTGACTTCAATGGAAACTAAAATCATGTGGGGTGTAAAACGGATGTCCGAGCCCATTGTGTCTGTTTCCTGCTGGGTGAGTTAGGTTAAATTACCTCCCCGAAATTTTATGCCAATCGAAATATTTATGATTTGTCAATAAATCTTGGAACATTGACTAATGGTGAAATATGCCAATATCTGGTACGTACATAGAACCAGAAGACAGGGTGACTAATGCTTTATATTTGGCTAATTTCTAAGCACCAATAGATGTTTACTCTCACATTTCTCCAGTGTGTTGGTACGATGTATTGGTTCCACTTTGCAGTAAATATTGGAGCACTGATGACTAGCAGGATTTTTTTGTTGCAAGAAGCTAGATGATGGTCCAAAGAAAGTAAAAATAAGTATGTGACAAGACATGATAGACAGCGGATAGCTGGTTCCAAGATGGGTTTCAAAAGCCAGTCAGAGGAAGAGAGGTGCAAAGGAATTCTACAGTTTTAAGGTGCTCTTAAATATAGGAATCAATGCAATTAATCTTAGTTCTAACACAGTGGAAGAAGGACTGCATACTTAGAGCTTAAAAGGAACAAAAGAGGACAGAACAGCATCAATCACATAATAGATTTACACAATTAATACAATTGCCCAGCAATTTCTTAACCAAAGTCAATATAACCAAAATCAATCACAGTCCAGGTGTCACCAGTGGTTCGACTCACTACCATTGTGTATTAGCTTATACACATAATAATTAAATCATGAGGTATGGTGTTGCAATAAAAGGTCAGATCGTAGCTGTTTGTCACATTTTATACAACACTCAAATTGAATCCAAAAGTGCAATCAGCTCTGGTATTCAAGAAAAAATTCCCATGGCAACGCACTGAAGTCATTTCAGAATAAGCAACTCTGCCAGTTACTTAAATAATATGAAAGGAAAATAAAACATGGTAGAAGTTGTGGCTTGTTTTGGAACGAAGAGTAATTCTTCTGAAGAGCAAGTAAGATTTTTCAACAAAATAAATTGTGAAACAAAATTCCTTGTAAGGTATTCACTTGTAATGAGCTTGATTAAAATATGAATGTGATTCATGCTGTTTCTCTAAATCTCGATTACTGCCTTGTATCTTTAATTGACCCGATAGATAGAGCAAGCCTTTGCCCTAGTGATAGCATTGCTGCCTCTGAATCAGAACCCTACTCCAGATAGTTCCGGCGAGTGGAGACCGGAGTGAAATACTCTCAGCCAATGGGTGTGTGTGTGGGTGCCCCCCACCCCACCTCACCACCTTATCGTATGGTGTGTGGGAGCCCATAAAACCCTCGCACCATATCGAACTAACCACCCTGTACGGCTGGTATAAAGATGGTAACAGCCGTGGAAGGAGTGCCCGTGTCGTGGTCTATCCGACTATTAATTCCTGCCTGAGATTCCTTTCACTACATTACAATATTCTCCAAGGGAAAAGTGTGAAGATGTGAAAACAATAACCAGATAGATAAATGTTTTGCCTAGTAGATAAAAATTTTATATATGGAGCTGATTCTCAAGAAGAGATACAGACCGCGACAGAAAGATGCAAAGACGTCCACTCAATATGGCGCCTAAACATAAAGACAAGAATGCCAAAGGTTCAATCCTTCACTGTGCTGTGTAACCAATCTTACCTAGGTTAGGGGTGGGCACTATACTCACCATTCCTAAGTTAAGAAAGAAAACTATTGGGACTATGCTGTTGATTGCTATGCACGGTAGAACCTTCCTTTCTGAAAGTCTGTTTATGGATCTGACCTGCTTGCCACTGGTTCGAGCTCCCATTACAATCAGAACACTTAATACCAATAACTAGAATGCTTGCAGAATACATCAACAGTTACAGGAAAAGTTGCTCTCTACTATACCTGAGCTAGCACTGCTGGTTCCCAGTGCACCGATCGGCTGCAACATGAAAGTAAACCTGTCATCATTCATCAAGATCAGTGGGTGGGCAGGAATCCCCCCCCCCCCCCGCACCCCCACCACCAGCACCAGATCTTCGTGGCAGATAACATTAGCAGATCCTGGAAATTTTACCTTTGGGTTGCAGCTAGCTGTTTCAGACCAGTACATAAGGAACCAGTAGTGCTAGCACAGGCATCAACATACAGAGGCAGATTCTGTAAGGCAAAGGAAGCAAAGGTGCTCCACTATGTGTAGGACATACAATCAAGATTAAATTCATCCCAGTTATCTGTATTTATCCTTTTGAAAAATGGAAATCCAGCACAGCTCAGGATGTGTGACATTAGGTGGGGCACGGTGCCACAGTGCAAATTGAAAATCACTCTCAGTAAGTAATTAAAATGTTACACTGGTGTAATGATGCTCTTCTAAGAATGATCCGCTGTGAGGGCACTGCAGAGGGGATTGTACCCTATATCTAGTTATGCTGTGTCTGGACTGGGGATCACCAAGGCAACAGTGGGTTTCAAAAATGAAAGCATTGTACTCACTAACATCATTCACATTGAAGAGCATAGAAATTCACACATAAAACAAAAATCACTATAAACATCTATCTGCAGTTAAACCTTGGCACATGTTAATCTCACTGTTTTGTCATAGGCTTTTGCTATATGACCATTATTGGTTATCAATGGATAATTAATACTACAGACTACAGGAGAAGATGGTAGCAGTTACTACATGGCAGCTAAAAAGCAATTATGTATGTTATAGCTTGTTTGGGATCAAAACACAGTGCCATAAAATGAAGGAAGAAAAACAAAAAGTCTTGCATGAATAAAAATTGACATCAGAATTTTCTCAAGTGAGATATCAATACTCTATATTCCACAGTGACAGTGCTCATCTCTGATTACATTGCAGTAATTATCCACATCTGTAAATTACTGATATTCTTCAAAGTCTTAACCAGGAAAATATACAAACCATTTTGGGTTGTTCGTCTCCGAGCTTCAACCAACAATGCCGTGCAGCTGGATAGAGATATAATGGAGTAGCCGAAAATAAGATCAAAAACACGTTGCAAAATAAACACTGAGCTGGATTTTCCAGGGTCTCCCCGTAAGGTGTGGGGGAACTCAGGAGACGGCGGGAAACCCGGAATGTCAGGTTTCCTGGCACGCTGTGGAGTTTAACTCCAGTGTGCGTGTGGTGTCAGGGGCGGGTTTCCTGCCTGGGTCAGCCTGATTGACAGGCTGTCTTTCAGTTGTGTGGGGAACTGGGAGAAGGAGGCTGCAGCAACAGGTAAGTGCTGGACCCCAGGGCTGAATCGCAATCTGGGGGGAGTGGGGCGGTTACAGGCTGGGGAGGGGAGGTGTCTATTCCCTGAGAGGGCCAGGTCTGATGGTGGGGAAGCTTGGGGGGCCGAGAGAAAGCTCTCCTGTCCCTCCCAGCTCACAAGGATTGTTCGCCGAGGCTGAGGTCACCTCGTTGCAGCCACTGGGAATCCCAGGCCTGGGATCCTGACAAAGGAGGTTAAAGTAGAAGCTTTAGGCCTCATTATCATATGTAAATTGCCTACCCACCTCTTGGCAGCGGGTAGGCAGCCCACCCCGCCATCCCGCCTGAGTGGAAGGTGTAAGTGGGTGGGCTGGAGACGGGTTGGGGTCGTGGTTCACATTTTTTCAACTTTCACTTCCCCCCGCGCCTCCAACCCATCCGCTCTTACCTCTGGAAATTCCAGCCATTGTGTTGGCTCTGAAACATTATCTTTTTCTTTCAGTGAAAAGCTTATCATTTTGATTTTCTCCAAGCTCGCTCCCATTTCAGTTTGTGTCACCACTCACTTTCCTCCAACTATGGGGTGGGGAGAGGATAGAGACAGAGACAGACAGTCTGGTCATTGAATATTTCTGCAACCTCCAGTACATGTGTTCCCTAGGCACCGACTCCTTCCCTCTCCCTGCTACTGTCTCAGGCTGAACCAGACTGTTCACAACCTTGGTATCCTAATGAACCCTGAGCTGAACATTCGACTCCATATCGTCTCCATCACTGAGATCACCTATTTCCACCTCTGTGGCATTGCCCGTCGCTGTCCCACCTCAGCTCATATGCTGCTGAAACTCTCATCATGCCTTTGTTACTTCGAAATCCGAATATTCCAATGCTCTCCTGGCTGACCTTGCACCTTGCACTGTCCATAAATTTGAGCTTATACAAAATTCTGCTGCCCGTGTCCTAACTCGCACCAAGTCCCGTTCGCCCATTGCCCTGTGCTGGCTGACTTAGATGGGAAACATCTCAATTTTAAAATGTTCATGATTGTTTTCAAATCCCTCCATGGTCTCATCTCTCTCTATCTCTGTAATTTTCTCCAGCCATACAACCCTCCGAGATCTTTGTGCTCCTTCAATTCTGGCCTTATCCACATCCCCGATTTTCATCGCTCCACCACTGGTGGCCATGCCTTCAGCTGCTTAGGCCCTAAGCTCTGGAAGCTCTACCTCTCTCTCTCTTCCTTTAAGGCGCTTCTTAAAACCTACTTCTTTGGCGAAGCTATTGGTGTCAAATTTTGTTTGATGACGCATATGAAGTGCCTTGGGAGGTTTTACTACATTAAAGGCGCTATATAAAGGCAAGTTGTCATTGTTGCTGGCCTACATTGGTGGGTGCCAGGTCACCTCGCAAGGGGAGTCTTGGTGTTTCAGATTAATTTTAAATACTTACAAAATATTTTTATGGATTCATCTAACTGAGGTATATTTCCTGAGTTTCAGGAAAGATATATATCTCTGTATTAAGATTCTGTCTTGACAAGCTGGGTGGTAATCCAATGGCCCGGATTGCCTGCCCTTTTTGGAAACTGTCTATTTTCTATTCCCGTTAAATCCATGAGAGTGAATTTCTATGGAAGTTCTCCAGCTCGACACCAACGGAAACCACAGAAAAATAAGAAATTCACCCCTGACTGAATGAAAATTAGGCGGAAGTGATAAAGATCAAATGGTCCACCCCATCGAGCTGTGATAGAGACGGAAATCTACACAAATCCCCACTCCCCACCCCGCCCTTGTCTTTTTAAATGAGGCAAATTGACATATCCAAAAATGTTATAACTAATAATGGCCTCAATTTTCTTTTCTTTTCCTAGTGAAGAGATTTCAAAAATAATGGCTATGAACCATATAGCTTTTTTTTTGTATTGGTGGCCTATGATGTAATCCTCCAAACATTCCAATGACAATGTTATCCCTTTCCTCCATTATGAATACTTTGTAAAGCAAGAAAGAAAACAAGACGCCAACTTGAAACTTCAGGGGAGATTTGGAGGCCTCTTGTCCAGCGGAAACAGGTGGTAGCACCCCCAAAAAGGGGTATGACTTACCACTCTGTTCCCACCAACAGTATGGATGATGCTATATTCCCAAAGGCCGACTACAGGGTGATGGGAGTGCACAATGGGAGCGCCCACTTAAGTTAGGCCAAAGAAGAGTCAACAGATAAGTACAAATTTATTTTGGAAAAGTTGGGAATAGCAGGAGTGTTTCTCCGGGCTCCACTAAAACAACCTGGGCCACTGCCTTGGCTCCCCACCCTCCTGAGAACGGATTCTCTCCCCCGGGCTTACCTTTTATTCCCGGTCAGGATTCTGACAGGCTGCTCGGGAGCACCAGTTTGCTGCCCGCAGCCCACCAGCCATATGTTAATGAGGACCAGCTCTCAAAATGGACCTGGTCTCTCCTGTGGACCATCAGGCAGCCGGCGGGCTCTACTCCATCATCCATCCAAACACTGCTTGGGGAGGTCAATCTGCACATTCAGTATTTTGAAATGCATCACCTGTAATCCCTTGTAGTAATAATCAACACTCTACTTCCACTGCCTGCAATTACTTAGTACATCATTGACAAGTACATGTCACACAGGTTACATTAACTGGCAAAGGGAAACTTAAATTCAAATGATCACTACAGTGCTCCAATGGTATATGATAAATGAGAACAAAATAAAT
This sequence comes from Pristiophorus japonicus, assembly GCF_044704955.1. Lineage (NCBI taxonomy): Eukaryota > Metazoa > Chordata > Chondrichthyes > Pristiophoridae > Pristiophorus > Pristiophorus japonicus. Next base: position 171,169,844 of record NC_091981.1, read on the forward strand.
TAAAAATAATATCCCTTTTTGGTGAAGCCAATATTCCCTAGCTTCGTTGTCTACGATTAGATTATCGTCAAATTCATTCATGTTAAACAAAAGCTTGCATTAGTATAGCATCTCTAATATATAAATCATCTGAAAATGTTTCACAGAGGCAAATATCACTGTACAAGGAACAGTTATGTGTGAAAGGTTGGGGAGGGTGGGTGACTGAATTAAAAATATAAGGCAGGTTTTGAGGAGGCTTCTGAAGGAGGTAGAGGAGGTAGCAAGGTGGAGGGATTTAGGGAGAGTAGCCTACAGTGTAAGGTTGAGACAGCGAAAGCTCTGATTCTGACTATGAGGGAGTTAGAAGAGCAAAGGGCATATTCTGCAACATAGGGTGAACCAAGTTGCAGAGACAGGAAGAAATTAGGCATTGGATGGACTTGGATGAAAATTGGCGAGGACAGAGGTAGGAAACTGGGACATAGTGTGGAATAGGATGTGGGCAAAAAAGTTTTAGATTAGTTGTAATTTGTGAGAGGCAGAACTCAGGAGTCTTGTAAAGAGCGCCTTGGAGTAATTGAATCTGGAGCTGAGAAAAGTGTGGAAAGATTTCCAGCTGCGGGAGGGTTGGGGTTGGGGCATTGAGATGAGGCAGATGTGGTAATGATCTTGATCGTGACTAAGATCTGGAACTTGAACCTCGCCTCAAGATCAAATAGGAGACCATCGTTCTGCACCATCAGGCTAAGCCTAAGCAAGCAGCCAGGGAAGAGGAATACAATCATGGGTAAGGTGCTGAGCTTTAGGTGGAGCTGAACTGGGCAGCTTCAGTCTTACAGATGTTCCATGGAAGGAAGTTCTTGCATACCCAGGACACGATATTCACCAATTGTAGTTGAACAGCAAAATAGTGGGTGAGGAACCAAGGTTGATGGCAGAGAAGTAGAGCTGTGGTGTTACAAGATAATTGTAGATGAGCTATTTTTCTCATCTTACTTCATCTATCCAGAAAGACCCAAACGTCCCCCATTATAGCATATAATTCTTTATTAATTGATTCCAATATTTTCTTCTTGGAAGCTCATTCCATGTACTGATTGCTCTGTGTCAAGGAGAATTTGTGAGCATCCTAAATTGGTCCATTACAAGATTGAACCTGTGTTCTGTTGTCCAACTTTTGCAGTTTATTGCAAAATAATTTTCCCAACTTACCTTTTACATAGGAGGTTGAGGGGAGACCTCATTGAGTGTACAACATTTTGAAGATATAGTGGATAACAAGGGCCTATTTCCCTTGGTAGAAGGGTCAATTATGAGGGGGCATAGTTTTAAGGTGGTTGGTGGAAGGTTCAGAGGGGATTTGAGGGGAGGCTTCTTCACACAGAGGGTTGTGGGGGTCTGGAACTCACTGCCTGGAAGGGTGGTGGATGCAGAAACCCTCACCACATTCAAAAGATGCTTGGATGGGCAGTTATAACCTGCAGGGTTACAGACCTAGAGCTGGTAAGTGGGATTAGAATGGATAACCTCTTGATGGTTGGTGCAGATACGATGGCAAGTACTGCAGGGAATCGAATACAGCCAAGGTGATCTCCTGGACTAGTTTCGATTGCCTGGATGGGTCAGAGAGGAATTTTACCAGATTTTTTTTTCCCCCAATTGGCCTGGGCTTTTATCTGGTTTTTGCCTCTATCAGGAGAGCACACGGCTCCGGTTGGGGTGGAGTGTAAAATTTTGCAATACATGGCGTATCGCAGTTGTGTGGAGTGGACTGGTTGGGCTGGGTGCTCTTTACTTTTCTGCCATTGTTCATTGTTCATAGGTTTATATGTAACCTTCAGGGCTGCTGACCGAGGGCCGTGTGGCTGGCGCGGACATGATGGGTCAAAACGGCCTCCTTCTGCAATGTAGATTTCTATGTTTCTATGTTTCTATACTTCTACAAGATCATCTCTCAGAACTTTTATAGGAACATGGAGTCAAGAGTAGGCCATTCGGTCCATCAAGCCTGTTTCATCATTCTATTAGATCATGGCTTATCTGTACCTCAGCTCCATTTACCTGCCTTTAATCCATTACCCTTACCTAATAATTATTCACCAATCCCAGTCTTGAAAATTTAAATTGACCCAGCATGCACAGCCTTTTGTGGGAGACTGTTCCAGATTTCCACAACCCTTTGTGAAAAGGTGTTTCCTTCGTTCCCTCCTGAATAGCCTATCTCTAACTTGAAGATTTTGACCCATTGTTCTGCATTCCCCCACCAAAGGAAATAGTTTCTATCTATCTACCCTATCAAATCCCTTTATCATTTTAAATACCTCGATTAAATCTCCCGTCAACAATCTAAACTCAAAGGAATACAGGCCAAGTTTATATAACTTGTCGTCATAATTTAATCCATTTAACCCTGACATTATTCTTGTAAATCTGCACTGCACCCCTTCCAAAAAATGATAGAGAGGGAAGATAGATGATGAAAGTAAACTAGCACGAAATATAAAAACAGATAGTAAGAGTTTCTACAGGTACATAAAAAGGAAAAGAGCGGCTAAAGTAAATGTTGGTCCCCTGGAGTATGAGTCTGGGGAATTAATAATGGCAGTCATTGAACAAATATTTTGTATTGGTCTTTATGGTAGAGGACACTAAAAATATCCCAACAGTGGATAGTCAAGGGGTTATAGGGAGGGAGGAACTTAATACAATCACTATCACGTATGAAGTAGTATTCGGTAAAATAATGGGACTAAAGGCGGATAAGTCCCTGGACCTGATGACTTACATCCTAGGGTCTTAAAAGAAGTGGCTGCAGAGATAGTGGATGCATTGGTTGTAATCTACCAAAATTCTTTGGATTCTGGGGTGGTCCCAGCGGATTGGAAAATTGCAAATGTAATGCCCCTAATTAAAAAAGGAGGCAGACAATAAGCAGGACACTATAGTCCAGTTAGCCTAACATCTGTCGTTAGGGAAATGCTGGAGTCCATTATTAAGGAAGCAGTAGCGGGACATTTGGAAAAGCATGATTCAATCAAGCAGAGTCAGCATGGTTTTATGAAAGGGAAATCAAGTTATGACAATTTTGCTGCCGTTCTTTGAAGAGGTAACAAGCAGGGTGGATAAAGGGGAATCAGTGAATGTGGTGCATTTGGATTTCCAGAAGGCATTCGATAAGGTGACACATAAGAGGTTACTGCACAAGATAAAAGCTCACGGGGTTGGGGCTAATATATTAGCATGGATAGAGGATTGGCTAACTAACAGAAAACAGAGAGTCGGGATAAATGGGTCATTTTCTGGCTGGCAAACAATGACTAGTGGGGTGCCGCAGGGATTGGTGCTGGGTCCTCAACTATTTACAATCTATATTAATGACTTGAATGAAGGGACCGAGTGTAATGTAGCCTAGTTTGCTGATGATACAAAGATGCTTGGGAAAGCAAATTGTGAGGAGGACACAAAAAATCTGCAAAGGGATTATAGACAGGCTAAGTGAGTGGACAAAATTTTGGCAGAGGGAGTATAATGTGGGAAAATGTGAGGTTATCCACTTTGGCAGAAATAATAGAAAAGCAAATTATAATTTAAATGGAGAAAAATTGCAAAGTGCTGTGGTACAGAGGGACCTGGGGGTCCTTGTGCATGAAACACAAAAAGTTAACATGCAGGTAACCAGGAAGGCAAATGGAATGTTGGCCTTTATTGCAAGGGGGACAGAGTATAAAAGCAGAGAAGTCCTGCTACAACTGTACAGGGTATTGGTGAGGCCACACCTGGAGTACTGTGTATAGTTTTGGTCTCCATATTTAAGGAAGGATATACTTGCATTGGAGGCTATTCAGAGAAGGTTCACAAGGTTGATTCCGGAGATGAGTGGGTTGACTTATGAGGATAGGTTGAGTAGGTTGGGCCTATACACATTGGAGTTCAGAAGAATGAGAGGTGATCTTATTGAAACTTATAAGATAATGAGGGGGCTTGACAAGATGGATGCAGAAAGATATTTCCACTCACAGGGGAAACTAAAACTAGGGGACATAGTCTTAGAATAAGGGGCCGCCCATTTAAAACTGAGGAGAAATTTCTTCTCTCAGAGGGTTGTAAATCTCTGAAATTCTCTGCCCCAGAGAGCTCTGGAGGCTGGGTCATTGGATATAGTTAAGGTGGAGATAGACAGATTTTTGAATGATAAGGGAATAAAGGATTATGGGGAGCGGGCAGGGAAGTGGAGCTGAGTCAATGATCAGATCAACCATGACCTTAGTGAATGGCAGAGCAGGCTCAAGGGGACAAATGGCCTACTCCTGTTCCTATTTCTTATGTTCTTAAGGATATTCTTCCTAAAGTACTGTGCACAGAATTGAATGCAGTATTATAGATGGGGTTTGACTAAGGCTCTGCACAACTGAAGCATCATTTCCTCACTTTTATATTCCAACCCCTTTGAAATAAAGGCTGATTAGCCTTTTTGATTACTTTTTCAAGGAACAAAAACACAAGTTTCTCCAGTGATTCCTCATAACTCAGACCTTTGACACTAAGGATCAGCCTCATGACCTTTCTCTGCAATGCCCCCAATAATTGAATGTTGCTCATGTCTTGGTGACCAGAACTGAACACAATACTCAAGGGGATTTGGAGAAGTCATGATTATGTCATGAAGCTTGCGACTTGACAAACATTCTACCATTTTGCAAATAGCACTCAGGGTACCAAATTGATTTGTGTTTGTGATAACATTTTTGAAATTTCACTTGAAGGATTTTTTAAGTGTGGGGAAACAACAATATGTTTTTTTATTATCAGCAATAAATTTAATTTTATGTTCAGTAGGCTATTTTTGTGATTCTTTCTGGTGGCTTCTCAA